>NW_027071903.1:18173031-19373031 GCF_038088225.1 Cyrtonyx montezumae
ACTGGGCTTTTGTGGAAAATATGCACAAGTTGCTGGCTACTTCTATCAGTTTCTTCATTCTTTAAAACGAATTTAATACTATTTTAGGGGGAAAAAAGTTACAGTCTGAATTATTAATTGTTAATAACAGAAATATCCTAACAAATATCTTTTCCTTGATTTCCAGCTGTTATCACAGGCATACAGGTACATGCTGGGTTAATACTTCAAGTGCAGCTGTTCAAGTAAATACATTTGTTTGCCACACATACAAGAATCCAAAATTCACTTTCCACAGAAATTCATCCTAATAAAACTTGCTCACTAGACTGCTCACGTAAGGATAATATGAGCTGCAGGAGTACCATTATAATTGATTTCAATATCTGAATTGAGATCTTAAATAGATAAAAAGGGCAAACCAGATTTATTATATCCACCGTGAACAAAGTGACTGGAGGCAACAACAGCTTTATGTCTGTACAAACATAACTAAACCCGTTATTCTTCAAATGTCAACAAAATATTAAGAATAGTTCTCTGCTCTGTGGGTACCATGCACATCGGTTTTCATTTTAACTCTGACTAACAGCAAGACTGATAAATGACAGAAATCACCTATAGAGCCACAGTTACCATGACAAAGTTGAAGTGGGCATAGAGAGATTTTATCATTTAACAAATTTTCACATTTAATGCTCAACAGATATTCTGTGAAGACCTGTACAGGCCCCCATACTCACCTGTTAAAACAAGATGTTAACAGATACCATTTTTTTGTCTCTTTTTACCTTTTTCATCTTTTCCTCCAGCTGTTTCACACAAGCTCATGTGATTGTACCTGTCTATCTACAGCCAAATCCTACCCTTGCAAGGTTAAACCAAAAAAAAGCAGGCTAAACAAAACGCTTCCAGCTCTTTTTCCTAGCTTTTTGTGTCCTTTCCATCTCACTGCTCAGGTCTCACTTTTAGTATACGAACAGTATTCTCCAGGACTCAACTGGGAGTCCTTCCTGGGCCTTTGAATGCTCACTTGTCTCTTCTGTTCCACTCTTTCCTTTGAACTTTCATTAGACGGCTTCCACGTAGATGTAATTTTTCCCTGGAAAGTAATATGGAGCAATTCCCACCATGATCCTCCCTTTTCATCCTTCCCCTTTAGCTGTATTATGACCTTTTGTCCTACAACTCCCACTCATTTCCAACATCTAACTTTGATTTCTTCCCAGCTACACCTTAAACAATATCAACAATCAAAAACTGCTTTACTTTGAGGATCCATACACTAATGGCCATGATTCTATTTTGAGAAGCACTGTATTTTATAGAAGTGTCCTCCCAACATGGCAGGTCAAAGCTAGTAAGACTAATTGACCCTGCAGATGTATAAAATCATGATGCATTCAGCACGGTGTGAGTAATTGAGCTCTTTAGATTTAAAGAAACATTTCTCTAAAGTAATTGTAAATGTACGGTCTACAATAAAAGCAGTGCAAGTGATTAAGGTCTTAATCTGCATCCAACTAAATACTTCTCTAGTTTCTCTCCAAAGAAATAAGTGTGCAGAAGACACAAAACAGCACCTTGGATAGCTTTCATAACTCTAGAGAGAAAAAGCTTTTCCCTGGGGAGTAACAAGAGAGAAAGCTTCTGGGACGTTAGTGCATCCACAAAGGGTAATAAATGGAGAAGTTTTTACATGAGCAAGACACAGCTAAAAATCTAAGAGCATTTGAAAAGACTTTTGATGTGTTCATTGCCCTATGTCTCCACCCATCATGTAATCTCTAATCATTAATACAATGAAACTCTCCTGTTTCAAGGAGCTGACTGCTCAAGTTGGCCAAGAGGGAGAAGTCAATATGAGCAGATGGCAAAAACTGTAGCTGCCCTAGGAAAGACTAAGGATTTATGCCATAGTAATTTTCTTTCTCTAGTCACAGCAATGGACTCTTTTAGACTGAGCACTTATTGTATGTCTTATGCTTAAAGTATGTTGGCTAGAACACACAATATATGTAAATTAAAAGCCCTAAGGTGATGTAGTTGATTTAAGAACCTGAGGGCCACAACTGTGCTGCCCTTAAACAAACAAACAAACAAACAAAACGAAAACAAGCAAAAATATCACCACCATTATTTACTATCTTAAATGTGTATTTACTATCTTAAATATATAAATATATAAACTTCACACACACATAGATATATATATATAGTCACTGAATGTTAACTTCTCTTGCATCAGCTATAATAAACAACTAGAGTAATATACAAATGGATTTAAAAGTGTGTGTGAAGGAAGGCTGCCAGAATGAAAAAGATAAGCTGATTAAAAGAACACTTCAACAACGCATGACTGTCAGTCCCTGGGCCTCAACAGCACAGCGCATAGATAGTCTGAAGGGGATAGCACAAGAATGAGACTCAGGAGATGTGGGTTGTATTTCCTGCCATGTTTCTTTACCTTCATGTCGCTTCTCAGTGCCTCAGCATCCCCACAGATAAAGTCAGATACCATGAGATAAATTCTTACTAAAGAATTTAGAAAGCTGCTGACAGAAGACTTTAGTATTATGGCTTAAGTAACAGGTCCACAGAGACGTGAGATGCACCACCAGACACTAGATGCAGACTGAGGTAGGAATCTCCTCATAGGAGCTGCAACCCTCGTCCATTTTCTCTAGGTCTCAGTAGGCGATGGCTAATTCCTCATGCAAGCATTCCCACAGTCATTGTAGTCTGAATTTTGCCTCCAGTCTTTTCCTTGAAGTATGCAGGACATTACCTGAGGCTGTGAAGCACGAGACCCCTTGCTTCTTTTTGCAATCTTTAACAGCCACATCACTAATAACAGCCTAACTGGAAGCTAGATCATTACAGGAATTTGATACAGCTTAATAAAAATGTGTCTTTCAGGTGCTGCTGGTGGGTTTATTATCATTATCGTTGCTGTTATTACGATGTTCCATAAGAAGTTATATGCAAAAATAACTTGTTTTGAACAAATTTTCTTTCTTTCTTTCTTTCTTTCTTTCTTCTTCTTTCTTTCTTTCTTCTTCTTTCTTGTCTTTCTTTCTTTCTTTCTTTCTTTCTTTCTTTCTTTCTTTCTTTCTTTCTTTCTTTCTTTCTTTCTTTCTTTCTTTCTTTCTTTCTTTCTTTCTTTCTTTCTCTCTTTCTCTCTTTCCTCTCTTTCTCTCTTTCTCTCTTTCTCTCTTTCTCTCTTTCTCTCTTTCTCTCTTTCTCTCTCTCTTCTCTCTTTCTCTCTTTCTTTCTCTCTCTCTCTCTCTCTCTCTCTTTCTCTCTTTCTCTTTCTCTCTTCTCTCTCTTTCTCTCTTTCTTTCTCTTTCTCTTTCTTTCTTTCTTTCTTTCTTTCTTCTTTCTTTCTTTCTTTCTTTCTTTCTTTCTTTCTTTCTTCTTTCTTTCTTTCCTTCCTTCCTTCCTTCCTTCCTTCCTTCCTTCCTTCCTTCCTTCCTTCCTTCCTTCCTTCCTTCCTTCCTTCCTTCCTTCCTTCCTTCCTTCCTTCCTTCCTTCCTTCCTTCCTTCTTTTTTTTGTGGTTTTTCTTTTTTTTTTCTTTTTTTTTTCCAGCTCTTCACCCAGACTGCTGAAAGTAGGCAAGGACTCGCAGAGGTCCTAACAAATCAGTGGACAAACACCAATGCTTCAGTGGAGGATTTGTTTCTTAGCAGTATAGATTATTTTTCTCGTTAGCCTATATTGACAAAAGATTCCAATCAAGTGTGAATACACACTTACATCCAAACAAGATGCTTTCAAGACTCAGATTCATCAGAAAATTTACAGCTACTTCAAAAAGACTCGTCATGGTTTTCAAAGCTGAGCAAATAATTCATGAGTAACTTGTTCCCCTGCATTCAGCATACTTGGGTTCATAGATTATCAATGTGAAGATCACGATTTCCTCAGCTGTATTCAACTTTGAATATGATGAATATGTTAGCACATATTTTGCTCTGTGGCTCTTGATAATTCAACTGTAAACTGTATTATTATTTGCTGTGATTTGTCAAAGTGATCAGATGGCATTTAGTGTTTGATCAGTGAGTGTGAAGGTACTGCCAAACAACCAAGATCTTCTCCATATTTGTGTCCATAACACTATAACACTCAATCTGATAACTCAGAAGCTAGAACATAAAAGTAAAAATAGCGCCAAATGGAAAACAAGATTTATTTTAAAACCCATACGCTTTAGTGAGATACAGCTCTGAAGTTATATGCAGCTTCCACACATCTTTTCTGATCTCCAAATTTAGTCAAGGTAGGTACTGAGGACGGAATTTCTTTACTTCCACTATAAATACAACACAATTTATCTCCAATTTTAAAAGCTCAGAGGGGTAAACAGCGTGTCCAGTTGTAACTGTGACTAAGAAATTCTTCTGCTTAATTCAGCTGTACTTCTACAAAAAAACTTCAATACTGTTTCCAGATTTAGTGACTTATTAGCTTAATCCAAAACCTTACTGATCCCATGAAGAGGCTACAATCTAGAGACCAACAGAAAACTATTTTTATAGTTCTAAAGAAAAGCTATAGTAGTATAAGTGTAAAATCCCTAACTTAAAGTAGATATAGTTGTAGAACTGTGCATTTTATTATATGCTTTCAAGTCTTTAAATAGAAAAAAAGAACAGATGCTAAAGCAGAGCCATATGTTTTAATTGTAGCTGTATACAAGCATGATTTTATTTTTTCTGACAGAAAATCTATAACTTGAGTGGGAAGTTACTGAGTGGAATCCTCAATGCCATATTTCAGGCTAAAGAAATAAACTCCCTATAGAACATGTCAAAGCCTGAGCTGGGAGACTGAAACATTTTGATAACAATTCAATACTTCCCTAAAAACATCCTGTTGCTTTTAAGTAATTGAGGGTAGAAGACAATCTATTAATAATATTGAATTTATTTAGTGGACTGTGTCTTACCCCCCCAGAAAACACCAACAATATTGTCCCTTAATATGGCTGGCAGGTAGTGTGCATTTAAATGAATGGCTGGAATCAGAAGTACCACGCTTCTGAGATTTGCCAATATGCCTGGCACGTATTATTAAACAAACCCACGACAATGCATCTTCTAATTGTAAATGATAGGAAAGAAAATGGTTAATCAAAGCTCAAATGATCTTATAAACTCCAGCACTGGCCGCAAAAAGATATTTGTCTGTAAACTCTTGCTTGTGAGAATTGCATTTACTTTCAGCTGCACCAGATTAAACACAAAGACGCTGCAATGAACATACTCATGCCTACAGTGAACAAATGTCACTCTGGTGTGAAGGGCTCTAGCAACCTCCCTCTGCATTCTACATTACATTCTGTATCTTTAAATTTGAGCAGCCAATCTGAGCTGCAATTCGTGCAGCCCAGTGCACAGGCAGTTTTCAGGGAGCACAACAAATGCACTGCTAGCTAAAGGGAGGGGTCTGATACAGGCTGATGGATGAAAAGGTTCCTTGTGTGAGTAGATGGGGAGGAACAGGGGATCAATTTTGAGCTTATTTGAACTCAATCTACATATCCCAAACAATAAGACTTAATTCAGAATGGAGAGGGTAGAGAATTGGTGAATATCTGCCTGGAAATGTTAACCAAGGACAGCCTTCTACCCTCAGTGGCTACTTCAGGCCAGACTACAAAGAAAGAAGAGTTACATCCATGTGAGACCTACTCAGCAGCTTCTGTCTTGCAATTGTTGGGCAGATGCTGAGAACAGAAATCCACCCTGAGCAATTCTTCAGAGTGGCAATCCCAGCTGAAGATGTCACTGACTGAGGAGGGATGAAGCATTAACTGTTTGTGCTTTTGCTCAGGATAGGTGAAATCCTGTGATTTCACTCATAGGACGGGACTAAACTGCATCCAGGGTTCATAGTTTTTAGAAACTGGGACAGTTTAAGGTGGAAAAGTGAATGAATGAACCTGAAGCAAGGGTTTAGAGTGAACTGTCTGTGTGTGAAATATCATTAGTGCGAACATCTGATTAAAAAAACAAACAAAAAAACCCAAGAAAATATCCCACATGATTCAGTAACACTTCTGATGCCACGCTGAGCTAAAAGTACACCCACAAAATTAAGATCTTGCTGAAAACCAATGAAATCCATATTACTGAAGACTAAGCAAGCAAACATTTTGGAAAACAAAAAAAGTGATTTCTTCCTATAAGCTCGTTTAAAAGTCTATAGAGTACTAGTGGTGTTAGAACTATGTCAACTGCACAACACGGTGCACCTGGTCTCAGGCTCTTGGACAACATACTTAATGATGGGCTGCAAGTCAGAATTGTTGCCAAGGTTGCAGTCCAAAGAATTATGAATAATCCAGGAGGTTAGAGCTCACAGACAGCATGAATTTATGATATAACACGAGTGAGATAAGCAGAGGGTATAGCAGCTGCAGGGAGATGAGCTGTTTATTTAAGGAAAGTAAATGCTATTCCTTGCTTTTGCTGTTGATCACTCTTAAACTGTTAAAATTAATGTAATGACTAGAGGGTCTCTGACCTGGAAGAACAAGGGAAATTCTGTGCCAACATGAGTGATTACCTAAGCATACAGACAACAAGAGATGTGCACACACAGTCAAAGCTGGAAGTCAGCTTGTATAAGCCTTGTATAACAGACAGCAACAATCAAAGGTTACTGAACAGGGGAAAACAGTGTCAAGGAAGCATAGAGCAGCTCCTCTCCACAATTACGCAGTGCTCAGCAGGACACCTTGTCTTCAGGTGACTTCAAAACCCTGATAGCAATTCCAACTGAGGAAGCAGAATTTATCATCAAGATTTGGAAAAGGCAGCTACAGACACAACACTGGGCACAGTAGCCTCAGTGTTCCACGTTATAAGCCAGAAATAAAGCCATTCAATGAAATAATTCAGATTTGAGACCTGTTCTAATGTGGCTGGAGGGATCACAGAACTGTGGAGATCCCCCAGTCCCTGCCTCTGCTAAAACAGGTTCCCTACAGCACGTTGCACATGAAAGTGCCCAGGCAGGCAGCCCTCTTGGAGGTCACTGTAACATCAACTCCCAGGAGTAAGTGCCTGACATATTTTCACTATAATGAGAAGTACATCTTGGAAAGTGAAAATATTGAAATTGCTGCTTATTCAAAGGTCAAACATTGGTAAAACCAAGCAGATGTCCAGCAGGCTGTGACACATTACTGAGAAACTTTCTGTTTAAGCTTTTGTGCTTTCTCTGTTTCACCACAGGTTTTAAATGTTAGTGATAGAGGTTCAACGTGCATGGCAGGGCGTCTTTTCCATGCAACAGCACATTGGCTCTGAAGATGAAAGTCATCCTGGCCTTCCCATGCCCAAGGTCTGCAGCATCACAGCTGCCCATCTCACTGCAGCCCTTCTGAAGAGAATGTGATTGAGGAATATTTTGGAAGCACAGAGGTTTCTGTGGCCATTCCTGCTGTGCTGTGGAGCCCCTGTCCTCTGTCCCTACTGCAGCACAAGGCCCACCAGAGCCCAAGTCACTTCTGCTGCATGCTGAGGGGCCCATGGGCCACAGTCCCTCACAGCCACATGGAGGGGCCACAAGTGGGACAGCAGTGAGCCCCACGGTTCCACTCTCTCTGTGAAAGGCACCTGCTGCAATCCCTTTGTCATAGCATAGCCGTGATGAAAAAAGAAAATTGGATTTTATTAAAAAACAACTT
The DNA here is from genome assembly GCF_038088225.1 of Cyrtonyx montezumae. NCBI lineage: Eukaryota > Metazoa > Chordata > Aves > Galliformes > Odontophoridae > Cyrtonyx > Cyrtonyx montezumae. The sequence goes on from NW_027071903.1 coordinate 18,180,711, forward strand.
TTCTATGAAAACACTTCCTCCCCCAGCTATCAAATGCATTTCTACAAACAGAAAATGTAACTGCAGTCTTCTCTTTTTTTCCTCTTTCTGGATCTGAATAGTACAGAGGAGATGGTGATATAAATGGAAACATAACAATCATATAACAGACAAAGCAGTGCTAGGCTGTGTAGATCGATCGCTATGGTCTCCTTCATGAAAAGACCCACTGAATGTAAAAAAAATATATTAAATAGCTCTAGTTTATCCAAAAAGCCTTCAAAGCACAATCATCGTCATGCAGGGGATATTGATGCAAAGAGATACTATGGGTTAAACCCTATTAAAAGGAACACAAAGACAATGACCAGGCTGGACACTACCAAGCCAGGAACACTTGATGTTTCGGGGGTGACAGGAGCAGGGCTCCAGCTCTGTCCTCAGAGCTGGCATTATTATTTAGCAGCACCTGCACCCAGCGTGCCTTCTACCACTCCGTTCTAGACAGAGGAGCTGGCATTCCTCTTTCCATCTTAAAAGATCGTATTTAATTTTTGTTCAGAAATGGTTTGTTTTTAAGTAGTTTTAGGAATCCATTTGTTATGTAAGGGCGTCTGTAAAGATTTCAAAGCGGGGGTGGCACGAGCAATGCAGATTCTCACACTGACACACAACACTCTGTGCTCAGGGTGAGGTTGCACAGGAGGTCAGACACTGATTGTAAGTGTACAAATTGGGAAAAATTTGCAACAACTGAGCTGCAAAGATCACACTAAGAGACTTCTTTAGATCAAGGATGACATTTTTCCTCTTTGATTTTTTTTACTTCTCTCTTTCTTTTAAAAAATCTGCCACTACTTTTGCTTTAGAAGAAGGTTCCAAGCCAGATGAGTGCTGAGGAGGAAGTGAGCCCCTGAAAGCAGAGGATGTGGCAGGTAATACTTGCTGGTCTGAACTCAGCTTGGACAGATTTTTGATAAGCTTGCTGAAACAGGCTTTGGTAACCAAACATTTTTATCAGAGAGATCCTCTCAAGACCAGGCTGAACTGTATGGCTTTCAGTTTGAACATGAACCACAAAGAAAAACACCTCACTTGAATCACTATGTGAAAGAGTATTGCTATGTCTTGTGGGGTTGAAACCTGGATATCTAATGCCTCTACTCATCTTCAGGCAGGGAGAACAGAGGGTCTCCTGTTTTCTCCTCTAGAAAGTCAGAAAAATTTCACAGATGCTTTATATTAAGACAAACCCACATTTCTTTTTATCCAGTACTCTCTGGAACTGATGAAACTGGTGCTCTAGTTACCTATATTACAAAAATATTTATAAAATACTTGGGAGGGGGTTATGTTCTGATTCCCCTCCTCTTTTCACCCATCTTTGTTTTCAAAGATCATCTGGGAGAGGGCAGGGAGCGAAGAGTTGGGAACATGCCTTTCCAGTGTCAGTATGAAATTCTAAGAGCCCTGAATGCTGCAGCACAGTTTAAATCAAACACTCAAAGGCTGTATCCAGTCCTCTTGATTTTATCATAAGGCATATGATATCCAAAATCCTCAATTTATATGAATTTTGGTTCTTTTACTCTGTGTAAATGCTAAACATCCTGCCTGCAGATGAAAAGATGGAAGTACAGTCCCATGACACTCCCACAACAAATACCAGGAATTAAATGAAAATAATCTGCGATAGATAAAATCATAATGTTTTGAAAAATACTTAGTTAACGATGCTCCAGAAATAATGAATTGGTAGTGAATTGCCCAGTTAGGACTTTAAAGGTCAGTGTTTCTACCAAAGCATTATTTAGAAACAGCAATTTAATGGCTATGCCACAAAACCAGCTCCAATCCACATTTTACCCGCTGTAATATCTACTAAGGGCATCCCTTTGTAAGAAACATGGACACGACGGACAAAGAATCCCCGCACAGCACCTCATCAGCATCTGTGGGTGATGCAGCTTCTCTCTCCACACCACCTGCAACTACCACAGAAGTGATTTGTGGTTGAAATTAAACTCCAAGGGCCCCGGCACAGCAAAACATCAGCACACGTGTTCATGGTGCACCTACTGAGGACAGGCCATAGGACATTATCAGCGCCAAAAAAACCCGGCTCATTTGTGCTCTTTACAAGCAACATTTGCATAGTAAAGACGCTATATCAACCATGAACAATATAACTGCATAGCTCAAATTAACCCTAAAAATAACTTCCAATACAGAGATGAGAAATACTTCATACATGTTTTCATTTCAGGGGAGCCTTGTTACACCAATTACTCTTGCTGGTTTGGCAAAAGTCAGATTCACTGAGTGCCAAATTCTGCACACAGATGTATGTGCCTGGCTACCACTGAAATAAAAATCAGAGGCTTTGACTTCCACTTTTCTTTTTATTTCTCTGGTCTGGAAGACAGTCTATCAATCATAAACAAATGGAATATGCTGCATACACACAGGCTTTATACGCCCAAATGGCTTTATACACACAAAAGAAAAAGGGGCCATTTGCATAAAGAAGTGCTTTTATGAGGTATGCATTTAGTAACCATGTTTACAGCTGGGGTTTGGGAGGCGATTTCAGGCACGGCATCCAGAGAACTGAATGCTCCATTGGCAGTTGAATAAATGCTTGCAGCAGCCTGATGCTCAACACTGCAAGTGGGTGGTATCCCTTTCTCTGGCAAGTATAACCACATCACAGGGACTGGACGGTGCTGCTCTCCTTTCTACCCCTCCTCAGCCCTCTTCTCCCTCTTCCCATCTGGCCTCCTCTAACATGCTCAAGGCTCTGAGTGACACAACACAGAAAAAGGAGTAAGAGAGAAAGGCGCACACACACACAAATGCGTGTGCGCTGGTTTTGTTTGTTTGCTTTTTTCCCTCCTGCTGGAGGTCTCTGAAGAGAGAAACAGTTAAGCGTTCAGCTGTGGCTTTGACCAAACCTCCTTTCCTGGCTGTCCTTTCACCCTTGTTTTAGCCCAGTGAATGTCATTTACAGCCCATACAGCCAGGCTTTGAACAAACTCCATCTCTTTGGGGACCAGAAGACAAAAAGCAGCACCACCAACCTATGCTCCAGCAAGGCTGCCTTCCCAAGACACCTCCTGCCCACAAAAGCAGTGCTGCTGTGATTCTCAGGTCACACACAGATGTGCTGAGTGCTCATGCATTAATGGTGCTGAAAACGTAAGCTTGTTTGGCTCCCAAAAGTAACAGCAAAGAAACCCAGAGCTGCTATTGTTTACTTGTTGAACAAACCAGTATGAATCTAGTCTGTGGCTAAAAATAAACCCTCAATTCCAGTACACTTCACTGGTTGGAGATATTTGCATTATGTATCATTTTGGAGTCTGATCCTGCATTACACATTCACACGAAGCCCCTATTAACTCTAACAGAAGTTTTGAGAAGCGAGAGCAGCACAAGATTGAACATACAGTAATGAGCTTTTGATTCAAAATACATCTCTTTCTTCATAAAGATGAGCCTGTAATTCCATCTTTAACACTTTGTGAGGCTGAGGGAGAACACCTGCTCTGTGGGCTAAGTTATCAGATTAAGTTCAAATCTGTGAGGGGTTCTGAGGCATGTAACAATATCAAATTCTGCTCGAAACTATAACTAAAATGCTCACAGTCTGCCTCCTCGACATCGTTATTAGGCAGTAAGAGGGAAAGTAGGAGACAGAAAGCAGGTGTGCTGCTCACCTTGTTTAATTTTACTGTCTTACATGAATTAAAAAGATGAATATTTTATAACCTTCGCTTTCATCATAAATAATTTTGTGACAGTTCAGCATTCTTGTGGATTATTTACAGCTTTTTGGTTGATGTGTGCTCCAAAAACATAAATAAATTAAAAATATATGTTTTTTTTGGATATTGCCATACTTGCAGGAACACATCTTTCAGATTCCCTACGTTTATTTCATGGACACTCCAGGCTGGGGCTCCACAAGCTCTCCCTTTTTACCGAGTTGCTCTTTAATAAAGCACCAGCACTCCTCCTGCTCCAAAAATGCCAAATATAGTTGAGATAACTCCTTGATAACATGTTTTTTGCTAAAATCTATATTCATAGGTTCCTGACGGTTTGCTTCATGTTGATAGTCTCCCTGCATTTAGCCTTCTGATTTTATTTTTTATAAACTTTGCTATGGGTTTAAGACCAAGGAAACAAACAAAAACTCTAATTAGGGAAAGAGATCTTTAACTACCTAAGCGATGTATTCCACACGTACAGTTACATGTAAATGTATATGAATCTTTTCTTAAAGCAAGATAACATATAAAATGCACTGCTTAGCTGTAAATTTGAACCTATTTCACTTTCAGGCTTCAGTGCTTTCAGTGTGAATCAGCCTATTATCTTTAAGTATTAAATTATAAGAAATATTTGCTGTTTGTGTACACTCAAAGATTAACATTTCCAGGAGATTAACAATGTGCTTCGTGAAAATGGAAAGCATAAAACACTGAGAAATACATTTTAATACTGCTTCTCATAATCATTTTTGTTTTTATAGCTAAAGCATCTTGAGATTAAGAATATGCTTTGAGAATGGCTAGTGCAAAGATTACCCAGAACAAACCAAATGAAGCTGGTGGTGAAAGAAAAACAGATTACTTCATGTCACAAAAGTTAAAGACATGAAATTTGCAGTTTACGGTACATTTGCTTGCATCTTTTTATGGTATACAAACTAATGCATAAGGAATCAGGATTAAGCATATCTAAATGTCACTTGAATCAGAACTAGAATAATTATTAGAATGTTATAATAAGGTCTCTCTTTGCAGTCATATATGCTCTACAATTGCCTGGTCAATATTGCTAAGTTAGTTACAAGTACATTGCAAGAAGAAAATAAAAAGACATCATTGCTACTTTCTTCACGTTGCAGAAATCATCAGTTTTCCCAGGAACAGTAAAAATATGAAAATACTACCATGTGATTTGTCTGCTAAGTTTGCTTTGGGCTAATTCTCATCACTGGAAAACAGAGACTGAGTATACTTCTGCAATTACTTCCCAGAGACCTGCACAGAAGTCAGAAGTAAAATGTGCCATTTAGGTACTTCCACCAAAGCGTTGCCATTCCTTCTTACTGAGCTCTCTCCGTTCTGGTCCCCAGTGAAACCTGCAGTAACAGCAGCATAAACACTACCTCAGCTATATTACTGCAGTAACAATATTGTCTGATCCCATAAGAATTAAGACAGTTCTGGCTATACAGCTACTGCTTTTCCTCACTTGTGGCTAGTGGCAGGGCACAGTGCCCTATTGCCTGCACCTTTGGATTCCTCTCCTGCCGAAGTCTGGAAAGAACTGTAGCACAGAACTCAGCTCTTACAACCTCAAATATTTTAGCAGTAGCAAGGCCAGAATTCTGCCCAAAGTCACCATCGTTTATTGCATCTGTTGATCTCCCTGAATCTCACACACTTGTTGGAGCAAAGTTATGCTGAAAAGGTAAGGGCCTGAGTAACAGCACTGCCATATTCTCCTCTGAGCTCTGCATGAATTCTTATACCCATTCCCACACATGCAAGTGTGTCCTAGCAGGACAGAGAAGGTCCTCAGAAGCCTGGCATGGGATGCAATCATCTCCACTGTGCACTGCATGTTAAATGGGAGACAGGCATAAAAAGAGACTTGGGAGAAGGTTGGTAGCTCCAGAGACTTGTTCTCTGAAGTTTCTGTAGTTAGATCCTTTACTTACGAAACTGAATCTTCAGAGAAAGCTCTTTGGAATGGGAGGCAAAAGTAGTAAACAGAGGAAACGGTTTGTTTGCAGATCCAAGTGCAGCTCATAAAACTTGTCCAATCTGATCAGTGTCTGCAACGCCATACAAACCATTAGTTCCTGTTTAACTGGAATTGAAGCAGAACCCAAGGATTATGACTAGTTTTTGCATATCAACTAACCCACAGTGCTTTTAGTTGCTTACGTGCAGTACAAATAATGGCTATGTGCCAAAGATTTTCTGAACTGAATGAACAGGCTCAGAGAACAGCAACCTGCCTGACACCACCCAGACATCCCTAGAGACAGGGTTTGTAGCTCCAGAGTCTAGCTGCTCTGCCACAAACACCCACATGTATCTTCCACATTCCTCTTCCTCCTAATTGTCCAAACTGGGAAACAGACTTATGCCCACTCCAGACAGTGAAACTGTTGGGAGATTTTCAGCAAGGCATTTGGAAAAGGGGTACAAGTGAAATAGAATATTCTGTACTCAGACTGAAATTACTTAAAGTTATTCTTGGAAAGACACAACTTTCTAATTATTCCAGAGCAAGTCACACATACCATAGGCACAGCCACATCTAGACACATCAGTGAAAATCAAATCCTAAACATGCACTAGATTTAACTTCTTTACTTGTGTTATTCAGAGGCAAAAAGCTAAAAAACAAAACAAGTAATTGGGGGAAAGGTACATGATCTTTAATGTCAAACTCAGAAGTCGTGAGAAGGATTAAACATGGAGCCCCATAAGGTTTTATTTAATGTTGCTTTTCAGTGGATAACAGTGTCATATTCCTGTTGACAGCATTACCAGCAAATTACTTAGCTTCAGTATTTAGAGAATCAATGGGCACAAAAGCACCCCTGGAAATGTAGTTGGACAACATGACAAGTGAGCAGCAGGTGATGCAGCAGTGCATTGTGAGGTACTCTTGCCACTGCCACAATGACAAAATGACCTACGGACAACAGGGGGAACTGCAGCAGTGAGGGAAATGAGTAGGGGACATTAAGGAGGGGGCAGCCAAGAAGCAACTACAGGCAGATGTATCACAAGAGGAGTTTCCCTCTGCTGGAGCTGACTACTTCCCTTGTCTTCGAAGCAAATGAATGACCAGTTCATTACTTCCTTGCCTGCCAGTCATGCAGAACAGCTGTTGTACACATGCCTGAGCTGTACTTGTTTGGGCAACCATTGCAGAGCAAAGCAGTTTACACATACGCACTCCTCCAGATACAGAAAACAGATCCAAGAAATACACACTCCTCCAGATACAGAAAGAAAACAAATACACATGCCACTTCTCGGAGATGGAGTACTTCAAAGCAGCACTTTAAACTGAGTACTCCAGGAGACGAACGTTAGGCTTTCAGAATACATTATGGTAAAGTAGGAAATAAGGGAAACGCTAGAAAAGGGCTGTCATGTGTATGTCTTCTCAACATGCACTAGTTACAAGGAAAAGAAAATAAGAACTAGTTATTACCTAAGAGACTGGTACATTCCATCTAGTAGCTACTGAGCCAGATGGGATTGCAGTGAATAGAAACAATCCTATGACTAGGCTGCACACAGAAAACAAGGCAAGCTTTGGGTTCAGTCTGCCCCATATCTGCATGACACTACGCTGCCACAGACTTCAGCATCTCGCCCAGCCTTCCGAAGCATGCAGTGTGAATTCAGAGAGGCCTGAATGAATCACTGAAGATGAGAACACCCTCGCCCTCAAAGAGCTTTGCAGGACACTTTTGATTTTGCTTTCCTATGCTCTGGAGTCAGACTTTGAATGACAATGGATGCAGTGCAGCAAAGGATTATGAATGGACAACCGCTGGAACCAACAGATGAACGGACTATCTCTACCACGGTCTTCTAAGCAAACAACACTGAACTAAGTTTTCATACAGACAGCAAATTAAGAGTGCCTAAGTCTTCTTACTAGGCACACAACTTGTGTTCACCATAGCCGATCAGATATTAAATGTTGTAAAGAATTTCTTTAAACGTTACAGATAAGCATGGCAGAGAGAAATGTATGTCCAAATGCAGAGAGCACCAAGAAGTACTGCTAAGTACAGTGATAGAAAACCTTAGAAAATGATGATGAGATCCTAGAAAACCAGAATTTGTGCCACTGCTTCTCCAAAAGCCAACTTCGTGTTTGGAATAAGTATTCCTAGATTGACTACTTTCCACTTCCTGGAAAAAGCAGAGCTTGGGAATCTTATATGGCAAACGACTGTAGGAAACATGGGATGTTTATTTGGATTCAAATGTTGGACAAGGTAAGCCAGCTGCCTTGGCTACTGAAGTTAGGACACAGCAACAGGCATTATAAGGGTCCTGCTCTCCCTGTGCGCATACAACAGAGAACCCCTTCCAAGCTTGAGAAGAGACCGAAGAGAAGACACATAAAACACAGAATACTCTGTTTCCCAGGTCATTTCTCCATATAGGTGAAACGCTCCACTGACAATCTGTGAGACTATTCCACTCCTTATATAATGCTCCAGTGGAAAAGATGGACAAAGATAGCTCTCCCAGCAAGAAGAACTAATTAATCACAAAGTGAGAAATATATTATAAATAGATGCAGAAAGCTCCCCTGTGGAACCTGAGGATGAAAACATTTCACTCAAAATACTACAATACTAACACCTTTTTTTCCCTGAAATGTCTGAACATTTTTGTGAAAGGAATTTCACGCTGAACCATGGGTGGATTTGGCAAGCCACTATGACACTCACCGATATTGTCACACACAGTATTTAACTCAATAAAGCTGAAACCTCAAAAGCCCTTTGGATATCTATTCTGTCTTTTCAGAGGAATCCTTTTTTAAAATTTAAATGTACCTTTCCATTTACTTCCCTTCATCCTGACAATGATAGGTTTCATTTGCAGCAATATCCATCATGGGATAGTGATGCTCTGCCTAATGCAAATCATGTACAACAGTCTGCAGAAGGCCTTATTTATAGATGTAACATACATGCATGAGATAAATGGGACCTCCGTGTGATAAGCAAATGAGTGTCAAAAGCAGACATCAGTTGCCAGTTACTCTGCCTTACAAGATGAAAATGAATGCTTCAATGTCAACAAGTCATAAAATGCCAAAGAGGGATGCAGAATGGATGGTCACACTGGAGGGCTGGTTTGAATTATCTTGTCCCAGCAAGTGAGTCGTTCTGCCTTAACTACAGAGAAGTACCTGCAAGTTTCTTCCATCGATCATATGCTTTCCATACTTGCCAACAGAAATGTGTATTTAGTAACTTTCTGAAAGATTTACATCTATAACACTGACACAAAATATAAATGAGGCATTTTAAGTGGTATTTTATGGTTATGTTGTAAAGCAAATTGCCACATTGATGTGAATTCCTGCTTTACCATGTCTATTCTTCAATATTCTTTAATGTCTCTTTCATCTGAAACCCTTCTCTTCTCCATATTTCTGTTTTTACCATCCAGAAATGAACGTATTTATTTTTAAGCTTTATTTTGTAGCAGATAACCACAGGAGCTTTCCAACTTGCCATACATTTCATTAAACTGAGATATTGTTCTTGTAACATAGCAGAGGAACAGGAAGGTAGCAGTTTTCTGAGATAACCTCAGCTTAACCAATCCTTTTAAAACATCAACAGGCACAACGCATTAAAGTACTCAGAATTCAGTGTATAAAAAGTGCTTTCTTATGACGTATAATTCATCACACACCTTTGCCACGGTATCAGCAATTCTAATTTTACCCTTGCACTTGGAACAGCACATCATATTGCATGCATTTGTCCACGCAAAATTATTAAGCTGAAAAGGATGCTAGAATGCTTCACCCTCCTCCATTCCAAAAAGAAATAAAATAGCCAAGTGAGAAACCTTAAAAACAGATATCCATTTCTTCAGCTTGTAACACCAGAAGTCAAGTTTTGCAACGTTCACTTAATACTTTCCATAATAACACGATGGCAAGCAGTTCACCTGAGCCTGCTAACATTATTCAATGCACATTAGGCACTCCCTGTCCTGTTCCTTCACTGCTGAATGTAGATTTTCTCCACACAGCTGGAGATCTTCTAACTTGCTGAAGGACGTGGACATGCTATGTGCAAACTAACATTCATTTTGTCAATACTGATCACAGAAGAACATTCAGCTTTTGAAAGCTGTGCTTATCGATACCTTCTCGTATCAAAATGCACAGTATAGGAAGATGGAAGTAGCACTGTAATCCAGCATTCCTAAAAGAATGTAGCACAGCATTGCTAAAGAAAACTGGCAAACCTTTTGAGCCTAAACATCTGATAGAATTAACAGATCACTGAGTAAGCTCTGCAATCATGAAAATTCAATTCCACAGCAATTTCCACTTCTTTTTTTTCTTCTAGGCTCAAGTCTCCTGCCAGATCTACAGTTCAGCTTTGTGTAAAGTGGACATTAGCATCAGTGTTAGCATCAGCACAGCACAAAACATCAGCTCAAGAGTGATGCTTTTTGTTTTCTTAGTGATATCTGTTGCCTTCTGGGCACTTCTGGTTGCAGTTCCTCCTCTCTGTGTCCAACGCTCTGAGCATTATATATTATTATTATGTATTATACACACAACACCCATAGACTGTGCTCCATAAATGCTCTCAATAGCACCATCCAGGTCATTAATGAATGCTTGCCATGCTTCTCTCCATCACCCGGCTGAAGCACCTATAAGAAAAGCCTAATCACAAATCTAATCAAGTTCAGCTGATTTGATTCCTTTTCATGTACAACTTTGTATTCAATAATGAACACTTTCCCCAGCCTGTGAATCCAGCAGCAGTGCTCAGGCTGTGCCATAGATCCATCTCACCAGATCACTAGAAGGAGATTATTGATAACTATTAATAATCTGAGTATTAATAACACTAATAAACATCTACTTCAGTGACACTGATGCCATCCAAACTGGAAGCTTGAACTCCCTCCTCTATTTCAGTCCCAACTCAATGAACACTAACCTTCCATCAGGATGCCTGTGGGAAACTGCTACACCCACACCGGTTTCCCACTGGCCACAGTCAACAAAAGCAATAGTAGCCTACAAGATAAGTGCATAGACCCAATTAGCAGCCAGCTAAAACACACACAAACACACACACGAAAAAAAAAAGACTGTAATACATCACACTAACACCTCAGAGGTGTTAATTTCAGCTTCTGACATCTTCCTCAGCAATCTAAAGAGAAATTTTAACCAATATAAACACCTCACCAGGGAAACAGGTCACAGTTTTGAGCAAACCACGGCGTCCTACGCATGAATTCCCTTCATGCACACAGGAACCCCACTGTACTCCTAGATCCACTCATTTAGGCAGCTTCTCTGTTCTTGTGCAGACACCTTTCAGCCTTTTCAGGGAAATGTGACAGTGTCATTTATGTGGACATGAAGGACATCTAGTGGAGTCTTGCTTGCTCCCAGCAGAGCGTGCACTTAGCTTCTGATCCCTGCTTTCTTATCTGTGTTCCTGTGTATGCTTGAAGCATATGCAGCCATTCTCTGAGGACAGCGAGAGGAGTCCAAAACCCTACAGATTTCTCTAGTCCTATAGTCAGCATGGAAGTGCAGCTCCTCTCTGCCATTCTGCACCCCACAGATCATGCTGTCTTGTGGTCTTTCTCAAAGACTCCTGTACCTGTGTTACCCTCCTCCCACTCCCTCCCAGCACAGACATTTCTCTGCTACCGGCAAGTCTGGAATAGTCAATACCACAGCCTGCTGACTTCCTAAGTGACACAGGTAATTGGTGAGAATACTGTGCACTTAACCTACTTTGATCCACCAGGGATTGCAGCCTTGGAGATGCTGGCTGTTTGGACCCTACCCGGGAGCACTTGAGGAGTGCAATACATGGGCAGGGCCCTCTTCAGTTCCTCCTAGCTCAGCACCTTAGCACCGAGGTTACAGGCAGCCAGAGCTTCCCACAAAGAACAGCGGAAGGCTTCTGTAGCTAGGCAATCGAACGCTCCTAGACGGCTAAGTACGGTTAAGGCTGCTGTGGAAAAAACCCAAAAGACTTATTCAGATTGCTTTGTAAAAGCTTAAACATAAATATTTAATTCAGGATAGTTTCTAAATTCACTTTCAAAAAAACATTATTCACAGTATTTCAAAGGCTGAGGCACAGAGGTGTTTTATCTCTAAAAGAACAAGTAAACAAATGCAAGTTTTCCTCTGTTCATTTAGCTGAGCATGTCAAAGCCAAAAAGTAGCTAAAAAATTAGGAAAAATTTAAATAGCACCCATTCCAAGAAGTTGGTATTTCAAATAGTAAAGTCATAACCTGGAAAAGGAGGAAGTGAATTACTATAGATGAGATATTTCTAATGACACAGAACCAAATGGCTGCATTTGGTGTCACAGGAGTGCTGGAACTGACATCCCCTGCCCGATGGTTTCCCCCTCCTCACTGCCTGTGGGTCACAGCTGGTGTTCTGCAGGAGCCCCACAGTACTTGTGTTTTCTGGAGGCTGCTTCCCCTGACCCATTTTCCCATCACAAAAAAAAAAAAAAAAAAGAGAGATTGATACCAGAGAAGCACAGTGAACCTGCAGACATGGTAGAACTGTGAGCACTTTCCTTCTTTGTTATCTTCACTGACACCAAGCCAACAGCCAGCCAAGGTGGCTGGGCCTAGGAAAACAAAGCACAAATCCATTAGGGAACTCTCTGCCACAGACTGCAATGGAGGCTGAGTATCTCAGCCATCAGTCTTCTTGCCCTGATCCCCTGATAAAGGAAAAGCCCATTTATCCTGAATTCCAGTCCAAATATTACAAGTCGTTCTCAGGTGTGATTACAAACCTATTCTGAATGAATTATCGCTCTTTGCACTGATGGAAGTCACAAAGTGAGGCTAACACATTGTGCAACGGCTCCAGGAGTTACCAAACACATCACAGAACCCCAGACTGAACATTTCCATCAGCACCCCGACAAGCTCTCTGGCCTTTTTCTCACTGCCCTTACCAATGGTTTCCTCTGCCCCTTACCATACAGTTTTCCATTTCCCTCTGGAACAAGCTCCGCTGCTCACAGCAAACATTCCCAAGCAGCACATGCAGGATGCCACGGGGGCAGTGATGACATTCTGCTATTCTCAGCACATTGAGAGCAAAACCAAAGGGTTTAAGGTTATTTTAAAATAATCCTCAAGTAGATTTCCATCAAACACTAGAGACGGAATAATTGCCACCTGAACAAATTAATATAGAAATAAAACGCTCCATGGAATTTGCACCGTAGAGTCTATATTTCCAGAGCCAATGACAAAGCTCAAGCTCCTTAATTTCTAGCTGTTAGGTAGAGACAAATGAAGAAGCTACAATAAGGGGCTAAGGCAGCCTCGTATGTCTGGATGTTGACCAGACTTGTCTCAGCTTCACAGCCCTGAGAACCCCAAGTTCACCAGTGGTTTTTGGGGCTCTGTCCCATGACGTTGTCTGCAGGTACACAGACACAGTGAATTATACCTATAATGAGAAAATGCACTGCATGTAAGGACTCTGACTCAGAGTAACCATTCAGCACCTGAATTAGAAAAGGGATGCAGAAGTACATAAACATCACAACCACTGTGTACCCACACATGCAGGAACCCCTTCTGCTTGCTAAGATGCCCCTCCCTCTGTGCTGTGATGCCTCTAGACTATACAGTTTTGCTGCTCTTCAACGAATAAGTCACTAACAGCAGTAATGAAAGTCATAAAGAATGCATTTAACAGTGAGGTATTGCATCCTGTGGAAATTGCTGCTTTGTATTAATATTTATTGTTTACCAACTGTATAATAGGACAACTAAATGGTCTGTTTGAGTCATTTTGTGAGGATGCATTTATATTTACAATGCTTAATGCACTTTCCAATAACTATTTGAATATATGTTTTTAACATATATATAAAATTAGCCTGAAGGCTGGGCTACAGAAAAAATATTCTGTTAAGCTGCTGTGTTTAAGCCACTTCAGTCATACCACTACCCCTCACACAGACACCCTAATTGCAGCTTAACTGAAGCAGAAATGCATGGTTAGAGTGCTCCACAGAAGGAGTTACTCTTGAAAAATGAGTGGTATAAAATTCACACCTTGCCTTATGTCAGAACAGTTCTCCCAGACCCCAGAAATGTTATAGATGTGCACTGAATATGCACATGCACACACACATATCCTTCTTGAACAGAACAGTTTGCTTTATTGTCTCAGAGCCGCTACACTTGGGCCAGGAAAATTGAGGTTACTACGTACAAAAATGAGTCCTATTGTTCATCCAAAACCAAGGATCACATCTGTGCCGACTGGCAGTTAGGCAGAGCCATCTGTCATTTTGGGGTATCCTAATGGGATTTGGCATTAGAAGATGAGGTTCTGTAACCAGGTAAAGATCAAGGGACAAGAATGCCTCCAGGCTTCAATTACCCACAACTCCACATTGTGCAGCCTTCAGAAATCTGTTCGTGAAACCGCATTAAGTGCAATTCATTGATGTTTATCATTCACATTTGCTGTTCCTGGAAGCAGAATAGCTTGTAAAATTAGCAGCTGTAGCTCCATGTCTGGGAAAAGGGGAAAGAAGTTGAATTAGTTGAATTCTGATTTTATTTCTTGATATTTATGACTTTGGCATGAACAAAGCGATCTTGAAACACCCTTTATTTCAGGGCAAGCATTCTGTATTTATAACCTGCATAACATCTAGATTATAATTTGTGTACATGTGTACATTTTTCAGTTTCGCCTTTGCTGAGTGGAAAAGACACTTTGAACAACAGTAAAGATTGGAGGAACTCAAATCAAAAGGCTGAACATACTCTTCTCTCATTGCATGCAAAGAAAGAAGCCCAAAGTAGGTCTTTACGTTCTAAGGGTATTCCTTCCGATCTGCTAGACTGAAAAGGTGAACAAAAAGAAGGGAATCTTACTCAATACTTTAAAAGGATACAGGAAAAATAATCATCTCTTGGTGATATTTCGACACAGTGATGTTATTTTTATTATTGACTTCAAAAAATCCAAAGCCTTCAGAGTTTTTCCTAAGGTATTAAGATCTGTGTATGATGCACAGTGTAAGAGAGAGATGCAAGACAAGATGCAAACCTAAGGACTTCATCTAAATAAACCCAGTTTCGGGAAGACTCAGGGCTTTAACATTGAAAGGAAACAAACACTTGTTAGTCAAATGATGCACAATAGATGCCAGGTTCCTGCAGAAGGAGACCAGCTCCAGAATTCAAAGGACCAAAATTCCTGCTCCATTCCCCACCTAGGTCACATGTCATGTTCCCATGAACAATTTTTATAAGAGGAAAAGGAACCACTACTATAAAGTCCAGTGTCAAAACACAAATGAAACTGCCTTTCCCCACTTGGTAAAGTACAGCAATGGTAATCCCTCATTTCTCCAATACGTTAGTGAAACTAGCTGCTACCATACATCCCAAGGAAGAATGAAATCGGATTTAAATAGCTGCAAAAATGCAAAAGCTCATCTGCAAACAGGACATAAACTGGGATGATCAGCAGCAATTTATATTCTTTACCAACTCAATCCTTTTGAATTTTTTATTTTTTTTCTTATGAGACTTCCAAAGGCTTCATAAGCCTTTTCTAAACCCAGGTCTGCTACTATCACGGCCCTAATTTCTGGACACTTTTATATTATTTCAGAATACGTGAAATAATTTGCATAAATATGTGGAGAATTCTGCAGGTTTTCTCAGAACAAGGCTAAAAGTTACGTACCACTGCTAATTTAAAATATGGTTTCCTCGTGTAGACTGGGAAATACTTCTTCATTCTTTGTGAAAAGCAATCACCTCGTACTATTTACTTGTTATAAAACACAACGGGATTATTTATTTGATTTACTTCTGCCTTTTCACAGCATAACTATCTTTATATAGGAAGAGGTATGGATTTAGCTACCTTTAAAATGTCCTTATTCATGCTCCATGGTTGTATTCCAGAGCTCTCCAAAACATTTTACAACCTATAGTTCCCGAAAATACCAAAATGTATCCAGACCTCCAGAGACCCCTATTTCTGTAGCATTTTATCTTTTTTAATGCTGTCCCTCCTGTATAAGGAAAAATCTTGGTAGTCATTTTATGAGCACAAAATTAGATATTTTATGAAATGAAACAAACAAATTGCTGTCGAAAACGTACAACTCCGCTGGGAAAGGTGGCAATTCCCTACCCAGTATTCAACAATAAAGCAAAATGGATTATTCCAATTAGAGATGCAATGTTGTGGCTGAGGCCTTGCACTGATGCAGATAGGTGTCTGTGAAAATTAGAGCTACAAAACATCTCCCCTGCCCAGAGAAAAGTAGACAAGTTCTTAGCAGTATTAGTAATGTATAACATGATTTGGAGCAAGAACAACTTGTACAAATTTGTCCAGGCATTCAGAGAAAAGCTCTCTTATGAAAGAATCCACATAAGAGGACAACAGCTGACAAGCTCTCAGCACAGCCTTTGCACAGGCAGTTTTCCTCTTGGCCACAGACTGGGTTCTTCTCCCAGACAGCTATGTTAGGCCACCCTGCCTGCTCCTGGCTCCAGGCAGGCTCTGCACATCAGCCCTGCAGGCTCCTGCGTGCTGCCCTCCCGTTCTGCTCCAGCTACCCAGCAATGGCTTTGAACTTCCTGCTCACTATCCTAGCTCCCAAATCCAATTCCTTCTGATCTTGTGTGGCTCAACCGCTTCTTGCATAGCTATCTAGATTACAGTCTATATAGATTACCTATTTAGATTATTGCTCCATTTCAAGAATGGCATCCTCTAGCAAAGGAGCAGGGAAGTCACTGCAAGTATGAAGCGTGGCCAGCTAGGCTGTCCTGAGGCAGCCTGGGTACAAACACAAAGCCAACAGATTGCTGTGCAGGGTCTGCCATTGCTCTGCTCCAAGCCAAGCATCAGCTCACAAGACACAAAGGCAGCATGGAGGCAGGACCAAAGGATGCTCCAGAGGGCTTTTACATAGCTGCACTATCACAAGAATGATACAATTTCCACGTCAAAACGTTTCAGCTTTTTCTGGTATGCAAATTTCTGCACATTTTTACTAAGAAATAATAATAATAAAAGGCATTCTGTTATTAGGTTCTCAAGTAGGCAATGGACACAGCTAGTAAAAGAGAGTAAAAGATCAGAAAAAGTCCAGGTTGTCAACATTGGAAGAGTCTTTGATTTTTAATCCTCCCTGTCAATGCCACCAGCCAAAGTGTTCCTCCCAGCACGGTACACTCCTGCCCACACTGCACTGCAGCAGGAGAGCCAGCTGGCCACAGGGAGAAAGGGGCTGAAGGGGGATGCCACCATTCCCCTGAGCTTATCTGCAGGACCTGAGCTGCCTGCAGCCATTGCCAAAGAGAAAAGCAGGTCGTCAACAAATACTGTTTTCTGCCTCTGAAGCTGGAAGAGAATGTCATGGACTCAAGAACATAGCAAAAAAGAGGATCGTACACGTCCAGTGAAGCTTTGCTTCGTGATTTAAATATTCCTTTCCCCAAACTTAAAAAAAAAATAATAATAAGCTGCATTGTTCACGAAATTTGAGTCTCTAACTTGGTCCATTTTCCAAAGATAAATCCTAAAAAGCTCAGTGTGGCATTTTTTAAACAACTGCCACCACAAATCTCCAGAATTTTGTGTTTCTAACCTTGCTTTTAAGTGCTTGCATGACTAATAAAGTGTGACATTGCTGAGATTTGCTAGCATTCTTTTCTGTAACATAAGTTCTAGCTGACAAAAATATGGCTAAATTTAGATACCTGCAGAAAACAAGAACCTTCGAAACAAAAGAAGGCTTAAGGATTAAAATTGGCTATGACATGTTTGTGCTCCAACATACTCAAGTTCACATAACCCCTTGTCTGCTGCCCCATTCGCAAAGTCTCAGGCCGGCTATGATAAGTATTTGCTGAATGCCAGCTATAAAAACCTTGCTTAGTTTGATATGCTGCTGCTCCAGCGGGTTGTGCTGGTATGGCAGGTGAAGCCTGCTGGGTCTTTCAACTATAGGGTAAAAAAAAAAGCCATTAACTAGGGAAAAGCAGACAGGAAAAAAAGACCTCCTCTGCAGATAACAAATGTGCATTCAAAAACATTGCATGAACTACAGAGAAGGCTCATACCAGGGTCTCAAAACTCTAAATACATCCAGATGCTACACTGCATCTTCTTAGTTTTCTACTGTCTACATTTTCTTTAAATGAGCAAAAGGCAGCTAAACCCTTACTTGTTTTTCCTCAAATATTTTCTCACATATCCCTGAAAAATACGAACCCCAGTTCAGTATTAGTTCAACAATAGTCAAACTGAAGTCAATTGATGGTTTATAAAACATGAATATAGAAGATACATAATGGGAGATACATCTAAGAAAAGAGAACTAAAAAAGAGAGACTGTTTAAATCCTGTAGCTGAATTTCAAGTGCTCAATTGTTTCCTCTTTTTTTTTTTTTTTTGTATTATGGCAGGCAGCTACCCTAAAAGCCATAAGAGGATGACACAGAAACACCACTGCCTTGTAATACTTCTGCTGGTAGAATTAGACATGTTATTTAAATGACAATTTACTGCAAAGAGAAATTCTTTTCAAAAAGAAAAATCAAAGTACCATTGGAAATTGAATTTTCAAGCCATTAGCTTTACCAGGCTAGTCCTGCTGGCATATTGAATGTCTGCTAGGTATTCTCATAATAAGGTCACTTTTTCCAATTCAAACTTTGCATTAAAGCACTGTAAGAAAATCAGCCAGCTCATGCAATAGGTAGAACTAAAATAAGAAGCCCATAATACAGCTGTTGCGGAAGAGCTTTCTTCTTTTTCCTCACTGTAAAATTAAACTTTTCTGGAAGAGGACCCCCACTCCAAAAAATAAAAATAACAATAAAAACCACATAAAGGATATTGGGACCTCTCCACACTCATAAAAACCTACAGTGTGAGTGAAAACTTACATATAATGGTTTCTAATTATTTTCTTTGCATATGTGTACTTTGTTACGCAGACAACAGTTCCTGTTCTTAATATATGTTCTGAATTCTGTGTCAGATGTAAAAACAAGCATTGAAAGACCCTAAGACAGCAGTGCATCCCACAGCATTTGCAGCCTGCTGTCTTGGAACAAGCCAGCTCTGTGGGATGCTCCTGGCAGGTCTGATGGCTTTGTCTTCCCTTCAGGCTGCCCAGACAAACATTTCAGACCATGGCAGAGACAAACACAACTTGCTGTCTCTAAACTTTGCAGAATAATCTCGTGGACCATCCAAGCATAACTGAGCATTTACCAGATGCAAGTGGTTCAGATGGCTCAGGCCATCCACCTACCCTGCACCATGCCAAGCACCAATTTGCTGCCTGTATCCTACAGTCTTACATGGTTTTGTTGATCTTTAAGATCATTAAAGAAAACAAAATGATTATTTTTCAGTTTATGTGCTCATACTGTGCATATTTCAAGATCTTCAAAGAAAACAAAACCTAGCTTACCTATCCAAAGCAAAGAGGTTTAAATATTATCTTTCAGATTTCTCCTCGTCCTCACACATTCCTTTTGCCATGAGTGATGTTTTCCAAATGCACTGAAGTCAGTTCCTCTCTGCCAGAGGAACAGCCCAGAGATCAGGCTAAGCCAGGACGCAGCTTCCCTTTCAAAACATGCTTCACTTGACAAATCACAAGCAAAGCCTCCAACTATTTCATTTCTGTTGTTAGCAGATCAGGACAGAACATTGGAAAGGCCCTGGTACTCTATGCACAGCATGAGCACATAGAGGACTGAAAAAGAATCATCACTTCGGGGAAGTAATTGTGACTTTCCCCATAATCAGCATCCTGTTCTCACTGCTCTTCTGGCAGATGCAGGACCTATGACACTATTTCTATATTCAACCCGATTGTATCTGGAAGTTCGAGAATTTAGTGATAGCTTTAAGAGAGGGAAAAAAAGAAAGTGTGGAGAGTCCAGGTTTGGGAATGGAAAGGAGGAGTGGGCGGGTTCTGCCTGCTACCATCCACGGGAAGGAGAACAAGGAGCCTGGCTGCTGGTGTTCTGCTATCATCCACACGGGGCTCGGCACTGGGATGTCCTCCCCACGCTTCCCAAGCCCGTGATAACTGAATGCAAACAGTACTGTTGCTTCAGCTGCCAGCAGCAAAAAGCTGCAAGCAGCAGTGGCAGACAAAGGCAGCTGATGCTTCTTTGTGTCTGCATCGGGACAACGTGCAGCCAGCCCAGAAGGGATGGGCAGAGGCCCGCCGGGCTGGGGATGCCGAGAAGGAGGAGGCCCCAGCCAATACATGCTGCCATCCATACTCTGGCTGTTCTAATGGCCAAGGGCTGAGAGAACTCATCTCCCACTCAGCTCCCTCATGGTAACAAAGCGTACGGATACAAAGACAGACACCTACTGCACAATCAGGCCTCTCAAAAGCACTACCAGAGTTCTCAGTGTTCCTGTGATACCCAGCATCGTCAGAGCCTTCCAGCAGTGCCATGCCTTGAGCTGGAATACCAGTAACATTTATCCTTCTGCCTCGAGGAAAAAGTGCCAGGGGTCAGCAAAGGGCAATGAGAACAGGCGAACCACACAGGAAGCTACTTTGTCCTCTAATGCAGAGGAAGAGCAGAGATCTAGCTAAGAAAAGCAGGGCTAAAAATATCAAGAAGAGGGCAGAGGTGCTGCACAGTGCAGGCGCACTGGGGCCACAGGAATGAATTTGCAGCTGGTTCCAACCTGCGCTGATTGAAAGTCAGGTACTTGCATGGGGAGAGTGGAAAAAATATAGATATGTATCCCTTTTTACCAGGGACAAAACTGGAAAAAGAAAAAAAAAAAAAAAGCTTGAAACAAGGGACAGAGAACAGAGAAAGAACAAAAAGCACAGGGGGAAAGGTCTTCGAAACCCCATATTTTTTCATTAAGAACTTGGAAGTTTAGAGACACATCAGGGACATCGTTTTGAAAACAGAATATTGGCTTCACTCTTCATTTTAAACTGAAAAATGCTCAGCCAGCCCTGATCTTAATTACCTTGAAGACGAAGAGATTGTTAAATGACACGTCCAAGGCAGAATAACACAGCACTGCCAGGAAGAGAACACAAATGCAACTGGAAAGAACTGATCATCAAGCTCCATCCTCGACAGCAGAGCAGAATCACCTCAACTACCCACTTCAGCAATGGGAACTG
The DNA here is from genome assembly GCF_038088225.1 of Cyrtonyx montezumae. Lineage (NCBI taxonomy): Eukaryota > Metazoa > Chordata > Aves > Galliformes > Odontophoridae > Cyrtonyx > Cyrtonyx montezumae. The sequence continues at coordinate 18,201,702 of NW_027071903.1, forward strand.
CCATGCCACAGCTTCCTTCTAGAGAGACTGGGGGGGAAACACAGTTCTGTAGACTTCAGGAAAATGTTTACATCAGGAAATGTCACGTGGTACATATCTGCCCTACCTACAGCAATGGTGGAAAGCATCCCTATGGTGTTACACTGGATCTTCGCTCATTTGTAAAGAGAAGGTGTCCTTGTAAGAACATAGTTACTTCTGTGTACTTATTAGCAGGTCATTCAGCCACCCTCTTCTGTTCAGTTAGGTCAGGTTTGTTGAGGCAGGGCTTTCCCAGATGAACACAGCCATCCGTGACACTGTGGTGTTCTGTCTGTTCATATTTTGTAGTGTCAGTGACTCAAATGTGTTCCTGTGAAAGCCAGCTTCAGGCTTTTCTTGACCAGTTGTCCCTTTGAGTCGGTAAGGATTACAGACTCAGCTCCATGCAGTTTGAAAAAAATACAAAAAAAAAAAAGCTTTTTCTAACAGGAAAATATAATGCTTTTCATCTTTTATCTTTCATTTTCATTGATGACTTTCATTACACAGTTCAGAAGACCACCCTTCAGCTTGTTCTTGGCTCAGACATACTGCTTTTAATTTATAAATTATGTCTCCTTCGAAAAAGAAAAAAAACACTCCCTTCTGCCAGTCATATTGTCCTTGTTTTTTAATTACCACCACCAAAGAGAAAAGGCTTTAATGCCTAGAAGAAATGTTCACATATTTTCCACCACAAAGAAATTCATCAATGTTTAGCACAATGGCACGTAATTAATAGCTTTACTTTAAAATTCAGGCTATGCTCATTGTAGTTGTTTGCCAAGAGATATACACTTAGCCTTGCCATATAGAATATTTTCCTCCAATTGTTTCTGCTGTTCAGAAGTGGCAGGGCTGTGAATACAGCCCAGTGCAGCAATGACATGGCACCACCACAACAGGCTGTGGCAGCCCCTTCCACCAGGAAGGGTGACATTACAGGACAGCTACAGGCAAAAAATGAACAATGCAGCTGTCCTCCCTCACTGCCACCTCACTTCACAACCAAGAGCATTTCACTTTTCCATTAGCTTCATTTTGTTTTTAATCAGAACATGAGAGTGCTTTACAACTCTTCTGAACATACCCTCTCTCAGGTGTTGCTGCCAGGACTCGTTTCATGGTGCTGACCATCACCATGGTAAAATGCTATGGGACAGAACTTTCCAGCTGAGTGCTGAACGCTCAGTGCAGAGAAGCAGGGCTGGTTAGGTGATAGGCACTGTGCACAGCTCACTGAGGGAAGCCCAGGACACATCCCATGGTGCTCTAGCTGATGCTACAGGTCCCCTGCCCCCTTTCCCCACCCTACACCACTGCCCTATTGCAAAGGCAGCAGATGGCCTGCGTGCTTACACATGCCAGTTTAAGTTTCCTTTATAGAAACCTTTTCCTCAATGACAATGATGGGTACCAAAACTCACCTCACTCTTGTTCTCCCTCACTTCCACCTCCCTGCTCCTGCCCACCCTAGTGCTACTACCCTCTTCTTTTGTCAGTGCCATGGTGTGTGGAAACTGCTGAAAACCAAGTGTCTTATTTGCAATCTAGTTTACTAGCCTCAGTCATTCACAGAAAAAAGCTCTGAATTCTGCAGTTTAGAAGTGGCTTTGGTGGCAACAAGTTGTATTGGCTTTAGCTGGCAGTGATCCCCTTTCCCAAGCCGTGTTTGTTTTCCTGTCCCAGTGCCACTGCAGGCAGGCTGCCCCATGCTGGGAGCTGGGGGGAGAGTCCTGTCTGCACGCAACAAACATGGAAGAGAAAACAGCTGACTAAGTGTGATACCATATCTGAGGAGTTCAGATGCAGCAAGTTCATTTTTCACGCTGTCACAGCCACAAAAACCCCATGCACGTGTTTACACAACAGATTACCTGCACATCCATGTGTCCATTCACTCATCCAATTGTGCTTTGAAGATGAGTCAGGACTTCCTACAGCCTCTGAAGTTACAAATCCCAGACACTGCACATGATCTTTTTTTTTCAGTACCGCTGTTTGCACAAACTGCTTCAGAGCAGTGTAGCTTGTAACAGACTAATGGCATTTGCCTGAAATACCCTCTGCCTGGAGCTGTTGTTGAACCTGCAGGGAAGTGTGAAGTAGGTTTTGCTGACTCACTGGCACGACTGACTTGCCATCCCACCCAGCAGGCTTCGAACAACCACCCTCAAAGTGAGGATTGAGGGCAGGTATGGGTGGGGAGTGGGATTGCACAAATCCTGGGAACAGCTAAAAGCCTAAAAACCAAGCTAACTGCTATTTTGAGAATATTGTTAATTCATAAGTCAAACTCCAGAAATACGGCTTTGATCTTTGTATGTGTGTAGCTCAAAATCAAGTTGGGATCTCCAGCTGTTTACAAATCTGCTAGTTCAGGATGCAGACAAAACTGAATCAATTATTTCTTACTCTGTCTGCTCCCACCTGTTGAGTTTTGCCTTATGCTTATTTGTGAGTTCTGCTGAGCAGGGGCAGGATTATCTTGTTCTGAAGTTGTTCTGAAGGTTCTGTGAGCACCACAGAACCTCAGCTGCACACTGCAACCCGTAGGGAACTGCATTAAAAACAGTAACATTACTAGTCTCAATGTAGCATCCAGTATAAGTACAACCTTCTGAAACACTTTTTGCTATTGACACTTAAAGATCCTGAGTGCACAGGGAAAGTGGACTCCCAGTCCAAGCTAAAATTTGAAGTTGTTCAGAGCAGCCAGCCCTCGAGCACTAGCTTCCTTCAGAAGTGTGACCCTCTACTGGCAGCCTGTGATCCCATCTGCAGCCAGGAGAGCAAGTTCCCCAAAGAGCAGAAGAGCATGGAACAGCGAAACAAAGGCAGTTAGAGCATTTTCAGCTATACAGCCGTGTCTGCAGCAGTGGAAATATAACTGAAAAGATAAAAAGCACTAAAATAAACTTCCTTTCAGGATCATTCACAGTAAGAAAAAAAATAAAAGCAATACGAAGAGGAGATGCAAATCTCCAATAGTTTTTAAAATCAGATCACTTGCCTAGCAAACGTTCAGATAAGCGGCCCTACCATTTTCTAGCAGCAGCACAAGTCACAAGCTTTTGCACAGCACTATTCAAGAGGAAATGGAGGGATGGCAGCTTATTGGAACTACCATTTGTACCTTTTGGTCTTTAACTTATAGATCAGTAATAGTCAAAGGCAACTCTCATACTATTCCTTGCTTATGAGCTGTAAAGTTTGACTTAAAGGTTTTATTTTCCTTAAGAATTCCTCTTCTCTGTGGCAGGATCCTCCCTGAAGATAGTCACAGAAAGGATTACTAGATGCAATTTCCTTTTTTCTTTTTCTTTTTTAAAGTCACCCAGTAAACTGCTGAAAACAAATAACATTCACATAACATTTCGCTCTTGCACTCAGTAACAACTGTTTGATTTTCATATTCAAATCTGATTAAAATAGGTAAGGCAAGTTCCAAGCTATGCAGTTAGTAACCCAAAGCTTATAATTCCAAAGAAATTAAAAGTAAATCAATACTGCTTTTCTTTTCTTTGTTTTATAAATTACTTACACTCTCATCATTTTCCATTTTTGTATGTGTAAAAGAGTTGGCAGCTCATCTCTTTGTCTTAAACACTGAGAAAGTTATCCAAAAGTACCTTGCCAAGCTGGTCAGAACGTCATTTGTCAGTCTTGTCGGGAACCTCTGAATTCTTCATCAACAAATGAACATGCTGTACACATATCTATTAAAAAAAAAAGAAACTACTTTGTAGTGAGCTAGAACTAGATGTGTACCTACATACATACACAGCTATAAATAAAAGTTAGCTTCTTGTTCATGGAGATGGGCTGGACTTAGATGTCTGTGTGTGCACTCGCCCTCCAGCCCACTTTTCTCTCTACAAATACGTAACTCCTGTTAGGGCACACAGAATTATACCTAGGGTACCTAACCAAGTCTCTAAGGAGATACCCAATGTTCTGGCCCAAGTTCAGGCTGGGGTCAGTAGCAAGGGATTCCATCTCCTCACAGCTCCTTTCTAAAAGAGAGTGAGAAAGGAAGGACTGATAACAGCAGAGTGCAGAAGGTTCTCACCAAACCCATGAATGGAAGACACAATTCTCCCCAAAACATTTGCCATGACTGCCTTTGATCTGGAAGGACAGAGAGGAATACTGTTGGATAAAACATTCCCATAGCATAAGGTTCTGCTGAACAGTGACCAAGCCAAAGTGATAAAAAACACAAAGCTAAAGCACGCTGCATTAAAAGCAAGGGTCTGTTTGGCTGTGGGCCTCCAGAAGGAGGGTGCACTCTTCTGTCACACATTTGAGAGCATAGGTGCCACGTCAGTGGTAGGAAAAAGGGCAGAGGAAAGACACAGCATGATTCTTAGCTATTTCCTATTAGCTACATAAAGAACTAATGAAAGAGCAACACACTATTACCACAGCCTGAACTACTGCTCACACATTGTGCATTCTGGAACACAGCACAGCCAAGCCAGAACCACAGATGGTGTTTTACATGACAGCAGTCATGATTATTGGCCCTCGAGTCATTTGGAAAAAAATAAAGCTCTACAACTACCAGGATCAGGTCATACTGGAGGAGAAGATGAGCAGGATCACTGGTTTATAAACATCAGACTTACACCCTGATAGGTAATTATTCCACAGCTGGTGGGGAGAATTTTAAATCAGAAGGCGCAGACCAAAGATAGATTGTTTTTTGACAAATTTCAGGGCCAAAACACTTAGCTTCTCTAAGCATCTGCAGCTCTGGAGGCTAAGGTAACATTTAAATACTTCGTTGTGACTTATGTTTGTCAGAAGAGGTGTTCTTATTCAATGAAAGCAAGCCAAAATCAAATATAATGTGTCTCACGGTCATCAAAACTAGGCCTTGAGCAAAATCCATAGACTAGATAAAGAGAATCTGTGAATGAAACAGAATTGCCCAGGTTACAAGCTCCTGACTCAGGAGTGGCCAGAGCACATTTTTCATTTTGTCTTGTTAAATATCCCAGGTTACAGCATTTACTGAGCTCAAATGAATAACTGATTTGGGAAGCGTTAGATGTCAGGCTGCTGTGTCATTTGTGACAAACAGAGCCAGAGCGTGAGGCACTGCTCTACTGCAGGCAAGCCTGCAAGCCCCTGCAAGGGCACCCTGGACACATGCTTACTTGCCCCGCTGAAGCAAAAATCCTGTGTTCATGTTAAAAAGCTCAGAGTGAGTACTTCTCTGACAGAGATTTGCCTTACTTATCTAACATAGCTACTTAGCAAACAGAAACATATGTGGCTGCTTAACATAGCATAGCAGAGAAGATAGCTCTGTACCCTTCCCTAGCTCTGCCAGTGAACACCCTCGGAAGAAATCCCTTTGGTTAAACTGCACAGAATGCAAACGAGGAAGGATGGTGTTTCTGTGGAGTCCTGATGCCTGGCACTTAGGAAAAGCATCTACAATGCAAAGCATGTCATCGTGCTAGTGGGAACTGCAAGAGGAGAGGGAACGCTTTCTAAGACATCTGCAGGGAATGTTTTACATATTGAAGTGTATTTTCTCTTAGGGGACTATTTCATCACTTCATTTGATTATCCATGAAGTTTTAACGACCATGTTTTTAAAGGTTTTTCATAAGAATGAAATTCTGAATCAAAAGACTAAGAAATCCCAGAGGGGAAGAGTGTTTTACTTATGTAGCCAACCATGACATCGGGGGATTAAAAATGGAAGTGGGGAAAATAAATGAGTCTTTGTAAAAATTACACTGAGTGAAAAAAAAAAGAAAATGAAGAAAAAAAAAAAAGCCAATACAAATTGGTCATTTGCTGAACTGTGAAGTGTTCTCGAGTAACTTCGATTAATAAAACACAGAAAGGGGCTTTGAAATAACTCCCGCTCCATGCCCACTGCCCTCAGCTGCCCGTCCCAGCACAGCTCCGTGCCATGCCCTCAAGGCCCTGTCACTGCCATAGGCCTTCCCTCAGCTCTGGGCTGAACAAACTGAAGAACAACAGAGCCTCCAGAAAATTCCAGCCTGACATGGCTGCAGGGAAGGAAGGAAGTGCAAGGAGGCGAGCAGTGTGGGCCGTTCAGCAAGGCTTTTCAGAGCATGGCTGCACCAATGCCCAGCGAGCAGAAGGGCGATGGCAGAGCAGTCCCCCGCTCCAGCACAACCCAGGCCCCCCAGCACCCATTCCCATTCCACCACTGCCTCCTTACCCATCAGACCTGGCCAGGATTGCACCAGAGAAACAAGCTAAAACTAGCATTAATCCAGCTTACCCAGCTTACTGCAGGGCCCCTTATGCCTCAGGAAAGAGCTGGGAAGCCTGGCTGTTACGCTGTCAGCTGCTGTCCTCGGTGTGAATGAAAACCAAGCTGCTTCTGCCGACTCCCACTCTCAGCCATTCGTAGCAGACAGAATGAGAGCAAAAAAGGGATTCCACTGAGGAAGGAAACCAGGAGGGCACAGGCATGGGCAAAGCAGCTGAGGAACAGAAGGCAGCATTTGTTTTGACTGATGCGAGCTGACAAAAGCCAAATAACGTGTCCGTTTGCACAGCTGTATATTGCTGTGGACATGTCAGGGACCACACAAATGGTATTCAATGTAATAAACCAATAATACACAAAAGCATTTGTGGTTTTTTTCTCCACTCTCACACATAAAAGTGTGATATGTTTCTATTTCAAAGAGATTCACACCGTCTTTCTAGGCAAACCAGCTTTTCTTAGAATTAAATCTAGGATGGTTTTTATCGTGTGAAGTAGCGTGGGTTCAAGCAGGATCAGTCCACAAACAGCAAAACCACCGGTTGTTCCACTTTGGATGGTGTAGCTGCTTGTAAGCAGGGTTAGGACACCACAAAATGCAATGCCAGTCCACAGCTGGTTTGGGCTCCCAGGACTGCACACAGCATGACCAGGCAGGAGATGCTCAGGGAGCACTGAGCTCCATGTTAGCATCCACTGCTTATGCTCCCCCAGGAAATGCAAAACACCATCTGGTTGCTTTTCTGATAAAGGAAGGGTTAAAAACCAGGTGTAGTGGGAAAGATTTCAGCTTCACTGAAGAAACACATTAAAAAAAAAAAAAAAGTATAAGCCTAGCTGCACGAAACCATCTGGGCTTCTCATTATGGATGGGCCTGAATCTGAATTGCACCTAAGCAAATCTTTCTGGGGCAACTGCTAACTGGGACTCAGGGTTCTGGGGCTGCCTGTGCAAGATGACAGTATGAACACAGAGAAACCTGGATCTGCTCTAGGTCTTACCACAAGATCTCACACTGACTGAGAATTAAGGCAGAAGAATAGGTCCCCCTTACCAAGGACAATCAGACCTTGCCTCCCTGCTTCACAGAAGAGGTGAATAATTATTTTTGTGATTTATAGCAAGGCTTAATTGATAATGCACACTTTTGAAATTTACAGTATGACAAACTTGCATTCTGATATTGACTCCACTGGCCGTTATTTTTCCAATGGAAACCTATTCCCTTTAACCTTAAGGACAGCTCAAACAGCCACCTCCAGCGAGCAGCACAAGTGTGAAACATCAAATCCAGGAGCACTCCTGGGGTGGGCTGTCCGCAGTGCAGTGTGCCTGACTGCAACACAGGAAAAGGAAAGGACTGTTTCTGATCCCAATGGTTAATCCACCAGAAAAACTACAGAAAATTGTCAAAACTAACTTTTGAGCCACACCTTTAGCACTAGTCCTCCTTGCAGGAGGAAGAGAATGCAGGGCCATTTCTCAGTCATTTCTCCGTAAGACAAAGTATATGGTATGCAACACACCTGAAGTCCAAGCAGAGCATCCCCATTTTGGAAAAATTAAAGTATTCACTTGTGTACAAGTTAAGGTAACAGGCATTTTCTAGGACTGGCCTGTCAGATAACATGTTCTAGCATAAGAGAATCTGGGTGATTTCGCTCGCAGAGGTCTAGTAAAACTATATTTCTTCACCTTCTACATGAAAGTCTTTTTTGTACCTTCTTGAAGGCTGATACAGCTTATCTTCAGGTCACTGAATATCATGAGACATCATTCTTAGAGCTTTAGTAATTTTTATTGTTTAAATATTTAAAAAGAAAAGCTCTGGGGATGTGGAATTGCAGTAGAGTACTTATCAAAAATTTAAGGTGGAATACACGACAGAGATGCTTTAAATGTTCTTCTCTGGTACTACTTGCCTTCCCAGAAAAACATTATTTATTGAGTTAATTCAGATTAAAGTTAATTTAAGAAATACAATTCTGATTAAATAGAAAGCAAGGCTAAACTAAGATCTTCCCAGTACTGAGAAGAATAAATGCCACCTTAAAAACAAAAAAATCAAGCAGAAAAAAAACCAAACAAACTAAACCTAACAAAGAATTCTTCAAATTGATGAGGGACCATAAGTTCCACAGTGCCTTCACTGTTCGTGGCTCTCAGCACAGATCACAGCGAGGATGGTAATGTGCACTTCTAAGTTTCTTTCCTCAAAATTTAACCTTAATGCCAAGTTTTCTGGCTTCACAGTACTTGCTTTTGGGATAGACAGAAATTATTGATGCAGTGCTCACTGTGTTATGTTTATTTTGAAATGATGGTTTAAGGCAGTGAGTCAGGTAATAGTGCAGCTGAACTCTCGAGCTGCTGCACCAGCGACATTAAACACGGACACAATACCCACTAATGCAAATACACAACAAAGAAACGTCAAGCTTTGGTAATTCAAAATAGTAGAATTTGGTGGGAGAGAGAACAGGTGGATGTCTGCTGCTAACAAGAGGAACCAGACAACATGGATGTTCCACTAAGACCATTTCCTGTGGGCAAACTAATCCGAAGTAACTGTATCTCCAAAATAATGAGTTCTAGCATCAAGCACTTCTAATCTGCACACAAAGCTCCTTTTTTTGGTTCACTCAACTCACATGAATCACAGCTGTTTCAGTACTAATAAGCCATTTGCTGCTCTTATTCTCTCTGTGTGGCAAATCGCTGACCACTCTTCATTCTCTGGGTCTTTGAACAGCGGGAGGCAAAACATATATGCAAACTGCTTGAGAGCAATCAAACCAAGGAATCAACAATTGTGCAAGTGCATCATTGGGAAACACTTCCATGCACTGACTGAATTGGTCAGCAAAGCTTGAGAGAGAGAGCAGGCAGAGAGACAATTCTAAAAGACCTAGACTAAAACACCCCCAGAGCTTGAAAGCCAGCTGCTGTATGCTAACTACATCATAGTTTGAACTAGAACTGCTTTTTGGAGCACAGTTGTGCAGAGTTGAGCTATACTTGAAGAACACTCCCCCCCCCCTTCAGCGTAGGACATCCAGGCTGCAAGGTGGCCAGAGGGCTGTACTGCAAGGAGAGCAATGCTACTCAACAGCACCTGGAATGTCATGTGCTGGTGTTTGACACGGGAAGCACTGAAGGATAAAAGCTACAGAGGTGAAAGGGGGCACAAAAGGCAGGAAGAAGAACAGATGTAGTAAGGTAATCATAGAAATGGACCTAAGGAATTACTTGAGTTGAAACTGAAAAACCATGGAGATCATCTAGTGCTGGTTGTAGCTGACTACACAAGATCATGAACCTCCACAGAGTTCACATAAATAAAGCTCTCATAAAAAATCTGTAACACTATAATGTGATGGAAAGCACTGCAGTGATAGCAGGGCAGCAAAGTACTAGGCTGCACAAGTGAGGATATGTCCAAATGCAGCAGCCATGGATACAGACACAAAGGAAGGAATCTGCTTACCCTTGGATAGCCTTAGGTACACAGGGAACTCCAATGAGATATCTTCACCTCCACTGCCAACCCTTAAACGATGTCTGGGAAGGGGTGAATCCTGGCTCCACCCCTTCCAGTCACTCATACACTGCATGCACCTGAGCTCCCTGGGGTTGTCCCTGCCTTCCCACCAGGTGCTCAATCACTGTTTCAAGCTGTGACTTAGCCTTTCTGCTAAGAAAATACTGATTTGTTTCAGGATTGATAGATCATAAATCTGACTCTGATACTCAGAGTTGTCTGGCCAAACCTTCCTCTCTCCTACCTGTGCACAGATGCACACGGAGGCAACTTCAAGCTCTGTCACATTTGCCAGGAGCCAGCTTGCTGTGCCCGTGCCTCTACCCAGACAGAAGCTGAAATCAGCACTGGCAGCTGCAGGGCACCCATAGGGATTCTCAAAGCATCCACTTTGTCCATTCAGCCTAAGGAGAACCCCTCCTCATGCTTGGTAAGGCATCAGGAAGGAGAGAGGCTGCTTCGCTTGCTTCTCCTATAAACCCTCCTTTTGCTTCGCTCTGTCAAGGCCTGAGGATTTGGTCCTTATTACATGCAGAATAAGTATTCTCCATAACCTCCCCCGCTCCTAACTGCCTGACTTGTATTTCACCTACCTTGTTTGCAAGTAAACACAGAAGCATGAGGGATTTAGTATCCTCAGATTGCTGGGAGTGGTGAGGAATGCAGGAATATGCTCTGTCATTCCTTGTCCTGAAGCTCCCCTCCAGCTCTGAATGACAGATCCTTTCTAAGAGCTTTACATATTGCTGTGGGGCACTACACAGAGATAGCTCTAAGTGCAATAATACATCTCGATGGGTAATGATACAACTGTTGCTATTTACTATTGCAGTAATTTTTTCTTTTCTCTGAGTTATTTTTTGTTCTCTTTCCCTGGGAAATGTAGAGAAGTTACAAATTCTTGGGTACAGTCATACATACATACTGTAACTGTAATGATAACAGATGACAAAATTCAAGCATTCGCTTCAGAAAATATCACAGTGTACTCTGGAGGGGGAAAGCAGTCTATTTTTTCCTCGAGAAAATATTTTCTATAATAAATATATCTGGACAGTTTACAAAGTCCTCAGAGGCTAAACAGTTAGCTGTAACAAGTCCGATACCTGACACATTTTTCTTCAGGGTAACTTGCTTCATTCAGAGTTTTAATGTTTAAATAAACTGCTGCCTAAATCAATATTCTGCAAAATCATTCACTCCAGGAAAGTTCTTCAATCCTTCCCCCCTGTTTAAAGTCAATTTATGCACCATGCTACAGCTACCTCCAGATGAATTTCATTACCTTCCCACTCCATCTTCGAGCAGCCCCTCTGCAGCTTTGGCCACGTTTCCCAGCAAGGAGGTCTGCAATCTTTTCTCTCACGCCAACCTGCCACAGTCAGCTGAGAAGCCCTTTTGTCTTGTCTCTGGGGTTTAGATTACTGCTGTATTCCGGCAGAGGCAGTGAAATCTGAGGGCAAACAGCTGGAACATATCTGTTAGGCTCTGCCTAGTGACAGTAACTGAAGAGGTATCATTGCTGTTGGCTTTGATAATCTCAGATAAAGCAGGTGTGGGAGAAAAAGCCCTCGGCTCTATTGATCCAGCACTGTATTATTTCCTTCTCTGCACTGAGTTTGTAGATAACTGCTCTCTTGCTCTTGCGTTTTTTAAAGATACTCAAAACGTCTAAGAGAATAGCTTCCCAAAGACTTCACATGACTATTTGCCTCTTCAAAAATCTGTAAACTTCAGTGACATGTAGTCCCAGCCTAGCAAAGCATGTAAGTAAATGCTTTAAATTCAGTGTGTGAACATTGCTGCGCTACACAGGTGGAACTGCTCGTGTGCTTAAACCTTTCTTCAGTAAATGCCACGATTCATCCTGCATTCCCAGGGTCAGTATCTGATGTATTTCTTCTAATCTCTCTAGAAACTGAACAGTGGTGGAAAAACTTGGGAGCCATAACATCAAACAGCTGCAGTGGCAGCTGGCCACCTCTCCTGCTCCTTCCATCTCGACTAGCTACCCAAGCACCCAGCTCCTAGCTCACCTTAGGCTGCAAGAAGAGAAAGTAACAAATGCCCTTTACTTCTTGTCTTTGAGGAAAGGTAAGGAGGCTTGGGTTCCTCTGCTCTCTTTGTATATCGATACTTGATGGAAAGTGTCATGCTTCCATTTTCCTGCCTTTTGTGCCCTCTTTCACTGCAGTTAACTACATAAACTCAAGAAATAAGTCTTTGGGAAAAGTGCACACTTCGTGAAAAATTAATCGAATGTAAAGAGAGTAACTTTGCAGACTAAGGAAACATCCAGAAATTGTTCTTTTATTGCTGCTCGCCGTTCTGAGACTACAAACAAGGAGAGATGAGCAAAAAAGAGAGCAAGAGAGAGACAGAATTTTCTAGGATATAATATCTTTTCCCCAAAAAAGCTTTCGACCCTTTTTGTTTTATTTCTGCTTGGAAGAATGAGCTACCCTGACTTGATTCTACCTGTCAATCACTGTCTACAGCAGCCTTGCTTGGCTGTCTAGTCATTAGGACTAGCTAATAGATTCTCTCCTCTGCCAACTTATACCAGAAAAGCTACCAGCTAATGAGCTCCATACCAGGGCATGATGGGGTCATCTCAAAATAATATACCAGGAAATGAATTTGACCAGAAATACTTAAGAAATTTTTGCACTACCCATAATTTTAAAATATATTTCACCTTAAAAAAAAATCAAATTAAGAATATCTTTAAAAGCCAACTGAAAACATATTAGACTTCTCTGCATTTGGAGGGGAGGAAAAAAAGCCATAACACCAAATGAGGATATTTTTACAGACTTGCCCAAGTTACCAAGAAAGCTATAGGAGAATGCTGGAAAAAAGCATTGAGGAGACAGACTGAGGAAGACTCTGTATCCATAATGCTGAGATCCCAGAATAAACCTGTCTGTTTGTTACACATCCAGGTGTTGTTTTTCTGCAGCTTTTGAGACATTAAATGTGCAGTTCTACTCTTGTGATGTGAAGATGGCACCTTCTTACTCAAGAGATCATCTCTGAAAGGATTTGCAGTCTCATCTCTGCTTGCGTTAGGATTTCAGCTGCCTCTCATGATTACTGTGGAGTTCTACAGATCCAAGACTAAGAGAGTTACCTATATCCTTTGGTTTGTGTGACAGTATAGCACTGGAGCATCTCGGAAACTGATCAGGGACCTGAATCCTTACCCAGTCAGAGTTTTTCATTAGTCATACAGCACAACAGAGTAAAAGGGCACTGCCAACACTGCAAAGATCAGGTTCTTGGACCAGCTGTGTAGCCTCCTGGGCTTCAAACTCTGACACCGCTTACACCTGTGCAACCTCTGGGAAAGTCATGGGGTGGCACAGGTAGAAATGAGGACAGTATCTGGCCTGCAAACACATTTCGTGCATGAAGCAAAAAGAAGCTACTTTCAGAAGGTCATCAAATCTTCCACGAAGCTCAGACATTTGTGCATGGCTAGAAACATTTTAAACGAAGGCTTAAGGACCACTGTGACTACTGAAATGCATGCACATATTATATAGGCAAGAATGCAGTCTTCATTGATGTTTCATTTGCAATGCCACTTCACAGCACAGCTATTCAAAACAAGTCAGCATCAACACACTGCGTATTTTCAGAGAGAAAGGAAATAACAAAAAGATCTAACATTTCTGTACTGAGGTGCAGAGTTTGCTGTACTGGAGCAGACAAATCGTCCGTCTAGTTTTATTCCCTGCTTCTACAGAGGCAAAAACCAAAGCACTAACTCTTGTGATGCATCTAGCCATTTGTGCCAGATCTTATCAAGGGAGAAGACCTCCTCCCAGACCCCTTCAGGTTATCTGACAAAAACACACAGCCTATTTTGTGCTCCAACTTACCATAAGCTGATCTGAAACTAGGCTCAGGAAACAGACCCAGGAGAATGACTTTTTAACTATGAGATATATTTGTTGAAGGAGAGAACATGCTTTCAGCCAAACAGATATTTCCATTTGTTTCTTTAAAAAGACAGTATAAAGTAAGAGATCAAAACATCATCAGAGCTTAGCATTCTGCTTTGAGTCTTCTTGCTGTGTACTCTGTAGCAGCACTTTCATTTGAATTTAGAGATTCTGCTCACACATTCTAACACTCACTGAGAGGGGAGGAAGTCAGAGAGACAAGGACAGAGAGCGTGACAGTCCGTCTGAAAGTAGAGCAGCATAAGCACATATGCGTGTATGCAGTCTACACTTTCTAGTACACTTTTCCACTGAGCTTAAATAACCATCTTCATGTACAGCTCACAGAAGACATTCCTTTCTACTTCCCATAGTGTATATGGACAGTAAAAACCATTCCAAGAGGAACACAGAGCCTCAAAAGGAGGCAGAACATGAAAACAACACAAAACAAATTATATTGTGCATTCGCTTGACATTTTAGGTGCTACTTCGCATTACTTTGAGCTTTATTAGTAAGGTGGCTTAAAGATAAATGGTGGATATTTCAGAACCAGTGTTTCGAAAGTTGCAAAGCTTCTGTAGCTTGTGCTGGCCAGGAGTCAGGAAGTGTATGCAATACAAAAAGAACACAGGATGGAGAATATATTCAGCAAGTCTCAGAATTTCCTCTGTTTTGTCCTATTTACTCTGAGAATGGTACAGGAAGGATGATACCCTTTTAAATAATTTGTAAGCCCTTTACATTCCAGCTCTTGGAAATGCACCAACATATGTGCAGCTAGAGCAAGCTTATTTGTATGTAAAGAGCAGCAGACAACACTTTGCCAGTGTTTTCAGATTCAGTGGTTTCTGAAGATCAAGTTGCTTAAAATGCTTTAAATACAAGACACAAGTCAGTGTCCACAAATACAAATTCATGCAGTAGTTTGTTTTTCCTTTGATTCAGAATGATTCTACTTTGCTTTGACAATAATTTAGTACCCAGGAACAGTGACCAGCACCTGTGGTGTGTTTGTGGTGCTCTTGCAAACCTGTGCAAGACAGAATTGACAAAGAGCAGTTACATGCTCAGTTAAAAAAATTTCTGAGGAAGCCAAGAGAGTTCCTAAAAAGCCTGCATACCTGAGTTAATGTTTCATACCATGGGGACCACATTCTGACAGCTGGCAACAGAACCACTGCACATTCACAGCTGCATAGTATCTAGGTGGCTGAATGAATGAGACAATCGACAGAGGCACAGAGAACCTTTGGGTCTACATGTTCACATATTAGGTGGAACAATTCCTTGAGAATCTTCTGAAACGTAGAATGTGAAAAGGGGTCTAATGTCACACAGGCAACCAAAAGAATCCATCCAGGAGCAATGGGATAAGCATAACTATCCATTAGATTGCTTACATATTTAAGGAATATCTCTCCTATCCCAAGATTCTGGGTGTTGTCATGAATAAAGCCATCCACCACTGTCAGCTGAGAAAAATGTATTTTGAACAGGCGTAATGTTGGGATTCGAAGAAAGAGTGCTGCACAGCTGGACACAACTTCCCAGCAGTCTTTCAGTTTCATATTTTAATACGTCATCCGTTGAGAAGAAAGAAAACCACCATGATATTAAAGCGATTTCTTTCTGACCCTCAGTGATCTCTAATTCACTGGACTCTGTAATTTGCTTTGTATTGAAGGGTAAGTATAGTTGCTGCAGCTGAGGACTGAAGGACGACTCTGTGGTATATTTCTGCCACAAATACATCTCATTTCTTATTGGGTTGCAAAGAGTAAAGAAGTTCAGAATGCATATACATATTAGGATAGGCTCATATTCTGGAAATGACTATAATACAAAGCCAAAATGTAAAATCAGCTTTGCCATTCAATTTATTCTTAAGGTATATTTCTTTTATTTGAATAGGATCATTCTGCTAGCCGAAGATGCTCTTTATTTTTGTTGAAGCCACAATTTTATTGACAATAAACAAAATTAAACCACAACAAAGCTTCTTATATGCCCAGATCTTATTCAAAAACGTATGGTAAGGGGCAACTCTTGCTCTCTGACACTGCACTAATGCAGTAATAATAATGGAGATGTACGTATCAACATACAACCACATTACAAATGAATTAAATGTGTTCTTCAAACTATTTCTTTTTGTCTGTCATCAAGTTGTCCTTTACAAAGCAGAGCTGATCGGACAATGGCCTCTTCCTTTAACTCACCTTTTAGAAAACACTAGAAACTCAAGTCTGGGAATTTAAAGTTAGACAATGAAGGTTTATGAGATGGAAAACACTTCTGCCTGAGATATAGCACCAGAGTTTTCTGTATTGGATGTCTTTATGGTAAAAGGCCCTCTCTGAGAATGCATAGTCCCTTGCTGCACTACAGAAATAGCTCTGGAGGCTTTGACTGAAAATATCTTTCATTCTAAGTAGTATGATAGCTGTTTCTGTCTTAAGATGTGATTATCAAAATCGCAGGATACCCAAGAGAAAAGAGCTTCCATAGTAATAACTACAATTAGGGCTGCTGCTCCCCAGTATTTTGGCTCTAGATTGAGGAGTTATCTCCCAGAAGACTCCATTGCAGCAATCAGACAGAGACATTGATGCTGATACCTATGGTGGGTCCTACATAATACATTACATTTTCCTGGTATGTTAAATATTCCTGAACAACTTGCAGAAAAGCAGCACACGCCATGGAATGCTATCCGTTTATCTACAGAAAAGTAGACATAGTCATGGATCTGGTGAAAAAAAAACCAAAAAACAAGGACATATCTAGTCTATATCCTCCCATAGTCCCTCTTTCTCTTCCTGAACACCCTGAGTGCACATAGCAATACGTAGCACTTACTACACAATCTCTCTGTACAGCAACTTAGAAAAAAGTGAGGCTCAACCTAAGTCTGTCAGATTATACACATCAGTGAGGGAAAAGACGTTATCAGGGGTACCACACTACCTCCTGAGTTTCTGAGCCTTAATTTTGAAGAGCAGGTGTATTAAAGGACATCTACAACTCTCACATATCTGAATTTGCTGCAAATGCACACCTGGAACTGTCAAGCTCGTCTGCCAGTGTTACGACAACAAGACAACTGCCTACAACAGTTCTGGAAATGAGTTAAATTATTCTGTAACAGTCTTTCTTCTTTCCTGTCAAACACCTTTCCTATCTGAGTTAAATGCATTAACTCATTTGCTCACTGCTAGATTTGAAACAGAGTGGAATCCAATTATTCATCTTAGGCTTAACTTGTATTCTTTTCCAGCTTGATTCACAGAAATTAAGGGTAGAAGAAATCTTACACATCTGCTTTATCCCTCTTGGAGATTTGCTCCTGTAACAAAGTGCTCTGTAGCACATCACTCTTTCTGGGATGCAGAAGTCAACTCAGAAAATCCGAAGGCAACTTTGCTGTTAGATGCCCAGCCGAGCAGGAGATAGCTAAATATTTACACCCTCAAGTCTCACCATTAGTTTATATTTAAAACAACAAATAAGAGTTAATCAGCACTGACAGAGTTCTTTTGATGTCAGGTTTACCCTCCAGTTCCCAGATCTAAATGGCTGCGTCACCTAAGTTTTCTGGCAAGGTTATAGGCCTGATAAAAAGCACTTTAAAATAAAAATGCTGATGCAACGTTAACTACAGCAAACATTTCTATAATAATGTCTTCTGATAACATCTAAAATGACTGGGCTCTAGGAACGCTGCTATAATGCAAAAGGAGGGTGGTTAGAGCTGCAGGTGGCAATGCTTCCAATCTAAGAACACAACTGGGTGCACAGAACGATCCAGCTCTTGCTTCCAGATAATAAATAAGATTATGATATCTGTTTCTCTGAAAAGTTATGGATAGAGGAGTAGGTAAAAAACAGAAGCCGGTGCTGCTGATAAGAGTAGAGTGGAGAGTGACTGGCTTTATAAAACAACACCCAGATTCTGCACCACGATGTTCAAAGACATACCACAACGTATTAAATCGCATCCTCCTTGAGTTCTTGTCATAGCACATACCAAATAAACTCACAGTATGTAGCAATGCTGGAGCTTAAGGAAAGAGATACAAGTAGGACACCTATAGCCAACCTTACAACACATCAGCACACCTTTGAGCTGATCATCTTTGTGGCTAATAGCTGACTGCTATCATTCCTGATACCAGATATTAGGAAATGCTGATAGCCAGATGTTTGATCCTTAGAGAAGATCTGCCACGGCTGCACTCCCCATACCAGTGAGTTACTAACACCAGAAGGAAACTGGAGCCCCTCTAATATTTCTCTGCAGAAACAGCCACCACAGAGAACAGTGGTCTTAGGGATACGAGGCCAACAAAAGGGATACATAAACTTACAGAGTGTGAAATTCGAGAATGGAAAGTACCAGCTGAACGCAAAAGAGAGGGAAAAGGCTAATGATTTCTACATACAGAAATGTGTTTTTTCAGAAAAGGGACAGAGAAGGGCCACAGCAGCAGTCTGCCAGGTTTGAGATAAGGATACAAGAATGATAACAGCTGAGATACCTACCTGGAAATCTTTATTGTTACCTAACAGAAACCTTATTTCCTGAAAACCCATCCACAGCTTTCACATGTTTGTGTCTCATACATGTACAATGCCAGTCTAGTGCTGGTGTCTTATGGCTGTATCAAGATTATCATATCTCAATGCTGCCTCTGAAATAAAGCCATCCGACACAAGCAAACCTCACTACACATGTGCCATGAACTTTTTGAGGTAGTCACCACTGTAGTAATGGCTGCTGTTGCTCTCTCCTGAAAACCTGAAAGCTGGAAGCAGAGCTGATTTTGGACTTGCCAATTAAAGACTACATAGTAAAAGGAGAGCTCTGAACTCTTTAAACTCACTTATGGGAATTCAACACATCAGTGTCTGTACAAGGGCAGTTTAACAAACCTTTGTATCAATCTTAAAATATCAAATAATACTGAATTGTAAAAAAAAAATGCTATAATACAAAAACATAATTATAGTTAAAGGTAATGCATGAACTCTTAATGGTTATATGAAAAGGGAATAAAAATCTGAAATCTCAATTTTTTATAGTAATTTTTGTTCTACAGATTGTTTGCAAACCACTCTTATCTAACATAACAATTTAACCCCATCCTGGATTTGTAAAAATACTTGCATAAATCATCCAAAGCAAATGACAGCAACAATATCCTTCATCTCTTGTTGCAAACAGAAGTGTGATATATTTAATCCAATTTCAAACCTGAATTTAGATGTCAGTGCCTCCAAGAAAAAGAAAACACTCACAGTAAAAAGCATTTAGAAAGATAAGAAGTGCTCAGGTTTTTTGGTGGATTTTTTATTTTTGGTGGTATTAGTAGTAGCAGTATTTTGGAAATGGCATGAATAAGAGATGACATTACGGAAATACTGAGAAAGTTGCTGGCAATGTTATCACAGTTGCCCCTGTCACTTTGTCACTGAAATTAAAACTTCCTGTTTGTTGTATCCCTTCTGTTTAAGTTTTGGGGGGGAAAGTTGGCAGAAAAATACCCCAATTTCATTGATCTGTAGGCATAACATTTCTGCCTGTCTGGTACTGAAAATCAGCAGCTTTATATTGTTTAGGACCAGTAACCAGAAGGAATCAAAACTTTCCAGTTCTCTTAATGATGTCTGCACCAGTCAACACAAAACCTAAAGCTTAATCCAGGATGGTTTTTTTCAGTTTGCAACACATATATGAACATAAAGGATCATGCAAGTAAAGCACTTCATAATGAGTATACATGGGGAAAAGAAAAAACACTTGAGCATCTCTAATTTTAGCAGTCATTAATGTTAAAATGCCTAGTTTAAAGCTTTAATATTCTTGTATTACAATTTGCCAGATACAGTGTACTACTGTTTCTGGGCATTCCTAATACATCCATTTGTATAATGTAAGACATTTTTAGTAAATAATCAAAATTGCCAGGCAGAAATTAGTTAAATAGAATACCCCACAGTGACACAGATGCCCAGCTAAACCAGTTGAATCAGCCCTTGAAAGACATTACTGATTGTAGCAGAAACGTGGCTATAATCATTAACCACTGCACTGTTGCTCCAACTCACTGCTTCGACTCAGTAACTAAATTTTTATGTCTTTTTGTTGTTGTTGCTCTAATTAACATCACAAATCAGCACAGAAAATTTGCCAGATCTCATCTGTCAAAACACTTACTGATACTGTGTGAAATCTGTGTTTCTACACTTCGTATTAGATGCAAAAAGTATGCTAGGGAGAGACCTGAAGAGCAGTTAACTTGAGAATTATGAGTCAAAAGATGAGCTCACCATTATGTTCTGAAAGAAATCACTTAAGTACAGCATTTTCACAAAAGCCAAGATTTCCTGCTCACTCAAGAACGCTGAAACTTTGTACAATTTGAAATCATGTACCAGGTGTCCTTTTTTTTTCAGCTATAAAGTTGCAAATATTAAACTAAAGATTATTTTAATTGTTCTCCATTTCTTTTATCTACCCATGGACACGTTCTTCCTTTTAAGTTTCAGGGGAAAAAAAACAACTAAAAAATGAAGGTAAATGAGAGTACAAAGTCAATATTAATCAAATGCAATTAACGAGTAACCAACAACATGCTGGTTTAAGAAACTCCAGTTGATACATCCACTGTGCTGAATGAACGGTGCACCACAGATCATCTCATTAATACATTTTAACTGATTTGCTTCATAGCTTTTCTAATCCATTTTTGCTCTAGCTTTATACTGTACACAAGAGACCTGAAGACATTCCTCTTCACCACCATCTCTTTCCAGCAAGTTTTAAAAAAGCATTAATCATAACCAGGAAATAAAGGCCTACATTCTGGTTTTGCCTGTAACATTTAGGGTCTTAAGAAGCTTGATCATGTTGCTCTTCCTTGGAAGGGCAAGAGTGGTGCAGCTGTAACACAGGTTCCTCTCCTACTGCCATTGGAGTCAGAGAAAGACAATGAACGTATGGCATTTGTATAGCATATGACATTTGTATAGCATTCAGTTTCCCTGACAGTTGGGTAGTCTGTAGGCTGCTCTTTTCTACATTGCTCCTCAGCAGCAGCAAATATTCTCAGGAGTGAAACCCAGTTCTGCAATGACAGTCATACTAAAAATCATACAGAAAGAACAGTGTGCTCTGGAAACTCAGCCCACTGGGTGAGAGGTAGACATCCATTACATCTACTGCTCCAGGAGAGTACTTTGTACGATGGCTTTATGAGCTAAGTTCTAGCAAGTCCAGATCCCTGACTTCCTGCAGGGCAGTTGAAACTGAGCCCCAAGTTGTATGGAACATGTGAGAATTTGCAACACCTATGTTTGCAATGTGAGAGGGGTCTCTAATACCATTGACCGATGGTATTTATTTCTGTGCTGTGTATTTCAGGAAAGTGCTTCAGTTGGGAAGTGTTTGTAAACATGATGCTAGGTGTTGGGACACCTATGTGCAATATCTGGCCACATAAATCTTAGTATGAAAACATTTGCATAGAATACTTGCCTATATGTAAGGTTTAAGTACTCCAGCACTTTAAGAAAAATCTATATTTTATGGATTAAAATATGTATAAGTTTAAATTTATCCTCACGTTTCTTCTTTGGAAACTGTTCCTTGAGAATAACATTAATATTTATTACATTTTCCATGTCTGAGCAATTATAGAGGCATAAATTCTTCACGAGCTGATGCTGCAGGACCTGAGCGCTTACATGGTATCCTATTTATGTCACCGGGAGCTCAGGTAGGAGCCTGTGCAGAAGCTGTGCTGGCCTTTAAAACACCCTTAACCAGACAAGAATCCCCTTTTACAACTATGGGAGATGTGGTGGGAGGCCTGCCACTTCACGTACTCAGCTTGAGGCCCTTTCTCACTGCTCACGGCTGTGGAACAGCTTCTCCTGAAAGTCATGCAGGAAAACCATCCTGTCTCACCTTGTTTTCTCTATGTGCCCCCTTCATCCTGCAGAAGGAGAAGGGTCTACACAGCTGAGGGAATGCCCTGCACCACATGGCTGCAGCCACTGCTTGGGGCACATTTTCCTTTCCCCACTTTGAGTCCTGCAATAATCCAGTTTCTCCAAATTCATTTGTGGGCTTGCCCTGAAATCTGCATGGCTCTGACAGACTTTGATTAGCTTTGAGTATTCCCTATTTCTACTAGAAAGTATTTTATGGTGTCTTACACAAAAAGTTACAGCACACATTAAGCCACCGGTTTAGCAGTCATACTTGATTTATTCACAGTGGTCCACAGAAGAAACACCATCAAATGTAAGGCATTTTCTATTTTTTCCTAAATTACAATTAGAAGTCCTACTTCCAGCAAATCTGTAAGTGCAGAAAAACAGTCCAACACAGCACAAAGTAAAAATGAAGGACCTATATCGTCTACATCCCTGAGGAAGAGCAAAGGAAAAGAAAAAAAGAATCACATGGAATGGAAAAGTAAATGATGGATCTACTAAATGAGAACTATTCTTCACAAGACGATCAAATTAACCTCACAGTACTGTTTCCATATGTACATGCTACACAACCAAAAAACCCCTTCTTCTAGCTTCAGGAGAGGGTACCTTCAGCTGGCAAAGACAGAATGCTAGCCAGTCAGAAAGGTGACTTTTTTTGGACAAATGAGAAAACTTAATGAATTCCCCACTCCACAGACGGCTGTAGTATACGTTAGAGCACCTGCTGCAACTCACTTCATATCACATTGCAGTTATGAAAAATAGTTTGCTATTTTGGAACCCCCTGGCAGCCAGAGTGAATCACTGAGGGCCCAAAGCTCATTTATCTTTTGTCAGAACTGAAGCCAAATGAACGCCATCTTGCCCGGCAGCTGAAGAATGGTGAAAAAACATTCTGCAAATAAAAATAACCATAGGAGCATGCAAGAGTTGCAAAGACAAGTGACTTATGGTGGGTAATAAAGTGCTTTTCACAACTCACTCAAGCTTTTTAAAATACAGTATTTCATTGCCACATCCTGAGAAAAGGAGGGGAGAGCATCTGAGCCATGATCAAGACCAGAGTAGCGGCTCATTAGAAATGCAGTGTTTTATACTACAACTCCTAGACCATTTCAATTCTAAGCTAGAGGCAACACTGAAATATTCAGATGTCAGCAATGCTCAGTGCTGCCTGAATGCCTCTTCCTGAGGACGGTGACCCAGCACAGTTACAGCATGGTCCTTGCTCCAGCAGCAAAGCAGGGAAGAAGCACAGAGCAGCACCGTGCCACCAGTCCCCACTGCTGGGGAACGCCAGGTAACGGGGCAAGTGCCACCCAATAGACTACTATAGGCTGTGTAACCTGCTGGGAGCATGCAGATAGACAAGTTGAGGATTTCAGGCCCAGATGTCCTGTGACAAAGGCAAGAACTACGCTGACAGATGCTCTATGCCTCCAAAGCAGCGGCAAAAGTAAGGACAGAACCCTCAAAAAAGGGAAAACTGAACACTTGTTTCTAGTCAAAACCTGTGAAGCAGGAACAGCTGACATCAGGCTGTGCTACTGAAAATCAACACATCAAACAGTAAATATAGGGACTTAACACTGAAGAATACTTTAGCATTAAGAGTAGTAAAGCATCTGCTAATAAAGAAGTCAGCAGCCACTATGCAAAGATACCACACTTCAGTTCATCAGTGGCACTCTCTATTGGGCACAGCCCCTCATAAACTACGAAAAGCTGTGACTAAGTACAAGTGATTTTCTTTTAGTGAACACTTTCACGAGCTATGCTGTAACAGCAGATTATCCATGGACTACATGATTCGTAGTGCAGTGTTCGAGCAGCACTGCACCTAGATCCAGTGTGGGGATAAGGCCCTGCCAGTGAAAAACACTTCTCTGAAAACTTAATAAAAGTATTTCACGGAAGGTTGGAAGTGCTATTAGACATTATGCCCCAAATGACAAATTTACTCTAGCTACTTTCAGTAGGTATCAGGACAATATTGATATTCTTACCCACACAGTGCTGAAAGTTTCTCCACCATATCCTTGTGACTTCAATGGGGCTACATGTAGAATGGATTGGGTACTATATATCACGAGCTGGGGAATAACTGCTCTTTCAGTATGATTAGCCAGTAGAAATATGACCTGTGCCACATAGTCTCACACTGCTTTGGCTTCCTGCAGCACTGTTGAAAGCAATACTCTCACCACCATATTACTGTTGTCTTCCTCGAGCATTTTACACGGTCTCAACAGAGTTTGCAAAAAATATACAGCACAGTGATAAACCAACCATGTGTATCCCAGAAATCAATACGTGATAATTCTTCATGTATTTCTGTTCTGAACATTTCAGTGAATCATTGAATTACTAGAATCATTGTATTCGGTAAATTGAAGCAATCTTTCTTGATACACACAGGCCCCTATCAGACCTCTTTGATAACTGACAAAGTAAAAATTTGTCAAATAACTGCCCTAGAGTTTTGAAATTCAGCAATGTGTTGGTACATTCTCCTTTATAAAGCACAGTAATGGCAGATGTGGCTATGGTATCTTCTATTAACATAACTGGGTGAGCTTGATACCTCAGAAGTTTTGGAGCAATAACCCTTTTCCTCTTGCAGCTGTGCCAGCTGGCCTAATGAAAATTATGCCTCCTGCAAAACCTCTCATGTTATAACTATGCAATAATTCTATAATCTAAATGTGAGTGCCTCCATAGATACAGACAGACTTGCTCACCATTTTAGGAGTAGTGAACACTAAGAATGGTTGGAGCACTGGAAAATCCTCTCCATGGACTGAGTTAAAAGAGTAGAGATTGTTAATCTGCAGACGACATAAATGCAAAAAGGTGACCACTTTGGCAAGAGTAAAGAGAAGTCTGATAGTAAGATTTATTGCTAGAGATGGACTTTCTTGAAATGGTTAAAGCAGAATAACTTTCTTTCAGGTTCTCACTTAGCCTACACTGCTTTTTTCTGGAAGATGATAGCTGTGAACTAAGCAACATTCAAATACTCAGACATACCATGCAGGAACAGAAAAAGAAATTCTGAACGAAGGTATTTTCAGACCTGGCCTAAGCCAACATGCTTCAGGGACAGCCTCTGGCAATGGACAAGTAGCGAGCAGCTTTGCTAATGGACACTTACACATGGTACTGTAGCAGCCTTTGTGCTCCTGCTACAAAAGTACTCATCCAACTCAGGGATTTCATGGACTACAACCTCCATTTCTGCCTTTGCCATGGATTTCACTCATCACTTTCCTACTTCTCTACCTCGGGTTTTCTGTTAGTAAAACAAACACAGTACTTTTAAGAAGGAGTTTGAAAGAAGAACTGCCACCATGTTGCACACAGTGCTTTGGGAAGGTTGTAACGAAGTGAAAGAACAGGCTCACCATGCTGAGGACCCTTAATGATAACGAGACAGCTGTGAGCACCGGGAGGCAACCCGGGAATCTGAAATTTCATTTGGATTGCGTTCCCTACGCCGAGAATGAGTCGATCCAGATATTTTTCATATGAATTGAGTACAGAGAGTGATACTGTAATAAACGTTTGTCATGTACTCATTTGATGCTTTTTTTCAGCGCCTGCTCCAAAAGTAATACCTCCTATTTTATTATGTTGGCCCATGACACCAAAGGCTGAACCTTCTGGACAATATTCTGTTATGTTCCTATGTGACAGATGGCAGCAGAGGTGCAATCTGATAAAATGGTGTCTGACATGGAAGCATGGATAAAGCAAAAGGGTGGAAGCAAGTTCCTTCATTTGGAAAATCTACTGATATTCATCAACACCTGCTGAACATTTATGGAGACCAAACAGTGGACATAAGCATAGTGAGGAAGTGGATGGTGCACATAAGCAGAAGTAACAGTGGGTCACCTTTGGTAGTGCAAATTTTTACAAGCATGTCATGCCGGTGGCTATACACCATTGGCAAAGATGCACAGCTAACGGTGGTGACTACATCACAAAACAGTACTTGATGGCTGAGAAATTATCAAATGGTGTTATGGTGCTCTTTGTTGCAGTTTCCATGAAAATAAATAGCAGGCATTACTTTCAGAGTGACCCATGGACCCAAGCACACAGTCCCAAGGGGTACTGGCAAAACCTGTGAGATACCAGCATTGTGTGGGCTATCCTTTAAAGGTTTGTTCTGATCAAGACAGCAAACTAAATGAATTGAACTTGTACCCTACTTGCTTCCCTTTAAAGGTTTGATAACGTACAGGACACTTAGAGAAATTCCTGATCAGTTCAAGTTGCCTCATCAGAAAATGTAAATTCAATGGATTTGTGAAGAATCAAAGAGCTTTCATGGGAATGCACCAAGTTCAAAGACATGCTAATCAGAAAGAGTTTCTTGGGTCCACAGCACATTTTCAGGCCAAAGTGAAAATCATTCCATCTCCCCAGTCATTAGCAGCATGGCATGAGCTATAGATGAGAGCAACTGATCAGACACAGGGATCTGAATTCAGGTCTTTCCCATTCCTCTGATCAAGGTAGTAGGTAGACTCATTTACCTTTGCATAGGCACTGAGGGATGCTTCCAAATCTGAAATCACTATGACTAAATATATTTCCTACTCAGCTCTAAACTAATTCCCTTGGCAAGTTTGTTCTTGACAATAAAAGCTTACGCTGTATTATCCTTCTGCTAATGGAAAGAAAATACCACTTTGGGTAAGAATGCTCTTCAGACAGGGATACTCTGGTTTCTGTCCCCAAACAATTCTACCACTCCCATTTATCAGTGAGATACTCAAAACATTTCAACAAACAAATTTTAAAACCAACATGATGTTAAAAAAAAAAAAGTCTAATTTGCAGGAAGAAGAAATGAGGTGAAGAGGAAAAATACATTCCCCTCAAACCATACAGGAAGTGAGGGAGCAGGGAGGAAAGAATCCTGAACTTACAAGTAAAACAGAAAGAAGCATCTCTTCCCTTTCTACATGGAAATCCCAACAATTACTTTGCTGCTACCTGCGTAGACAGACAGCCTTGCTGTATGTTGTTTAAATGATCTAGCAGCTTACTTCCATGGAAAAGTATTCTTCCCAAATAGTTTTAAATACTAAACATCTGCTGGAAGTGTTTCCTCTGCCAAACAAATGTCACATCAAGAAGGTCACTCACATCGTGCTAACACCTTAATAAGTCATTCTTTCTTCATTTGGCTTGATGCTCTAATATTTAGAGGCAGTTTGAAGTTTTCCACGTTATTAGCCAGCAGCTTATTCAGAACCATAGGAGGGAAGGTTACATTGAAAGTGTCCTTCTTGTATCAGATGAAGTTCATGTGCAGTACTCCAAAAGAAGTCTAAGGAAGTCAGTCTTCATTAATCTAAGTTTTGAGTCTCAAAACACAACATCAAAAGGCTTTGCTCTCTTGCCTGTACTGCTTAATCTCTCCCTCTCTCTTCCTCTCTCCCTGCCTCTCGCTCCTCCCCATGTTATCTTTGTTGCTGAATTATAAAACAGTTCAATGTTTCTGTGTTTGGGTAGCAAGCTGAAAAATGCACGCTGAGATACAGAACAGAAAGTTACTCATATTACAGATTCCAACTCTTCAGTAAATTCTTCCTGTTACGCTATGTTCTTTTCTACTTTATGTCATGAAAAAACAGAGGGAAATAAAAAGATTGCTGACCAAGTACAGGTCTGTGAAACCTGCAGATCATTTCTGCAACAAGATCGAATCCCCAGTTACATAAATCACTATTAAGACAACACGAATGATCAGTCACACACAGGAAATTTGGCTCTCCATGTTGCAGAGGTGGCTGTGTTTACAAACAGACTTTGAAATTCCATTCTAGGGACAGGTCAGTTTTTGCTAAGGTATTCTGAGAAGCTTTTGGGCCAGAACAACAGAGAAATAAGAATCAGAAAGCAAAACACATCACTTTCCAGTAATGCGGTGGATATGATTTATGGATGAAACTAGCAGAATTTGGTTAATCCTCACACAATTGCTGTTACAATTGCTCAAGTCAGCCATTCTGGAGTGAATCTGGATCATTTAGTTTTTAAGACTATTATGATGGTTTTACATTTTACTGAGTAGACTATAACATATTTAATTCAGAAAGCCAGTGAATTCTCAGATGTAGAAACTGAGTTCACTACACAGAAGACAGCAGTGGGCAGTTCATAAAAGTATGAATATCACCACCTCACCAAGTATCAGGACAAAAGTTAGTCATTTTCTCTAGAAACAGATATATAGAATAGAGCACTTCCACATGCTTTGGGAGGACTTACAGAAACGTGTTTATAGGAAGAATAGCTATGTCATCCACCTTCCGCACTTTGACTACCGACTTCAACTATCATATTTTACATAAAGCAATCTAAGCAAATATTAGCTGAACTTTTACATAAACATCTGAAATCTATTGTTTGTATTTTAAATAAACTACCCTTATGTAGTCATTGTTTGTTCATAATTTCTTTATACCTTCAAAGTGAACCTCACTATCTTTATTACTTCTTAATCAGCAGATCATTGCATTTTGTAGCTCCATTCCTTTGTTAATATACATTTTATCTAGTTTTTTATACCTAGAACCCAATACCAGAACATCTCTTAATGGACAAAGGAAAAAGCAAAAGGCAAAGTGCTGAAGAGAAAGAAGGCTATTTTAAAATTTCCCTGTATTTTAGAGCTTTCAATCAAAATCTTGTAATTCTTCACCTATGAGTAGTGAGGCACTGAAACAGGTTGTCCAGAGAGGTTGTGGATGCCTCATCTCTGGAGCCATTCAAAGCCGGGTTGGATGGCATCCTGCGCAGCTTTTTCTAGTGGTTGACACCCAGCCTGTGGCATGGGGTTAAAACTACATGATCTTTGAGGTCCTCTCCAACCTAAGCCATTCCATGAAAGGCAAATTCTGTTTTTAAAATCCTACGGATAGGACATCAGTTAACCATACGTGCACTCAAATGTCCAAAGCATCAGCTCAAATTTTTTGCTGATATGATTCAGTTTCTTCTTTAATGTTTCTGCAAAGTCAGACATCTTTTCACTGCTGTCAATAATGTTGCTTCATTTCACATGCATTAAAAACATTTTATTTCAGAACTGATACATACTTCTAGCTACTACTTAAAGAATCAACCATCATTAAAAGGAAATTTCTGGGTATTTTTTCTGTCTTTTTGGTCTATCAGCCATAAACATTATAAAGATGTGTGTAAGAATCACCCTTGGTGTGCAGGTTCTCACTTGGGATCACAAAGATAGTAGTGTCTTATGATAACAGCACCACAGGGCCACACAATGCTCTAGAAGACATGCATCAAGGTGATGTCTAAGTTAATCTGCCCTTAATGTGAAACTCCTACTGACATTGAAGAGTTCTGCATATACAGAAAGAGTAAGTAGAATATAATACTAAGATAAAGTGGCAGCATCAAATGAAATTCCTTGTTCTCCTGAGTTTGTCAAGGCTTTGTTACTTGGCAGCTTTTCATACAATATTTATTATGGCTGCAATTTTTTCCCATTAACATGTTTTAATCTGGGAAAAAAATGTCACATTTTTCTACTTTAAATATACAAAGTCTGACATTTTTTGTGAGCTCATCTTTAGTAGACTGCTTTTTGTTCTAACCTCGGAGGACTGGGGAAGAGATGCTTCTCCTATCTTCTTACATTTTATTCCTTTGAAGTCTGTAGTTTGGGTTTTGTGTGGTATACAGATGCTCACAATAAAATGGAAATCATAGGTAGTGTTCAGGCCCCAAGCTATTATTCTTCAAACTACAAGTGAATAGAAAACTTCTTTGCTAATATCAAAGATAGAACAAGTCATATATCAAAGAAATGGGTCAGAGCTGACTCCTCAGGCAGCCTAGATTTACTCTGGTGCATCAGCATTTCGAATTAGCAGGTGCACATGTGCAATGTATACAACAAATTAAATAATCTCCTGCTTGATAGGCTCAAAAACACTGGCATACAGTCAGATGGTACATCATCACTTACTCTACTACAGATGATGTATGCTACGAGCAGCATTGGAAACAAAATCTAGACATGTCATAAGAATTACGTTAGAATCCACCAAGCAACAGTTTCTGCAAGCTATTATTTCTTTTTTTCACTTGGAAAAAGAAAAGAAAAATAGTCAACTCGTAAAAACTGCAGTTTGTATCTGCTCATCTAGAGCTCATGCCATGGATCAGAATTGAAAGTATAATTTCATCCGTCTACATGAACTGAATTGTTGTTATTATCCAGTTTTCCAGATGTGAAAGTCTGTAATCTCTGTCAATGTCTGCGTGTCGAAATTTGTATTTCAGCACTCTGGCTTACAGGTCTGAACACATGCTGTGCATCTAAAAGGAAAACATATTTTCTATCCCTCCTACAAGGAATGTCCTATTGTTATGATTCCGTTTTCCTTTCAGAATTTTTTAATTAGGCATGTAACGTACCTAATATCCTTCACAACCTGAAATTCCTTATTTAATTTGCATCCTTAACATTCAGAAATGCTAGTTCTCAGCCTAAACAGCTGGGGAGGTCATTCATGAGATTAATTCTCCCCTGTGTAGATAGGCTGTTTTTCCAAATTGTGAACTATCGATTGTACATGTAACATTTACATTCACCTCACAAAAGTTCCATGTGAGAAACCTTTAAGTGGACAATATTGAAAAATAAATGTCCTGCTGAGGATGTAAGACAGCAGTCTTTTACATTTGCTATAAACAAATCAGATTCAACAGTAGATATGCTGTTTTCAGCATCTTTTTCCCTGCAAACATTACTTAGTCACAGTGAAAACTCATCCACTGAACTGCTTATCCACAGTAGCTAGAAAGTAAGCTCAACTTAATACACATTTTTGGAAGCTATATAACTTTTTTAAAGAAATGAAGAAAGCAGAAAGCATCCCTGACAAAGGCAAAGGGCCTCACAAGAGAACTTAGGCCATAGTTCAGGATAGGCAGTGTTTGGTGACAGCTCTCCCTAGTGGCAGTACTTATTTTCCTTCACACTGCCCTTGCTTGCTCCCACTCCTCCTCCATTTGTGCCAACCCAGGTACTTGTGCAGCCGTGTGACCCACTGAGTCAGTGAGCTGATCCGGTTTAAATAAAATCCCATCAAGAGAAGTGTGGGACCACACAGGAGGCAGAACACAAAAGGGCAGGAGGAGTACTTGAAACAAGCACTATAAACAGAAACACACTGTTCTTGAGACCATAGTTTTTGTGAATGAGAACAGAATTTGGGACAATTCTTTTCCTGCCTTTAAGACTCAGATATCAGAGCGCTGATGCAATAAAGCATTGGCAATGGAACAGATGCAGTATCTGAAGACAGAGCACGAGAGGGTGGATTTGCTAAGATTGCCATGAAGTGGTGAAACTTTCGGGAGCTTGATCAAGGATACGGCAACATTTCAGAGGGTGGCTCTATCTCCTCATTTAGTGGTCTAGACAACAACTGTGGTGCCTGGAGCAGCTATCATATATGGCCATATCTGGTGATAAATCCAGGATCGCAGTGCTTGCTCACAGCATCCACAGAAAGAAAGGAAGGCAGACTGGATTGCTCTCTAAGATGGACAGCAGATGCTTTGGCACCTCTATGGGAGATTCCATATCAAATTTCTCTCCTGTCAGCTGCCTGTTTTTATTTCACTGAACTAGGGGATGTTTACCCATGGAACAAACTCTCTTGAATACCTTGTCTGGTCAGGTCTAGGTATGAAAAAATGTTTTAGACCTCCAAGCCTGTTGTCTCCATTCTTGGAGACTGGACCACTGAGGGCTAGTGATCTCCCCATGCTAGGGCCACTGCCATCACAGACACCAATATGGTTATGTAGAAAATGGCAAAATGGCATTTAATAAGGCACGGCAGCTCCTTATATTCAAACATCATCGTCCATGCCCCTAAGCATTCATAATTAATTAATCTCAGAGCAGGGAAGGTCCTGTCCCGTAGCATCCCGATGTCCCAGCCACGCCTACTACAACACAAGCCAGAATACTTCTGAGGAAAATAGCCAGGAAGGCAAAAATCATACAACCACCAAAGTTGGAAAAGACATCTAAGATCATCCAGTCCAACCGTCCACCTATCACCAATATTTCCCACTAAACCATGGCCCTCAGTACAACATCTAAACACCTAAAACAGTGGCCATTTAGCTTGTAATGTCAGTTTATAACAGCACTACATCACAGTACAGGTTAATGGCATCAGATGGGAACATCACCCCCAGAGTAGTAATCATCTGTCTTGCATGGGACATAGCAGCCCAGTAACTAATAAAATACTGTGCATTTGAACATGGAGGCATTTACTGACCTGTGTCAGGTGGCACACAATGCACATGGGGACAAGAAAACCACTGAGAAATCCACATTACTGGGCAAACACCAGGTCACCTTTATTCACACAGGCTTGCCGAGTGTCAGTAATTCACCAAGTTCCACTCTGGAGGGACAAGATGCAGTAGGAAGGTGCATCACTTGAGACACTAGCTACCCTTACACCTCTCTAACTGACACGGCTAGAAACAAAACTTTGCACAAAGCTTGGGTCTGAATGCAGGCTGTGAGTCTGAACAGCAGTGTATCACTGCTACAAGGCATCATAAAAAACAGAGATGGTCTCTCTATCTCTTTCCTACTCGTGTTCCAATGCATGGAGACACAGCACCAGAAGCCTCACAAACACATTTTTAAATAAATACAAGACAGATGAATACTGACTGTAACAGGCCACATATATTCAGATAGCACATATACATCAGCTGTTATTTTTTTTTTACTGCATATTGGCAATTGCACTTACAGGAACAAGAATGAACCACCATCCTACACTCTACCAGCCAAAACGACAACTTGCTACAGTTTTATCCTACTGCTGACTTAATTCAAAAATTGCCAGGTGTAAGCCTCAGATTTAAAACAACAGTGACTACAATCTGGGATCCAAAGCAAAGCCAGGAACTTTTTATTTTTGCTAACTATCTGCACTGAGTTTAATGTACTCATACTAGGCATAGATTGGGGTTCTTTTCAAGAAAAATTTTTATTTTCCACTCCAGAAAGAAAATATGAAGTTGTTTCTTTCTTTGCAGGTTTTGTTTAAAAAAGCCTTTAGCTAAGATTGATTTTTCATTCTGTGTGGTTATGCATTCACTAGTAATTATTGTTCTGTTTATTGACTAGAAAAAGCGTAGCAGCATTCACACCATCATTCCTCATAGTCAAGAACCTGGATGAAAACCCAGAACCAAACTCCATGAGGTAGCTGCAAACAGGAGTAATCCCTGACCAGGAGTTCCAGCTGTCATGTTAGCTTGCCTGCTAGCTGAAGCTATGAGAAGAGAGAGCTGTTCCATGATTCTCCCTCCTGCAAGGTTGTGAGAAGGGGAGTTTGTGAAAGCTGGGTTCTGTGGGGCTCTTTTGTTGTCGTGTTGTTGTTTTTAAAAAGATATATAAATTAAAATCAGAGTTCTTAAGCTATTAGTGGATGATCACTTGAAGAAAGTGTGCAGCTGTTTTGATTAATGATTAAATTTTAAATATTTATGATGGATGAAGTATGTATCTGGAAATGATTGGATGTACCGCTGTTTGTCATATGCTTCTCACCAGGACTTGACTGAAATTGAGATAATATTACATCAGATTATAATTCTGGGATACAAAATAATAGAAATTTTTGGAGATGAACACTGGAAAAAATATTTCAGTAGCTGAAAGATGATTCAAGAATATTTTCAGAATATTTTGAAATGAGTTTTTTTCCCACCATTAAAAACAATTATTTGATGACTTGGTGCTTTAAGCACTCTTGAATCACAACTTTTCAAATGTATTTTAGCATTTACTAGGAATTTATATCACCTGTGCTCCACCTGAAGTGTTTCAGGCAAGGGAAAACAGAAACAAGGTGGTATTAGTAAACAGTTAGGCATCTGAAAAGAAAAGAAGGCCAGATGGACTCTGATAAAAATAATGCTGGTCATTGCCTATCCAGACTAATAGCATTGGTACGAACCTTGCTAGAGGACAGGGCCTGGGGATCTGGAATTTTTTGTCTTCCTCTTCCAGCAAGAATTGAAGGGATGGGAGTATCCCAAGCAGATCAGCTCCATGTTCCTTCTCTTTATTCCCTTCTCTGAGGTTGGATGATAGCAGAAGTAAAAATAGTCTGCACATCTTCTCTCCTTTTGATGTGCCATAAGGAAAAAGACATGCAGATATTCTTTAATCTTCCATCCAACATTTCTGCAAAATTTATACTACCACAGCTTCTTCTTTTTTTTTTTTTTTTTGAAGGCAGCTAATGGCCTCCAGAACATCTCCTGGCAAGATCCTGTCAGCAAGTAGACCTGGGCATGGCAAAGGGGCACAGCTTCCCGAGGGGCCGTACTGTACAAGGGGAGGGGAGGCCTTCATAATTGATGTCATTCAGAGCTCAGTTCACAGAGGTGAGAATTAACAGTGATGTGTCAGCATCAGAAAACACAGTAAGGTGGTGTGACATTGTATGTCTGTCACCTAAAGCACTTTAGATCTGCTGTCACCTTTACATTAAATGATAGTTTTATACAATATTCTTAGAAGTCAGATTAGGCCGATGGTTGAAAGAAAAAAGCTGCCTGTGTACGACATGATTCATAAAGGACAGAAAAAACGGTATCACAAAATCACAGGGGTTGGAAGGGACCTCAAGAGATCATCCACTCCCAGTGATAAAGCATGTTCCCTACAATAGGCCACAAAAATTTATCTCATATTTTAGCTGTAGCTCTTGTGGAAAAATCCTCAAGTCCATAAGAATTTCACATAGTGTGCTGCATGTAATTAATACATGTTTATCTCTGAGATAACATGGAGGTAATTTTTTTTTTTACACGAGCCTATGACTTTTCATGATGTCTGTGAAATAACTGTGAAGCAACACGAAGTACTAGTTAGCAGCTTTCTGCAGCAATAGTTTCATAGAAAACAAGCACATTTTGACTCAGTCTCTAAAAAGACACCTCTAGTCCTGCTGGTGAGCAAGTATATTGCAGATTAAATTAACATACATTATTGAGTGGTAACAAAACCCTTGTGAGTGGAACTCAAATTCCCAGATGGTTGAACCACATCTTCTTTATTTTAGACATTTTCGCCAGGGCCAAAATTGTTTATCCTGTACTTCAGCCAAAGGCAAAATTGTAGAGCTGAGCTAGGATGCATGTTCATAAGACAGGTCTGGATGCAGGAAGGAATCGTATGCCATTGCAATCAGAATTCATAACCATTGCTACTAAAATCCTTCGGATATTAATCAGCTCCTGATGCTTAGTTTTTGAAAAGTCTAGATAATTACTTCCTGTAGCAGGCAATGTTCAGAAATTACCTTTCTGCTGCCATTAGAAATATTTAGAAAGAAAATATTCCCCCATTGGTACCTTTGTGTGGTATTAAGACTGGGAATGTATTTATATTTAGGCTTCACTCAAGAGAAAGATTCTTGTATAATTCAGTGCTACACTTAGAGAAAAAAAAAACCTCTAGGCCACAATATGTAGTTAATATTCAGAATTAAGTCAGTTTCTTATGCATCAACTGGTAGGTCAAATTCAGCTTTGTGTGCTGTAATTTATAGTACAGCTTTATGCCCAAAGCAATTTGGAAGCCCTGAAGCAACACTGTGAATTATTACAACTGAATCTGAACACTACCTACCAAAATGTATATGACTTCTTATATTTCTAGTGCATGCTGACTATAAACATGATGTCAGATAGCCCTATGCTGCAAGGACATCTAAATAAAATATCAGTTTCATGACTCGTGTCAGCATTTGGACAGTCTCCTTCCTGCAGCCTTAGTCCTGTTCAGTGCTTCAGCTGATTTAACTAATCCAGTAAAAGTAACAGAACAATCTTTCTACCTTTCTCAGAACTCACATATTTCTCTCCTTTCATGGGATAGCAAAAAAAAAAAAAGAAAAAAGAAAAAAGAAAAACAGACAAAAAAACCAAATTAACCAAAACAACAGCACAGCATTTGGATAATACTAGTTTTGTCCAGACTCAGACTCCATATTTCATATGTAGTGTTTTATATGGAAAGACAACATGCTCCTGGAAGTCCTCAGGAGCTGAAGCAGCCCATGCCCTTCTGCTTCCACACGTAGATTAGTTTCCAGTGTGTAAGAATCTGTAAACAAACTAATTAGAAATCAACTGGCTAATACATGTAGGTAAGTTAATTAAAGATTAGTTAATGTTTAAATAGCATGGTCCTTAGAAGAGGTAAATTGCTCAGAAAGTGTCAAGTATTATCTGACAATTAATAGCGTTTCTGTGACTGTCTGACAGCTCTTAGCTGTCATGCATACACTGTACTTGCGCCTGTATCTGCCAACTACACCTCCCCACCCAACTTCTTCTGTCTAGTTTGTCATTATGAACTAGATCTTCTCATCTTGGAAGAATATTCACAAGAGAAAAAATGAGGAAAAAAAAATCAAATGTTTGTGGTGAACTATCAAAACTCAGACAATTCCAGAAAAAAGAAAGTGATTGTACAGAAAGAATGCGGTAAATCTGGGAAGTCACACTGACCTCTTAGTTGGGTGGCTTCACAGATGCCACATGACCCTAGAAAGGACCAGGTCTGCCCAGAATTTGAATCCTTATCTTCTCCAAATCTACCTATAATTTCTCATCTGGTTTCAATTAATGAGATTTGGTTTTTTTTGTGTTTTTTTTTTCTCTCAATCCAACTAACTCTATGGGCTGCTAAAATCCTTAAAGGACCACATACTACAGGCTCTGGAAGATTTCCTGCTTTGTAAATATACTTCTATTGATGAAAGGTATTGTGAACTTTATTTCACCCTCATTTTCAATCTCAGGCACATACATTTCCACTCACTTTCCTACTTCTGAACTAGTTCCTAACACCACCGTGTTCATAGAAGAATAAGGGGCTATAAATGAGTCAAGATTTTCCTAGAGAATTCAGAATTTAAACTGCAAAATTTCCATCATAAAGCTTTTGGAAGGAGGTCCTGTATGCTGATTTGTACTCTAGAACCGCTATCTGTGATAGATGTTAATAAAACATACTGAGCAAATTTAGCTAAAGAAAATTAACCAATTAATGCAAAATTCATAATGCAATCAAAATTTAGGGTAACTGAGTAAGTTACAAGATTACTTAGCCACCCAGGTAGATAGTCAGTGATGGAACAGAGCTGTAACTTACTGGTCAATAAAACTCAGTAGCCACACAAACATCTATATAAACTTTCATGAATTTGAACATCGTAAAGACACAGAAAAAGAAGCCAGGACTAGTCTGATAGAGAAAAGTGAAAACATATACATTTGCAGAGTGACACATGAGCCAGGAAAGGCTCTTCATTATGCAAGAATCCATGCAGCACCAGTTACATAAGGTGCATACCAAATCCCCTGTGCTTGCCAGTTCCACACACAGATCCCAGACACCAGCAAAACACTCAAGAGGAAACATTTTAGTATAACTCACATAAACTGTACCCCTGAGTCATGGTTTTGAACCTTCTTCTGTCTGTAGCAGAGCTTCTGACATTATGCCTTCTTTGTAAGCAGTTCTGGGAAAGTGAAATTGGACCAATAATTCATTTCAGGTGGTTTCAGTTAAGAAGATGCAAATGGAGTTATATTCTTCTGGCAAATAGCAGTACCTGCTAAGATACAACCCAGAAGACAGTTTGAATCCACACTTACAACAAGTGCAACAATGAGTTTTCATTTTCCCTGAGCAATCTAAATACTTGTTGGCCAGGACATCCACAAAGAGTGTAGAAATTCATTCTAAACAGCAACAATTTTAATGAAATGCAGGCAGTCCTTAATTTGTCTCTGTCTTCAGAAAAGAAGAGTTCATATATTGCCATACTGGGACATACAACAGACACTTGGAAACAGAGCCTCTAAAATAAAAATATTCCAAGGCTTAGGTTTATTGGGAAAAAAAAACAACACTATTTAGCTAAAAGGTTTCTTAAAGACAGCACAATAAAACCAGTTTGCTGAAAAAGCTTGTTTAGTCTTCAAAGAAGTATAAAGAAATACAGAAGTGAGAAGTGTCTTGCATTATGCTGG
Source organism: Cyrtonyx montezumae (assembly GCF_038088225.1). Classification (NCBI taxonomy): domain Eukaryota; kingdom Metazoa; phylum Chordata; class Aves; order Galliformes; family Odontophoridae; genus Cyrtonyx; species Cyrtonyx montezumae. The sequence continues at coordinate 18,239,640 of NW_027071903.1, forward strand.
ATACCAAAGAGTTAAAAACCTATACACAATTTAAGCCACACAAGACTTCAAATTTTAGAAGTAATATAAACAAATACTAGGATGACACCAACACCTCTACTACCACTCACACTCTGCAGGACAGCATTTTCCAGGTGCTTAGCACCAAGCCTCAGCCATTCAGTTGATACCTGGAATATCTTGTTCATAGGAAGCTATTTTAAATTCAACTCCAACATTATTTTCTTTAATGCACCAACATTTACTTTGCTTAATCATGAAACAGACGTAAAGTTAGAAATTTACTCTGTAACTTGAAAGTTTTATACCAGCTCTACTTCAGAGTTTCTGCCATATTTAGAAAGGAGTTAAGGCATACTTCAGAGCATCTCAATTTGTGGAACAAATATCAACGTCATTAATCATCCCTACAGCCCCTACACCTTGCTCACCAAGGCTGTTAACAACTACCAGACTACTGAGCACAATCAGCTTCTAACAATGGGAAGGAGAAGATTTCTTGCTCAGCACCGCCTGTAACTGGGGTGTTTTTTGTCCCCATAACCCCATTAATTGCAAGTTCAGGACAATTGTCCTGAAGCAGAACCGCATTTATAAACTAGCAACACCTGCTGTAAGGAGCAGGTCTCATGGCATTGTGCAGGATGCTGCATTACCTGCAGAGGGCCAGAGCCTGGTGGTGTAAATGCTGCCAGGGTCTCCCAGGTGACATTATCAGGAGCACAACAAAAGACACACTGTTTGGCCACTGACATTTAACCAGTTTACAAAGAGTGGCAGTAACTGAGGCAGTAGCTAATAGCTGAACACAAAGCTTTTGGAGTGCACGCTTTAAAGAGAGTGATTTCTTCCCAGCCCACCTTTCCACCCTTCCCCCTTTCTCTTCCCACATGGAAAACACTGTAGACACATACAGGAGTCTGTGTCATTTCTACACAAAGGTAAGCAAAATCATTTTAGTTATTCTGTCTCTTAAAAAAAATAAAAATTATGCTATTACCCCACTTGCCCTGTTCAGCACAAAACCATGGCTGTGTACCATCTTCCTGCTCACGGGTCTAACACTGACACATGAATTGTTCCTGATGGGGGTGGAGAACCTATTTCCCTGGCAAGGCTGTGTTTGTGCATCACTTAGCACATGAGAAAATCATTCCTGGATCATCCAACTGTTTTTTCCTATTGCTTAATTTAATGCTAAAATTCTTCAAATCCTGTTCCCCATTTGGACTCTTCCAGGCTTTTCCAGGACATTTGTACGTGTTTTCATTTCCTTTGAGAGAGTACTGCTATCTTTTCAATGCATCTTTTCGCTGCAAGCAGGCACCACTTGCACAGCTTTCATTGGGAGAGAATGTAACATGCAGTCGAAAATGAGCAAAGCTAGAGCAGGACGAGTAAAAGCTCTCAAGTGGATGTTGCTCATTAATTAGTTAACACAGTCTCCAGCTGCCTCCCTTATTCAAGGCTGTTTTCCTTAGATTCCTTCCCTCCCCCTGCAAAGGGAAACCAGCTCCATGCACACGGTTTTCTTTAAAGAGGATTCTGCTCTATCTCTGATGTCATCAACATTAAGAGCTCCACATAAAACCAGACAGCACATTTCAGTCACATTATGCAAACTCTTTTCCTTGAAGTCATTTATAATGTTTGTACTTTATTTATTAACTGTTAGATTTCCTGCTACAGTACAGGGGGGTATGCTGTAATTTGAACGAAACACTGTAAGTCCCCTGACATCTGCCTGTGCAAAAATCAGGAGGTGTGTTATGCACATGAGCAGAATTCAGGTAGTGTGTACAAAAATATGTTACTAACCAGAAACAAGGGGAATCAGCCTTACAAGAGAGTTCAAAGGTATCAGCGTTAATGATCTAGCAGCTCTGGACTATGCAGGAGATATTAATATCCCAAAATGCACCAGAGGGGCTGGTTACTGGTGTATACTATATATATCTATATATTATACATACGGAATTGTGTGGAAGGTGATTTGTCCAAAGCCAGAGATAATATTTAGGTGCAACCTAGAAATCTGTATCTCCAGCAATTTAATCCAGAGCCATTACCTTGGTTTATCATCAGTGATCTCCAACAACTGCTAACGTTTCTCAGAAGCACACATTTAAAATATTGCTACTTCTCTGAGTATCGATATATATACATTGCACAATAAAGTTCTCCTAGTTGTAAGTAAAAGTTGAAGTTACTTTAATGGTAGCTGAAAGCTGACACATTTATGGGATCCATTTGCACTGCTTCTCAGTTTAAACAGCTTATGCAATAGGAAATAATTCATCGGTTGATGTAGAGCATTTTGCTGGAATGTCAGATGAACAAAGTGAGGGAAGTTTAATCCCTCTGGTTTTAAACCTAGCTTTGATAAAGGCCTAGCCAGCCTGCGAGTGTCCCATTCAGAAATGCTGTTGTTTATGTCTTCTTTCACCAAATTTGTATGAAGGACAATCTTGAGCCATCTGGTGCCTATTTAATTTTTAACCACCTCTCACTTGGAATATTTCTTTCTTTATACTTATTTTGTCTTAACAAATTGGCCATAAGCTAAACTGCACCATCTGTGACTTCCAGTAAATACAACTGTTGCTAATGAAATTACCCAGCTTCATCATTTTGATTTAAATGCATTGCCTGCTTTTTCTATGACCTTTCATTGCTTGCCATCAAATCTCAGCTTTCACACTTTTAGATACACACTCATGTAGGTCAGGCTTCAGGAATAAATCTTATCTGTGTATCTCAAGAAGCCCGGCCAAGCTTGCTCAGCAGGCTGGCATGAGCTACCACAGCCAGGGCCATGCTAAGAAATCATTATGGCATATTTGTGACCATCCAGCTTAGGGGCTGAACTCAGTGTGTTTCATGCTCCGGGGCAGATCCCCCGCCATGTGACCAATTGGTGCCTGTTTCTTCTTCTCTTGCCTCCCATTTGTCTGATGGACTGAATTAATGACTCTGGAAACACTAGCCCAGGCTTCTGGCTACCCTGCCTCTTCTTCAGTCACGGGACAAATTTTACTAGACTGAACCTGAGAAAGACACTGGGGCACTTCCTTGAAAGAAAAATAGCAGGAGACTAAGTAAATCAATGAAGGATTGGTTCTGGAGATGGCACTTAATGCCACCCCAGTTATTTATATAGTATTTTATGTGTAGAAGTAATTTGTGTGATTAATTTGACTGTGGAGGAATCAGTTCACTCGCTCCCATTTGAAGCTAGAAGGTGTCAGACACTTAGTAACGTGACAAAGAGCCACGGTGAAATCTCTTTGGTCAGAATATGATCTATTCAAGTTGATATGTAGTGCCAGTGGACACAGGTGATTTATGTGGCCCCTGCAATATCTCGATTAGGAGGAGAGTATGTGTGATACCAACCGAGCCTAGATCCCTCAAGCACAGAGGTGTAGCCCGAGTGAACTGGGAAAACAAGAAACATCTACAACAGAGGCATAAACATCTATCCCAGAGGTCCCTTAAATGTCCCATAAGGCGTTGTTTTGAGATGGATTCAAAAAAAGAAAGCTTCAAGAGATTGCTGTCCTGATGGTACATGGCTAAAACAGACTGCCCAAGCTCATGCCTACAGATACAAAAGTAACATGAACTCAGTTACCAAAAATACCAGTGGGTCAGGCACAAGAACAGCTCTGACTAGACCATGCACCATCCCTACCCTTTTCATTCTAGAGTGTAATATATTTTGCAACCACTGCTCCATTCATTCAGAAGGTAACAAGACCACAAAGGAAAGATGTGAATGCTGGGATAAGAAAGGAACGGACAACCAGATTCCCAGGTCACACACACTGGCTTAGCAGCACACTGCACATTTGCACTATTTGTCATCTCTTCCACATGGAGGAAGTCCCAACACAGGTGCATTCCGTATTCTGAAATGATTTTCTTTTTTTACGGCAATTACTCAGAACTGTGGTGAAGAATAAAGCAAATCAGTTCAAAGTCTGAAATCAAAATACAATAACAAACAGTTCAGGGCAATTTTCTCTTACTAAGAAAGAGAAAAAGCTGTAAGAAACTTAGAAAATCCAGAACGGTAGAGTTCAGATTTAACACTTTCTCAGAAATTTAACCATTTATAAGCATTAGAGACATCATGCAATAAACACACCACACACCTCTGTGTTTCCGTGCTCTCCAGAGCAGATGCTAGGCAGAATTACCCCCATGGGCTGATACATGCATTGAGACAGCTCTGGGTACGCAAACCCCTCTCCGTGTACAGTCCATCATGCTCTTTCTTAATGGACATATTTCTGTGTAACTCCCACTCCATGCCCACGCAGCACAGCCCCTCTAGCTGTAGCTGTTAATTCAGCAAGGTCATAACCTGCTCTTGATTAAGGTGACATCAGGTTAAGCCATCATTCAAGTGTTACAATTCATGAGGCAGGCTAGAGACCAATGAGTTAGTAGGTGGGTTATGTTTATACAAAGATATGTTGGTATCCAGATGGAAAAGGCAAACAGAATAAGAGCAGATGGTAATTACACTGACATTTTTGATAAAATATCAAAAGTCGGTACATTTTGTCAGAATAAAATAGTGCTTCTGTAAATATGCTTGATAATTCCCTCCTGCCAGGAAAGGGAACCACCTTTGCAAACAGGCTCACTAGTTTTATTTAAACTTCCAAGAAGACCGGCAGTGTCTGCCAGACTTTGCTGCTCCTTTTTCCTGATTTCAGCACAGAATACATTGTTCTGCTGTTTCCAGAGCTCCTGGCCATGGGACCTGTATGTGACAGCACTTTTTATTTGCTTACCCCACCTAGCACATCTAAATACATGCTCATAATAAGTTAGAAAGCTTAATAATTAATTAACAAACAAGCATTGCATTTGGCTGTTTACTTTTTCATAAGTTCATAAGTTCATAAGGTTGGAAAGGACCTATAAGATCATCTAGTCCAACCATCCTCCTATCACTATCTCTACCCAACTACTAAATTAAGTCCTTTAGCACCTCATCTAAACGCTTCTTGAACAGCGCTAGGGATGGTGCCTCAACCACCTCCCTAGGCAGGCCATTCCAGTGCCTGACCACTCTTTCAGAAAAGAAATGCTTCCTCAGGTCTAATCTAAATCTTCCCCGGCGCAGCTTGTGGCCATTCCCTCTCGTCCTGTCGTTATTTATCAGGGAGAAGAGGCCCACCCCCTCCTCACCACAACCCCCCTTCAGGAAGTGGTAGAGTGCAATAAGGTCTCCTCTGAGCCTCCTCTTCTCCAGACTGAACAATCCCAGCTCCCTCAGCCGCTCCTCATAAGACTTGTGCTCCAGTCTTTTGGGGATCTTTTTTGCAAATCTTTTTGGGGAAGATGGATTCAGCACATTAGGACTACCAGTGAAGGGAAGAATTTCTAACTCATGCCTTGGATGACTGAAAGAAGTGCTGGAAAAGGGTAATTGCAAAGTATACTGCAAAGAAATAGCATGTCTGGAGTTGGGGATTATAACAGTGCAAAAATCTTTATGATGTCCAACAACACAGATGTGTCAGCAGTATCAAGCTGACACACAGAAATATAATATGTAGAAGAAGAGGAATAAACAGCACTACCCCTGGGGGAAGACTTCGGAAGTTGGCAGAAACTTCAGTGAATTGTTTAGTCCACAGAAACTGCTAAAATGTTCAAAATGGCTACTGGTAGACAGGTGGATTTCATGTTTATTTCATATAAGTAAGAACCAAGCTTGAAAAAGAAAGAGTGTAAACTGCAGAAAAAAAAAAGAAAAAAAAGAAAAGGAAAAAGAAACATAAGCAGCTTTACTTACAGATAAGATTTCAAAGAAGGAAAAAACCCACAACACTTAGTACAAGAAAAATGGTTCCTCAAGCTTCTTTTCCCAACTCCCTTCTCCATTTAGCTGCAGTATAAGAGACAACCACAAACAAGTCATAACCATCATCGTAAACCAAGACTTCATAAAAAGAAATGGTACATTTTAGATGTATAAAAAATGAGTAAAACCAGAAAAATACGACAATTTCATATATTTTATGCTGTGTAACTTAGCTTTAAGAAGTTAAATGCAGTTCTGCAAACCCTTTCCCAGAGTCAGGGCATGCAGTTAAACATGACTGATGCCAATTACCCTTCAGCCCAGTATGGCCTACAACATATTCATGTAATAGGGATGGAATGGGATGACATTTAAACTCACAAAGCTCATGGGTACTTTACAGCTACATGAATTTTATAGTAACTATAATTTTGGCAAAGAGTTATGCAAGTATATGAGAAAAAAAAACAACAACATCCTGTTCAACAAGTCTGTAAGAGATTCAGGAGTGTCTTGTCCTGCAGCCATGACAGTAACTTGCATCCAACTAAGCAGCAAAATACTGTAAAGTACCAAAGCCCAAATGAATTGGAAAAAAAAAAAATCATCTCTCCAAATCTATCTCAAGCAAGTTGGAATAACGTCAGAAGAGTCAAACTCAAATATCCCAGAAGCAAAAAGGAGCAGCTATTTTTATGGCAAAGATATTTGATGAAAATTATTATGCATTACTTATCACAGTTTATCAACCTCTGATGTTCTGTGTGCCTTTGTACATTGAGACAAGGAAAGAAGACAGGCTAATTGGAGAGAAGTGGATCTGGAGGAACAATCTCTGATAGAAAACATTCTGCTTGTTTTGTAACACACACTTCTCCGTTGTCAACAGTTTCATGTCAGATCCATCACGATATCAGGGTGGTTGGGCTAGTCTATCCAGTAAGCACAGCTTCTCCAAGAAATATTAACTCACTACACAGATGCAGTGAAGATATTTTACTGCACATAGGAGAAGACTGAATCAACGGTGAATTCAGACCCAGGAAATTTCCATCCTATGTTTTTTAGTGAAAAACAACATTAAGAAAGTCTAAAGTTTAGGAGAGGACTGAACTCCTGTTTCGTTATTCGAGTTCTTAAGGGAGCTAACACATGGTCTCTCATGCAGCGGCTTCCATGGGAGATAAATTTATCTCTGGTTTTAACAGCACACACAAGATCAGGCTTCGCTTTGGTAGTATTCAGGTGATAGTTTTTAATCATATTTTTAAAGATGTTGTACTTAATCCCCTGTCCTTTTCTACCACCCATACCCTATTACTGTTAAGTGCACAGATAGAATAATTATCCCCAGAATTACAATTGTTCAAGACAATACAAGCTCTAGGTCTAAATTCAAAATGTAGCTTTCGTAGTATATCTCCTTTAACTTCTGTTCCTGTTAGTGGGACTAAATTAGGGAAATGGAATTCTTCCTAACACACATTTTTAGTACCTAATGAAAGCCCAAAATAGTATATGTATTGCCAGAGCTGGCATTTAAAAGTGCAAGAGCTCTGACCTTCAATTCAGAAAGAAAATCTCTCTCTCAGAAACCTAGAGTATGCATTGTTTCATTAACATCAATTATTTTTAATAATTCACAACCTTAATTTTAAGTTTGGTCTCCTAGTTTTATTAGCCTCCTTTTAATTCCCATTTACGTTCATTAGCAATATGCTGAAGGATTTCAAATGTCAGGAAATCAGGAAGCTGTATTTTCTAACATTTTTACATCTTACATTGCTTCTAATGTTGAAGATTTCCTATTAATTCTAACTGTGCCATCTTATGCCAGTATATTCATGTGGTACAAATGCACTGCCAAAGAAGTTGAAATTCATAGTGTGAAGTTAAACCACTGAAAAAAAAATCATTTCAATTAAAATGCCAACTTGGCCTTTTGTTACTAACTCAGCCCTTCATTACTGGCTTTCAGTTGCACCTTCAAAAGACAAAATTGACTCAGAGTTTGACACTGCAGATCTCTAAAAAATATTGATCATATGATGGCTCCAGATATTTTAGGGTACTTTTAACACAGAACTAATAATTTCATGCAAAGCCAGATGAGAGGCAGGAGAAAAGCTGAGTCTCAAAAGACCCAAGTGAAATTCAATAGCACCTCAAGACAGTTCCATGTGTAAGTTTTAATTATGAGTGTCTCTATCTTAATTGCTGACCAGCAACAATGCAGTTTATGAAATAAAACTGCAATAAATTATTTTTTTAAGGATTTTTTTTTTCTCTAGGAGGCACAAGTATCTGATCATAAGTTTAAATCAGCAGATAAGTAGAATACTCCACTTCTGTCAGTCCTGCCCATGGGACTGACCTTAGGAAGAATTTGATTGATTCCAAAATGACTTTAAATAATCACAATCTCACACTGTGAGAAAATCATTAGTCTTCCTTTGCAGCATAAAGGAGTGGCAAGCTGAAAAGCTTACCACGTGCTCTTTGCAAGGTCTAAGGGCACCTCTGCCTTCTCTGTAAAGGGTTAGAAATATTTTTCCTCGTGGAACAGGTGAACTCAAACAGGAAGGATTGCTCCACAGCATGTTGTTCTGGAGCAGAAGCATACAGTGACAGCACTGACAGACAGGATCTAACATACCAAAACTTATCATCGTTCTCTCTGGTCTAAGAATTTCTTGCTAGAAATACTTCATACAGTAATCATACCTCTACAAACTAAAGAAGTTTACAAGCAACTAAAAAAATAAATACAAAAGCAAGCAGCCTTATACACAAGGTGATGTGAATCCACAAATGACTAACAGCAGCAAGAAAGAATGAAGTAAAAGAGCATAGCTCCTGGTTGGATTTCAATCACTATCTATTTCAGCATCCAAGGCAAAGAAACTTTGCAAACATTGCCTGCATGTTTTTGTTAACATTCTACAATTTCTAGCAGCTTAAGGAACGGTGACCCCAGTGATTTTAACCAACCTTCTGCTTTCAAAAGCAGATGCAACAAATCATGTTCGGATTTGCTTCCAGAAACCCTTTTAAGCCAGGTGACACAAACAGCTCTGCTGAAGAACTGCTGAGTGTCTCAGTGCACTCTATTGGTGGAAGTGATTTAGCAAATAAAAATAGCTGCATTGCTTCCTGAGCCATCAGCTTTGTACTTCATCTAAATTGTACTTATCTGGGAGCCCTAAGAGATATCAAAGAACCTGTATTATCTCCTTTGTTGCCTGAGACTGGGCGTTTCTTTGAGCTCTGAAAAGTCCTTACAAATGCAAGACCAGTAGCAGTTAAGATGCTTAGCAAACTCTCTGTCTGTGTTGCCTACTTTCTGTATTTCGCTCACTAAAACACAAAATAAGCAGTACTATTTCCTCTCTCAATTTCCAGCAATACAGATGTTCACAAAAAAGGTCCAAGGGAGACTTACGGAGAGTATTTGCTCCTTTTATCAGTAGTAACAGACAAGACCAGAAGAAAAAGGGCTTAATGTTTGAAATGAAGTATAACCTACAGGATGCATGCACACTTTCCCACCAGCTTTCAGATGAAGCATACTGCAGATGTACATCTGCCTCTTAGAAATACCTCAAGTATGATACCAGTTTTTACTAAATAAGTAGTCCAGTTAGCTACTGAAATGTTTAATTTCAAATTAGCCTCTATAATATTAAGAAATCATATTAAGGAACATCCTTAATACTAAGGAACACTCCAGTTCTGTGCCTGTAGTGACCTGAGGATATATACATCAAAATGCCTCTAAGAAATCCGCACTGAATTAATGATAGGAAGGCTATCAGGCCCTCAGAATATTATCTTCTAACATTTTAACTTCCTCAGAACAGCAAAAGAAAAATGCATTATGGACCAGACAAAAATTTAATTTTGCAATTAAGTGATACTGCTTGCTGAGTAAAAGAAGTGTTTTAAAGGTTCTTACTTGTTTTGGAAATGGCTGAGAAATACATTTCCTTTGGTTAATTCTGTAAGTATAATCCATGCTATCTGTCACTGCCTTGTGGCAAGGCCATGGTCCTAAAGCAGGACATGGCTTCTTTGGCCTCCTTCTCGAGAGAAAAGTACTGTAGTCAAAACCCAGCCTTGTATGCTGGCAGCAGAACCAGCAGATGAACATCCCCCACCCAGCTTCACATTTGCAATGGTTTTGCAAATGGATTTGCAGAAAAACCATTGGTGTGTTATGTTGCATAGACACAGCACTGGTTTGAAAAATAATATGGTCCAGGATAATATTTAAATGGAGAAATTAAACCTTTCAAACAGGGCAGTCAGTTGCTGTCTGATGCTGGTAGGAGTCTGCTGCATCAGTGCCTGGAATTGCAGTGACCTGCCAGATGACTCTTCCTGACCCATCAAACCAGTAAAGTCCTACAAACAGAGATGGTTCATGGTCATACATGAACACTCCAGCCCTTCCACAATCCGTTGCCAGTGCTGTCTCGTGCTACATAGCAAATCTCTCTTACTTATTTTTCCATCAGCAGTTTCTGCTGAGTATTTAAAGGTGCCTTACCTACATAGTTTGGTTAACCCTGCAACAGGAGCTGCCTGGGGGAGCCCCTGAGACTGCCAGATTCTCCACCCAGGATGTTAATCAACACATTGAAGCATACAAAGTCTTGGTATCAACTGGGCTAGAAACAGGAGTTACCTGGGGGAATCTCTAGGACTGTCTCAAGTTCCCACCTGGAGAACTTAATCTTGTTAACAGTCAAGAGCTGTGCTGTGAAGCTGGCCAGAAGTTCAGGAAACGCTTTGTATCAGAGAGGTCTGTTGCCTCCAGCCAGTTGCTTTGTATCATCCACAAAGCACTAAGAACTCCCGCACCACTCAAAGCATTAACAACCAAATCTACTTGGTACGCAGACAGAGCCATGAATACCCAGTTATACACCAACTGTACTACATTTTCCTTCCTATTTCACAGCAATTACTTAATGTCTGTATACACATCTTGTACAGTTAAACAAGTGCAGATCAACAGAAAAATTAAACGACCATTATATTGATTTTACTTGTATTCTTAAATCGAGACCCCCCAAAAATGGTATAGGGAGCCTGCTTTGGCAGGGGGATTGGACTAGATGATTTCTAGAAGCCCCTACCAGCTCCTACAATTCTGTGATTCTGTGAACGCGTTTGAAATACAACTTTACATTAGACTGAGGCTAAGAAAAGCTCACAAAGTTCTCCTGAGCAACAGAATTTCATTTCTTTATTTATGTTTGCTCTGTAGTATATATAAATGCCGTGCAACACTCAAGGTCACTTGAGTCCAGGTAAGAAGCAGGCTCTGGATGCAAACTTCTGACTCCAAATTACTGTAGGTCAACCTGAACTCAAAGCCAAATGAGTGCAGGACAGTCCTAAAGAGGAAATGTCAGCTTTTATTTTTGAAAAAGTTCTTTCCCATTGCAGATTATCTGATCTGACACATTAATGACAGGCACTTGCATTTCAAGAGCTGTCTCTGAAAAAAACTTTGCAAATGCAGTGGAAATGTTTAAAGTTCAGTTACAGCTTTTTTAAAAAGTTCAGGATTAGTATTCACCTTTAAAATCATGCCGTCATTAATGACCCTCCCATTCACGATTCTTTGTATTATAGTAAATAATAAAATACAATATAGCAAATAGCATGCCAGATCCTCTCTCACGTCCGTAAGTCCAAAACACGTCTTACACATTTAAGGAGTCTCTAAGTGTTCATGGGTGCTTGCACATGTGAGACAAGCAGATACAGGGAATTAAACTTTGGTCACTACAGAAATCACAGTAAACCTTTATTTCTATATACATACCTTCAGAAAGTGGGAGGAAATATACCACGCCACCTAACAACTATACTGAAATGTGACTACCACCCTAACACCATGTCTTTGACTCTGCAAATTAATCATCTATCAAACATAAGCACATCTGAGCTTATTAACTTTCAGATGTATACATGATTCATCATCATTATCACTATTGCTCTTCCAGAGATTCACAGACACAATCATTTCCAGGCCTTTTGCTTAGAACCTAAAGGTAAATTCACCCTTTCTTCCCCAGTTATATTCATAAACTTTTTTTTCCTCCAGATTAGTTAATAAATTGCAGTTATATCAGACATCTGCACAAGAAAAAATAGTTTTATAACTGTTTCACATCCCAACTACATATTTCTGTCTTTCAATACAAGAAGCAGACCCGCAGATGAACTCTACCTGCAAATCTCAGCTTAAGGTGGCTGTTCTACAGATATTTCTTCAGGAACAACTCTTCCTTTTTTTTAGCATCTACTATCTTTTAGATCTTTGCTGCATATTTAATTTTTGGAATACATTTTTTTCACGATAGAAATTAGGGCTAGAATTCCACGTGCTATGTAAAACACTATATGTGCTTTAAAAATGAAAATCACAGCACAAGATCAGAGATGTGTCTGATGAAACTTTTTTAGAGCGTAATTTACTCATTATTTGTGTAGAGCATACGCTGGAAGACAGTTTGATGTTGAAGTGGGACTTGACTCAGCTTTCAGAAAAATAAGCTTGCAGCACTTCATCAAGTCCTTTTAGGGATTAGTTTGTATCAAATATATCCTTATTTGCATTTCAAGTTACCTAAAAGGAACTGCTTGCATCGTTTCAAAGTGGATAAAGCCAGACACTTGGTTCTAAATCAAGGCACTGATGGAGGAAAAAAATATTATCCACGTAACAGAAGACAGACACTGTGCTGCAACATCAGAAATCTGCTGTGCCACAAGTTATTCTATCGTGGCGTTCTTCTAAGGGGGAAATGATAATATGAACATCTCTATGAGACAACTAAAAGAAAAAAACTACATCAAAACAGCATCAGATCCATTGGATTACACGTATGAATTTAAGAAATACTAACAATGAGAATGCCTGAGAAACTTCAGCAGGTATACTTTATGATGGTCAGTCACCTGGCAAGTCACTACATTTTATCATAGGAGGCCTGTCAAATGGGACTGAAAGGTCAGTGTCCAAGAAATGTACTAAATGATGTGTGAGAACAGAGCTGGTGTCTGTAGGGTCCTCTTTCCCTGTCTTACAGTCTGAGGCACTCTGTGAAGGTATCTGACTTCCACTCTGGATTCTGGTTCTGGCTCTGATCACAGGAATGGCTGATGCTGTGTGAATTACATATGGAGGGAGCTCTACAGTTTCTACTGAAACTCGATGGGCACATTTTAATTTTGACATTTCCTTACATCAACAATTGACTTTGCAACATTAGAGATGAAATTAAATCCACAGGTTTATATTAAGTGCTCTGCACAACCTGTAAGTTGCACAAAGTGCTTACTCAGAGCTTAACACCAAAAGGCTGATACCCTTGAATCACTGGGCTGAGTTAACTGGAACAGAGAACTGAAGTCACACCCACCAAATGCACAAAGAGTGAGTATCCTAAGGAGAACAGTCTGTTTGTAACCACACAGCACTACTGCAAAGAAGTTCAGTTTCAAAAGAATGTATCTGGAAAAAGGGAAGTGGACCTGGCAAGAGTTTGACATTGCTTAAGGCATGCACAGGTGGATGGAGCTGCAGGCCAGGTCAAAGGAGGAAAAAAAAGAAAAAAGATTTATGTTGCATACAAAGGAAAGGGCAGAAGAAAAATAGCCGATCGGGCTGGGCTGCACTGAAGTAAATGAAACAGCTGTTCATACAGGGAAGGAACGGTCAGGTAAGACAGGTTGGAAATAATAATCATAGGGCCATCTGCTGCCCTGGGACTTCGCACCCTCAAGGTATGAAACAAATTTTGTCTTTAAGGAGCTCAAGCAGTGTAACTGTTACAAGCCTGTCAAATAAACAATGCCTGCACAGGGCATTAAAGTTACATGAGTTCCACGCAGAAGTTGTTCAACTACTTCAACTCACAATATTAAGTCAAGAGGAAATGGTATCCTTACAACCAGATTTTCCATTTTAACCAAACGCCCTATGAACACAAAATAAATGCATTTTATTAAGTGCCACACTACCATGTGCAGCTTACACATTACACTGACCCATGGAAGAATTAACAGTCACTTATTTTGTCAGTTCCTGAGAAAAAACAGCTCTCAGACTGATTCTAACTTTCCATTTTTATCACCGCTTTTTTGGACTGATTCTGGCAAATAGTTTGCAATCTCTACAATCCCTGGTGCAGGCATTTCCTTCGCTCAGTCAGCTTGCTTCAGGACAGGATGTGCTACAGAAGCTATGCTATGAGGTAAAATCATTTTCTGGATGAATACTGTTTCATTTTTTCAGTGGAAGACATTTGCTCAAGAACAATGAAAGTGCACCCTCAAATGTTCAGAAATCTGTGCAGCTCTGTAAGTTCTTTTTGAGAGTTGCTTACTGTACAAATAAGCCTAAAGAGCACTACAAGGAAAATGGCACTGGGTGGGTGACAACCTGGCCAGCTGGTCTTCTGCATTAAAACCAGTCCCAGACTCGATGGCTGGGATTAGTCCCCTCTCTTAAGTTATATACAAAAACATCTAGAGGCTTACATCTGACAGCCAAAGCATCTCCAGTTCCTAGTTTTATCTCTTTCTCTTACACTAATGAACTGAAGAGATGAAGAATATATCCTACATTTGACTGAAATAGCAAACAGAAGAGAAATGCTGAAGGCTCACATGTTATTAACCTTGCAGAGACTTTTCCACTCACCGTTTTCAACCAAGAAGATGCCTGATTTGAAACTCTGGGAGATATTTAAAGAGCCTACCTTCAGCCAAGGGAACTTGATCTACCTATGCCACTTCTGGCATCAGTACAGCTCTCTTCTGAGGCTATATTAGACACAGTTGGTCCAATTCAGCAGGAATGAGTGCTCAAATCATATCAAGTTAGAAAATGGGTGTTAAAATCTGCCTGCTTCTTCCCACAGCTATCCCTCCCACCAGGAGACCACATCTAAGCCATGGGTCAGGTCTCACCTTCCCAGACTCAGGCTGTAAAACACAGCATGTTCTGTCCCCAAAAACTTCCTTCAAGGATGCCACAGGTCCTGTCTCAAACTGGATGGTACTGAAAGACAACACATCCTTGAGGAATGGCTGCTTTCCTTCTTCGTATCACTGTTAGCTGAACCCCTGGATCAGCCATAAGAGAAACCTATTGAGACAGATTCTCAAAGTTAAACAACCTTTGTGAATACCTCTGTAAGTATCAAAGCAGTGGTTCAGTGGAAACAGCCATTAGCCTGTTAGCCTAGTGAATAAACCACATCACACACACTCTTTCTCCAGCTTCACTGAAAAGTATTCTTTGGTTTGTATGCTCCAACAGAAATGGTTCTAAAATAGGGACTTCTTTTAAAAGAAACATAGGTGGAGATAATCTTTCATTAGGACTCCCTGTTTGTAGCTCTTACTTAGGAAGGCACTTTTAAAATTATGTAACATCATGGCACATTACATGCAGCTGAAAAGCACAGACCATTTGTTTAATTTGGTTTATTTAGGATGCAGTAGGATGGGGAGAAAAGAAGGAAGGAAATGGTGGTGACCTTCTGTTAACAAAGTGCAGACTCCACCATTAGTAGGGGCTTTGCTGTAAGGAAGCCAGCAGCTGCTGACTCTCACCAATACTAATGACTATCATTATGCCCATTTGTGAAAATAAGCCAAATTTTAGAGAATAGTATGAACATAGTTGTGACAAAGATTTATGATATAATCATAATACAGCAAAGTCGAGAGAAAATGTCACCCTGGTAGCTCAGTTAGCTACAACCACTAAAATAGTGTGAAACATCTCAGAGGAAAAAGTTTCTGCAATTAAAAGGCAGACATCAGATGATTCAACACGGTGGGATCCAACACGGTAACTCAGATGCAAGTAGAACAGGAAGAAGAACTTCAGGCTGTTCCACTCTCATAACCACAAAGATGATCTATTCACTCTATGTAACTATGTCAGCCAACTGACAAAGGTAAAAAAATAACCAAAGTCAGCAATAATTATTCAAATGACACAGCAGTCAGGCCATGCAAGTCTTCATGGCAAGTCTGCTGTCTCACTGATTGGGAAATCCATTTCAGCATCAGTAGGAGAATTCATTGTTCGGGATATCACAAACACCTTCAGTTTATAATACAGCCAAACATATCAGTGTTTTGGCAAGAACATGCCAAGAACCTTGGACACCATGCTCCTTGAGTAACATCAACATTTGGATAGTCTTAAAGCTAGAGGCTAAGCCAAAGGCAAATACATTGCTGTGGGTGTTACTTAATACAGATTTACAGCTTTTATTGAAAACAGAGCATAGCAGATGTTTAATTTATTGCATCTGAAAATTCAGAATACATCCAAGACAGAACTGTGCAGTAATGACCACAAAATAATGACTCAAGTCTCCAAGAGAATTTTAACCTAAGATTCTCAATCACAAAGCATACAGCTTGGATAAGTTTTCCCTTTTCCATGTTTAATATACTTACTGTATAATTTAATATACTTCCACCATTCAGAAGCCTTTTCTTCACTATATATTCTACATGAAAATACAGATATGAAGTCACAAGATTTCTGTGTATCTCTTCTTTTAAAATCTGTGGAGACATCAATCAGAGCTCAAGTTCAGAAACCACTAGGTTTTACTTGCTGATAGTGCATGCAGCACTTACTGAATTGGATTCCTTCACTCAATTGGTGTTGTATATATTATTTGTAAACAGAAGATTGAAAGCACAGTTAACTTGTCTTCTTCACCAGAAATAAAGAAAGAGGCATCATTTCACTTACATCCCCCAACAGGGGAGAAGGAGAGAAACTCTAAAGGCACATTTCTCAGATCTGAGCAAAGCACCATTCCCTTGTGTTCTACGTCCCTGTTCCTCTTCAGAAAAGGGAACGCTTTGTAAAGCTACACGGAGCTTGAATGCAAGGACATCTCTATTCCTTCCACTGACCTCTTTATATTCAAGCCCTCTTCCTTCACACATGCAGAAAAATTGAATTGAGTTAAGGCTCCAAATTAGGTTTAAAAGATTAGCTTGTGTGGGAGCACTACAACACCAGGACAATATTTTTTTTCCAGCCTTCCTTCTTTTTTCACACAACTCTTATTAGCAGTAATTGATATTACATGCATGGATGCAGACAAGATGCTAAACCATTATGTGGACAGTTAAGCTTTAATCTTGGCATAGCGTGGCACATTAAATGGTGTCATACATTCGGAGTAAAACCGCAAGAAGCTTACCAACTCTGCCACAGTAACAGAATTGCTCTCACATTTTTAATAATCATGTTTATAAAGCTATTCTCATAGATGTTCTCTCCAAGGAACTGTGCTTAAAATTTTGCATCACCAAATGTATAGGATACTGTGTGTGAAGTGAGTCTTTTCAATGACTTTTGGTAAAGGATGGCTATCTGTTTTGTGTAACCTTCTCCAGTCACCAAGGCATACAGCATCCCTGCTGGGTAATGATTTCTACCCAAAGTCTGATTAAGGTGGAGTTCCTGAAATAGTTCTGCCACAAATTTCTATCACAGCAACAAAATCAATTCTCATTTTGTGAAGCAGTGCTCACCAATACCACCCCACAAGATGTGGAAAACAAATCGAGCTAGTGCACTTGCTATCTTGCTAGTATCTCAGACACAGCACAAACAGGACCTCATGTTGGGTAGAAGCTGAACATGCCACTAACTTGGAACCAGTAGAAGTGGTTGGGAGGTACTCAAAACCAGTCAAAACTCTGACCATTCGTTTTTCTCAGCTACAGTATAGTAGAAAATATTCAAAAGTTCAGAAAATATTCAGCAGATTCTAAACATCAGCTAACACTGTAATGTTTTATGAAGTAGTACATTTGCTTTATTATTTAGTTCAACACTTCTATCTTGTTTTTGTGGTGAGTTAGTAATTTGCACAATAATAATAAATGCACACTTACACATAACTTACACAGCATCCCTGCTCTGATGTGCTTTGTGTACATGCACGACTAGCTTTACTCCTAGAATCCTTTTTTCCCCCCTCAAACTGTTAGTGTATCTCGATTACCTCAACTAATTACCCCAATTACAAAGGGAATGGAGCATCTCTTACATGAGGAATAGGTAAAAGAGTATAGCTACTCAATCAGGAGAAGAGAAAGCTGAAGGGGGAACTGATCATTGTGTCTAAGTGTCTGAATGGAGAGCATCAAGTGAATGAGACCAGACTCCTAGTGTGCCTGGTGACAAACTGAGGCAATGGGCACAAACAGAAACATGGGAAGTTCTGTCAGAATATCAGGAAAAATTTTACCATGAGAGTGACAGAGCACTGAAACAGGCTGCCCAGAGATGTTGTGAAGTCTGCTTCCCTGAAGACTTTTGAATATTCAGAGCACTGTCTCCATAATATAATTTCTCCCGTTCCTGCTTACACCTAGCCCAAGTGCAGACCTTTGTAAATAGCACTGTATCCACACTACTTCACATAAAACAATCAACAACCATTTCTTAAACAAACTACACAGTGCTTTGCCTAAATTCAAAGTATCAACTGACTGCCATAGGATAAAAGAAGACACCAGATTTTACTATAGCTAATTCCATTCAAGCCATACCCCTCAACAGGTTTGAGTAAAGCATACAGCATCTAAACATTTTCAGCAAGCGAGATATGTGAAATCTACTGTTACTGCTATGACAGAATGAAGGATGAATTAAGGAAGCTGTGATGTGAATAAGAAGCTCTATACATCTTGAATAAGAAGCGCTATAAACCATCTTCTCCAGGAAAACAACTCTACAAAAGCCAACTTATTTTTTTTCTAGAAAATTTTCCTATAAATCCAGTAAAACAAAAAACCTAAATTATAAAAATGAAGTAACTGAAGCAGTCTTTTATAAAGTGAAAATGTGTAAGAATATTAGTTCTTGCACTCCTCAGCTTGAAGGCTACAAGCATCCCAATCATTAACTATTATCCCAAACATTAAATACAGGACATCAACGTGCAGAGATTATTTCCTGGGTGAAAACGTAGGAATAAAAGAGGTCTTGGATTCAGAAGGAGGGTTATTGAAATGTGCAGTTATATATTTATCAAGAGAGGAAATACAGAATGGCCACATGAGTACAAGTAGAATATATTGATAACACAGAAGTTTTAAATATTTTTATGGAATTAATTATCTTGGATTATGAGGAGAATGTTATCAAAATATAGGTTGATAATGCAATTACACATAAACACTCGTAATTGAATCCTTGCTAACAGATAAATTCTGACAAGAAAAGATCTTCATTTTGAAAAGAATGATTGTCATGAATTGAGGTTTGTTTTTCTGTTTGTTTTGACAGATACAGATATAGAAATATCGCAGGCAGATGCACATAAAACCCTTCTGCTGGGCCTTCTTCAGGTGTTACAGGATCACTCACTTTGATTAAACCAAAGTGTGTGTGCATATACACTTGAAATTTCACAAGTCTCAAATAACAATGCATAAAAATATCCCAGCCACTGAAGGATGTAAATGGAATAAGCACAGGGCCAGCTAGGGTTGGCAGCCTTTCCCCATGTCATTACAGTACTGATGACAAATGCTTCCTGCAGCATTCACTAATGCAATGGACATGCATGGGCCTCACCACAAGAAAGCAAGATCAACTCACCAAACAACTGGTGGTGCTCACATCTGGTTTACCCACACTTCCTGGCCTCTGGGCCCCCAGGGCAGTAGCTAAGCTCCATCTTTGACAACTACACTGTTGCATTCACCCTGTTGGCTATGTGAAACATGCAGGCAAGTATGTCAGTATGCACTGTATTACTACTAGGTCTGCCCATACATAAATACATGTTATGTCCGTTCTAACTACAGCATGCAAAGACTTTTCCCTGGAACTCTCACTTCCCACGTACTAAAGCTGGTCACTGCATTTAGTCACTGTATGATTCCAGCCACCATGTTAAATAATTGATATAAATCCTCTGAGGAGGAGGATTTGACTCATCAATTGACTGGCACATCAGAATTACACAACCTTCCAACTGGGTGTTAACACCCTCTGATAGCAACAGAAATCCTTTGGTTTTCAACTGTGCATTCAGAAAATAATGCAGAAAATAACAGGTTATCACAGCAGTAAGATCTTTCACCAGAGTCTTTAGGTAGTGGCAGAGCAGTAATAATGCCAGTTCTACTTCATCTTTCTTCCAGAACCAACAGTAGAGAAAGAGCTGATCCAGCAGCAGAGAAACAGTACAAAACTAAAAGAAAAACATCTAAATGTTGTTTGTGTGGTGTCATTTAAGGAACAATCTCAATTTCTCATTGAAAGCTGAAAACAAAAGTTTTCCATGAAAAAATAGACATATTAAACAGCTCTCTCATCAATCTCTACTGCTTCAGCTTAGAATTTGTTTTGGTTTTCCTGGCCATATTTTAATAGCTGGTGATTATCTTGATATAATTGCTATGCAGGAAAAATTTGTCCACTTACATAAAACTACATGTTTGTTCCTCTGCTCAGTTACTTTCTTCAAATGCATAGAATTTACATTTTGAAGGATGTATTTTCTCATCAGATTCACTATGGCAAAAATAACTACTTAGCATTTTAAAAAAGGACAGACCAGAAGGGAAGACAACTGTGTGCCTTCTCAATGTTTCTGGATTTCATTAAGAGAGCCGCAGCCAAGACATTGTGTTTTAGAATAGAAAATAAATAGAATATGTGGATCTTGTGTGTAGGAATTCAACACCATAAGAAGGAAAACTCATTTTTAAAGTAACTTCATCAACAGATATCATTAACAGTATCTGCCCCCATCAGGCTCATTTTGAACAACAGAAGATTTACTTCTTGCAGTGTAGTTCAACCTTTTGTCACAAATTCATTCTTACCAAATTCCAAACCGTCACAAATATTCCTTTCTACAGGGTCATCAAGAAAAGTAAACACTGTACAGAATTAGCTGCAGCCCAAAGGAGAACTGAGCTGAGGACTAATTGTTCCGACTTGGCTGCTCATCTAACTGGATTGGACAAACAAACAATGGCAACTGTCAGCTGCCATCGATCACTGGTTTTATGTTTACGTTGAATCTTAAATCACTGTCTCTCTGGAAAAAAAGGGGACAATTGAGATAGATACTGAACTGTCAAAAGCAGGAAGGCTTGTAATTGGAGGTCTTTCATGAAAACTTTAGAACTTCAGTCAACCACTGGTTGTTCAAGATACTGAACTTATAAACATCACGACAACTCACTAATGAACAAGTATCTGTAGAGATCCTACTGCAGACAAATAATATGGGCAAATAATAGCCTTGGGAAATCTACTCTTAATCAGAGAAAAAGCCAATTTCCTTGTAATATACTTGAAAAAAATGCCTCAGTGAATATCACCAAGATGAATCAGATTACTGGTATCATAAGCAAATCTCACCAATTCAGAACTGACAACAACGAAGACAGAAAGAAATACAACTCACAAATAGGCTAATTTTTGCTTTTTAATATTTTGCTTTTTTATTCATGTATTTATTTTTTAATTCAGGGATATTCAAGGAGCTTACCTATTACCCTAGAGCTAAGATTTTAACTAAATCAATGCAGGCTTCAGAACACTTGGAATAAGCATCACTGTATTTAATTACCTAAAAATATTCACTGGTTGTATTTACAATCCTTCTGAAGTTATTAGGCAAATTTTTCAGATAAGCATCATTATCTCTTGTAAAATGGAGTGGCTAACCATCTGAATTTCGTCTGTAGATCAGAACTCTGGTTTATTTCTCAGACTTTTATAGAAATATCTCACCAAGAAGAAAAAGGTTAAGTGCTTTGCTGTCCCTACAGATGGCCAATTCAAACACTGAAACACCCACACAGGAGAAATATAGCTCCAACTCCTCTAGAATACTGATATCTTGAGATGAGTCAGCATTGACTTGTCCTCCTCATCACATACTATCATGAGAAGACAGATGTTCTCAGTAGGTTTGGGGTTTCTTTTCCCCCTTAGGCTTAGTATGATGTCATAACATGACTGAGTTGATTCTAAAATACTGCTTAGATTCTCTGCCAGGAGAAAATCTCATCTCCAGTTCCACTACTACCTTTTAAACTTTTTTCCACCACCCCCTGTTGAGACAAAGCACTATGATTTGAAGGCTTTGTAATGGAAGACAGAAGTACCATCAAAATACTGCTAACTGTAATGTGAGAGGATCAGTGCTCTGCCACGTTGTTTTCCAATACGATTGAAAACACTCAAAAAATAAAAGTCAGGACTTTTATGCCATGATATGGATCTAGATGTCATGGAACAAGGGTAGGAGACCTGGATAGCAGAGGATTACAGTGTCTTAAAATCCATTTCTTGTAAAAAGTAAGTAAAATAGCTCCAAACTGACATAACCTGGTAGAAGCAAGATTTCTGTGAATCCACCTTCTTCAACTGAAATAACGTCCAGAAAGTTAGTCTTATTTTCCATTACCTCCAGGATCTCTACAAGTATTCATTAAAGAAGGGAAAGGCAAATTCTAATAAGTGAATATCTGTCATGGTCTGGTTTACATGCATTGGCCAAGATGACTCCATGTAAATGAATTAATATTTTCTGATGTTTATGGAACAAAGGACTTCCAAATATTTATCATTTTCTTCTGACATACTTGCACTGTCAACGCACAAAATCACTTGAACAGAGATTTAACTTAACAGAATTAATGTAATTATACTTGATTACTTAACAATTTTAAACATCAAATGCAAGCCAGTTACAAAAAGCACTGTAATCATATTTGCCAGATAGAAAACAGAATCATTTAAGGGTAAGGCTGTAAAAAACACTTAAAAACCTGCTGCAAGATTCACTACAAGTCTGGGGCAACATTAGTAACCACAGAGCATATCCAGACTAGACCAGCTCATCCTTTCTCAGTGAACAGCAAATGCCTTTGTGAAGCTACTATGAAAAGAAACTTAAATTTCATCAATAGCTATGGAATTGCTTATGAAGTATCAAAAATATCTGTGAAGTGACCATCACTTTCACACCTCTTATCACACCACAGTTAATCAACATTTCAGAGCCTAGCATCAATATAGAAATTTCAGTTCTTTAGTACTAGTGACTTTTAGGATGAAGGTGATCCAACCTAACAGCTTCCCATCACCAAAAGGGAACATCTTTTCCCTTGCTCTCCCTTCGCTTCCCCTCCATAGTTACTCTGCTGATTGCTAATCTGGAAGAAAATGAATCCATCAAACGACAAAAGGGATGCACCTTTTTCTGACCTAATCCATGCTGATTAATTTTGTTGTTTGTATTTAGGTGTTGACATCACAGCACTTAATACAGATGGTAATATTTCACGTGTGTCTCTTCCATCCTCCCATTGTATGTTAGAGCACAAGGCTGTTAAGACAATTGGTACCACCTCAGTTTCTTCTGAACATTAAATCATGCTGCTCGTTTGAATTTGCAGCATGTATGTAAAATAAGAACATCCATGTTCACTACAGATTCCAAGAAAAACAGCTAATGCAAAAAAAATCTTACATGGATGTCCTCTGATCCACCAAATAGAGGCTGTATCGAGCATACTAATATTCCCTGGTCACATCCTGGTACATTATGTGATTTTAGTACAACTCTTGTTAAGGTGAGAAATGTAAAGCTGCATTCTATTTGGTGAGACAAAACAGAAAAAAAAAAGTCATCTGGTGCACAGCTGCTATGATTGCTGCAAGCAATCAAAATAAAGGAGGGAAGCTGATGCGTTGTTGACTTAACTACTGCACTGCAATAATCAAAATGCCATACTATATGGATTATTGATTTGTTTCCTCAACAGATGTAGAAGGATTGTTAAACTGTATCTATCTCATGCTTGAGAACAGAAATCAACTTTAAAAAGTACAACTTCCCATGTTGATCTACATACAACACATTAGAAAAGTACTGGCAAAACAACTCAGAGTTACATAGGCCAAGCTTCTGATTTAATTATACAGATCATTTGGTAGCAATATTGCTAGTCATTCCGACTGCTTTATCTAACCACTGAAGGGATTTGCTAGTATTGCTTTGGCTGCTTGAGCTTCCTGATCTGATTTAGTATTTGGTTCCACCAACAATGGGATTTACTCAACTGACACAAACAGAAAAGAGTGGCTTAGGTTGCATTTGAACTCCACAAAACAATGTTGCTTATAAAATCTTTATATTGTCAAACTTGTTTTACATGTCACTTAGAACGATTGAAACAAACAGTAAAGTAGGCCCATGATAAATATCAGTACCTCCTTGTAAAGACTGGTAAAATTACCTAATTTTAATACTACTTTAGCCATATTGTTTCATCAGCTCTAAACTTGCTTTCAGCTACATTATGCATTCTCCAGACCTATAAGATTGCTAAATACTTAAATAAGTCAATGACAACCAATAATTCAATGACACCAGAGCTAGCTCAGTCTGCCCTTCAAGTAAAAGGAAACCCCACAAAATACTCCCCTTAAGAAAGGGGAGACATCAGCTTGTAGAAGTTAAAAAAAAATAAAATAAAATCACGTGTTGTTTGCTAGCTAGCCAGGATAGAGCAAGATGGGGCACAAAAAGTTGCAAGTTCTTGTCTTCTCATGGAATAGAATAGCTGTGCAGAGACTACAAGAGGAATGAGGCAGCAATCTTACTGCATCTGCCAGAAGTAATCAAGCACCTTGACTCTTTCTTTTCCTCTCCTCAGTTCTCATCTCCTGTCCATAACAGAAAATAGCTGCCTGCAAGCCCTCAATGCTGCAGAATTTGAAAAGAGGGATGGAAGGAGGAATTGCAAAGCCACCTAGCCTCAGAAACAGAGGAAGGTTTGCACCTGAACATACTAGAAATAGTACACTTTAAAATGTTTACTTACACTACAAGGAGGATCACCTTCCATGCATATGCTGTCCCAGCAACATTTTCCCTCAAATATTTTTTTTTTAATCAGAAGAAATATATGGCCTAAATACTATCTTTAAACATTTAGATAGCCTTACCTATTTCCTTTTGTTTTGGGTATCTTGTTCTGTAGAAGTAGCAGGGGAAGTTCTAGAAAGTAGAAATAGGAAAGGATCTTAAAAGCAAAGAAAAGGACACTAGCAAAAAACAATACGGACAGATGAAGAGCAAATAGGCTAACAGAGCTTCACTTCTTGCATATAGTAGGCAAACATAAAAGCTATTCTGCACTCTCCTGGATGCTCTCAAGTATGAGAATGGCTCCCATCGCTGAACTACAGAAGGTGGAGTGAAGACAATTTCTCTATCGTAGCAGCTCTGGCCATCTATAACAGGAGGTGATCATGACCCAAATACAGAATAGGACTACTTATTTATTCATTTTTCCTGTTTGCAACTATTAACCAGTCTCAGGTAGGTTTTAAGCACTATTTGAAATAGGTATGATATCTATCACAGAACAAGCTCTTCTATTTAGAAAAACTAGATATAGCTTCAGATGAACCGTGCAAAGAAAAATCAAATCCTGTTAAACAGTTTTGAGATGGCTTCTTGGGCTGCCTTTGATCTCTCTGAATTTATTAGATACACAGAAGAAAAGCAGTACATACCTTTATATGACAGTCTGTTATACAGCCATCTTCAGATGAATTTCTGCAATTCAACAGTAGCATTAGCAGAATGAGCACTCAAATAAAAACTATACAAAGGTTTTACTCTAACACACTTAGTCCCCAAAGAAATTCTTACACATGGAAATCACACCAATTCTACAACAAACATCGTACTTGCACGCAAGAATTCATACATGAATGATCTTTTTACTTTTTTTTCCCCAATACTTCTATAATTTCAGGCTTCGATTTACAGTTGGTAAGATTTTCTGACAGCTTCTGACATATAGCTCCATGCTCTGTATTGAACATATTGACAAGGTGATTTCGACAGCACAGTATCCAGATGGGAGGAGTGTGGGCAAGAAAGCGAAGACAACAGCAGCACAACATAAAGATCCATTCCCCCACCTTGTGGATCATTACTGAAACAACACTTTAATGGGGTATTGCATCATTTGCAGTGCGTTTATCAAACTTCACATGGATTTTTGCTCTACTACAAGATGTTAAACTTAAATCTACTGTGACTGAATTGCAAATACATTTGAAGCAGTATATTTGCTTTTATTAAAATATATATATTTGTATATTTGCTTTTTTATTAAAAACCCACAAACATTTGGAGAATGTCTTCTCTTTTGATACTTACCAGCATCAGTTATCTATTATTCAAAGTTGCTGTGCTCTTTTAGAAATCTGAAGAATGTCTAGCACAAAAGGAATTTAACTGTCTGGGGTTCAAGTATGAGAGGTCATTGTTTCCTCAGGACTGTCTGCATGAAATCCTACTGATACTACCATTCTAATTTAAAAGCAATCATACAAAAGTTCTCCCCAACAAGTTTGCTAGAATGCCACACCAGCATTGTAACTTACTACTTCATTATTATATTCCTTAAAAGACAGGATAAGGTCAAAAGCTAGGTTTCTTATGTATTAAGTTACTGACTCAGGATACATTGTCTTGCTTTTACTGATAATTAACTTAAAATAATCCCATGAAATCAACTGTAAAAGTCTCTTTCAATCTGTCAAAAGCATTTTAGCTCCATGTCCTAGCTCTTCAAAAATTAACAGCAACTGAAAACCAGAGCCAGAGGTAAAGACTATAATAAATGTAACAGAAAGATTTATAAGCACAATGCAGTTCCTATAAATCAAGGGCAGATTTGGGATAATATTTACCAGAGCACAGCTCAGTACTTTACCTATAAGGCTTTTATTTTATTTTTATATTTTATATATATTATACATGGAATCTATCATACTTTATGGAGAAAAGTTCTGAACTTCTGGAAGTAAGCCTCAAGTACTCAAGTACTCAACTGATATTCAGCATCACTGAATGTCAACGGATGCAGTTTTTTCCACATGGAGGAATTTAATCCCACATCAAATGTCATTTGCTCAGAGCCCCTCTGCTGTCACCTGTCACACGGCAACAAAATGTAACCATACTGGTGGGAAGGTTTAATCTGTACTGCCATCCCACCAACATCCACCTCTGACACAGTGGGTCAACAAATAAAATAGGAGTCCTTGCTTTTGGAGCAGCCCTTGTACAGAGCATAGCCACCTTCCCTACTCTCCAGGTCTTTGTTTTGGACAGGATTATACACCCTTACTATGCCAGCCTACAATCAACTTCAAAGTCTACAAACACCATGAGTACTTACAAGATGAACACTAGAGCTTGCCTGTTGTCATGTTAATAATAAAGAGAATTCCATTTGCTGATAACCGTACGCATCTGGGAATTACTTAGTGCCTCCCTGACTGAAATGCAAAAAAAAATTATTCTTTTCCTTGTTTAACTCAAAACAGTTACTGCTTTCAAATACTGCATTTACCCTTCATAACTAAAGAGATATTTTTCATTACTGATGGGACAGGAATTTGTAGTAGGTTTTCAATATATTGTATTAACTTTCACAAATATCCTACCTCTGAGGAATGAGCCATTCTATAGTGTATCACTTTCCTCCACTCCCAGCTACCACATCTACACTATAGGAGGGTTCCTCCATTTCCTCATTCCAAATGCTATACTGGGAGTAGATCAAATAGAGACACTGAATATCCTCACTGTATAATAGATAGTAAAAAATATGAAACAATTTTAAAAGTAGAAATATCCTTTTCTCATCTCTCTAAATCAGATGAGTAGAATAAGCTACTACCTTCGTTGACAACAAACATCTAGAAAACTCCAGAATTTACTCCAGGAGTAAACTGCAGCACAGATGTAAGTCTAGAGATCTGCATATTTGCATCACTGTTACTCAGTGACTACATAAATTAGTTCCATAATCCAAGAAATGGACTTGCATTAGTAAACATGAATAAACAGAAAAATACTATCAGGTTTTGAACACATTTTCTTTAATGTTTATGTCTTTAAGACTTCCTTTTCCTTCATCTGCCCTTCATGTATGCATAGTATCGTATGCTTAAATTTTAACTGCTCTCCCTCTCATAAGCATACCTTCATCCAGGAAATGACAATGAAACTAAAGCTGTCTCAGATGGAATCTAAAGCTGTATGCAGTGATTCTCAAATTCCTCCACTTGTTTCTTATACCATCATCTCTCCTGAAGCAGTCAGTCCACTGGCTTCTATTTTGACTTAAGACTTCTCACTTACATTTAAGTAAGTGTGACTTCCTAAGCTGTTGAAAGAATTATTTCAGCAGATAAATACTAGCTACCTTCAAAAAGGTTTCACAAAATTTTCACTCTAAATTATTTTTTTCTATTTTACTGTATTTTTAAACATTCAGCATGATGCAAGATACCTTTATATAAATAACCCTTTCTCTTGATGAATAACATTAGAAAATACCTCATGTAATCACTATGCTACTCTGTTCTAACAAATGCATTTACTGCCAACAATTAAATAAAAATATTGCTATCTGGATGGTTAAGCTGAATTTCTTGATTTATACATACCCCTCCTGAACTTGGCAAGCAATCCTCTAAAAGACTACGTTTAATCTCTTATGAGTAAGACACCTTCTTTTCAGAGTCCATAAATCTTTTTCCAGACTCTACAAGTGTTTCAAAAATGGTTAAATGTCATGGTGGAAGGTGTAAAATTGTTTTGATAGGTTTAATTTCAATTAAGTCAAGAAAAACACAACATCACACTTTGTGGTTTTTTTTTCTTCTCTAAATGTGTTTCAGATTTCTTACTGACACAGAACAGCTGAAGTTGGAAGATATCTGGAGCTTATGCAGTCCAAACATGGTCAGGTAGAGCACGTTATGCAGGGCCATGACCCATCAGCTTGCAATATTCCCAAGGATGAAGATTCTACAGCCTGAATGATTCCAAGAGAGTTACATGGGGCTGCTTTTTTATTTATTTATTTTAAATTTGCTTTATGTTATTCATGTTAATTTAAGCAGTTTTAACTAATTGGCTTATTCTAACTCTGAAGAGAAAAACTTCATTATCATTGGCAGTAACACAATTAATGAAGATAAGGTTTTTTAAAGACGAGAAGGAATACAATCTGAATTTACTACCCTACAGGACTGGACATTGGAGAAGACACGTGAAAATGTAAAACTCTCTCTTAAACCAATCAATAACTAAATTTCCACATTACGAGCTTGTGCACAGCAAGGATCAGTCCCTACCTAATGCTCCAAGTTCTAATAAATCTAGTATTCCGTGTCTTGTATTCTGTAAAAATTTGTTTTTAGAGACAGCAAAATCTCTGGGAGCTCACTGTAATGGAAGGCCTAAAAACCTCTGAAGGGTCTGGCTAACTCACGTACTCAGTAGCACTGAAACCAGAGGTTCATAAATAATATCTGCACAGGATGGGAAATCACTTCGCTGCCACACTACAAGTGTGTGCTTAAATCTTGGATAAACCTCACTTTGCACTGCAGCACCTAGTTGAAATTCCTCGCTAAAGATTCACTGAAAATGCACTTCAGCAGTGCCTCTTTATCCAAACAGCCTTTAATTCAGCTGCTGTGGTTACACTGCACATATACTTCAGTACTAGTCAAGACACACTCCTCACTTCTAATGCTCTCAAGCCAGCACATCAACAAGATGTGAAATTAAAGAAAAAGGACAGACATAACAGGACAAAAAAACTGCCTAAGTCAGACAACAAAACCTAGGTACAGCCAAGAACATTTGCAGTTGGAGAAATTACAGCCATGGAAAAGGCTTGATGAAAAAAACAACAAGGCAAAACAAGGAAGGATGCATAATAAAATGGAAGACTGCTCAAGAAAGCACAAGAGAAGAGTTGGAAATCTGTTATACCCAAATATCAGTATTAATTTAAGCAAGAAACAGACTCCTTCACAAGCGATCTTTCTCATGTTTTCTAGAGTGTTTGATCCAAGTGGCACAGAAGGTCATTCATTACTTTAGCTGGAATTCCTACTGATATCTACAGTTCAGACTTATCAATCTGAACTGCAAGTTCACATACTTCAAAATCAGAAGTTGTTCTTTAAACCCTACTGCTTATTCAGATTGCTTTAAATAGGAAGCTCTTTCCCAGTACCTAATCATACAGAGTGAGAAAAAGTATCTACTGTTGAGAATTCAAACCAGAAGGTTTACAAATAAAAATGAGAAGTACAGAACTGAAGCAAGCAGAAGAATGGAGCCAGAAACATGTCATCAGGACTGTTTTAAACTCACAGTCCCCACCTCAAAAAAAGACATATAGTAACTTCTAAACTTGGACTAAAACACACAGATTGAAATCTGTTTTCAACTAGAATTAAGAGACAGTACAGTACAGTTCTGGGCTTGTTTAGTTTGGAAAGGAGAAGGCCCTGGGGAGACCTCATTGTAGCCTTCCAGTACTTGAGGGCAGCTTATAAGCAGTAGGCTACTGACTTTTTTACATGGTCTCATAGGCAGAGAGGTTA
Source organism: Cyrtonyx montezumae (assembly GCF_038088225.1). Lineage (NCBI taxonomy): Eukaryota > Metazoa > Chordata > Aves > Galliformes > Odontophoridae > Cyrtonyx > Cyrtonyx montezumae. The sequence goes on from NW_027071903.1 coordinate 18,270,014, forward strand.
TAGGAAATGATTTTAAACTAAAAGGGAAATTTAGGTTAAATGTTAGGAAGAAATACTTTACTCAGAGGAGTGGTGTTAAGGCACTGGAATAAGTTCTCCAGAGCTGTGGCTGCCCCATCCCTGGCATTCAAGGCTATACCAGATTGGGCTCTGGGCAGCCTGATCTAGTAGGTGGTAACCCTAGGGCAGGAAAATTTGGAAGCAGATGATCTTTAAAGGTCCCTTCCAACCTAAGATATGAGGTATATTATATGATTATATGACACATAACTGAATCACCTCTTACATCCCAGACACCAGACTGCAGGAAACACAGGGCTCCAGATAGCTCTTGTGCAGTACACTTAAGTCCAGCATTTTTTTTCCATACTGTATCAGCGACAAGCAACAAACCAACATATAATGCACTTCTGAAGCAACATTAAAATCGTAGAATAAATAATTGCATATAAAAATTTATTTTCTCTTTATATCATTCAAACAAGACTTGAAATACATACAACATAAGTAGCTGATTTCATTAATGTTTAAGTAGAGTGTAGAAAATAGGTGTTATCACAGAATCAACAACAATGTTGTACCGCATTTCTTCTCCCCTCACCATAAACTGGATTCAACTATCTTAATTAGATTCAACTACCCTTCCATTAGATCAACTATCTTAAGCTTTTTAACTTCCATGAGATCATAGCTGTGAGTTCAGAACACATTCATAGAATCCATCAGCCCTTATATATAAGGAAAGGTCAAAAACTCAGGCTCAGCTCTCACAATTGCTTCACTTACAGAATAGAACTTTGCAAGAGTAATTGCCATTCTCATTCTGAGTTCATATCTAGTACAAAATGATGTAATAGAGTAAAAAGAGAAAAAAATTCACTGATGGTTTCTATGTGAAATATGAGGGAAATAACACATTTTTAAGAGTAAGTATATGTAAGGGCACTTAAGCAAGAGCACTTAGTAAACTGAATTCATTGACCTAAAACTTTTGGCACACGTAGTCCCTGACACAGACAGTTATCTTGTGTTAAGAACAGAACTTGTCTTGATGTCTGTAGGATTATCCATCCCATTAAGAACTATGCTTTGAATAAGCTTAAGTATCTTACTAAACTGTATTTTAAGAGTTCTCAAGAAGAGAAACTGCAAAAGAAGGTAATATGAGAAGTGATTTAGATGGCACTCTTGCAGTGAAATAGTTATATACTGAAATATTGAAAACAAACTAAGTGTTTGGCATACAATGTTTTCTAAAAACTATACTGTTCCTTCTGGAGAAGTATTTAAGCTATAGTGATATAACCAAAACCATATACATTCTCATGACAGGTAAATAGTATTTTCCATTTTTAAAGTGCAGATTTACATTTGTAGTATAAGTGACAACATTCTGAAATAACTACCTTTACGAAGCAGTTGTCTATTTCATTCTTTACATACTCCTTTCTATGTTACTCCAGCACTGCACTTTCAGGAAACTAAAAAAACAGATTAATTTACAGAAGCTAAATGTTTCATACTTATTTAACATAATTTGCTTAAAATTAAGCTTTTAACTAGTTCCTATTACTTACTTTTGTAAGTACTTTGCAAAATGTGAGAACCATAATTATTACCACGATCTGCTTGTAAACCACGACCTTAGAGCACACATTAGATGACCAGTTTATTTTAGAGAAACAAAAGCAGGAAAAGGAAATTTCAGAATAAAAAAAACTTATCACAAGTCATAAATGACAGACGTCGATGCTTATTTTAAGAGTAACAAAACCCACAGTTTTGGCAAAACACAGCTTTTTAAAATAGCATTTATGACAGTTAACATCAGAAGAAGACCTCAGATATTTAATGTGTAGTTTCTGCAAGATATTTCTACAGTGCTTCTAATAAACTTTAGTGATAAGATTGTATGCCAGAGGTCAAACCCAACAAATCCTGTTATCATCAAGACAGCATTTGAGGTTTCTTCAACCGCAGCGATGCTTGCTTCACCAGCTTTTGTTGTTTTCTTGTTGCCAGTGCTTCCTCAATGGCATCACAAATGCTCTGCAAACAACATATTGAACAAAAGTAGATGAAAGTTATTCTGCAGTTCCCTTCTGTGAGATACTACCAATAATGGCTAATTCAATATTCACTCCTACCTACACGCAGCCTAGCTTGTGTATGTTGAGTACTGGAGTAGCCTGGATGGCCCAGCTAAAATCACGAGTAATTCCAGCATTTAGTAAAAGCTGAAGTGTTTCAAACACTTGTCAGTGCACTTTTGCTCATGATTTCATTAAGTCAATCTAATTTAAACAATGATTATGAAGAGAAAGAGTAATTTTAAGTTGGATGGACAGACAAGAATTAGAGTGTTGCTGAAGCATTTCAAACATTTATGGATTGCTGGTAACTTAAGGAAATCAGAGAAAGATTCAGATGACTAAAAAAAGAAGCAAATCTGAAACCCAAGATCTTATTATTTGTGAAGAACACTTGTTTTTGTGGCATCCTATCCAATCAGCAGAGTTTCACAAGTGTAATCTATACCGAAAAGAGAGATGCAAATTGTGGAGTATTACTGATGAAACTGAGCAACTGAAACTCACAAAAGATAAACAACACAGAGAAAATTTACTCTCAGCATACACATAGCAGTAGAAAAAAGAGCAAAGGAACAGTAGTTAACCACTAACAGGAAAAAGAGTGCAGAACAGACAGAAGTATTTCACTGGCATTGCCAGATAAAATCAAAAGGACTTTCACCAGTTAACCAAAAGCATTGTTTGGAACATCTGCCACAAAATAACACTGAAAAAACTTCATTCAGGTAGGAGATGGTGAAGTAGTAATACACACTGTTTTAGCATGTTAAAAAAAAGTGTCTTCAGGTGATTGTCTTCTTCCATTGTCCAATCCAATCTTTTACATGGTCTTGTTCTATTTCATAGGAATAACACAGCCATATTCTGACTCTGATTTGCCATTTACTCTAGGTGAAATTTTAATTATGCATACAAGATGCTGTGGATTTAACTAAATCCACTTTTGATATTGGGAAGAATTCTTCCTCTCATAATCTGATATACAACTACATTAAGACAGAGAGTTAGCCAGGTAAATTTTCCTATCATTGAGGAACCATGGAATTAATGCAAATTGTTTGCTTTGCCTGTGTGAGTTGGCTACAAAATCCAAGCACACACTGAACAAAAATTCCCCCCAAATCAGCCTCTCCAGCATCAATCTGAGAAAACATCAGAAAATATATGGTAGAAAACCAGTGGAGCGTGAGACACAGGGAAGCTGTTCATTTCACACAGAGGTACACTTACTGGGTACTATTTTACCTCATTGTTTTCCTGGTCAAACTCATTTTTCCACAAGAAAACATGGTATACAGTTCCCAGGCACTATTTTTCAGATGCTGCGGTTTCAGCTACTACAACAATGTCATATGAAGACAGAAAGCAGAAGAATAAAGAACATACCCTTGCTGTAGCTTCATCCTGAAGTTGAACTGCCTTTACACATTCATGACCTATATTGTCCTTCCTTTGGAACATTCTTTGATCCTGTTGAAAAGAGGCACAAAAATACAGGTCAGATGACTCACAAAACAGAATGCAGAACCAGATGTAAATGGCTTGAATGCCAACTTCAGCTTTCATTTCAGTTCATTCTCTGTACAATCCATCCACACTTTCAAAAAATTTTCCATCTCCAAAGCCAAGAGTTATAGTCCATAGATAAATCAAGGGAATCTTTGCATCTCTAAATAGAGTTGAAAAATAAATACTTTTTTTTTTTAAGACAAAAAAACTCAAAAATCACGAGATTTTCTTACCAAAACAGTTAGTTTTAAAACATTTCCTTCACAAGTAGGACAGCACATAAAGTCTTCAAATAGGTAATCCCACTCTGCTGTTAAATGACCTAAGATTTCCACCTCTTTAACATATATCACCCTCCTGTTCAAAAGGAAAAACAAGTCAATAGACAATTTCTCCCAGGAATTACAAGTCTAGGAGAAAACAAATGGAGAACAGAAATATATTTCAGAATGCATTTCCTATGTGCATCAAAAATACCTATTCAGTTCAACTGTATTTTCTTAATACATACTCTAAGATCATTACTTTGTTCTTATGATTCACATGTTCTATGCTATCATATGGTAGGCAGAGGGTAAATTAATCAAAACCACTGGTCTCTGCAAATCTAAGCATTTTAATAGAACTGGACACTAGAGGGACATCACTTAATTTTTACCAGCTCCTCAACGCCAGCATCTACTATGTGAGAGCAGTCAGCCAGCTGTGAAATAAATACTAGTGAAATACTAGTGAAATAAATACAGAATATCCACTGCTATGGTTTACAATTGCTAACTACTTGCCCCTTCATCAGTTTAGATCTCCGATGCCATCTAGCACACTAAGGAAAAAAAAAGTAGGCATTTTGAATGGGACTAAGCTAGAAGTTTTAAGCAGACACCGACCAATTGGGAAGTAGGCATTTAACTGAAGCTGCAAAAAAAATCCCAAAACCTAAATCATCTTTTGTAAAAATATGTCAGTACCTATCTTAAAAATCTTGTTCTGCCACAACAGGAAGTGAGTTAGTTGATACAAAACAAATTCAAGTTGGACGTCTCCTGAAGTCTTGGTATGGATAAGCCCACCTCTTATATACAGGCTAAGTGCAGAAACTAGTGACATCTCGGACGCAGAGATCATAATTCATGGGCTGACTTTTTCTTAGTAAGGTTTTGAGTCCTCAAACTATCCAAAATCAGTAATATCTTACATTCTAAGTACTGCCTGATGGATTTAGTATTCATTTTAATTTGAAAAAATCAGACTCAGAGTACTTGTTAATTAACAAACTTGTAAACGTGCATTATCAAAACACTGGTTTGACTGCAGACACTTGGTTTCTGATGTTTGAAATTAGATTGTGGAAGGAAGCATTTCCTCCAACAGGAGGAAACAGACACTGACTTTAGGGTCAAAACAGCTTTCTGAATTAGTGTCAACACCACTGATCACAATCTTACATTGTGCATAAAAGAAAACAAATCGTAAAATCAGTAAGAAAAAAATTAAGAAAAAAAACAAAATAAAGAAACAAAGTGCACGTGCAAAGAACAGCTATCAGTTCAGCCTTAGCCAGATGCCTTATCCCTAAATTGAAACAAGACAAGCTCATAAAAAGCCTTTAGAACTTAGTACCTATTGGTAACAATAAGGTTTGCCCTTCTGCCTCTTGGAAGTGCACAGTGGTATCGGTAGTTCTCTTTTTCCAGCTTTCTTATGTGCAATTTCTGAAACAGAAAATGAAAATATCTGGCCTGTAAAAACAGAAGTCTAAGAAATGTTTTCAATTCAAAAGCCTTTGAAAAAGATTACCTAGTTGAACTGTTTCATTAAAGGCAATCTCTCAGTGTTTGTAGTCCCGAATTAGCAGTGAAATACCTGATCCCTCCCCACCTCTCAAAGGGAGAACATGACACAGTGGCATTAGTAGACTACTTATTTACCTTGAATTCCCTTTTTGTGCTAATTATTGTTCAGTAATTCCTATTCTGCTACATCCTATGTTGCAGACCTGATTCAAGAATGAAAGTCCTGTGACAGTACCTTGAAAGAATATAACACTTGGCCTAGATCCACAGAAATAACCAAGTTACAAACACGCAATGCCCCCCCTTCAAGGGTCAGCTTCTAAAGTGCTGAACAAGCAGGCTTATTCAATATTCAAAATATGAAAGGTCCATGTAAGCATAGATCAAACTACTCATCACGTTTCTGTTAGGCAGCTACAAATTAAATGACAAACTACAAAGAGGTTTAGAAAAGCTTCAAAATACCACTGAAATGCTTTCTAACTATTTTTATGTTCTTAGATATTTTTTGATGAAGTATTTTTCTGATTTTCCATTCTACATGCCATTTAAGTGAAAAGTAGTTTTTTCTACATTACATCACCAGCTTTACAATATTCAGTCAACTCCAAAGAGCAGTATTGTAGAGTCTCAGAGTAAACCTTAAGTAACACTCACAATAACTTTAGCTTAAAGACATCACATTTCAGGCTGATACATCAATGAACTTGAGGGAAGTTTCAGCTTACTTCTGCTACTGGGGAATTCAGCTGCTTTTTAACAGCCAATTTAAATTTAATTAACAAACTAAAAAGAGCATTCTGGAAACGAACAAGGGAAGAAAAACAGCAACAAAGAAACAGCACAGTTTTAGTTATTCGCTGTAAATAAGTAACCTTCTCAATTTCCACAGCTGAATCTATGACTTGACTCCATGTTCATCTGTCTAAAAGCTCAATACAGATCAAGTAAGCAAAGAACGCTGTCATTTCAGCCTACTTCAGAATCAATTAAAAGAAATTTTGACATTTGCATTTTATTTTCATTTATTTAAAGTTTAACAGATGTCTTTAAGACTCAACATACATTTCAACAGATCCCAGAAAAACCCTTTAAGATCCAAGGTGGATAAAGTAGATGAAATCAAAAGCATAGTGTTTTCCTGGATTTGACACCAGGGGATAAGATATTAAAATATATTTCTGTATTTTCCACCAACCAAAAATATAGGATCCCCATCATAAATATATACATACACACATAAATATAAATTTCTGACCAGCTTAGAAATATTTGATACTGCAAAATAAACATGAAAGAAAAAAATGCCACAAAAGACTGCTTATCTCAGTCTTTGCATTTCTTCAAAGCATAGAAAGGAAGACAGCAGCAAATGACTAAAACAAAACATGAACTCACATTTTATACCCAAACCATATCTGACTCAGTTATATAAATCTGAATATATACATTTAAATACAAGAAATGAAAAGCAAAACATCACCAAGCAAGACCACAATACAAAAGTTGCAAAGGAACCTTCCTGTCGGATATGCAAAAAGTGAGACACGCTGCATTTTTAAACAGATTTATTCATAAGCTTATTTCTCTATTTAAACTCAAAATTTTGGTGAGAAAGTCTGTTTTTGTAACCCTAACTTCAAAAACAATGCTAGTATTTTTAAGTTTTGTACACTAAGACGTGAGCTCCCATGGGATGCATTATTTGTCAGAGCTGTACCAACAATCCTGATATAAGTTCAATGCATTATCATGGTGCATTACATAAAAAACAGTTTGGGACACTTAATGCAAATTACTTTGTGATACACATGCACAGATCAAATTCAGGCATCTTTATCAGAAGCTTTTACTTTGATGGTACTACTACAGCACTTTAAGGAAGTTCAACTTATTGTGCTCTTACCTGGAAATGTAAGAGCTAATGCAAATATACACAGCAGAACTGAATTAAGACACAGAATCTGCAGTTTCTTGAAAGATAATGTTTTTCTTGCTGCAAAACATTGACATCACCTAGCCCCACGTGTTCACCAGAAAATGAGGCAAAGTTGCACTGCAGATGTGAATAAAAGCACATCACATCCTGCTAGACCTTAAGTGCTGGGCATAGGCAGCAGTTTCCTCATCAGGACAGCAGTACCCACATATTAAAAAGCAACAGCTAACGAAGTTTTGCACAAAGATAAAGCCCTTAAGAACTCATTTCTTGAGAAACTATTCCCTTCATGTTGCCATATTTTTTCTTTGATTTCTCCAACTGTACATAGGTTTCACAAAGCACATTCTTTGTACTAAGCCTCACTGCATAAGCTAGAGACATGCACTGCAAGATATCAAATCTGACTGAACTGTGTGTAGCCCAAAGACTACATCTAGTATATCTGGGGAAATGAGTGTTGTAATCTACCAGCCTACTCCAGCCCAATGCTCTTCTTACCTTAAACCAACCAACCAACCAAACAAACAAAAACAACAAAAAAGACAAAAACCCTTCTGGGAGGAAAAACAAAGACAAAAGCCTCATCTCAAGACCTGATCTACACATCTGCTTACCCTAGGTAGGGCTCTATTAACATTTAGGAACAACTACATTTTTATGTAAAATATTTTTTGTCCAACCACTGGATTGGACAAAAGGCATCCATCAGTAAGGCATCCACTCCTTGAGGTAACCTGACAAGGTTTCAACTCTGGAAATACACACTCATTTTAAAAGGATATACATATTAGAGCAAATCATTAAAAAAGTCCAAGCAGAGCCAACTAGAAAAGTATTTTGCACAGCTCCTCTGTAGAGGAACTAAGCCAAAGTAATAAGACTGCTAAGCTTTTCCCATGGAAAAGTGAAGGAGTTAATGACATACAAGATGCATAAAAGTAGTGTGGCAGGAAAAGAAAACATATTGAAACTCAAGGTTTTTAAATAAATTAAGGATAGTCACCTATAATTTGATAGAAACAGTGAACTTTGAAAATGGATCTGAGCTGTACCATTAACATGGGTAAAGCAGCAGGCAAGAAGCAGAGCTTTCTCAAATGCATTTAAATTAATTACTCAATAAGGTAAAAGTCATTGGCAGAATCAGGCATGATACAACCAAGGCAACATTCAGAAGTATTTGGTGGAGGTAAGAAAAGAATAGGTAGTAATTCTAACTGCATAGGCAGGAGAATAATTTCTGGGTCAATGTTTGTATGGCAGGTAGAAAGCATCAAGAAGGCAGGCATGCAATAAAATGCAGAAATTAAGAATCCAAAACACATTTACATATTGCAGATCTCCAATTCTGAATAAATTTTATTCTTCACCTACTTAGAGGGGGGAAAAATACAGTTACTGATAAGAAGGAAGAAATCCTGGTTAAATTACTTGCAAACTCAAGTCAGAAAATAAACAGAACTAACACAAAGTAACTTCTTGGCAAATAAATCTGCATGTATAAACTGACCTTCTGACTTGCCTTCCCTGCTTAAGTATCTTATTTCATGTAAGACACTGCTCATCTTGCTTTGAATTTATACTAGGAAACAAAACCTTCCCAACACTGAACTCTAACATAGAGATCAAAGCCAGTTTAAAACACATATGTAAATAATAGTAGAGTTCAAGTAAATGAGTTCTGGAAAGAAGAGGGAACCTAGAGAACTATGCACAAGATTAATTCTTGTTTAGTATGCAATTCTGACCTAAACAAATAAGGCCTAAGAAAGATACAAATATTAGATGTGCAAGAAATGAAAAATATCCAATTTTCAGTGTTAAATATGCTGCATTCTCCTTTACAATGGATGGAGAAAATACAGTGAAACCAATGAGAAAGCATAAGATTACTGGAAAATATCTTAAAATCTAAAAATAACACAAGTTAAAATAAAAAAATACTGTACGAACAAATCTGTTTTGCTTCATATATGATAACATCTCTAAAGCAGCTAAAATAAAAAAACCCCTATTTGATTTCCTTTCTTTAATCAACTTAAATGAAAAACGCTGACTACTGAACTCTAAATTCTAGAAAGATATTGGCAGCAAAGATGTACGTGCTTGAATTTTTATTCATTTACTATATGAAAGTACTTCAGTTCCTAAGACAACTTGCTCGTCTTTGCCAAAACTTATGGCATCACTCCATGTAGAAATATATTTTACTATCATTTCATGTTAATAGTTGACATTTAATTTTGTTAAAAAGTCCCAGAAGATCCTCTGAATGAAATCGGAGTCAAGCTGACTATATTTCTAATTGATAGAATCCCATAGAGAAGAAGTAGTAGTAGAAATGTTTACTTGAAGGCACAGGAGTTCATCAAACATCTAAGTGGCCAGCCTACAGCATATTACAGAAACCAGAAAGGCAAAATTTTTCAGTTTTTATGGAAACAGTATTTCCATATAATCATGAAATTAGAAGCAGATATTTTCCACAGAATTTTCTACTCGATACTACTTTGGATGTTATGCTCATATGTTACTCTGTTCATCCACAGCCCTAAAAGAATGACAATATTAAAAACCAAATGAACTCAGCATCTATGCTACCATGATTTTTCTACACTCAAGTGCCCTCAGTAGCTGCCATTCATAAGAAGCTAAGCATTCTCAGAAAAATAGACAAAAAAAGCGCTCCCTTTTCCTCTCTCATCTTTCTCACTTCACTAATCTTACCTTAGATATTCAAGTTCATTTTTAGTTTGTTTTCTTAGCATGGACAACATGAAACACTATCTGCTACAAAGAAAAGACACAGATAGCAGGGAGAGGACATGTTAAATGCAATCACGCCCTTAACCTAAAATGAATAAGGTTGATACATGATCATAAATGAAATCAAGAAGAAATATGGAAAATGTTTACTCCTTTATTCCAGTTCTTGCTGCGTATGCCAGGAGAGAAAGAGAAAGAAGAAAAACATTAGAAATAGACTAGGAAATAAGGACTAAAAACGAGCATTAAGAAGGAACTACCAACTTAGCAACTTTTACTTTTTAGAAGTTCATTAGAAAAGTAATTTAATTTTTTAGCAAAAAAAGAAATTAATTTAAGGAAGTAAAAGTTGACATACAGTTCAACTGGATTCTCATTATTTAGTACTTGAAAACAACTTTTACTAATTTCCTATGTTAGCCACATCTAGGTGTAAAATGAGCCTAGATGTTCACAGAATGCCTGTAGTTATGACATGCTAGCATTACAAATAATTCAATAAATATCAAAATGTGGTACTCTGAGAATTCATACAGATTTCTCCATTGCTAATACAATAAAAAAACTACAGGAATCTCAACAACTGCATTATATAGAAAATAATTTAAGTAATTAAAGCCCCATTCATCCTATGTAAGATCTGTTTTGTTTGTGAAGATGACTTAGCAGCAGGTGCAGTTTTTTCAGCAAAGTATTTCATGAGAGTGCCAAAAATGTTTCTCTTAACATCTGCACATATTCTCAAAGCATTCTTAATCCTATCTCCCTTCAGAGCAATGTTTTTGTTTGCTTTCCTCTTAAATTTCTATAATCCTTTAAGGAATCCTGTGGATCAGAGAACTTAAAAGCATGTTTACAAGGTAAATCATACCTCAAATAAATCATAACCCTCAGCTTCCACCCTATCATATGGCCGGATGATGCCATCTTCATGAATGAGACGTGGAGGGCGGAGATTAGGTACTTCCTCAGTTGATTCTGCCACCCTGTTAGAGACAGTGGAACAGTATTCTCATAAGCTCATTGCACATTTGTGTTCCAACAATTTATGTTTAAAATTCGTCCTATTCACTACCTCAATTTAAACTTCACGAATATCGTGAAGATGTAAATAACAAGGACACGCTGCCAGTAATAAATTCAAAATAACATCAGAGAATTAGCTATCTACAACATAACTTAGAAAAGCTTACTCCCATGCCTTGACAAGTACTAAGATTTCAAGTTCATTAACATATTTTCATAAGGTCCCCTTAAAACACGCAAAACCCTTGACGCATGCTGCAGCATTTCAAACTGGTAAGATTTCAGCAGTCAATTTTTACAGTAAGTTTAAATGATGTTTAAGCATTTGCATTCAACAGTACATAAATATGCCTCAGAAGGAAAATTTAAATAAGGTCCTTTAACTACTTTTTCATAAGAGAAGGGACTGAAATGAAAAAATGATCTAGTTACTGTCTGTGTGGCCTGCAATACTGCAAGACAAATTCTAAGACAGCAACTTCCAGAGATTATCATAAAAAACATTCATTAGAAGCTGCTACATGCCTCTTGGTCCCACAAATCCTACTGAATATCGTACATAACACAAATGACTTAGTGTCACTACTGGATCATTTCATTACATGGTGTGCAGCATACAGAGACTACATCAAAACATCCCCTTGACTTTTTACCTTTGAATTCCCAGGAAGGTACTGCTTGCCATATCTACGATGCCACCTGTTGGGCGGGCAACCACTCCTACCAGCCCCTTTCCAATTCCTTTGAAGAATCCAGCTGCACCTTCTTTTTTAGCCCCTTCAGAAGAAAGGGGAAAAAAAACATGATAGTTTTAATAATATGCCAGAAGATAGTGGTGACAGAATTAAGCTGCTACTACTCCAAACAGCATTAGAATATTTTGTCTAAAAGAGCCCACAGGAGCTGATTACATACCACCCAGTTACTAAGAAGTTCTCCAAACAAGTCACAGATTGCCCAATCAGTCATAACGTTGTTCATTTAAATTCATAGCTGCCTTCAAAGTGAACATAGCTAAACATGTTGACAGAATCAGAGAACATCCTCAGTTGGTAAGGACCCATAGGCCAAGTCCACCTCCCAGCTCCACACAGAACTACCCCAAACCCAAACCCTAGGCTGACGAGCAGAGTCCAAGTGCTCGTTGAGCTCCAGCAGCTTGGGGTCACGTCCACTGCCCTGGACAGCCTGTGCCATGCCCACACCCTCTACGGAAGAACCTGTCCCTAACCCCTCACCTGACAAACTTCCATGCCATTCCCTTGGGCCATGCCTCTGTCACTAGGCAGCAGAGCACAGTGCTGCTGCCTCCCCTCAGCTCCTCTGCTCTGGGCTGAACAAAGCTCAGCCACTTCTCATACGCACTGTTCTCTAGGCCTTTCATCATCTTTGTAACCCTCTTTCAGATGCTCTTCAGCTACATATCCTTCTTTTATTGTGGTCCCCATACTTGCTTGTTGATGGGAGGCCACACATGGCAGAGCAATGCAGGTTAATCCCTTCCCTCCCTCAGCTGGTAGTACTGCACACCCCAGGGCACACTGCTGACTCACGTTGAGCTTGCTGCCAAGCCTGAACCCCTAATCCATTTTCACACGGCTGCTCTCCAGTTTCATCCCCTAGTCTGTATGTATATTCTGGATTGCCGTGTCCCAGTGCAGAATCCAGCACTGCTCTCATTAACCTTCATCTGACTGGTGACTGCTCAGCCCTCCAGTTTGTGAAGATCTCTCTGTAAGGCCTCTCCAGCTCCTAATTTACATACATTTCAGTCCTGCATCCAGAACATTTATAAAAGCATCAAAGACAAATCACCCTAAAACGAAGCCATGTTAGAATCTCAGTGGTCTCTGGTCTAGTGTAACTTCATTTATTACAACTCTTTGAGCTCAACCCATCAGTCAAAATTAATTCTGCTCTTCACACATTCAATCAAGTCTTTAAGCTAATATATCAGTTTTTCTAAGCGAGTAATAACAATAAAATAGTGTGAATGATCTAAGCTGCATTTACACAACTGAAGTTAATTATTTCTCTTTAAATTCCATGTTTTTAGTGATACCTAACACAGAAGAACCAGGTGAGCGTTTAGAAAGCACATCTGTTCATCTATTAGTGAAAGAATTACTACACCTCAATTTATCTGCCAACCACATATAAGGCATAAGTGATACACAGGACAGTAACAATTAACTTGCAATATTTAAACCACTTGGATATCAACTTAAATGTAAAACATTTTTTCTTAGATATTCACATCATCTATCATAGTGATGAAGTAAGCTCTCATGAAACTTATACTGCTCTTGGGCACTAAATCAGATTTATTCATTAAGGCTTCCCCAGTACTTGAAAATCTCCACAAATTAAAATGTAGTGATGAGACATCTATCACCTCCAATAAGTAATTACTCCAGTTGTTCATTATTTTTACTGTATCCAAAATCTATTAGCTCAACATCTGATATGAACACACCATGAGTACTGCAGGATATAAAATGTCAGAATCTTAGGACAGAATCATAGAACTGTCTACGTCACAAAAGACCTTTAAGATAAAGTTCAACCATCAACTTGACTTACTAAGCCCAATCACTACAGCCACACTCCTATGTCACAACTTCTAAAGCTTTCTGAACTGGTATTTTAAGTTCTTACTTTTCATAGAATCATTGTTAGTATTTTTATGCTAGCTTTGAACAATAATCTGGTTACTACAGCAAGCCTAACGTAATATCTTACAATCCCTCCCTAATTCATACAAAAGCAAATAACAGCTTTAAAAGTATCTCAGTAAATACTGCAAAATGTTACATTTAAACTAGAAATACAAAAATAAGCTTCCTTTGCTTTTGTATTGTGACAGAAATTTCTTAAAACTAAAAAAAATCTAAAATACAACAAAAACTTTTAAGCAGTGTAGCCTTAGAACTTACCTTCTACCGGTTTAGTAATTATTCCTGTCACACCCCCAACAACACCCTAGAAGAAAGAAGATAATCAAGTTCCTATTTAGAAGTTAGAATGCTAGTGACCAGCTAGGCAATCAATCAGCTCATCTTCATTTTAAAAACTGATGAAGTTCAGTATCAGTAATATTTTTTATTATAAAATAAAAAGTAAAAGAGGGAAATGGCTCAAGTAACATTTATTTGGCAACAAAGAAATCCTCTGTATAGCAGTCTGCCTCATACTAATTAAGAAAGCTTCTTTCTAAGAGAAAGCTCTTCAGAAAGCTGTCAGAATTTCCAGTCATGAGTGAGCAGTACCAAATATCTAAGATAAATCAAATAACTGAGAAGGATTGTAAAGTCAAAGTGTTAAATGACACTATGGTAAAAAAAATACCTATCTATCTATCTATCTCCAGTGGAGTAACCTCTAAACTTCCAGCAAACTCAATCAGAAACACCAACACAATGCTTATTACGTAAAATTCTATAGAAAATCATTGGTAATTTTGAATTGGAGTCATGGAATTTATTGAGATTTAATTTATTTTCATCTAATACAAATCTCTCAGTAATTGTTTATATGGGTTTTTCACACAACACCAGAAACGACCACATTCTGCAAACAGAAAAGGTTTCTGACCTCAGATAATAAAGAACAGGTGACACCTGAGCAGGTTCTATTTCAGAAAAATAATCAATCTAATATGACACCCACTTCTATACTTCAACTTGACTTAGAAGAATGTGCAAATGAATGAAAAAAAAAAAAGGAGTTTTTGTAAGAACTCAGCATATACAAAGCCATTTATACACAGAACAATTCCAGAGTTAAAATTCACAGCCTAACTGCTTTAATGACAGAATCAGTTGGAAGAAAATATGAGGGCCCAGTTACTTCAACGGAGGAAGAAATTTGTATTTCTTACCCTTTCCCTTTTTAAAGGCCCTATCTTCATTCAGGGTCATGTACTGGCCAAAAGAACAACACAACTTCAAACACTAAAGCTGACAGACGATGCTCAGAATATCGAATCTCCTATAACTTCCTGTTTGTGTCTACTGTTTAGCTCATGTTTAGATAAAGCCAAAGAAGACGTTATCAAACTTCCACATATATAATTAAATATATATTAAGAGCTGACATCGTATACTCAACGTCACACATACCCGTAGCAAGCCTTTTCCTCCTTTGGTCAGGCTGTCACTGAAGTCTCTTGGCTGACGACCCATTTCCTCTCGCCGTTTTTGCTGATATTCTTTATCCATAGTAATGGCTGCTAAGCCTTTCCCAACAGAACCAGTGATCCTAGACACTACCCCTGCAGCACCACCTAATGGAACAGATCAGAAAATAAAAGCTAACGTTCTTCCACAATTTAACAGTAAAAAAACCAATAAACCACAGCAATTTCTCCCATATTGAATTCTGGTATTACTAATGTTCATAAGCTGGATAATTAAGTATGAAAAGAAATTGGTCTGGAATCTGTTTAGTATAATGTAACTCTTAAGTATAATGTAACTCTTAAATCAGCTCAGTATGCATCACATATCATACTGGATGGAAGCTGACTTCCTCTACTAACTATAATACACAGCTGAATAAACATCTAAGGTAACCGTATCAACTTAGGACAAGTATCACTCTCAGTCATTTTCAGATATTTTGTAATCATTACAATCACTTTCTTTATTCATACCTAGCATGTTACAAACTCAATAGTACACACAATTTTTCTGTTAGGTTTTCTGTTCTGCAAACAGATTTAGATGTTCTCAAGTAAGTTGGGTATGAATGGTCTGTAAGATGAGACTGGCAACACTATCATACAAACTTAAATTCTTGTACAAAAAATAATTTTGAAAAGATATTTTCAAAACATAACTTCCCTCCAAAGTAAAGAATACATAAATGTAATCCATGTGCTAATCTATTTTATCAAACAAGTAGCAATAGGATACGCACCCACTGTATGTCCAAGAAGACTTTTAACTCCAATTACAAAGCCTTCAGCAAATTCTTCAGGTCCTTGAACAGCACCCTGAAAATGAAGCCTATCAGCATTAGAAGATAACTACATACTTGTGCGTTTCAAGAAAGTTAAGGAATTCCTTTACATCAGACACAGCAAAATTGTTTTAACGTGGCACTTCATTAAGAGTTGAGAAAATGCTCATTTTTTTTTAAATGTTAACTGTGTAGAGTACAATGACAAAAAGCCTACAACTTCACCTGCATGTTTAATCAGTCTATTCATGTTTATGAATGGTTGAAGAATCAGAAAGTCATACCTGAAAAGGCTCATAAAAGAAGGCTTCAACTCCCTCAGACAAGCCTCTGATTAAGCCAAATGGGTTTCCAAGAACATCTAACCCAAGTACAAGAACATACATCTGTTTCAGGAACTAAATAAAAACAAAGACAACAAAAATTAAATAATCAACAACAACAAATAACCCAGAAGAGCTTTAATGGCTGCTGTTACACAGTAGAATTCAAGGGTGATTAATTATTCTGACTGATTACCCAAGTAAGGCGTTAGGAGTACTGAAGCAAGTATTCCTGCTGTGACAGACTGATTAATGATACAGTTTATCTAAGGATAACTAACAGAACACTGCAGTGAATAAATGTACAGGCAGAAAGAACAAAAGTAACTACATACATTTCTTCAACACATTTTCAGGTTTTTGTAATTACGTTTCAGAAACATGCCTGCAGATTTCTACTTCAGTACCACGAACTTAGAAAAAAAAATAACCTTCATTCATCTTTTCTTTCCTATTTTCCACATTCTGTAAAGACAGTTAACTCAATATTTTACACAATGGCTTGACTAAAACTTACCTGTTCACTATAATGTCTAACAGCTCTCTTCATCAGTTGATCTCTCTTGTAGAACTGATATTTAATTTGAAAGAACGCAAGTCTGAAAGACAAATAATTGTGAAATAGTTGTATATTGTTAATAGGCACTCTCTCTCCTTTTCAGTATTTCAGTTTTTTTTTCCTTGAGATAAACCTGAAGCTATATTCCACTGAAAAGGAGAAGAATCCACACCTCTCCTGCATTCCTCCATTTTCACAGAGGCTCTATCCATTTATGCTAGTGACAACCAGCAAAGTTTAATGTAGACCTTCTAATTAAAGCATATAGTACGTTTTTTCAAATTACTAAAATATAAGTCTTGTTTGGCTTACTTGAAAATAAGATCATCCACATCTGTTAGAGTAGCTCCAATACTTTTCAACAGTAAATTAAGAGAATGGATGGCTATCATTTCTTCACCTTTATCTGATGTTTCTCCACCAGAAGCCAGAGACAGACTCAAATGCAACTATAAAGAAAGAATTAATAAAGCCAACTGTTTTATCCAAAGAGTTTATCTGAGCATCTATTTTACTAAAAAGAATGAAGCAGTAATTTTTATCAAGTTACCTCACCTTATCCATTACGTACCTTAATTGGAGAAATATGAAAAAGCTCAAAAAAGCTCAGCATTGACAAGTCTGTTAAGGAAGACTCCATTAGTTCAGTGTTAAGTGCATCCACGTCTTGCTGAATTAGTTTAGACTATTTTAATATAAAAAGAAAGAAAATTGAACAGAAAGTTAGGTTTGTAACAGCACAGAAAAACCATACAAGTATATACTTATATATAAGCATATATAAATACACAGATAAAAGCCAACACAAAAAGCAATTTAGTACAAATACAGTAAAATAGAGAGCTAACTAAAACGGTCAGCAGCTCCAGAAGTGGAAATGGGATAACTGCTTTTGTATCCCAGACTGTTATCACGTTAAGACTTTTCCCTTAAGGCTAAACACAAAATTCTGAGACTTTTTAAATCTTTCTTCTTGATTACTTGACACATCCTTATATTTCTCAATCACTAACAGTTATTCCTGATATTTCTAAATTAATACAGAAGTAAAGCAACTAACTTCCTGAGGTCACTTGCACTTCTGTACTTCCTCATCAGATTAGAATTCTAGATAATAAATCTAAAGACAACACTTCTAAGAAAAATCACTTTCCAGTCACTCATCAGCACTGACAAGCCAGCTAAAAGATTACTCTACATACCCCAACCTTAGTATACTACCCTTAACACTTTGTAGCCACAGTTGAAACAACTGTGTCAAACAATTAAATGTTAGAAGAAAAAACAATTACACATAACCCTGTATCAGCTATTAAACTAGTGTGTTAGTAATACTCAATCCTAAACGTCAATGAAAATCACAATGCTCTGCTGACCATTATTTTGCCAAATTTCTTCATTTGTTGTTCTCAAATGCAAAATTTCTAAAATATTCAGATAATCACATAGGCCCATAAGGACCTACTGTGGCAACAGTTGCTCCAATACATTACCCTTTGCCTTTCAGCTTCTGGATCTGTAGATGGAGTGAAAAGTTCACTAAGTGCTGCTAAAAACCCTTGGTCAATTTTCAGTGCCATTTCCTGGATAAGAACCATGAAGTATCTAAAATGGGAAGATGAACAGTGTGTCTTTGAAAGCATCCAGAATTTAAGCTGAACTTGTATAAGTAACTGAGGTTTAACTGAGTGTTAACTGTTTATGTACAGTTAGGAGGGCTTAACAGCCACGTGAAACTGCATGTTGCTTTTCTGTAGATTATTCAAAATTGACCTAAAAAGAGCAGTTAATAATTTTAATTTTGTACTTTATGATTTTATGTGCTCCACTGGTTTCACCTAAGTAGTGTGTTTGTTCCTCTTATCCAACTACCTTCTTCTGTAAGTCATGTTATTAAATATTTACTTCAATAAAATTGACCATCCTCAAATATTACACCTAGCCAGGGACAAAAACTGGTAAGTAACCATGAGAATGTTTTCATTTCACTTCATAGTACAAAACTCAAATGAAGACACAGACATACTGAGAACATATATTTCATAGCAAAATACTGTCTTGAGCTACATGAGAGACTGAATGCCTGTTGTTAGAGCACCAAATAAACCCAGCACTGTGTAGCAGATAGGCAGAGATGGAACTCCAATGTTTCAGCTGAAGAAGTACATCATTCTGACTACTAAAGAACTTCCTTAACTGTTAACAGTTACTTTCCAAAATAAATAATATTTTTAAATGTTGGGGTTTTTTTTCCCCCACTACAGACATTTAAAACTCAGTCCAAGTCAAGAGTTTATTGCACAGGACAATCCCACCACTAAAATAATGTGCACTTTAAAGATGTTAAATTCTTTTTAAGGACGCATTACAGCACACTATTAAACTCACTTGAATTGCAGTACTTTGCTGTATTCATTAAATCTAGTGATAATGCTGATGTCGATGAATGGTTTTGGTTCTGAAAAAAAAAATAAGAATTAAACTGTCAAGCTACTACATTCAAGGTCGTGTGAGTCTGATATCATTAAAAGTTTTCACTTACCTGAATCCAAAGCAATTGACTTGGGAGGGGCTACTGGGTGAAACACGACAGGAAACATCGATCCTGGTAATTGATTATCAACCTAAAATTATTATATTAATTAGACGTGCTTTAATACTGCAATAATTGAAGTCCATTTCAGTTTTAGAAGGCTTGGGGAACTTTTTTTAAAATACACTTTGCTCAAGAATATCATTGTTTTCATACTCCTTCCCCATTCTTCCTACAGGAAGGAGGAAAGGGAAAGATTTTGCTGCAAAGATTTTGAGATGTTACTTTTTAAGTTGTAAAAGATCTAAAGGTTGGAAGGGTTGAAAGGGATGCTTACAGAGTTTCACACACAGATTCATTTAGAGTATCTGTAGCCAATGGTATGTTTGACTAACAATAAGAAGTACCTTCATGCACAGGAAAAACAAAACATGAAAGCAAAATAAAGAGGAAACTCCTCCAAATCAGCTGGTCAGAAAAAGCATTAACAGGGTCCTTGATGAGTGCCTCCTCCATGCAAGACTGAGCAGCAGTTAGTGCTGATGAGGATGATGGTTATTTACCTCATTACTTTAAGTATTGTCAGAAGTACCAACCCAAATAATTTACTGGTTATCTTGTTCTTGTATCAGCACTATTAGCTCCAGCTGGAGTATGTTAGTCAGGTAGAAATAATGAATGTTCATTCATTGTTAAATTTACATACGATACTGGTTTACTGTCTATTGCCTGCTTTCCAGTAGGTAGGTGCTTTTACACAGAAAGAGCTCTAATTCTTAGGTATACTACCTATAATTACATGTTACATGACTATCTATAAGCTATGACTGCATAGAAGCGACTATTATAAATTTTGGAAATGTTTTATTTTTTTTCTTTAAATGTAAACACCAAAATAACCCTTTCTTTAGAACTACACTTTCCATTTTAGGACCCAGTTTTATTTTAACCCACAATTTCATGAAATCCTTTCCACACTTTGTGAAATGATGGGACTGAGTCCTTTTTCACCAGTAAGATAGCACTTCGGCTACTCTGACATCAGAGAGCAAAGAGTCATGTACCCACCAAGTGGATGGGGACAGATTCTCTTCACTGATGTGCAGCAGAAGAGGCAATGGGAAAGAACTGGAACACAGGAAGTTCCATGTGAATAAGCAAGAACTTTATTGTGAGAGTGACAGAGCACTGGAACAGGCTGAACAGAGCATTATGGAATCTCTGAGAATATTCAAGACCCATCTGAACACTGTATTGTGCAACCTGCTGTAGGGAATCTGCCTTGCAGGAGGGTTGGACTTGATGATTTTCAGAGGTCCCTTCCAGCCCTTGCAACCCTATGATTCTCTAATATACTTTAAATTTGGAGATACCTCTTCATGTAGAGAAATGACTACAATAAAATCTTAAATGTTTACTACACAGAACAAGAGGAGAGGTGGTACCTGCAGCCAATACAATTGAGCTCGTAAGCTTCTTTGGTGAGGTGACTGTTTGAATTCAACTTGAATTCCTGACAGGAAGTTACGTCGGATGCTGCATTTAACTGGGAGATGCATTTCCATTGGGACCTTACTAAAATTCACCTGGTAATAATAATAATAAAAAAAAAAAAAAAACAGAAAAAATGCATTATTTAATTAACTTTGAGGATAAATAGCATTTTATAACACCAATAAACAGACTAGTTCATAACACCTGCACTATTAGTTACTTCATGATTCATTATTACTGAAATAACTCAAAGTATTTGCATGGAAAGGAAAGAAACTCAGTTATTTTGACAAGCACATTACATGCAACTTCAGTTGTTCAAATCAAAAACATCTGTGTTAGCTCAACAATTATTCATCATATGCTGGAATAAGTAAGGATGTTTACATGCAGCTTATCTCATTTCCCAGTTGGTGCTTCTACCCCAATCCTGATAGGTAATCTCTTGTTTATTACTAAGCATACAGGAAACACACTAATAGTCTCAATATTACATCAGAACAATACATTTTACTTTAAGAACATGAAAATATTTCAATATAAAGCCTGCTTTTCATATTGAGTTTAAAGATAGATGACTAGTTAAAATACTTAGCAAAATGTAAGTCTATTTTCACTGTAGTTCAGGTTCTACAGCCCTTTAAACGCTGCAACACACACCATACCTCTGTACTGTTGTCTAGTTTATGCCAACCTGGACCTTGGAAAGCACTCTTACAAAGATATTTTTGATAGGCTTGTTCCAAGAGGTTTATTTGTTTTTGACTAAATGGCTTCCATTTGTGCTTCCGTTTCTGCTCCCAAACAACACCAGAACTGCAAGACATAACAACGTTAACAATTTAAAAATGCTTAAGCCTTTCTTGTGCACACCAGCCACATTAAAAGATGCTACCCTCGTTTTTAAGGCCTGAATGAACTACTATTTGCTTCATTATAGAAGCTAAGAAAAAAAGCAACCATAACCTATTTAAATAAATTGCACCCCAGGAAAAAAGGCAGAACTTAATTTTGCTTAAAAGGCTTCACTCATATAAATCACATGGGCAACACTTTCCTGTCAATTCAACCTATGCTAAAATTACTATATACTATCCATTTTTGAGTACTCATGGAAATATTTAGGCCTCTACGTGCATTACCTAGTAATTCCTATGTAAGAGATTTCTTTTTTATTTTCATTGTTGACAAGAGAAAGTCCAAGACTGTGAATTGACAAGTTTATTTCTTGATCAGGTTGTTCTAGTTCTTCAGCTTGTAATGCTTTGGAAACCAATGCAACATCATCAGTGAAAAGCAGCACCCGTTGGCGACCATCCAGGAAAGAAACCCAATGTATCTGAGTATTTGCATTGTATGGAAATTGGCCACATTCATCCTGTATTGGAAAAAACATTATATAATTAGTATATTACAGGAGTAAATCCACAATACTGCTATACATATATAAACAAATTTACTGGCACACAAATAAACCAGAGCTAAAATAATTTTCAGTTGTTGATTCAGTTTAATACATCATATTGATTTAGCAGCATGTTGTATCTCAAACACTGCAAAGAAGCAAGCTGGGTTTTTTTTCCCTTTTTTTTTTTGCTTATTTCTAAGTGCTTTTGAAGTGTAGGCACTCCAGCAATAGCAGCCAGTGAGAACAACCTTGGCAATGATTAGGAAGCAAAGCCATTCACAGCAAAAGAAGCAACTTGGAACCCTATGTTATGAGAGTAGAATGTATTAAACCGCACGGCACAAAGCAGTAAAGATGGACCACAATTAAAAGAGTTCAAAACTTCAAATGCAGTGATTTCTCATTTGTGAGGCACAAAAGAGATAGTTGAAAAAAAAAAAAAAAAAACAAATCTCCCAAAGAGAAGAGTACTATCAAAGGATGTGGGTAACCAGCATGGCTAAGCAAGGACCTGAAGCTTAAACTGAGGGAGAGAAACGTACAGGAAGTAGAAGCAGGACTGTGCAGCCTGGGAAGAATAAAGGGACGTTGTCCACATGCGTAGCAATAAGGATCAGGAAAGCCAAGGCACAGATGAGGCTGAACTCAGTAAGGGATGTGAAAAATAACAAGAATGGGTTCCGTAAGTATGCAGGCAGGAAAAGATAGGAGGACAGAGAAGTGGCTTCCTCAGGCGCGGAAAAAGCTGAGTTGCACAACAGTGCACTGCCTCAGTCTTCACTGGTGGTCAGGCTCCCTGTGCCTGCCAGGACCCTCAACCTCTATGTGTGGGTGAGAGGAGTTGATTATGTTCCACTGTTACAGTGGAACAAGTCTGAGGCATCCTCATGAAACTTTATATAAGTTCATGGGGTCAGATGATAAGCATCCCAGGGTTCTGGAAGAGATGGCTGGCGTGGTTGCTGACCCATTCTCCATCATATTTGAAAAATCATGACTAGAAAAAGGGAAATATTACTCCAATTTTTAAGAAAGTGAGAAAGGATGACCTATGGAACTACAGGTTGGTGAACCTCACATCTGTGCCTGGGAAGATCATGAAGCAGATCCTCCTGGTTACCATGTTAAGGCACACATGAGATGAAAAGGTAATCTGAGACAGCCAGCACGACTTCACCAAGGGCAGATCTTGCCTGACCAATCTTGTGGTCTACTCTGATGGAGTGACAGCATCGGTGGACAGGGGAATGGTGATGCACGTCATCTACCTGGACTTCTGCAACTACTTTGACATAGTCTCTCACCATGAGAGGGCTGGAGTACCTCTCCTATGATGAAAAGCTGAAGGAACTGTGCTTGTTTAGCTTGGAGAAGAGAAGGCTCCAGGGAGACTGCAACGTGGCTTCCCAGGGCTTGAAGGGAGCGTATCAACAGGAGGAGGAACGACTGTTTACATGGGGTGATAGCGACAGGACAAGGGTTTTAAACTAAGACAGGGAAGATTTAGGTTACATGTCAGGAGGAAGTTTTTCTGCTCAGAGGATGGTGATGCACTGGAACAGGTTGCCCAGAAGAGAGGTTGTGGATGCCACGTCCCCAGAGGCATTCAAGGCAAGGCTGGATGTGGCTCTGGGCAGCCTGCTCTAGTGACTGGAGATCCTGCCTATGGCAGGGGGGTTGAAAGTAGATGATCTTTGAGGCCTTTTCAACCCAGGCCATTCTAGAATTATATGAATCCCTCTCTCAAAAGTAAATGAAATACCAAGGAAATTTATCTTCATGCAGACTAAAACCATTTTAAAATAAATGTAGGAAATCTGACCCAACATCATTTTCCTTTGTACCCACTTAATATATTAACACTGTGTGAGTTGGAAACACTACAAATACCTCTTACAGAACAAACTGGTTTTCTATTCCAGTCACGCATTTCTCATAAGGAAGCCAACCACAGAGTTTTTTCTTACAGCTTTAGTGAGATTTTTAAGCCAAATGCAGCACTGCTAACAGTGATCTATGTTGTCCTTTGTATTCTATGGATATTTCTACAGCCTAAGCTCTTCACTATTCTTCTTTAATATTTGAAGAAGATATAGTGAAAACACAGCTTGGAAACTGTATGAAATCCTCTATTAATCTAAATACCTAAAAACATGCTTAATTGAGAATAGGATAAAACATTTGTTGCAGGACAAGACTGAGATGCCAAGTCACTGAAGAAAGTTTCTCTGAAAATTTAAGGATTATTATAGACTAGTCTGGTATGGCATTCACTTCTCCCCTTCTGAGATTTACCTTCAGTAGATCATGTTCACCAAAACTTTTTGAGTAGCTCCAAGCCAATTTTCTTGTCTTAGTTGGATCTGTCCATGCAAACAGGCATACTTGCTTTGGTTTCAACTCCATTTCCTTCCGTAATCCACTGCAGTTTAAAACAAAAATTATGCCTTATTTTTTATTGAACTGTTTACCACAATGGTAAAAGAGAATTATCACTTCTCAAAGGATACCATTCTTTATATAATTATCAGTGAACTGTTTCTTTCACGTACCTTTGTTTATACCTGAGGGAGTCCCATGAAGTATGGTTAACAATAAGAG
The DNA here is from genome assembly GCF_038088225.1 of Cyrtonyx montezumae. NCBI lineage: Eukaryota > Metazoa > Chordata > Aves > Galliformes > Odontophoridae > Cyrtonyx > Cyrtonyx montezumae. Next base: position 18,295,023 of record NW_027071903.1, read on the forward strand.
CTGGAGCAGCTCCTTCATGGTAATCTGAGAAACTTATAAGAGTAGAGTGCTCTGATACATTCACATCTACCAATAAGCCACCTGTCTGGAGTGAAAGAGAGAAAGTTCAATATTTGCTCTATGCATAAACTCAAGGTAGAAGAGGCTAAACTATTAATTTTCTATCAGTCTTCCATGGGTCTCTTACAAACAAAAAACCAAAACTTATTCCATATTACCTAGTAATGGTAACATCAAACACACATTGTGGCTTAAGACATCAGTAGCACTCACAAAATAACTGTAGGTTTAACTTAAAATCTGTATTCCTAACGTAAGAAAAATGGCTTTTCAAATCAGATGTATCGTTTTTTAAATTACTTTATTTGGCTACACTCAGTAAAACCAACAGGCAGACATTTCCTTGTATAAATTTTACAAAACTGAAAGACAGTAGTCTAGATAACTGCACCACAGTTTTTAAAAGGTGTGATAAATTAAGTGATAATAGACTCAGTAGCAGATCACTGACCAGAACGTTTCTATTGAATATGTCCCTAAAAAAAAATAAAAAAATAAAAAAAAAATCACACAATCTCTCTGAATGGCTTTCAATATCCTGCTTTCCTCCAGAGTATTTGCAGTACAATGACACATCTGAAACGTGTACAGCTCAGTTATTTCTCATTTGCTTACAGAAGGGAGCTACCTCATGCTTTCCCTCTTGTAAAATCCATTTGGATAGCCTCCTCAAATGCTTGTCTACCAAGATAAATGAACTTCTTCACTATGCTGTTAGGCTGGATTAAGGGTAGCTGTGAAAAGGAACACATCTGCCTTTGAAAAAGAATCTTATGAATTCTCCAGTTCACAGAGGCACACAAGAAATGACATGTACCACTCTGAGGTAGTATAAAACCTCACTATATATAGATCTAGAGAAGACTGTCTTGCAAATCTGAGCTATCTACTGTCTTAGAATAGTACATAAAATGGCACACTTAAAATTGTGTAACTGATTTCCACTTGCTCTGAAAACACTTTTCCCAGCTGCTTCAGCAAACCTGGAAATAGATTATCTTCACATTCAATTGTAATTCACCTTATTATGATAGAGTTATCTCCAAAGATTTTTCTGAACATGCAACATTTACATGAATGCACTCTAACAAGTAGGAGAAGCTAAAATCTTAAATAATTATGATTGAATTAGTGAAATCTTAAGTTTATCCATGAGCTCTTCTTTTCTCAATGAGAAAACGTGGGAAACATATTCTAGGACAGATACCTTAAAATGAAATTAAAACAAAATAAAGCCATCTAAAGAAATACGCTCTGCAAAGGAATGTTTTAAGTGTTAATAAACATTTTAAATTTAATAGCAGTAGAGCTGTTGACCTTCCTGTGAGATCATCAAAACCAAATCACTTTGCTTCCAACAGCCATGAAAACACTGAGAATGTTACCAATAAGATTCACAATCTTTTTTATGAAATAGAACTGAAGTGTGATGCACCAAGACCTTAAAATACAAGACTTCCATCTCAATTATCTCCAAGAGTCACACTGCATTAAGTTCAATAATGCAAAACTAAAAGTATTAAGCATGGACCACAAAGAGTCATAGTCTCACCAATTCTTCCAGCCTCAGCAGAGTGCCATTATCTGGGACTTTAAATAGGAATGGCTTGGATGCACTTTCAAAGCCAACTACTCTTACACAAAGTTCACCAGATGAGTTTTCAGGCCAGAATGGAAGACACTGTGAAACAAGAAATATGCATGACTTACAGTTCATGTATGTACAATACAGTAAGACAGGAGTAAGTAGTCTTGTGTCACAAACATGTTTGCCTTAGGTTCTTACCACAGTCTCTAGTGATAAACATACTGCATTCAATTAGTAAGTTATCTAAATTCAAAGACCCGTTTAATTTACCCAATATATGCTGCTTCTGCTGCTCACAATGACCTGAGATATGTGAATATATCACAGCAGAAGAGCAGACAGCATTTACAGAAATATTATTCTCTTAGGCGACAGCTGAAGACCTGTTACTTGTCTATGTAACATCCAAAGGATGCGAAATAAAATATTACCTCTGAAGTTGAGATATAATTCCATTTGTTAGTTGGAAAAGAGCCATTAGGACCAATTTCACCAACTTCTAGCTCCAGAGAAGATTTGTTTGCTATCGTGTAGAATGGAGTGAAGGTAACTATCCTCGTAAGGTTAAAACTGCTCATTTTGATACTAACTCCAACCTGTTGAACAAGGAAAACTAGTTCAATCAATTTAGCAGGAGCCTTGGGTAGCTTTGTGGTTTTTTTTTTAAATTATTCTGCATAGCTATGGAGGTAATTTAGATGAATATGCTAAGTCAGGCTCTAAACAACCCCAACAACTTGGAGTTTTCAAAATCAACTCTTGTGCCTTTAATATTAAAAGTTCAATAACATATTTTCATAAGGACTTGAAAATTAAAAAAAATCCTTCTATATCTTGATGTTTGATTTAAAAGTAGTGAAACAAAAGCCTCAAAACGAAGAAAAACAAGTGCCCAAAGAGACACTTAGAACACAGAAGGACTTTCTTACCAGATACTCCATGCTGTTGGCTGAACACCTGACACATCCGTAGCTTCCTACAGTATCAAGGGAAAAGCTACTGGACCAAGTGCTCGTTGAAATACATAACTGGATCTACACACAAAAAAGGACACCATGGAAAGCATTTCAACAAATTAATTTTAAAGTTCATGCATTATGGAGTGCTACTACATCACATGGAACAGTATCAAAAATATTTAAGTGCTTTTAAATCCTTCAATAAATTAAAATAAGCTTAAGTTCTTAGTATCATTATTCATTAATGAGAGCACATGCAAGCAGGGAAAAAAAAAGGAATCTTGTGGTGCTTTACAAATCTGAAGGGGGAGGTGAATGGAATAGAATAACACTTGCTCCAACTACTTCAACCACTTGGAAAAAACATTAAGAAGGAAAGACAGGTCACCCAAAAAAAAAAAAAACCCAAACCATCTAGCACTACAGTACTCTTCATTTGACCATGCAAATACCCTGTCAAAACAAAGTATGAACATTTAACACTGGACAGAATATTTACACTGTGCATGTTAAGTGGTAAAAGTAATTAAGACAACTTTCTGCTTCCATTATTCAGTGGAACATACCTCCAAGGGAATATTCACTTCCAACTTACATCCTCCACCTCCTCCGTGAGGGAAGATTTCTGGGAGGTAAGCTGGGACTACAAAGTCCACTACCTACTCTGTACCACCAAACTTTTCACCTAGATTGAAGTTAGCTGACTGGATGCAGCACAAGATCAGGAAAGGGCTGGGAAAGGATGCAGACAGTAAGTCTATTCTATTTACTTAGTCATCTAATGAAGTGTTGTTAGTCCTCTAAGTGGACTTAAGACTCTAAGTTGTTATTACCTCTAAGTAATTAATGAGAAAGTAAAAACTAAATCTCTAGATTTAAATGTGGATTTAAATACTACCAAAACAACAAAAAAAAAAAACAAACCAACATACATTCTCCTGAAGTTGTATGTGGTTTGGGATGAAGAGAGTAAGTAGATAAGCAATACAGGTTGCTCTTCTTCTTAAGAGCAAGATTTCGAAGTACCACCTCCACCTAAAAGTGAGCATACCTTGTTCTTACTAAAAATATTTTTCTTCTTAAAGGAGAACAAAACAATATCTCTGTAATCAGCCGGATGCTTCACGTGAATGTCTTCAGCTCTATACTGAAGAACACGAGAAGTTTTGTTGATTATCCAGTATGGACTGAAGACAGACAAGACGATACGGCTTCCAATTCGCTGGGTATGTATGTACAAGTCCACTGTCATCACTACTGCAGAATGGGATGTAAAACATACTGAAAAAAATTCAGGCATCCCTTCGTGAATTTTAAGATGGCCATTCCAGTTTTTGCCTTGATATTTTATCAGAACAAGCTCCATTATTTCTCCATTGATTCTGGAATGAAAAACATCTGCAGCACTTCCTTCCAGCAATTCACGAGCTTCTGCTGCTCCCTGCAATAAAATAACGAGGAGGCAAATCAAGCTGATAAGTCAAAAAATTCATTCAGAACACAGCATTTTATTCTTCCCTTTCAGGATGCTCACTTTTTATGTATTTCAGCACCATATATCACAACATCCAATTGCTTTTATTTGAGCCTGATCCCACAAATAATCCAAGGTTAACTGCACTTTATTTGCAGGACAGTAAGGACTAAACAATTCAAGATTTCAAGATGACAAACCAATTCCATTGTATCTCCTGACCCAGTTCCCCCCCTCCTCTATGACTTCAAACATTTTACTATCATGCTATGAAGCGCAACAACTCTGAATTACTTTGCACCTACCTCCAGTAAATACCTCAAGGAGTATGGAAGAAGATTCCTCACAGTTAGTGTAGGGTGAAGGTGGATAATGTAGGCAGGATCCCAGTCCTTGCCACACGCTGAAATGTAGTTCAATTGATCAGGTACTGCTGTTGTGCTGACTATTAGAGGCAAGAAATTTGTCTCGGTGGCTGGGCACTGTAACAAGCACTTTACTTCATTGCTCCTATGTAGCTCTTCTCTCCAGACAATGTTAGTTGTGGACTTTCTAAATCGACCCTCTAACATTCCCGCTGGTTGAACATATAGATGACACCTACAGAAAGACAACAGAAATGATACGCAAGATATCTGTGCACTGCCAGCTAACATCAACCAGTTCCAAGTAATTGCTAACATTCTGGAGGGCTCTTGCAGCACACTGTGTAATTACTTAATAAAAACAGCTTTTTCTTTTTTCCTCCTTCTTGCCCAACCAGGAAGAGCTGCAAATTTAAGCTTCAACAGTAATGCTGTCCTTGTTTATAGGTCTTGCAAAGAACAGCCCTATAGAACAGAAAAAACAAAACAAAATGTACCTGTATGAATGCAAAGGAACGTGAAATTCCTCTTCAGGCTTGGATATGCCAATTGGCTCCAGTGATCTGGAGTCCTTGGTTAGTTTATAGATTACAAATGGGATGGAGAAGTGGTTCTTAATCTAGGATCAAAAGACAAAATTTTCATTACATTTGTTTTGAAAAAAAATACTGACAGAAAAATTAGGAAGAATTTCTTAGTAAGAAACACACTTCAGAAAGAGAACAATATATGACTATATGAGAAGACTACATCAACTTTCAAATTCCAGGAACTGCTAAACATGTTTAAAGTGTCAATTCACATAAAAGGTACACAAACAATCTCAAAGTTCAGAACCACAGAGTTGTAAGCGTTGGAAGGGTGATTACCAAGTCCAACCCCTCTGCCAAAGTGGGTTCCTTAGACCAGGTTGCACAGGTAGGTAATGAAGAATAGTAGAAAGCCAAATAAAATAAATAGCTTTTTTTATTTGTCTAAGAAAATATAGAGAAAAAAATAAATACAGCAAATTCATTAATTTGTCGCTAGCTTTTTGGGAACCACTTTATTTAAAAAGAAATACAAAACCAAACCAAACATCCCTGAAGAATAACAAGCAAAATTATTCAGAAGAACATTTCTTTCAGGTTTTGTTTTTCTTTACCTGTAGAGGAGATCGTACAGTAATAACCTTATTTCCTTCTGTAGCATCAATCTGTACAATGACAGAGTCTGAATGACCATCAAGAAGGCTTTTTATGTTGTACAGTCGTCGACCTGGTTTCACAATGGGAACGTTTACCACTCCTTTGTATCCTTCCAGTTCTAATCCATAAAAATACACAAGTGTTATTTATGCAAAACATAAAACGTATTAGAATTTTAAAGAATGGAACAATACCCAAATTTCTCTGGACTCAATAATGAGTATCAGAGTTGCCCTCTAGCAAAAAACAACCTGAAGTGGTATTTAAGCACTAAGGAAAACTCAAGCTTTAAGGCAGAACACCCTTTAAGATCTTAACTTTTTTTTAACTTCACATTATAATTTGTATAATAAATACTCCAAAGCATATACAAAAGTATTTTTTGAGGGAGTTAAGTCTAAGAGATCTGTAAGACAGTTTATCAATGACAGTACTAAAACACCTATTTTATCCAAAGGGCTAAGAGGAAAAGTGCACTTCTCACTCTTAAAAAAACAAATAGAATTCCTAACTTTTTAATCACGCCAACTCTGTGCTTTGTGGTTGCTTGGATATTTCTTCTCATTTTTTGACTGCCATCAGTACTCAAAAATAGTTTTAACACAGTGAACTTTACCTGAATTTAACCATATTGAGACACCCATTTTCCCATTCTCAACATATTACACCATACAGTGTTCCCAAGCATAATACCTAAATTTAAAGAGAAGGTGGAGCTCTCCTGTCGGTACAACGCAGACAGCTTTCTGTGCTGAGGAGCTTCAAAAACAGAGTATTCCAGTTCCATGTTCTGACCACTTCCTACACAGTGCACGTTTTCTTTTTCAGCTGAATTAACAATTCGAAAACTGGAGCTAGGAAACACTTGGAGAGGAATACCAAGGGCATTTTTCACAATGAAAGGAGCTGTATCTTTAAAGGAATAGTCAAATGTAGATGCAGTCCCTTCTGAAAATGCCTGCAATTAAGAACATTCATAGTGATTATTAACTAATTCTAATTAATAATTCCTGAAATAGAGAACTTCCATAAGATTCTACGGCATGTGTTGATGCCACAATAATTATACATGCTCCTCATAGGGATTTTTGATGTTGGCAGGCTTTATAAGAAAACAAAGAGCAGGGACACGACACAGAAGTCACAAACACATCACCATACTTTGTACTTAACCACAACTTAGGGTTACAAGCATCTCTTTTATTACACACACTCCATATTAGCTGATCTTCAGTGCAGACCCATAGTATAAGCAAATATTAACTTATAGACTGTTGTTCATTTGGAAGTTAAAAAAAAAATGGACGCATGGTACTTGTGTACAGATGGCTTGATTTCTACTATGGAACAGCCTTATAGAAAAGACGCAGGCCAAACAGAAATAAAACCCTCTAATTAATGCAAGTGCTTCCCTACAGTCCATTTTCTTACATATTAAGAGAAATTGACTTCCCTTCATCTTCCTTCCTTCAGTCCAACACAAGCACATCTGCTCCTCTAATACAGAAACTGCCTTCTTCAAAAGTAGCACTACTCTGTTGTTAATCCTTAAGGCCTATCAGAGTAAAACTCTTCATCCCTGCTCACTAACATTTGTCAAGGCTGTAGAACAATGACTAGCTTGTGACTAGCAGCACAGAGTTCTTCACAAGTCTAAACTCTCTACAGAGCCAAATTATTTAATGCTTACCTTGGCTAAATTGCTGAATACAGCAAGACAACATTTGGATATCGTTATATTCATTGTATCCTTTGAAGAGATGTTAACTGCAGTTTGTGGTTCAGGAAAAACAAGGAAATCATCTCCAGGAATCAAACTTCTTTCTTGGACAGGGTTAGTCTTCATCTGCAACAAAAAATTCACTATTTCCTCTCACGTTACAACTGGAAAAAGCATACACAACGCTTGAAACTTTTTCCAAGCAAAGGAATATTGACTTTACCCTGTAAATCTGTGATACATCTCAGACAAACTTATCAGTAACACAGAAGTTTTATACCAATTCTGATGGCAAGCAAGTTATTTAACTCCCTAACTGCATGTGTGGTTACGTGCTACATTTTGCCTGTGCACTGGACAAATAAATTCATTCAGAACAACTTCCTGATGTCGACAGACAGAATGCTTCCTTGGGAAGTTCCACAGCTCCCTCAAGGCAACAGCATCTGAAAGGTCAACATTCTATAAAATGATTAACGTATTATATAAAGTTATTAAAAAACAGCTGTCTACTCAAACCCAGTATTTATAGTTTCTACTACGTTTACATACTTCGAGCTTTAAACTCCATTGCTTCTTTCCTCCTTCAAGTCTTTCAATTAGAGGTTCCCATACTGCATAAGTTTCATTGTAATAATGAATCTAAAGAAAGAACCAAAATTAAATAGGGCATATAAAAACCAAACTAAGCTCCTTCCTACAGCAATTAATACACTATCACATTAACAAAAAGCAAAAACTCCTATTCAATCTTAGATTCACATTTCAGAGCTCCAGCGTTAATTTTTAACAGCTTCAAAAAAAATCAGTGCAAGTGAAATATATCATACATTTTCCTAAGCATGCTCGACAGTCTACTAGTACCATAGATAACTCTTATACATCTAAAGCTTTCTCTGTCCACTCCTACAGTGTCTATGAGAGTAATTTTGGGATGAGAAACTTCAACAACGCAAGTACTTCAGTGAGGACTAGATCATTCCACACTCATAACTGTCATTAGAATCTCCTATTGATTCCATGTACAACAGTGCTTTATGTGCATAAAGTCTGTACACATACTATGCTAAGTCACAGTTGCTTGACTTCTGGGAATCATCAGAGCATTACAGCATAAATCATAAACAGCAAATAATTTGATGGTACCAACCTCCAGTGACATATCAGCAGAGACTTCCATCAGGGAGGACCAGTTCTTAAGGACACCTGAAAATAAAGATTCTACTAACAATAAAGGGACAGTACGATGTCCCAGACCACACTCCAAGGTGATCTGAACAGATTTCACCACAATGTCAAACTTTTCTTGTTTCACAGCATGTTCGCGGTCCTTAAATGTTTCTGTTGCTTCTGTTGCTACATCAACACCAAGAAACCAAGCATTGCACTGGTCTATAGGCTTCACTTGCCACAGATTTTCAGGAACTTCAGCTCCTCCTTTAGAATCCTCCTCTGCTGCTTTTGGTTTTATGGCAGCCATAATGGTCACCACAGCATTCAGAATTATTGGCGAGATCTTAAAACAAGCAAACAAAAAAGTATCACTTTTTAAAATTGACAAGCAATTAAAACACATGATAGATGGAAAAGACAAGCAACTCCTCAGCCCTTGATATAGGTACACAGCATAGATGACACTTCTAAGTTATGCAATTACAAACAAAAATAAACTATTTGTGGAGCCCCGGTTTTCCCACTTTTTCTAGTTCCTCCCTCAGAATACCACATGCTCAAGAATAATATTTTCAAGAATAATTGGTGAGAACTTCAGGTGTTCAAAAGAACATGTCAGCATGCTTACATACAATGCTAACAGTAGGGTACCTCCATCAAAATGCCTAAGCCCAATGTACTTTTGTTTCCAATTTCAGATTTCATTTACGACCATTTTTTCAGAACACAAATGATAATTTGTAAATACATTTATAGGAGAATTTGCAAATTATATTCAGAAAGACCTTTACTATAAATACACTCAATTCATCTACTAATAACACAGTAATTGACATAATATACCATTCTAGAAATCACATTAAGAGCCTTAAGTTAATATGCACTTCCATGCACACTCTTGTTTATAAGTCTCTCTGAAGAGAAAAATCAGTAGAGGTGGAAAGGAAAAGGTTGTTTTGCAAAACAGGAAGAAACTAATAGGAGAAATCCTAGTATCAAATATTTAAGTTTGCTCTGCATTGCCAAAAAACAGGCAAGACAACAGACAAGTAAGAATTTGTCCAACACAGAGCAGCTCTGAAAAACAGAAATACCTTCCTTCCAAAGACAGCTTTAATTATCCAACTTACCCTTATGGTAAGCTCTTCTACTGTCACAACCACAGTCTGCAACCCTGAAACATGCATCATATTTTCCATGACCAAAGAACACGGTTGTAACACCTGAGTGAAAAAAGTAATTTGATCAGTAAGGTACCTCCTGGATTCTAGCCTTTTAAAAAACTTATACTTTTGCCAAAGGGCTGCTGATCACATAAATAACTAGTGCTAGAGGAACAGCACTCTTTCTATATTACTGTGCTTCATTTCAGCTTTCAAATTTGAACTAGAGCTCTTTTGTACTGGTCAGAACACAATGAATTAGATACAGATTAAAAATACACACAAAATCAGAAACCAAACATGCAAGTGGACCATAAGCCCTGAAAATCCTTAACACTAAATACATAAGCAAAGATACCACATGCAAAATGAACTACACAGGTCACCTCTCCAGTTCAATATGACCACCAAGAGTTCTTGCTACTTTTTTCATGACAGAAATCAAGTTTTCATACCTTAGTTACACTCTTGTCTTGTTTTTCTCTGAGAAAAGCACATGCCAATACTTTGAAGTCCTTCACTTGAGCAGTCATCCTTTGTGCAAGCTTTCCCGATGTCAGAGAAAAGTCACATTGGAAGGAAACCTTTAAGGCAGGGGCATCAGCACTGGTCAAATTAGCAACAAACACAATTTCTGGATCCATGACCACAGCTTTTACTTTCATATTTGGCCATATAGGTATTTCTGTGAAAACGAGTAAAACCATCCTTGAATATAAAAGGCTTAAAAGCATTATTATATACGTAATACCTAAACTACACATACAAATTGTTGCAAAGCTTTTAGAGGTAAAAGATAAATTTGTAAAATGTATACATCTTTTACAGGAACACTGCAGTATTTCACTAAACGTCAAAAAAATACAGCATCCAGAATTCAGGAAATTGGTGAGGCATTTTGTCCTGAACAAACTGTGTCAATATGCTTGTCAGTCTAAGCATTGGCTCTATAAAGCCAAGCTGAAAAATCACTCTTTCTTGATGCAATGCAAAACGAAGTTCACTCCTACCACTCTGCCAAGATCCCCAGAAGAAAAAGGTGGACTGCTGGGAACAGGACAGACTACATTGGGTTCAATGACTAGGTCTGAACACAAGCCAAGCAAGACTGACAATCCCTCAAAATAAACAAAACCAAACTCAAAGACAGTCTCTTACCTTTTTTTCATCATACCGTAACTTCAGTATTTAACAAAAAAAGAGAAAAGTTGGCATCTCCAAAAGTTTATCAACACTTTGAAATAACATAGTTACCAGGCTTGGAAACAACAGGACATAGTTTCAAAATTCTCAGCTTGCAGATGGGTAAAGTACCCATTGCCACTCATATCTGAAGAGCAAGTTGTGTCTTTTTACTACTATCCACACAATCCATCTAACTCTATGGATGCTTTCTTAGCAGAAATAGAAGAGAAAAATCACTATTTCACAGGAGTGAATTTTAATATTTAGTTCAGCTGAAGAGCACTCCATTACTTGACACAGCACTTTTGCATCTACTACTGTTCACAGTAATCTATGGCTTCAGTGGCCACTTCATATGTTGTGCCCAAGCACTTATGGACAATTTAATTTCATTATGAAGCCTGTAAATATGATGGGGGGAAAAAAAAGTCACTTTTACAGACCTGTTTCTGGCTTTGATTTACCAGAAGTAGCATTCTTCAAATGGCGTTGTGTTGATCCTTCTGTTGAGGATGTTGGCATGGAATTGATGAAAAAATCTGCTACTGTCAACAAAAACTCCATACTGGCACACACATACAGCTTGTCAAGGATAGCAACAACTTCGGTTCCATTTTTATCCTGTTTGTACCTCATATCTATCATAGAACTGTCATTTGTGTCATCTTTCTTGTCTATCATTCTGGAAAACAAGTTTAAAGTGAGTTATTTCTTCTATCATAACACATTAATACAGAAAAACTAACGTGCATAAGTAGAACATCCTTTCCTCCCTTTGTGTGTTTTATGATTTTATTTTAAATGACAATCTGTGTTGTCTACAGAAAAATGATACAGACTTCCCTCTAAAATAAGCAATTTGAATCTACAATCTGTTGTACAGTTTGGGAACTATGTAAGTACCATTTAGCAATCAGACTAAGTTTCTGGACACAGGACTCTCTCTAGCTGAGACTGGGTATACTCTACTCAGTTGTTCTACATAGTTCACTGTAATACTCTAGCCTCATAGTTATTTTTCTTTTTGGATGTTCTGGAAAATCAACATATAACAGGACATAACCGTTTAACATTATTAAAACCACGTCATTAAGTGCTTTAGCACGTAGCAAGACTGACAGCCCTACTACATTTTATCAGTGCCATCTGAAGCAAAACATGAAGACCTAGGGAACAGTCTTCTCCATAAATTGCATAGATTTTTTTCATTTCTGATGCGCTCATACTTACCTTGCTGTCACATTCTGAATTCCTTCTCTGACATCATCCAGGGTACATGCCTTAAGTTTAACATTCACATCCACTGAGCCATCAGAAAATATCTTTCCAGATGACTCCATGAGATGTAGTCGGAGTTCACCAAGACGTAATTTCTCATTATGCAGCGAAAGCAGGGGCTTCTACATAATAAAAAGCAGTAAAACTAGTTACTATTGAATTAAGCATTAAGTACATTTCTTGTGATGCCAGTCACTAGATGTGCATTCTGATCTGCAAAGGGAAGAAGCCATCAGACTGCTGATGCAATCATTCCTTTAACCATACAAATAAGTATGAGAAACTGAAAACAAATGTAACAAACACGGTGTTGTAGTACACATGCATTTCAAACAACTACTGGAAAAGACGATGCAATGACACTCCACCTGACTCTGAACCTCAGAGGATCCCTGCATATCCATCACCTTAACTACATTTACAAGCAGGACCTAAGGATTAAACTGAAAGTATATAAAGAAGTCATTTAAATGAAATCTCATTACAGCTTTTTTTCACAAAAGCTTTTCTTCTAATAAAAAAAAAAACCAACCACAAAGGCCTTGAGACACAAAGCAAGTTACTGCATTACAGTTGCTTTAAATGATATCTACCACCTGTTCACTATGACCAAGGCTTAACAAACAGCTTCTTAGCTGGACAACAGCTATAGTCATTATAACAAAGCAACATTACACGTTTCTCTTCTGTTTTCAGCATGGAAAGGTTGGTTGTTAATGGTTTGTCCTCAGAACTGTGTAAGACAGAAGTATGGATCATGTGCATTGGGCCTGCTTAGTAACTATGTCATACACTAAACATCATGGAGGCTGGCAATTCCTAAATCTTAACATTTCATCTTATAGGTTGGACAACTGAAACCTAGTCTTGAATGACCAAAAGAGACATTTGGTTGTTTCCGTCAGTTGATTAATTTTTAAGTGCGAATTTAACACTGACATTCTTCAAATTAAGGTCATTTTCTGCTCAAAGCCTTCAGTTTGCAGTGTATATGATCCTTAAGACAGGCATTACAACAGATGAAATTCTTTGCTTTACTATTCGTAATACTATCTGTATTACTATTACATGGGTTCTGTCTATGTAAGAAGCAAAAGTTCCCCACCCCACCAGTATAATAAAAAGCTTTGTCACAGACCTGATTCATGTCACTATTGTAGAGAGTTACTGAAAGTGACTCAAAATTGAAGTCAAATTTAAGCACTGTATTACATTCTGCAGAAGACTGAGATGTAGAAACACCTTGTCCTAAAGCAAGAAGAGAGACTGTTAGTGAAAATACCTGCATGTTCTTTTGGAATAGTAGCTTGGGGACAGTTTCCTGGCTTTTGTTTGTGGTTTGTTTGTTGTTGCTTTTTTAAGTCGAGCTCAGAAAGCCACAGAAGGAAGAAAAGATCTAAGCCAAAAAGACTACTTGTGACAATTTGCAACTTTATACACCCACTAGTATTTTGGTCTCTTGAATGGTTGCTCCAATCACCTGTAACCAAGTGGTTTAAGAACTTCTAGCAGGTTGTCATTAATTTACTGTGGCAGTTCCTCATTTGTTTCAAAGAAGAACTACAGAAAATATTGATACTGTTAACAAAGTATTCATTATTCTTTCTTTTAGATTCCTTCCATAGTATAGCATTTCAACCATTGGCTTAAAAATGATTTAATAATGAGAGTTGGCAAAATATTGACATTATTACAGAAATATTTTGCTTACATTAATACAGTTGAAATACTGAAAGGCACAATTATAATAGCTGAGGAGGTAACATATACATTCTAGGCAGTTTGTTGGTTTCAGTTCAAACTTGAACAGTTTGCATTCAAACGCTTTCATTATACATATATTATATTTTTTCACATACTAGTTTATAACAATTAATAAAAACAAATTATGTACATACATTAAGTATTTCAAACCAATGATGCTTGAATGCATCAACAGCCCTATCCCTAAATCTATTCAGTTACAGAATTCAACATACCCTCAAAAGTATCTGATTCATGTGGAACCTTCTCTTTTCTAACCATCTGGTTATCTTCAATGCTCTGTTGCACATTATTGGGCCGGGAAGAAGCCTCTCCAAGGTTCTCAAGCAAAATTTTCATGACAACAGTTAGATCATCTTGACTGAGAGCTATCTGTAAAGGGACAAACCCACAGTATCAATTTTGGTGATGCTGTTTCCTTTCAGTACAAAACCCTACCCTACCTTGGTCAATTATATACAACAGACACCATGCTGATTCCATCACAAATATGGTGGTGAGTCAAAAAAATCCTAGCCAAACATCCCAACAAAAGTGATCTGATAAACACTATTTTAGGAAGAGATCATCTGTTATGAACAGGAGTTACAACAAGCATACTATACGTGTTAAACATTTATTGGTCTTGTAAAGGTTCTTTGGTTGCAGAGAGGTATGGACAGTTGATAAACATCAGTGCTTCTTAACAATTCAGCTATCAAGAAACATAACCAGGTATCAATAGAATAACAATTTACATTGTATTCACTAAAGAACTGACATTCAATAAGCATCTAAAAAGCTAATAAATCTGAAACCAATTATAACTTAGCAGGGTCATAAAAAAAGCAATAAAAAGTGGCAAAATATAGCCATTTAGGAAGAAAATAGAAATAGTTTTGCGTTACGACATTTTCCTCTACTTTTTTTTTCCCCTCCAATGGTATTACCCCAGTACTGTATTCCTCTGTGCTTCACCAGTGCTACATCTGGCTTCAGTACAGAGGAAAAAAATAGGTCTAATTTACTATTAAGAGGCCTTCCAGTGTATTTTTACCTACTTCAATCCTTATGACCGTCACAAATAAAGAAAGAGCAAATGTGCTCTATCTGGAAAGACGTAACTAATTTTAAACTGTTCTGTGTCAGTGACATATTTTGTTTCTAGCAGTCTACTGAAGGTTCAAGTAAACGGATTACTATAACTTAGCAAGTAAAAGTACTAGATATATATTTTAAATGCTAACTCAATAGATAAATCCTACTTCACTTTTAATCCCAAGGATAGCTCCACAGACACCCCACCAAATGTTGTTGCCATGATGTTACCTGCATTGGTTTTAGGTCTCCTTTGATGCCAATTGTTGGGGCTTCATGATACCAAGTTGCTGCTAAATTTCTCTGGACGAGTAAAGTCAAACTCACAGGACAGAGAATTTCAGAATCTGGTTGAGAATCTGCAGATAAAATGCATCTACAAAAAACAGCACAAGCACAAGAGGAAATATACTTAATAGCTGCAAAATCCCAAACAACAGAACTCTCAGAATTATTATTACTTGTTTTTAAACTGATAATCATGTCTGTGTACGTGCACTTATGCCCAGGTATGCAGTTAAGAGTGGTTCTATTACTCACCTATCATTCCTTTTTTGCCATGAAGCTTTTAAGATTACAGATATATGTACATACATAAACAGTCTCAAGCATTGCTTGGGTTTTTTTGTTTAGATCTCTCAAGGCAAAAAAAACAACTCTATGTATACCTTGATAGCTTCAAATGAGTTAGCTGCACATCCATGTTGTCTATGACTGGAGGAAGAGAAGATTCATCTGAAGACACAAATTTAAATTCATTCTGAACTCTGATTAAGCCAAGATCAGCTACCAAAGCATTACAGGAAACTGAAGATTCAGGAACAACTATAACTGGAGCTTTCAAGTTGATATCCATTAAGAGACGGAAGCTCTTCTTAGCAAAGTCTTTCATGCTGGAAGCAGCCATTTCCGCTGCCTGGACAGTGACTGCACTCAGAGCTTCTTGAGCAGTTTGGAAGTTGTTTAGGAAGTTCTGTTGGAAAGTAGTCAAGAGGGTAAGACTTCTAGGAGTGCAAAACAAGCCTCACAAAAAAAAAAGGAAGCGAGTTTGTTGCAAATTAAAGAAAAACAGTTCAGCTGTATCAGAATTACTGATCTTCCAATTCAATCAAGAAAGCATTAAAGAAGAAAATGGCAAAAAACCCACGTGTACAAAGATACTGTTTATTTTATTTTTAAGGTTTTTTTTAAAGCTAACAATTTCATTCATTACTTGCTTTTGGACATCATCACCCTTAGTTATTATTTTTCTATAGAACAGTGCAACTTTTAAACTGACATTTCTTCAGCAAAATGCTTGTACACACAGGTACGTCAGCTCACCAAAAGGTGCTGGGGACAGCAAGCAGAGCTGATTAAACAAAGTTACAAAAACAACTCTTACTGTCAAGAAGAGAAATGATACTAATGTCTTACCAAGAAGGACATGAAGAATTGATGTAGATAAACTATTTGGATGCAGCCCACTTTCAGAGACATTTCACCATCCACCTTCGACATATCGGCATAGGCTTTCCCTGCAGTAGCATCCGGATAAAGCGACATCTGAAATCTGAAGACTTCATCTCCCATTATGGAGACAGCCTAGAAGATTAAGACTGTAGTTAATACTACCAACTAGTGATGTGACAGATCTGTGACAGAATTAAGTTTAAGTTACTAGAGGATAAATATTTCTGCAAACGAATGAACAGGAACGGCTCTGTGTCATCTCACTTGATGGTAAGTAGTTTTATTTTTAACTTCTGCTAATAGTCAGAATTGGAAACATTAATGAAAACATGTTTTTACTTTCCTGAGATAAAGGAAATATATCAATGAAACTTTACATAATCTTTGATGCATGGAATCACACTTGATGTAATGCACATGTACAACACAGCATATCAACTACAGTACTTTCATTACATAGCTTGAAGAATGGGGTCTTTTTCTTTGTTTAGAATCCATGATATACACTACCTTTTTATGGATTGTTTTTGGATCAACATTTGTAATTATGATGTCCTCAAGCCTAGAAAACACTTCTATCTTTTTACTTTTCAGAGCTACAGATGCATCCATTCCTGATTTGAAACAAAAGGAAGACGACAGCCATTTATGAAAAGACATTTATGAACTAAACAATTTCTGTTTCTATTTTGAGAAATAAATAGTATTACTGAATATGAAAAAGAGCTTAGAAATCAGAATTCTGCTAGGTAACAACTGACACTAAGCTCAACGTAGAAGTCCTGACCTTTTCTACGCATGAAAAATATGCCAAAATAAATCGGTTTTAGCTATTCAAATTTAACTTCTATAAAATATATTTCGTTGCATGACCAAATTCTGGGTATTAAAATACTTAACTGTAACAGTATTATATAAATAAAACATTCAGAAACTGCTACACAAAGCACACTTACAGCACACACATTGGCCCTTCAGAAGTCTGTGAAAAGGGAAAAAATTTCTCACTATGATCAACTCATCTGACACTGAAATAATAAACCTTACCTTGTATTCTAATGTCTGCAATTCTACACGTCTGATCACAGACTGAAATGTTGAAGGCATTTAGATTTGCAGTAAGTTTCAATTCACAGATATCATCATGAGATGCACTACCAGATGCTAGACAGGAAAAATAAGTGACACGTTAAGATGAGCATCACTGTTCAAAAACAGATATGAATGTACAAATTTAACACATTCAGGGAAATACAATATATAATTAAAAATATTAATCTGCAGTTATTCTTTACAGTTTATGATAACTGATTTGATAGAACATGATTATTACTAGCTCTTAAATTAAAACAGTTATCTTCTAGTACAAGTGCAATCATCAGAGAACACAGTCCAAAAGCAATCAAGACAATATCTAGTTTCTAACCAAACAGGACACTGAATACAGTCTACACTTAATTACTTGAAGCATTATCTCACGTGCTAAGTGTTCTCCTTTGTATAGGACAGCAAGGTCAATTTAGTTTTATTTACTAAGGAAAAGAAGTGTTCCTGCAGGAAAATTAAAGGTGTCTTCAAAATTAGAATACAACAAATAACCACCATAAACTTGATCCCAACAGATTAGAAAACCCTGAGTTTCCCAAACAATAAAAACAGAGGAATGAATTCATAAAACATCCTTAAGGAGTCTGCATGTAAAAAACTTGTTCTATTTCAAGGTTACAGACAGCAATGTTATAAATAAGCACAAGATAGAGGAGGAACTCAATTTGAGAACATCTGCTTCCCCATTGCTCAAGAGCACATGTTGAGGTTTTCTGTTAGTTTTGTGCTTGCCTATTTTTTGTTTGCCTTTTCTTTTTTAATCAGTGTAAGCACTCTTACAGTCTACAACTGGAGAACAACCTAGCTAAAACACTTATCTTTTGGGAAGGCTTTGATACTGTTTACTGCAACATGATTATTAAGTGAAACAAATGAAAATCTACTACTTAGGAAAAAAAACATAAGGCGTCTTACCTCTCCAAATATTCACATTATACCAGCAATGTCTTATTGTTTGCTTTAAGAGATTATTTTCTCCCCACATACAGTTATGCATATCTTGATTCTATCCAAATAGATTGCAGTGATGTCATATGAAATACCATCTTTTGAAACAAAAGACTAGATGCTGCTACATAACAGTAGGATGGACTTTCCTTTATGACCATACCTGGTCTGAGGGCACTTCCTTTTTCCTCTGTTTGAAGCTTGTGGTCTGGTGCTTTATCAGTGCTGGAAAGAGGACCTGATGGAACACTGAAGGTGAGAAAACTCATGATGGAAATTAAAGCCTCTGTGTGAAGTACAATATCCAAACATGAAAAGATGACCTAAAATGAAGGCAGGGAAGCAAAGTAACTTAGTTATTTATTATACAATATCAATTTAATAACACAGTTATTGTCACAATTAAAAAAATCAAGTCATGCTTTTCAGATGCATTCCACCCTTTCTACCTCCTTCAACTTAACACCATACAGAAACACCAGAGCAGAACAGGGAGCTATGGAAAAGAAGCCTGAGAAAGCTACAGAGTCTGCTTTAGAATCACTATTTACTGTAGATAAACTTCTTCAGTAAGCTCTTAGTTCTACTGCATTTCATTGTGGGCTAGAGAGAACTTTGGCTCAAGTCT
Organism: Cyrtonyx montezumae; assembly: GCF_038088225.1. NCBI lineage: Eukaryota > Metazoa > Chordata > Aves > Galliformes > Odontophoridae > Cyrtonyx > Cyrtonyx montezumae. The sequence continues at coordinate 18,314,151 of NW_027071903.1, forward strand.
TCAGAGCCAAGCAGATATATTTTAGTAGAAAATGAAAAAAAAGATTCAATATTTGAAACCAGAACAGAAAGTATAATGAGCACATTCACTACTATCAGCTAACCACTTTTTCTTAGTCAAGAGTAACTCTCTGACAAGATTAGTTGAACTGATGCATTAAGAGACACCAGCTTTCTCAGTGGTATCTACTCAGTGAAGTAGATCAGCCACTACAACTTCCACATTGGAGAAACTTGCTTCTTGACAGCCCTAACATGATTACTTCAACGGAAACATTTTCGAAGCAACAATCTCTGTAGTCAGCTTACTTCAGCAATCACTGAAGTGATGGAAAACTACACATCAGTAACTGCTTCCAAGAAAAGTAAGAAGCACTGACTGAACACATCAGCTCTGAAATGCTCATAAGATTCCACTGCTAGAAACCTTCAAATTCTGCAATATCTGGCTTCATTTTGTATGCTGTCAAGTTTATCATTCTGGAGGTGGGGTGAGACAAAATAAAAAAACAACTCATGAATCCAATGGTCAGAAATATGTCCTTACAAATTCCAACTAGGTAGAAGTGTATAGCTTCCATTGCCAAGCTCATAAACTAATCAGTAATAACCACTTATATTTAAGTCATTTTCTTTCCCCTGGATTTTTCTCTGAAGTAATAAAATAGAAAATTATAATGATTAGAAAGACTCTTTTTTTTTTCCCTCTTCAGTAACTAATAAGTTCACACAGATGTTACTATTTGAGAAAGTTAAAGTTATGAAATATATCCTGTACTTACATCAATGGTTTGCTTGGTGCTACTGTAAGTAGTAACAAAATCAGGTCCATCTGCATCAGCCTGAAAGAAGGAAAAAGAAAGCTAAGCACAGTCAGTTTTCTCTTCCATGTACCAGCAAACTCCTCCTCAAGTGTTTTTATCCCCTGAAAAGACTGCCTATCACTTAAATAGTCCTTGCTTATGTCACCTATTAATTTTGCAAAGGTACTACCCTGTGGTTTTTATAGAAAAGAATGCATACACAGATATGTTACAGCATGTGTCCAACTCACTAGTTGGTCATTCTCATTGCCCTCTTTTTCATGTTTTAATACGAAAATATTTGTACAAAGTTTTGTTACTCATATATGTTAACCATGTATTTTATATGCAGCCCAAGACAATTCCTTTTCATTTAGTGTGGCCCAGGCAAGCCAAAAGATCAAACCTCCACAGCACAGTGGTTACAGTAAGCATGTTAACTTATGAAGCCAGCACTATATGGATGCAATAGAGAGCAAAAAGGTGACGGTAAGAGGAAAAACAGCTGTCTGGGAAAACTCCTAAGCAAAATACAAATCTCATAAGTTTTAAAACCAACAAGAAAAAAAATATCATGTAGACTAAGTCTGGAAGCTTATTTTACTCCCCAAATCATCGCTGTTAAAAAGTGTTGAAACCTTGATGTATTCCATTTTCAGAAGAGGCTCATCTGTCTTACTTGAAGAATTAATAATACAGAGAGGTTCTCCATTTGAGTCTGCAAATAAATAAAATACTGATCAATGGAAATCCTATCCATTCACAAGTCTTTTTCCACCCATGGAATGCCTCTATTATAAACTACACTTATGGAAATAGTGGCAGTAAATGCATCTTTTCACGGAGACGCTGTAGATCAAGCACTACTTTGAGAAATGCTATATTCATTACTACTCTACTACTAGGGTCATTAAGTTAACTTGGCATTTAACCTCTTGTTTGTTTGTTTATGCTATCTTCGAGCTCAACATCCTCTCACACAAAAGAGGACTGTACACATTGTGCTGACCATGCATCTGTTATCTAGAATACTTACCTGTTATTTCAGTGCATCTCATAATAATTTTTTTCAGATATGCTGCTGCAGTCAATTCATGATTTCTGATTTTGGTTTTGGTTCCAAGCTGTAGTACGTTTAGAATGTGTAATGGATACCGCTCCTTCTGAACTTGTTTCATCAGGGTTATTACAACCTTGAATATAGAAAAAGAATCAAGTTCATTATATAAACTGCCCAGAAGTATGGCATGCAGTTAACATTTCTGTTGAATGTCCAGTTATAAGTCCATTAATTTGGCTAGAGTTTGACTACAGTTTAATTTTGAATTGGATGCTACAGTTTGAATACTGAAAAAACAATAGAGATTATACTGAACTGGAAGGAATGGAAGTAGAGAACAGATGTCAATGTGAATTAATCTTCTGATAACAGGTTCAAAAAAGGAAAGAGCTGTAAAAGTTTTGTAAACACATCTGAAAATTTAAGAGTAACTACATATACCTGCTAATGAACAGTATCAACTACAAGGCAACAATGATGAGGCAACTATAGGCAAACTACTCCATTCATGGAAATTCCAAATAGCGTCACCAATCTAACAATTTACCATACAAAGAATTTAAAGAATTCTACTTCGTACATGACTCATATGTAAAATCATGTTAAATACGAGAAGGAATTATTTGCAAGATATATGACATAGATAAGATAATAGATACTAACTGCCCAGCTACACTTTTTGTTAAGGAATATCTGTTCTGTTCTGTGGATAATGTTTTAATATTATTTTAATATGATTTCCTATTGCTCTGAATTGTAAGTATCTGTTGTGGAAGGGTACAGGAGGCAGTCAGTAGTTTTTTAGTGTGCCTCTCAATCAGCAATAGTTTTGGGGTTTGAAGACAGTTTGTTCAATTTCAGAAAAGGAATCCATATCTCTTACTGAATGGAAACACCTGCTGATACTTGTCTAAACAAGATTTTTCTGGTTTATACATTGAGAAAGAAAAACACAATGAAACAAATCCGAACACATAGGATGTTTTTTGGCTCTTGAAAAAATGAAAAGAACATACTGAGTTCTTCATGTTTAATTACCACAGACATCTTCAGGAAAAAAAAAGGTACTTGGATGATAACTTATCCAAACACCTCTTTTACTAGACTGCTTGTAGATGAAGGACAGGAAAAAAGCACAAATTCACTTTCAGTCCTTTGTTTTTACAACGTAGATGTTCTAGCTTACCTATTTCAGCCATTTTTTATTAAAAAAACTCAGTACCATGTTATGAAGGATGAAGACTAGCTGCAGCAAAGGGTACAAAAAATAAATCTGTTTTTCCCTGTTAGATATACTGTATGTTACACATTCTATTAATACCACTCACATCACGCAGACAAAAAACAAACAAAACACTAAAGTAAGTAGTACTCATATCTTTACAGGCTAAAAAGTCAGGGTTCCAGATTCTTATTATTTCATCAGTTATTATCCCCTTCTTTAAATAATTATTCATTACAGCTGATTCTGATAAACAGAAGAAACAGTAATTTTTATAAATGGATATATACCTCTTTGATTTCAAAATTAAGCAGCACGTTGATAACATCTTCATTTAATGCTCCTTTTCTCTTTTCAGAGGGTATTCCTTCTGAAACACTCTTATTCTGCATCAAGATCAATTTCTCCATTCCTTTGCTTTGACCTGAAGCATTAAATATATCAGTTTACTTTCCAAATTGCTATCATTTATTTAGCTCAAGAAACAAACGCAATTCTTTTTCTCACTCACATGACTTAAATTCCCTTGACATACGTAAGCAACATTTCTACAAAGCCTTCAACTTTGGAGAAAGAGAAGAACATAGAAATGCTCCAGCAACAAGGACACTGCAAGCTCAATACCTTGCCACCTCTATGACTTTTCAGCTAACAAACTTATTATATCTTCTTTTTCAATATTTTTTTTGCCTTTGCAAAATTAAGGAAAGCTTATTAATTGCATATCATACTCAGATCTAAGCTTGCTTTCCAAGTAACACGTGATTTTCATTATTTCTGAAAGTTAACTTGCCTTAAATATTAAGAGTGTTATCTCTCACCTTCCTCTGGTAGAACTTGTTTCGCATTAGTTTGTTCTTCTTCTGCTTCACCGAGGTTTTCTGTCAACACTTTGAGGAAGACATTCAAATCCTCTTGACTTACTACAACCTACAAAATTGCAAATTGCAGTTCTCAGCAGAAAAAAAGCCCTCAGAACTTCAAGGAACAGTAGTTGTTGTTAACTAGTTAGTGAAGTGTAACAATGTTTTCTGGCAAAACTAAGGGTGCTTATTTACAGACATTTTATCAGAATGTCATCTCTCAGGGAAAAAAACAATAACTTTATAAGCACTTATGGTTAAAGCATTAGGGAGGTTCTGACTTCTTAAAGCTGTATCAATATATATTACAGCATCAACACCTTTAGTAACATACTAGGAATTACAAGCTACCTCGTGACATTTTACTTCCTGTCTGACCAAGACTTACAGTATACAAATTGCCAAAATATACAGCTTCCTTGAGATTGTTAGGAAGTGGTAGGAAATGAAGCTGGAGTTGCTAAAGCAATTACACATATAGATTTAAAATTCTCTCAAGAAGATGCCCATTTTTAAAAGGCAATGAAAAAGATGCAGAACTCTGCGCTCCACCACATGATGTAAGTTGGTCTTAAGTTACAACAGAGAATAACCAGGACTCCTGGACAATCCTTTCAGTTCTTTTCCTTTCAGCACAGGAAGTGCATACAGGGAGTTAAGAATTTAATGACACTTTCAAACTCCTACATCTAAAGAGGTAAGTGAAATGTTGTTGACATTCCGGAAACACATTCCACAGCTAACAGCTTGTAGTTTGTTCCACTTTTCCAACCAGAAATATAAAAGATAACCTTACATTAAGTGGTATTACGAACTTCTCTATCATAACTTAATTAAACTTACATTCATTGTATCCAGGTACCCTGTGATCTCTAATACTGGCAATTTGTGAAACCAAGTTGCAGCTAGATTTCGATGGACAGACAGGCTCAAATTAATAGGTTGAAGTATCTGAATGTCTTGATGTGATAAACCTGCCTCCATAGTGGTTCTTAAAATAAAGGAAGAAAAATAAGAACATTAAAGAAAACAGTTAAACCATGCTATATATATCTTCTTTTTTTTTTAACTCAAAACATATTATAATATCAAGTTTTGTCTCTTTAGGCACTTAAGGCTTCCTGAGCACAACAATACCCCTTTTCCCCAATCATCTATTCTTTCCTATGTTACCATTTTAGTATGAGAGCTGCTCCAAAACTAATGCCTCCTATTTTATTATGTTAGTCCCTGATGTCAGAGGCAGATGGTGGCAGTGTGGCAATACAGACTGAACCTTTCCACCAACACCATTACATTTTGTTGCCACGTGACAGATGGCGGCAGAGGGGCAGTGTGACAAATGCTGTCTGACACGGAAGTACAGATGAAGCAAAGGTGCAATCTTTTCCACGTGAAGCAGTTTAATCTCACATCTACTGATGTCCTTTGCTGCTAGCTGAATGCTTACTGAGACCAGTGGTTGTCAGCACAGTGAAGTGGTATGTGGCACACTTGAGCAGTGGCAACAGCAACACAAAAGGTAAGCCACGTTCCTGACAGTTATGCAGATTTTTAGGAGCACATAATGCAGGCTCTTATATATCACTGGAGAAAAGGTGTAGCTAAAAATGGTGACTACGCTGGAAAAACAGCTTTCTATAGTTAATAATTTGCTCTATCAAACAGAGTTATTGTGCTCTTTGCATACACTGTACTTTCCATGGAAATAAATAGGAAAAATAACTTTCAACTGACAAATTTTAACAGCAAATATTTGACTGCCACTAACCATGATTTCAAAACAAGCAGATTAGCGTCTTACAAAATATTAATATTACAAGCTAAGGCATTACTTGATGAAATGCACTTTACCTAGACAGTTTAAGCTTAGTCAGCTGCACATCCATTTTGTCAATGACTGGAGGAAGCAAACTGCCTTCTGGAGACACCAAGCTAAACTGGTTCTGAACCTTAATCAAGCCAAGATCTACCACTATAGCATTGAAGGAAACTGAGGACTGAGGAATGACTATAACTGGTGCTTTTAAGTGAATGTCCATAGCGAGTCGAAAGCTCCTTTGAGCCAGATCTTTCACACTGGTAGCAGCCTTTTCTGCAGCTTGGACTGTAGCAGCACCCAGCGCCTCCTTAGCTGTCTGAAAGTTGTTCAAGAAGGTCTAGAATAAAGAGTTGAAAAGAAGGGAGAAATACAGCTAAAAAATAAATAACACTATTTATAATCTCAATTAATCTCTCATGTTACAACATCAGTCACAACTAACATCAACCAAAAACTCTGCTGAAAAATTTAATAAACGTTAAATTTTCCTTGAGAACAAGCAATGACATTTTTCTTTTTATCACGACATTCTTTAAATGGGCCAGAAATGTGCTAACTGTTACAACCCAATGATTTTTAAACTCATCTCTTTGCCTACATTTCCCGCCCCCACTACTGGCAGGGATCTTTTATTTCATTACACTCCAGGGAATACATTATTTTTAAAGCCCCTCTTTGTTACCAGTAAAGCTAATACTTATTGAAGGCAGTAGTTAGTGTTAGTAGTAGTTAGTGTAGTTAGTAGTAGAGAACCCATCAAAGCTTCAAAAAAATAAAAAATAAAAAGTCAAGATTTAGAGTATTTGACAATATGACAAAAAGGACAAGTGATTTACAGTGGTTAATTTGCAGTCCTCATAGGATCTTAATTTGCAGAAATTTCTTGTCTCCAGTGTTAACTCAGTTATGTTCGCAGTGACCTCATTTTCTCCCTGGTGTGAGAACTGGAATGCCTTAAAAGCATAGTTGAGGGGCACAGAACAGCCCACTTGCAGTGCTGCAGTGTGGAAGTTTTGGAGTTTCAAATCAGTTTCAATTTGCTTATTCAAGTTTATAGGTAGTATATAAGGAAAGCTAAGCTCACTCCTTGAGAAACTCAAGTTACACATTTTTCTGAGGTTGGAAATAGGGAAAGCTAATGAATGCAACACAAGTCACAAAGAAAAAAGACTTACCAGCAAAGATACAAGAAATTTGTGAAGGTATACAATTTGAATACAGCCTACTTTCAAAGATATAGCACCATCCACTTTTGACATATCCATATAGGCTTCTCCCTCAGTAGCATATGGATATAATATTAGACTGAAACTGAAAACTTCATCTCCTACTATAGATACAGCCTAGAAAGAAACAAACAGGATGTAGTGGCCATCTGTAGCATCTAAGAAGGTACCAAAATGAAACAAACAGACTGACAGTATATCAGATATACTAATTATAAATGAGTTTTTAAATAATGCCTATTCAAACATCAATCCTTCTATTTTGAAAACCTTTTTTCCAGAACTTTGTCTGAGAAAGAGGCATTCATGTGAAATCAAGTATTTTAAACAATGGAATAAGAATAAGCATTGCACTTCACTCGCACAGACAAAATTAATGAAGAATCAAGAAAGATCTGAAATCTTGTAGTTGTACCTTTTTATGAAGAGTCCTCGTATCAACATCTGTGACAACGATGTCTTTAAGCCGGGCAAAGAATTCCGTTTGATTTGACTGAAGAAAAACAGACGAATCGAGACCTGTCAAATGTAAGAACAAACAGTAGTAGCAAAGTAACACCTGCTTTCAGGGCACTGGGGACAACAGAAGGGAAGGCCAGAAAAGGTATTATCAATCTTTTCTTAAGTAACATTGCTATAAAATATCCTATTGTTATTCATACTTCGCTTTCAAGAAATACCTCAAAAAAACACATATGCATACATGCAAAAAAACACCAAAACATGATGACCAGCTTAATGTTCAACTTTGGAAGCAATACCACAAGCCATGCTAGTTCAGGACAATAGAAGAAGAAAAAAAAAAAACAACCACGTGCTGAAAGTTTACATCTTAAGTAGACCGATCAGCAGCAGCTGCTTTGAAATTACACTACAAGAGCAGTACTACTAAGAAAAACTCTAATACCTTGAATCTTGATCTCCGCAATGTTCTTTTTCTCATCACAAAGATTTAAGCAAAAGGCATCCAGCTTCACAAAGACCTTGAAGGCAAAGACATCTTTATCCTTAGAAGGTCTCATCACTAGAAAAGATAGAGAGTGTTTTTTCAAGGCGCAGCACGTACGTTTTCAGTTAAAGTCCTGAAAGCACTGGATGCCTGTTTTAGTTCAGTGAGTGTGGCATTCTGATGATTCAATACTGATTCCTACAGATTCTTCCATCACTTAGCATGACAGCTCTGCTCCTCTTCAGGCCTGTTACTTTGATATAAGCTAAGATTTTCAATAGGCTTTTCTCTCCAACAGTCCTCCAACCTGGAGAGGCACTGTGACGTAAGCCATGATCCTCACCCAACTAGGGAAAGCTCATCAGGTTCTCTAGCACTTCATCTTTTTGTCAACATGCCACATATCCATTCAGACCCTGACAAACACAAGAGTACCTTTCTTTAATGTAAGGTCATCTCGTTGCTTTTCTTCTTTAGTTGGTGTCTCTCTACTACTTCTATGTCTTGATGGACTAACAGTTGCTAGAAAACTGACAGCAGACATGAGGGCCTCTGTATGCAGCAGAATGTTTAGCGATGAAAAAGCAACCTGTTGCAAAGATGAGACTCCACATCACTTTAAAATACACCTTACAAGTAAAAGAGCACCCAATTGAGCTGTAACATGATGGAAAGCAAATGACAACTCGTCCTCGTGATCAACTGCTTTGGAGTCGGCACAGCCGGAGCTGCAGTGGCTGATTGAGGTACAGGGTGGGTTTTCGGGAGGTTCCAGTCTCTCGGGAACCGAGTGAGAACAGCTAGTCCCGGCAGACCCCGGCAGCTCTCTCTCGGGAGAGGCTGACGTGGCGTAGGCATTGCCAGGGCAACGGCGGGGGATTTAAACCGATCAGAACCCGGAAGTACCGCTCAGTCCTGGTGATCAACTGCTTTGGAGTCGGCACAGCCGGAGCTGCAGTGGCTGATTGAGGTACAGGGCAGGTTTTCGGGAGGTTCCAGTCTCTCGGGAACCGAGTGAGAGCAGGCAGTCCCAACGGCTGTTCTCGCGAGAGGTTAACGAAGCATTAACGAGGCGCAGGTGTTAACGAGGTAGGTGTTAACGAAGCATAGGCGTTGCCAGGGTTTCAGCGCCCTCGCCCACACTCCTCAGCTGATTAGGACTGAAGGGGTATATCCCTGAAGGGCTCAGGGAGGGCCGCGAAGTAACACATTACAATTCATATCTATATATATATTATTATAAACCATTATTTATTTATTTACTCTCAATTTTTTTCGTTTCTTTGTTTTTATTTTTTTCTGTCATGGTCTCTACAAGACAGAGGGCTTGCCTTAAGAAGGCTGTGGCGACCCAGACAGAAGGTCTGCCTAGAAGTGTGGCTACACAGGTCTCTGGTTGCAAGGAGTGTCAGAGCCTGCTACTACTAGATGAGGGTGCTAAGCAGTTCTCCTGTGCAAGGTATGAGCAGGTGGAAGATCTGCTTAGCATGGTGGTTGAATTGAAGGAGGAGGTTGAGAGACTGAGGGCCATCAGGGACTGTGAGAGGGAGATTGACTGGTGGAGTAACTCCCTAGAGTGCCAGAGAGAAAGGTACCAGGGAGATCCCCCACAGTTTCTGGTGGACTCCCTGACCTGTCCCCGTAGGGCAGAAGGGGGATATCTGAGGGATAGGGAGGGCTGGCAGAGAGTCCCTGCTCGGTGCCGTGGGCGATCTCCCCCTCTGCCTCCCCAGTGCCCCCAGATACCCCTAAGCAATAGATTTGCAGCATTGGAAGTTGAAGAGGTGATAAGGGGTGAAGTGCAGGAAGATTCCCGCAGGAGGTCACCAATGGCAAGGCAGTCACCTCCGTGCATTGAGACTGCTGCTACTAAGAAAGAAAGGAAGGTGATCGTAGTGGGTGGCTCCCTTCTAAAGGGAACTGAGGGCCCCATTTGCAGACCAGACCCAAACCGCAGGGAAGTGTGCTGTCTCCCTGGGGCTCGAATCAGGGACATTACTAGAAGACTCCCGGACTTGATTCGCCCCACCGACTACTACCCATTACTAGTAGTTCAGGCAGACTGCAATGAAATATCTCAGAGAAGTCTGCGAACTATGAAAAGAGATTTTAGGGGATTAGGGCGATTAGTTCAAGGGGTGGGAGCACAAGTGGTGTTTGCTTCCATACCTTCTGGGGTGGTGAAGGACACAGAATGGGCTAGGAAAACACAAGTGATGAATAACTGGCTGAGAGGTTGGTGTAGAGATAGACACTTTGGGTTTTTTGACCATGGGACAGTTTACTCGGCTCCTGGCCTGTTATCTGTTGATGGGACGCACCTATCCCAAAGGGGGAAACGAATCCTAGCACAGGAGCTAGCTGGACTCATTGAGAGAGCTTTAAACTACCTGTGACGGGGGAAGGGGATAAAACAGGGCTCACCAGTAAAGAGCCTAAGGAGGCTGTGCTGGAAAAAGGGGTGAGGCAGATATCTCAGCTGAAGTGCATCTATACCAATGCACGCAGCATGGGCAATAAACAAGAAGAGCTTGAAGCCATTGTGAGGCAGGCTAACAATGACCTTGTAGCTATTACAGAAACATGGTGGGACCTCTCCCATGACTGGAATACTGGGATTGATGGCTACAAGCTCTTCAGAAGGGATAGACAGGGAAGAAAGGGTGGTGGCATAGCTCTCTATATCAAAGAGTGTTTTGATGTTGAAGAACTAGTGGTTGGAAATGACAAAGTAGAGTGTCTATGGATAAGGATCAGGGGGATAGTCTTTAGGAGTGACATCGTGGTGGGGGTCTGTTATAGACCACCTAGTCAGGATGAAGAAATAGATGAGATGTTCTATAAACAACTCGTAGATGTTGCACGATGGCCAGCACTCGTTCTCATGGGGGACTTCAACTTCCCTGATATATGCTGGAAATACAATACTGCGCAGAGGAAGCAGTCCTTGAGATTTCTAGAATGTGTGGATGATTGCTTCCTGACTCAGCTGGTGCAAGAGCCTACCAGGGGAGATGCCTTGCTTGACCTACTTTTCACTAACAGGGAAGGACTAGTAGGGGATGTGAAGGTTGGAGATTGTCTTGGCCGGAGTGACCATGAAATGGTGGAGTTTGCTATTCTGGGTGCCGTCAAGAGGGTGACTAGCAAAACTATTACCTTGGACTTCCAGAGGGCAGACTTTGACCTGTTCAGGACGCTTGTTGCAAGGGTCCCTTGGGACTTGCTCCTGAAGGGTAAAGGGGTCCAGGAAGCCTGGATGCTCCTCAAGATGGAAATCTTAAAGGCACAGGAGCAGGCAGTCCCAGAGTCCTGTAAGTCAAGCCGGAGGAGCAAAAGACCAGTGTGGATGAACCGGGATCTTTTGTTGAGACTCTGAGAGAAAAAGAGAGTCTATGTCCTCTGGAAGATGGGTCAGGCTACTTGGGGTGACTACAGAGAACTGGCCAAGATCTGCAGGCAGAAAATTAGAAATGCTAAAGCCCAGCTTGAAATTAGGCTGGCTACTGCTGTAAAGGAGAACAGGAAACCCTTTTACAAATATATTAACAGCAGGAGAAAAACTAAGGAAAATTTCCCTCCTTTACTCAACGAGGCAGGCAATATAACCACAGATGATAAGGAAAAGGCTGAGGTTCTCAATGCCTTCTTCACATCTGTCTTTAATAGACAGGACAGTTATCCACATGGTACTTGCCCTGACCTGGAAGTCCGGGACGGGGTGCATAATGCACCCCCTGTGATTCAAGCAGAGATGGTCAGAGATCTTCTCCTCCATCTGAACTGCCACAAGTCCATGGGGCCAGATGGGATCCACCCAAGGGTGCTGAGGGAGCTAGCAGAGGTGATTGCCGAGCCACTTTCTGCCATCTATCAGCATTCCTGGTTATCCTGAGAGGTCCCACAAGATTGGAGGCTTGCCGATGTGACTCCCATCTACAAGAAAGGCCGTAAGGAAGACCCGGGGAACTACAGGCCTGTCAGCCTGACCTCGGTATCAGGGAAAGTTATGGAACAGATGATATTGAGGGAGATCACACGACACGTGCATGGCAATAAAGGGATCAGACCCAGCCAGCACGGGTTCACCAGGGGCAGGTCGTGCTTGTCCAACCTCATCTCCTTCTATGACTGGGTGACCAGACAGGTAGATGAGGGAAAGGCTGTTGATGTAGTCTACCTGGACTTCAGCAAGGCCTTTGACACGGTCTCCCACAGTATTCTCCTAAGGAAACTGGCAGCCCGTGGTGTGGACAGGTTCACTCTTCTCTGGGTGGAGAACTGGCTGGAGGGCCGTGCCCAGAGGGTAGTGGTTAATGGAGTTAAGTCCAGCTGGCGTCCTGTAACGAGTGGTGTCCCCCAAGGGTCAGTTTTGGGGCCCATCTTGTTTAATATCTTTATTGATGACCTAGACGAGGGAATTGAGTGTATGCTCAGTAAGTTTGCAGATGACACAAAGCTGGGAGGATGTGTCAAACTGCCTGAGGGTAGGGAGGCCCTTCAGAGGGATTTGGATAGGCTGAACAGCTGGGCTGAGCAAAATGGGATGAGGTTCAATAAGACCAAGTGCCGGGTCCTGCACTTTGGCCACAATAACCCCATGCAATGCTATAGGCTTGGGGCAGAATGGCTTGAAGAATGTAGAGAGGAAAAGGACCTGGGGGTGTTGGTTGATGCTCGGCTCAACATGAGCCGGCAGTGTGCCCAGGTGGCTAAGAAGGCCAACAGCATCCTGGCCTGTATTAGAAATAGTGTAGCCAGCAGGAGCAGGGAGGTGATCATCCCCCTGTACTCAGCTCTGGTACGGCCGCACCTCGAGTACTGTGTTCAGTTTTGGGCCCCTCACTACAAGAAGGACATTGAGGCCCTGGAGCGTGTTCAGAGAAGGGCAACAAAACTGGTGAGGGGTCTGGAGCACAAGTCTTATGAGGAGCGGCTGAGGGAGCTGGGATTGTTTAGTCTGGAGAAGAGGAGGCTCAGAGGAGACCTTATTGCACTCTACCACTTCCTGAAGGGGGGTTGTGGTGAGGAGGGGGTAGGTCTCTTCTCCCTGATAAGTAATGACAGGACGAGAGGGAATGGCCACAAGTTGCGCCGGGGAAGATTTAGATTAGACCTGAGGAAGCATTTCTTTTCTGAAAGAGTGGTCAGGCACTGGAATGGCCTGCCTAGGGAGGTGGTTGAGGCACCATCCCTAGCGCTGTTCAAGAAGCGTTTAGATGAGGTGCTAAAGGACTTAATTTAGTAGTTGGGTAGAGATAGTGATAGGAGGATGGTTGGACTAGATGATCTTATAGGTCCTTTCCAACCTTATGAACTTATGAACTTATGAACAACATAGTTGCAAAGTCCTAGGTTGCATTAAACAAGGATATGCCCAAATGCAGCAGCCACGAACACAGAAACAAAGGAAAGGATCTGCTTACACTTAGAAGGCCTCAGATATCTGGAGATCTCCTGCGAGATATCCCTGCCTTCACTGCCAACCCTTAAATGATGTCTGGGAATGGGTGCATCCTGGCTCCACCCTTTCTGTTTGCTCAGATACACTGCATGCACCTGAACTCCCCTGGAGCGGCCCTCCCTTCCCCACCAGGTGTTCAATCACTGTTTCAAGCTGGCATTTTTATGTTAACATTTTATATGCTTGAGAAGATGACACACCTTTATACTGTTTTAATTTTATCCACATTAGCTTGCAACTACATGGCATTTCTCCGTAGTCATGAAACTGACTGATGTACAACTCTCACATTAAGTGTGTGCTTTTGAACTGCCAGGCTCCCTCCTGCAAGAGGAAGGAAAAAGAAAGAAAAAAAAATCTCTACTCACTTGAATCTTCTGTTCAGTGTTGTCAAAAACAGTCTGAAACTGTGGACCGTTTTTCTCAGCCTGAAATAAATGATTACCATAGACGTTGTTAATTGAAACCACCCTTTGTGTTCTTAAAATACAAAATGTAACATACTCTGCAAATAGTAGATATAAGACTTTGTGGTGTACAGAAACAGTACAAACAAACAAAACCATCATACTTTAGAAGGATTAATCTTTACCTTGATATATTCCACCTTCAGAAGGTCTAAGCCAGGTTTATCTGATGAACTAATTAAATGAAGGGGTGCTTTTTTACCTGTAATATACAAAAAACCACACATAAAATAAACAACAGTTAAGTTAGATTTCTGCTTTCAGTGAGCTAATGGCATCTGTGCCCTTAACACAGGGATGAGTTGTGAGTGCAGTCTGTCACAACCTACCACCCCGTGACATATGAATCAATGGTTTGTCTTCAAGTCTACGACAGCAAGTCTGTATCTTTTCTCTATCCAAAACTTATTTATCTGCTAAGCATTAAGGTGGCAGTCCACAACTGACAACTATACAATTGAGAAAAGCACTAACAGTGAGAAGTAGCATTATACCAAAGAACTGTGCCTGTAAAACTAAAGCAACGTCTGAATTTTAAGGAGCATGGAAGAACAGAAGAGAATTTCAGACTACTGCAAATACACCCAATATACTTCTCTTACATTACCTCCAATTTCATAGTAATCCAAGCTTATTGTCTTCAGATATGATACAGTTGCTAAATTATACGTTCTGACAGTTGCTTCTGTCCCGAGATGCTTTACATCAAACACAAGTATGGTTTCTTCAGTTTGTTCTTGCCTGGTGAGTTCTAGCAAAACCTGGATGAGTAAGAAATACAGTTTTGCCACCGTTTTACGTTCACTCAAATCAGCAATGAAGGGATGATAGCATTAATGCCCTGCTTATATCTGATGGTCACAGACACTTATGGATTTTGCTCACTGTAGGTGACTGCTGAGTTACTTGCTTTGTTCTTCCATTCCATTTCTTTTCTTGGAGGGAATGAAAGCAGTGGTGGTATCTAATTGAGACCTGCAGTAATTTTAATATAAAATACTAGTTCCAGGAATGGGCTTTTTTAATAGTTTTTCTCATAGAATCATAGGTGTTGGAAGGGACCTCAGGAGATCATCGAGTCCAACCCCCCTGCCAAAGAAGTTCCCTACACCAGGTCGCACAGGTAGTTTTTGTTGTTGTTTATGTTGTATTACACGACTTATAGACACACTTGAAGAACATATGTTTTACTTAGTCTTTTTTTTATAATTTATAAATAGAAATAACTAAAATACATATACATACGCACACATTTCACTTTAGTAAATATGTGTCATGTGTCTATAAACTTGGAGAACACTGGTAATAGAATAATGAGTCTTCTTAAAGTAAGTAGTCTTACTATAGAAGATTAAGACAGAATTAAAGAGACATACCTCTTTGATTTCAAACTTCAGTTGAAGATCTGTCAATTCCTCTTTAGCAGATTCCTTATTTCCTATTTCTTCTCCTTTACTTAACGTCCTATCACTTTGTTCACAACTTTCTTCAAAATCGAAATATTCCTCCTCAGAGTCTGCAGAACAGAGGTGATCCCCTACTTAGTAAATGCTTATCAGGAACAAGGATACATCTCACCCCCTCTTTCCCATTCACTTAAACCTAATCAGACAAAGCATGCTTTTTAGATCAATATTGCTTTTTTCCCAAAAGAAGTGACAAAATAGGAAGCCTTACTGAAGAAAGCATCAGAGTTTATATAAACATGTACAATTAGATGCTAAAGAATCTAGATAAAGAAAGTACAGTTGAAAAATTAACTTCTGGAAGCTTGTATGTTCCACTACGCAAATTTTTTTCTGGAACAACTATGAAAATAAATACTCAAATCCAAAGCATCAATCATTAATTTGCTATTTCCTATTCTTGCTCTGTATTTACAGAAACAGTAGAGCTTTGCTAACACAAAACATTTCAGAGAGCATTCCTGTAATGCTTGTAGCAGTATTTCTGCCATACACTGGCTACTGATGAAAGAATATGTGCTTTAGATATGTTACATAATGTTTTCCACGTTCATACTCCAAAGTAGGTGTCTTTGACATCAAACTCCTGAAACGGCAGCAGCAGATTCATTTGTGACTAAAGCAGTGCAACTGACTTCTGAAATAGTTTCCTCAATTCTCTAAAAGATGTGGCATGACACTTGGATAACTACACTGGATTGCTAATTGCATCCTAATGAAATTGCTATTAACAGCTCATTCTATTTACTCTTACGTTCTTATATTCTTGTGCAGAATATGAACTTATTTCAAAAAAGGTTTCTTTGTTTTTTAAAGAAGCATATGTAGTATTCTGAGGTAACAGCAGCGTTTTAATCTTATGCAGTGCAAGTTAGAGACAGCTGTACTCATCCCTACTGTCCCAGTAACGTGCTATAAGACCAACACTTGACTGAAAATGCTGAGTTGTTCCATAAATTTTACCTTGTTATTTTTTTCTTACCTGACACCATTTCTGCCAACAAGTGGTGAGTAGTAAGCAACCCTCTGGCATCAACAGGAATTGTGGGAATAGTTGCTGCCTAGAGTGAGAAGGAAAAACAAAAATCAGTTTTTAAGTTTTCATAATTTGATATATTCAGCTGTATTTTCCACCAATGATAAATCTTTAAGCTGGCCTTTCATTTACTAGACATCTGAGTTTTCCTGATACTTATACTAAAGCCAGTATGACAATGACAAAGCTAGCTTTGTTTGAATAAGCCAGCACTTTCTGACATTAAATTGTAATGAAGACACTTTTCATAGCTGAGATGAGCAACAGATCTCCTATTTTAGATAAAAAAGAGAGCAGGCATTAATCACTGATGATGCTGTCAAAGCGTTTTATTATTATTATTATTGTTTCACTTTTATTATTTATATTCAGCTTACCTTTGTGCTTGGAATTGACATAGATGACATCTGAGGCAATGGAATGCTATCAATCAGATCAAAAATTGCCTTCATTTTCTGGTCAGAAACCCTGATATGGACCAAAGGAAGCCCCCCTGACACTTTAAACCTTAAGAAAAAAGAAATCTGGTTCAGTCCAAGACAAAAGAAACAGTACCAGTTCTTGATTTAAAATATTACTGATCATAACACTAATATATTAAGGTCAGATCACAGTAAAGCTAGTGAATCTGCATTAAAAGCAAGTGTTGCACTCATTTGAGTCATTCATTTAGTCATTTCATTAAGTTAAGGTCATCAGGGAACAAATAGTGAAGCTCTGTTAACAGTAGTAAACTAAGACATTGATGTCTTCAAATTCTGAAGTATAACTAAACATTTTTTTCTTCTCTTTAAATACAAAATAATTAAAAAACTAAGCCCTCTCAACATTAATACGTTACTTTGCCATTCTGGTATCTTTTTCCACCATTGATTTTGCCAGATGTATATGAATATCCATAGGCTGTAACATATGTAAAGTTGATGAATGCTGAAAACGAGCCTTCTTCCAGTCTTCACCTGCAAGTATTAAATCAATTTAGACGAAACACACTGCTTGCAAATTGCTATAATTAAAATACTCTGAGTATTCAAACAGCATCCCCTGGAAAAACTGAATAACCCATTTATAAACAGAAGCAGTCAGAACAGTTTGGGTGAGATATTTTAAGAGTTTTTTAATAGATTTTAATATTCCTTAACAGTATATTGACTTGGCAGTCTTAAGCTCAATTCCACACCAAAAGATGTACTTGAATACAAAGATGTTTAAAAGGTAACATAGCATTTTGTTGACCATGAAACTTAAGTTCAAATGAACTACTACTAAGTCCAAATTCACCTGCATTTTACAGCATATTAGGGGAAATAATAGTCCAATGTTCTTATGTTGCTCACTAACAAAATAAAGAAACAATATAGAGTCCTACACCAAAACACAGATGTTTTAAGAGAAATTAATCAGTAAATTTCTCAGCTTAATACCAGAAGAGATGGGTGTTGTTATTGTTTTTTTTAATAATCTGTTTACTTAAACCCTGCTTTTTATTTTTTAAACATATTTACTAATTACAGAAAGGTATCCTTAATCAATCCTTTGAGTAAACACTTACAGTAAACAGTTGATTATCAGTTCAAAAGCATCTTAGTTTAAAAGCATTATTAGTTCAAAAATTTTGTTTTAGTACCTGCTCTTCCAAAAAGAAGTTGCACATTTTTTATTTCCACATCAAATTTGTCATAAGCTTTGTCCATAATCTCCTCTAAAGATGAAAAACCTGAAGCTTTGCTATTGCCTTGATTTATGCTGTTCAGCTAAAAAACATAAGGACAAGATAGGCATAAAATTCATATGTGTGATATTAATTCTAGTGATGATAAAAAAAGTTTACTAATGTAGCTTCATGATAGTCAAATGGATTCTTATAGAGAAGATACTCTAATTTCTTTCACACTTTCCTCTCCGAGGCTCTTAAATTTTTATTTCTGATGGTGCTATCAAACCATTCACGTGACATGAAATGAAGTCTTATTATTTAAAAGTTTACAGCCGAAGTACAAACAAAATATATAGACAATTATTTAACCAGATTTTAACTGACATTTTTTAGTTTTGTAGAAATAACAGAATCAACTTTCTAACTCAAGTAAAGAAAAATATATTCTCTTGTATTAATAAGGTACATAATTCTAAAGAAAAACAAAAGGAAAAATAATCCCATTTTGCTGAATATATCAAATATATTAATTAAAATATTATGATCATGATTTATCAAATAAGACAATGTTTCCAGGGAGGGTTGCACCACTGAAGTACATTAAAGACAACCTAACAGCTCTGAACACTGACAGAACTGCTGACTGCAACTGATTTTTCATGAAGTATCCTAGGTGAAAGCCTTTCCACAGACACGCACCTTCACCTTCTGAAATTCAGTTTTACATGACAGTGACATTAAGAGGAATAAAAAAAAAAAAAGTATTTCCTCCTTCTTCTGTGCTTATAAGGGAAATAATTTATATACCTGAAATGTACCGAAGTCCAAAATCAACAAATTTGAATTTTCATGGTAGAATCCTGTCTGCGGAACCAAAAGGTAGGAGGGTTTCAGATGAATCTTCAAGTCAAGAACTTTCCTCATCTCAATGATATGAACTAATCCTTTAACAAAAGAAAAGGGACATTAAAATCAAAATGTTACTCACAAGTAAAACATTTTTTCCAGGCCACATATGAAGAAATGTTATCTGAAATATAACACACATTAAATAAAAGCCTGACATTTTTAAAAGTGTTTTCCACCTAAGCTGACTGCTCTCCACTAAGTGAACGTTCACTAGTCCAAGTTATAAAAACAAACTAATCTAAAAAGACATCTAGTAATTAGCCAGCAAACAATACACAAAGGAAGTTTTACACATCATACAGAAATATTCTACGACATCTAAGGGCTTGCCTCAGGTGAGATGCCCCTTACCTGTAGCAGTTCTTTCCTTGATTTCTTCGAGCTTCATTAATGTGGCTGATGCTAACCTTTCAAGATCCATTCCCTTACTCGTCTGAAAGAATTCTACCATTGCATTTATTGTTCTCTTTTAAAGACAAAGAGATGAGAATTAACAACATATGCATAAGTCACTCAGTAAGAACTATAAATTAGATCTTAACCAAGCAAAGAGAATGAAAACAGTTAAAAAAGAATCACAAAAGAGAAAACAATTTTGCTTATTACTCACTGCATCGTATTTTATTTCCACAGGCTGTGATTCAATACTAAGACTCTGATCAGCAGTACTATCTTCTGGGTTAGTATTAAACTCTATCTTGAGTAGAGAAGACTTGCTATCCCCAATGGAAGCCACAAGAGATGGTACGACGTTTTCTTGTCTCAGGCCTGTAACGTACCAGTTTTCAAGCTTTGCTTCCACCCTAAAGAAGACAGATGGTTAATTACCATATAAATTCGGACACAGAACAGTTCCACATAGGAAAAACAAGCAAGATCAGAAAGCTTTTGATAAAGGAAAACAAGAAACCAAGCTAGCTTCACAGGACTAACACATCACGTGGTTTACAAATTGTAACATTAATAAACTGTGAAGAAACAGGTAGGAGGCATGTTGTTCACAACAACAAGGGTGATATTTTCTTTCAGCTGCAGCTGGTAGAAATGAAATCCCTTTTAGGGCGCTGGGTCTCTGTTGTTGGAATCCCTTTACTTCATGGACCACCCCCAGACTCTAGGTTTCAGTAAATGATACAGCACACATTTATGTAAAATTTGTAGAACTTATGGGAACCTTGTGTAGCACACAGATTGCACCTTTAATACTATGCAAAACTGCTTTCAGCAAAATATTTCCACAGTTAACACCTCAGCTGGTGGCTTTATGCATGAAGTCAAAACATAAAGGAACTGCAAATCAAAGCATGAAAAAAATGCAGATTCATTTCCCAGACACTGAAAACATTATTACATTACTGCATAATAAGTTGTGCTCATTATTTCTGGTGTGTTCTCTCTCAAAAGAGAAAGGTCTCTGCTTTCCACATGCTGGCTTTTACGTATTACCCACAATACATAGGTATGGATTTTCTTTTCTGTAGGAAGTAAGCAAGCATCACGTTCAGTAGCTTGGCTGGAATGTGTTAGCTAAACCACTTCACACTGCTTAAATCATAATTCCCCAAATTAATATACTACACTTTAACACACAGATTCAACAAACAGCTTATTCACATTCACACAGAAAAACAAATAGTATTCCTTTCCTCATTCCATTCAATATTATTTACCAAACTGACAGTATCTCCTAATTAGCTAGAAAGAGTGAAATATCAGAATCCATATACATAAAGAAATCAATGTAAAACAAATACAATACTCAAGGAAAAAAAAAGTGTAAGAAGTTTGAAAAAGAAGTAATGTTTCTAAAAAAATAAAATATAAATCCAATTACTTAATGGCTTGTGCTCCTGGGCGTTGTGATATTTTTGTACTCAAATCAATTATCCGTACTTTAAGAGTTTCTGCCACATTCTTGTCTTCTTTAATTGTAAGAGAAGTGCTTACCAGCTTCAGCGTCACAATATGGGCAATATACTAGCAAAGAGAGAGAAAATTGAAGTTAGTCATCTACGTCAGAAAAAAAAATCCAAACTACAAATTTAAATGAATCTAATGAAATGTGGAGTTACAGCTGAATCAGCAGCCATACATCCACCTGCAAGAACTTAGGTACAGAGAACTTCAACCCTCACCAGACAGTTCTGTAATATAAAACATGGTATTTTAAGAAAAGCTGAGTTAATTTGATTTCTTTTTTCTTCATTGGAATTCACAGGGATTTTAAACTGTGAAAGCAAGTGTCAAAAACATGTTTTGCCTATGCACCATTTGTAACTATTTCAATCAGCAAATTAAGAAACATTGAACCACACTTCATAATCAAGTTGAAGCCTGCACATTTCCACATGGTATTGGCAGAGATGAAAGTATCTTTACACACAGTAATTTGTCTAAACCAAAAATGAATCTTTTTCTATACAATTGCACTGTTTGGGTTTTTTTTTTATCTTTGCTGGTCAGATGCTTGCTGCTGCTCTACTCTCCTCAATCAGACAAGAACACAAGCTTACAGGATTGTACAGAGACTACCATGTCGCCACTTGTAATTCTGCACTTTCCTGTATGAAGAACAACATTCAAAAGATTTGTTTTTAAATTGTTCTCTTAAAAGTTGTTTACCTGTTTTGGTAAAGAAAGGCAATAGGAGCTGTCACTATATCCAATAGCAGTAAAAAGCTTAGCCTTCTCTTCTGGTGTCATTAGTTCATCAATAGCTAGAAAATAAAAATGTACATACATAAATAAAATCCACAAAAGCTTACACTTCACTAGTAACTACAACCAGTTTTCCTCCCACAAGTTTTCTACTGTACTTAAGTTCTGTTGACATAAAGCTCCATATTGAAGCAAATTCCACTTTGTAAAATAATAAGCAGTCTTCATATATGACATTACGTACATAGCACTGAAATTTCCAACATTTATACTGTGAGATTATCCATATTTTCCAACCGTGGGAAGAGCATTGAGGAGTACTGTTAGAACCCCCTTCTCATCCAGATGGCAGACCACTAGAATACAATATTTCAATCGTCACCTACAAAACCACAGCTGCAAACACAATACTCTTTTCCTCAGGAGGTTCTAAAGTGCTTAAGCCATTTCAGAAATATGCCCACTTTTCCAAATCAATCATCAATATATAAATAAAAACATAAAATAGATCAAAATGCATTGTACTGTCTGTTTCAATCTCCCTTCTGTACAGTACGAACCAAGACATAGTGTAACTTACTTACTTGTTATTCAATCCAACTATATAGAAACTCACAAGTCTATTAAAAAGTTACTAAAGTACAGCCTACACTTACTTTCAGGAACAGATGATTCCTCATCTTCCTTTTTTCTAGATTCTCTGCTACCCCAGAAACCACTAAACCATCCTCCACTTTTTTTTTCAACTTCAGTGGCTTTCTTCTTCAGTAGTTTCTGTCCTGATCTTATTGTCTACAAACCAGACATTAAAATATATAATTAATTATTATGTTTTGCTTTATTTTTTACTGTAAATTATGGGTTTAACAGACACGTGAGGGACAGCAACATTATCCCTGCAAGAGGAACTATTCTGGGCTTACCTTTTTACCCCAACTGCAGACAAAATTTGTATTTTCCCTACTGTTATAGCAGGCAACTCCTTAATACTGTCACAAATGAATTCCTAAATAAAATGCAGATTTCATCTATCTTTTAAGAATTCTATAATAGCTGTTGTTTAACTAAACTGGCCAACCTCTAGAAATGCATCCAAATATTTGAATGTATAGGTAGTATGGTAACAGCTTGATTTGAACAGCTGCAAAGCCAGTCTTGAAATAACAGAAGTCAAAGGAACAAAACAATCATTAACACAGAGACAATTGCTGAGTGGCACACACTAGGCAGCAAAAACAGTGCACAGTTTTACAAACTGGAAACCATTCCCTAAACTGATTCATTCCTGTCCTGGAAAAACTGGAAGCTTGCCTTCTTTCTTCCCCATTCAGCTATAGCCATCACCACAAATTTTGTCAAGATTCTATAATGACAAAACAATACTACTTGAAGTGTCACAATATTACTGAACAGAAATAATTTCTTACCTCAACTTGTGCCTGTTGTCTTGCTAGGACTATATTGAAGACATCAAGCTTTTTTTCTAGGTCCTGTAAAAATGTATAATGAAATCATCTGCTTCTCAGTCACATTTAGGAAAGGCTCACCACTACAATTTCTCTACCAATCTTGATTACTGTCATGCATATTTAAAGAATTATGTAATCACGCAATCAAAACATACTTGCCCTCGAGTATGTCCTGCATACCTGAATTTGCCTCTGTGTTTCTTCTGACAATTTGCTCTGTGTCAGTTTGTTCTTGTATGCATTTTTATAATTCTTCAGAAGTTGCCTATGTTGCCTTATGTTACTCCATGACCACATATGAGTATGTCTTCTGATGTGAACTTCAAGAACACTGTCACCTGCATATTTCCACCTACAATAAACCCACACGAGGGAATAATTTCATGTATCACTTTGTGCCCATCAACTTAGAAACTGCGGAGTATATTATTAATATGCAAACACTTTCTTCACCACCTCATTTAAGCTATTCACCTAGAAAATTTACACATTTTCTATTTTTTTTTTGTGAAAACACTGATGGCTTCTATTTAATGTCTGAAGAACTATAAATTTACATCCACTATTGACTTTGCATGTTTACAAATTACAAAGCATAAAATACACTTAAGCACTTTAATAAGCACCATCAATTCATTATTCAGAAAAAGATCCATAAAAAATGTAATCATCTCAAAACTAAGAACTAAAATTACAGTTGACACATTTCCCTCGTAATACATGGACTAATTTTTTTCTTTAGTCTTCCTAAAATTGTATTATAACTGCTACAGAGTTCACTGGAATTTTGTTCAGAGATTCTGGGATAAAGGCTAGCTTTTTTTAATCACTTGGTTCTTTCACATTTGGCTACCCAAAGCTATGTTAAGTTAAAACCATATTGCACATGTCATTATAAAACAGCATTATCCACAAAGGAGAATGATAAGACTGGAAAGGACTTGACACATCTCCCAGAGAATGCATGACCAAATAGAACTTACCATTGTCTGGCATTTTTATGGAGAGATACATTTGGCCTAAATTTTCTGTACGGTAAACTGCGAACCATGTAATCTATGGACTCCAGAAGGTCAATCATGCTGAGGTACTAAACACAGGAAAACAAGTTCCATAGCAAAGGTTCAGATTTCATTACATGCAATATTTCAAGAACTGTATGCTTATAAAGGTGTTTTCAGTGCTCCCCAAACTACATAGAAATTCAAGCCTATGCATTTCCACTGCTGTGTAAATGCAGACCAACAACTACACCTATTTCTCTTGGAGGACACCACCATCTGAATTTCTGGTTTCCCTGAGGAACACTGTCGTTGGCACTGTTCTCAACATAGACTACATTTGGGTATCAATAAGCATTAAAAATAACCTTAGAAAACTGTAAATTATCACTGAATAAACAATAACATCGCTGGGGAGCTACATAAATGAGTTTCTTGGTACTTCAGTGGGCTTTGTTGCCAAGGCCAGTATATACCATTCATCTGTTGCTTCATCCTTACTTCTCTTCCATTACAGTGTTGGCTCATAGAAGTAGAAAAGATTATTCTTCTGATTAACTCTTATCTCAGTAAGAGTTAATCATAGAATGATTCCACTCTCTATTCGCTGTCCCAAGTGCTGCCCTCAAAGCTTCTGCAGGTAACAGGGTCAGAGAGCCTGAATCTAATGGTGGGGAGCGACTGCCACACAAGGATCACATCTTTTAATTACTGCTACAGCTCCTCACGATTGTGAGGAAACAGGTGATAACCCAACTTACCTGCGGCTTTGTGAGTTCAACAGCAATTCTCTGTACTTCTACATTACAATCAAGCTTGGGAGTTTTCAGTTCTACTTCTGCATTTGGGTTGATAAAGACTCTTGCAGAGGCCGATACTGGTCTAAAAACTTAAGATTACAAAATTGAAATTAATTTAATACTGGAAACCATGTTAAAACTACATAAGCCCACTGCCTGATATATCACCTACTCTACATATTACGATGTCTACACTCAACATAGCAAAGTGCAAGGTTTTACACTTGGGTTGGAGTAATCCCAGACACGTATACAGATGAGGAGAACTCCCTAAGAACAGCCCTGTGGAGAAGATCTGGGGGTTCTGGTGGATGAAAGGCTAAACGTGAGCCAGCTGCGTGCTCTTGCACCTCAGAAGGTGAATGGTAGCCTGGGCTCCAACATTAAGAGGGGGGGACAGCTGGGACAGGGAGGTGATTGTCCCTCTCTACTCTGCCCTGTGAAGCACCATCTGGAGTGATGCGTCCAGGTCTGGGGCCCCCATTACAGGAAAGATGTGGAGCAGTTGGAGATGGTTCAGAGAAGAGCCATGAAGATGATCAGAGGGCTGGAACACCCCCCCTAAGGAGAGAGGCTCAAGGAACTGGGCTTGTTCAGCCTGGAGAAGAGAAGGCTGCGAGGAGACCTCATTGCAGCCTTCTGGTATTTAAAAGGGCATTACAAAAAGGAGGGGAATCAACTTTTTACTCAGGTAGACAGTGATAGGACAAGGGGAATGGCTTTAAGCTCAAGGAGCTAAGGTTTAGACTGGAAGTCAGGGGGAAGTTCTTCACTCTCAAGGAGAGAGTGGTGAGGTGCTGGCACAGGCTGCCTAGAGAGGTTGTGCATGCTCCATTCCTGGAAGTGTTCAAAACCAGATTGGATGGGGCCCTCGGCAACTTGGTCCAGTACCAGATCTGGAGGTTGCTGGCCCTGCCTTTAGTAGGGGGATTAGAACTTGATGATCCTTAGGGTCTCTTCCAACCCAAGCCATTCTATGATTCTATGAAACAGCATTTGATTCAGGCAATAAAATGAGATTAGCCCAGCAGTAGTTAGAAAAAATAACACCTCTAAGATGTTACATTATGTTTGGGCTTTTGTAAAATGAAGTTAGTGTGGGCATGCCTGTATGGTCAGTTCAGACCAACTAAAATGCTCAGAACAGTGTATAGTCATTCATTCATAGCTTACTTACTGTACTGGTAGCCTTGAGGCTGGTTATCACCACAAGGAATTCCTCTTTTCAGTTGATCCTGTAAAAGAATACAATACTCTCTAGCAATCGCTGAAGGGAATTTACTGTTGGTGTACTTAAAAATTTAGAGGACAGTTCAACTCCTATTCACATGTTTTCTGCAGGAGTTTCCCCCTACCTTCACCCCTTAAATGAGGTATCTAATGTAGCACAAGTACTTAAGAGTAAAACGTTTTAATACAGCAGATGAAATAAAAATAAGTTTCTTTCATCAAGTGGAATGTTATTACAATTTAATTCAACTTTGTTTATTAGTTCACTGAACCTTCATACCTTACATCAACTAGCGTTGATTAATTTAAAATATTCTAGCAATTGTGTACATTCACGTAGTGTAATAGATTAAGTATTCATTTTTAAACTTGTTGAAGGTGCTGAGACACTATATTCATAATCTACCCTTCCTCATGTTTATTCCATAAGGAAGCCATTCGAGTCTTCTGGTATTCTGCATTAAGACAGAAATGAAAGATATAATGTCAAAAAATAATGCAACAGCCTGAGAGGCCTGAGAAATACCATGCTGGCACTGAATCCTCATTCAAAATGAGGTCTCTTTGCTGTTGCAATTTTTCAGCAGTTTTTTTGAGGATGCTATACAAATACCTAATTAGCTCATCTGATTTTTGGATTGCAATGGAACTATCAGTTAAAACAGGACACGCTTTTAAGAAGCAGTATATACTATGAATTATATGAAGGCACATGAAGCACTTGTTACTGTCATATTTTACACACTGTCAGTATTAAGCATATTTTTTTCAAGGAAAATATCTCACAGATATAAATCTCTTCCAATAATTTCTTTTCCCAGTTTCTTACTTAAAAATATTTTGTATTTTACAAAAAAGTACGATTGCTCATTAGAAGTATTTGCATTTAAACATATTTTCTGAACTGTAACAGTGAAAGTAAGCTTTTCAATGAGCTTAAGTGTACAACAGCTAATTTCACAAACAGCCATATGCTCACATTATTTAAATATGAAGACTGTTGTATGAAAGTGACAGACTGCTATGGATTACACAGCTTATTCCAACTATGAGGCAGACCAATCAGATACTGTGCTAAATCTGAGTTCTTGATAATGCTGCTTACTTGTAAGACTGAAACAGCCTGTCTGGATGGAAGGCCTAGCACTTCAGGAAACAGGATATACTGCTGAATACATTTAAGATGTATCCTAGTCTTTAATACAGAAAATTCTGGAACAGAAAGGACTTCACAAGCAGCTGAGAGGATTTACACAAGTCGTCTTAGGCCCATGCCAAATTCCCCTCTTCCCTCACGATGAATTATTAAGAATTTGTAAGCACCTCTGCTAGACTAGAAAGGCATAATGGAAAGCACTCCAAGAAATTTTAGCTGTTTAAACGAAGTGAGAGACTGTAGACAGAACAAAGAACCAACAAATTCACAGCATCTTCTACATACAGTGAACTTACATTCCAATTTTTACAAAGTGAGAATTACTCTAGGATGGGAACTTGAACAAAAATAGAATGAAGTCTTCGGTTTCAAGTTCCACATAATAGAAAAGATTCAGAGTAAATTTAATGACTGGCTGGTTTTACCAGTTTTGACCATACTTCCTTCTTAGTATCAAGTCAGTTAAGGTTATGTTTCATCAACAAAATAAATAAATAAATAAATGGTATCTGGAAAAGACTAGGACAACAGAAGAAATAGAAACAAGGAATACTATATGAGGATACATAGAACATTTGCATAACATTTATAAACACAGTGGGCCAATATTGCGCTCTATTTTTTGCACATTTGTACTTATTTAAACAAAAAATAAAATGCAGACAGCATATACCACATATTTGGCATTCTCTGCAGCAAAATGAAATAAACTTCTGATAAACTAAGAAGAGTACTCATACATACAATATTCAAAGCCATGAGACTTGTTTTCATAATCTCTTCTAAAGTTTACTTTCAAAACTTTACTTTTACTTTCAAAGTATTCATTAACTTACTAGCCAACAGCACACTAGAATAACCAGTTGCTTCTTATTACCTACAAATAAGCTATCTTTTAACCACATTTATGTAATAGCCATCTGAAATGAATTTAACAGCAAAGGCACTTTTGCAACCCAGAACTACTCAACTGTGGTACAGAAAGAGGACGTTTGCCCTTAGCTACAATTTATGTCTATAATTGTCTTATTAATATGCCATGTTCCCAGTTTCTCTACAGAATAAGTGAAACTTGTTTTGTTTTTATTTAATTGCTGCCTTATCTCACAAGTA
Source organism: Cyrtonyx montezumae (assembly GCF_038088225.1). NCBI lineage: Eukaryota > Metazoa > Chordata > Aves > Galliformes > Odontophoridae > Cyrtonyx > Cyrtonyx montezumae. The sequence continues at coordinate 18,342,521 of NW_027071903.1, forward strand.
TTTCATGGGCTTACAACGCTACAATGTACAATACACCACTACTCATCTAGCTAACAGCAACTCAAAACACTAACGAATTAGAAAAACTAGACACAGCCTTCAAAAAGCTCACACTCTTCCCCTGTAATTACCATTTTAATTATTTTCAGCTTCATCTCTGCTACACAGTCCACCTTAATTATGTTTCACCCAACCTCATTTTCAGAAGTCATCATTAGTCAGTCCTACTGAGTACTTCCCATTTAAAGCTTTGGCCCCTTTTTTTAGTCTTGACAAATGCAGCATAGTCCTTTTACCAGATCTGCTTCCCATAAGGATGGGTACTTGGCTAATACCTTAAGAGAAATACTACATTAACCACTCTATATTTTAAGTCAGACAAAGGACAGCTACTACCTAGAAGCTATAGTCTGCTAAAAGTAAAAAAGAATAAGTGCACTTTGCTTTATGATCTTGTTCTTCTGTTTGGCAATGTTCTCTGCTTTACTATCTTGTTCTTCTGATTGGGTACATCACATTGGTTAGTTTCATCAAGGCAGCTTAAATATCTCGATATATCAAATATTCTGAAATTTTATTAACTCCATGATTATTTGCTATGTCAGTTTTCATTACAGTAGCTAAATAAGACCTCATATGGCCTTGAGATTTAATAAACAGTACTGAATAAGCAGCATGCTAAGTCACAGACTAATAGAACAAACCCAGTTTCTGACCATCTATAAATCTCTAGGAGTTGGTAACATACAAAGTCAACAAAACATACTAGCTATCACTGGCACAATGGATTAACACATGGCCCTGCAATCACAATAGAGCTGACCCCATGTTTGGGGCTGGGTGTTGTGCAAATAAATATGGCAGTGTTTGAAACAATATAACAGTCATGAGAAAGAGCACAGCTCAATACATTTAACTCTATATTACCAGTATTTGTTCATGGGAGCCACGGTAATACATTTTGCTGTGTACATTCCAATAAGCACTGAGGCTGTCCAAGCATAAAAGCTGCAGAGAAAAACAACAATATTCAGCAGATTCCACGTAGGCTATACGACAGATCTACTATAAGCACTGAAATGCAATTAATTTTATAATACTATTTTTTAAAGAAAACTTCTTGCTAAAAAGCATACTGTTAAAGTGCACACATTCACACACACTGATCAGAAGCAATTGGGGTGGGGAGGAGTAAAAGGGCATGCTTCACTACCAGAATCCAAACATGTTTTACATACAGACTAGCATAGGAAATGGCAATTTGACAAAACTACTAGAAATCATAGCTGCTACACAGATTTCAGTCTTCCGGTGTAATGTTTATCAGCAGATCAAAGTTAGCATTTGATTGGTTAAACTATGATGTTGAAAGGTATGATTCACTTAAAGCCAGTCTTTTTTGGTTCTACTTTACTTAAATATGAAGAAAACTTAAGTAAAATGTAAGAATTCACAGTTTTTCCTAGTTTTCTTTGGAACTGCAGACTACGTCATCCCAAATGTCAACTGCTAGCTTCACTTTTTAATCAGTTGGGAAAAAAACACATTACCTTGTAAATTACTTTTGTAGCATCATTTAGAATTGAAGGTTTCCAGTTCTCATTTGTTGTCTAAAAGTTTAAAGGGACAAAAGTCATTCCACGATGTACCTTAGTTATCATACCTGTGGTTTTATACTGTTCTTTCAAGCACAGAATAAATCACTTTGGTGCTACCAGATTACAGAAGTCAACTTCTCTAGACTGCACATACACAAGTCAAAAGCCAATACCAAATTTGTGAGTTTCTTTTAGTTCTCAACTCCTTATCCTACCCATTTATAGAAAACAAGTTAGCTGAAATACCACATTCTTCATCATGATGTAACATCTGCCTTAATTTATCTACTGGACATGGAAACAACCTTTCCTATGAAACTAAACACACTCACTTTAAAATGTCACTTGGAACATAAGAAGAAATCAATTGTCTCAAAAAAGTATGATGTTTCTCAATAATCTTGCCTTCTGCTTGTACAAACTTCAAGTACTATTTGCATGAAGAAAAGATTACCTTACCCTCCATATCCATATTTCAATTGCTTTATATTAAATGCATGACTTATCCCTTCTGGTGCCCAATCAAAGATAAGTAAATCAATAACATGAACATATGCATGCATACAAATATTACCAATAAACTAAGCTCGCGCAATGTCATTCCCAAAGAAATTGGACACTGTGGATCTGTAATCTGAAAAAATAGAAAAAAAAAAGCTATTTAACCCTATTCATTGCACACTAAGAATCGTTTCATTAAAACTGATTGAAATCTTGAGCTGTTTTCCTCTGCTTAATTATTCTTGTTGAAGCATTCAGTTGGGTCAATACCAATACGGCTGCAGATTAAAGGCTTAGGAATTCAATTCTGAAATTTTCTTTCAGGTTTTAAAACCTCTGTATAGTAAAGAACTGAAGAACTATCAAGTACCATGTCTCAGTCAGCTATATGACTTTCTGATTTCCATTTGTCCCACCACTTTGAATACAGTATCTCTAAAAACAGTTCCAAAATAGCTTACGGTAATGTTTTATGTCCAAAGCTGCATGTAGATAGGAAACAATCTCATTACAAACTGCTTCACCTGTTTCCAGGAAGCTGGAATGGGGACAGAATACTATGTAGGTATTTAACTTCCTGTTTTCCAACTCATCTAGAAGTCCACAAGTCACTGCTGTTTTGAATTTCAGTCTTCACAATTAAAAATTCTGTACATCAACAGCATGTGTTAACGTATGACAAACGGTCACTACACACATTTAGTGAGCGAGGCACCACCAGGCAATGCAAAATACAGAGTACCAACTTCACATTTCCAAAATATCACTGGCTTTCGGTTGTACCTGAAGTACTTCATTCAAAGACACACATAAGAAGCCACAATAAAATTTCAAGGTGGTGGTAAATAATGGTTTATCTCTGAGGACAAGACTATAATGACTTCACTAGAGTCAAACTTCAAATGGAAAGCATGCTCCAGGTACTTACATCATCTTCATATTTAACATGAATGCCTGTGATCTTGACTTGGACATTTTTTATAACTTGAGTTGCAAGCTTTTCCAAGAAAGTATCCTTCTTCTCCTCCTTTGGTTTATCTGGAAAATAAAAGAAATAAATAAATAGCATTCAGTGAAACAAATACACATTGAGTTTAACCACACTAACTGCTACTCCAACATAAATTTCATGCTTATTCTAACATGAATGCCTAGCACTTGAATTTTTAGCTACTTAGATTTTTTTTTCCTTTTCTGTACATCCATATTGAAAAAAATGTAGTATTAGTTTTGTGCATACACACAACTGTAAGAACATTTATTTCTAAGTTTCATCGATAATAGCGGAGCTTACACTAAGTTCCAGTTTGATTAAGATAGGCCTCTCCACTCCCTCCAAGGCAAAAGCCCTTTAGAAGCTTCTCAGCAACGAACTAGGAGATTCAGCAAGAAAACAGATAAATAGCTGTAATTTAGCACAAAGTACCCTAAAATACCCAGGTGAAGATGATGCTTACAATAATAAAGGATTGGTTCGTTTGATCTTCTCACAGGATATTCGAAAAGATTAAACAGTTTACATACCATAAATGAAAATGTAAAGACACTATGTGAAAATATTCTTGTTCTTCAGTAGTGAAATCGTACTGTGATCATTTAAGCTAAGTTCGTAAGTTATAAATTTGTAAGGACTAAACACAAGTGTATTGCATCCAGAGAGTAGATAACCAGCAACAAAAAGCTCTATGTTCTGTTCCAATAAATAGGGGAAAAATAATCAGTGGATGGAGATGCAAGACTAAGAGAAACTAATACAAACAGCATGCAAAATATGAAGAAACAAAAAACAACAACCAAAGTCATGTTTTTACCCACCTTTTGAGTGATCACGACCTTTAAAGGGTCTCTTAAAATGCTTTTTATACTTTTTACGCTTACGTCCTTTTTTTCAGCGCAAGCAATTTTTTGGGAAAAGCATAAAATCCAAGTTAGCAAAGCAGAAATGCAAGAAACTTAAGGAAAGACAGAAAAAAGTTTAGCTTGTCAAAGCAGAATGCCTTAGTAAGCTCTCATTAAAAGCTTTTAAAGAATTTCATAGTTGTTAAGGAAGCCATCAGATACTCTTCATAACACAAAGCATCATTTTCCATCCTTCTTGTACATGTGGATTCACTTTCATGAAAGCAACTGAAGCCTTGCCTTTTCTTTTTCTACTTAATGCCAAAGCCTCACTAAACCAAGTAGCCAGTAACAACCTGAGATTGCACTGTGATCAAGGGCCCTGCCAATTATAAGTCAAGGCATTAAATTCACATTTCCTGATTCCTTACACAACATCCCAGGAGTTTAAGGAGTTACAAATAATCACCAGGCTTATTAGCAAATAAACAGACTTTTTAATGAATTCATTTCAGATCTCCAATGTACAAAGCAGACATGAAAGCAGAATTATGACTACTTATTAGAACCCTAGTGAATATCTTTTTCTGTAATCCAAGCATTTATTTAATGACTTCAGGCAAAGGCATAATTGTCGTAACTATACACTTAATAGAATATTCATATAGGAAAAACATAGAAGTCAAAATCCAGATGAGGCTTGTACCATGCAAGTGCATAAACTCCAAGTTAAGACACTCATGATGAATAAGAAAACCCAAAGAGGACTTTTCAATAAGATTCTCACAATAATTAAAAGCAGGATATGAAAGTAATTGGAATGAATGACAGCTGAAACTGACCAAAAAATGCATAAAGAAATAATTTCATGTAGAACTATTAAAGAATTATAAAATTATAACATTCACTTACAAATTACAGTCAAAACAATCATAACCATTCCACAAGTTAAGTTAACAGGCTATTTTTTCACATTTCTAAAGAAAAACAGTTTGATGAGTTACATCATTTCACTCCACCCTTCTGTCCGTAAGCAGAAAAGAATTTAGCAGTAGGGCCTGTACTTAACTTTACCAGGTTTTAGCACAAGAAGGGTGTATCCTACTAAAGTAGAATGGAAACAAGCACAAAGGCCAATTTAACTTAGGGGAAGAGTTTTGTTCTTTTATGTACTTTGCGCATTCCTTCACAGAAAGGAGGAAGTGCCAGCCAAGACTTCAACTTGTCCTGTATGTACTTACAAAGTGGCCACTCTACAAATAAAAAATAAATAGGCTAAGGAGGGAGAAGAAAAGCTAAGCCAGTATTTTAATGCTGAAGCAGAACACTGTCAGCATTTTATGACACTCTTGAATTTGAAACAGATGATAGATAGCTATATAAAAGGCCTCCCAGTCTTCTTCAACAGCCTTACTCTCCTAAAGTTTCTGCATGAATCAAAAATCATGAAAATCTTATTTCTAAAATTACTGATATTCATACGCTAACCAAAAATGTATTGTTTTCTCATTTCCACATTTAGCTGCTTTGGGTTTTGTTGTTGCTGTTTAAGCATAAAGCTGCAATTAAGCATGCATACCCACCAGGCTTGGTGTCCTTGTAAATCAGACTTTCCAACCCATACAAGGAATCTTGTGAATGAGCACCTTGGTCCATATGGCAGCAAATAACCAAAAAATGCATTTTGTTTAAAAGAAGGAAATTAGCCCCTGCTTTCATGTTACGTTCAGCTCCTGGGTTAACACTGAGTTCATAAAACTCTCATCAAGATAGCATTAACACTGTAGTACCCAACAACCAGAGCTGCTTCACAAATACCTAATTTCAAAGACTGTATTCAAATGCATATCACATCATTTTCTGTTTACTTCTATCCAGCAAGAGACAAGAGTTTCAAACTTTGGTCTCTCTATATGAATATTGATGCTCACAGACTTAAATAGCTTGGAAAACATAAAGAGTTCAATTTCTGATAGCAGATCTTGCTATTACTTCTCTATCACGTTACAGTAACCACACAGAGACATAACCATTTTGTTCAACACCCAAACTGTATTGTTGAAAGTATCTCTAGAACCACCCTACTGAATTAATTCTTCACACATTAACATCAGTTGAGTACTAATCAAATGAGGAAATACAGACAAGAATTCACAGTTCTGAAAACACTCCATTCAGTTATTTCCCAGATTTTTTACCAACTATTGTGAACTAGCCTACTAGGTTAAACTCTTTTTATCCCATTGCCCTTCATCCTATTGCTACTGATGCAAAGAATAACAGCTTAGGTATGGCTATAACCAAGGTCCAACTTCTACGAACGCTCCTTTGCTTCTATATAAAGTGGCAGTTGCAAAATTCAGCCACTCAAGTAGCTTAGTTCACAGATAGTTTCTGATTTACTAAAGACAATAAATAAAACAGGGTTTATTTCTGCACTTTATATAGATGGCTAAATTGCTGCATAAAGGACTGCAAATGTGTATTTCAAATTAACAAAATAGGAATAAGACAGCAGAGTGTCCTGAAGCTGGAAAATAAAGCAAGCAGAGAAACTACAATGCAGACTATCTTTCCCCAAGTATTCTAAGGACAATTTCATTTATAGAAGCTTTTCCAAGGCCAATGACTTGCATCATTATTATTTTCACAGGGACGCATCTTATCAACTGTGATAGGATTACCTCCTATCACACAAAACCTTCAGTAATCATCTCTTTACTCTAACATATGTACTTACCTGTCATCCAGTCATCAGTTCTGCACTTGGTCTGTGTTCAAAGTAACCTAATTTATATCATTACTCTAATATATGCATTTGTTATGATAAAAAATAAAACAAGACTAACCAGTCTGTAATGCTGAGAACTTCTTCACAGTGCAGTGAGGCAGCACTGGCACAGGCTGCCCAGAGAGGTGGTGGAGTCTCCTTCTCTGTAGGCATTCAAGACCTGCCTGGACACCTACCCGTGCAACCTGGGCTAGGGAGCTGCTCTGGCAGGGGGGGGCAGGACTTGATGATCACTAGAGATCCCTTCCAACCCCTGCAATTCTGTGATTTTAACCCATTATTTAAATTTTCAATGATCTAGATCAAAACTTTACTTAAAGTTTACTGACTTCAAATTGTCTTGATGAGGAAATAAATAAAGAAAACAGTCTCATTTCTTAAGCCAGTCCCAGTGCAGTATCATAAAATGGCTTAGCTCATCAGGGACCTCACAGATCACCCAGCTCCGTCCCCCTGCCATTGGTAGGGTTGCCAGCCACTAGATGAAGCTGCCTGAGATCCCATCCAACTCAGCCTTGAATGCCTTCATGGACAGAACACTCGCAAGCTCTCTGGGCAATCTGTTGCAGTTTTTTACTCAGTATTCTGTGTAAAAAATTTATTCCTAACATGTAACCTAAATCTCCCCTTGTTTCTTAAAAAGCCATCTCTCCCTTGTCCTGTCAGTATCAGACCATGCCAAAAGCTGGTCCTCCTCCTCCTTGTAAGCTCCCTTCAAGTTCTAGAAGGCTACAATGAGGTCTCTCCAGAACCTTCTCTTCTCCAAGCTAAACAAGCTCAACTCCCTCAACCTCTCCTCATAGGAGGTTTGCTCCAATCCTCTGAGCATCTTCATTGTCCTCTTCTAAACCCATTCCAACAGCTCCACATCCCTCCTGTTCCTCCTTAATCTCTCTACCATCTCCTTGAGCTATGCCAGTACAATCCATACCACCATACATCATATATCTTCCAACACACAAAAGAAACCAGCAGAAACTGAAGGCACTATTGTTGATAGTTTTTTGTGAAACATATTAAACCTTTCTACTTCCCTTTAACTTTCTTCTAAGCAAAGAATGACTTCTCACGTGCACCTGTACAACATTATTCAACATCCATAACCGAAATTCTAAAGAAATAAACATTTGCCACATGAGAAGCAGTTGCTGTCTTTGGTCCTGTTCCCAAAGAGCTTCATGAAAAAAACAACAAAAAACACACCAGATAACTAATTTCTCATTTTCAACGGACAAAGAAATGGTAAACAAAATGAGTAACACTTCTTAAGCTTAAACTAAAGAGGAAAGAGTCTTTTTAAAGCACTGTAGTTAAAATTAGCTAGACACTTAAAATGTTCTGAATCGATTACAAATCAAGATTTCACTTCCACAGCACAATAGATCCCCAGATTCCATCAGAGGTTTGCATTACTGGCTCGGTACCTTTTTCAGCTGCTTTCTGCAAGGCTTCCTCAATTCTGGCCAGCTCCTTTTGTTTATTATCTTGCAAGTATTTTTCTTCCTTCTCTGCATCATACTTAATGCCTGTAAGCAAAGTTGGGACAGTATTACCCTAAATTTCAAATTATGTAAATGCATAATTATCAATGTGCACTATATTGAACATTATGTTGCAAAATGTCATTTTAAACAAAGGCTATTCTAGTTGCTGAAACCTCCATCCTGCCTCTGAAACTGGTATTTTAACACAGTGGGATACAACAGATAACATCTAAGCACTGTTTTACAGGAGTACCTTTCCATGTATAATGAGGCACTTAAATGTGGTGTGCACTGTGTAATGCAGGTTCTGATTTCTGCTACACATATAAATGACATTCCAGAAATTTTACTTTCCTTATTATAACAAAGCATCTGATTTCACTGAAAGTAAGCTAAATTCTCAGATCTTCTCCCTCTCTAAAAATCAGCTGTAACAGAATTACCACTTTTGATTGTTATTAGGAGCAGACTGCGTCCTGCAACAGCTAAAAGGTCTAAACTGTACCAGAAAAGTGGTCTCAAGACAGCACACAGCAAAGGAAACATGTCTGTTAAACTGAACTTAAAACAAATGGATACAAGCAAGACTTTCCATTACAGCAACAAGTGCTCTTCTTGCACACTGCTCTTCCACTCACTTCCCTGCATTTGTCTAGAAACTCCCCTGGGGAAGCTGAGTGTAAAAATTATTACATACTTACTTTAATGGCACCTTTAGATACTTACCTCTTTGATTATTTTACTATGTCGAGAAGATTACTTACTTGCTCCAGGGACTATAAGAAGATACAAGCCTTCTAAAGTTGCAACAACTGCTTCACCATACAGGTTCTTCCAAGGAATCTTCAGAGTCAGTTTATCTGCATGAAGCAGATAAAAGTTACCTTAAACAAAAACCTACGCTGAATATATAATGAAGGTCATTAGTTCTCTATCTTCACGTTTATGAGGAGAAACTACATGGGTACATCTTTCATAAAGCCCTCAGAGTTCAAAAATATATGCAGAGAAAACACAAGCAAGAAGATGCAGTTTTGAATCTAAAGACTTCGGATCAAAAACTGAGATTGTGAGTAGATTTTAATTCACTGTTATGAATGTGATTTTCCCAGGGAAGTATGAGAAGGAACAGAATATATCTATCTCCAAAAAACACTTCCTTTGAAAAAGCAACACAGACCTCAAGGGGAAGAATTTTTAACATGTACCTAAGAGTGGCTGAACACTTGACGCGTCTGCCAATTTTTCAGCAACCTTACTTAAGCTCTTCATATTCCTTATCTACCCTTTGAAGAGTCACACTGATTCTAGTTCCACTGAACAGCTCCCTTAATCATCCATGTACCTGTGGAACACTTTTCAGATATTGTTTCACAATCAGCCTATAAAATTACACAAACAGGGTTACCCAATGAACTTTTTATCATTTATGTAGGGCAGCCAAATTAGACATCTACACTAGCTTTAACAGCACGTACTATTACATAGATCACCTAAGAAATCTCGATAAAAGAAATGTAAAGGAAAGAATGATCCTGAGGCTTGTACTCAAACTCCCATTTTATGATTTAACTTACCTATCTGGCCAACTCTGACTCTGAAAGGTACATCCAGTTCATTCTGTAAAAGAAAAGATTGAACAGATTCCGGTATTGTGAAGGGAACTTGCTTCATACAGCAGAATTATCATCCTGACTTCTCTTAAAACTCTACGCACAAAACTGATGTTCCAGAACAGACAGTTCTCAGTATGACATAGATATAATTAACCAATGTTCATGTGAACATGGGAATCCATAAACACTGCTGGGCTTGTCGAAAGCCAAAAAACAAAGGAGTTATACATTTCTAGCAGCTCTTTAATACAATATGATAATGCTTTGCTCCATAGGTTACTTGAGAAGTAAAGTTTCATCTACATGTGAGAATATAATTTGACATTTTTGCTCAGTCATCCCATAGGTCTTATCTTTTTGATAATCAGTACAGCACTTAGAATTTACTAATAAGTTTTTAAAATGTCAGTAATAAGTTCTTTGGAAAATGCCTGACAATCATCAAGAACTTTACAGACTCAAATCTGAGGAAAACATGACACGTGAACAATTATTAGCACCAATTAAAACCTCTTGAAGGATCTCATCAACCTAGCGTACCAACAGGAATAAAACCACCAGTTAAGAGAGAAAATAAACTGGAAGATAAAAATAAAGAAACAAAAGATAAAACTAAAAATTAAGACAATGATTTAACTATTCTTACAGTAAAAAACCAATTTCTAGCTGGTACCACCTGCTGTGAGTTTTATAGCAATAATTTGGTTAGTGTAAGCCTGAGAAAAATGCAAGAGGTTGTTAGAGAGTTTAGGATGTAGTCTGTCATCTGACATTTTAAATTATGATTGAGAAATAGGATAAAGCAGGAGAAATGCATCAGGAATAATTCATTAACATTGCTATTCCAAGTGTTTAACAGCATAAAAAAATAATATTAATGGCAACTGCCACATTATATTTCTCTTTACAGTTAAGGTCACACAAAGTGAAACAACATCCTCAAAGGACAAAATATGTATTCCAGAGTAACACTTCAGCATTTTGTGACCAAATAAAATCTTTTAACATATTTTGGGATTAAAGTTATTTATCTACTTATTATTTTTCCAAGGTGCATAGGAATCCATTTGTAATATAAATACACACAGATTTATTTTTAGAATTCTTACACTAATATTGGTTCATTTAGCATTAGCTGTAGCCTATATTTGACAGAGGTTTGATAAACTTTTATTTTAATGAAGTGCCTTCTTTCTGGGACTAAGGAAAAAAAATTGCAAGAATAACACTAAATGCAATTATTTGCTCCAGTCTACCTTTTGTAAAGGGGTTTCCTTACTTACATATGAAATATATCATACTTATCAGAAATTAAAAGCTAGTTATATTCTGATAGGAAAACTTAAGAGAAAAACAAAAATGATCCAGACAGCAGCAGCAGACAAACTACAAAAAGATGAAGTTGTATCGCAGCACATACCTTTAATTCCTTTTTCAATAAGCTCTCTAAATGCTTCTCTAAAAATGGTACTCAATACTAACCTCATTTTAATTACTTTTGAAAAAATATCCATCATACTGCAACTGTAAAGTAGTCAGAAATACCCCTTATTTTCATGTTTACAACTTTTTTCATCTTTCCTTGAGAAAACTATAACCATTTTCATACATAACAACTAGATCTGTAATCAACCATGACATCACCATAAGGAAGATTTACATACAAATTAGATGGTATTTCCTTCCTTACCTACTTCCTTCTTAACTGCTGTATTATAAAGCCCTAAACAAAAATATCTTTAAGTACAAAGTTACTAGCAATGGGTAAAAGAGGCAAGTAAATGAAATTTCAGAACGACGAAAAAAACAGTGATGTCAAGCAAAAATTCAACATGTTTTGCCTAATCTTTCTGAGTGAAGTGTGAAGCACGCTGAAGTTTGTGGTAGTAATAATCTTTCAGTAGTACAGCACACAATAATCAACGAAGGCTTTCTCAGACAAGAATCTGGGTACTTATTGGAAGCTCTTCTTGTTTTTCCTCCACTGTTACTCCTATTTTAAAAGGGACCAAACATTTAAATAACCATGTTACATGGTTAATCAGTATGTGCATACTAAATTCAGACTGTACACATCCCAAACGTGTCATCCTTGACAGTTTTAACTGAGAACCAACTTACCAGTTGGTATAGTCATAAACATAAGCCTCTAATTCATCAACAGGTGAAACCTCTTCTCTCCTCGTACCCACATCTATAAACATAGCATCACAATCTCTCAGAGGACTTCAGTCAACAATCTGCAGGAGTCAGGCTTTAAAAATCCATTTATTCAATACAAGCAGAGAAAAAAGAACATGCAGACCTATGCATACCAGTTATTCCTAATTCTGAACCACACAACCATCTACTGCTTGAATACACAAGTGTTAAACCCTATGGAAATCTAAACTATGACTTTATGGTATTACGATTATGAAGCAACAACCACAGAAGAAATTAAGATCTTTAGCTTGTAATGGAAGACTAAAGCAGTAACAGAAGTGTACAAACATTTTAGAGATCTACTATTTCAAGCTTCACATATTAGGACAGATGATATCTATGTAGAAAAAAGGTGGAAAAAGACCTTAAAGATCATCCAAACCATCCACCAACACATCACCAATATTGCCTACTAAATCTTGTTCCTCTGTAGAACACCTATCTTTTCTTGAATACCTACAGGGATGATGACTTCATCACCACCCTGGGCAGCTTGTGCCAACACCTAAACACTCTTCCTGAGAATAAACTATTCCTAGTATCCAACCTGAACTTCCCCTGGCACAACTTAAGACCATTACCTCTTATCCCATTGCTGCCACCTGGGACAACAGGCAGACCCCCAGCCAGCTACAACCTCCTTGCAGGGAGCTGCAGACAGCAATCCATGATCCTCCTCTTTTCCAGACTGAATCATACCAATTCCGTCAGCCACTCCCCATAAGAATTGTGGTCCAGTGCCTTCACAGCTTTGTTGCCCTTCTCTGGGTACACTCCAGGACCTCAATGTCTTTCTTGTAGTGAGAGGCCCAACACTGAACAATGCTTGAGCTACAACCTCATCAGTGCCAAATACAGAGGGATGATTACTTCCCTGTCCTGCTGGCCGCACTACTTCTGATACAAGCCAGGATGCCATTGGCCTTCGCCACCTAGGCACACTGCTGGCTCATGTTCAGCCTGCAACCAATATCCCCAGATCCTTTTCCTCTGCGCAGTTTTCCAGTCACTCTACTCCAAGCCTGAAGCCACACATAGGATTGTTCAAACTGAAATGTAGGACCCAGCACTTGGTCTTGTTAAACTTTATCCCACTGGCCTCAGTCCATCAATCCAGCCTGTCCAGATCCCTCTGTAGGGCCTTCTGCTCCTGAGGCAGACTGATATGCAGAAAACAATAGGAAACGTACTTGAAAACACTACTGATAGTTTCTCAGAAGAACTTTTCTTGGGTACATACTTACGATTGAACCTGTGGCCACTTTTCCCTTTGTTCCAGTAACATTAGCAACTTTAGAAGCCATTAATCAAGTACCGGTAGCAAGCAAAGAAGGCACACAGTGAAGTGAGACCACAGTAAGCGGCCCTGGAACTCAGCCCTTACACCACTGACACAGCTTGAGAATCACCGCAGTACTTACTAGCGCATTCTCCTTTATTTGCAAGTTGTCAAGCTCCACATTACCTACATGGAAGAAAAAAGGGCAGTGATTTCAACAACGCCATGCAAGCAGGAACGAGGAAAACAACCACAGCCTTCCAAACACGTAACATTGGGGAGCACAGGCACGCCGAGTCACACACGAGGAAGGCTACACGTGTACCAGCTGAGTGCTTTAACACCAACCCTCCTGGGGCTGTACTGTTTATAATACAGGTGCGAGTCATTCACCGCCGTGGCAGCAGCACAGGCACGCTGACAAGAAACGCTCCGGCCCTCACCAGAGCCAGCCCGCTCCGGACTACACCTCACGGGCAGCCCCAGCTCCCTCGGGGGCGCCGCCCGCCGCCGGGGGTCGCCAGCAGCGCGGGAATCCGCGGCCCCACAGACCACAGCCGCCCCACCGCACCCCGAGGGGGGGGGTGGTCCGCGGTCCCGAGCCGGACGACCGCCCGCCCCTGAGGGAGGGCCGCGTCCCGCAAAGCGCCCGCCCTTCGCGGGGGGGAGAGCAGGAGGGAGGCTCCGTAGGCCGCCAGTCCCTCGGGGGACCGCAGCCGGCGAGACCCGCGAGGAAGCGCCCTCCCCCAGCGGCAGCGGCGGCTCCGCTACGCCACAGAACAGGGGCGGAACGGGCTTCTTACCCCCCCATATTCCCAGCTTGAGCTGGGATTTGTTCAGGTTCTCCACATAGTCGCCCAGGAAGCGGTTCAGCAGATCCGCCACCACCGACTCCAGCACCATGGCGGAGACGGGCCCGCCGCCCGCGGCCCACCGGGAGCGGACAGCAGCGCGGAGGGGACGAAAAGCGGGAGGGGCGGCGGGGCGCGTTCCCGCGGTCAGGTGACGGGGCGGGGCCGCGCGGGGCTGAGGGGGTGTCACAGAGGAACTCGGTTGTGTTCCTCCAGTCGCCCAGGGGATCTGAAAAGCGTCGGAAAAGGAGAACGGGAGAGGGGAAATGAGTACAGGCCTCAAAAATACGTGAAAGCAAGACAACGCGGAGCAAATGCTGCTCCAAAACGATATGGAGCTGAGTGCAAGGGCGTGTCAAGAAAGCACAGCTGGGGGTGCGAATTTACGTACACTGATAAAGGTCTATCGGCCCCTGTTACCTTCGCTGCTGTTAGAGCCGCGTGCAGGCTCCCTCTGCTGCAGCGGAGGTGAAATCCGAAGAGCTGTGCTCGGTTGGCTCCTGACTTCCCTTGTGCGATGAGGTCACCCCCAGCTAATATTGATCTGTTAAATGCGTCTGTTTAATAAAGCACCCAGCCAGCCCGGAGCAGGCGACGACGCAAGAAGATCCCTCGTTTAGCGCTGTATGTCAGTGCATGCTGTGCATTGCTAGGAATGTGTATGCCTAACTCTCCCGCAAGCATTTTTCAGCGTTAAAGACTGAAAGCATGAGGCAGGCGGTACGCCGCTGAGACCGAAGTTCAGATCTGCAGTGGCTGTTAAGGACGATGATGCGTGTGATTGGATGGGGGAATGATGACAGAATGCTGGAGACACGTGGAAATCGTGCAAAGGTTAATTAGTGGGAAGTTTGAGCCTTGTGTGCCTTTCCATAGGCACCCACTAGTGATCACAGTGATGTAGCAGAGCACACTGGATGCCTTTTCCCTCGCACATACTGCAGACAAGTGCCGTCAGATGCTTTATCAATAGTCACTGTATTGATCGAAATCATCCGTGCATGCTGCATTCTGGGCCCTTTGGTTAATGTCCCTTTGTAAATAAGTTGGTTTTATATTGAGTCATTAGTGCCATTTTCATTCTTTCAAAGAGTCCTACCTGTGTCAACCCAGAGGTGATTCCCGGACCTTCAAACTAAACACGTGATGATATCTGACATGATTACTGTAACAGATAAGATTTTTCATTTGAGGATGGCATTAAAGTCCCACATTCTCATTTTATGCTCTGTTTAGCTTCAGACAGGGAGAAAAAAAATGATTATTTAATTTATAGAAACTACAGAAGGTGACAATGATTTTTCTTTTTTACTTCTTCCATGCAGTGCAGTCTGCTCAAAGCTATTTGTATCCTAGGGAAGCATCAGTGCAAGAAAACAAGGTAGGAAATGGTGCACAGAGCTCATGCTGCCCTTCTGGTTGGTAACACACTTTCATTTGTGATTGCTATAATAAAACTTTTAAAATACTTTCACTTATTATGCTTTGTACACATAAACCATGGCTGAAGAACTAAGCTTTGAGCAAAAGCTAATCAGTGACAACTCATCCTCTTAGTGCATATAAATTTAAGAGCTGTTGTGCAAATCAATGGCATTAAATGTTCTCTATAACAATCATATAAACAGGATGATATATCTTATTTTCTTTGCTTCTCATAACAGCTGTAATGATTTCAGAAAATTCTGTAGAGATCAGTTTATCACAACTATGAGTTGTTGGATAACAGGTGAAAAGAGCTTTTATGTGATCAAATTATTTTCTAATTAACCAAAATAATTTTTGAAAATCATCTTGTTTAGGATGCAGTTGAGTAAATGAAATTTCTCTTGTCATTTACAAACATCCTATCCTAACAAACACAAATGTGTGGCCTAGTGGATCAAAAATTGCTCACAAAATAATGTGATTTCACCTGGAACAGAACTCCCAGAAAGCCAGTCTCTGTCAAATATCTTGTTTCAGTAAAATCTATATCTATTTAAGTAAAACAAAATAAAATAAAGAATACAGAATGGACTTACAAATGGAAAAACTGTGAAGAAGACAGTTTACATAGATATTTTATTAACTGTAGACACAGTTTCTTTTTAGCACTGAGGTCTCTGGAATAACAGATTGAGAACAGAATGTTGGTATTTGCTTACCATTCACTGAATGCACAGGTAGTGTTCATTTACTGCAGAAAGAACCTATGCATTCTGCCCGTTTTTGTTCTAAATACCAACATTGAATAGGCATTCTTGCTTTGATAAATATGAATAGATAGTCAGTAGTTTTACTCAGCTGAAAGTCCTCAAAAACACGCTCTTTGTGTACAATAGTAGCACTTCATTATTTCCTAAAAAGGAACCATAAACCCATAAACACAACGCTGTAACACTTAACTTTGTGTTTTGCTATTTATCTGGCAATATTCGCTTGGGTCTCTCAGGTAAAACTTCCTGAAGAACGAAGCCTGAAAGAATAGGAGGTCTGCACTTGAAAGTATTGGTTTAAATCTTTAGTTTTATGAATAGAAATACACTTTATAACAACAAATATTTGTTTGGTGTTACACAATCTTGCACTCATAAATAAATAATGATCACAGCATAATGCTAATTTGAGGTGGGTACATGGATTGATCACTTAATAACCCAGCTTTCTTCTCATCTTTTATTGCATAAATATTACAAAATCTCTAGCTCCTACCATCTGACTGTTGGCAAGTGAACAGATGGCAAATTTTATCCACTATACCTCACTAAACAGAGTGCATGCCTGTTAGCAGTTGGGAAATCAGCCAAGTAATGTAGCATCAGCTCTCCTCATCACAAAGCCTCCAAGGATTAGAAGACTTTGTGATGAGTTAGATCAGGTTGCCAAGAGTCTTGTCCATACAAGTTTTGAAAATGTTCAGAAATGGTTACACTGCAGCTTTGCTGAGCATCCTGTTCTCTATCCACTCACATTCTGAGACGTTTTTTTACTCCTTTTAAATGCTGAGTATCTCCTGTTATGAAGTGTTTTAATGTAACATTCTCAGTAACTTTATATTTAAGACACAGATTTTAGACATAACAGGTGCAACAAGTCAGTACTGATCATTTTGCTATCCTTTTTCTAAAAATAGTAGTAATAATAATAATACTGTGGAATTCATACTATTTCATATTGTTGAGTTTTTGTATTTCATTTTTATACTAACTTTGTTTTTCACTGGTTTTAGTCTAAGTAGTGCACAGCAGATTTTGTGAATAGTGAATGCCCTTACAGGAAATCAGGGAAAACAAAAGTTGTCTTAACATTTCTACATCAACTACTAAAATGAAGGATGGAAAAAAACCAAATTACCTTGTATAAATCACATAAAACTGCTAAGTAATACTTTCTTGAGCTGAATACTGGGAACTTTTGCAATACGTATCTCAAATACATCAATAATAAGTAAATCAATTTATTTGGATATTCTAAGATGGCTGAAACGCTAGGAAGATGTCAACATATAGCAGTACTCTGCTTTTCCTTTTCCCTTGTTACTGCTGGAGTCTGGCAGTTCTCAATGGAGAACCATGGAGAACTCATACTGATACAGTTTCATTGTGTCTTTTTACTTCTTTGTGACAGAATGATGAAGTATAAGAGATTATTCTCAAGAGACATGTAAGTAGCGATAGTGATGTAGTGAAATCTAAACACCATTTCTTTTGATTATTTTGATAATGATAGTTCATAACATTGCAGATGTCAAGTTTGGCATTTAGATTGTGCTAAATACAAAGTTTTAAATTCAGTGCTGTAATTTAACTCTGCCAAATCTGAAAGCAGGACAGGTGGGTTGAATGTCATGATTTTAAGCTAACATCACTTTTCATTTTCCCGTAGAATATAAGAGTATCTTCAAATGAAAGATCAGAAGAAAAATAGTGTGTGAAATGGTGCAGTGGATTTCATTTTTGACAGGGATTGTCTGGCAGATATAATTGTTAACAAAATCACTTGAAATCACATACCATGTGAAAATATGTACAATGCTTTCGAATGCCTGTGCATCTTCAGATAGTGCTGAGTTCAACTTCTGAAAGTCTTGCCTGTTTTTGACATCTGAGAACTAATCTAAAACCAAATTAAAATCACTGCTTTTTTTCTTGTTTTATGGGATCTTGAAATCGGTAAATTCTGTTATGGACATTGTAACAATTCCCAGTTGGAGATAGGCACTATTCTTTGAGATGTTTCTGTGGTAGAAGCCAAGAATAGACATTAATATAAGAAAAAGTCATAAAGTTGGCACACCCCAGATAAAACAGACTGGCTTTGCTTTGTATTTACTGTCCAAAAGCTTGTAGACTTTTTTGTATCTCTGCTGATATTGTTAGCACAGCCTTCACCTTTTATCGGACTGTTTGATGACCTCATCCAGAGATCTATAGCAGCAGTGTGACTAAGTCACGTGCCAGTGTAATGTGACTGAAGGCAGAATCCTGTTTCCTTGTCCTGCAGTCAGGAGATTAATATGATAGGATTCATTCACTATACAAGAACTGTCAGACATCATAAACTGAACTATGCAGGTCACTCTGTATATAGTGCCTCCTATTTACTTCCACGAAAACTACAATAAATGCAAAGAGCATAGTAACACTACTTGATTGAGTAAATTCTCAGCTACAAAACACTATTTTTCAGCATAGTCACTACCATTAGCTATGCATTTTAGCCAGTGATGAACAAGAGCCTACATGCCATGCTCATAAAACTCTACACCAGCAAAGGTGATCCACTGTTGCTGTTGCTACTGCTAAAAAACACCACCCACCACCTCACTGTGCTTACAGCCATTGCTTGGTCTCCATAAATGTTCAAGAAGCATTAATGAACATCAGCGGCTGCATTTTTTCCACATGAAGGAATTCAGTTTCACCCCTTTGCTTCATCTGCACTTCCGTGTCAGATGCCGTTCTGTCAGACTGACCCTCTGCTGCCATCTGTCACACAACAGCAAAACTGAATATTTGTGGGAAGGTGTAAGTGCTGCCATTTCACCAACATCTGCCTCTGATGTCAGGGGCCAATGTATTAAAATAGGAGGCAATACTTTCTGAGCATCCCTCACACAATGGCTAAAACTCCATCAAGCTGACTTTTAAAAAGTGTACATGGACTGGGGGAGTGGGTGATCACATACAGAAGTGATTCTAACAGTGTAAATACAGGCCAAACTCCATAGGAAAGCTTCACTTCAGTTTTTGGTAAGGACAATGAATGATAGACAGGAGAATGCTAAAGTACCATAGGCAAAAACTACAGAGAAATAGAAATCACAGCTTTTCAGGAAGAGCTGAGATTTGCACTGTTCCTTGTTATCACTTTAACAGAATATTGAAAGAGTCAGCGCACAGAAGAATAAATCCTGTAGCGTGACTTTTTGTTGCACTGTCTGTTCAAATGTGTATCTTAGAACTAGTGTAGTATCAATATACAACAGTAAAAGTGATATGATCAGATAACAGTGCCTGCAGATTGAACTGTGCTCTATAGAAAACCTTAGAATCTGAGTGAATGGGAGCTAGGGAGGAGATTAGGTAGAGGATTCAATGTAAATATCCAAACAAGTTAATCCTGAGTCACCAGACTGAAATAATTTGCCACGTAGATTTATCAAAAGGAGATCTTGTCATACCAGTTGCTGTCTTTCTTGAACACACTAACTAGCATTACAGACCAGAAGGATTCAATAGAACTAATTTTAGAATATTTTAACAGTGCATTTGATACAGTGCCTAGTGGCAAATCACTATTTTTTAAATATTAAGTTTAATTATTCTTAAAAAAAATTATTTTTAAATCATTGTATAGAGAGGAAAAGAATACGAGTATCACATGGCTAAAGATTAGATTGTAACAGGTAATGTTCAAAGAAAAATTATGAAGATGGAGAAGGAATCCATCACATTGATTCCTATTCTTCTTGGACTGCTGCTCTATCCCAGATCAACCTGAGGTCTTATGAAATTTGCAGATAAAACAAGGCAGGACGGTCTGACCAACAGCAGTAATGGCTACTTTATCATTCAGAAAGAATCAGACAATGTTGTAGTCTAGATAGATTGATGTCCTATTAATCAGCAGTCCTTAAACTGTATGGAGTCTCATTATTAAGTATACCAGTGCAAACCTCGGTGCTCATCATTGATCCCAGTGACTGCTATAAGAGAGAGAAAGAATAGCATCCCAAAAGACAGAATCTCCCTGATCTATGCTTCAGTGGTCCCAAAGAGACCAAATAAAGGCACACAGCAGCCTCTGCTTTCCCACATTAACCACTGGAATCAGTCCCCTGTCATAGAAGAGCCAGCTGTCATGTCCCTTCTTCACTGTGTGCCTTCAAATCATCAAACCACGTCACCAGGGCCAGAGAAAGCACAAGGAAATCACCTGCTCTGTTTCCTTCCTTTGTCCCTCTCAGCAGAGTGGCTTCTTATTTATTATGCCTCTCCTACGGATCTGTGCCACTTCCTTTTCCTTGCCTTTCATTATGATATAGATAAAAAGCTTTCCGTGAGAAGAGAAACAAAATAATGAAGAACCAAGTTCGTTGGGAACATCTAATACAAGTTTATTTTAGACAGTTTTAGCTGTATTCTAGTCTTCCTAGCTGCTTTGCGAATTGCTCCGTAGCCTCCTGCATCCTACTTAGGAAGCAGTAAAAATGGACTACATAATCGTTAATTATTTGTAGGAAATACTTGGAAACACAAACTCTTCTTCTACCATATATTCCACAGCCCTATAAGCACCAGCATTCAGTAACCAAGCTATTTATGGATTCAGCCTTACTTCATAAGTTTGCTTTTCTCATGAAACCATTAACCCCCTGAACAGTCAGCACACGTGGCTTCTTATGGATAAGAATTGTATTCTAAGTTGTACACATTTTAAGCTGTCCCTTATCAAAAGTAAGTAAAAGAAGTTACAACATAAAAACTCCTTTTGCAGATAATGTTTTTTAGGTGAAAGGTTGTACTTGGTATACAAGAAAGGAATTAACAGCCTCCACTTGTTGCCTTCTACATTATTATTATTATTTTTTTTTGACATCAGCAAACCATATGTACTTTTTCCTGTTGTTACTATAACAAAGAAGCATTCTGTTAAATATGAAACATGTACATGAATTAAGCACTTGCATGCTGTGCTGCACAGGAGTCTGTACAAATCAGTGTGATGATTGAGACTATTTGAGTGACAAATCTCCCAAACAGATTTTAAAAATTCAGTGTAGCCTGCACCAAAAGCCCAGTCCTACAATTTATACAAAATCCTAGTCCTGTTGATGGGTTAACTGCACAGGTGCAGGGTCCATCTGTATTCCATAGCTGGATTAGAAGCTTCTCATATTCAAACATTTCACTATTGACATCTCAGTTTAAAAGCCACTTCACGTATCAAACATAGTATTTTTCCTCTAGGTTGAAACCTCTAAAGGAGTACTGTCTCACAGATATCTTGTTTGCCTCTCCATATTGCACTTTTTCAACTCTCATTCACCTTTATATAGTACAAAGTTACGTCCCGGTTACATACCTATGTATCCTGCCCAACAATAAGCATTTCTCCCGCAACTCTGAGAATTAGTCAATCATTATAATTCCAGTTAAAAAAAAATATCTCCTCTAAAATACAAAAACTATGTCTACACTGGATTTAAATTAGACAGAGTTGTTCTAAAAGCATATTCCCCATTAAGTGGGAAGCAACTTGTAAGAATAGAGCAGCCGGTTCCCATTGTAAATACTAAGAAATTACAAATGTGGCAGATATCTTCTTATCCTCGGAACTGAAATAAATTTTTTATTTGCTTATGCTTTCTCATAGAATAGCTGGAGTCAGCATGAAAACACAGCCTTAAGGCATAGTGGACCTCGCAAGGTGGTGAACACCTTCAGGAGACAATGAACTCTAATCGGAATCAAGGAGCTGGACACACATAAGTAGCGTGTGATTGGCCATGTAATACACTCTGTAGTATCCACTTTCACTTTAAGAGAAGAGATATGATACAAGCACTTGCCCTTCTGGCAACTAGCAGATCTTGTTCTGGCATAACAGCACAAGAGGAACATCCAAGCCATAACTGGCACTGAATTTGTTCAATTTGCAGTAAAGTTAATTCCCTGTAGAGTCTGGGGCCTATGAAACCGATAACTGCTATAAGAAATTTCCCATGGGGAAAAATGAGTCTGAGATTTCATGTATGAAGTACAGAGCAGGTATGGTATACATACCTTTTTGAATTTTGCTGAATTTTGCTAGCATCCTACATCTGAAATTTGTCATTGGCACAATAGGGAATCCACCAGAATATAGAAAGTTCCTTACCCTATCCTAAACTTCATGTCAACACTGTGTGTGCATCTCTGCTATTAAAATAATCACACCTGAGGATGACATTACTTCTCTTGAGAACAAGTACTTAAAAAATAAGTTGAGTCCTAACTGTTTTCAGGACATGACAATTTTGCCCATAACAACATCAGATTTGCCTACTTTGGGTATATACAGTCTAGAGAACTACAGTTTTAAATTGAAACAGTCTTCAAGGTAGAGCTCCTTGTCACTTAGACATAGAAGGTACTAGGCACTGAAGCTTCCTGTCACATGGATCCCTGAACTCTTAACTGACATTTGTCAACGTAGATATCATCTGCAAGAACTAACATCACCTGATTTCCTATTTCATTATAACAAGACAGTATGTAAGAGCAGACGTATTTCTTGCCTAATGCCCTCAGTCAGCTGCTTGTACCACTGAGGTAATAGTTATGCAGGAAGAAAAACACTGAGCAGATGGGTATGTTTACTGGGGAGCTAAACTGTGTGCAGAAGCACAGCTTACAATATTTCTGGGAATTAATGTAGTCAGGAAAGGATAAAAGCATATTATAATTAATAACTGCATCCGTCAGCTCAATTGCAAATGAGTTTGTAAGGTTGTGACTGGGAAACTAATTTTTTTCCATTTTTATCTTTCATAATTAATATTATTAAACTGTATACAAATACATTTTTTACTTATGAGATACTTTTAAAAGCATTTCTTTTTTTACTAAACATTTTAGAAGTACTGGGAATATATAATCATATTATGTTAGACTGTGAATTAAAATAGATCGAATTGCAAAATGCAACCTTTTTCATATAATCATAGAATGGCTTAGATTGCAGGGGACCTTAAAGATAATCTCATTCCAGCCCTCCTGCTATGGGCAAGGTTGATAACCACTTGATCATGCTGCCCAGTACTCCAACTTGGCCTAGAATACCTCCAGAGGTGGGGTATCCACAGCCTTCCTGGCAACTTCACCTCCCTTCCATGAGGATCTGCTCCATGATCTTTCCAAGCATAGACTGTAGTTCCCCAGGTCTTCCTTTCTCCCTTTCTTGAATATTGGAGTGATATTTCCCTTTTTCCAGTCACTGAGGACTTTTCCTGACAGCCAAGATTTTTCTAATACGCTGGAGAGTGGCTTGGCAACCACTTCAGCCCATTCCTTCAGAGCCCTGACGTCTGGCCACTTGTACACTCCAATCTTCAACTCTTTTAGGATCTCTTCCACATTGGTGAGCACCAGGTCCAGCAATGCTTTCTTCTGGTAGGTCTGCAGGATGTCTGAACCAGAAAGTTGCCATCAGTTGACTGGAGGAGTCTCATGGGTTCCTTGCTGCTCACTGTGTTGCTCTCCCAGCTGATATCTGGGTGATTGAAAACCCCCAGCAGGATGAAGCCTGCAAGCACAATGCCTCTTGCAGCTGAAGAAAGATGACCTCAGCAGGCTCCCCTTGATCATGTGGCCTGTAGTAGACCCTGATCACCAAATACCCTTTATTGGCCCAATCCCTAATTTTAACCTACGAGCTCTCCACCTGCTCATGACTTTCTCAGGGGCAGCTCTTCACAGTCTAACCATTTCTTAACATAGAAGGCAACTCCATCATCTCTCCTACCTCACCTATCCCTTCTAAAAAGCTCACAGCTCTCTACTTCAGCTGTGTGGGTCTGCCCACCATATTTCCATGATAGCAATAAGGTCATAGCTTTCCAATTGCACCATGGTTTCCAGTTCCTCCAGCTTATTTCCCATGCTGTGCACATTGGTATAGAGGCTTTTCAGCTGGGCTTTCAGCTGCATTGTCATCTTGGAGGAGCCTTCCCAAAGGCCTCTGGAAAAAAAATCTGAAGTTTCTTCCTGGTGTTTCCTAAAGCTTCAGTTTTCCCTGACTCTTCTTTCTTCCTCATCAGTACATCCCATTCCCTAATCAAATTTTGTTTAAAGCCCCAGTGATGGGCCCCACTGGCTTGCAGCCTAGTATATTCATCATAAGATTCATCAGGTTGAGGGCCATTGGTAGCACTTCGTCCCTCTAACTTATCTGTGCTATCCCACACCTTGTCTTGGACAGGCTTGCTTCTTCCTTCAAACTTAGTTTAAAGCACTGTCAATGAACCCAGACAGCTCCTGAACCAGAATTCTTTCCCCCCTAGAAAATGTACATAATGTAAAGCCAAGACATGGCAACATAGAAAAGCACGATTCCATTTTAGGAAATCAATTTTTTTTTTACAAAAGATAATGGCTGTTCAAATTACCAAGAAACTGGAAAATTTCGGTGAATACAGATGAACTGTTATCTTTAAAAATATATTTGTCATTTGAGCTATTTAATGTTCAAAGTAAAAAAAATAAATCTTTCCAGTTGTGGATTCTTAGGTAATTAAGTATTTAAAAAGATTGATGAATCCTTTCTGAGACTTTCTTATTTGGCGTAGTGTGATTACGGTGAGTTATGAATGGGGCTTAAGTCTCAGGATTTCCTACTTGAAGAGGACTGGTTCACACAGCTTTTGTTCAAAGTGCACAACTTAGTTTGCTGTCACTCTTTGTGATGATGTACAGTGGTGGTTTGTACAGAAACTTCCTAATTCTCAGAAAAAAAACAGCTCCCAGCCCCAAATCCTGTTACTTACACTGAGACCAGAAACAGTGATCTGAAATTAGGCCATGTTGACCTACTCTTGTTATTCATGAACCTGGTCCAGAAATTGACCTCACCACAAAATCTTTGCCACCTTTGTGCTCATGAGGGTAAAGGCGAGTAATAACTGTGCAGAGTAAACAACAGCTCTGCAACTACAATGAAATTGTAAGGAGGAAGTGTTGAAGCAGAAAACTGCAAAAAGCCTGTCTTGTCTAGATCTGTGCTTCTTCCTTATGCTCAAAGGCACCTGAGAACATGCATTACAGCTTTGGGGACTCTTATTATATGTTATTTCCCCTCCTGAAGGGTCAGTTCTTTGCTAGCCAAACTAAGCAGCAACATTTGATTTCTAAAGCAGCTGAAATTTTCTTGGTTTCCATTTTAAGTTAAGCAAAATAAAGTAAAATTTCCATTGTGTTGTCATGACCTCAGCCTACCTGCTGCTGCAATCCAGAATAAGTGTAGACTTCAGCATTGATTGGGATGGAGACAGCAAGAATCTCCAGAGAAGAAGAAAGATAACATTTTGGCATTTCCTTACCTCGGATGTTGGTAATGTCCATTCTGGAACAGCAGCACAATTTCAAGCCTATGAAGCATATGGTGAATTTTTGCTACAGCATTACGACCTCTGCAGTTCCTCAGGATACGTTAAATCAGTCTTCCCTTCCAGGCAGTGTCTTTTGCTCTGTGAATCCTGGGTCTGGTCAGCTCCAGGTTGCTAAAGTCCTCCATTACAGATAGATCTTTAACAGAGGGAAATAACTTCTCTTTCAGTCATCTGCTGCGATATTAACATGTAGCGAATCTTCTCTTTGTTGGACACACGCTTTGATTACATGCTGTACTAACTTTGTGATTTCATAAACTGATGAACTAAGCCAGTATGATTGGTAACACACTGATCTAATCTCAATTGCCATTTTGGTTTGATTGTAATGTTCAGTAGTTGAGCCTATGTAATGTGCTTCTGTGATATTAATATTTACTTTTGTATTTAAAATAATAAAATCAGAAAAAGCACACAGAACTAGATTATGCCTTCATATTTAATAGCCCTCTACAGGTCCCTCATGTAACACAAATTAGGGCTTGAAAAACAAAGGCCTTTATGAGAGAAAACGTTTAACCTTGTCAGGAAAAGATGAATTCAAACTTATCTGCTTGCATTATCAGAGGACAGGTGAGTGTATCCCCTGCGTATTCTACAGGAGAAGAATAAAAGAGTTTGACTTGAGTAGCCTAGCAAATTGAAGGGTGATAGAGGCAAGCTTTTCTTCATAGCTGTCACAAATGCTACAGAGAGAGAAGAACTAGTGAGGCTAATGCTGTCAAACTTTTTGGCTCTAGACAAACTTTATAGTAGGTCAAGTCCAAAAAATCTAAAAAGTGGGACTACTCGACAATTGAATTGTGAATTTCTACATGTGTGGTATTTCTGAGTGTATTAGCAATGCAATTTTTTTTCAATTGATTGTTAGTGTTGTGCACTTGGTGCAGCCATAAATTTCCCTGGAGATATCAGATAAATTGTCAAGCTTTTATATTAACCTGATTTAAAAATTTTAGAAGGCTTTCTCTGTCACCAAGCAAGATTAAAAATCGTTTCTTTTCCCTGGAAGCAGATCAAAGGCTTTTTGAAAGAAAGGGAATATTTCCTGAATGGTTCAAGTGCATAGCAACATGATGTAATTTGTAACATAGGTGCAATTCCTGGATGTCCCTCTTACCCTGAAGCTTGACAGGATGTGCAACTACTAGAAACAGAGCAAGTTCTTTTATAATGATACGGTATTTTGACTAACCAGTGAAGAGGACTTTTTAAGGGCATGACTGATATGTTTTCAATATAGGATGACCACAAGTGCCAGGTGCACTGTTGCCTCTAAGAATTTCTACTTGTTTTTGGCCAAGACTAAGAGGCACAGAGCAGCCATGAAGCATGACAAAAGATGGAATGTAGTAGTTCCAAGCAGTGTGCTGTCCAGTCCTCCAGTCACCAGCAAAGTGCTGAGAACCCTCACAGTTCCATATAATTCAGTCTTATCGATGTGTTTTGAAAGGTAGTGCCTCCAGACACTGCAATTTGAGATAGAGTCTATGACCCATTCCTTACAAAGAAAGAATCCTCCATGAATTTTACCTCTGCCATACAACCTGATCCATTTTTAAGAGTTTTTCATATAACCTTTTGTTCCATAAGTAATCTTGTGTATACCGTTTCCTCAGTGAATGCCACAGACCTCTGGCAGCTTTTCTACTTTAGATCCATTAGAGCGATTTTTATTAGTTCTTATGGCTTCCTTTTGTGGGAAGTTAATTCTAAAACCAGTATTTGTCCTCTTTTCTGTTTCTGTGGTTTGGACGTTATTTTTGAAGGATGTTTCTTCATTTTGATGAGGCTCCATTTCCTCTTAGCCATACACTTTCTCTGTGATTTGATCCTTATGAAAGCACGTTAGACAGGGCACATGCCTCCAAACTTCAGGTAGGAGTTCTTGAAATGCTCCCTGAGCAGTTTCAATTTAATTTCCTTTCATCAAGCCTCTTCATTTATCTGCAGCTCTGTGTTACCATAGTAGATTCTCCTACATGGTCTTTCCCATTCATTGTTATGAATCTTGTAGACTGACCTCATGTACGTCAGAATTGGCTTCTCATGCTGTGGATCTCTGACCACTTGAAGAACAAGGCACTTACTCTGTCTCGTGTCCTTTCAAGGCATTCACTCAATATGTCAGATAGTCTCTCACATCTGCTTTCAATTTATGATCTCTATTCAAACTTTATGACTGATGATGTTACCTCAGCTACCTTCACTTCAAGCACAGCATTCCAGTTCATAGGATTTCAGTGCTGATACATTTAACATTACAAAAGAAGTCTGATGTTATAACTTAGAACTGGAGTTTGACATATGTACTGTTAACTCATACTCATCTTAGATCTTCATCAGGTTTGTTATGTTCTCTGATTGCCTTTCCTTCACTGCAAGCTCTCAGCTGCATTAGGATTGGTGAATGTGCACTTTCCTGGAAGATACTTATAAGTAGCTCTTTTGCTAATGCAAGCAGAAGCTGTCTAGTGACAGGTGGTTGTTGTTTTTTAGACCCTGATAAACAGAGCTGTCTCAACATGAGACAATTGAGTGGATTATTTTTGGCCTTCAGTAATAATACTGTTTCTGTACACTAATACCTGGTCCTAGTTCTGGGCTGTTAGCTCTAGGCCAGCACAATGTTTGGGGGATGTGCCAGATTTCCCAGACTGCTACAGAATGCAGAAATGGGAGATTTCATGTGAAGGCTGTGCCTCCCCTGTTACCCTCCTCCTTTTGGCGGTCATTTTGAGGTGTAACTGATGTTCACAAGCTTGCTTTATTTGTAAGGCTCCTAAACTTACCAGTGTAGCTATGACAAGTTTGCCACATCTATCCACAAGCCAAAGGGAAATAGGGATTGATGTTTCATGTCAGACAGAAGCTGAATCATTGCCTAAACCAACATAAATTACTGCTCTATAATCTCTCAGTAAACTAGTTTTACCTTTTCATTGAGTGAGGAAATGCCAATAGGCTTAGAGACAGGAATCTAAAATAAAGGCATTGGCACAACCGTATCATTTGTTTTACATAGGAAGACATAAAGATTCAAGAATTACTAGCAGCCATGACTGAATCATTTTTCCTTCACTTTTGTCCATAATTTGGATTTAAGAAATTCTTAAATGAGCGTGTTACCCAATGTATTCATTGCTACCACCAACAATCTTCAGAAATAATGTGGGAAACTTATGTTCCAGGAAAGACCTGGATGCATCCTACTACGGTGAAAAACATGCCAGAGTTAGTAGTGTTCATTTGAAATAGCTTGTTTTAGATCTTAACTTTCAGACAATACACATTATATGTATATATATAGTGACCCGGAATATTTCATCCTCAAAACTAGTAAACTGTTTTTGCTGCAGAAAAACTTCCACAGTACTGTTTCTTCTGCTGTGGACCCTCCCAAATCTCCCTTACTTTGCCTCTTCTTTCCGTTTGTCTCTCTACTCTGCCCCTCCTCTCTTCATTTGTCTTACGCTGAGTCCAGTTCTCTGAGCTGCTGACTCCTTGGCCAGCTCTGCCGGTCCTCCCAGCCACCACCATCATACCAGTGGCATCAACAGCTCCTGTAGGGGCTGCCACTTCTCCAGCCTTCACTCCTCCTTATTCCACATTCGTTCTGTCCTAGCAGGAGGATCAGTGTAAGCTCTGGAAAGACAAGCTTTGTTGTGAAATGTCTGGCTCTACTTGTATCCATGAGCTGAATCAGGTTTAATGGCTCTCTCATATGCAGCTTTATCAAAAATAAGAAAAAATAATTCTATTGAACATGCACAAACCAGACAAGAAATACTGACATTTTAGCAATTTAGATCTAAGCCTGCATGGATCATATGCAAATTTCAATTTATCAAGGCTTTCTAGCTTTCATGAGAACATCAAGATTATAAGACCAACAGTAATGCTGTGTTTGAATTATTTTCCCAAGCCTTTAAAGAATTAAAAACCAAGATCTCATTCCTCAACTTGATCCTGAGAGATGGCTGTGCCCTTTGATCAATGTTTCTTGCTAAAATGCAGCCTAGAGGTTAGCATTCACACGAGAAAACTTGAGGCCAAACACTTATAAATTGGCAAAGTTACAAATGACTGAAATCCAGCTCTGATGACAGGAAGCGTCAAGCAACATGAATAACCGGTGTTGTGAGATACACTTGTAATCAGCTTCCTAATGTTTCTGGTATCAGTACATTACCTTTACAGCTCTGAAGCCATTTTTCAAGCAAAGTTATAAAAAGAATCTGTTTTCCTAGGTTATATTTATGCATTATAATTATGGCTGTTTAGAGCATTATACGTTCACTTGGTGAAAGGACATTAAATGAGCTTCACAAATATTTAATCAGGCTGCAGCATGACTTAAGTTTACCTCTCTCTTTCTGTAGAGAGGTAATAGCCATCCCTGGTGGTTGCTGTAGTTACCACTTGCTGGAAAAGCATCTAGGCTGTTCTTCCTTTTGGCTCTGAGATTTCCTTCGTGAAGCTTTGTGTCAACTAAAACACTAAACTAAAACCAAAGCTTTTTAGAGAATAAATCTACTGCAGTCAGGCCATTTCACTGAAAGGTATTTTGCAAAGTTGCTTTTATTTGTTTTGGTGTTTGTTTCTAATACTGAGTGCTGAAGTAGTTCCATAAAGTTCACATTTATGATTGTGTATAAACTGAAATGAAAGCTCACAGACTTTGTGTAATGGGAGATAGATTTTTCCCTTTTAGTTTGTTTTGTGAATTCTCTTTAAAGCTGGTCAAAAACAAATTGGAAGAAATTTAAGTACTGTGAGTTGTTCCTGAAATAGCTTATCTGGGTCTTTCCCAGAAGTGCTGTGGGTTTTGATTTTTGTCTGTGTTGTTTTTTTTTAATTTGGTATTGTTTTGTTTCCAGCAATGACCACAGAAAGACGGACGTTAGTTGTTTTTTAGGTTGTAAGCTATCAAGTTTCTCCCCTTGTTCAGCCTTAATTAGATTGTTGAATATGGCTCTCTGGCTATTTGCATTAGTGTGACTGGAAGTGATCTCTCTTCTCCAACAGCTGGTGGTATTTCAGCAGGGAGGCAGTGTTCCACTGTGCAGCACCAGCCCTGTAACGCTGAAGATGTGCCAGACTTGGGCAATAAAAGGGGCCTTGTTCTGCTTCAGCTTCAGCCTTGTCCAGCATCATGCAGTGACATTTGGAGATCTTCCAAGAACTTGTGTCACAAGCGCTGCTGGAGCAGAAGACAAAGTAACCTAACTGCTACCCAGCTTTGTGCTGTAGCAGAGCTGTTCCCATGCAGGACAGCTTAGAAAGTTACTACTGAATATGAAAGGCATTTTAAAACGTCTCTATCCAAAGACATATATGAAATGCATGTTGCTGTTTTTTTCTGCTACTAAATTTAAATGAAGAATACAAGAAGCAGCAGATGAAATTTGATTTAAGAGAGTAACAAGGAAGGAGGAAAAGGTAAGCAGCACCTAATAGATACGAAATGCTTGTAGAGCTGTTTTAAACAGCCACTTTACTTCATTAAGCCTAGCCATACCTGCTCTCATATATATCATTCCAGAAGCTTCAAACAGCAGCTCCCAAACAGGTCACATGGGGCTGGAGACTCCATTCATTGAACTGCAGCCATGAGACTCCAACTGCAGGGCCATAGCACTACCTGCTGCCCAAGTTTATCTGAAAATAATGAGATAGGTAAAAAATAACCATGAGGTAATAGAGAAAAAATGATAAAGATAGGTAAAATAGTATAGAGCTCCTCAGCCTGGACAGCACAGGAGATGATAGAATAAACTTTACAGAAGACAGTGAATAAGGAGCAATTGTTCACTGTTTCTTCCAGTGCAAGACCTGCAGATCATCAAATAATGTTAATAGCAAGCTCAAAAGAAAGTGAGGCACTTTTTCCATGAAACACTTCTCTACAGGAAACTGTGAATACGGAATGTTAACATCAATTCCAAAAACCCTGCAACAAATTCAGAGGAGAAACCTGTTAGGCACTATTAAACACACAGAAACTGTCTGCAGGTCAGGAAGCCCTGGAGCAGTCTCAGCTGTGTAATCTGTGCCACGTCACGTGAGCTGCTCTCACATTCCTTCTTAGCCAGCCCCTATGCAATATTCTACATCAGCACAACACTGTGATAGAAGAGCCTTGGGGTTGGCCAGGTATGGCCATTTCTGTTTCTGGCATAGCAGCCTTCCCTGCAGGACCATAACCGTTCATGGGCCATTTGGCCACTTCTGCTCGTCGCACAGCAAGTAGAGCACATCATCACCATGCTGTTGGGCTCCCTGTATCACAGAAACTAGTTTGTGTGTGCTTTGATCCCACTACAGCTATAGAGCTGGAGAGACACATTGAATCTAACTGCTATCTATGTTTATTTATAGTAATTTGCTCAAACGTGAACTTTCACCATTAAAACGTAACAGCATAAATATGCATATAGTAAATCACAGTCCAAAAGTAAATTAGCAAGATGCCAGCTACCTTATCTCCCCTCTTCATTTACATCGTGACTTATCGCAGTTGACATTTCAGTGAGGCTGTAGTAGCTGCCCTGACTTTGAACATTCATAAGAAGAAGATGCAATACACTGGCTTTGATGTCAATAGAATGTCAGTCTCTGCCTACTTTGTTCAGTCTGAACTTAATTGCAGGAACTGCATTAATAGTCAACATAAGCCATCTGTTTAAACATGTGTGTTTTGGAAAGAAGTGCTGTGTACAATAAACACACTCGCTGTAATGACTCATATATCTGTTTATGTGAAATGAGGATTTGGCAATTTCCCTCACAAAAACATTAAATTACAGGCTAAAAGCAGTTTTATGTCAAGTTCATTTGTTTACGTGGCAGGTCTGATGGTTCAACAGTTCTGATGCAGTCTGGGAAGTGTGTTAACCGTGAGGCTGCTGAACCTAACTGTTTTGCCAGCCTTCCCTCAAGAACCCGTTTGGTAAGTCAGAGCTGCAGTTCGTGGAGTTCAGTGGCTGAGGAACATAGAGGTACATTTGCAAAATGTTCTTCAGTGCATTGGGCCAGGGTGCACATGGAGGAAGGGCACTGCTGCCCAGGTCTGATAGAGTGGTTAACTGCAAAACATCCCTAAAAAAGGTGTGGTGTGGCTGCCAGCCTCTCTAGGCAATGCCTGTGGCCACTGTAGACACATGAATGAACTACTTTCGTAAGCATTACACTGAAGTTCAATCGCTGATCTTGCATGAGGTGAAGCTGTTCCCCTCTCCGTTGCAGACTGAAGCTCCTCCAAAGCAAGGGAAAGTCAGAAATATGCCACCTCTCATTTTATCTGTTAGGCTACCAGAGGAAAGCAGGCTTTCATTTCCCTGTTCCTCCTTGTAACTGCATATTAGATGTTACTTTTATAAGTGAAACAAGATGTCATTAGATATCTTTTCTGGTGTCATTTCCAAGTAAGCTTTGCTAAATTAATCATGATAATACACGGGTGCCTCAGCTTCTTCAGCAGCAGCATAAATCATGAATCATCTAGTTTCATACACACCGAGCAGAGATGGAGAGCCTGGCTGCCTACTGCTCTCTCACATGTATAGAGTAGACTTCTGTTACATTTATCAGTCACAGATAGGCAAAACATTTATGGGTGCCAGCATAGAGCACCCTATGCTGGGGAAGAAACATATAGTAAAGGCAAATGGTAAACTAGCAACTCTATCACCTTTTCTCTCCTGAAAAGTAAGTCTGACATCGGTATGGCCCTGCTTTTTTTTCTTTTTTTCTAGAATGATTTTAAATTCATGAGGTATAAATATATAAAAACATATATAAAAAGTCCTCATTTTATTTCCTTATTTTTGCCGTTGCCCAGAATACTTGGTCCAATGGAGTGTAATGTTGAGGGGGAAATGATGTTTCATTAAATTATGTTTCAATAAATGAGGGGATCAATAATGTTTTCAGATGTACTCTAATATCAGCAGTTTCCTCATTCTTTTTCTATTTCATATACCTGAGGGAATTCTACACAGTAGATTTTGTTAATGCTTGTATTTCTATGAGTTTGAAGTGGACGTGGTCTCAAGAAACCTGCAGGACTTAGTTTTACATGATGTGCTGGGTATATCTCCATTTGCATCTTCTTCTCTCTCCTATTTTGTAGTTTACAGAACGTTTGGTAGCATAGTCCTGTATTCACTGAACCCTACTTATGTAGCCAGCAGAAATATCCTAGCACCACTACTACTCAGTGTATGAAACCACTGTCCCTTCTGACTGCTTATTAGCTCCTAACAATGTTTGATTCAAGTTCTCTACTCCACCATTATCCTTTTGACAGACAGTTCTTTCTGTAGAAAACTGATATTAATTTTTCCATTGTTTCTCATCACACATACTGAATATTTACACCCATCAGAAGTTCCTAGCATGGAGAAATGTATATGCAACCTGCCCCATATCAGCACTGCAGATGCATTAAGCTCCTCGAGCATCTTGGTAACACATTTCTTTTCATTAACAAATTCAGCTCATCACAAGAAACATCTGCGTTCACAACTTTAAATGTTTTGTAACTCTGCAAAACACAGTCAGTCCAAATAGCTCAAGATTTTCGTTGGATTTTCTATACCTAATGCAAACAAACATCAACAATTTTACTCTTCCTTTACTTCACCCTTGAAAACAGTTGTTCACAAATGTGCGTGCTGTCAAAAAGCGATGACATGAATAAAGCATGACTGTGAAGCAAAGGATATTTTTATCTGGTAAGGGAGGACTTTATAAAAGTCTGGTAAAGAGACATGGTCAGATTTTTGAGTTGAATGTCTGATTGCAATTCCATACAATCCATTTAAAAATTCTCAGATCATTTATTTATGTCAACTGAAAATGGAATCATGAATATGAAAAAAAAAAAAAAGACTTTTTTCAGCATCATGAAACCCTATTCTCAAATTCCTTTATCAGAATGGAAAGCACAGCTGCATACTTTTTGCTGTTCAGAGGACTGCATTTAGCCAATGTCTCAAAATGCATAAAATTATTTGCCATAACTTGATTTAGCACTGCACAGTTCCCTCTCCTGATCCTGGCTTCAGCCCAGACTGCTGTCTGGTTGTGGCTGAGCAATGGGTGCATATCAGGGCCAGGCCAAGCACTTCCACTTGGCAGGGAATAGCCACCACAATGGCACGGGGCAGGGGGTGGCCAGGGGACGCAGTGGGCAGGACTGCATGCAGCCCACGGCCCACAGGTTGGATGTGCCTGGGCTAGGCACTAGTCCCAACAAGGACTGATTTGCATTAGAAATGTGAGTTTAACCTGCTACAAAGTTCTTACCAAGAAAAAGTGAACCATGAGCAGCATCCAGTCTTGAAGCAGTGTTTATTTACCACAAAGAACAATGAGTGGAAACACAAATAAACTGAAGCAGATTAGCTCCATGTTGATAATTGTAGTTCCACATTTTGTTTTTCAACTTTATCAGTTTATTCTCTAGCAACTTCCCTCAGATTGTGCTGGATTTTGACCTTTAAAAGGTCCCGTGAAGTCTCTCTTCTTTTTTTCCATTTCCATTCATGCAATTCTCAAGTGTTCTGCTCCATCAGTCTGTTGATGTTTACATCAGTTTTATCTTCATCTTCTGGACTCACGTAGTGACTTGCTAGCGTGACAGATCACTCACCACTATTGCCCAAACTGCCATCCAGTCCCATTCCTCAGGCAACCTTAGCTCATTCATTCCTACTGGTATCTTTAAAGCTGATGGTTAAATGAAGCCATGTGCATTTTCAGAACTATACTGAAATGTCCTTCACACAATCTATTTGGCATGCATTTGCTAAATGTGCCCATTCCTCTCCAGTAAAAATGTTTAGGACAAATTTTAGTAAACTCACTATTGAATTGATTTGTACTCAAGTTTTACACAGACATGGATCGTGCCTGGTGCTTTCAGTGGGAGTAGCTCTGTTTTACCATTCTTCTCATATTAATGGTTTTGCTTTAGATTTCTCTTACAGAGCTGGAGGATAGTTTAGGGAATACTCTGAATGGTAATCAGAAGTTGTATCTTCATGAGAAAGATGTAAAATGATTTCTGAGCTGCATTGCATCTTCTATCAGGGCATAAGAATAATCACTCTCTCTGAGGACATGTTTCTGAAGCCAGTTGTGCTTACTCAGATACTCTTTACAGCACCCCACAAGACAACATCTCCACTCCCAACACATCCACCTGCCATCACCAATGGACTACACACAGCATGATTTTTCCCTCTGGCTGTGCCAAGTACTTTGCTGTCTTGGTTGCCAGCATGATCAGCTATTGTTTCACAGCTCTTTCCCAAGTAAAAGAAATCTGGTTACGTTTCAGAGAGAGAAGACAGTAGAGGTATTTACCTAGGAATCACAGAATGGTTTGGGTTAGAAGAGACTTGAAGCCCATCCAGTTCCAACCCCCAGCCGTGGGCAGTTGCCACCCACTAGATCAGGCTGCCCAGGGCCCCATCCAGCCTAGCCTTGAATGCCTCCAGGAAGTTGGTTATTTGGAAGCAAAATGGACACCCTGATATGTATATATCCTTTTCCCAGTGATTCCACTGCTTGTTGCTTCTCATAACTTAATATAGTTAATAATACAGTTTTGCTATGTATTATAATTAATATAATGTTAATAATACAGCTTCCTAACAGTGTTTCTAACCGAAGCCAGACAAGCCTGTACTACTGAAGAAGTTTAATTTCAAAAACTTACACACATCATATGAGTTCAGGAGAGCGCATTGTTTAGCAGATAACTTTTGCACACAAAACAAAACAAAAGCAGATATTGGACAAAGCTGCAGTATACCTCAGAGCCCTGTAAGTGCACCTTGCAGCCATGGGTTATATTTAGCTTTGACCTTGTTTTGAGAACAAGGTCAATCAGGTCTCATGTTTGG
This sequence comes from Cyrtonyx montezumae, assembly GCF_038088225.1. NCBI lineage: Eukaryota > Metazoa > Chordata > Aves > Galliformes > Odontophoridae > Cyrtonyx > Cyrtonyx montezumae. The sequence continues at coordinate 18,379,233 of NW_027071903.1, forward strand.
GAAAATCCAGCACACGAGTCTTGCAGGTGGCACTATCTGGGCCACTCTGAAATGGACACTCCCTGCTGGTGGTCACATTCACTTCCACCAGCCCCATGCCCTGAGAACAGACAAGGAGCGTGAAAACCAGGCGTAACACACTTGTGGCACGAAATGGGGCAGTCTTGCAATGCTCAAATACTCATGCAAAAGCAGCTCTCCTTATGCGCAGCAACAAGCCAGGAGATCATTTTACAGTGACCTGATATTACCAACTGTGGGTTTGAGGCTACAGCCTATTCAGCAGACAGAATATATCACCATTTTGTTGCTGATTTGTGCTGCCTGCACACTTCTACACAGATCTGAGGCTGCACAGCTGAATTTCTGACCTGGAGAAGCTTCAACACGTTAGGCAAAATAATTAGGGGTGTAAGAGTCATCACTGACCACAGCCACTCTTTCACCATCAGTGACACTGCTTTTGCCAGCATTCAGGATGAGCCACGTGCCTAGGTGATTTCCCCATATGGGCTTCAACTGCAGGTCAGCATCAGCTTCAGCATAGCCATCAATCCCTACAGGCCAGACAGCTGTTCTTGTGGAGCCTGTTTTTAATATCAAACCTTTGCCACTCTGTTTTAAGTGTGGGCCTCCAGCTCTATCTCTAGCATCCATCACAGCTTAGCCACCTGTGCCCAACTGATCCCCAAAATCTGATGGATGGATCCTGCCAGAAAACAAATCTGGTAAATACAGATCTGCTCTAGGCACTGGACTAAAGCTAATGTGAACTCAAACAGTTTAATCTACAATCACAGTTACATTAAATAATCTGTTGAAGTCAGAGAAACATCAGACAAACGTAGACTGGCTCTGTCATTTCAAGACAGCATCTGTTATTGCTTTTATCTTTACTAAAATGATAAACTCAGGTTTATTGTTCACCGGAAGTGGCTAATGGTTGGGACAGGAAGGTTTCTCACACAAGAAAACAAAGATGGAAGTTAAATGGTTAAATGTCACGTCTTAAGGAACTGCATTTTGGTAAGGGGATGATAGAAATAATCATGGAAATTTGAGTAGTGCTACCCTGAGCCATTCTAGCTCATTCTTTAGCTCTGCGTGTGAGAAAGTAAGCATCTTTAGTATGAGGCTCTTATTCAGCTGCTCTTCTCAGTGTGTTTCTTAACTATTATGTGAAGGCAAAGGGGAACTCTTCCTTTCAGGCAGCAGAACGTCATGAGCCATAGCCACACAGACATATAAAACTGACGGCACTGAGGAATGTGCAAGCTCTGGAGAACTGTACTTGCATGACCTCCTGGACTTCACAGCAACGGTTTAAACACACAGGCTGTGACTTCTTTCCCTGTACACGGCTCCCAGCTAAGCAATCTAATGAAGACCCAGAACTTTGGCAGGTCATCTTACTTAAAAAAAAAGAAAAACAAAAAACCACAAGGTGCTCAATTTCTTTTGTAATCTTCTCATCCTCTCACTTACCTTATGGTCTTTCACATGTCTTTCACATGCTTCCTCAATTTGCCCTGAAAAGGTTGAGAAATGCAAGCAGAAAAGTCATTAAGCTTTAACAGGAAGGAAGTGAACTGGAAAATCTTGTTCACTATTTTTCTGTCTGGTACACGCGATGCTTGACAAGGTCAGGTTCTCACTGTACCACTCAGGACAGATAATTTTGCAACATTACAACATTTATGACCAGAAATAGAAAAGGAATAGGAGAGGGAATTAAAAAAAAATCCAAAGGCATAGCACTCTGGTCACCTGTGATGGTATCAAGGCAAAAAGAGGCTGTTGTTTGTTATCATTGCTGTTTGTGGGACACTCCTTCTCATCTTTGGGACTATGCTCAATTACCAATTGTTGAACACCACCAGGTGTTTTAGCAGAAGCCATTTCTATTCCTTACAGGAGCAAAGAACTGCAAGAAGCTCTTTTCCTTTTACAAGACTCCCTTAAATACAAATAAACTGGCAGCTTAAACCACGACTCCCTTAAGTGATCCAAGCACAAATAAAGTAGCCCTTCTTCCCCACTCCACAGGCTGTGTGATGCTGTGCAAAGACCAGGCTGAGGGATCTGCAGTCTACCCATTCCTGCCACCTGTGTTTTCTATCAGTCACTTTTCTGCACAGAAGTTTATTTCACTGACACTCCGGAATGTTCAACTTCCTTTTACCTTCATCATGAGGAAAGATAATCCAGAAGGATTTTAAAAGAATGAAAGAAAGATTGGCTATCTTCTAACACGCTATTAATAATGTTAATATTTCTAGAGTATGTTTTAGTGGCAGTCCTCAGCATTAAGTCTGTATTGAATACGATCTTATTTTAAATTGCACATGAATTTTATGTGGCTTTGTGCATGTGTGTTCGGAATACACAGTAATGGAAGATAGATAGCATTTAATTATGCCATTTGTTTCATGAGCAAAAGGCTACTGTTTGTTTTAACCAAACATCCTGCTACAAAAAGCCATCAATAGATGTGACTCATTACCTTTCCTACCTTGGCCAAATATCATGCCCAACAGTTCAGCCCCCTGAGCAAGCTGAAGACCTCTAACCTAGATGCAGGACAAGCGGGAGACTCTGAAGCAGGTGGTAGCTGCTGGAGAGCACAAGGATGTGCTCAAGCCCAGCAAACGCGTGGCCTGAGGCACTCCCACAGGAAGGATTTCTCCCAGACAGCTTCCCTGGCCTGGGGCAAATATCCTTGTGACCCAAATGTAGGTTTTCACGGATTTATACATTTGTCTCTCTTTTTTTTCTCCCATTTTCTAAGTGACGTTACGTTAAATCCAAAGAATTTCTGCTTGAGACCCCACCATACTTTCAGTTTTTCACTGCAGCCTCTACAGTTGCCAGCCTCTTCCAAGAGCTCCTTCCCAGGACAGGCTCAGAGACAGCATGGGCACCATTTTCAGCCATTTTCCAGAGCTGGTCTGAAAAAATAGGAGCAGCTTTGAACAAGTGGTGCCATACATGGAATGTGATACTGCAGTAACTCCAGTCTCTTAATCCCTGATCTACACATCTGTGCTCTCCGGCTTTTGAGGTCATAGGTATTTGCTTCCTGTGGTGTTATTCCTGATCTTACCTGAAAAGCAGCACAGTTATAGGAACTGCATTTTACCCTACAGAGTGTAATCTATACAGGTTTGTTTCTGATTTAATAATCAGGAAAATGGCATCAAAATAAGGAAGTACTTGCTTTGCAGTAACGTTTGTCCACAACCAGCTGAGGAGGCATGCCTAAAATAACTGTTTCAAAAGGCCAGCACAATTAAGTACATCCAGTGCAGCAGTAACAGATAATATTTGCTTAGCAAAACAAGAGTATGGGATCTTGGCAGAAAGGACTCACCTTCTCAAATGTTTGTCACTGTTTTTAAAACATGCTGTTACCAGGTGATCCTTTGGCCAGTGAGCACCACCAAACACCTCTGATCATACTGCCTCAAACTCGAGTTTTGTTTGAGAGAGCTATGTAGGGTACCATTTTTTCATATATGGCATTTTAAAAGTTAGAAAACTTCTAATCAGGTCATCTCTTAGCTCTGAAAAGGTATTTTCTAGTGCTAGGAGGTGGATTTTCTTCTTGCTTTTCTTCTTCATGATTTCTTTCCAGGTTGAAGTGTCCGGTTACATTCTTGTTTGCTCATGCAGGTGTTTTACGTAATAGCCCCGAGACAACTGACGCTGTTGGAAAGCAGCTGCAGCATAGGCAGCACTGTAGGAGTTCACTACTTACAGTTTCAAATCACAAGAAAATAAGCCCAAGTCATCCCCAGGCAGGATACCTATCATCAAACACTTTCTCAGAAATAAGTCATTTTTAAAGAACATTAGAAACGGATCAGTTCTCTTTCAGCTGACCAAGGGTGAAGCTTTTTCATCTCCAAATACCTGACGAGACGAACCCAGCTGGAAACTTATTTCCCTATTACAGGAATTTCTCCAAGTACTTAATTCCATCCCTGCCTGATGAAGGATGGCATTTTACAACCACCTATCTTTGATGCTACAAAATACCTTGTGCCCACTAGCGTGGTGAAGAGAACATTCAGGAAGGATCCCATAATTGTGTATAAACAGCTGATGAGGGGCAGTAAAGAGGACACTGCTCTCAGCAGCAGTCAGGCAATACAGCCTGCAGAGCACCTTCCCACCTCAGCTGTTCCATCTTTTTAGCCCTGTGGTACATGGACACGCACTGTGGTGTGACTGCAAGTGAACCTCTGACACCTGTGAGTGTTGTCTTCTGTAATAGCTCAGCCTCCTTCTCCATGTGGGTATACCTGTGAAGGAACTTCAAGTTGCAAGGACCAAAAATGTGACTTATCATCTGCCTGGAGAAGCATTTGACTTCCTCTGGGGAATTCAGTACAATATGAGAAAAGCTGGAAGAAACAGCTCAATTTTAAGTCAGTCTGGTATACAATGAGCATTTAAAAAGACTTTTCTTTTGTGGCAATACTGATTCTTCCTTGGAGTTACACTTCTTAATTTCACTTTGCCCCACAGCCTTTGTGTTTTCTCCAGTAGTCAGTTTGCCCAAACTCAAGGATGCAAGTGTTAGTGTATCACCTCCTGCTGTGCAAAGGTGTATATTTAATTCCCTCCCTCAGCACAGAGGGATTATTATTATATTTGATTTTAATCATCTTCTGGGAATATACCCAGCCATTCCCCTGTGCAAGCTGTGCTTTGTACAGAGATTGATTTTAAGAAGCTTTTCATGTGAGATGGACCAAGGACTAGCAGTATTTCTGAGCACTCACAGTTAACATCTTTTGGGCTTTTTCTGCCGTACCAAGGAAGAAAATATTTTCTGGGGCAATTAAGCCTGAAAGAGAATCAAATAATTAGGTGGTCAGGCAATACCACAACCTCCCATGAATAGGCCCATGGTTTGCAGACAGTTAGACTGGTGCCAGAATAGAGCAGGGGGAGGATCTGCCAGAAATCTATTTGAAGGAGCTTTTAAGCTGTAGATTTGGCATAAGCAAAGCCCTGTTTCTACACCCTCACAATGAATTCTACAAAATACATGTTTTATGTCCCATACCTATCTACCTTTCACGTAATGAAGCCTGTAACTTAATCAGGGGAGGCAGCAACAGTCCTGGACTTTCAAGACAATTTCTGCCTCCTTGGACTTTCACAGCCCAGCTCAGCTGAGAAAAAAACAGGGGAGAGAGGAAGTGTCCTCAAGCATGCAGCTTTATGGTACTTATGATGTTAAGGCAAGCAGCTCAGCCACTCCTGGTACAGCACAGAAAAAGGTGAACCTTATTTTATCCTTGAACAAGGTACACAGCGAGTTAGGAGCTGAAGCAGGAATTCAATTCAGAGATCCCAAGCCATTGTTTGCCCATCCAGCACTGATACCTTATCTGCCTTGGTTTATAAAAGGATGCAACAGCTAAATTGCTGAGAGCTAGAAGCTCCAGGGTACGTTCCTGACCAAAACACAATTACCTGGCAACTTCACCCAGGCAGCTGTGAAATCAACCACAGAAAGGAAGGGTAAATGAAGATGCTAACTGCACTAACAGCAGTTGCCCTCTCCATGGTGACACAAGGCAGGAGTCACCTGACTGCATGATGGTGACGGTACAGGTCTGTGGAGAAAGAGAGCTGAGCCTGCACGTAGCTGCTGCTTAGCAGAAGCTGATTGTGTTATTCTCAAAACAGGCTAATGCCTGCTTTGGGAATCCAGATCTTCCCCCCAAGTTCTAGAAGGGCAGATTACCAAATGAACCGTCTCTCACTCCCCAAACATAAGGGGCATTAAAATGTTCCTTTCTGTAAATATGAGTGCTGTTAAAATGGTCTATTTAACTGATGTATTACCTGGGTGCTGCCAGAGTTTAGCGCCCGCAGCTTGCGCATGCTGCATATGTGCCCAGGAACCAGAGGAAATGGAAAACAACCCTTCTTCCTCCTCAAAACCATAAACAAAACAGCTTTGACTCAGTAATCTCTGAATGCTTGGTCCTAAAACCACCCTTCTCCCTTCCTCACCTGCCTTCACAGGCAGCTCAGCTCCACAGCCACCATGGAATTTAGCAGCAAATGCCTTGCAGAGCTCAAAGTGTTAAGGAACATTGGCATGAAAACAATACTGAATGACACAGTGTTATCAAGTATTCTGTAAGAAAATGAAACCAAAACTTTATTTAGTAGAAAACTTTCAGAATACAAAATTAGTCTGTTTGAAGTATTACAAGGACAACATACTCATTAAAGACAATTCCTGTTCTCCTAAGGTGTAATCCCGTTTCATGCTGCTCCCTTTATTTGTTGCTTTCATCCTCACAGAACGGCTGAGGAGCTCTTCTTCTGCAATGCCATCAAAAAAGAAGTCCTCATTAAAGATGGGATTCCTGCTTCTCTTTATAACAGTGCTTCTTTGCTTCTGCGTTTTCCCTGGCACCAGGTAGAGGGTGATGCAGCAGTTTATGTTTTTGGGCTCCACAGAGTCATCATATAAACCCTCTGCACTGATGAGACGGATCCGCAGCCTTTCATTTTCTGAGCAGTATTCAGCGGACAGCCTTAACATGCCCCCCTTGTCCATGACTACCGTGCTCTCTCCCACCAGTCTCTGCTGCCCACGGGCAAAGTCCAGGGGAAAGAGGGCAGAAGACATGCTACAGCTCTGTGCAGTGAGCAGCCCCTCCGAGGCCCGCCTGATGGCACTGGGGCTGTTATCAGTGGAGCTGCTCTCCTCTGTAGACAGAGAATTATTCCTGGCCATGCCAGATTTGTTCTTGGCTTTCAGTGCTCGGCAGAGCAATCCTTCCTGACTTCGTGTCTTGATCAAGGAGCAGGATCTGGGAGGTGATCTGCTGAGAAGAGGGGAGCTGAAAGGAGAGGAGTCGCTGGAGGAGGCAGTGTCGCTGTCGCAAGCACCCTGCCTGCGCAGGGAGACGTGCTTGGGAGGCAGCCTTACTGAAGTGAAGCTGATAGCAATGGGATTGGATGCGTTCCCTTTGCCACTGAACGTGTTAGCTCTGGATCGAGGCAGCGTCAGGCTGGGCAGAGCCCCACATGTGTCGCCATGGAAGATCGACTCCTTTCTCCTGGTGTGAGGACTCTCCAGCAACGTGCAGAAGCCATAGGAAGTGGGAGCTCTGGGAAAGTGAGGCAGGGAGAGTGCTGCTTGGGACTGCGGGTCTGAGTTGGTGCCTTCTTCCTCCAGCGCTGGAATCTCTTCAGCGCTTTCCACCTGGATGAAGTGTGGCAAGGAAGAGTTGGAGCTGCGGTCGGAGGAACCGAGATGTGCATCCTCCGAACCGTGGTGCTGGCGGGAGCCGTGGCCCTGAGCAGGAGCAGTGCTCAGCCGGGGGGGGATGCAGAATTCAGGGATTCTGTCTGGGGTGAGCACGTTGGGAAACGCAGCAGCCCCCAGGGGGGCTTTTTCCAGCAGATGCTGGCTGGCTGGCAGGCCCAGGAAGGAGGCACATGGCAGGTTCCCGCTTCCCTGCGACGCTCTGATCCTGTCCAAGAACCACATCGTTGCACCCAGACGGGAGGTCCGCAAAGGGGAAGAGCTGAAAAGGCAAACGTACCTGTAGACACAGAAATGCAAAATCACATTAACGTGCTTCCCAGGCAGCACGTCCAAAGCAGCCTCCGCCCGGCACACCGCCCTCAGTGAAGTCTAAAAAGACAAAACGAAGCCACCGAAGAGGCTCAGCGGCTTGGGGCCGCTACCGAGAGCCCTCCCCGCGCAACCCCTCCGCGCTCCATCCCCGAGCCGCGCCCAGGCCGTACATCGCCAGCTGCCAGCGGCTCTCCACGCCGTGTCCCCGCGGCTGCCGGCCCTTTTCTAGCATCGCCGGGCACCTCCCACCGCACCGCCGGCACGGAGAGGGAGGGACGGAGGCAGCGGGGGGAGGTGCGGGGCCGGAGCGTCCCCGAGCCGGGCGTGGAGCGGCTCGGGGTGGGGGAGCCGCGCAATGAGCCGCCCTGCGGGGGGAAGCCCCTCGTCCTCCCCGCTTCCAGCTGCTTTTCATTCGCGGCCGCTTTCGAGATCATCTATCTAACAAACACGGTACAAAGGCAGAATTGTCTCAGTTTTTTTCCTTTCTCCTTGAGATCCTGGCTGTTTTCCAACCTAAGAGCAGTAGGAAACGTGGAGCACGGTTTTCCTATCTGATTCGAAAAGGACTCGGCTGCTTTTCTGCATCGGGGTGCGTCCCCCCCCCCCCCTCCGTGTTATCCACAAAGAACATAAGACGACTGAGACCCGAGGCAGCGCCCTGTCACTGATACCGAGCCACAGCAGGAACCAGAATGTGGGTGGAACGAGAAAGAGGGGGCAAAGAAACGCTTAGGCAAGTCACCTTGACAAGGAGCATCTTAAAAACGCAGGCGTGCATGTCCTTTTATGGGACACCACACTGAGCAGAGTGGGATCCACGAGCTTTCCCAGCACAGCTCTGCAAGGCAGCGGAACACGAGTGGAGCACTGCAAACTCTTTGTGATCATGCTGGAGGCTGCTAAGAGAAAGTGCACACCTGGGAGAGGATAGCTGAAGCTCAGCTGAAGCTGAATGCCTGTAACACAGTGACAAGAACAATTTTGTCTTTTTCTCCCTGAGGAGCTAAAGTTCATGTTTACTTGGCTTGGAATAGACTGGATGTGCTCAGAGGAAACAGATCAAGTGGGTTTCAGGGGCAGGGAACATTTTGAACCTGTTGAAAGGTTCAGCTGGGAACACACGTGTCCTGGGGCTGAGCCCTGCCTCACTGCTGCTCATTTTACAAGCTTCACTTTTGTAATAATCTACTAGGGGGTTAAATAAGGGACGATCTGCCAGGCTTTGTAATAGGGTTCAGGACACCCCAAAGTGCCCTGATAACATTTTAATTGTGAGCACTTTTGCATTTTACTGCAGTTGACTTGTTCCCTGTGAGCACGGCTCCAAGCATCTCCCAGCTAATGCAGAGGGATCCTGCATCTTCCCCAGCAAGCAGGACTTCAAGCAGGTCTCCAAGGGGAGACTCGGGAACACCCTCCTTTGGGCAGCAGAGCCACGTGGCACACACCGTAGTGGCACTGGGGGAGTGTAGCACCACATACCACAGTTCTGCATACCACAGAACTTCCACGGGGAGCTTCGTCTCGTTACACATACCGGTGCCTTTAGTATCAAAGACTGGCCTCTAAAACTGGAGAAAAAATGTAGGAATTGGGGTTTTGTGGTGGGAAGCTTATTGCTTCTAGTGACAGTTTGCAGGTGTTGCCGAGAGCTGGCCATCACGGCACGGTGAAATAAAGCAGCCACCCTGCTTGAGGTGCATCGTTTCCATTTAGGCTTCCTCTACGCTTAGTAAAAATAAGCTAATAAATAAATACGCTAGGGATTCCCCACATCCTCCGATCTGTCACCCCGCTCCCTCCGGAGACCAAGGGCAGGCAGGTGTCTATCAGTGGGGGCTGAGCCCCTCGCAGCCACTCACAGACAGCAGCTGTGCTGGGAGCTCGGCGGCCCTCGAGTACTTTGCACATCCCCTTGGAAACAGGCACTCCAGCGCACGATTAGCTGCTCGGCTTCCTGCGCCCTAAAGAACTGCTCTTTTCCTTGATTAGTTTTGGAGCGCCATTAAATAGCGAGTAAGCTTCCTGTTGCTATAAAAACGCCTGCAATAAGCCTCTTCTAATCGGAAAGGGCAATAACTCGTGAGCGAGGCTTTCCCACGCCCCGTGCCGAGCATCGGGCGGAGCTCCGGGCCGCGGCCCGCGGCTGAGGGCCGGCCCAGCCCGGCTGCGGCGGCGCCGCTTCCGCCCCCGGAAGCGCGGGCCCCGGGCACCCCCTGTCGGCAGCGCGCGGCCGGAGCCCCCAGCTGAAGGCCGGCCTAGGGCAGGGGCTGTTTTCCAGGAATTCATCTATCTGAGAATGGCTGAAGTTGAAAGACACCTTAAATCCCACCCATCCACTGCTGTGGGCTGGCTGCCTCCTGCCAGATCAGGCTGCTCAGGATCCCATCCAACCTGGCCCTGAACACCTCCAGGGATGGGGCACGCACAGTTTCTCTGGGCAGTCTCCGCTGGTGCCTCACCACCCTCTGAGTAAAGAATTTCTTCCTGACATCTAGATGGCTCTTCTTTTAGTTTAAAATCCATCTCCCCTTGTCCTATAAGGCTGTGTAAAAAGTTGATTGCCCTCCTGCTTGTAAGCTCCCCTCAAGTGCTGGAAGGTCACAGTGAGGTCTCCCTGGAGCCTTCTCCAAGCTGAACAAGCCCAACTCCCTCAACCTTTCTTCATAGGAGAGATACTCCAGCCCTCTGATCACTTATAGCAGTGACTGGCTCAAGGGACTGGAAGGAAACCCAAGGGAAAGCCTTTCACCCCAGGGCTACAGTGGGCCCTAAGGGGCAGACACACAGCATGGGAGCCCCCTGCCCCAGTTCAGGGCACACCATCTGCCCTAGGGCTTGGCAGTCCCAGCAGAGCCCCCAGCTCCCTGCAGGAAGCCTGGCTTCCACCCTTCCTGCCTAGCACATCCAAACAGGACGGACAGGAAGAGAAAAAGAAAATGGTTTTGGTCTGTCCACTGTAAATAGAGTGTGCAAGGACAGCAGGGATGAGGTGGCAAAGATTTCCAGCACTCATTTAGTCGTAGTTTCCTGAAAAAACTTCCTCAATAGACTGAGAGACACTTGGATTTTAATTTTTTTTTGGTTAGATATCAGTATCATGAATAAATATTTAGCACATTGATTCATTCCTATCGTTTGGACAAAGGTGAATGCTATCTCATAGCAGTCTGCTCACCACTTCCAGTCTAGACCAGTCATTTGCACAAGGTGCACGAGAGTTCAGTAGTTGCAGAGGTTCATCAAATCTAATCTGAAAACTTTCTTTCTTCTGCTAGTTCTTATCATGTAGCAGCTGATATTTTATCTCATCAGCAAAGGCCAATCCTGTGCAGTTTTGTAAGTGTCCTTGCTCCTCTGAACAAATAAATAAAAGAACATATGAATGAGTGCTGCTTGGCAGCAAGAGCACGAGTGGCAGGGCCCCTCGGGCACACTGAGGCTTTATGCAGTGTCCTGAGTGCCCTGTGTCTCAGCAGTATGCATCGTACAGACCTGCTAGGTTGAACTGAAGAATTTTTTCTCTGTTGTGTGTTATGTGGTCCTATAATGAGAGGCTGACACTCGCCACACAAAATCCAAAGAGATTATGCTGCCCTAATTCCACTGCCACTGAACTCAGCAAAACCAGTCTGCTCTCAGCCTGAGGTGTGGTACTGAAGAGGCATCAAGCCATACATGGCTTCAAATGCTTTTCTGTGTTTAAAATGGAAATACACCCAACACCAGGCACTATCTATTTCGTATCTATTTCAAATCTGAAAACATTTACATTATTTCCCCTGCCACACACACACACAGTCCTCTTCCAAAGGGCACAGATCAGAAACAACCTTAAACAGAAGGAAGGAAAGGTTAGTTCTCTACTGCACCTGAAACACAGCTCCGGGGCCTTCCTGGCTGGTTGCAGTGTGTCCTGCAGGCACAGTACGTATAAAGCTTAAGTGCACTAGATGACGTCGCTGTGTTGGAGTAACAAGCTGCTAGTACAAACAACACCCATGAGAATAAATGAGGCAGCAAGCCAAGGCCATTTCAAAATGGATAATTTCCCTTGTCAGAACATGCTAGATCTTAATTCAGTGTTAAACGTTTTTAAAACAGGTGTGTTGACAGACATCACTTCCCTCCCGTGTCACAGGCTACAAAGACTGGGGTGTCAGTGAACAAGGAGAGTTTCTAGACTCAGCTATGATAACATGAACTGCAGCTGCCTGCAGGCCACACTCAGCGTACTGTGAGAGCCTATGAACGTGGTAGCTTTGAGGAGCCAGGTCTTCTCAGCCACACACTGGAACATCAGGCATCAAGGAGCCACTGTCCATTTTGGGAGGAGGGGATTGCTGCTGACAGGTGGAAGGTTCCTAACGTGCACACAGAGGAGTGCATGCCTGAAAAGCTGCCTCCAGGAACACGTGAAAATGACATCTCAGAGTCTAACGGTGCCAAAGCTCTTGCTGTTGCAGAATACTAATTGCATCGGTATTCTGTGCTCTTCTGCTACACAGCTAGCGTATTTCTCAGGGACAGACACTAAGTCAAAGATGTGCTATTTAAAACTTGAGATAAATGTTTTTAAGCAGTAAAAGAAGTATACAATGCAGAACTGATTCCCTCCTCTCCTCATCGTGTGGCGAACCCCTATTTACTTATATAGGCTGTTCCCAAGACTTCGTTTGATTTGAGATTTGACTCGGAGATGTTCCTGCTTTGCAGCAAGTTAAGAAGGCCTTTTACAAAGTATTTTTTTTCCTCTTTGTAGCACCTCTTAACAAGGTTTCTGCCATCTGAGTGTCAGAATGCTGACAGTTGCTACCAAAACCAATGCCATATTTATTTATTTCCAGTAGACTTTTTGTCTTAATGCTCAAGTTCTCACCAGCAGATTCCCCGCTGTTTTGGATACCTCTTATGGCAAGACCCTTAGAACTCCACCTCCATCCTCACACTGTCCTCAGCATTTCTCTGCACAGAAAGACACACTTCTAAGTTCTATTTCAGAAGGACCCGGGTGCACTTAGCAGCTGCAGAGCGGTGTTCTGTGCACCAAGTTGTGTTTCTGGGGAAGTGTTTTTGAAATGAAAAACTGTTCTGCATTTTTCACTTTCTTTTTAAAAAACAGGGACTTCTGGGGCCTCGACCCTGTAAACCTTCATACAGATAATCCATGATTACCTCACTTAGGCCAGAGCTCCTTATGCTCACGGATTACTTGGAAAACACAAATCATTTTGAATATCAGTAGTGGAATAAAAGCAGCCTGTTAGTGAAACTGCTACCAGAGATTTCAGGAGACGCTGTGAAGAGCCCTATAGATTTCTGATGGCTTCAGAAACAGGCTTGGGATTTTACAGAAGTGCTGCTGAAGGTGGCAGGGAACTGTGAGAAAGGAAGAAAACAGTGACAGTTTCATTATCAGCAAGAATTTTTTTGTCACAGATTTCGTTTAAAACAAAATTAGAGGAAAAGTCACATATACTCTGGGATAAGGGATAAAGGAATTTTGCAGTACCCCCTTCTCTCTTCCCAAACCCCAGTGTTAAACATCTGCCATTAATGGTTTACAACTAGAAAAGTAGCAAACTGCATTAAAAACAAGGACAGAACACCAGCAGTTCAAGTTCACAGCAATGAACAGCAAGAGTGTGAGAAAAGCAAGGATTTTCTCTAACAAAATCGCTTCCAAGTCAGGAAATCCATCAGCATGAGAAAACAAACAGCTTTATTACTGCTCCCGCACATGAGGAGTTTAAACATGTGGCTGCAAGATATTACTATATAAAGAAAAACCATTTGAAGTTATTGCAGTCATATATATATTCCTACAGGGAAATGTAGAAATAGGCTCATGTGACTTAAGAGATTCCCTGTCACTTTGTAGAAACTGTAACATGGTGAGGAGCTTCAGTTAAAAGGGGAGGATGAAACAAAACCCTTAGTTCTTTAGCTGCCTCAACCCCTCTTATTCCCTTAAGCAAGCTCCAAGCCTGATCCCATCCCGAGCCTCTCTCCCTGGCCCCTCCGGGCTGGCAGCCTCCCTGCTGGAGGCTGGGGGTGGGCAATGTGTTGTACGTGGCACTGGTGTGCTGGGAGCCTTCCCTCTCTACCCCAAAGGCTTAAAAGGAAACAGGCTGCAATCTGCTTGCCGTGCACATTCCGCTTGACATCTCACACTACCCAAAAGCATGGCAGAATAAAATACTTGAGCTCTTAGGATGCATTTTTTGCTATCCATACAAGGAAATTAAAAAGATAATTTTTGTGAGTGCTTTCTAGCACTCACAAGCATCTCTTGCCACTTTTACTCTGTGTTAATAAAAATAATATGTAGTGAAAGCTCTGAAAAATGCTTTTCCAGCACCAGTTTTATGCAGGTCACTGAGAAGAAAGATGAGATAGTGGGGAATACCATTTCCAGCCTGTAGCTATGGGAAGCACTGCTCTTCCTTTGTGACCAGCAGCACCATCCTCTTAGCTGAATGTGAAACTGAACAGGTGATCCAGCAAGTTTTTACGTTTTCCTCCCACCAGAGTAAGCAATGGAAGAGGCTTGCTGTCTTGTGGCTTTGTACTCTCACTTATTTGTAGGTAGATGCTCAGACATGGGTGTATGTGTGTGAGTACAGGGATGATAGGGCAGCCCCTCCTTAGAGTCTCTGGGACTGGAAAGACTTGGAAGCTGCTGTTTCATCCAAAAGGAGAAAAATCTCTGGCCTTCAGGGCCAGCAGATGTAGAGGCACTAACAATCATGGCTCTGGTTTCTGATATTTATAACACTGAGCTACGTAACAACAGCACTCTCACTCTGCATTGTTTGCTCTTATTTGCTATGATCAGGAAAAACAGCTTATCTCAGCTATTTAAAATATTATACTCACTGATTCACCGCTCAACAATTCTCCGACAGTATCAAAACAGTAGCATTCAACAGCAGATGAAGTGGCAGCCAGGCCAGGGGAGCTTCAGCCCCAGCATCACTGGATAGCATTGGCCCTCCAGGGACCAGCCTTTTCACACCATCTGAAGTCATTAACAGCTGCCCCGCTTTACCTGTCAACAATTCAGCCCCCTTGAATCATCAAATGCTCTTTAAAACAACCCACATCAGCTCTAAGAATGTAATTAAAATCTCTTCTACATTCTGCTTGACCAAATGCCCTTAGAAATCAGATAGAGATCTCTAATGGCCCTAGGCTTAGGCCAATTTTCTGATGAAAAATTGCTAAATAAAATAGGTTTGTGGATGTCTTGTTTGCTGTGCTCCCGATACTCCATTCCACTGACTTCTTAAAGCACTGCGGTATTTCATGGGTTATAATGATACAAGCCCTTCAAGGACTGTTTCAGTGGTACATAATCCTGGGACTGTGCAAGAACAAATTTCACCCAGTTTGAAAAGAATGGGAAACAAAGGAAAAAGAACGCTCTTAGGCTTGCGCTATTATACAGCGTGCTTTGATTTTAAATATTTTTGAGAAGTGTGCTGCCCGATGGGAGTGTGAAAAACCATTTCATAAGTCAGTTTAAATTAGCAGCACCTCGCGTCCTCCAGGCAAAGATATACTTCATGGTTTGTCTACATGATAAAGTATCATTAAAAGAAAGATTTAACTGAAGATTGCTATCAGTGAATGACTGACAATAAGATGAAAGATTGATTTGATCACAGGAAATGCAAACAAATTATACCTGTAGGGGCTCAGTGAAAATGGAGCAGAAACTGACAGTTCACGTGATTAAAATAAATCACCACCAACTCCTGGAGATGGAGCAGCTGGGAGTCAGCGCTCCCCTCAGTTGTACTGAGTTTACTTTTGTGTAATGCTGTTCACTTCAGACTTCCACAGCCTAAGTGAGAAGAAAATCCTGTGCCAAATGCACACTGTGCTCTGACCAAGCTTCACAACAGGGAACCCAGAGTTTCCATCAGCAATATTCCTGTCTGCCTAGTCATTTTTCCCAGGGCACTTGAGCTTCATGAAAAAAAAAAGTAGCAACATGAGAGGTTTCCTAACAGTTCCTGTACACAGGAGCTGCTGGAATTCTCTTGCTGATGTTTTTGTATATTTCTTTTCAGTCAGTATCTCATTGGCAATATGTAACGTCAAGAGCAGCAACAACTTTTTCTTTGGTGCTCCCAAATTAGAATGGATGTATTTTTCATTTTTACTATATTTTTTTCAATAGCAGTCTTTTTCACAGCACAATTCCCACGCCACTCTTTCATCTTTCCATCTAGACTGATGATACAACCTTTTGTCATAGCTGTTCTTGCTCCCATTTCAGTGCAACTGAAATATCAAAAATATTGATCAAAGAAGGCTAATCTAGTGTACTTAGCACACTTCATCTCATACAACATGAAAGAAATTATATAGCACTGCCTTTCCAATCTGTTTCATCTTTTCTCCATCCACAGGTTACATCCTACTCTAAAACTCCATTTTCTTCCTCTCCTAGGAATTAAGTGCCTGTCAGGTTTCTGCCATCCTCAGCTCAGCTTAACATATCAAAATCCATTTTCTAAATTCATTCTTACGGATTGCACAGACATTTGATGCAGAACCAACAGATAAAACAAAGCTTTTCCTGTGGTATGACCACTCTAGACATCCCTCTACTGTTACCAGAAACTCTACTGCATTTACTCATATTACTCAATTAATGTTTCTATGAAGACCACACAGGGCAAATTTGCTGAGTAGGCCATTTTTGGACAAGGAATGCAGAGCTGGAAAAGGTCTCCTAGGTCTCTGAATGTGATCTCCTGCTGTTGCAGACACCACATCATCCAGCTCTTCCAGCTCTGCATCATGAACTTACACTGCATCACAGAGAGAATTCAGGTTTCAGTATTGTTTCTCGCAGAGGAAAATCATTCCAGAACAAAATACTGCAGGTAAAATTCATGTTCCTTGGGTCTTCTCTTGTGCAAGAGTCTAGTCCTATCCTTCCCTGCAATAAGAAGGCTCACTAGTGTTTTATATCAGAGAAGAAATATTTATTGTATGTATGGGAAATGGATTTCCTAATACATGCCTTTTTCACAACCACTTTGACTTGGACAAGAAAAGGCTCCAGGGAAACCTCATTGTGGCCTCCCAGAGCTTGAAGGGAGTGTATCAACAGGAGAGCAAATGACTGTTTACATGGGGTGATAGTGATAGGACAAGGGGAAATGGTTTTAAACTAAGGGAAAATGTAAGTTAGATGTTAGAAGGAAGTTTTTCACTCAGAGGGTGGTGATGCACTGGAACAGGTTGCCCAGTGAGGTTGTGGATGCCCCACCCCTGGAAGCATTCAAGGCAAGGCTGGATGTGGCTCTGGGCAGCCTGCTCTAGTGGTTGGTGACCCTGTCTATGGCGGGGGGGTCAAAACTCGATGATCTTTGAGGTCCTTTTCAACCCACACCATTCTATGATTCTGTGACTGCCCATGATGACCTCATGACTGACCTATGATTGACCTATTGCCACTATCCCAGATGGCTGATATTTCCTCGTGGAGTGTTTTATTCTTCCTCCTAATGGAAAGACTACACCTTTTACAGCTCTGAATTTCTTCCTGTTTCTCTTACTTCATCCCTATGGACAACAGTTCTTTCACTCTTGTCTTAGAGGAACAGTGATTACTCCCTCCTTGTCAAAATCCTCCCCCACAGGATATTCCAAGCAAAGGCTTTCTTTGTTTGAGGAAATAGGCAGAATATCTTGGTAATCAGAAATCCAAATAAATGATATTTCCTGGACAGAGGCCAAGTGAAACCTGCACAGAACCATTCTGTTCACAGAGTTGAAGTGGATTACCATCAGGACTGTACAAATGAAAATATATGCTCATTTCACTGCTCCTTCTAAGTGCAGGTGTGAACAGGCACGCGTGGAGGATTCACTGTGCAATGGGAGCTCCCCAAGCTTACATATCACTGCTTTGCACTCTCTGGAATATGAGCTGCATGTCACTGTTATAGACAGTCCATCAGTCAGGTTTACTTCCACTGAGCCCTGCAGTGGACATCCAATTATACCACCAGTATACTTAGCAGCTATAGCCAGCTCCTCTAGATAGTGACTAGTCAAAAAAATTATGTTTCAGACAAGAAAAATAATGCATCTCACTGCTTCTAGCTACGCACACTACTCTCACCTACAAATATGGTAATTTCTTTAGCAAAACTTCCAGTCTCCCATTCTCTTTGCTCCCTTCTTCACCTGAATCACGATCCAGTTCCTCACTGTTTGGTAACCAAACAGCAGATGGCTGGACTGCAATTAGACATACATACATAGTACCACCTGCTAGATACTTTTTTTTTCTTCACATTGGAACAGTTGTTAGTCTCAAATTTTGCAAATTCAGACTGGAGTAGAAGAGTGATTTGTTAATTACTTTTTGGGCAGATGCTTTAACTCTTCTGCAGTGTGTAATAGCACAAACTCAAAAAAAATTTTAACATAATAGCTGAGCATAATATTTTACACAATAGCTTTGCAAGTCAAACAGTGGATATTTAATAATCAGTTAACTTAGGGAGTCCTCCAGCCAAGAAACATGGGGCCTCAGCCACAATTTTTTTTTAATAAAGAATCATCTTCTATTTTCAGCAACACAATGTAAGCAAAACTATTCAAAATTTCAGGAAGCAATATACAGAATGTACAGCAATAAAGCAGCCAATACAATACATCAACAACCTCCCAAAGATAAGGTTGAAACCATTATCAATTTGTCTTTAACACCTTATTTAAAAATGAAGGAGACAGAAATGTGTACAGTGCATCACTTCCATGTTTTCCAGCTCACTGATCCTTAAGGCAGTCCTTGAACTACCAATAACACAGTGTAGTTTTCTTTGAGGCATTGATACAGATTAACTTAATTTTAGCATGGCATATCAAGCATGGTGGTGAAGGGTCAGCAGCTGGACTAGATCATCTTAGTCTTTTCCAGCCTTAATTATTCTAATAAAAACCACTGAGCTGACTGTTCATTAATATAATAAATTAATGGCTCTTTCTCCTTGGGAAGTCAGGGAATTTCCTACTTGACCAACCTCATCTCTTTCTGTGACTTGACCCACCTGATGGTGGAGGGAAAGGCTGTGGACATAGTCTACCTTGGCTTTAGCAAAGCCCAGAGCATGGTGATAAATGGAGTTAAACCCAGCTGGCAACCAGTAGTAAGTGGTGCTCCCCAGGGGCCAGTACTGGGGAGCATCTATTTTATATCTTTATTGACTAACCAGATGAGTGCACCCCCAGTAAGTTTGCTGATGACACCAAGCAGGGGGAACGTGTTCATCTGCCTGAGGGTAAAAAGGCCCTACAGAGGGATCTGAATAAGCTGGACGAACTAGATGCAGGCTTACTTGAAGCATTTAAGCTGGACTACAGGTAGCAGAATCCAGTTTACACTGTTGTTAAGGTTGCCACAAAAACTTCAGCTGATCATTGTTGATATGGCTCCCACTAACAGGTACAAACAAAACACGCCTTACTTTGCTGGAGTTATTTGTAGTGATTGTTTTCCCTTCAAAGACTCTGCATTTAAAAGCAAAGTCCAAATGGTCAGTCAGCATCACTGCTTCTCCAAGTGGCTGTACTTCAGTGCTGGGTAGAAGGGAACTTACCTCACTGAATTGCTGTGCAGGAGCAGTCTCTAAGCACACAAGAAACATCTGCAAAATCTGACTGAGAGCCAGGAAGGGATTTAGAATTGAGACTGGTAGGCACTGTTGCCCTGTAGCCAAGATCTCTGAGGCAGAATAAATTACCTCACAAAGCTATGAAGTTGTAACTAACTCCCTCCACAGTCACTAATGCCTAGATAATCTAATGCCTTGCTCTCCCTTTCTTTTTTCCCCGCCTTGTCGCATATCTTTGCTTCTTCAAACCATAACCAGCTTGTAGCCACTTTTTGCAGCACTCCCCTCCACTGTGCACCTCCAGCATGCACTCAGAGCATTTCCACCCAGCAGAGCACATTGTGATGGGCTGCATCTGTGCCACACTGCTGAGGCCTCCTCACCGTGGCAGGATGGGGTGGGCAGCACAGAGTGAGGGTTTGACCCCTGCGTGCAATTGCTGTTCTGCTTTAGAGACGTTCCCATGGGTGTCCAACTTATAGGCTTGCCTAGGCCACGTATAAAATATGTAATATGGTTAATGTATGTAAGTAATAAAACTTATTCTTCCATTGAAACATAAAAAGGAGGGCAACAAAAATATAGAACTAGCAGGTTAGACCTGTATGGTTTAGGCCATGATGAGAGGTGTCTACGCTTATTGTCAGGGAGGGAATGTATAAAGATAATGCGTAATGCCAAAGTTGCAGGTCATTTGAAGAGGTAGGAAGATACACAAACGAGTTTTTAGAGAGCATCTAAAAATGTGGCTTGCTTTTGTAACTTAGGTGCTCTTACACCCTGCTAGATATCTACCTGAACTCTCAGGAATCCACATGCTTCTGCCAATTTGCCCCTTGTCAGCAGCTCTACAGTCTACAGCAAAATATATTGATTTCAGCTGCATGCCATGCCCAAATAGCTAGCTGTTTCCAAGCAGAGGCACACCTTGTACAACCCCCTTCAGCTCTGGCTTCCATCAGTTGTGGAACTATCATTCCTTACTGAAGTGATACCACATTAGTGCTAATTCCAACCACTGACCAGGAAGCATGCAAAGCCACAGGGTTCCCAGCAGCTATACCCTGGGCCCGTTGGTCAGCAATCATCACAACCTTCAGCACCTCATCATTCAGCTCTGTGCTTGCACGCACAGCCTCTGGTGACTTGGGCAGAGACTGAAAGGGTCTGTCTCTGTCAAAGCCTCTTTACTGCTGTGCCACGGCCTGCCCATAAGGGTAAGGGTGATCAGATTTTCAAATGACAAATGTTGCAGTGTCACTTCCACACATCTCCACCTTAAATTCTAGTCAAGAAATGGATTGAAATGGATTACTGACATGGACCATCACTAAAATTAAAAACTTTGTGAAGAAATTACAAGTCATGCTATCGATCAAGTCTAATACATTAATTTTTTAATTCCCATTAACTTCAATGAAATGTATTAGCATGAGAAATGAGATTCTAGGATGTTACAAGTCCTACACACATTCAGAGAAACTTTATTTTCTTCAAACACCTGCAAAAACCTGCAGCACTGTTATTTTAACTGCCCACCTCCCCCCAAGAGCAATATTTTTTCCTCCATTCTGTTTGCTCTTGGAATTGGACATACAGCTTATTGGCACTGTATTTTTATTTCTGGGGGGCAACCAAAAAGGAAATCACATTGAAACACTGAAAACCTGATGTACAAGCTGTTCCATGGGATGGAGAATGAAGCAGTACATCATCTACGATGGCCATACAAAAGCACACTACCTACTTTACAACAGAAAATAAACAGCAATCCCTCCTTGTTTAATGAGGCAGGCTACCTCCCAGGTTGAGCCCTTGCTGCATGTCACTCAACTTTCTGGCACTCATTAAAGGAGATGAGGACTGCATGTATGCCTTCCTTCCTGAGAAGTGTTATTTTACTTCAGAATTACTCACCATTTTCCTAGTACTGCTGCAATGTGAGAGCACTAAGATAATGCATAAAACTACATTCCCCAATTCTACATTGCTCTTATTAGTTTCCCGAGAGCTTGCAGACTTGACTTTGGTGAGCTTTCAGCCAAGGGAAGGCACATCAAAGTCCGCTCTGGTGCTGCAGGAGAGAAACTCCCTTTTCCCTATGTAGTTAACACTCAATCACTTCAATTTTACAGCCATAAATGAAGTAAAATTCATGTAGAACTGTTAGATTAAATTAGTTTTAGAATAAAATTGAATTAAGTAATTGAGGGCTACAAAACACTTCTGTGCAAGCTGCACTTCTAATTTGCATGGTAACTCTATTCTGGCAATTATTGAAATACTGAAACACCATTTCTAAGGCAGAACAGGTACCAGACAGTGCTAATAAATGTAACACTTGTAATACCACAACTGCCTGATGACATAAAATGGTCCTGGCATGTCCAGCAGCACACAGCATCACATGGGTTGCAGTCCCTGGCTCTCTAAAAATACATGCCCTAGCAGCTCATTAATCCCATGAAGTAGCTATTGCTTCAACATCGCACCATCCATTTTTAAGATTCACAAAGCACTTCCACGAAGAGAGAAAGCTGATATCTGTCAGGCAAGGGGTCAGATATTATCAGATGTTATGACTTCAGCTCAGCAATACCTTACATCCCTCTCTGCCACAAAATAAGGCATTACCACTTCATGATGTACTTTCTTGACGTTAGGAAAGCAAGGGTACAAGGCTCTCAGGCAAGCCTTTGGCAAGGCCTAATCACCCCCACATAACTCCACATTTGTGCCATCAGCTTCCCTGGGTGTTGAATGCATCTGGAAAGAATACATTTTTCAGATACTGAAAGCAGATAGACAAATCATACTGATTTCCAAAAATCAAGGGCCTATCAGGTAAGAGCTACATGTAGGAAACTGCCCCTTACCTGTTGAAATTTTTTCCAAAGAAGAAAAAAAGACTACCATTAGGATCAACTAGGCTGATATATTTGTGTGGCAATAACAAAAAACTAACCCAAATACAATACTATTTCAGAACCATTCAGTCGTTACTCTAGCTAAAGAATCTGGGCATTGAAAAAGATAAACAAGAGGAAAAGGACATACAGTACTTTATTCAAGTGGTAGAAAAACAATGAAAAGAAATCATGACAGGCAGGAAAAGGACACAAAGGAGCTAATAGTTACTGAAAATCTGGGAGGGAATACAGTACTATGAGGTCCACTCTTAGATGTAACACATAGATCAATTCAGTACATATTTAATTACATGAATTAGTTATCTGCAGACACGTGGCATTTGGGTCATTCCCCAAAGAGCAATAGTGAGGAAGACTCTTTCATCTGCATGCCAACATTCTATCCCAATCCATCAATTTTTGCCTTCTGTAGAGGTGGCTTCATCTAAAATTGTGCAAATAAAATTGGTTTGTGAACCTTTGTTGTATTTAAACACTTGGAAGACTCTGCAGATTGGACTTCTGCAGAGAAATCCAGATCTCTGTCCAGTCTGGGGCCACAAGAGACCACACTCCTGCAGAAGGAAAGAATATTCCATCATATAAAGCCTGGAAGACAGAAGTAGCTGGATGTGAGCCACTGGAGAAACTTATTCACTGGATTCAGCAACAATTGGAGACATTATTGCAGCTCTTTCTGGACAGAATTGTGGAAAAGTAAAAGCAACACTTCTTAATGAGATTATTCATAGATCTTTATCCTGCACTTCCTCCCACGATCGAAAATTGGCTGCTCCCAGATCCTTTCACCAAGCCTCACAACTTAAGCAAGAGCCTTCTCTACAACTTGAGCATCTGAAACAATTCTCCTGTATTTCTCCTTATCCACTTCTTGTCTTCAGTCTTCATAGGTAGCCACAGACTGCTGCTCTGCTGGCAGGTTTCCCCCCCAGTTGTCCTACTAATCTTTTGTTTCATCCCACATAGTTCCAAGTACTTCCCCTACCTGTCTGCCACCATTTGTAACAGTTTCACTTGAAGTGTTGGCTTTTTGTTTAAAAAAGAAAAAAAAAATCAGACTTGCATAAAACTGCTAGTGAATGGTTGTACACAATTTGGAAGGCTCAGTAAATGTGAGTTAATAACCAGAGCTGGCTCCAAACTTCTTATCAGCATAAACACACTAAGTTTCCTGCCTGAAGAATCTAGGTTACACTCAGCTAGCTGCTTTTGTCACAGACAAGTGATGATGATGAGAGGCCTGATTCATTCTCATCCTCCCCCCTGGCAGCAGCAGCCAACCCAGCTTCAAGGGCTCTGCCAACACCCATCTTGGCATCCCTATTGCTGCCTTCTTTGTCTGTGCCTACAGCTGGCTCTGCCAGGCACCAACAGATGAACCACACTCAAAAATTCCAAACAACTCTGCCTATGCTTTCTACCTATGAATATAACTTCATCTCATCAGGTATTTATAAGTCAAAAAATCTTGCCTGCAAGCTTGAAATAAGAAATTCTGTACATCTTTATATCCGTTATGTGCCAGGCTCCATCTCATCAGGATTTTAATCCTTACATCTAGAGCACTGTGCTCAAAACCCTCTACCCAAACTGCCAAGGTCAACACTATTAATCACATTCCTAATAAACAGAGGAGGTGGCTGTGTACACACATTTGCACAGATGCTTAATGCATCCAAAAGAGAATGAGCTTGTTTTATGCCTTTATCTGAAGTATCAACTGTTAGTTAAAAAAAAACAGATCTATACAACAGGGTATAGAATGGTATGCAATGGCTTAATTTGTGCCAAGTTCCCACTAGAACACTTACCCCAGCAAAGTGAAAGCTCAGGCTTCAAAATTAAGGGTTTACTATACTTATGTGGGAAACCCCACAGCATACTTATTCCTGAGCATAAAGATGGTGCACTCCTCTGCTCTATCTTAAGAGCTGAAGGTGAAATAACAGCATTCCTGTGTGATATATCCCAAAAAGGAAAGCATCAGGGATTTAACCATACAGAACTTATTCAGCTGACACTTGTGCAATCCTCTCATTCCCCTTTCTCCAATACAAGGGTAGCAAGCACATGGTACATTGGAGGAATGCAAAGCTGCACTGAAACAGTAAAGTTTGCCCTGGAAGGCATAAATACAATTAAAAGAAGAACAGACTATTACAGGAGTTAATCATCTGCAAAAAGAAATCCATGGATCCTCAGCCATTGGAAAAAGTACATCAGGCCCAACTCCACAAAGCTCTGTCAGCTCTGGAAAGGAAGGGGTGGCTTGGCAGAAGTGGTAAAGCTGATTAGGGAGTAAGGGAGAACTGCCAAATACACGAGTCCTCATTAAAATTAGTAGATGTAATAGACTTCCCTGCCATGAGATCTTTAAAAATAAAGAAAAGATTAGAGAACATCTAGCTTAATTCTAGTATGCATTGTTATATCCATACATATTAAATGCTTCATGGCACCCCACTTCATTTGTATTATACAAAATGCAGAAAAAGAGTAGAAACAGCCCCTCCAGGGACTAATAACTGGAGAGTGGGCTGCACATCTGGGACAGGGTTGGCAGCCAGGCTTCCTAGAGGGATACAAGGGACAAGTGCTTGAAACTGAGAATGGGAGAAGGACCAATGGCAGCTCTCCCTGTCTAGCAGGATGTACAGGCATCTGAACATAGGCCCTGAATGTAACCAGAATGCCCTGAAAAGAACATAAAGGTGTCTTACAGCTAAGCACAGAGTAAATAGTCATGACTCCTACACTTAGTTTCCTCCAGACCTGAGATATGCTAGTAGTAGTATAGTTCCCATTAGCAAGTGCTGTTAAATCATTACTGATTACATAGGTCAACAGGAGACCACAGCAGTCAAGAAGTTTATTGGTGAAATCACAGAAAAGGCAGCTTACTTTTGAAGAAGCAGCCCAAGAGAAGGGCATATGAGAAATATAAGATGCACTGATCTATTTTTATAAAATTGTTCCCATTTAAGATGTATTTTGAAATAATTATGTGCTGTCAGTGATTTCACATGAAGTGAGAATTTTTTGTTTTACTGATGGAAGTTCTAATATGCCATTCCCCTGGGTGAAAAGCTAATTACATACAAATTCAGTATTCAGAAATGATTAATTGCTTGATTGCAAATGTTAATTTTAAAATCCTGGTTCAGCATGCATCAACAAGAGTAGACACCTCAGGTTAGGAGGCAGAAATAAGTACACTAGCACCAGTACACCTGCAGAAATAGGAGATCAAAGATCAAATGAAATATTAAATACAGGGCATCCTGTTGTGTTCAAAGAACATATCTGGGTAGAGGTTACTCACTCAGAACTGATAGGCAAGGACTACACATTTATTCTTAGGATATGTCTTGCATACATGATGTACAATTATACTTCCTTACTTCCTGTTAGGAGCAGCTCTTTTCTTTCCCACATGGTCTTTGTACAAGCTGATCTACTTTAGTTTTGTTGTTTGCGTTAACTAATACCACGTTCATCACCCATTTTGATGGATAAAGACCTGGATAAACATTAAAGACAAGTGCAGAAAACAGTAAGAGTACCTACCACCCTGTGCTCTTTACAGTAACTCCTCTGTCACCAGTAGTCTAGTTCTATGCCACCACTCGGCCTCTGGAGTGAGATTCCATCCACACATCAGCATCTTAAACTCCTGAGATTATTCAAAGTACTTCACAAGCAGTAACTTCCCCCACCCTTCCAGTCTCCCCCAAGTCAGCAGTACAGCAAGATACTATAAGCAAATACACTAGCTTAATAACCAGTATTTGTATATAGGCCACACATATGACTAAGGAAAGAGTACCATCTAGCCTCCTGTACCTCCTGCCTGAGGTCTCAGGGTTTGTCTCACATAAATAAATGCAGAATGCAGATGCAGAATGTCTTCCTGTGCTCTGCTCTTTACCCTAGAGGTAAAGCACAGCTCCGTTCTCCCATGATTTTATTCCTTGGTTCTCCAGTGGAGGTCGGTAACTGCAGCAGTACCAACTGCCTGCAGAAGCCTAAGGCCATGCCATGGGAATCCCTGCATGGCCATAAAGAGAGAAGTGTAACTGAATGGGAACTGCAGGAAATACAGCTTCCCTAACACTTCAGTTCCACATAAACCCACGGTCACGCTAAGAACAGTGTGTGGCCCCAAAAGCAGTATCCTGGGATGTTTTTCTGCTTGACTAAGAGGTCTGCAAATCAATATTCATTTTGAAGAGTGCTACGCTGTTTGTACACACAGAGTTTACCCTGTGGGTCCAGATGTTAGTGCTTTATTAAGCATAAAAATTACAGGAGATTTGCAATAAAAAAAATACCATGACCGCTGCCAATTTTTCTTTGGCAAACTTCCAGTAGGAAATATTCCTGTGTCAGCTGTAGCTCTCTCCTTTGGTATCACACAGACTCAGACAATGCATTTGTTGGATTCATTTAAGTATCTTCAAGTGTGTTTCATTGTTCTAAAGCATCAAAGAATTTTGCAGTTATAAATCATAACAAATAATCAGTAATTCCAAACAATGAAACCACATGAGAGAAATGAGGTGCAGATGTTGCCAGTCATTGAAGGAGATTGTAAAAGGGAAAGGAAACAGTTGTGTACATTATAGTGCTTGTTATGTGAGTGATTCATTTGAAGAAAGAGTGCTAACAACATCTCTCATTTTAAGGTGAAGATTTTTCTTTCCAAAACTCTGAATTGCCACACCTAAAGAGATACAGCAGAAAACCCTCTCTATTACAGCAGCAATCCTAGTGTACTGTGACATCTCAACAGCCAAGGAAGCAGCAATCAATTCCCTAAAATACATGGCATCACTCCAGTGCTTTACCAGCATCCATAAAGTACAAGCAATTGAAAAAAAAAACACTAATTGCTGCATGATATGAATGCCAGACAAAGCAAGTTCAATATAATTCTACTTTGAAGAATAGAAGACAAGTAGCATCTGATTTAGTCCTGAGGTGCACTCCTATTTTGAAAGCTCATACAGTATTTCCTGGTGTACTTCTCACAGTTACAGTCAACCTTTGGCTATGGAAAAGAGAAGCAAAGGGCTGACCTTTGGAAAAACAAGCACTAGTGTAGCTGGTGCCTTTAAAAACAACCACAAAGTGTGTATATTCTTCAGGGTATCTGGAGCTCAAATATTGTTAGTCACTGTTCATACTGAGAATTATCACTTAGATGCATCTGAGATTGCAGACAGCAATCACAGTGCTCGTTTTCCAACTCTTCCCACAACAGCTCTGAAAACCTGGAAGCGTTCATCAGATCAGAATGTAGTGCAGCCACAAACACCAATGTTAAAGTACTTTTGTCAGGAGCCGTAGGGAGCTCACAAACAAAAGGCCCTCTGAGGGACAGCATTACAACACATACCACTCTTGTGGCATTGGTTTCTCTGATGATACAGATGCTGTGCATGAGGGCAGGCAGACTACTGGGGCACCCATTTGTGACCCTTTCAGTCTGAGTACTATGCAAGATGCAGCTCAGAAGGGACTAGCTTTGCTCTCAGTCTCCTGACCTCACACATTGCCAAATCTGTGTCCCATTAACTTCATTGGGACTGACATTTTCTGTGGGAACCAGAGCTGAATAACAATCCTATTCTTCATGCTTCTTGAGCCTCTGTAGCTGCTCTTCCCCTTAGATTAGGTACCAAAATGTGTTCTTTATTTTCCTGCAGTCTCAGTCTTCAGCAGTCCTTACTAAGGATATCAACTCCGTAAATGCATTCTCTAATTCAGAAGGGGCTGAACTTTTCTTTCCTTGGATTTTTTTTCATTGTTGTTTTACTGTAGATATAGGGACAAATAAAAGGTAAAAAAATAGCAAGGGCCATCCCAGACTTTGAAAATCACACACAAAGCAGCAGCATTACAAACAGGAGTACAAAGAATTAAAAAACTTTAAGAACATCTAAGACTTTTACTGTAATAAAGACAATCAAGATAACAGTTACAACAGCTATGAAGTTACTGTTGCAGTAACCACACAGCCAGAACTATGACTTGTTCACTGCAGGAAAAGAAAAACACAGATAGAAGTCAACTGAACTAGTACCACAGACCTTAGAGTTCTCAAAGCCTTCTACCATGGCTGGTGGAACATCAATACCAGCTACACGGTGATGTAGCATTATCTTTTACCCTGATTACTTTAGCTAACAACAGTCTCAAATAACCTTACAATAGCAAGGTACAAAAAGTTGATTACTTAAGCTTCTTCCAAGCTTCCTTTTTAATGGTTTTACAATTAATCACTGCCAGGAAAGTTATAATGAACACTTCACATACCTCTGAAAGTATTTACATAGTCACCTTGATATACTTTCAATAACTCTGCTCACAACAGCACTTAAAAATAATCAGTAATGCCTCAGCCTACCAATACATACAAACAATAATATAGCAAGGAGCTAAGGTACTGCTTGTATTATCTGTCACACAGCCACTACATAGCTCAGTAACAAGCTCTTGAAAGACACAGCACTGCTTCCTTCCTATGTTTAGTTAAAATCTTAGCAAATTATAACTTCTACAGTACTGATATAATCAATGAGAGGAACATTAGAATAGTAAATCACATACAGGTTACCAGTATATGCCAGAACACTAAAGGCTAGGTACTTTTTAGAGAGCACAATCTTCACCAGTCAGATCCCGCTCTACTACAGCGCAGGAAAAAGAGTGGAAAAAACATTACACTAGAAGCCAGATTCAAACCAAAAACTAAGTAATCAAACACCAGTGTAGCAACATACTCACTAAAAACAAACCAGAAACAGAAAGTCCTACAAGCCAATGTTACCAGACACTACGTGCCCAATGGTGAGCTTAAATAGAGACCGGGGCCCATGGGCCAAGAGTGTGGGTGGAGGCCCCAGGTGAGGCTGGTCAGAGCAGTGATGGGCTGTCAGTGCAACCAGAGCTGTAATATTACTGCCTGCTGGTGCTTAATAGTGCCAGAGTTTATACTTGCCTAACGTTACTCATCAAGAACAAGTTAGACTCCACATAAATGCCATTTTTTTTTAGCTGATCTTTTTAAGTTCATCTTTCTAAGACTTCTAATGCAGTTCTTGCTCTGGCCACATCTCTGGCCCCAGCCTCTGCTACCTGCTTGCTTGCTTGGTGCTGTTTATTTTTTCCCAGTTTATCCTGCAGGAGTCATGCTTCCTGCATGATTCCTTCCCTGTAAGTGATGTCATTTCCATGGAGGTGCTTGAAGTAACTTGCTAAGTGGCAGAACACTCATTTTTAAGATGGAAGACTGTTCTATCACTGTCACTTTTCTCAATCTGCACACCTCATTGACATAATCATACACACACACACACTAATTTACATGCTTGGGTATGATTTGTACTGCATTTTAGTGAACGTGTTCTGGAACAGTGATTTAAAATGTATCTGGGATGGCAGCTTAGGCAATTGCTCACATCACACATCAGAGGAGGCCCTGCATGCACACCTAAGCTCAGCTGTGCCTGAAGCATTGCTGAATTGCTGTCCTCCACAGGCTATTTTAAGTAGTAGAATCCTAAAATATTTTCCATAGAAGGATTAGTGCAGGGCTCTGAACAAGCAAGAAAAAGAAAAAAGGAAAGTAATTTCTCTGCCCTGCTATAACAAGTTGTAAACATTGCTGTCGCATAACTACAGCCAGCATCTGATTCAACCTCAGGGATCACTACGTCCTGCAAATACTCAGGTCTCATTTGGCACAGCTGGGAGTGGCAGGAGGGGCCTGATGGTTATTGTTTATGCTTGTTAGTATATAAGGGGTGGTGCCAAGGGGAAGGGTACTTGAGGCCCAGTGGTGCTTAGCAGTAGGCACAAACTGGAGTAGAGGAAGCACTGTGTGAGTGTGAGGGATGCTTTGCTTTTAGGGTTACAGAGCGCTACAGCAGGCTGTCCTCAGAGGTGCTGGGGTCTTCTTTTCTGGAGATGCTCCAAGCCTCTCTGGCTGCTTTCCTATGGGACTTGTTGTAGGGAGCGTGCTTCGGGGTGGGGTGTGCCCGTGGTTCTGTGCTCTGGGAACCTCGTGGTAACTGGATGGAATCAAAAAGCCGAAAGTTTTGCAAGCAATCCTTAAGAGATGTTGGCTGATGCAAGCACATGGCTGTGAGCACATTCAGGTCCATCCGTGTGGGGGCTGCTCTTTTCTGGAAGAAATGTGCCCACCTGCAAGTTTCAGAGAGATGAAGAGGGGCAGCCAGCAACCTGCTTGTGTGTTCTTTACGTTTGCTGCAGCTCAAGTATGGCTGTTTCTCATGGTTGAAATAACAAATGCTGCTTCCAGGAGCAGCCAATTGACAGACTACTGTTACAATGCCATTACTGTTTTGGTGTGTTATGATAACGTTCTCACGGATTGTTGCAGCACCGTGCAATACAAACGGAGCAAAACAGTCCGGCTCGTGCCCCCGAGCAGCGGTTTCTTCTGAAGGCCGAGCAGCTGCCTGCTGGCGCGGCTCTGTGGTTGCAGGGACGGCTCTTGCTGACGCTGTGCTCGAGCTGCATTATTGGGTTCCATCATTTGGCTGCGTGATTTTGAACGACAGCCTTGCCGACGGAGGCCCGGAGCTATTTCACGCGAGGTGCTTCATCTGCAAAGCCAGTACCGGTGTCTCGGTGCGGCAGCCACCGGCACGGCAGCGGAGGACGCTGAGGCACCCGAGGGCTCGGCCGGCTCCTGCAGCAGCGCGGCTCCGGCTGCACCGTCCTCGCGGCCAGGTACGGGCTCGGCCCCGGAGGAGCGAGGGGGAGAACGGAGCGGAGCTCGGCGCGGCCGGGACGCAGAGCCGGCGGGGCTGCCCGGGCGGAGGGCGGCGGAGCGGTCCCGGAGTGATGACGCGCTTCCTGTCCTCCCGGCGGGGGTCTGCTCTGGAGTCCGCAGCGGCGGCGGCTGCGGAGCCGGCGGGAGCGGGGGGAAGGAAGGAAGGAAGGGAGGAAGGAGGCGAGCGGCGGCGGCGGGGCGAGGCGATGCTGCGGTAACGCCCTTGTCGGTAGGAGCCCGCTCGTACCCCCCGTGCTGACCGCTGCGGATCGGGGAGGGGTGGGCTCCGCGCCGGGCTGGGGCTGCGCGGGGGAGCGCGGGGCCGTCCCGAGCCTGCGGCGGTTCGGCCGCTCCCGGCTGCGCACCTGGGAGCTGCAGCCCCGCGGAGCTCCGCCCGCACAACAAGTTGGAGCGCTGCAGCCGCCGGCAGAGCCGAGCCCCGGGAAGGAACGGGCGGCCCCGAATCGCATTCCCCTCGTCGGGAGCGGGACCGCGTGCGAGGGAGACCCCGGAGCCCCCTCCGCACCCGCGCACCGCGGCGGAAGAAAATCCTCGCGGTGCGGCGACCTCCCGAGGACGCCCGTACCTCGCGTGTGCACGCGTGTGTCCGTGCGCACCCGCGCGCGTGTGCACGTGCCCTTCCCGCAGGCCGGGCTGCCCGCCTCGTGCCCGGGGATCGCTGCCCTGGGCGCCTCTGCGGCGCTTCTGTTGTGTTTGCTCCGCGCGGTTTCAGCACGTAGTGTCTGCCTGAGAAGATCACGGGAATGGTTCATTGATTCGGAAACTCCAAGTTGTTTAAAAGCTTACGTTACAGACCTGTGTCTGAGAGCCAGCTCTGAGCCTGCTAAGTTTCAAGCGGGCTCGAAGTTTGAAAGCACGGCGCGGTACTTCGGGAGGTCTGCGTGGTTGAGAGAGCCCATTAGCTACGGAAAATGTCCGTGTGATTAAATACAAACCCGCTGCAGGTCTACCAGATTGCTCTTGCTTAAGTAAAACAACATTTATTTTCAGTCGTGTGTTCTGAGTACGGGCGAAAGCTTCAGTGTTCGGTAGGAATACCTCAGAAAGGGCGGGATGTGAAAGGCTTTCACGTCTGTTTGTGGTAATGGTCTTCAGTCAGTGCAGCAGTGAACGACGCTGTCTGAACCACTTCCCCCTCTAACCTTCAACAAATGACATTTTTGAGGCAATTCCTTGAGATTGAAGGTTACGGCAGAGCCAGGAAAAGGCTTCTTTCCTCTGGGAAGCACGTTTCACGTTCTTCATGACGGCTCCTTTAGCTGCTGACTGCTGAGGAGCTGCATTTTTCTTCCAGTTTATCTGTTCAGGGCAAAATCTGCGAGCCTACGTTAAGGGCACTCGTTTCTGGTTGTCAGTCTGAGTCTTTGGGTTACCCCGGCAAACTTGGTCAGTCTTTCAGTTCTGAATCTTTGTGTAAAACTTGATAAAGAATATAGACATTTTTTATTGGGATACCCATTCATTTTATCATCCAAATCATGGCACTTTCCCCTGAATATATCTGAATAGTTGTCCTGTGTGTTCTGAGTGTAACATCTGTTGCATGATATCATGTAATGGAATGTGGTATGGCTTAATTTAAGTTGATGTGAAATGTTGCCATTGGACTGTAGTAGTGCCTTAGAGGCTGAGAGGTTTTCTGAGTGTATGTTGGATGTGTAGATGGTTAGGAGTAGAAGATAGTGGGAAAGATGAATTAGCATTTGAACTGCAAACAATTAAGTACTTTAACTCTGAGCTTGGCTTACTATGAAGTTTTACTTAGACTTTCATCATTTGCCAACTCATTTAATCAGCAAATTCTGCTTAGATTAGAAAAGGCATTTGTAGTTAAAAATATAACTGACTAGTATAAACTAGCACTGCACTCTTTGATTTTTTTATTTTTATTTTTTATCTTTATTCTTGGGGAGAGAGGTGTGAGCTTGGGAGATGTATCTGGCTGTGGCATCACTACATCTGCATAGTCTTTCTGATGGCTTAGTTTTTGCTGTGAAAACTTTTTCTTGTTTGATATGGCTTCTGCAGAAAGTTGACTCAGCATAGCAAGGACGATCTGAAACATTAACGTTGGGGCTGTGTTAATCTGTCGAATATAGATCTATACAATCTGTGCAAATGCAAGATCTGGGCAGCTTCCAAAAATGCTAGTTCTTAGTTAGTCATCACAGGTCGACAGTAGTGCAGGCATCCACCTCCAGTCCTTATTGTGGCATTTCAGTGTCAGATAGCTGCTGTGATAGCAGTGTTGTATGTTCGTGATAAAGTGCCTAAGCGTAGCGGGGAGGCATAGAATATCCTGAATTGGAAAGGATGCACACTGAAGCATCATTCCAGTCCATTACGTTAGCACTGAGGTACCAAAACCATTGTTTGGAGCAGCTCTAAGCTCCCCTTCCTCTGTGAACACTGAAGTTTTGAAGAAATTACCTGCCACATAGACATCCTGATGTTTAAATACAGGCCATTTCTCGTGAAGAAGTTCTTATCCAGATGCTGCCTTTGCACTGGAATTTAATTAGTGAAGGGAGAGATGTGTGAGAGCTCTGTATTCAGCTTCCAAAAGATTTTTTTTTTCCTCTGCTCATGAATCCTGTCAAGGTTTGGCAAGTCTGTTTATACATGTTTCTGCAGACAATAGAATGCTGATGCAAACTGAGAACAGCAAACAGAACAGTTGTGTGTTGTTGGAAATAGAGGGAGGCAGTCCCAATATGCTGTATTTTGCATATGAGATTTTATTTCTGGGTTACAGCATGTCAGCCAGAACAGATGTTACTGGTAGATAGCCGGATGTCTTTTCAGATAGCCCTTCTGTGCTCGAAGGGAAATGCAGGGTTTTGCTTCTGGAATTTTCTTTTTGACCACACACAGTGATAAGAATGTGAAGTAAACTGAAGAGGTTTAAGTGGCAGGGGAAATGTAAATGAGAGAGGAGAGCTTTTTTTGGACTAACCTGGCTCCTGAGTACAAAGCTAAGTGAAGCAGAATAGTCTTGGCCACTGCAACTCATGATGCATGAGGTTGTTCTAAGTATAAGCGTTGCGCTGCTTTTAAGCTCTTTTTATTGCTGTCGTTTAATAATGTACTCCTTTTTCAGGAAAAAACAAATAAGAATTAGGGAAAAGAAAAAAAAAAAAAGGAAGGAAGGGAAAAATTTGGGTGTGTTGGAAGCAGCCCGAGACATGCAAGGCCCAGGCCAGTCCACGTAGTGCTGAGTCCTGGATCTGATCAAGGGTTGGAGAGTGTGTCCTTCCATCTCTGAGTGTAATAAGCAGATGCCTTTGGAGTGAGATTTGGGAATGAGGTGGCGGCATTGAGCCTGTGGTTGGTTTTGGTGCCAAACTTGGAGCTGTGGACACTGAACGTTCTAGATTGCTGTCCCTGCTAACGCTGCTGAAAACCCATTTCATGGTTGTGTCAGAGCCATTTCCCCGGTGTGCTGTGTGCACACATGCTTATCTTGGAATTGAGTTTGAATTAGCGTGCATACTTGAAGCAATTGTGATAACATTTTGATGTTTTCCACTTCCAGCTGCAAGCTGGGATTCTGTCCCCAGAGATCCACCCCCTCAATTCTCAAAGCTCCAGTGTTTTTTTTGTTGTTTGTTTTTAGCCAGAAAACACTCTGACTGACTTTACAGGGTGAGGGTGATTATACAATAATATGATATCTTAAAATATCTGTACAGTACTATGATGTTGACTTCTTACTTGGAGTCCCTTTTCTTGGCAGCAGCCGGTTGAATTTCTGCCAGGGTGGGTCAGCCTGGCACTCGCAACTGCCTCGCTGGCATTCTCAGTAGGTAGCTCAGCTTTCTGTGTTTGGGCAGCAGGAAGCAGTGTGAGTTGAAGGGAATGGTAAATGGACCATGTGTCCTTCTATTTGGCAGTTTTTGCAAGATTGAGATTTTATGTCCATAGAAAAGTGACATTTGCTGCAGGACGAAGCCAGGAGGGTCTTGCTCTTCTGATTCACAGCAGATAACAGTTACCATTGATTCTTTATCATCTTATTACATGGGCCATTTAGTTTTTCGAGGTGAATAACAATTTACATTTTTAACAGCTGACAGAGAGGTATTTGTTACCGTGGAGTATTGCTGTTGAGTGATGTGAGAACCTATTACACAGTAGGATTGTCTTCAGTGTACGAAGGCCCTCAGTGCTGCGCAGTGCTTCCCTCCGCACGTATGTGCTTGTTATATTTATGTTGACAGATTTCTTACCTTCTCTGAGAGCTGGTATCTGTAAGATGGTAAATTCTCCTTTGTTGCAGGAAGAATCTAGCTTTTACTGCAGCCTGTTGATGTTGGTGGGAATGCTGTGTTTTCCTTTGGGAAGGTTTGAATGCAGATGAGATATGTAAGCACGAAACAGTTTGGAAAACTTACTAATGGCAAAAATGAGGCTCAGATGTGTTCCAGTGAATACATCAATGGTCCTTAAGGGCACTGGTGGCAGGTGCCTCTTATCTTTGACTGTCCAATTAAAATAAGCCAAATACTGCTTAAGGGGAAACGGCAAGATGGTAATTGCCAGAGGGAAGGAGGAGAATGGAAGCAGCAAAGGCAGGTAATGAATTTCTGGCAGAATTGATGCTTCCAGATGAAGAAAAGACCTACAGTTGTCTAATGGGAAGAGCAGCAGTGGGAACGTGATTGTGATAGAACTGAAACAATAATTCAGGCAAAATAAAAACACTGAAGTAATAGGAAGGAATCTAAATTCATGAGCTAGGTTGTAAATGAATGTATAAATAAACGAGATCAGGAATCAGAACTTGAATGCTGCAGTTCCCTATAGGCTGCAAGTTCTGCAATTCCTTGTAATTTTCCTACTTTTGACTACCAAATTATATTAATTTTTGTTCACAGTATAAAGCAACGTCTCCCATTAACGAGAGCTATCTGAGCTGAGGAAGGGATCAACTAGTCACTGCTGCTGCACAGAAGGAATGCAGGGTCGGGCAGGAGGAAGCAGTGGCAAGCCTCCTAAGATAGGGTATCTCTGACGGCAGTTTTATAGAGGGGGGAGAGAAATGCCCAACTTCATTCTAAAAAGGCAAAAGCTGTGGAAAATCAGAATCACAGAGTTGTGGGGGTTGGAATGAGATTTTGTTGTGATGTTTGTAGTACACCTGGGATTTGTTGAGTATGTACAGACCATAAAGGAGAACCCATGGTCTTCTATGTACCCACCCTCTGGAAAATTATAGATTTTAAAAAGTAGTAAGCAAAGTTTAGTTGTTGCATTTGCAGTTGGAAGTAATGTCCAAGTCAGTCTGGCTGGAGATGAATTGCACGTTCAGCTGCAGTGTGATTCTAACCAGATCTCAAAGCAGCTGAAGGGGTCCAGAGGAGCATAACTGAAAAGAAGACTGAAACCTGCGAAGCAAGTGGTTAACTAAATTTGGCACGTGATACTGGGAAGACCAGACTGCAAATAAAGTACAGCACAAACCCAGGTGTTAAGAGAGAGGGAAGGAGAACTGCAGTCTAATGGGCCTTATCCAGGGTTGTTGTATGTAGGGGATGTGGTTATGTATGGGATCAGTTCGCATGGATTAACACGTGCTGTATGGGTGAGTGACGTTTTGTCCTTACAGAGGACTGTTTACCATTCTTGGTTGTCTGTTATCTTGTCTTCCTTGACACTGTTGGACATTTACTTCTATCATTGCTGACAGTGTGGTAATGACATGCCAGTAGCCCATCTGTGTGGATCTCATTTCTGGGTTTCACTGTCTTGCAGCTAGGTAAGATCGCTTGCTTGTTCTTAATTTCCTCATTTTAGTCTGTGATATTGGGTGCTACCTCCTCGCTCTGCATGCACTACACCTGAACAATGAAGGGGGCAGGGTGGGGGGCTTGAAGTCAGTTTGCTCAGGTGTTGAATTGATGTGCTCAGGGTTCAGTCTCCTTGCATAACTGCACATGAGAAAGAAGTTAGTTATGCCATGATTGTACCAGTTAGTGTCTGTGAATTTTAAAGGAAGACTGAAATCTTCCCTTGTACCTGTGCATGAAATGTGCAATAACACTTCCTGGGGCCGGAGTGGAGCTGAGTTGAACAAGGTCACAGCTACAGAGGGTCCTAAGCCCCTGGTGCATTTCCCTGGTATGAATTCCTCGTCTTTGCTGACCTGGCATTCTTGCATTTAAAAGGTAGTGTTTGGTAATGTGAGCCCTGTGTGTTGTCACAACGAAGGAAGTTTAATGAGTTTAATTCACTTTGTGAAGTGTGGCCTCGGGTCGTGCCAGGTAAACTTTTAGAAATGAGCATTCTTCAGTGATTGAAGTCTTTTTTTTTTCCAGTTCTGTTTTGTTTTGGACTTGTAAGAAGCAGCAGCAGTTCTCATGCAGTTCGTTTAGCAGCCTCTACAATGTAGTTTTCATCCTGAAGCTACAGAGCTTCCCTTACAGATAAATTTCAAGTACCTGCTAAACATCTGCTATCGGGCTCCAATACTGTCTTGGTACCCACCCAAAAAGTGTATCTCCGTGTGCAGCTCGGCTTTCTGTAGCTGTCACATGTGTTGTCAGGAGTGAAGTACAGCTTCAGCCCCTGAAGAGGATGCAGAAACAATGTGGGATTGTAGATAACAGTCCCTTAGTGAAAAGGGAAGGCTAAACAGGTAGTTTCTTTTTCAGTTGTTTACAAGGAGCTTCTTAAAAATGAAGGAAAAACATAGAATGAGCTCAAAAGTTACATGGATAAAAGGAAAAGAGAAAAATAGGTTTTTTGCCTTTAGTTATAGTTTTGTAAAGACTGAAGATTTACAGCAGAGTGATACAGACTAATCTCTGCTTGATTAGACTCTTGCTTAACATTTCTTGCTCAAGGTGTACCTCATCATTTAAAATAATGTCCCTGCCTGTGAAGTAGTCTTTGTACTGGCATGACAAGGTACAGAAAGCAACCACCTCTACACTGAAGCAGACCTTGAGAAGCTCTAAGTATATGCTACCAACATTTATTTCTGTATAGTTCACAGTTAAGTGTTTTTGTTGTTCTTTAGAATGAAATTCCTCTTTAGGAAGCGTCTCCAATTTTGCTGATGTCACTTTTATTTGTGACATTTATCTTTACACTTATTCTATGAGACCTAACTCCCTTTGGGTTGGGAATGAATAACGGGAAGCAGCAAGGAGTGCTGCTGTGCATGGCAGATGAATTAAGGTGCTGGGGACAAGCAGTGCAAACTGAGGTTTTATCTTCTGTGCCTCTGGCAATGAGCTGGGACCTTGTACTTGTGGGGAATTTGCCATTGGAAATTCTAGTGATTTGTATTTAAGATATCTCCAAGAGTTAAAGTTGAGACTCTAGGAGGAACAGTCTTTTTCCTTGAATTGTGTATGTAGTGTTGGCTGAGTGATGATTATGTGCATCACAGGAATGTGTTTACTCCGTCAGAAGTGAAGGCAGAGACCTGGGTGGGTGAGGGAGTAGTGGTTGGGTGCCATAGCAAATTTGAGTTCCTAAGCCCAAATCTTAGGTTTGGATCTGAAGTACTGATTCTGAAGGCAAATAATGACCTGTACCTTGAGTTGGAAGCACTATTAAACTTGTATCTCCCTAACCCCTTATATATTCACCGAACATAGTGTAAAGTCTGAATTGCTGTGTCCTGATGACACGGGAGAAGCCTAGAGAGCAGATTTTGCACATCAGCATTTATTCTAAAACCCTTTTCTTAATCTGCAGAAGTATGCCTTTTCTCAAGAAACTTGGTATTTTCATGTCAATTAATTAAAAACCAGCAGTTACCAGATGTTCCCCATCAGGATTTACTGATGGTAGGTGTTTCTTTAAGCTTATTCAACAAATGCCAAGCCTCATCTTATTGTAGTAGGGATTCAGTTTCCTTTACAGATGACACTCAGTATCCAGTGGTGTTCATGGCATCACTGAATAGCAAATTACAAAATTATAATTTGAATGTAGCAACATGTTTTTATGAAATTGCTATTTAGCAAGCTAAGCAAACTATAGGTGAACATCACTATTGTATTAAACACTGGTGTTGCACATGAAGTGTGTGAAGTGTTTCCTGTTATAGGCTTGGGTTTGAAATGTAGTGGCATAAAAATCTGAAATTTGTTTTACTGGAATGCTGTACAGTGGCAAACTTGGTTATTTTGGATCAAGAAAGTGCAGCTTTTGACCTTGATGAGTGAACTACCATTGCTAACAGTGTATATTAAAAACCAAACCTAATGACACTGAGCTAAGTTGCACAGCTAAGGATATTTTGTCTCGAGGTAGCCAGCAGTTCAGGAAAGGTTGGAAGTGTATTCAGGCCATTTTACCTGGGGATAGAGCTTTATCTTTTTATTTTCATTTTAATATATTGATAGAGATAAAACTGATTTCATCTTGCAATGACTTGTAACTACAAGTTTCTTCCAGTTTCCTGAGCATTAACATCACTTTGACTCAGTAACTTACAAGGAGGTTTCTAGCTTCTGGCTTGCTCTCAATTTGTGCCTTGTTTAGGATTTTGTATGTTGCTGATTCAGTTTAAACTTAGTTAGAATCACACACTTAACCGTTCTTAAGATTCTTGTTTCCTTTTAGTGGCAGAAAGGAGGAAAATATAGGTACCTGCTCTTGTTTGATTCTCCCTTAGCTGCGCTTTCTAGGCAGCATGTTTCAGTTGCTTGGTGCTGATACTAAGAACAGCCCAGGTGGTTTTGGTTGAATATGGTTTGCAATAAATAACTCCTCCCAAATGCTGGTGAGAAATGCTTATTACCAAGCAGCACAGGGATGCACTGTTCTAATTGAATAATTGGCACTAATACAACTTGCTTCTCAGTTCATTCCGTTCTGTACAAAGGCAGGGATTTTATTTGTGGATTGACACCTATTTAATCTTGCAGAGAAGTTGCTGTAAATCTTACCACTTTTAGGGATGAGG
The DNA here is from genome assembly GCF_038088225.1 of Cyrtonyx montezumae. Taxonomy (NCBI): domain Eukaryota; kingdom Metazoa; phylum Chordata; class Aves; order Galliformes; family Odontophoridae; genus Cyrtonyx; species Cyrtonyx montezumae. The sequence goes on from NW_027071903.1 coordinate 18,419,173, forward strand.
CTTGCTGGCTGCCTGGTGAGGACTCTGACCTTGGCGTGGAGTCTTACGTGGTGTGTGGCAGTACCCACAGGAAGCAGAATGAAGCTGGAGATGCTTGTGTTGCATGGATGATTGCGACTTGTCATTTTTCCTCAAATGCAGTTTTTTGTAAGACTTCAAGCATGCTAAGTCCATGCAAGGATGTTGATTCAACCAGTGTCGATTGTCAAGGTTGCTTAAAATCTGGATTCTACTTTTTAAAGCTGTTTTAAAGCAAATCTCACCAGCACTTACTGTAATGTCTCTCCAGAAGCCCTTCTGCTTCAATTCAAGAAAAGTGAAATTGGTTTGCTGTTGGTACCACGCTGTAAGAACTGCTTGGCAGAAGACGGAAAACTTATCACATAAACCTTGAAGAACTGAATTCTCATCGCTATGCTGTGTTAAGTTCACAAGTAAACCAGGTTCTAGAGCTTGTCTCCTGCTTAAGATGAGCAAATTGAATGCAGGCTGGTACTCCTGTGTGCAAGAGCCTCCCATGTGGTTAGCTCCCTGTGTGCCACCATTCCATTTTTTCAGAGCTGAGAAGCCTAAATGCACTGAAGTGTAATACTTGGCTTCTTGATGTAGGTGGGATGGAAAAATGTTTGGGCGGTGAGTTGGCAGAATACTTAGTTGACTTAAAATGTGTCTAGCAAGACAAATAGCTTCTTCTCCCTTCAAAATAAAGAGCATTCCTATGTCTGTCATTCAAGTCAGTGTAATGGCATTAGGACAGATTCTGCCTGACATTAAGACAGGTGTTTTAATCAGCTGCATGCTTTGATATCTTTTCTTTTTTTTTCTTTTTTGTGGGAAATGGAGATGTCTTTAATCACGTGCTCCTTTTCTTGGTTGGGCTAGGAGCTGGAGACTCCTTCGAAAGAATGTTTCCAAGTACCGAAGCCTGATTTCCAAAGGACACTTGAAGTCTGACAAGTTTCAAATGAGCCCAACCAATGCAGAATTTACTTTCCTACTGCTGATAAGGGAACTATTGTTAGTTTTACTTCTTTACTCCTCAGTTCCATGCCAGGTACTTTAGAGTTCATTGCATTTGACATTAAAATAAATAACATGCAGAGCCCTTAGTATCGAGCTGGTTTCTGGTGTTTTGTAGATACTCAGTGTCATTTGTCTCATGAAGTTTATGAATAGCTTATGAAGTTTGTAGCTCATGAAGGTTAACACTTGTTGCCTTGAGGCGTTTTGTTTGAAATACATGTACCTGTTGTTACTTTTTCCTGCTCCAGCAGAAACTGCTGGGAGAACTGAGAGTTAAATTGGAAATGACCTTACTTGCCTTCATTTATAAATAGAAGTATGAAAGAAGGGGATTCCCCTGCGGCTTCCCCCTCCCCTTCATTCATGGCTTTCTATTTTTGTTCAAACTCTTGTATAGTGCACTGTGTTTTGGAGCACAGCTTGTTGAGGGCTGGAAGACTAGCATACTCTGAGCCATGAACTGTTGAAGTTACTTGCATTCATGGCGTTTTCAGATCATGCTGCTAATATCTCTAGATTTTGCAGTGATTAAGTGTTAGTTTGTTGGAAGTAGTTGATTACTTAAAACACTTGTGATGCTTGATCTTGAAAGCAGAGCCATTGGAACAGTGCGAGTCATAAGTCAGTGATTTCTGGTGGACAGAATGAAAAGCATGAGTCCTGTATTGCAGTGTCAGATGTTTAGTACCTGTAGGTGGGTAATACTGCAAAATTGGTGTTATGCCATTGTTCTGTGTTTGGTGTCACTTGGCTGTTGAAGGGAAAAGTTTGGTTTCTGGCTGAACTGCAGGGATAATGAAACTAACCAGACTTAAGTATTTGTTCTGTATCGTTTCCCAAATCAAGGTAGTAACTGTGAGAGAAAATAGAATTAGCCTGCAAAAAGTGAGCTGCGAGTAGGCCATTGTCAATCCTTCTCCGTCCTTTTATTCTTTTCAGAGTATTTAAAATCAGATTTGTCTGATTCATTCTGTCCATGACTGACACAATGAGGTCACCACGAGCAGAGATTGTTTTTGCACATCTCCTTCACTTGTGCCATCACCTCTCAACACCCATCCCTTTGGTCATTATATTGTAATTCTCTCTTAGGGGTTTGAGATTTTGTAATTTAACAGCGTATGTCTTTTAATTAAAAATGCTGGAGCTAAAATTGCTGCAACAGCTAATGATAACTCAGTCCTTTGGATGTGTCTGTTGTTTCATAGCTGGTTTCAGGGCTCATTCCTTGTCTGTACATGCAGAGCTATTCCTAGGTGATCATGGTGTTACTAACCAGAAAAATTTTCTCCCCGAAGGTACATTGCAGTAATTTCTTATTCTGCTACTTCTGGATGGCAACTCTTAATCAGAATTACTACTTTATTTCAGTTTCAAGTGTGAAAACTGTCATCTAATGGAGAGGCGATTTTGTCTGTTTAGTAAGATTGAAATTTATTTCTTTCTTTGCTATGATATTAAATAGTCTATTGAATTCATTCTCCTGCTGTTTTTAGAGTACCATTGATGGAATGTCATTTTTCATCAGGATTACACTGTGTATATATTTTTTCAGAATTGTGTAATGGGACAAGTGTTTGTTTGTTTGTTTCATTTTGTCCTAAAGAGGAGTGACGGACTGGAGTTATGGTCCAAATATGAGAACAGCTATTGTACCACTGGTAAAGCTACAGAAGCAGCAATGCAGTTTATTCTGAAATGTTTGGTATCTGTGGTTGCAGCTGTTAGTGGGCTAGGGCTGGGTATCAGGCAGTGACAGACAAGCAGTCCTAACAATTAGTCCAGGGCTTTGGATTAGGATGATTACCTTAGTACTTGTGGTTCCTCTGCCTTCTCCCCTTCCTTTGCTGAAAATGCCTGCGTAGGTGAGCTTCCCTCTCACCCGACACAGGTTGCCAGTAGAAGAGGAGATGAGGTCCAGAGTCTGCTCAGATCCAAACACTTGGAATGGGAGGAAAACGTAGATGAATGGGAGTGCTTTGCTATGATTTCTACCTTGTGGTTATGAACTTTTTTTTACAAAGACAGCTGTTGGTCACAAACTTTGAGATGACTGAAATATTAAACACAGGGTTTTTTGGTTGAATAGCAGCCTTTGTTTTCAGAAAGGATTACAGAAACTTGAATCCTCCTCGTAGCTTTCAGCACAGAGATTGATATCCAAGATTTTCTCTTAAGACCGATGTCTCCTCTAACTACAGCTCCTGTTTACATAGATGTTTCCCATTAAACCATAACTGTTACTTTCATTTGCCACTTCCCAACTGTTATTTGCTAAATGAAGCTAATTCTCTCCTCTCCATACTTCTCCTTAGTCAATTCATTTTTCTCCCCCATAGTATTTTCTCTATCTTTTTAAGGAAACATTCCACATTTTAAAGTTATTAAAGCATCCCTGAATTCATATATCTTGTCTGTGGAAAATAAGGTCGAGAGTAATTGTCGCCTCACTGATAAAATGTATTTGAATATGAGACTTCTGTAAAAATTGAGTCTGTTGCTTCTCCAGACCATATATTTGGGAATATATAGCTGGTGTTAGTAGCAGTGATCCCTTCTTGTCACTCGGAGTACTGCAGTCATGTGCCTATCATGCTTACAGAAAGTGTGTCTCAGATTTGCAGTATGTCCTTTTTCAGTTACGCTTTTTGCAGAACAACATTTCTTAGGGAAGTTTCAGTGGGAGTTCTGAAATGGTCAGTGGAAACAAGGCTACAATCTTTAAATCTTAAGGTATAATCAGGGTAAGATCGGGGGGGGGGGAAGGTACAATGCAACCCTTTAAGTATTCAGGCCTTTCTGATTCTTTGCTATGCAGTGGAAGTTGCTGGTCTCAACACACGTTTGAATATGTGAGCAATTATCTGACAGTCAAGTAGACCGAAAGCGTCTGTTATATGCTGTTTGTACATGTTTGTGGTGTATTCAGTACTTTTTAAGATGGAGAAGAGCTAATGCATTAAGTCTTCAGTTTTGACAAGTTAATAGCAAATCTGTATTTTATAAATATGAAGCCACTAATAGTTCAAGACCTTTATGCTGTTGCATTCCAGTTTGCTTGCACAAATGCATGGGGTGAGCCTTCTTTCTGTACTTTGGACTTGGAAACAAAGCCCCTATTTATTGCAGCTAAATGAAGTAGGCTGCAGTAGTTGTATCTGTGGCATTTATTGGGAGTTAAGGCTTGAACGAGAGCTGGGAGGAGGACAAAGCCTGCTGTCATTCCATGGCAGCATAGTGCTTGTGGTTTTGTTGTAAGCCAGGCTGTTTCCTCATGTTCATGAAAGTCTGTGCTGTGCTGTGTTTTACCTGTGCTAAAACTGATGCTGATGAAGATCTTTGGCACTGATAGCATCTATGAAACTAGAAGAGAGGTTCATGTTTACAGGGAACCTGCGTATACGTGCTCCTTCAGCTGTGAGAGGACATCCTGATAAGTTGTGAAAAATTATTTTTATTAATAAAATCTTATTTTTAGTCACACTTGAGCTACTTTAATTTGAGTTATGTCAGCGTGTGGAACACTTGGTATCCAGTTCTTTTAAGGATGGGATGGTGAATTTTTTGCTACTGTGTGCTTTATATAGCTTCTTTAGCTACCAGTATAGAAGGAATATGTTTTCTCTGGTTATGTTTCTACAGCTGAGAAATAATATGCTATCTTAGTTGTGGAGAACTGTTCTTGGTTACAAGTGTAGAAACTAGAAGCTGCTGTCACATCCAATTTATTATGAGAATGTTATATTCCATTCCGCGTGGTCTTGAAGTCTTCTGTAAGCATTGCAATGAATTAAGTCAAATCTTTTATATAAATTATTCATGAATCCTCTTTCATTACATTAGATCTTATGGTGTAGAAGGTTTGAGCTGGGGTGGGTGAAACGAGTGAATTTTGGGAGGAAATGAGAATGATGGTTTGTCTAAAGGAAGAGAGAAACTTTAGCTGTCTGCCTTCTGCAGAAGTTTCCATGAATGCTCTTCATAGCTAGGAGTATGCACATAATGCTGATTGTGTTCTAAAAGCTGCGATGATGAAATCTGTTAGGCAGATTTGCACAAACCTTTGACAGAAAAAATCTCATTCTAATGTGCAATACCATGCATGTGAGTTCAGCGTTTCCAGTACATGTGGCAGCAGTGAAAGAAATAGCCTAACTTTGCACTTCTTTGTTGTTCGTAGGCTTGAACAATGACTGCATCTGATAGAGAACCACTTGGAGCTATTTCTTGCTTTCTCTGGAGAGTGCATGCTTGTGTATTTCCTCATTGGAGACATAAAGGCGAGGTTAGCACTGTGGGCCTTCTGGGTACCATGGATATAGTAGTGGGGTAAAGTGAAGGATGGGACTGAGGCAGTGCCAACTGCGAGGAACTCATTCCTCCAGGGAATCTATTCCTCCTGTAGAAGTTCTCTGCTTCTTAGGCTGTAGCTAGCTGTGTCCTCCAGCATTAAGAGCTTCTAGTTCAAAACAGTGAAACGAGTTACTCTGGAACTGAAATGTGCTTTAGTTCCTTCGTGTGGGCTCAGTATATGCAGCGTTGCTTGTCTAAAACTGGTGTCATCCAGCTCTTCTGTGTGAGTTATTAATCTGATGCCTCTCCTTTAAAGAAGGAAATAGTTATTTGAGCAGAATTCAGTATTCACTGTTGAGTTTGTTCTGTGATTGTTTTGAACTAAGTTCTCTTATTCTCTTAACACTAGTAATGGTCAGTTTCCTGTTAATGTGTTTCCAGGTACTTATTTCTGTCTTTCCTAAAACCTAATTGGGAGGGGATGGGTTTAAAACAAAAAGTCTATTTGAGACCAAATTCACTGTGGGGAAGTTGTTTTTCCTTAGCCATCCCCATCTCTTCTCTAAGTTGTTTAGAAATAATTCATGTTGGTTTGTTTTCCCGTGTATCAGTGCTGTCTCATTATATTTCTATTACATATTCTTGTCTTCTCCTGCCTCTTTCCAATAAACATAGCAAAAGATAGAGGAGAAGAAAGTAAATATGTTTTCTGCTGAAGAAAAGCTTGCTCTTTCAAAGGGTTGAAAGTTTTCATATCCGTTCTGTACATTTTGGCCAGTTTCACTGAGAAAAAAACACCCACCTCTCAAATGTCATCTGTTGGTGTTGTTAAACCATCTTTCACTGGCTTGTTGGCCTGTGCTGAGTGGTATGGGCATTGTAACAGCGATGGATGTTCTTCTCATATAACCTGTGTTTACTATCTTTTGGCAAATAAAGCACAGTATTTCTCAGTAACTGTAAAAAAAACAACCAAATGGCAGACTTCTGAGTACTGTTCTGAGAATATCTGTGCTTTTTACCTCCGTCACATCTGGAGCTTAACGGAGCAGACAGGAGAAGAAGATGGAAAGGCTGGACTGCAGGCACCCATTTTGGGTGCGGATACATTGGCTGAGCAGTTGTAAGAGTTATACAACAGTTTCCACGTTAATGGTTTCAACGGTAAAATACCATTTGGTGATTTGTTAATTGAGATGCTGACTGAGCTGTCATCTTGGCTGAGTTAACTCTATATGTATAGGGGAAAATGGATATGAAGCAAGATAAGAACCCTGTGTTTTAAAGACTTTTGAGTCATAGCCAAGTCAACGTGAGAAGAACGGTGCACATGTGGAATTGTGTTATTATCTGCTCTAGAGAGAAGTGGACAGGGTAATGTTGGATGAATTTCCATAACTGCAGGAGGGTGGGAAGAGAAGCTGCAAGAGAAACAGAGTTAGCATTTACAGAAAGCATCTGAAACCTCCCAATCTTGAATGTTAACTGAACCTGTAGGAGCAATAGCAGGTCTTACACTGATTCTGCCAACTTTTCCTGTGGGAGTGTGAAAGATCAGAGTTAGCTTTATTGCTGCTGGGAGTTCTTGGTTGCTTAAAGTTATGCTGTACAGGAAGATGTCTGTTAATGCACCTGCTTCAGGGAGCTTGACTTTGAACAATTTATTCTTTGATTATTCTTCTGAAGTTTGTTGTGTGTGTGCTCCTGAGGAGACAGATGATTCGTCTGAAGGAATTTCCCTGCAGGGACTCAGGCTGGTCACTGGCAGAGAAGCTAAGTGTTTTTAAGAACCATCTAGATGGTCTACTCTATACACTGCTGATATTGTTAAGGTGCCTATTACAGCTTATCCTTCTGATGTAGGCAATTTTAGAAAAGATGGTTTAAATATTGGTTAAATGGCATGGTAGTTCTGCACTTAGTTAATTGCAGTTGACATGCTCAGTAGGATCAAGGGATTCTGCTTTTACAACTGGCATAGGGCATCAGAATTTGAGTGGCTGAAAACTTTGTGCAATTGTAGTTCTATACAATCAGCATTTTTTTATTTATCCATGGTTAGTATTTGTTTGAGGTTTATTATCTCAGCTGATGCTTGTTCACAGTCAGGATGTTCTGCTTAGTTTGTCTCATTTGTATTGTAGAACCAGGTAGGTGTGTAATAAGTTGAACAGCTCTAATTGCAATGCATCATACTGCAATTTGTCAGGGCATGCAAATAGAGATGGACTTTTATTCTGTTGAAATGATTTTAATCAACCAGTGTACTAATGACATTTTCTCAATTAAATGTCCATTAAGCATTATTTTCTGAATTTCAAAGAGCCAGTTCTGTGTAAGAGGTCACAGAATTAATTATTCCTATTTTTTTTTACACATACATACTCACTTTCAGCACGAGCCTTTGGTCAATAGAAGAAGCAAATTATGCAGTATTGATCACTACTGGTACCCTTTCTTTTTACACAAGTAATCCACTGGAGGCTAACTGCTTTATGGACAGCTTCATTAATGCCAGTACCCAGTACACTTTGAAATGCATGTTAATAACTCTGGATTCACTGGATAATAGATTGCCAAGTTGATCCTCCATGTCTGTGTCCACGTAGCTAGGGGTGTAAAGGACTCTTTTTCCTGGTGTGCACTTCCCAGCTCTATTGTTATTCTTAGAATTGTGCAGGAAGAGCTGAAATGACAGCAGGAAATCTACCTAAAGAATCTCTCAGAGCTTTATGATTTCTTAAATGTTTCCATGTAGCCCCAAACCCTTCCCAGACAGTTTCATTTTGGTATTGTGTTCTAACAATGCTGACTGTGCTGGTTGGTTGTGAGTTTGCATGTGATTGTCCTAGAAAGTCTCAGACCCACACACAAAGTCAAATCCATTATACTGGTAGAAGGGTATTGTCCGGGTCTGTACCATACTTGTGTTCTGTGTTTCAAGGGTTGTTGCATCCTGTATGAAACTGCGTGACTTTATAGAGTGCTAGACCTGCTATTATGGTACGATGACCTTGACAGATGTCTCCTAATCTCCAAAATGATGTCATATGGTATGGAAATAATTGGTAGATCACTTATTTGCAGCTTTTCAGCATCACTTTGCATTTCTTTCTGTAAATAGATCTCTGAAGATTGTGACAGAGCTCTGTTAATGCTTTGCAGACAGAAGTTAGGTAGCCAAACATAATGGTCTGGAAAACAGTTGAAGGTATAAAATCCGGAATATATTTTGTACTAAATGTGCAGTAAGAACCGGAGGTGGTGAGACTGACCCCTGAGTTATGGAAAGAAAGATGGCAGGGACATCTAGTTTTTAAGGATCCTTGGCAAAGGATGACAGCTGAAAAGAAAATGCACATCTTGTAGTTAGCTGCTCCTCGTTACGAGGAGCTGTGTCTCGACCTGCTTCCTAGGGAGTAATATGGAAAGGATGGATGCAGCAGGAGCTGCAGCTGAAGCAGCCACGTATCTGCTGCAGTGCCTGTCTTCAGGTGTGTGTCTGCTAAACAATGTTTGTGAATAGCTACACTTCGTATAAAGTGTGTCTTCAGAAACACTAAAAACTGGTCATGATGCCAACTTAAGAGGGAAACTGATGCTATTTTTAAACATTTTGTTTATTTTAGATCTGTATTTACTGACTAGTGTAAATAGACTATCCTGAAGATAGGAGTGTGCTGCTGATGAAACCAAGTTTTCCTTTTGTGTCAGCTGCTGCTGGATGGAAGCATGGTCTGAATTCTCTCTCTCCAAGCTGATTGTAGGGATGCAATCATAAAGCTGTTTTTCGTTTACTGGTTATCCAAACAGTGTTCTTAGACCAAGGTTTTCATGATTTGGAAGGGGTAAAATACATCAATTTTAGGATATCTGAAAAAGGCATTTGAAGAAGACAATTATTTTCAATGTTTCTAATATCCATTGTTTGAAAACTGTGCCTTTTGAGAAGTACAAGCTATCTGCTGTTCATCTGTTCAAGAAATTTTGCAGTAAGAAGGTGTTTCATGTAAATTTATGCATCTCTGGAGTTTTCTCCTAGAATAGCTCATGGTGATAATTTTACTTGTGATAGATGTTTGTAGAAGAAGCAGGGGGAAGTGATGTCAGCAGAAAACATCTGTGATTGCATATTAAGTCCTCTGTTTCTTTCATTTAAATATGAATAAAATGTTGAAGCACTCATAAAGGAGTCGAGGTTTGATTTTTACCCATTCAATTTTAAAATGTCCTCTTTAAAGCTATCCCCTTTTGTAATCATTATGTGTAACATTGGAAACTTAAGGGGTCCTTCTTGTCAGTCTTCTTTTTCCACTGTTCTTCTTCCGAACTGCGCTGCAGAATGTGTTATCTTGAGGTTTAACACCAGCCCTTTTTTTATTTTTGATTTTTAGATCCTGGAATTCTTAAACACTGTTACAGATGGCAGTTTAGTGATGATGACTGATGACAATTCAGTTGTTTTTTAGCTGTTATTGCGGAGAAGATGACGTCTATGCTCTGAAAATTTCCACTACTTGCTTGTAACAAAATTGTTCTTTTCCATTTTATATGGCTGGGTGATGCTGTTTGAATACTAGCTATGCTTTTGGCTTGCTGTTTCGTGGCTTTTGGGTGTGTGTGCTGAATATGAAATTATACTGTCTAATAACTTTTGAATCTTTTAAGTGATTTTTTTTCTCATTATTCATCTTTATGGATCCTAATGAGTAAGGAAACATTTTCAAGTCAGTTCTGAGAAAACTAAGAGGAGGAAACAAATGTATAACGTGTTTGGTTCTGATAAAACAGAGTGTATTGATAATGACTTAACTGCTGTCATATGACAAGCAAGTACTACGAGAGTTAAGAGTTGCTTTCTTAGATTAAATTTTTAATACATTGAGATTACTGATCATTTCTCGTTGGCTGATACTCAGTTCTTTCCTTTGTAATTGATAAAGTGGAAGCCTTCTTATGCCCTGTCAATTGACATCTCATGACTTTAAGACTGGTAGTATTGGTATTACAAAGTAGCCAAGGCAAATTATAGCAAATCTCTGTTATTCATGTTAAAATGTAGTTATTGAATGTGCACATCTGTCACTTGGTTATAATGCTGAGTAGTTTTTCCACACTGAATGATGTTTCTTTCAGAAAATTTTCAGTGCTTCCAGGTAGAAGCTTTCATGATAACTGTTTAGAGTTTCAATGAATATGCTTATACAATCTGACTGATGGCACATTGTGAGTTCACTGATGGAAATAAATGACACTGCTTCTGGGAGAGATGCTTTTGGTGCTTTACATCATCAGCCTGGTGGCAGAGGTACAGAGTCTGTCTTAGTGTTTGTGTGAGTTTAGACACGAGAAAGGATCTTGTCTGTCTTAAGCACCTAAATGGTGTGAGGAAATGATACCAAACATCCACTCTGTGAGCTGTATGTTGATCTCTAGTTAGCATTCCTCTAGCAGACAAATCACATGCAGTTTTGTTACAGCAGCAGGTATTTGATTATTGGATGAATCAAAGATTTAGGGTTAGTTTAGGCTTTCTCAGTGTCAACCTGCATTTTGTGTCTGAGCCGTACAAAAGACAAATATGTAGAAGGAAAAATAAAGTAAGGTTTTAGTCTTACGTCTGGAAACTTATGATAGTTCCGGTAGGGACTAAAAGAAAACTAAAAGTAGATTGTAGTGTAGGTTTGCTTTGAATCCTGTTATTTCTGGGATGCCTTCAGCTTTCTCAGATGGAACTGTTACTGCCCTCATCTGTAAAGATGTTACACGAAATGCTTTTAGTTCATTCATTTATAGGCTGAACAGCTGGGCTGAGCTCAGTGGGATGAGGTTCAATAAGACCAAGTGCCGGGTCCTGCACTTTGGCCACAATAACCCCATGCAATGCTATAGGCTTGGGGCAGAATGGCTTGAAGAATGTAGAGAGGAAAAGGACCTGGGGGTGTTGGTTGATGCTCGGCTCAACATGAGCCGGCAGTGTGCCCAGGTGGCCAAGAAGGCCAACAGCATCCTGGCCTGTATTAGAAATAGTGTAGCCAGCAGGAGCAGGGAGGTGATCATCCCCCTGTACTCAGCTCTGGTACGGCCGCACCTCGAGTACTGTGTTCAGTTTTGGGCCCCTCACTACAAGAAGGACATTGAGGCCCTGGGGCGTGTTCAGAGAAGGGCAACAACACTGGGGAGGGGTCTGGAGCACAAGTCTTATGAGGAGCGGCTGAGAGAGCTGGGATTGTTTAGTCTGGAGAAGAGGAGGCTCAGAGGAGACCTTATTGCACTCTACCACTTCCTGAAGGGGGGTTGTGGTGAGGAGGGGGTAGGCCTCTTCTCCCTGATAAATAACGACAGGACGAGAGGGAATGGCCACAAGTTGCGCCAGGGAAGATTTAGATTAGACATGAGGAAGCATTTTTTCTCTGAAAGAGTGGTCAGGCACTGGGATGGCCTGCCTAGGGAGGTGGTTGAGGCACCATCCCTAGCGCTGTTCAAGAAGCGTTTAGATGAGGTGCTAAGGGATTTGATTTAGTAGTTGGGTAGGGATGGTGATAGGAGGATGGTTGGACTAGATGATCTTGTAGGTCCTTTCCAACCTTATGAACCTATGAACCTATTCATCTTTGTCACTGAAGCACCTTCCTCTGTTGAGCCTTAAAACTGAAATGGACTTTCAGATATTTCTACCTTTTCCCCTTTGTTTGTATCTTACATGACTTTCTTGGTTTTGTAGATTACTCTGAGTAGTTCTAGAGTAGTGGAAGCTGATCCTCTTCTGTGTTGGAGCGCGAGCAGTCAGACACTCCTGCTGTGAATGACTGATGCCTTCTGAAATGCCCAACTTCACTACACAGATGAGCAACAATTGTAAAGTGCATAGTAATGACTGCTGCTATAGTTTCAAGACAAACAAATGACTTCACTTTCTAGATCTTTTTTTGTAAAAAGCTAACCACTTGTAAAACAATCCTTGGAGCCTCAAACTGCGTGTTGCAGTGGCTGTTTGTTACTGGGAGTAATGGAGCCAGTGAGGAATAAAAGGTACACTGTGTTATCACGCCTGTCTGTGCATATATGTGGTTGCATGTGTATTTGCACGACTGGATAAGCAGCATTGCTGGCTTCTAAGACATTGAAACACTGCAAGTAATCTTTAAAAGCTTATTAAGTTGCAAGTTTCAAAGGCCAGCACTAAAGGGAAGTTATCTGTTAGACCCATGTAATCTGGATTTCAGCAATTTGAAAGGGAGGTGAAGTCCATGAAATAGCACCTGGTACATTTCTCATCAAGGTAATACCTTAGCACGAATGTTTGAACGCTTGTAGGCTGAAAATATGTCTTTTGATTGCAGTGTTTATTCCTTTACTGGCTCCAGTGTAATTTTGTGCGTAGTTTGCTTATGTTAAGTGTTATCCCAAATGTCTTAATGTCAAATGGTTGAGTTGTATGAGAATAAAATACAGCCTGTTAAAAACCTTCTAAAATACAGCATTTTTAAACAGTGTTCTGTTATGGTTTGGCTGAAACTGTGCATTTTGACCATCTTGAAGCATATGATCGTCAAACTCTGAGATACCAGTAAGGAAAAATGACTGGTGTTTAAAGGAGACTGGATTTGCAGACTGCTTTGAGATGCCTGAAGACTTGCAGATTTGCTTTAGTTTAACACAGTCGTGTTGAAAATGATAATTTTCCTACCGACAAATGTTGGGTGATATAAGTAGTGACGTTGTAGAGCTTTTGAATATTTATCCTTTAAAGGAAAAATTACATGGAAAAAGGAGAAAGTTCTGTTAACAAAATGACTTCTTGATGTCTCTAGTTATCTTATAATCTTGGGCAAATAAGTTTGACTTCTTAACCTAAAAAATGGTTTCAATAGGAGGAGTAAGTCTAGGAAAGGATATTAACTTGAAGCTAACTGAAGATATTCGGATTTAATTTGATAATCTGAAGTTCCATATTAGGAATTTTTGTCTTTGGCTGGATATTGTGTAGTGTACATGGTGTTTCACCTCATGCCTGTGCACTTAATGTTTGTTAGTGCACGATAAAAGCAAGGAAAGATTTTGTTTGTTAATTATTTTGTTTCAGTTGCAAAGTTTGGAAACAACTCTAGCAGTTCAAGCAGTGTTCTTTTTATATGACCAAAGAGTGCCACGTTAGATGAAATATTTCTGTCAGTATGTCAAGGCTGGCTTCAGAAACTGAAGCATCGTAACAGTTGAGTTGGTTCCCTCCCTGGTCTCATGTTCAGCAAACTCTGTTGCTTTGTCTGTTCTTGGCCGGTTCCCCTTCTGGACATCTCTGTAGCTGGAGTTTTAGCAGACATTTCAAAGGTCCTTCTATCTCAGGCACTGAAGTGTGTCTTCTCCAGTGTATGTTTGCTTCATTGAATGGCTGAATGTAATTTTTGTGTCTGTTATTTCAGACAACTTAATATGGGTCACTAAAATAAGTAGGCTGGGGGGGCTGGTTGGGTCCCTGTGACATAGCCTTTGCTGTTTTACATTGCTGTGTTAACTGCAAAGAGTAACAACTATATTTGAACAAATATTCTGGCAGAAATGGTGCATTACTCATAGAGAAATGGAGAATTAAGGTAATGGATGCTAAATTAAACGTTTTGGCTGAAATACTGGAGAAGAAAAAATTATTTGTCTCCAGCAACTCATCAGGTGTCCCTTACTGGGAATGTCACACTAACCACTACGTGGTCTTGCAAACAGCTATCATCCTGCAATATTCAGGTTTTAGAGAAACATTTGAACAAGAAAAAACAGTGTTGTTGCAAGTATTTTATACTGTGGCAGTTTAGAAATATGATAAACGTAATCCAGTATTTCCTCAATTGTATGATGGATTGAGGAAGTGACATGGAAGCATTTTAGTCCAAATGTGATTCACTGGAAACTGCAGTTCTTCTCCTAGCACTTTCAGAATGAAATTCCTTTGAGGGAATCTGTTGACGTCTCCATTATGCTAATCTGAAAATGATATTCCTTCGTTATGTAAGAGTGTTTTGAGGTTTTTTTTTGTTTTGTTTTTATGAAGAATAGTATAGTAGTTCAGGTTTCCAAGTCTTCTATTTCAGATTATTTCCAGACAGGCACAAGTATTTTCAGGTGTAAATAAGGCTGTCACTTTTTCTCCACTGTCATTCCTCTCTCCATTGGCATGACTTTATTTTGTCTATACAGTTGTTTCTTAATGTAAGTTTTGCTTATTTGTTTGAATGCTAGCTTGAGGTTGAGTACCAACTTGTTTATGACCGCTCAGTCTTGTCCATGATTTTCCCCACTAAAGACTGCTTCATGTGCTTACTACCATACTGGTACTTATTTCTCATCTTTTGGGCCATGACTGTTCACATGCTGATAAACACAGCTACACAAGTTTGGCTGTTCTATACCTGAAGAAGTAGACATTTGCTCAAAAGTGCTTAATGTTGCAGAGTGAAATTTAAAAGCAAAATAGAGTTTTGATTGCAGATCTTGCTTGACAACATGACAAAGTTCATTAACCTTTTATTTTGGATAAATTGCTGTATCTCATGGTGTTTTGGCTCTTTCTACAGAGATTTTAAGTAAATAATGATTTATTTGATTGAACTTCTCCATAGTTCATTCTGCAGATGGATGCTGCGTTATCATCAGGTGTTGATATTTGTTGCACGATTAAGAATTAACTTGGACAGCTTGAGTTTTAAACTAAGTCGAAATCACAGATTAAAACTCGTGACTCTTAAATATTCAGAGAGGCACTGAGACTTTCCAAAGTTGAAGATAATGGAAGTATTAATGAGGAATGAAGATATAATCTTTCGTAGTTTTATGATTTTTTTCGTTACTGGTATTCCACATCGTAACATCATGTAGTACACTGGGAATTAAAGAGTTAATGCTCCAGATCCATGGATCAGCAATAGTTCCGGGCATACCTGTCTCAGAAGAGAACAACTACTTACTCCAGAGGACTCTGCATTTCTGTACTGTTACCGTTTTCTGCTTAGAGGGAAAGGTAAACACATCATGAGACACATCTCTTTTCCCTTTCTGCTCGTCTGGCAGTGTGTGAGCTCCGTAGCCATCCTGCCTTCAGCATTAGAGTAAGGCCTTTGGGTTTTGGACACTCTCATTTCATTTATTAGTTTCAATTCCAATTATATTGTATTATATTGTGTTATTTTGCATTCTAGTATCATCTTTAGTAAATTAGCTTTTGTCCTCAGATTGCTTGATGCTGTTTTGTTTCTAGACCCATCTCCTTAACCTTTCCCCCTTTCCTGGGTTGTGAGTCTATGGGTCCCCCTGCCCTATTTGTCACAGAACCGGGCTGAACCGGCCCATTAACTATTGACACATCTTTTATTTGTAGTATATATTACCTTCTTTTTTTTCTCTCTTTTTTTTTTTTTAACAGCATTCTGGGTAGCAGATAAGAGTTATAAAGTGGTCTCTTCTACAGAAGATTGTGGTTCAGACTCCTGTGGCTTAAGATATTTCATATCATCAAGTGAGACTGCCACAAACTGTCTTTTCAGTGCACTGTGTGGAAGGAAGAATTGCTGTCAAACTCTTTCCAGAGCCTTTCCCCTTTCAGTCTATTGTTTTCTTTTGCTTTCAGACTGCATGTGTTACTGGTGCTTCTTAAAGCTGCACATTTCCTGCCTTGCTGTATCCAGAAAATGAATGCTGCTGAACCGCTCTCACACTCTATCTTTGCAGTGCTAGGCTAGGAAGGATTTCTTGGTTTGGGCACACAAAATGAGCTCAATTCTGATCCTTTTTCTTATGTGATTTCTGTGGATCATTGCCTTCTCAACGTTAAAGGACTTGGAAAGCTGAGCCTGTGAGAGGAGAGTATGTTATGTCTATTTCTATCTGCTTGTTTTGGTAAGGCTGTTCTCCAGTAATGAGGGGAGCTATTCATCTCTTCCCATCTTAAATGGAGAAATTAGTTTGCTGGTACCTTTTGAGAGCCAATAAGTGTGATAAACTAGTTACTCAAGTCCTCCCCTGTAATGCCTGAGCTTTATATGTATATATGAGTTAACCTAGTCCACACAAACTTTTCATTAGGGCTTGCATGTTTACTCTTAACAGCTTTATGAACACGTGTTGCTTTTAAACTTACATAGTAGTGTAATCTGAGATGAGAGAGCTACAGTACAGCAGCTAAATATATCCTTGAAGAAGCATTGCTGATAAGTTCAGTGTTCAGAAATTAACTTTCCAAATAATTATGGCCTTGTTCTTTTCACAGCTACAGCAAGAAAGCAGTTATTTTCCATGAGGTTGTGCTATTTCTGCTCTATGATTCTACTCGACATAATTTCAGTTTATTCATGTGCTTGCCTGGGACTCTGTTGGGTGCATAATGTCAGTATAACAAAGTTAATGTGAAGCAAATCAATGTAGGCTAAATGGTAATGTTTAGTTTGCAGGGATATGCAAAAACTTAAGTAATAAGGTGTCAGATTGAGCATAAGTGGCCATAGGTGGCCAACACATTTGTCATTATACCAGTGCAAATGAAAGATGTCTCATCTTGCTCCACATAATGATAGAGGTGGTGGCAGTTGTGTTAAACCTTCCACAGTAGAATGTGTTAATTGAATGTTAATGCGGAAATGCACGGTCAGTGTGGATTTTGATATTATTGCTGTGTAAAATTTTACTTGCTAATTAGCAGTTCAGTTTTGTCTAGTTGTAGAACATGTCTAATGGGGGAAAAGCCTTCTCTTGACAAAGCCTGTGTGGTGGCAATTGAGCATCGTGAATTTTACAGTGCTGTGGACAGAAGTGGTACTCTTTGGGCTCTAATCTTCATTGAAGCTTTCTCTGTTAACTTCCAGCAGTTTATCTAGTACTGTATTCCAGAGGTAGGATGATGACCTGTGTTCCTGGCAGCTGAATTATGCTCACATTTTAAACCAGATCAGTTTTCATGTTGGAGTCTCCTCAATGAGGCTGAGCACATTAAATGTTGTACTGAGGAGGGAGACAGAGCTAGAAAGTGAGAAGTAGTTTTGCAAACTGAATTTCACAGGTGTGTTTAGGTAGTTACATAGCAACCTTTACATTTCATTGTTTTTTTTTCTATGTAGTAGGTACCTACGTAGTAGGTCATGTATTTATGCTGACTGAAAATGGAGTTGCAAATACACTAAAAAAAAAAGTAATTATTTTGCAGTTTGAATTTTGTCCTCGAATTCCTTTATCACAATGGAAAGTTTGGTTGCTGCTGAGTGATGGGTGTGTGCTGGCCACCACCATGATGGTGTGGGGCAGGGGGTGGGCTGCACATGGGCTGCAGGTTGGACATGCCTGTTCAAAGAGGTAATGTTCTCAATGATATGCTTTAGTTTTTGGTTAGCCCTGGAGTTCTCAGGCAGCTGGACTGGCTGGTCTTTGTAGGCCCCTTCCAGGTGAGCTATATTCTAAAGCTATATTCTAATGTGAATTACAAACCAACAGTCACAAAGTGGGCCTGGATGTCAGGCCATTTTATTGACTGTTGTAGCAAAGTTATAGGTGTTGATAACAAATTGTGGGCCAAAAAGTGACAGGAAAAGTGACCTTGTCTCTGTAAGGCAGCAAACAGGTAATGAATAGGATGCCTGCTCCATTTGGTTTAAGTAAGGCATTTTTGGTTTTCCACACGGTAATGAAAGTGTTTCAAAAACTGCTGTTTGCAATCCTGATTTTTTTATTGAGTAGGTTTGAGTCACCCTCTTCATCTCTATGTCCTTTTAGAAAAGCCACAAGAGTGCTGATGTGGCCTGAGGTGACTTGTGCAGCATAGCAGTTTCAGCTGTGTACAAGTTGAATCTTAAGGGATGTAAAACAATGGTGCTCTTTGATGCTTGATATTTCAAATAAGTACAAAGATTTAACAGCATGGAGGAAGTGCTCTGCTTTTTAAGACAGCAAAGAAGTTTTGTGTAGGAACAGTTTTTCCAGCATTTATTAAAAACTAACTGAAAAACTGGTTCAGTTTAGTGGCAGGAGATGATCACGGATGTCAGCCTTACTAAATTGTACTGAAGGCTCCTTAAGAGTGCCTGGCTTTTGCTGAGCTCGAACACACGATGATGCTCAGTCTGCCACTTAGCAAATCAAACTAAAATCTTTGACTAGAATTGATGAAAGAAGGATTTCAAACAGTGGAGCTATCTGATGACCTGCTAAATGAATCTGAATGTCTGCAAACCAAGTGCACAGAGCATATGGAACATATGAGGTGCACCTATAAGCATGGGTACTTACCAAATATGCATATAAGCTATCTAAATCCAATGCATCCAGACTAAATCTTCTTGAGCTAACTTGCCCGTTTCTTAGATTTACTTTTTATTCATTGATCTATTTTTGCATGAAAGGCATTGCTTTCACTGGTGTTTTAAGTGCCCCTTCGCCCAAGATCTTATTTTCAGTTGAAGAAAATGTGGGATGACACCCTTTCTGAATATCTTTCAAACTTGCAGTTGTGTGGGAGGAGGAATTCTGTGGGAGACTGGATGATGTTAGTCCACTGAGCTGTTTTGCATGTTATGTTTCGTTTTTGGAGGTCTGTTGTTGCTATAGTATTTCATATTGAGCAAGCGCCCTTTGAGTATTTTCTTTTTAGAGTTAATATCACAGAATCATGGATTTAATACTCTGGGCCTAGTTCAAGTACTGTGTAAACCTGTAGCACATTACCAAAATTCGATAAACTAAGGTCACAGCTGTAATGTTCACTGTGGCTGAAATGTGCTTCAGTTGTTGATGCCTTTTCTCATTGTTCTGCACGACAGCAGCAACTGCTCATTTCTTGGATCACTGGCAAAGCTGGGCAAGCCTGTTAGGTCCCTGTAGAGAGCAAGGGAGAGGCTTAAAAAATGTTGTGAGAAATCTGTGTTTCAAAGCAGAGTCTGGTGGGTGGAACTGGAAAGCTATTGTGGAGCAGTTGCTGATGTAAATGAAAGTTAAAGGGAAAATCTCCACTGCAACTTGAGGAAAAGTTCAGCAAAACTGTGCTTCTAGGAGAAAGCTGGGATCTTGATAAAGCTAGCTCATGACCTGCATTAATGCAGGGGGTGCTTTTGACACCTTCACAGTGAAAAAGCCTGATATTGTTGTGGTTTCTTTTATGCTCTTTTTGAGCTCCAGGCATTGTGGATTTCACTTCCTTCCATTTCTGAAATTCTTTGTTCCTCAGCCTATTTGTGTGTCTCTCTGAGGCTACATTAGGGCTATATTTCATTTAGCTTTAGCCTTCCTCCATGCTCTCACTGTTGTGTCCCCAGTTGCTTTTGCACCAAGACAAAAGTTGCCCTTCTTAAATGCCTGCAGGTTGCAGAGTTAGGGCAGCTTGCCAGAAGGAAATACGTTAACCTGAGACATAGTTCTTCCTTCATGGCCCTCCTCAGATTTGTCAGTCAAGAAGCAAGGCTTGGCTTTGATATTTTTGTCTTGAGTTGTTTTAAAATGTTGTTGGCCATCTGTCTGTACAGCAAAGCACTATCTGACTAGCCAGTAACACCTAGTGACAGGAGACTTGAGTGCTCATCCTTCATGAGAGCAGCTGGATTGGAAATCAACTCAGAAAATAATTGTGAATGATGTTATACTGATGGTAACAGACTTGCTGCAGCTGTCTTCCTCTTTGAGTACAGTGATAAAAAGACAGTTTTAAGAAACACTTCTGTCTTCTTGTGTCTAGTTTCAAGTTAGATGCTCCAAAATGCTTGCACAACAAGTATGGCTTCAATAACTGTTTTAGGTGGCAGATAATTACCTAACACCAGGCTCAGTAGTAGCTCAGAGCTGTTGCTGGCTTCTTGCTTTGTCTGCCCTGTATCCCTCTCACTTTGGCTGCTCTGAATTTTCTGCCAAGTCAGGGGCTTTGTTTTTAAGCATGCTGTGACAGAAGTGGGTTAATCAGGAGCGCTTTAAAATTGTCATAATGAAATCCGTGTAAGAACTGATGCACAGAGTTAGAAACAGCAACAGAGATGGAATTTGAGTTCTGTGTTATTTGTTTGTCCTATTGATCTGCTAAATTCTATCCACCAAAAAGCAGTTGCATAATGTTACTAGCTTTCGTGGACACACTCAGCTCCTCCGTTCATTCAGATGGTTTATACCTGGCTTCGTGGTAATCATTTACTTAATGTTGGTTCTTACATTCCTGTGGTTAAGGAGAAAGTTAATGTTCCTAAACAGCTATTTTAGTTGTTGCATTCAACAAAAATGGTTTGTATTCTCAGTAGATTCCTGCATTTGAATTTTAAGGCCTGTGACTTAAAGCTGTCGGGGTAAATTCCTGAGGCTTTTTCAGCCATGATTGGTGTCTGTGCTCTGATAACTAGGATTAGGCTGGTAGCTGGGCCATGGCCTTGCTAGACCCACGGATCTGGAGATATTATACCTTGCCTTCATTTATCATCAACTTGAGCAGGTCTGTGTGTTGGCTGTGTCCCGTTTGACTTCAGTTGTCTATCTGGGGCAATGGAATCAGTTTTTGCCTATGTGCCAGCTGGGTATGACAAACCCATAAAGTGCAGAATTGGATGCAAGTCATGATTATCCAATTTTGTGTTTATTGCAAATTCTGAATGTAGTGCTTCAGATTCTTGATTAGGAAGCAGTATGTGCAGCAGCTTATGTTCCCAAATATTTTGCAGGTGCTTGAAATAAACTGCAATGTAAATGCTGTTACATGTTCCCTTTTCTTATTAAATGAATTGTTTTGCCCAAGACTTGAATATGAGCTTCGTATGCTTGGAAAATTATTACACAGGAAATATATTTAATCTGAAGTAAGACTCTGGGATGAAAACCAGAGAGGTTTTAGCAGAGCTTTTAAGACAACCCAGCTGAGTTATAACAGTAATTTCTCATTTCAGAATCTGGAAGCGATAGGCAGTTGAGATGTGCTTTCAGAATGCAGGGGAATCAGTCCCTTGGGCAAATGGTGTATGAGAAATACTTTGGAATTAACTTTGGATAGCAACTATATAGTATTCTGAAGATACTGCAGTGCTGTGGCATACTGGGGACTATGAATGTGATGGTTTTGCATTTTCTCACTTAACACTAAATCCTGTGCAGGCTGTGAGGAGGTCACAGTGACATGTTGACATCTTTCAAAAAGACCAGACAGTAAATTGCTTGGGTTTTGGCATTATTTTTTTTTCTTTCTTTCCTCTCTGGAGGAATATGAATACAAAACTAGTAGAGACAATTTTTGTTGGTCTTTTCAGTGGAAACTTTAGGCAAGTTTCAGCCTACTGCTCTGTAGAAACACCTTGACTTGTTGCTGAAATGTGGTTAGTGGATTTTTTTGTTGTTCTTTGTTTGCTTGTTTGTTTTCCAGGAGCACAGTGGTAGCCATGTGGACTCTCACATAGGCTGAGAGGTCTTCCCAGTTAACGACCTGTATGCACAATTGGAGGCTTGATTCAGTTCAAGGATCTGACCAAGATCATTTCAGTGCAGAAGTGTGATGGAGTCCTACCTGTTCTTTATGTTACTGAATATATATAAATTGTGTGTAAAAACACACAAACAAAACTTAGAGCATATAGTTAGAAGTTGATAACTCATTCTGAAATGAGTTATTTTGTGTTCTCCTACATAGCTTAGACAATCCCTCAACCCAGAATCACATGAGAAAGTTTAGTTCAGTCAAGAGAAGACATCTTCCTTCCTTTTATTGCAGTGGTGGGGTGGCAGGGAAGCTCAACTTTTTTTGTAATTGGTTTCATTGAAGAGTTTAAGCAGCATGTATTTCTTACATACACATTGTCAACACAGCCTCATCTTCCCCCATTTCAGTGGCGATTCCAGATAGCGTTGTCTCTTGGGACAGTGTGAGTGCTGTTCAACCTGCCTGGTGAGCACTGTAAAACATTGCTTTTGTTCTTCCGGGTACTTGAAATGAAGCAATTAATATGAAGTGCTTGAGACAGAAAGGTTTATGTCTTTGGGAAGACTTGATGAAGTTCAAAGTGTATTCTAATCAGAAGGAGTTGATGTGGCAGCGACATAGTTAAAGTAATAGACAGAAAATCACAGTGGTGCTAGGACCTGAAGATGTGCTATGTTTTTTCTGAAATGTTAACTTACTGTCCTCTAAGACACAGCAGATTGGAAGAGAAACCTTGTGTCAGTGTGATATAGTGTACAAGTTATGCATGTTTTGTGCAGCTACTGAATTCTCAGTCATTGAAGAATTCTAATAAGTAGCAGTGATAAAACTGCTTAAGTTGTTTTTTTCCAAGTGATATGTAAGGAATCGTACCTCTTGCAAGAAAATGAATCCCTAATCTGTTAAATAGCCATTAAGCTTCTTAACCTGTTTGATGAGACTTTGCTGTCTTGAATAAATGGCTGTTATTTGGAGTGGGAGGCACATGGGAAATTTTGGTATTTAATTTGTGACTCTAAAAAAGTGTTCAGTAGCTTCATCTGAAAGTAAGGAAACTTTACAAAACTCTGCTCTTTACGTGGAGGGACTTCAATCTGAGAAAAATCAAGATGATACAAAAATAAAAATCCAGGTTGTTTATATTGAGGGTGAATTTCCAACACATCCTAGAGTTTCCAAAGCAATACTGTATTAACCTTCTGGATGCAAATATAAAGCAACCCAGCTTTCGAGGAATGTTTGGAAAGTTGGCAAAGTTCTCCTCAGCCATGCCAGAGAGATAAATCGTGTGCTTTTTTTTGCTGCAGTGTAAATGCACTGTAGTTTTGTTGGAAGTAGAATTAGCCAGCAAATTCTGTACTGAGGATGGACAGTTTGAGAAATACACCATGAAAATAGCATGTGTCCTGTTGTGGTAATGTTCTGTGAAGAAATTATGTGAGCAAAAACCTTGTTGTTCTTTTTTTACCTGCCCTTTGGAGGATTGTTTTTGTCTTTATTGTTTATTCAGCTCGTGTACCAGCCCTGGGCATAAACCTGAGCTCCTGAAACTGTTGCTCCATGTGTTACCAGTCACTTTTTTTTTCCTGCAGGTATTTAGCCAAAGTTCTATATGGATTTCACTTCATAATTCAAGATGGAAGTGGTCATATTGGAGACAATCTCATAACTTCATTACAACCTTGTATTGTCACTTGTAAAAATGAGTTACATAAGTAAATAGGATATTGGCAATGAAATAAACTTTATCAGTTTAACTGTCTGTAATTGGAATCAATCACCTCTATTACTCTTCCTGCAAGGATTTCGGTGGCCCACGCAGTTTATGTTCAGTAACCAGTGATAGCACTACTAAAATAGCAACGGGCCACAGCTCCATTGTGAACAATAGCAGCAGTGAGTAAGAACGTCTGCTGTCCGTGTCTGCAGAAAGATTAAACCTACTTGTTGCTGACAGTACTGAGGGAGGAAAGATGGATAAAAGCTTTGAAGCTATTTACAGTTTGAACAAAGCCCTGTTTATGATGGCTCTTTTAGAACTGTGCTGCTACTATGTCTAGCTGGTAACTAGAGGCGTAGAACAGAGTCCAGATGAAGGAGAGTACAGCAGAAAGAAGTTAATGCTGACAGCATTAAAAACCAGTGCAGCCAGGAGGTCACCACTGAGTCTTCTGAGTTTCAAATGTTATGGGCTTGAAACTTGAGGATTGCATTTGTTAGTGAACTGCTGTCTTTTAGCTGGATGCAGTAACTTGGTAGATGAGGCTCAGGTTTTAACTAAGTCTGTTACTTCCTACAAGAACAGACTGTAAGTCATGAAGTCAGCTGTCAAGGAGCCGTCACTTTCAGTCTTCAGTGTCTACAACTCAGTGTGCTTATCTGAATCTGAATTCATCTCTGCTGTGTCGGTACTAAGTGATGATCTGCAGGTGGACAGCAGGTCTCTGAAAACGTACCACTGCAAATAGCAATGAACTGCAGGACTTGGAATTGTTCAAGAATAATGCCAGCTTTGAAATTTCACATACTGTTTTTCTTTGCTATCTCTCTTCTTCTGTGTGCTCTTTATTCATGCATGGATCAGCCCTTAGAAATGTCACCCTTCTACTTGACTTTTTAAAAGGCAATAAAGGAAGGTGCAATTTTAGTAGCTGCACTTCAGTACTCTTGCATCTTAGTGTTCTTACGTTAAATAAATTCTCAGTGCATATATAGAAAATGACGGGGGAAGTGTCTTAATTTTTAAGTTGATGTCTATGAAACTTGCAAATTGAGACTGCTGAAAGGCCATTGTAGCTTCTCACATGAAATATATTAGAAATCTGCTTCAACCAGATTGATGTCAACTGAGCATTTAAATGTATAGCATATGTAGAGATTACATAGCCTGAGCTATCTAGACTCAGGATGCACTGTTGTGCGTTGAATGGCATCCATTTTTTAAGTTCTGCCTCTTTTTTTCTTCCTTGAAGCTGTATCTTATCTCCATGAGCACTGCTGCCCACTAGGCCTAAAAGTGCATAGATACAGACAATGGATTTACAGCAGTTAGCTCATTTTGGAGCTTGATAGCGGCTACAGATGCATATGTATTATTTATTCTAGTTAAATAATAGCTTCAGTGCTGAATTTAGTTTTAGAAGTATACAACATTCCTTTTTTTTCCTGTGCTTTTTAGTGCTTGTTGTGAAGGAATGGGCAGGCCATGTAGATCACTCACATTCTCACATGCTTGCCTACCAACTTCATACAGCTTCAAGCCCATGATGGATCTTCTGCACCTACTCTGCAGCAGATGTAGGTGAACTGCTAGGAATGAAACTCCAGATCCAGTGATCCTTATCTATTATCAGTTTGGTTTTTTTTTTCATAACTTGAATTTAAAATCTCTCTGTAGTGGATGTAGCTTGTGAATTTTTTGCAGTCTCTAAAATGTATACATGCTAATTCTTGTTGATGATGAGTGTTTAATGTCTTTGCATTTATATAACTGCTTCATGGGCTGTTCTTTGAACTGTGAAAGTATTTTTCAGAGTGTGTCATCATCACTGTTCCTGGGGTATGTGCTGCAATAGGCCGTACTCTAGGCAGCTCCCTAGCTCATTTGGTGTGCTCGCATTTTGCAACAGTCAAAGCTTTAAGGTGTATTTCTTCTCAAAAATTTTAATAAAGCCAAAATATAAATAGTGATAGATAGTGACTGCAATTGCTGTGTAGGATAAATTCATTTTTAACCCAGCTGTAAGAATAAGGTAATAATGGAGAGTTAATAAATGTGTATTTTTTTTTTATTTTTATTTTTTGAGAGAGAGGTAGAGTGGAAAAAGGGTATTTGGAGGTTAAATATATTTTTTGAAGGGGAAGCTTAAATGGAGATTGGGAGCAGAACATGTATTATATCATGGATTGTTATGCCTTTCTTGGATGAGTACCTTGAAGGGAAATGCAAACCTGCTATAAATGTTGCTTATTTAGAAATGCTTGCAGCCTGAGTAATTCATGACTTAATAGTACAGGAAGAAGGAATTCCTGTATATTTTTTTATAGTAATTACTTATGACAGTTGAATTCATGCTTTCTTTTTATGAAGACAATGTGAGTATGCTGTTGCTTATTTGTATTGCAATAGAATTGCTGAGATCGAATAGCTTCAGCTGAACCAGCAAGTCTTTTTTAAGGGTTGCTGAGTAATTATTACTGTAGTGTACAGAAGCATAAATGGGTAAGAAATCTGAATTCTGATTGAAGTCCAAGTACGTATTTGGGTATTAGGAGCATATGGCATCACCGGGTGAGAAGAAAACAGACTGTGTACTCAGGGTTTTCTTTCTGATACTATGGGCTCCTCGCTGCTCAAGTGTCAGAAACCAGCAGGAAGTGCGAGTGTACTGATGCAAGCCACCCTTTGTGCTTCCAGGAAAAATAGGCATAGTGTCTTTTTTGCAGTTGTTAAACAGCTTACAGTTTGTTCAGCTGTAAAGGGTAGCTTCAGTGCAGACTCCAAATCAGGAAAGATCAGAAGTTACAGTTAGTGAGAATGGTACCTGGATGAAGAAACTGCCGGGTACTCAGAGATCAGAGGTGAGTTACTTCACATCGTTATCTGTCATTTTAATTTACCATGTATCACATTATTGGGGAAAAGTTTAGTTCCATTTTTAAAAGACATTTTCTAGCAAACTCCTTGCAGGCAGTGTGGGCCTGCCATACGTGAAGAAGTTGGTCATTGCCATACTCTGAACGTTTTGGAAGGCAAAAATTGTCCGCATCATGATGGAAGTATGGGTGAGTTTGACATACGGCACCCTCCTGGTGCCTGTTTTCTCAGGAGGGCAGTAAAGCATGACTGCCTTGTATTTCACATTACTCTGGTAGATCAGTCAAGTCAGACTTGCTTTCTGTCATCAAAGGAAGGCATTGCAATTTGATGCCAGGATGACATACTGTTCTGGGCACATAGGTTTCAAATAACTTAACAACCGTGACTGGATGTGCGTATTTGCTGTAGCTTTTTCTATAGTAATAATAATAATGAAGTGGAAGTAAGTTACCATTCCTAGTTTGGTAAGCCTTTTTTGCTCCCCAACTCCCACAGAGATAATTGAACAAGTTAAACAAGATTTCTCTTTGTAGTGGACAACAGAACTAGGGCTTGTTATGTAGAGGGTTCAAGTGACAATTCTGAACAAAGTTTGGGGACTAGAAGCTTCCTTAATGAAGAACTTCCTGCTGCTCCTGAGGAGCTCTATCATAAGAAAAGTAGTACTTGTCTGACAAAAACTTTAAGTTGGTGAAAACACAGGGCATTTCTCTCATGTTTATTGCAGAAATAGTTCAGCCTCATCATGTAAGAGATTCGAGGTCTATGTAATCTTGAAAATGCATCAGTTTACTTGGCTTTAAATGGTCATAACAGGCAATTTCTTTACCCTTGTATACGAACATTCCCTGAGAAGAAATTAATACTGTGTTTACCCCATGTGTTGCAGAATTCAGCTGTTGTTCCTTTTCAGGTGTCCTCAAGCGATCCTATTATCATGGTTTTATGATTTTTGTTATATTTTTGATATTCCACATCATAACATCATGTAGTATGTTGGGAGTTGAAGAGCTAATGCTCTTGGTCTAGTGGTTAGGAGCCGGTGCTCTCACTGCTGCGGCTCAGGTAGAAATCATAAAACCATGACACCTATGCTTATAGGATGTGATAAAGACAGACAAGTCTTTAAAGCTGAAAACAATAGTTAAGACCTGTGAGAGTGTAGTTAGAGCCTCTGAGGTTGAGAGCTGGCTTTTAGTGGGTGGTTGCGAGGCTGTGGTGCCACCACTATGAGGTATAAAGGAAGAAAACCAAGACCACTCAGCACGCACTGAAGCACTATTTTCAATAATTTTATATTGTTAAAGATATTGTAGTTACAAATGTTAAGGGAGGAATTGTATTTGAGAGTATAATTTCAGCTGAGGGATAGTAAAATTTGTCTGTTTGCTGAATGCATTTTTCCAGTAGGTGATTTTGGACCATTTATGAGATATGTGACGCTGCTGCTGACTACGCAGTATCAAAGAAGAACAAGGTTGTTTGCAGTGTTTTTTTTCTGAACAGGTAATCTTATGCAAGTTACAGGCACTAGATAGAAAGTCTCAGAAATGTTTGATGGTTTTAGTAAATGCAGTGAAGTGTAAGAGGTGGATCAAGCCAGAATATTACAGTGTTAGTTAACAGAAATTGGCTATTGAGGTTAAATGACTGTTCAAACTCAGCACACAGTTTAATAGTGTCATTTCATTTACAAAAAGCAAAGCCCAATTAACATGTTTGAAGTTCATACTGGTCAATAAAAACTCCCAAATTAATGGTTTTGCCTGCATTGGTAAGGTACAACCTTAGATTCCTGAAGATGCTAGGGTCGTCACTCCTTTCAGTCTACTTCAATATCTACAAGCATCTCCCATTTCAGTCTGTAGTTGGTCACTGCTCTTCACTGGCAACTTCACTATGTCTGTCCTGCTCAGGAACCCAAAAAGAGTGAAAATATCATGGTGTGATTTCAGTCCTTGTGACATTCTATGCTTGTTCCAGACTAGTTTCCTAAGTCCATATATATATTTCTAAGTACTTTGGCTTGCTTTTGTTGTTCACATTCTAATTTTGTTCTTTGTTTCTTCTTCTACTCAAGTTCTAATTTTGTGTTTACATAAACTTTTCATCTCTCCTGTCCACCAGGACTGAAATGTTTCTGTTTACAGGCAGAAAATTACAGAGAAAAGCTCAGTGTTGAAAGTAGAAATGCCACTTTTAAAATGACACTTTTATTTTCTGTTGTATTCTTCAGTCAGTGGCAGTTTATTACATAAACTGGGATGGGGAAAAAATCTGAGTGGCCTGTTGGCTAGGGGAGACTCTGCAATCTGTATTTGCACAAGTAGAAGTTTCTCAAATTTGAAATGCAAATTATAGATCATGTGTTTTAGGATGGGTGGAAGGTCAGGGAGGTAAGGAATAGTACTGCATGTTGGCTTGCTCTGTATTTCTGTCTATAATGTCTCCAATTATGGTTTGCTAGGGGGGAGAGAAGGTTAATTAAAACTGATGCTGTATTCTAAAGGTGCCTTTCATGTGCCCATTTCCACTATTAAAAGCTGATTTATCTGCAGCAGCTCTTTTGGAGTGCAGGGTGCTTATTGGTCACTTCTCCTTTGTTGCTCGCTTTATTTTTCATGAGTAGTGAATATAGTAGCAAAATGTGGGTGTTTTCTGTTACTGAGTAGGTAACATAACAAACTAAATGCGATGTTGCTGGATTTATGTATACTCTTCTGCTTACCTTTTGTAACTGGAGCATCTTTCTAGCTTCACCACTTCTGGTGCGAATTTCTGGTGTGGTGTGTTGGCTCTGGCTCATGTTCTTTGCTGATGAAAACACAAAACTAATGGTCGTGACTGTTGAAGAAATAGTGTTTCGTACCTGATAATTTGCTCTATCAAAGGGTATTGTTTTGGTGATAGTGTCTGCTGTCGTTTCCATGGAAATAAATAGGATGCGTTACTTTTGGAGCAGCCTTCATAGTTCACCTCTAATTCCCAGTGTGGGGTTCTGGAATGGAATTGGGAATTCACACTTTCCCTGTGCTTTTCTGCTTCCCTCAGTATTTTTTTGTTTTGTTTTGTGAGTAACATTACTAGCAGCTGAGCCAAAATAACTGCATAACGCAGCTGCAGCTAATGCAAAAGAAAAAAAGAGTGGGGAGGAGTTAGACTTGAATGCTCAGCCCCATCGAGGTCAGTGTAAACTTGTGGAGTTCGGTGCTTTGTGAACACATTGCCCCCACTGCACAACTGGCTGAGAATGCTAGTGAGTGTGCTCAGTGTTAGGAAACCCAGGGCACAGGGCAGCTCATTTGCTGCCTGGGCTTTTGGGCAGTCGAGTTTCATTTCTGGCTGCATTCCGGGTGAGGACAATAGAATATATAAGCAACGATTAATCATCTTGGGCTGTTTGGTTACAATCATCACTTGGCAAGTTCTGTTTCTTAAACTGTATGGTATCTTCAGCAGCAACTGACCCACTTGAAAAATTAACATTCTTCCTACAGTCGTGATTGTTCAAGCCAGCCTCTAAATGGAACTTAGCATAAACTATTCTTCTTTAAGACTCTACAATGTTCATTCATTTTCCTTCTGTTAAATATTCATTTAATTGAATCTCACATTTTAAATGAAGTTGTAAGTTTGAAACATGGTATTCTAATCATTAAATTGCTCTAGTAATGTAGTGCTTTGCTACTTCTATTTTTGTGAAACATTTGAGGGTAGTTCATTCACCTCCTTCCTTCATAGTCACACTTAGGGTTAACATTGGATAGGCCTCCCTGATAAACTATAGAAAAATCTATTTCAAGTTCTGTCAGAGCAGAAAAACCATAATTCTGTTTTCAGTTTATAACTTTAAAACGAGATTGTTTTTCTTCAGAAATAAATTCTGATACAGAATTGCATCTGAAAGGAGCAGCCCTGATGAATGAGCAACTTGTTTTGAATTGGAAGACTTGTTTGGGGGGACCAGGCGTAACTAGAAAGCTGCAATACTCAGATTCATTGCTCTGTTACTTCTGCTGTCACTGTCCCATAAATGTGATATGTTCTTTAGATGGCGGTTTTTGATGTAAGACTGTTAAGTATATCTTCCTCAGTTGAGGAAGACTGTGTAGGTGAGATGCTTCCCACCTGATGTTTGGTGCTCTCACAGCGTCACACAGAGAGCTGAAGATGAAGAAATGTGAAAATGTTGAAAATAGTCAAAGTACTTTGGAACCACATTTAAAACAAATTAAAAAAAAGGCAAAAAACATATGTGCAAGTTTGGAAAAGTAAAAAGTGCTTTCAAGAAAATGGAGTGGCTAGCAAATTGATGGGCTGTACTGAAGAGGCCTTTTTATTTCTTGAGACATATTGCTTTGTCTGGAAAAGTGACCAGACAGTTTTGTCAACGTTGACATAGGAAGAAGGTGTGGTTGATCTCCCATGCAATATTATGAATAAATATATATAAGTTGCAATGTATCTTGATGTTCCAACTAGTTTACTCATCTGCATGATATGAGTATTAAACTTCCATACTAAAGTGGGGTTTGTTTGAACTAAAACGAAGAACAAATCCCCCAAAACCTTTGAGCAGAGGAATGCAAAGCCTAAAACCGACCCAGTAACAAAGCTCACCTTCCCCAAACAGCCCAAACCTTAAAATAGGTATTTATTTTTTCCCCTCTCCTTCTTTCGAAAAGAAATCTGTTAACTCTGTTTTTCTGCAGTCATACTCTCAGAATGAAGTGCACTGTGAAGGGAAATAGCCCAGAGAGGATTTTCTTTATCTGTTCACTACACTGAGGTACTTCACAGAGACTTCCAGCCATAGAAAAGCAGTGTTATTGCAAAATAGTACTCTGAGGGATTGTGCTTTCATTATGTTAACACCCGGGCTTGTGGTATGAGCTTTTTGTCAGGACTAGACAATTTCAAGGTGCATACCTCTATAAGCTCAGATCTCATTTCTAATGAACTTCCAGTGTGAGTAATTTGGAAGCCTAGGTTGAATTGGATTATCTTAGGCTATTTTCTTTGGCAATGCATATTCCAATTCTGGACGAGAAAAGGAAGCTCATAGTTTCCTGAGTTGCTTCCTTTTCAGTGTGCTAGCAGAATGTACTTTAAAGCTACAAATGAATGGACTGGGGATAAGAAAGTAACTTGTTTGCTTCCTGTGTTACAGGCCTGGTTACTGAAAGTATCCTGCATGGTCGAACAGTACACTGAGACAGCCTTATTTTCTATGAAATGAAGTTTAATTTTGAGGTAAGGTTCTATTTCCTTTTACATTTTTTTTAATGCAGTATGACAGAGAATAATTACAGTAATTAAAAGCCTTTATTTGCTGCCTGTATATGTTGGTATAGTAATTTCTTCAGAAATGTATGAAAAATATACAGCTGTGGATGTGTTTGTGAAGAGAAATAAAGGTGAATATTAAACGTGATGCAAGAATATTGAAGCTCCCAGTAAACACTGTGAATAGCAGCCAGGAGACTAACCTGACCGTCACATCTTCTGACTATTTTTAAACAGTTTCCAGGGAGACTGGAGAATAATACAAAATAAATGAGTTCTCTAAGCCTTAGAAAGAAGGGCTGTGCCTTTCACTGGTATGAGAACAAATAGCTGAGATGATGACTTGGTTTCATTTTAATATGTCAGAGAGGTAACAGGGAAAAAAAATCATTTCTAGACTAAACAGATGCATTATTTCTAGACTGTAATGCTATGGGAAGTGAGGACTGAAGTGGTAAGCCTGGCTTTGGACAGAATGTTAAATCTTACTCAAGTTTCTTGATCTGTTGGAGAAATTCTGACCTTGTGCACATTATTGTTTTTATTATGTCCCTAGCTCTGACTCTTCTTTTGGGAATAGTCCTTGCTAATTCCTTGCTAATGGAATTTTGTCCTGCTGTTCTCCGTACTTTAAAAGTATCTGTGGTGAACTCTTGAAATAGCAGCATCTCAGTTGATATCAGCTGTGTCTAAGGACCAGGTTAAATGAAGTAAAATCAATGAAGAGTAAGTAGTTGCTTAACCAACTTGTTTCATTTTATTTGCAACTCTGTAAGGCTAGCAACTCTGCTTTGTTTTTGTTATTTTATAGTATGACTTTTCCTGTCTTCCATGATTCAGTGTTTTGTTGGCTTTTTTTTGTTAGTTTGTTTTTGCTTTTTTGAATCAAGGTACGAACACAAGAAAAACGTGATGTAAGAGAAGATTGAGCCTTATATGGCTTTCCTCTGATTCTCACCTAAATAGCCATTAAGAAAGAAGTTTTTGAAGGGGAGTCTTTGAGGTGGCCAAACTGAAAGCTGTTGAAGGTTAATACCCAGTGAAGCAAGTGGAGGCCCAAGCTGGAATCCTGTGTGCTTTGATAGGAAATAAGGAAAGGATACCTGTAGGTGTAGATTGGATCCCAGGTTGATTTCACGTTTGTTGCTGAAAACAGTTGATGGAAACAGTGACAGTGGTGGTTTATTTTCCCCACCTGTGCTTGGAAAATAACCTTTCTTTTTTACAGTAACCTTTTTAGTGCCCTTTCAATGCAAAGGGTGATGTCTTAAGTTTTCTAGGTGGCTGAATCTAGTGTAGAATATTGGAATGAAACAGAAATTATGTTTAACGGTCAGCCGTTTCTCCAAGATAGTGTGGATTCTGTTGTGGTCTTTTCTGGTCTGTGCATTTCCCTGTTGAACTGCTTTCTCCATAACTGCTGTTGTCTATGGGCTGACATAAGGAAAGTCCTAGAAGGGTATTTTATGAAGGCTTAAGGAACCAAAGTGGTTTACGTAGAGAATGTACTTTGTAATCTTATTCTTGGTAGTGGACTTCAGATGACAGTCCTAGCTGTAGTTCAACACATCTTAATGTGAATTTGTGCCTGTGTCAAAAGCACTAGCCTACGTAATGTGTTTTCATTGTCAGTGCAAGTATTTTTTATAACATTTTCATTCACATATACATCTATACTTAAATATTTATGTACAGAGTATTTGTTCTTACGTACTAACATAACATTTTTTGTTTTAAGCTGATAGTTATGAGGTATAAGATTCATCCAGTGTTTCATGTATATCTTGAAATAGGCCTTCCTAAGAAAATACGTGAATTTGGGCTCAACTATCTGAAAAATCTGCTAATTTGACCATGAACTTTTAAGCAAGATCACTGCCAGAGTCTCTTTATGAGCACATTTGATGGAGGAGCAGGTTTGACCTGAGATTAGCACATAGTTGACAGTGTATTAGACTAATTATAACCTACTTGACTTGCACACTGCTAAGCCCTACTAAAAGTCCAGCAATATTTTACGTTCTTGTCCTTTTTTTCCCTGCAGTAGTGTCTGCTTTGGAGTTCCTTCCTGGTTTCTTCAGAGATCTAGGCTGTCCTCAACCTTGGCCCAGTTTCAGAAATTTTCATAGAGATTACACCATTCTATAATGTTCTTGTCTCCTTTTCAATTAGTTGTGAGCTTTTTACCTTGGGAAATACTCTTAAAGCTGGAAATAAATGAATGCCAATTTGCTTGCGTGAGCCAGTCACTGAAGAATGTTAGACTTCTCATGTCTCTCTGCTTTTCTACTTTGTGGCTTCTTGATTTTATTTTATGATGCTATTCTGTGATTTTTATTTAAAAAAAGAATGGGGGAAACTGAATAGTTACCAGGAAAGCTGTGGCTGTCTTTTTCTTGGTTTTGGAGGATTTATTTTCCTAGATTTTCAGAATTATTTCCTCATTGAAGTAGTCAGATCATGTCCACATTTAACAGCTTTCATTGTCAGCATGTATTTATTATCCTTTCATATGTAACAATTCTTCAAAGGTATCTGTATCCTTAGAAATCTGTTAGAGCTGAAATATAAAGTGGTGATATCTTGTTGGAGTAGCACCTGGCCTTGTTAAGTCCGAAAATCTATCAGATTGAATTTAGCTAGCATGCAGAAATCCCTCTGAATGCTTCAAACATGTTCATTTCATAGGTGCAAGTATGCTGCCTTTGCTCAGCTTTTCTGTTTTCATTGATGTCATTGTTTCTGGTGGTAACCGAGCTGCCTTCTCTCTATGGCTTTTAGGTCTTATTCCTTTACTGTTGCTCTTCCTTCTGGTTCTCTCCATCTCTTGCTTGGAGCTTATTTTTCAGTGATTCCCTGGTCTTTGTTGGTTTTCTGTTGAAGGAGTAGTGTTCTTTTTCTGTTTCCTAAATCTAAATTGTTTTGTAATCAAAACGGGGAAGGCTGATGTTTCAACCAGAAACCTGGTGTTTAAAAAATTATTGCAGCTAGCTTTCAGCCTATGCAGTAGCCTGAAATGGCTAAGTAATAAATACACTGTCTTTCTCTCCTTTTCTCTTACCTCTGTTCATTTGGTAACATCAGTAAAGAGTATGCACTAAGCTCATTCAAGCTTGCTGCAACGCTATCTGAAAATCCTTGAGTATTCTAGATCCTGCAAACTGTGGTTGGTAATTGTGTTCACAGTAAATTTGAAGTAGGTGATGGAGATTGTAAGAGTGGGAAAATCTTTTTTTCTGATAGCTTTTTGAATGTATTAGGAGAAGATTTCATGATCTACTGTTATTCAGTTTGACATGTTTTATGAATGCATGATTTGACTCGTAGGTGGTGTGTCAGCTCTTGCATCCACTTGCTGTGTTGAGATATGGAAGTGTCACTGTTCTATATGACTACTTCTATGGGGGGGATGTATGCTGGGTTATCATTGCTGTCTTCACAGTATTTTGTTGTGTTTTTTTACTGTTTTTCTGTAAACTATCTCTATGACATGAACATTGTTAGAAATTATTGTTCAGAACTGGTGGTAATTGTGTATTGATTCACGTTGTGACTGCTCGTGAGGAAAAAAAGTCAGAGTATTACTACAGGAAATGGAATCAAGAGTAGTTAGAAGGTAGAAAGGTAAATGAATTATTAATAATTTAGGTTCAGGTACTAATTGGCTTAATTTTGAATTATCCAATAAACACTAAGGCAGAAAAACGTATTCTGAAGACCCATTTGATAAAATCAGCAGCACAACTGCCATATTCTGCTGTCTTCCTTCAAGTTCTTCTGAACTCTTACTTCATTACATGGAATACTAAGTATGAGACTGTACTTAATACATCCAAATAACACTCTGTATGCTTCCTGTTTTGTTTCTGCCTCACTTCCTTTTTTAGTGATCTGTGTAGCTTGCAGTAACTGATTGTTGGGAGAAATTGATCAAAATTTAGAGAAAGCACATTCAGTGCCTCTTAAGTGCAGCAGTTCAGATCAGCAAGAACAGAGAATATTCACAGCCCGTCACAGGATCCACTTTTAATTTTCTGTGTAGCACAGCTGCTTCTGATGGCTTGTCTACCGAATCCAAATGTGGGTGATGGTGCTGATCAAAACAGTCAATGTGAGTTTATTTCTGTGACTTCAGAAGCGAACTGAATTTTATTTAGTACTTCAGCTTCCATAATGGAATGAGAAGCGTTACTGATAAAGCTGATAAGAAACTGCAGCAGACTATTATTTGCTTTCAGTTTGTTTAAGGTAGGTAATAGTGGTGTATACACAAAGCAACTGTTGACTGCCACTATTCTAGAAAAGAAAATGAATGCAAGGCTCAAAGGTGACATGAAGTGATGTTCAAAAGTGCAGGGGGAAAGCAGTAACTGAATCCTTATATGGTTTACAATAACATTTTATCTTTGCAGTGCTGTTTCTGTACCAAAAGAAGATTCCTTATTTGTTCTTTTTTCTTTCAGATGGGCAAAGTTTATTACTATGCAAAATGCATAACATTCTAAGTTGTGCCCTCGTTTCACTTGAAAAAGAATGAAGAAATGTGGAATAATACTTAGACCACATTAGACGAATCCAGTAGATCACATCCTAGCTATGCCACTTAATGACTGAATTAACAACTCTGACAAATTGGTTTATCATGTTCTGCTTTGGGGAAGTCATCAAGAAGTGGCAGACATAAGCCAGAACTTTGACTTCTTTGCATGAATTCAGTAAAACAAAGCATTGAAGTGATTATGTTCAAAACCACTATCAGACATAAAAGCTTGAAAACTGTTCTTCAAAATTTCATAGTATTTCATCAGTTGAAAATGGAGTAAATATGCAGAATTCTGCAAGCCTGGATGTAATAGCCCACTTGGTAGTTCGACCTATTACCATCGTCAGTGTGATTTAAAATATGTGGATGAAATGCTTGGAACAATTAAATCTGCTCCCATGGAAAATCAGTTTTGTATTGCTTTAACTCTTCCATAGAGAAAGAAGGAATCATTATCTGAATTTATTCTATCCTGTTTAATTCACTTATGTGCTTTTAAATTCCCAGAAGTATATTCAAAATTGACTGTGTATCTGACTTCAAACAAGTCGTAGCTCTCGTTACAAATCTAAATTAACATTTCAAGCACGTTGCCTTTTTTCCCACTTTAAAACTGAGTGCATACATCTGTATCTCAGTGCTGTGTAAGTTGTACTCTTGGCACCTCTGAGTATCCTCATTGCTATCCTACCAAGTGAGCCTTAAGAAGCCTTATACCTAAAGGGGAAGCACTGCATTTAGAGAGGAACCTAGCAAAAGGATGCCACTTTGCCTCTTCTGACTTGTACAAAACTCATACTCTCCTATTTCAACTTTCTTCTGTGCTGCCAAATAGGAACAAAAGCCTGGAGGGCCTTTTCAAGCAACTGGAGTTTAGTTGTTGACTGCTATGTCAGAGGCTTCTGCTTATGAGACTAATGACTTCTATATTAGAGCTTGTTTCATTCACGTTCTTATCTTGTGTTATCCAAAAGCTATTTTGAGTTGTTCAGAAGCACGGTACTCTTCTCATGATACCTTGTAATTCACTTTTTATTTTGAAGGTACGTTAATCTAAGTTTGCAAATTTATCTTTTGACTTGAAAAGCAAACTGTAGTTGAATTGATAATAAAATGACTGTCCTTTAAATAACACTTAGATTCAAATATTTTGGATTCTTACATAATTTTACTTGAAGGAACTTCGTTGTACTGAGCAAAATAGCTGATGCTCCTGTATGACTGTGTGGACTGAAACAACTGTAGTTATTTTCTTTGCTTACTTAAGGCTTCTGACTAGCCATCCCAGACAGTGCACAGTGCCTGAGACCTTGTCTGCTTTTGAACACTTCTGAAGCTCATACCTTGTACTCATAGAACAGAAGTTATTGTTTACTGTTTCTCCCCTCATCTTTAAGCTAATTTGAGGAAAACTGGGACTTTTTTATTTCTGGCTCCCAGAAGAGTGCATACTGCTCCTGACTAAATTTACCAGAGGAACACTAAGTGGACTTTGAGTTCAGCATTCATGCGTATGGTATTTGGATATAAGTGATAATTCTCCCTGAAGCAGCTCTCTGCGGTGTTCTCAGGGGAATGGCAGAGCACAACTGCAGTGTATCAGTCAGGTGCTGTACAATGATCTTGCAGAGAATATGCCTAATAAACTAAGAAAATTAATAGCACCTTTGAGAGCAGTTGGGTGAAGTGTGACCTTTTACAGGATAAGTACAGAAAATGACAACAGTAACACTGACCAAACTGGTTAAAGTACCATGGAGTTGTAGTAAAGAATGTTTTGTTAATTTCAATGCCTGCACAACCATCTTCCTGCCTGCCCTGTGGTCCCATCATCAATTGTGAAAGATGACACACGGATTTGAGTTTATAATTTTGAAAATAAGATGCGTAGTTAATGCTGCAACAGGT
Source organism: Cyrtonyx montezumae (assembly GCF_038088225.1). Classification (NCBI taxonomy): domain Eukaryota; kingdom Metazoa; phylum Chordata; class Aves; order Galliformes; family Odontophoridae; genus Cyrtonyx; species Cyrtonyx montezumae. The sequence continues at coordinate 18,457,237 of NW_027071903.1, forward strand.
CTTGTGGTTTTGAGTACTTCTTGCTTAAGATCTTAACAGGTACAAGCCCATTGAAGAAATGTTTGGTATGTTGCAGTAGAATTAGATGCTCAGCCATCCTGAGCAGTTGAAAAGGTAACATGTCCTGTCTTTATGGTGCCGTGTGCCAGTGGGGCAGTGATGAGGGAACTGAGATGAATGGAGAACTTCTGACCCACTGGATTTTGTTAGGAAGTTACTCTAGTATAAAAATGCATAGCTTTGCCTATAGTAATATGTACAAATGTAGGCTTTCAGATTCTGTGTGTCATGACCTAGGTATGTTTGCTCAAGCGTAAGTGAACGAGTTAAGGAACATCTATAGGGAGGCAGATCTCTGCAAAATCAATAGCAGAGCTTTGTTTTATACCAACAGCACTGACAATGGCAACTTTGCTGATGGATTTAGTTCATATTTCACACGTCAGTGTTAGTTGTTCCACATTTGCCTAGTTAGGAAATACAGTTATTTTGGCTCGCACTTCACTTAAAACATTCCATTAGCAAGGGTGGGAAATGGAAGGCAAAGGAGTGTTCATATCATCATAACATTAACCAGAGATAGTATTAAACTAAAATAAGAAAATAAATAATCTGTATTCTCTGTTTTCTTAGCAATGTAGCTCAATATATATACATTTCCTCAGCTGCCAGATACTCCAGACATTGGGGTATGAGTGGTACAAATGAAGTGAAGCAGTCATGTGGATGGTCAGGGAGGTCAGTGTTTGCCATGTGGTTACCCCTGTAAATCTCATTTCTTGTGAATCCCTTATGTATCTCATAAACCATCGTACTTCTGTTTTATTGTATGCTTCTAGCTTGATGTTAGTTGATTTTTACTTGAATTACACGATCCAAGCTTTTGTTCTTGTCGATACTTGGAGGCACAGCCTTTTATCCTGGATTACATGTCTCTTGAGAGTCCTTGTGAAATGCTTTTTGAGATAATTACACTTCCCCTTCTGTTTCGTTGCATAGCAGCTGATGGGGTCCAGTCTTAATGTCAGTGCCACCTTCCCAGTCGAGCACAGCTGGGCACTCAGTTGCCATTTAGCTTCTCAGGGAATGTGCTGTGGAATTTGTGTATTTGTTACTTGATACCAGGAGGGAAAAGCATTTCAAATGCATTTGCAGTAGAAGAAAAGAGTGGGTATGTTTTCACATTGACTTTCTTCTTGTTAATTTGGAGGCATTTCAAGGGGACTTAACAGATACGTTTGGTTTTGTTTGACTTGAGGTCTTGTGACTTGCTATCGATCATTACCTTTTGTTTTGACTTGTGCTTTTCTACTGATTTGATAGAGAATTTTATGAATTTGTTTCAAGGAAGGAGCTTTTGGGAACGATAAAGTAGTGTTTGCTGAAAATTCAAGTTAGGCTGTGCAAATGGAAGCATGAGAGGCGAGTTTTACCCTCCCAAGTTAGTGACATGCTCATCTCCTGGTGGTCCAGATGAGACCAAATGAGGGTGGCTATCTGTTCACCACTCGGTGCTCCTGTTCCTCTGCTGAAGATGATTACTGCATTGGATTCTCTGGCAAGTTCTGTTAGATAATCACTCCATAACCCAGTTCTGTCAGAACTAAGGAAATGGTTCTGTTTAAATATGATGGCCAGCACAGAAAAAGAAAAGTGTCAGAATTGGGTGAATGTAATTGTGCAAACAGAAATGTTGGCAGCTGTTAACTTCAGGAGCTGGAATGTAGCTGGCTGTCATAGCCGTGAGCCAGGGCTGAACTGCAGCTGGAACGGCAGGCATCCCCACAGCCTGATGTTACTGCTCTCCGAAGAACTTCAACATTGCCTCATTTGTAGGTCTTTTCAGTGTTGAGCAATGTATTGGTTTTTACGCTTGAAATAGGCCTGCTTGTTGTCAGGATCTATCCAGGCTATCTCTGCGGGCACAAGGACACCGGCTTACCGTGATCCAGCCACTAGCTGTACTCCTGTTTTGCTGGGATTTCACAGAGCACAGGCTCTGCGAGGACCCAGCTCCAGGCCTTGATGTTCACACTCCAAATACATACTGTTAGTACTGGGTTATCTCACTGAATTTGGAGCTTATGTTACCCCTCCCAGCTCTGTCAGGTCAGCACAGATCAGTCACAGTCTGATTCAGAAATTACCTATTCCGTTGCTTACAGGGCATTAGACTTCATACAAGGCAAAGCAAGTGATTTATCATTCGATTACAAGGAATCCTTTAGGCCTCTGTTCCAGAAAGTGGAAAAGTACTGGGGAGGAAAAAGGGAGAGTCCATTACATGCACAGAGAAATATTTAAATATGGCATGAATCAGTGTAGAAAAGAGAAAGGGAATATGCAGGTTTTTTGTTTGGGTGCTGGGTTTTCTTTCTTTTTTTTTTTCTTTTTTTTTTCTTTTTTGAGAAAAAACAGCTCCTGTTTGAGCTGTTACCCAGAAGATGGAAACTGCCCCAGCTCCTTCTGAAAGCCAGGTGGGGATGTTTAGAGCTTGAGGGTCATCTGAAGGTGACAGATGAAAACCTGTCTCTGATTTTTGAGAACCCAGTGCTGGAGGAAGCCGATAGCTCATGGGTCCCTTCATAATTCTGTTCATAATGAGGTGGGTTTTTTTTTTGGCGTGTCCAGAAACAGGAGCTTTGAGTTTGAAGGAGGCCAGACTGTCAGTGTGTTTAAGGAATAGTATTATAACGAAATATCGAGACAGATGCAATGCAAGTGACTTGCAAGTCTCACCTTTGGGAGCAATAGAAAAAGCAGAGGAGAGGAGAGCTTTTTGTAGTTCTTGTGAACTCGTGCTCACTGATGCTAGTTTATATTTCTTACTTTTTTAAACAAGAGTAGCAAATAGGAGAGAATGAAAATCCAGAGAGATGCATGAAATGCCTCTGCAGACAGAGGAGGGAGCAGGAGCTGTAGCTTACCATACTGCTCCAGAAGCCCACAGCCAGGTTGTAGAGGAGGCCTGGGAGTTAGGACTGCTTGCTGAGCAACTTGCTCAGGCTGTTCTTCAAGCTCACATGGCTTTTTTCCAGTTGTTAGTGTACTGATTTTTTTTTTTGTGTGTATATGTACATATGTACATATGGGCACATAATTCTCCCCAGGACCATTATGGACAGGGAAAAGACTGCTCGGGCTTGTAGTTTCTTTTGATACTTCTGTTTTTGTAATGCTTTGTTTTTGTTTATGTATAAACAGGAAAGTACTAAAATATTAATCATATTGAATCTCTGTGGAAATACTGTGGAAATTGTTTTTTTTTTTATTTTAATAATTTTATTTTTTCTCCCGCATTTATTTTGTGCTGCTTCTGTGCTGAATGGTTTTATCTTGAAGTAAGGACTGTTTTGGAGGGTTTTAAGCATTAGTAGGAAAAGATCTTTATTTATGGACCTTTGCCTAGAATGATTGGCTTAAAATCCAGGCTTTTATCAGGCACTCTTAGATTTGGAAAGCACTTTACGTTTCTTCTTGCACATTATCTCTCATTCAGATAGTCCTAGCATCTGACACAGTCTGGCAGTTTATACTGGTACTGAGAAGTGCTGAAACTAATTAAGAAAAAACAAAACAACAAAGTAGGATGATGCTGCTTGTTAAGATGCAGATGAATGGGCTGCTCCAGTAATGTGGTGGAGAATGACATCTTAGAGCAAAGTGACTCCTAAGGGTATTGGAAGAGATGATTTATCTGTTGTTTGTGCCTTGGAGAAAGGCACAATCATTAAGCTCAGTGCTTTGGTGTTCTGTTTTCTTAACATTGTTGAAATGTGAATGGTGGTTCTTTCTTATTTCTGTAAGTAAGTTTACTAAGCAGTACTGAGTATCCAGGCTGCAAAGTGATGCACAACTGACATTTGAATTTTCGTCTAGTGGAGTCTGTCCTCCAATTGTCAGCAGCAGCTAGTTTGAGTCCTTAGAATCTCACATCCTCCTATTTAAGAGACATGGATGTGAATTTAGACAGAAAGGATTTTCAGATTTTGTCGATTCTGCATTTTTGCAGAAAGGGCTTTAATTCTGTACAATTCTTGGAGGTAGTTACGGAAAGTCCAGTGATGGAAGTGTGGTTTGGAGTGTCATGACAGCAAGAGAAGGGAAGACACTTGAGACAAAATCCAGACCATCTATAAAATGAAACAGAACAAAAAGCATCTGTGGCTTCCCTTTTCTGTAGGCAAATGCTGTCAGCTTCAGCGACATTTCTAAAATAGAACTCAAACAAAAAATAGCTTCTTGAAACTTACTGTAGCTGCACAACGGGATGAAAAAATCTAGCAGATTTTTTTTCTAGAGACTTGAAAAGAACAGACAGTATTGCATACTTGTGAACCTGCTTTTGTCTATGTAGTTACTCTGTTTGTTGCCAGCTAATCTAACGTACCAACAAAAAGGTGTGGTGAAAGAAAAGTCATTTTCATCCATAGGGGAAGCACTTAATTTTTGCATTGGAAAATATGCAACCTTTGTCTTTGGAAAGCAACCCACTCCTTCCTGTTTCCCTTGCCCCCACTTGTCACAGTCTGAAAAGGAGAAGGAAAAATAGTATTTCTGATTTCAGTTTAGCATATTAACTGAAAAAATTGACCGCTGATTTGAGTTTGTTATGAAATGTCATATTGAGGATTAAAAAATGAATGTATTAAAAGATATGCTGTTGCTTTTCTCTTAGTAGTTAGTATTGGCTTCTGGTGATGAAAAACAGTAAATGTAAACAGCAACTTCTATTCTTGCGCAGCATTTTGACATACCTTGAACAAAATATTTGCCTTTAGGAATGGACACACACCGTTTCTGAAAATGAATTCCCAATATGCCAAGACAGATATCTGTTTGGGGGGATAGTTCATAGCTTGATGATGCTAGTCGGACTTAATGTAGAAATGTATTTGAGAATGGATCATTCTAGTGAACTCATTTCATTCTGTGTTCATTGTGAATATGAAGACATTAAGTTGAAATTCAGAGCAATAATGTGTCACTGCTCTTTCAGGCACTTCAGTAGGGAATTGCAAGTGAATTGACGCCATGGTAGCCCTTTCCTTGAAGATCTGCGTCCGCCAGTGCAATGTTGTGAAGACAATGCAGTTTGAACCATCCACTGCAGTGTACGATGCCTGTAGAGTTATTCGTGAACGAGTGCCAGAGGCTCAAATGGGACAAGGTGAGTTCCTGAAAATAAACACAGACTAATGGTTTTTGTTTGTTTGTTTGTTTTAGTTTAACATCCTCCTCCTCCATTTATCAAGTTGGAGGGTTTGTTTTTCTTTGAGTAAGACTGGAGTGAAAGGGAAAGATTTTTAAGTCAGTGAATTTAGTTGTGGTTTTTTTTTCTTGTGCTTTCTCTACAATGGGATTTTTTTAATGCTTTTTTTTTTTTTGAGGTTGGCTTTTTACATAAATTGCTTGTTTGTCTGAAGGATTGTTTTCTCTTTGCATGCACTTTCACCAGTCTTTTCAGATCTCACTCTGTTCTCTGACAGGATACTGAAGAATAGTTTTTGTAGTACCATCTTTTTAAAGCAATGTTGTGACTGTGCTTTCTAGGAAAATTAGGGTGGACTTGTGCCTACGCAGAAGAGGTGGAACGTAGAATTATCAAACGTGGCTGGTCATCTCCAAAGTGCACAAAGGGGAATGTTTGAAACTGGTTAAATACAATCATATTCAGAACACTGATATGTATTAATCAAATCAAATTAGATGAAAACACGCTTTGTTCACTCAGGCAAAAGCATCTGGCTTAAATGTATCCAAAGTTTTCCAAAAATCCAGATTCTTCAGAATCCTTTGGTTCTGTACTGTGATGTGAATAGAGCATAATCCTTAAAGCAGTTTGCTTATTTTTTGCACAGTTTTCTAACTTCTGAGATCTTTTGAAAACCTTATCTTAAATTTTGAAAACAACTTTCTAGTAATGGATGATATCAGTTTTACTTTGTAATATTTATCCATTGTAGAAGCCTTTAGGAAATCTAGTTAGAGTTTCAGTTTTTCAGACATAATGTGTGCATTTTCACTATACTAATCTCCCAAGGCAATTATTTTGAGCAGCTCTTAATTCAGAGAAACTCAGTAAAAGTATCCCTTAGAAAAGCCAAGGAATTCTCTTGAGGTTGTATGGTAGGGTTTTTTCTTGGTACAAGTTTGGAGTGCAGTTGCAAACTAGGAGCACTTTTCTGATGTTGCAGTGAATGGAAATAATATATCCTTTCCTCCTCATTGTGGCTGTTAAAATCTTTCTTTGCCTGTCAGGAAAACTCGTTGTGGTACAGTACAGACTGATCAAACTAGTACCTGCCCAAAGGAAGGTGTTATCATCCTCTGGTTTGACTGTCAACTGCAACGTTTCACTTCTCTGGCACACTGGGACAAAGATGGCCGTGATATTCATGTGCAAGCTGCACAGCCACTGCTATTTCATTACTAGGGTGCATTCCCCAGGAATAAAAATTAGAGCAGTCTATGCTTCCTTGGTAATTCTGTGCTTTGCATAAGACACTGTCTGCTTGTAAAGGTCACAAGCTATTTATAGGCACAGATTCTAAAATTTTATATAACTGGTTCTGTGCTGATTTCGTGTCTATAAACATCTCCGTGTGGATCACTTGGCTTTTCAGTGGCATTTTTAATTAAGGTCCATTCAAAGAATTCTTCTCATCCAGGTGGGCTCTTCCTTCGAAACTTGGTGTCTTTCAGTTACACTTTCATTTATTAAGGTCTTGAATAAATACTAATTAATGCTGTGTACCTTGCTTAAGATGAGACATTGTCTAAAAACTGTGGCTATATTTACCTGACATTCTGATCAGAGGGTGTGATCGCATGGCTGAAAATAAACAGGGCTCCATGTTGGAACAGAATGTGCACACAGCTTCTGTGAAGACAGGCATTAGCTTGAACTTTAGGACCACAACTACAGCAAGCTCAGCTGATGAACAGTAGCATATGCTGTTTGGGATAGTGTATGTATTGAAGATTGTATTGTGTTCACGTGTATTTTTAATCAAGAAGAGGTACATTAGTAGACCTGGAGTTGACAGTCATGGTTTTCGGTTTGTATACCTGAAGTTAGACTTTGATGCCTAAGCCTGAGTTTGGTCTTCTGTGGCTATTAGGATTCTGCCATTTACTTGTGATTCTGAAAGAACCAATTGGAATATGCCTAGCCTACAGTAACTGTGGGTTTATCCTGAGATGGTTGTCCTGCATGTAAATCTAAAAGCATTGCAACTTTTTCAGTGTACAAAATGTGAAGCATTTACCGAAAAAAATTTAGAAGTTTATCCTAAACTCAATATGTTATAGGTTGAAAACAAACTGTATTTGGAAATAGAGCTGTTGCTTGAAATAGAATGCTGTGATTAAATCCCAACTTTTTCTATTTTCGGATCTGTAAGAATATAGGCCCTATAAGAAGGACCTCTGAGCATTCAGAAAAGGTCTTACTGGAAGGACCTAATTGTGAATATAATACAAATTGTCCAATTGAAGTTAATGTTCTTGCTTAATGAAGCTTTTTTTCAAGTCTTCTTTGACCTGCTGTATTCTGATATCAGCTATTAGTCTAAACATTTTCTGAAGGTTCAATAAATATATCTAAGTTAATTAGGAATGGGAGGTAAATGCAATGAAAGTGTAATTCTGAAGCTGAATAGCCTTAACTGAAACCATGTTTGTATGATGAGGTTTCATACTTTTCAGTTAGCTGTCTCTTCTGTTCCACAGCCTCTGACTATGGACTGTTCTTGTCAGATGAAGACCCTCGTAAAGGTATATGGCTGGAAGCTGGAAGAACACTGGATTATTACATGCTGAGAAATGGGGTATGGTACAAGTCTGTTAGTTCTTTGATCAACATGTTTTTAAAGAATTTGTTTCCCAACTTAGCAAGAAAAATGTTTAGCATTCAGAGGAGTAGGAGGATTTTAAGTCTTTTCCAGCAACTGATGTACCATGTGTGCATAAAAAATTAAGAGAATTCATACTTTAAATATCTACTCTGTTGAGTTGGTTTTTTTTTTATCATGGCTTCTATAAACACTTAGAAACAGTACTGTTTACTTCTTAGGATGTACTGGAGTACAAAAAGAAACAGAGACCTCAGAAAATACGTATGTTGGATGGTTCAGTGAAAACAGTCATGGTGGATGATTCCAAAACCGTTGGTGAATTGCTCGTTACCATTTGCAGCAGGATAGGTAAGATTCTGGAACCTACGTATTCAGGAATTTCTTTTTTTTATATGCTGTATTGGCATCTTAAATACTGCATCTAAATTGGGACATGTTCAAAAACTATTGAAATTTATTATCAGTTAACATTTACCAAACATTTTTCAAAGCTATTGTCCAGTTTTTCTTGTGTTAGTCAGATGAGAATTAGTTGTATCCTTAAACTGCAGTTTTTAGTTTTTGAAGGCACAGTGACAGTACAGTTACGTGCAACTTCTTACACAAGCTTACCTCTAGGTAGTGGAAAAATAGAACTCAATTTGTACTCAACAGTAGTATCATAGAAGCTGTTAATCCTGAAATATACCTAAGGTTAGGATAGTATATTGTAACTCAAGTTTGGTCACAGTGCTGTAATACTTGCATAGCTGTATATGGAAACTATCCAGAGAAAGCTGCTGGACTAAAATGTGTTATATTGGTTGTATTCTGCTTTTACATTTACCCACACAGACACTTTGATAACCTTATTCAGAGTTAACTATAAATATGCATTCAGTATAGAACAGTTTGAATCATGTGAAATCCTTGCATAATTCTCATTTTGAATTAGTGATCTTAAAATGATTGGGAATAATTTGCCTGCAAAGTGATTCAAGCTAAAGCTAAATGTGCCTATTTAAAATGTTTCTATGCTAAATTCCAATGTATATTTAAAAAGTAAGTTTGACTAATTTTCACAAATGTGGTCAAATAAGCAAGCAGTAAGCATAAATATGCTTTACCAAACAGTGGAGAAAGGTGAGTGGAGCAGAAATCAGAGCAACTAAGCTCATGTGATGAATACTATGGACTGACTCTTCAGTTCTTTTTCATGTAAAAGTCGCAGGACAATTCAAGAGTTCTAAAAATCTTTCATTTAAAAAAAAATTAAAAAAGACTATTATTTTTATCCCTCAGCCTGCTCTTCCAGCTTCTGCACGTTGCTGGCAAGCTGAAATTACTCAATTCTCAGGAAACAATGGTAGGCATCCATGAAAGCAATTTTACCATGGCGTGTCTCCCTTCTGGAATTTACTGCTTGTTAATGTTCTGTCATGTCCTTAATCTGGCTGTTTCTCACAGTAGATAAGAAATAAATAAACAGCAGTGATTATCTTTCTGAAATGGACAAATGCAACGTACAAAGAAATAATGATATGATGCCAGATATTGAAGAAATGTCAGTGTAGGAGTCATAGATTATGGGGAACAAGATCCAAAAATACTGTGTGCTACGGTTTGCATTTTATCTGTTGTATCTTTATTATACTTTAAATGAACCATCAGTGCTTTGATGTATGGAAAATAATTTTATTTGTTCTAAAACATACTAAATTCTTGTTGTTACAAACACTATTTTGTTCTGTTATTTATAATTCCAGGAATTACAAATTATGAGGAATATTCCTTAATCCAGGAGAGCATTGAAGAAAAGAAAGAAGAGAGTACAGGGACACTTAAGAAAGATAGGACGTTGTTGCGTGACGAAAGAAAAATGGAAAAATTGAAGGCAAAGCTTCATACAGATGATGATTGTGAGTAGTGTGTTCCAGGATAATCTTGCACTATTGCCTTTCCACACAATAGGATGAGAAATGCATACAGGAATGCAAGTTAAGCTTCTTCAGTGTGTTGATCCCTGCTTATCTTGCATCAGTTTATATATGGTATCTTCTACTCCTGTGTACTTTGAGTTAACCAGACAAATTATTGCCTCTAACAATGGGAGTTCCCATGACTTTTGAAGAACTAAGACAATATTTGACTTGTTTTCTACACGAAGTGATGAGAACCTCTTTGTTTTAACGTCAGGGGACTAACATTAACTTTTACTGGGAGGGAGGTGTTTTAAAATGTATTAAAGGAAATGGAAAGTAAGCAAAGGATTGGTTTTGATGGGGCAGGTGTGTTGGTAAACTTTCGAATAATTGCACAATGCATCTTTGTATGCCTGAGTTTAGTACTGAAATATTACTTCTGCTGTTGTTATTTCTTCAGAGGTATTTGTGGTGTCAGTTGTTGTTTCTCAGCATGTTGTTATCATTAAGTTCTCATTTGTAGCAACCATTGACGCTGTATAGAAGCATAAATGAAGGGAATATTTTATTTGCTCAATGCTCCCTCCAGTGGGAAGGGCAGTTTTCATATTATGTTCACAGTAGCTATCAGCACTGGAACAGGACATAGTAAAGAGGGTGCATGTCTGATTCTGTTGCAGTAAATTGGCTAGATCACAGCCGAACGTTTAGAGAGCAAGGAGTGGATGAAAATGAAACACTACTGTTGAGACGGAAGTTCTTTTATTCGGATCAGAACGTAGATTCAAGAGATCCTGTTCAACTGAATTTGCTTTATGTTCAGGTACAGTATGAGAACCAGAAGTTCTAGCTGTGTAGGATATGCTTTCTCCTGATTTTCTTAAGCGTTCTATAAAGAGCTATAAAATCCATCATCTTCTATAACCACAAAATATAAATAAAAGGGAGAAAATGGCTGTTGACCTTCACCTCTTGCTGTTTGCCTTTTAATTGTGAGTTACACAGATCATTTTCCTTGCTATTACAGGTGGTAAGATACGAGCTTTTAAGCTATGTGTGTATGCATACCCATATATATGTGTCTGTAGATAATATATGGGTATACATATATGTATGTAAGTATGTTTATGTATTTAAGTTGTAAATATATACATCTATATACCATCTTGCAGGGAATGTATGTCAGTCCACTTTTTGATGAAAGTTGTTAAAGTCATTATTTCAGGACATCTCTCTAGATATTAACCAGAAAAGAATTTAGCCCTTTGTTTATTATTCCATTCTGGATGTGTTTATGACTAATATAATGAAGACATTCAGACAGAAAACTGTGTTGCTGAATTCTTGGCCTGTGCTTAAACTTCTAAGGAATTTCAGAGATGGAATAATTATCTACAGTGTCTTTGATATGTCTTTCTTTACCACGTACAGGCTCGTGATGACATTCTGAATGGTTCCCATCCTGTCTCCTTTGAGAAGGCCTGTGAGTTTGGAGCCTTTCAAGTACAGATCCAGTTTGGACCTCATGTAGAACACAAACACAAACCTGGATTTTTAGAGTAAACACTTCTGTTAACTTATTAATTTGGGTGACCTGAAGTGTAAGGTTGTCACAATGTAAATGCATTTTAGTATTCCAAGCAGTGGTAGCCAGATCACGTGCATTTGCTGTGGCTGGAGCCTTACTGCATAAATGAGAGCTGCATCTGCTGGGGGGACCTTTGGCCATGGTTTATTAGGCAGTACAGGGTGCCAGCTTTCCCCAGGGTGCCAGTTATCTGTGCAACTAGTTTTCCCAATCACATGGTGACGCTGGCCGTGGAAGCCCTTTCTGCTTTCTCAGGATGCCAAAGTTAATGTTATTTGTAGTCTCTGTCCCATTAATGCAGCCCCATTCTCATGTCATGCACATAAGTCGTGTAAGCCCCTTGTCAGAACTGCTCTGCAATTCTTTGCAGCTCAGGAGCCCCAGGTTGACCATCCAGGATTAGTAACAGTACTGCAACTTTTGTGATACCAGAGCTAGGGAGAACTAGAATTTTATTCTTGTTTGGAAGTTCTCTTCTACCTGCATTTAATAATGCAATTTGTGAAGTTAGAGATATGTCAATGACTATCATGGATTTTTATTTGATAGGAAAGCACGTGAATGGAAAGGTGCTTTTTTCATTTGAGTGAAATTAATACTGCTGTGTATAGAGCTCAGGTTTTCCTAACTTTTTTTAGTGCCGTTAATCATAGAGCCATAGAATCCTTAGAGGTGGAAGGGATCCTTAAAGGTCATCCAGTTCAACTCCCCTGCCATGACCAATGACATCCACAGCTAGATCAGGTTACTTAAAGCCTGGTCCAGCCTGGCCTTGAAAGTCCCCGAGGGATGGAGCATCCACATCTCTGGGCAACCTCTTTCAGTTCCTCACCACTCTCACTGTAAAAGATTATTTTCCTTGTATGCAACCTAAATCTTCCCTTTTTGAGCTTGAAACCATTTCCCTTGTTCTCTCACAGCAGACCCTGCTAAGAAGCCTGTCCTCTTCCCTGTAGTTCCCCTTTAGATACTGAAAGGTCACCTGGAGCCTTCTCTTCTCCAGGCTCCAGGTTTAGTTGATCACATCTGCCTTATGTTTATGTGCAAAAATCTTTTCTATCATTTTCTTGTCATTAATAAATAATTTTGGCACAGGTGAAGATTATTGCCTGCATCTTATTAACCCATTTATATTGTTTGTTGGAATTTCCTTACAGTTCAAATCAAAGGAAATTATGAAAGCTCTTAAGCTGTCAAACTCCAAAAAGCCTTTCTTCATTCCCTTCCTGCTACCAGTTGAAGTTCTGCATTGCATCTAGAAGAACCCTATTTTTAAATATCTATTAAATTATTCTTCTAATTCATATGTATGTAAGAAAGGATCAGCTAAAACTTGCAGACCTCTGCTTTTATTTCCAAGCATGCTCGGTGACAGCTAAGTTAATCTATCCTATCTTATTGTCGTAAGCTGGCTTTATCAAGAATTCTAGGTATATCTTTATGGCAATGAAAGACATTATGTTGGCACTTAATTATAGAATCATAGAATCCTTAGAGTTGGAAGAGACCTCTGAAGGCCATCTAGTCCAACTCCCCTACAATAAACAGGGACACCAGGGCTAGATCAGGAGGCTGGATAAGGCCCTGAGCAACACCTTGAAAGCCTCCAGGGACAGTGCATCAACCATATCAGTAGGTAAACTGTTCCAGTGCCTCACTGGATTGCATATAATTTCCTTGAACAACTGTAGAAGTAGCTCAAACTAAATGTAGTTATATTATCTTGCTATTAGATGCTTCTTAACTGAGTTCACTGTCATAATATGTAATTAGGAAGATTGAAGAAGATAGATATTTTATGCCCACTTCAGGAAGGTTGGGTGACTTAATAGCAACAAAAGAGTATGGAAAGCATCTCTTCTCAAGAAGGCATTATTAACCATAATATTGTTTGGGGTTTTTTTTCCTAGCCTAAAAGAATTCCTTCCTAAAGAATATACCAAACAAAGAGGGGCTGAAAAAAGAATATTTCAGGTAATTGTGTGACTGAAAAACTGCTTGTAGTTTCAATTCCTTTATTATAAAAAAATCATTTTCATTTACAGGTTGCATACTTTCTTTATATTTGACCACCAGAAAATCTACCAAAAAACTACCAGAAAATCAGGTGTAAAAAACAGACAGCTTTTCTTTTTTCAGCAGATTTATTGCCTTGTTTCTTTTTCCTTCACTGTTGAGTATTCAGTGTACTTCGTTGCAGGGGACAGAGAAAATACTTGATATTAAGACATTGATATCAAGACATTTCTGTCAGTTGCATAGAAATGTAATGATGTATGTTTGTACTAAAGCAGAAGCACATTTAGGAAAATTATTTTGACTTCTTATACACAGTCTTTCATGCATTCACTTTTCTGTTATGGGCTTCAAGTAATAAGGAGATTTCTAGCTAATACTTGAATTCAGTAATCTGCCTGAAAATCACAGTCATAAAAGTCTTAAAGCAGTTGAGTCTACAGTATACTAATACTGTTGGTTATGTTCTCAAACTTGAGTGCTACAGATGCCCTAAATTTCTGTGCTAATTGAAATAGGAATTTGGCAGTATAGTCTTATTTGAAAATTCTGAGGTTGGCAGCTGAAATCAAGTCATACAGTTTCTGCAAAGATATACCAGTGACCTGTAGTGTTGAAAGAGAAGTAGGAACAGAGGGAAGTAAAATACTTTCCTATGTCTGTAACGCTCATCGTGTAGGAATTCTGTAGATTGGTAAATCTTCAGACTGGAGCTTGTAATACATATTGTGAATGAGGATGCACAGTGATTTCCTGTATACCTTTAGCTGCTGGTGGTGACATTGTAGTTTAAGCAAAGAAGTTCCATTCATGTCCAAGTGTGGGACGGATAGCAGATGACTTGCCCGGGTCTGTGTGGTTACAACAATAACATACTTCATCATATGGATATTAATCAGTGAGGGCTCTGACTCTAGGTCAAGGTGCAACATCAAGTCAGGATAACCAAGCTGTCTCTTTCAAAAACATAATCCTTTCTCCTGAGTTATAAAATTTTTGAGTTTGGGAGATGACTTTCTCCAAATCACCTACAATGACTATACTCCATGTTCACCAGGAATCCTAACCATGTTCTATGCTGAATTTGAGATTCGTGTGTGTCCTTGGGATGCAAGAAGATTTTTAGAGTTGGAATTCCTCCTTTCATTGCACCTCTGAGGAGTTTTAAGGTGGAAACTTAAGCTGATGTAGGGAAATGTTTCCCATGTTGCCAGTGCTCCCCCTGCTGCCATCAATCAGCACGAAGGAGATGGCAACCAGCAGTTCACAGGATGGAGATGATTGTGAAGGGAGGTTGGAGTGTTCCAGGGAGACCCACAAACAGTACTCGAATAGCAGCAAGTCAAGACAGGATTTTCAGCAGAACTGTCTTGGAATAGGAGAACAGATGTTGGTAGGAGGTTTGAATAAGGTAGTATTGGTAATTGTCATTTCTTGCAGGTAAAAAAATTTAATAATGAGTAAATTGCTTAAATACTAAATAGAACTGGAGTTATAGGAGACCTAGATGAACATTTCAGGTTGAAGTACCTTGAAAAAAAAATTGCCTTTCTCACTTGTAGAATTTTTTTCAGTTCATGATGTAATTTTGGTTAAAGGTGCAACTGGCAATTAAAAAAAAAGGAAATAAAAGAAAAGAAAAAACAAAAGCCTTCAGGAAACCCATCCAAGAGATGAGAAATTATAAGGCATGAGTCTCATGGAACCGTGAGTCAGAGGTTTAGAGCACAGGGCTGACATAGTCTCTTCCCAGAATAAATTGTTGGTGTTTTAAATGATTTATAGTATTGGTAAGGAGACACTGACAATATGAAACCTAACGGCATCAAATAGCAGCAATACCCATAATTATAAACTGTTTCTGAAGTAGTTTAAATCTGCTTGATTGAGGCACAGATAGAATTAGATGATGGTCATAGTTATTATATACTTTGATATCAGAAATGATGAGATAGAGTCATACTTACATTTCTACCCAGTATTGTTTCAATTGTTTTGAGTGATTATTAACTAAGTATAAAAAACATGTTGCCTTTTATCTGTTTAATTTTGTTTGTTTCCAGAAAGAATGTTATTTCTGAATGATACGAATTCTCATTACAGGAGCACAAAAACTGTGGTGAGATGACTGAAATAGAAGCCAAAGTGAAGTATGTGAAGCTAGCTCGTTCCCTGCGGACCTACGGAGTGTCCTTTTTTCTTGTTAAGGTTGGTTTCTTGTTAGTTCTTGCTGACTATATTATATGCTTGGTTATGTATTACCTCAGTTTCTCCACTAAACAAAGTTCAAAGGTGGTTTCTAAGCCTTCTTTTGGTAAGCAGCATTTGGGATAAAAAATAAAAAGCTTAAATGTCCACGTAAGTGAGGATCGTGATTTCAATTTCATAATTTCACTGAAGCACTAATGCCTCAGTGTTCAGTAACTGCTGAAATATAAAGGAAAGGAGGATAAACTTTGTAAAAAAAACTAAACCACTTTTAGGTTTCCACAGTTGCAGTTATGAATCATTGTAGGCAGCTGAATACCTTCCATTTCCTAAAGTACTTCATTTCCCATAAATTCTGTGGAAGTAGATAGGTGAAAATAGAATGAAAAAAACAAGGTTTATGATATTCAGAGTAACCTTTGAAAATATTAACATTTTCTTTTTGCTTGCTTTAAGGGAAAATGTCTTGCTTTTTTGGTCTAGCTTAAAGCAAACAACTGAAACAAATAATTTTATCCTAAAACCTCTCGTGATAGGAATAATTGGTCTTTTATGAAGCCCACCAAATTACCTACTATATAAGTAGGAGCTAATTCTTTAGCCTACATAAATTCAGGGGAATGAGATATGTGAATTCATTTCTATTTTATTACAGATTTTGTAGCAGATTGTTGATTTGGGGTTCATATTCTGTGACCTTAAATAAACTGAAGAGGTGGAATGCCCAATAAATTAAGACAGAGCAACTTGTAGTATGCTGATTAATTCTGGCCCTTTCCTTGTCACGTTTGCATGGGTTAGGATGCTTTTGTAGACTGAAAATAACTAAAATTGTAAATCCAGATGTGGGACAAATTGTGGCTGACCTGGCTTTATTTGCAGCCCAAATAAATCCCGATGACCCTTCCTATTTTTTGGTTTTTTTCCACTCTGTCTTCATAGAGAAGCAGTGAGGCCGAGAGCAAAAATTGACGGTAATTCAGCTTCTCAGTCCTTCAGTTTCCCAGTCAACTTCTCTACTATGGTTTTACTTATGAAGACTTGTTTTTAGAAAGACTGCTGTTGTGTGGGTTTTTTTTCAGTGACTTCCAAAAAAATCCCTCCCTGAAATGCTTCTATTTACTAGGAGACAGAGAAATACCTGATCTGCATGGTAAAAATGATGTAAAGAGCTTGTTGATGTTAACGTATTACTTGGAATATCACTGTCTGTGGGCTGAGAAAAAAACTGAGCTTGGTAGCTCAAATTTTCTGCATGCTTCTCCTTTTCAATGTATTCACCATGACTTTTTCTTTCCTTTCTTCTCTGCCACACCGCAGTTTAACGGACACAATTTTTTGCACCCTGTTTTAGGAAAAAATGAAAGGTAAAAACAAGCTGGTTCCTCGTTTGCTGGGTGTCACTAAAGACTCAGTGATGCGTGTGGATGAGAAGACCAAAGAAGTGTTGCAGGAATGGCCACTGACAACTGTGAAACGCTGGGCTGCCTCACCTAAAAGTTTTACTCTGGTAATCTTTCCGTACATCTTCAGAAGGAAGAAGGATCTTCATGGCATAGGGAAAGGAAGATAGACTTGCAGTCTTATTGGTTTATTTACTATAATTTGTTGTATCTGGAATTCTCTAGAATTAATTAGAGCTATAGAGTCCTGGAATTTATTTGTGGTAATAAACTAGCCAATATTGGAGTCTAGGGTCAGCCTGTGTTCTGATGTTTTTACACAGACCACTTTTCCAAAAAGCACTGTTTAAATCTGTTCTGTGCCTAACAACTATGTTATGAAAAACATTATTAAACCCTGCTTAACCCCTCATGGTGATTACCATATAAAATGCAATTTGTGACTTGCAGCGTATGAACATAAATTATGGATCTAAAGAACTCTCATGGATGTGATGTCTGTTAATTGGTCCACAGGAATCTATTGCAAGAAGAAAATCTTGGATATGAAAGTGTTGTTTAATGTGGTAGAGCGAGAAATAATAGCTAGAAGCTAGAATTCACTTGAAAGATGTGTGTCTGATTTCTAATGGCATGGGTGATTATGCTTCAGAATACAGTTCTCAGGTTTCCTCTTCCATTCAGTGATGAAGACTGATGGAGTCAGACGAAATATTTGTTGCTTTTGTGCTTTTTGGATTTCAGAATCTTATTTAAGCAACAATAAAAAACATCCTTTTCCTTACTTCTGCATAGCCTGGTTTACAGTCTTGGAATAGTTTCATCTATTGTTGGATGCAATCAAGTGTCTAAACCAACCATTTTAAAACTGGAATTATCTCACATTTGGTACTGTTCATTTATTTATCCTCCCATTTCAAAGAGTTAAATTTTTCTTTCTTTTTTTTCCTAGGATTTTGGTGAATATCAGGAAAGCTATTACTCGGTACAGACCACTGAAGGGGAGCAGATCTCTCAGTTAATTGCAGGTTATATTGATATCATCCTGAAGAAGGTATAATATTAGGATGACATGTAGGAAAAATGCAGTAAAATTGCTGTATAGCAGTGCAAAAGCAAATGTGCTTGCTGAGTTTTACTCTCATGAAGCCAGTACTATCTAGTGTTTTGGTATTATTAATTTTACTTTTAATTACCATAAGCTCTGTCAGTTCAACGTACATGATAGTTTCTGGAAGATATCAAGGTTGTTAACTACAGTGGTAATGTGTATCAGACTCAATACAACACACCTGGGCTTGGGTTCATCTTCATCTGGAAGGTGAACTTCTGTCTGTGAGTGTATATCCAGAGAACTGTTGAAAGCTAGCTCTTTTAAACTATGAATCAAAGCAGTGAATTAAGTTGGAGGAAATAATCAGCATTTAAAGCTATGTTAAAGACTATGTAATAATTGTCCATTGCATATATTGCATCAAAGCCAAGCAATTATTTTGTCAAAAATGAAGAAAAAAGACATTTTTGAATATGTTGTGTATCAAATATTGTGGTCAGTAAAATGAAGATTTAAATTTCCTCTCTGCAGAGAGGAGGGAGGATATTGGTGTTTGTGAAAATTGTCTTGAAATTTGTTTTTGTGAAGTGTGACTGGTAAGAGAGGATAGGCCAATACAAACCTCCCACAGTAAGAGTATAATGATGTTGTGTTCTGAAGTGTTTCTGCACTGTTTACTCCTTGAGAAGTTTTTACTTGATGCAGTTTGGCTGAATCTTATTAATTTGCTCCAGTAGATTTTTAATAGCCAAACTAGGCAGCTCAGGAGAGTTCGTTACTCGCAGTGTGGGATATAACATCAAATGTCGTGAAATCAGAGCTTGAGGAGGGTTGTCAGAATCCAAAATACGTGCCTTTTTCTTTGGGGTTGTCTGTCTCAGAATTAATATGTTAAATAAACAGCAGGCTTCTACAGATGGTTCTCACTCTTAAACTTCACATGTAGCTTTGCTCACTAATTTCAAACAAAAGCAGTCTCTGGTAGAACAGATGTGCATGTTTCTACTCATTTCCAGTCTTTGATTATTTCTTTACAGTCTGCTGACAAAGCCAATTTAGAAATGGATAAAGTTGAAGCAGATTAAGTAGTAAACACCCATGATGCTTCATGGTGCACATGAGAAGCATGCAGTTTCCAGTTGTTGAGCCCAGCTTGCCTCATTGATGCATGTCATGAAGTATGGTTCATCTCTCTAGTGCTTTTTGTTAATCATTCTTGTTGTGTAAGACTGTTCCAGCTCTGGTGTGGATCGGTGATGTTTTTTTCCTGCTGAACTATTATTGCTCCTTTAAAGAAAAATAAATTGCACAAACTCTTGTGCTGCGGTTGTAGTGATACATTGTCTTTTAGCAGTTGACAGAGAATCCTAAACCTGAGTAGCTTTTACTTGGTTTTTAATCCAGTCATTTGGTTTTTTTATTTCCCACTGATCTGGAAGCAAGCATCATCTTAACTAGAAATGGGCAGTTTCAGGCATAAACTCAAACTTCAACAGTAAGGATTTTTCAGAAGCAAGTTGGAGTGTGCATATATGTGGAGATACGCATGGAGAGATTCTCATAAATGTACCTTAGGTCACAGGGAGAGCTTCCCTCTTGTCTTCTGAATGTTCAGAGTGCAAGTTGTTTAACAAGTTAGGAAAAAAGCAGTATATTTGCACTAGGTCACCAGTGGAAACTTTTTTTTACAAGGCTGTGCTTTTATGTAACTTATTACAGTTTCCTTTTTCTTGTTTGTTTTCTAGTGGCTTAGAGTAAGTTAATTCCTTTGTGTAATTTTACCTCCCTTTTGGCATTATAAAAATAAAACCACCTTTAAAACCCAGCCCTTCCTCAAAGCCAGATGTTGAGATTGTCCAGATTGTGAGGTATCTGTTAAAAGAACTTGGTACATTGTGAAATACACCTTTCCTGTAGGTAAGTGTTTCCCTGTGGTAGGTAGCACCATATGATGGTATTTCAGGTTTCTTTAGGTGGTTTGTAGCTGAGTTCTAGTTGGCAGATCCTGAGTCAGAATATGGCATGTATCCTGCCTGTGCTGGACTTTGTGTTGTTGCATGTCACTGTCTCCAGAATGTTGGTTGGTTGTTTTTTTCTGAGAGGAAGGCTGTCTCAACACTTTATTCATACTGCTTTATTCAGAAAAGCTCCAAGTTTGCTTGTATTGCTGGTTATGATAGATTTTTCTCTTCGCACACTTAATCTTCCAGGACTTGGTCGTTTAGGTGCTGAAGGACCATTTAACCTCCTCCGAAGTGGAGGCTATATTGTCACATTCTTTCAAAAACAAACAATCCCAACGACCATTGTTTTCAGCACTGGACAAGACTGCAGTTTATTTTACTAGATTTCTGATGAATGGCAAGAAAATACTGGAGAGATAGCAAGCAAGAAGCCACCTGCATTGTTTAACTTTATGGTGTTTTTTTCCCCTCCAGAAACAAAGTAAAGATAGATTTGGTCTTGAAGGTGATGAGGAGTCAACCATGTTGGAAGAATCTGTTTCACCGAAGAAGTGAGTGTGTACAACACAAGGGAATATTTGCATTACATTCATTAGCAATGGCAGCTGTTTTAATGACTCAAAATATGGTATATTTCTTACACTTTTGAAGTTTCCTACAGAGTAGTTCAACAGAAGGGAGCACTATCTCCAGGCAATTCTGCAGACTTCTAGTTCTGTTATGGATTGTGGGGTAGGCTTTTCTGTGGCAAAAATGCTTGTTAAGGCAACCAGCAGTGGTACCAATATGTGGTAAGCTGATGGACAGTGGAGTTCGGAGTGTAAGTTGTAGAATCATAGAATGGCTTCAGAAAGGGACCTCAAGGATCAGCTGCCCTGCCTCAGGCAGGCTTGCCTCTCACTAAACCAAGCACTAGATAGGGCTGCCTAGGGCCCCATCCAACTTGCCTTGAGCACCTCCAGAGATGGGTCATCCATGCCATCTCTGGGCAGCCTGTGCCAGCACTTTACCACTCTCTGAGTGAAAAATTTCCCCTGATGTCTAATGTAAATCTCCCCTCTTTTAGTTTAAAACCATTGCTCCTTGTCCTGTCACTATCTACGTGTGTAAAAAGTTGATTTCCTTCCTGTTTAAAAGTTCTCTTTAAGTACTGGAAGGCTGCAGTGAGCTCTCCCTGTAGGCTTCTCTTCTCCAAGCTAAACAAGCCCAGCTACTTCAGCCTGTATTTATGGGAGCAGTGCTCTAATTCTCAGTGTCTTTGTGGCCTTCCTCTGGATGCCTTCCAGCAACTCCACATCTTTTCTTGTGCTGGGGGCCCCAGACCTGGACGCATTACTCCAGATGGGGCCTCAAAAGGGCAGAGTAATAATCTGGACTTCCAGATTACTGGCAAGTACTGTGCGTGCATATGTGTGTAAAAGAAGGAAGTTATGTTAGTTTTTATCAAAAATGTAGGGAGTGCTCACAGAAACTATCTTCAAAGCATTTGTGCTTCCTTTGATCAGCCTCTGACACATTTAAACAGAGCAGTATATATAAACTTTGTTCTGATTCTGCCTGTGAAACAGTGAAACATCTTAGTTTACCAAAAGCCTTACACTTTTGTTCTGTGTACACCATAACTGTGCAATACCTTCTTTCCTTGATGCTGACTCATAAGTACTACTAGTATTTGATCTACTGAAAGCTGCAGATGTATTTTTTTTTTCAAAAGTATTACAAAATGGTTGGAAGAAAAGACTGAAATTTTTCAGCTTCTCCAAATGCAAAATGCAGTTTAAAATCCTAAAGGAAAAACATCTGGCTGGACTCACAGGAGATGACTAATTCCATATTGCATTGTTCTACTATATTTATTTATTTGCTTATCCACCTAGCTGTCTGTTTATTTATTCACTTGTTCATTTTCTTTTAGGCCTACCATCTTACAGCAACAGTTCAACCGAACAGGGAAGGTAGAGCATGGCTCTGTGGCACTACCAGCTGTTATGCGTTCAGGGTCCAGTGGCCCAGAAACTTTTAATGTGGGCATCATGCCTTCTCCACAACAACAGGTCACGATTGGTCAGATGCACAGAGGACACATGCCACCACTTGTGAGGAATCTTCTTGTTTTGTATTAACATTTGAACTTGTTGATTTTGCAAGTAACTAGGAACAGGATGTTACCCATGTTGCTCAGAGCAGGAGGGTGGTGTAGAGTATGATTGCTGTCTGTCTCACTGACCAAATATTCTGAGCAACCCTGAAACATTTAGGATATCACAATTTGAATGATTCTTCATTTGTCTTAAAACTAGTTCTTCTAGCCTTTTCTTTACTTCCAAGTAGTTAAAACAGCATTCAAGAGCTCAAAAAAAAATCTATTTCAAAGACTGTCAGAAGTAAGCAATCCTTGGAAGAACACTCTTGCAGTTTGTCACTGCTCTACCAATTTCAAATTTTCTACCAGGCTTAAATTTGATACTGAGTTTTCTCATTTAAATTAAGAATACCAGAAAGCTTAAGTAGTCTATAGAGAGTATACTCAACACTTAAGCTCATGATTTACTACTGGAAGATAGTATGTGTAGTTGATCAACCTTGGGGAATGCAAGTTAAACATTTTGTAAACGTGTGCAAGTACAGAGAAGTGTGAGTGACATAGGCAGGAGCAGGACTTTGAGAGGAGTTTCAATTGCACCAGGGGAATCTTAGCTTGGTGTTATTGTTGCTCACTGTCTTTTAATGCCTAAGTAACACCTGCTTGAAGTGTCCTCTAGAATGTGGCACAGCCATTTCCTTGTTCTGCCTTTCAGACTTCAGCTCAGCAGGCCTTGATGGGGACTATTAATACCAGCATGCATGCTGTTCAACAAGCTCAAGCTGACCTCAGTGAGGTTGATAACCTACCACCTCTAGGGCAGGACATGGTGAGTTTTTCTAGTCTTTGTAGAAATTGATCGTAATGCTTTGGGCTGTTTACAGACCAGTTTAATAATTGTCCCTGGAGGTAAAACAGTATCTCTATAAAGCTTTTAAATTTTTTCTGCTTGTTACAAGGATTTAATGTGCACTGCTCTGCAGTGTCTCGGGCACGATCATTTATTACAGGTTTTAACATCCCTTATATACTTTCCCAATTTCTCTCCTGTAACTTTCCCACCCGCCTTTACATATCAACAATACAACAACTTCCCAAAACCATCCTTAACCGTGCACACAGGCAATTATCCAATCAGGGCTGTGAATCTTCCCAAGCCATGCACTCCAATTAGGGTCTGCCAATCATGCAGCTTACTTGAACTCGTTTTCCTCTTCTTCTGGAAGTGTCCTTGGTTCTCAGCCTTCCTTTCTCATGCTGTTAATCCTGTTCCACAGCTGCAGCTCTGAATATACTTTTTGTATTTCCCACACTGCTCCAAATCACTTTCATCAGTCTTCTGAGACTGGTTGTAGCAACCATCCTTGTGTAACTTCGTTGTTCTGTTTGCTTCGTGTACATATGTACAAATAAAGGCAAACTATGAATAATACTTATGATGTGTGCCATCACCTCCTAGACCTTGAAAAATATGACCAAGTGAAAAAGGCGTACATATGATTCTGTAACTTCTGTTCCAGGTTAAGGCAGGAGGACAGATCAAGAAACCACTGTTCATAGGAGACTGGCAGTAAAGAACCATAATCTTTCATGAATATGCTGTTTATGGTGTTCACCTTTAAAGGCAGCTGTTGAGCTGTTGGAAATTCTAAAGAGATTCAGCAATAGAAACCGTTTTTCTTTCATTTTTATCTTTAAAGGCTAGGTATTTGTCCTTTGTTTCACTTTTAGAGATTTGTGAAGGAATGAGAGATTAACGCAGGATTTCATGTTGCAGCCTGTTACTGCAGTCCTTCATTCTTGTTTTTTGTTTTTGCTCTTCAGGCATCAAGAGTATGGGTTCAGAACAAGGTTGATGAATCAAAACATGAAATACACTCTCAGGTTGATGCTATCACTGCAGGAACTGCATCTGTTGTTAACCTTACAGCAGGTAAATTTCAAAGGGAGGGACTTGCTTGAAGTCTCCCTAATTATTTATCAGTCCAATTCAAGTACCATAGAGGCTGACTGTGAGGGAGCTTGGAAGAAGTTTTCTTCATAATAGTCCAATACTGACATGCAAAACAAGCTATCCCAATACAGTTTTCTGATTTTTATTTTATCATAGCTAATGTTGAAAGTACTGCATTGATGAAGATAAAATGTAGTTTGCTTATTCAACAGTGTACTCTCTGCAATGATACTACAGAAAAGCGTTACTTGTTTGACACTTGTTAGAGATCATAGATATTTATTGACAGTATTTTTGCTTTGGCAAATGACAAAGGAGGTGAGTGACTTGAAGGGGTTAATACTATGTTACTTCGGGTTCCTCGAAGGTTGAAATTGGGAAGTTAGCTGAAACCATGGATTTTTCATCAAGTTACATTGGATGAGGAGTAAGTACTAAGAAATGTATAGAGATTGGGCAAGTGGTAGCAGACACAGTTTTTAAATGACGCTGCAGTAGATGTTCTTTGGCCATCTTCAAATCTAATGTCTCTCACCAGATCATAGCATGGGGTAGCTGCCTCATTTTCCTTTTTAACCACTGTAGTTTTCTTCTCATGAAAAAATATTTGCTCTACAGGTGACCCTGTTGACACTGACTACACTGCTGTGGGATGTGCAATTACAACTATCTCTTCCAACCTCACTGAGATGTCTAAAGGTGTGAAACTGCTTGCTGCTCTCATGGATGATGAAGTTGGAAGTGGAGAGGACCTCCTGAAAGCTGCTCGAACATTGGCCATTGCTGTCTCAGACTTGCTGAAGGCTGTTCAACCTACTTCGGGAGAGGTGAGTGTGGTGGTTTAACACTGGATTTGTGATCCAGTGCCTGGAACTCCCCTTCTTCAT
This sequence comes from Cyrtonyx montezumae, assembly GCF_038088225.1. Lineage (NCBI taxonomy): Eukaryota > Metazoa > Chordata > Aves > Galliformes > Odontophoridae > Cyrtonyx > Cyrtonyx montezumae. The sequence goes on from NW_027071903.1 coordinate 18,482,154, forward strand.
AGACCTTGGTGCCTGCAGGATCGTGTCTACGTTTTCTCACTCTCTTCCAGCCCTTGTTTTGCAGCACTTCTCCCCTTTCTAGATTTATGCTACCCCAGAGGCACAGCTGTTTTAAGACATTGGCTCAGGATTGGCCAACAGTGAGCCTATTCTGGGGCCAGCTGAAAACGAGAGATTTTCTTTTCTGATTCATTTCTTTACTATCTTTGTCATCTTTGACAAATAAAATGAGAAGTTAACTTTTATGATAGTTTTCCAGAAATGGAAGTAGTACTAACCTGGGTAGGATATCTGGATCAGTTTGTCGTGAGTTCAGATCTGAAGCTAGTTAACTTTTAGTTTCTTCACATATTTGTTCTGAAAAAATGTGAAATCTGCTGTTTGAGATCAGTTGGCATATTGGCAGTCCATCCTCATTTTTCCTTGGAGTTATTACAGTAGCATCTATTCAAATTCTTCCAAGTTCTTCACACATTCTTCAGATAAAAGTCCCAAGATAAACCAGCTGTGTATATGAAAAATAAAGATTTTTCCAAAGTGTTATTGGTTTAATTTTTCTCAGTCGTATTGATTGTGTTCTGATGCAGATATTCCCTGAGGAAATTTCTTAGAAATAACTCACCATTATTTTTCCAGCCTCGACAGACAGTTTTGACTGCAGCTGGAAGCATTGGGCAAGCTAGTGGAGAGCTACTGAGACAGATTGGAGAGAACGAAACAGATGAAAGGTTCCAGGTAATGAGGGGACTACTTGTTACTGTCAGAACTATGTAGCTTTCTTATGGGGTGATTAAGATTACTGATTGTCAAAGGATAATGCCAGTTTGGCTTAATTACATAGTTAGCTGTTTAAAATTGTTGTCCTTAAATGCACTGTTAAATTTATTTTTTTCTACTCAATACCAACAGTGGGTTTGATCGAGAAGCAAGGGGAAGTATTCTACAGCAAAAGATAGACCTCTGGAGGATGTTTTATGCAAAGCATCTGCTCATATAACTTATGGGCCATTTTAAATGCTTGATGTACTTGAAAATCTGTCTTCAAGTTTCATCAGTGTTGTCATTTGTATTGCTGGTGTTATTGCTACCCTCTGCCTTCTTCCTTGGGTAGATGAAACAATCTTAGATGGGTCAGAAAAGGAGTTGTTCAGGATTCCTTCATGTCTTAAAATGAAAATCTGGTGTTTTCAGTTTATGAAATTAAACTTCATTCATTCTCAAATGAAAATTACACGTAAATGTATCTAGTGTCTCTTCACAGGGTCCATCCCACTTTAAAAAAAAAAAAAAGAAAAAGAAAAAAACAGTACATGAAATGTAGTGTTTTGAATGAGAAAATGGGAAGATGTTTTTTGAACTATTTTATTGCAGGAATTGATTTTAATTTTTCAACTTCAAGGAACAACTATTATTATACAAGGGGAAAAATGTTCTGTGATTAAGACCTGTTAAATGCATTTTTCAGCAGCAATATATTTACATTGTAAATTAATAAAAAAACCCAAAAAACTCCAGATGTTTCTGTCCTCCTGGTAGTATATTCTCCAGGGGTGAAGGTAACATATCCCAATTTGGGGCGTGGAACTGTTCTTTGTGGCCTCCTAGCCATTTTCAGTTTTGACAGTTCATACTTGTCCAGTAGTAATGTAAAGAAAGCAATAATATTTTTTTTTGCTGAGAACAGGAAGATGTCCAGTTTTCTAAGAAATAGCTACATTTGCTGCCTTTCTTGAAGTGATTTAATTTTGTTTTAATGAATTGAATTATTATTTTTGTTTACCTTGAGATGGCATTATCTTACTTTAGCAAAACACATGCTTTTTATTTATAAGACAGCTTTCCCTTTATTTTTCCAGGATGTTCTGATGAGTCTGGCCAAAGCTGTCGCAAATGCTGCTGCTATGTTAGTGTTGAAGGCCAAGAATGTGGCACAGGTTGCTGAAGATACAGTCCTGCAGAACAGAGTGATTGCTGCTGCTACACAGTGTGCACTCTCCACTTCCCAGCTTGTGGCTTGTGCCAAGGTGAGGCTAGCAGTGTTCATGTGGCAAAGCATCTCTTTGAGTGTATCCTTCTGTACATTCCTGGTAGTCTCAGGCAATATATTGTAGTAATATCAGAGTTGTAAACTTAGTTGATATCAAACTTGCTGATAAATAGATTGTCTCCCATAAGTATTGCAAAGAATGGATGTGAGGTGCTGCTATAACTGCCAAAGAAGGTTCCATAAATGATACAGTTCATCCATTGAACTGATGGCAGTGATCAAAGGACAAATTTCAGGAGTATTGGTTTAAGAAATAAGAGTTGCCTGAGAATGCCGTGCAAGTTTTCTGATGAAACCTAAAATTGCAGTGCATTCACATCATCTAAAACTTCAACAATCAAAATCTAGTTTAGTGATTGTTGATTTCAAATATGTTTGCTGTGTTTTGCAGTAGATGCATTTTTTTTAATAGATCCATTGCTTTTGGCCATTCCTTCCCAATAAAAATTAAAGCAATTACAGTTCTTATTTTAGAAACTGCTTTCCAAGTCTGCATTTCCGCAGGATTGTGATGGAAACTGTGTATTCAGCTATTCTGAAACATCCAGAGGTTTATAATAAAATGAATGGCCCATTTTATCTATTACATTTTCAATATTTTCTCCTTGTTGCTTTGGCTGTAAGAGCTTTTTGTAGTAAATATATATGAATTTTCATTACTGGGACTTGATATTGTTGCTGACTATAAATTTCTTCTGTACAGAATAATATAGGTGGTGGCATGCTTTTTTCCTTGGAAGTTTTGTCATTGCTAAAAGCTCTCTAGGTATGCCTGAAGAAAATAAATGGGGTTGTTTCTGATAGATCACGGAGTTTATTACCTATACTGTAACTTTGTAAGTAGGATGCTATTTGGTCTGTGCCAAGTATTTTATTTTAACAAGCAAACAAGAGACTGATATCAGAAGGCTTTACAAATCAGTTCCAACTAAATTCCATTTTCTTTGGAACTCCAAAGTACAAAAGTGTGTCCAGTGTATGGTTATTTTGGAGGAATTCAGTGCTTGCCTACCATCCAGAGCCACTGTGTCATGTTTGCTCAAGTCAGTAGCTGCTGAAGAGGTGGCATATCTCTTAACATCTAAATGAAAATGAAATTAATCACATCCAGGGCCTAGATTCCGAATTTAGATGTCTGAAACTACCTATTTAAATAATAACTTCAGGGTTTTCTTACTAAGGAAAGCTAATATAAAGATGTTTTGTGTACTGCTTATTGGAAAATTTGCAAATAAGGTGTTTTCTGAATGCTTTGTCTCCCTTCTATATGCAGGTTGTAAGTCCTACCATTAGCTCTCCAGTGTGCCAGGAACAGCTGATCGAGGCAGGAAAACTGGTGGACCGTTCAGTGGAGAACTGTGTGAGGGCCTGCCAGGCTGCCACAGATGATACTGAGTTACTGAAGCAGGTCAGTGCAGCTGCCAGCATTGTCAGCCAAGCCCTGAATGACCTCTTACAGCATGTCCGCCAGTTTGCAAGCAGGGGAGAACCTATTGGACGCTATGATCAGGCCACAGATACCATCATGTGTGTCACGGAGAGTATTTTCAGTTCAATGGGGGATGCTGGTAAGTCTCTCTAATGGACAGTGGCTTTTCGTGATTCAGAGATGTGCGCATTTCAGAGTCAAAATCCTCTGTAGGGTACTGAACTACTAGGTTGTCATTCAGCCCATGACATTATATCAGTGAAATACTCGTAGCTGTGTGCTAGATAGAAGGAATATTCTCACCAACAGTAATGGCCATGCCAACAAATCACTTCAGTCTTCCATCTGTTTTCTTTTACTGCTTCACTTAACAAAACTGTGCTGCAAGTTCTCATCTCTTGAGTGGGAGGACAGGTACCCGAGCAAACAGTTGCCAGTGATTGATTTCACTGTGCTTAGATTTTGTTGTAGGTTTTAAAACTTGCTTTTGCTTATTCTTATGATGTTTCTAAAATGTGCAGCTTCTAGAACCAGCCAGGCTTGAAATGCCTAACATTTAAATGACCCAGTATGACCTTCTAGTAAAGAAATAGGAAATTGAATTGAAAGGTGAAGCTTCAATAGTTAAACATGAGATGAATTATCAGTGTGAAGGGACAGTGTCAATTTGATATCCAAACAACTCACTCAGTATTTAAAATTTTAAGAAGAAGTTGTGATATTGCTTGGGATTTTTATGCTGTTGGTCTGCTTTTTCTTTTGTGGTATCTGAACGCAAGGCCAGGAAACCAAGTACTTTACTGTCACACTTGTATTCACAGTACCATCAGTATGAACCAGTTAAACTTTTCTTGTAAATTCAGATGATTTCAGGTGTTTATTTCAAGGAACTCGTTTCAGCTGCACAGCACGCTTCTAGCAGAACTTGCACAGGGATGTGATGTGTGTTCTCAGTATTCTGGCCTTAGAAGAAGCTTTAAGAAATCTGATTGGTTAAGATTTTTAAAGGATGCATAGGAGGATTGTGTACTCAACTGTTCTTAATCTTCCTATTGAAAGCTGACAAAACCCATTGTCATGTTCTGTAGTTATCGTACAGAATTTAATTAGTAGATGTGTGATGAAACATGTTAAGTTTTATGGCATGTATTAACCATTCAACTTCTGTACAGAAGGATGCAGTTGAGGATAATCCTGGTGATGTTTCCTTTCATAGTCAAGTATCTTGTTGTGCTTGCTGTATTTGGTTTTTTGTAAAAGCCGTTCAGATTTCAGGTGGTGTTTCCAATTACTGATAGCTTTCTTACAATCATGATTTGGACAGTAAAGAAACTTTGGCTTGGGACTGCTATATCACTGCCTTATCAGATTATTCCTTAAGTTTGATTTGCCAGCCTAATATTGTAGCAAAAAGCATTTAAAGGGACTCTTAACTGCAGAAAATGTGGAATGGGAGCTGAGTTAGACGTTTGGATAAAACATCAATTGCAAAAGTAGGCACTATGAAATACCTGATAGCAGCTACTACACGTTCATATTCTACATTTAATGCTATAGCCCTACACCTTCTTAATTTGAGTCCTTTCTGAAAAAGCCCTTAATTGAGTTTATGTAGTTACAAGATAATTCCCCGAAACAGATCTCCTTAAAAAAAGGCAAGAGGGGGTAATTGTTCTTAAAGAAGTAAAATCTTGGCTGTAATTTGAGAGTATTATTGTTAATCTTCACTGTGCCAAGAGATTGCCTGAACTTGACATACTGTTTTCTGCTTTTTGTGTAGTTATCTAATATAAATACTGCATTTCTTCTGCATGTCCGCTGTAGCAGTTTCCATCGTATGCATTGTCATCGAGACTTTTTGTGAAGCTCCTGTGCTGTGAACTACTTTCCTGTCCTTTCCTAATCAGAATAATACTTCAGCTAATGTTACTTTATGTTCATCTTGTTGACTTTTGAAACCAAAGCTCAAATGCCAAGAGTAGGACAGTAAAAACATATTTGCATGTCATAGGTGAAATGGTACGGCAGGCCAGGGTGTTGGCTCAGGCAACTTCAGATCTCGTCAATGCAATGAGGTCAGATGCTGAAGCAGAAATTGACATGGAAAACTCAAAGAAGCTCCTTGCAGCTGCAAAGCTCCTTGCAGATTCTACAGCTCGTATGGTTGAAGCTGCAAAGGTACGGGGAAAGTGAAGCAATTGTCAGCTTAAAATGGTGTAATTAGGCACAAAGAAGAGATGGTATGTGGTATGTTACAGTAGAGACTGTTTTTCTTGTCCTGAAGATGTTCTGCATTTAATGGTGTAGCCAAAGCATTTTATTAATTATCTGCTTGGTAATTACCTGCTCCTAAAAACTCCTCTTGTTCTGCTTTGCTGATCTGTATGCAGGGTTGTCATGACCCAAACTATCTGGTGCTGTTACCACCAGTCATGCCCACTGTGATGCAAAATCCTTTAGCAGTCTTCCAGTTCAAATAGAACAAGAAACCACAGTAATCTCTTGACTTTCCAGTACTTCCTCAGACTTCAGATGGAGAAAACCTCCACTGTGGACTGCCGTTACTAAAAGGCATATTCAGTTAAGAGTTTTATAACCTATTTTTTTTTCAAAACCTACATTCATATACTCCAAGCATGCTTTTACAGATCACAGGAACATCATTTTACAAAAGAACTTTTTCCCAACCCAAAGTAGTACACGATGCAGAAAGTACAAAGTGGATGTCCACCTGGAAGTACTGAAGTATCAGTAGACAACAGTAACAGAGTTTAATAAGCAACAGATTTTCTGCTTAGATTTGTTCTGTAGTCTAACGTTCTAATTTTGGATAAGGTAACATAAAGAGAATAAAGGCTGATGTAGCAGACTGTAACTGAAGGCTTTATACTCACTTCTTCAAGATCAGCTTATGTGGCTGATGTTTTTTGCTCTGAAATTCTGTGCAGGGAGCTGCAGCCAATCCTGAAAATGAAGATCAGCAGCAGCGCCTGCGAGAAGCCGCTGAGGGCCTGCGGGTTGCTACAAATGCTGCTGCTCAGAATGCCATCAAGAAGAAAATTGTCAACAGATTAGAGGTGGGAACCACATGTGATTGAATTGTCAGCTTATTTTGATAAACCTCTAGATACATACAAGGAACTAGAAATACATACTTTTGAGTACTAAGCACTGTATGAACAGTTCCAGAATACAAGACTTGAAATTTAAAATGCTAGCATATGATACCATTGTTGTCAGATAGGGAAAACTGAAGAGCTTTTATCACTGGTGCAATAAAAGTGGTGTAAGCATTTGATTCAGAACATATCTGATGGTGGCTTAGCCATAACATTGGAAAAGCTTACATTTCAGACAACTGAGCTGAAACTCCTTCATTACTGTTTTAATTTATCTATTTGATCTGTCATTTACACCAAATATCCTTTGGTCCTTTTTATCAGTATATGTGCCAGAGTTTCATGTAAAGTTCCTTATGAAGATACACTGAAATGCATCACATCCAGTTCAAGTGTTAAGTTACTGACAGAATCAAAAAGGCAGGAGTGAAACTGAGAAGATGCATAGCAGCTGTTGGCAGAGCCAGGCTGAAAAATGTGCATGGAATTTATCTGGAGTTTGCTTTTTAGGCCAAGTTTGATCTTCCTGTTCTCAGCTAAAATGTAGAGCAGTCAGATTAGAAAAAAAATCTCTCATAATCTCTACTTTATAAATGTGGTTTTTCAGTAGTCTGAAAATTATGAGATTAGACAAACAAGATCATCTAACTCAATAACTGTATTTCATAAGTGTATTTAATATAGAATAAAAAAAACCATGAGTATTTTAGGAAATAAATCCTGCCTCACATTCACAAATTTGAGAAAACTTCATAGAAAAGAGGATTTTTATAATGCTCTGATAATACATAACACCTTACATAGGAATGAAGTCTGTGATAAGGATGAACTTCATACATGGTTGTATTGCGTGGGTCAGTTAAAGAAGAGTATTGCATAGCACGTTGGAACATGTTGGATAAATTGTTGGAATTTTTAATTTTGCAAGAGGGAAAGGTTGATAACAAAAATCCCAGGCATTTGAAGAAGACTTTCTCCATATTAGAGTACTTCATACTCTGAATTACTCAAACTACTAAGTGTTTCAACTGTTTCTTTTTGTCCTCAGATTGCAGCTAAACAAGCTGCAGCTGCTGCTACTCAGACCATTGCTGCTTCTCAGAATGCAGCTGTTTCAAATAAGAACACTGCAGCCCATCAGCAACTTGTGCAGAGCTGTAAGGTAAACCCATCACAACTCAATGCCAAATGCCTGAAGTCAAGCATGTTTTTATAGTTCCCAGCTCAAATTCAGAGTCCTTGTGTCAAGAAGCTGCTCTTTTTTGGTTTTATGCTACATTTTACTACTTAATTTCTAACAAATGTTAGACGTATGGTACTTCATAGTTTTAATGAAATTTAATGAAATTGCATTTAAAAAAAATAAAGACTGAAAATAGAACAGTAGAAGGAAAGAGAATATTCTTCTTGAGAGGAGTTATGCCAAGAATGGGAACCAAGCCACAGTAAATAGGTAAATAAATAAGGTAGCTCAAGTATGTTTCAAGATTGTGTTGCAGGAAGCTACTATTTTAGTATGAATAATTAAAAAGTAAGAAGCTAATTCACTACGAACATTATGATTTATTACAAATTGATCCTGGGGATGATTTATTAGGTAGTGGAGGAGACTGATACCTACTTTGGTGTGTTAAGAGAGGGAATTCAGGATTGCACTGCTGAGGTAAAATGAATGTGGAATTTATGGACAAGGAGTTACATGAGCGTGACTTTGGGCACTCCAGGAATGAGGTTTTGACAATACATATTTCAGAATGCTACATCTGTACTACAAATTTAATATTATTGATGAAAATAGGCTGAGGTGCTCAATTTTGTTTTTCTTAAAGCAAGGCACTCATTTGAAAATCTGCTAACATTTATGCATGGAAATTTTCTAAATGCTTGTAAGCAGATGACTTTCAGAAGAACGTTGATTGTCTTGTAGGATCTTTCAAAAGTAGCATAAATAAATATTTCTAAATAAGAGTGGAATGTTTCTGAGAAATTCTGTCATGTACTAATTCAGTTTCATGGACTCCTAAACAGATTTTGGTAAGGCACAAGAGTATTGTATCTGTGAATTTTACCAGTCACCTTTAAGGGGGATGTGGAAAGAGTTTAATTTAGTGTCAGTGGGTCTGCTTGTTTATATTCTGAAAGTTTCTCCCTTTGTTTACTACAGAATGTTGCAGACCACATTCCTCAGTTGGTGCAAGGTGTGAGAGGAAGTCAGGCTCAGGCAGAAGACCTCAGTGCACAGCTTGCTCTGATAAACTCCAGCCAGAACTTCCTTCAGGTGAAGTAAACCATCATAGTAGACTCCATCAGAATAAATGGCACTTCTTAATTCTGTGCTTTTATTTGTGACAAATAAACAGTAAGCTGTTAAGAACAATGTAAAGAAGTAAATGTAAAGAGCCCTGGCTAGGGAGAATTTAGTTCCTCAGGTCAAGTAGCTGAAGCATGGTGAACTTGAGGAGAATAAAAACTGGCAAAGTTTTGAATATAATCAACAAGAAAACTGAAGTATACAGAGAGGAAACGTTTGTTTGTGTGGCATTTGCTTTCTCAGAATGGGTTCAGTGAACAAGGCAGTGACAATCCAGCATCTTTCTAAGCAGAGGTCTGAACGTTAAGAGATGCTGTCACAAGCATTTTTAATAAAGGCAGTGTTGTGTTGAAGTGGAAATAAACCCTTTCATTGAATGATATTAGCAGGTTCTTTATGGTCCCTGTAGAACTATAACAGTATTGTCATGCTGTATATTTTGCTGTGTGGTTACCTCTGCAGTTGTTAAAATGATCTGTTACCTCTGTGCCTGTATCTGTGAACCATAGTGATGATGTGAATTAAGTTCATTAACTGTGTTAGCTGCCAGACCCTGTGGAGTCATTGCTTGTATTACTTTTTTCTTGTATAGAATTTTGAAATAATTTAATATTTAGAGACATTAAAAGAGATTCACCATTTGTCCTGTGTGGGCCTGATAACGTCACTTATGTGCTGAATAGCAAAGCTGCAAATTCACATGTTTTTACACAGTCTGGATAAGTTCTTTGAGGCCACAGGCAGACATCAGTTGCTACGAAGTGGCTGATGTACGAGTAAGGCATGAATGGTTCCTGCTGCAGAGGACACTGAAATGTAGAGTTATGATATGGATAGAAGACTGCAGCCTAGGAGGTGCATGGTTAAAGAGCAGGCAAGTGCCTGAAGTAGTCCTGACAGAAGATTAGCAACCTCATTGTTGTGTAAATGGAAGAAACAACATGTGCATTAAATGCTGAGTCTCACCTCAAGAAAATCAGCTAGTAAAATTTGTCTTCCTGGCTCTTCTTTGGACAGCCTGGAAGTAAAATGGTGGCATCTGCTAAAGCTGCAGTACCTACCGTGACTGATCAAGCAGCAGCCATGCAGCTAAGTCAGTGTGCAAAGAACCTCGCCACCAGCTTAGCTGAGCTACGGACTGCCTCTCAGAAGGTAGGTAGTAGTAGTTCTGATCAGCTAAAGTAAAACGGCACAAGAAGTGGTCAGGGGTTCACTCCTTGACTCCCAGAAGGGAATGGTTCATGCTCTGGAAGATCGTGCTTCAGAGTTGTTCATAGTCAGCAGTTTTCCCAGAGTCCCAAGCAGCTTCTCATAACTGTGGGCTGCCACATCGGACTTCAGTTGTGATACATACAAAGGTGGAAGTCCACATGGTAGCAGTTCTTTTCAGTATCTGAAATGCCTAATGTAAAGAGATGCTGGGGGCATCGACTTTGTGGTGCCTTCTAACAGCATGTTACTCTGCTCACAAGCTAAGGATATTGTATAGTAGTTTGGCAGCTATGATGTGTAGGGACCCCTGAAGTCACGGAGCAGATAGGTATGATGGCAGGCTTGTATATGAAGCATTTACTATTTCTGATAGTGGCTGACATGTGCTAACAGTGCTGTTGATGTGATTTCTGAACAGGCTCACGAAGCATGTGGCCCAATGGAAATTGATTCTGCTTTAAATACGGTCCAGACCCTCAAAAGTGAACTGCAAGATGCAAAGATGGCAGCTGTGGATGGACAGTTAAAACCTCTTCCAGGAGAAACTGTAATTAATAAAGGATGTCCTTCATTTAAAAGCAAACCAAAAGTTAGCTGTTAGCATTTTAAATGTTTGGGGCAAAACATGTCATGAGACATTGGATAATGATCGTGCTGGCAGGATTTTACACTGATTCTCTTAAAAAGAGTATATATTCTTATTATACTGGAGGCATATTTATTATTAGAAGTACAGGAGTATAGGTCCTCCTCCCGAACTGAGCAAAATATGGTTTAGTAATAGTAATATTTTAGTCCTTTCAAAAGGAGATTTTTTTTTTTTTCAATGAGGACAAAGTTGGGAACTTAGAAATTGATATTCTTGCAGGCTTAGGAAGTGAAATGTTTTATTTGGCAAAGGCACCCTTCTCGTGAAAACTTAGTCACTTATTTCACTTGGTAATTATGAAGTATTCTAGTTTTATTGTTTATAAGATCTAATATATAATTTTATTTCAACATAAACAGGGAAAACATGCTAATGAGTCTTCAGACTAAGTGCTTGTGCTCTTAGCTGTAGCTGAGATAAAGGTGTGGTTTTGGAGAGAGGGGAGAGAGGGGAATGTTCTAATACTGCTTAGAGAGTAAGTGTGTTTCAGATAAGCTTAAGCAAAGAATTCTGTCCCTTGCAATTTTTTACAGCTTGAGAAATGTGCTCAGGATCTGGGAAGTACATCCAAAGCCGTTGGTTCGTCGATGGCCCAGTTACTAACTTGTGCTGCTCAAGGCAACGAGCACTACACAGGTACTGTTTTATTTATAATGTCAAAGAAAGCTCCGCTTGTTGGAAGGCTTGCTCTACACGGACTGTTAAGGAATTGCTCACCTCTTTATGCTGATAGAGAATTTTGGCAAGTTGCAATGGATTGCTAATGTAAATAATGTGCTCCATAAAGCAGCGTTGCAGTCTGCTCTGCGTACGTAATCTGAATAGACTGAGACATCTGTTGTTTTCAAAAGTATCTTACAAGCTCTTTCCGAAGGACAGAATTAAAATGTAGTGCAATTTAAATGTTGGTGCCACTGGAAATGTTTCTGTTTCCTTTCAGAACATTGAAAGGGTCATTGGATGTGTTTTGAAATATAAGATGCTATAAGATTTAAACATACTTGGGATGATTTGGTGATGTCTAAAACAATTTATCTCTTAATAGATGTTGCCATCTTCCATGGGTAATGCAACCAGACTCAGGAATATAATATATAATAACAGAATTTATATATTTTATACATATATATGTAGTTTGGGGAAAAGCCAGTGGGGAATGTTGAGGCACACATTCTACAATCTGTTCTCTCTAGTACTTGCCCAAGGTTTTGTACCTCCACTTTTAGGAGCTGAAAACACCTTAAGAAGAAGAATGTTTCTCACATGGGGGAAAAAAAAGGCTTACATTAAAATGATATAATGTTCCATTGCTGTGCTTGTGTTAGAAATGGAGTGCTACAGTAGAATGTTCTTAATACTGATAGAATTCATTAGGTCAGTTATTTCATTGATTGTATAACTGCATCAGAGCTATGTAAGTTGCATTTGCTTTCATTTGAAGCACATTAACTGGATTAAGATGGCCTGTGTTTCTGTTCTGTAGTTAAGTGAAAGTTAGCATTGGATATCTGACAAAGGAATGCAAATAATAGTGACTGATAACTGATAACTGAATCTAGCTCTCAGCATCAAGCTATAAAAACTGCTCAGCTGGGAAATTTTACAAAGCAGTGAGTTCACTTTTAGAGCTTATATAACTGATTTTTTTTCTATAGTATTTTGTTATGCAGAAAGCTTTTTTCACTGAAAAGAGCACAGTGTTTAAGAATGTTATAGCATATTCTGTTGTTTGTCAGTGATGGAAGGTCTTTACAGCTCACCTCTGCTATTTAAGCATTCCTCCTTGCCTGCAACAATGATAGTAAGTTTCTTTTCATTACATATTGAAAGTAATTACATGACACATTCTCTATCTGTATTTATTTTATAGGTGTGTACTCACGCTGGGATTATGTTGTATCAAGTTGCCTCATCCTTAGTAATCTCTTCTTATGTAGTTTTTAATTCCTTCAACTTTAGCCATTTTTCTCTCTACTCTCCAAAATCCCCAAGTCGTGTTTTGAAAATTGGCAGAGATGCTTCGGCTTTGAAGTCATCAATCACTTTCTCCCATAGCTTGCAGTATGTCTCTTTATTTCCAATTTTTTGCTTTTCTTCTTCTGCTTCACTGAGATTTGGCCACTGATTTAAAGATGCCTCGGAATGTCCTCTTTGGGGCAAAATATTGACTTTATGGCTTCACTGCAGGCATTTTTTTCTCAGCAAATGATGCTGTATACTTCGAATTTGTTTCTGTTTCAAAGTTGTCTTTTAAACCGCATTTGAAATGTTGTGTTGCAATGGAATCATGAATGCAAATCTAGCTGTCATAAAATACAAAAATTGTCTTTAAAAGTACTAATAGATTCCTCGATGAAATCTGAACATAGGAGTTGCTGCCAGAGAAACTGCTCAGGCTTTGAAGACCTTGGCTCAGGCAGCACGAGGGGTTGCAGCATCAACTACTGACCCTGTAGCAGCGCATGCAATGTTGGATTCAGCAAGGGATGTCATGGAAGGCTCTGCTATGCTTATTCAGGAGGCAAAGCAGGCCCTGGCTGCACCAGGAGATGCAGACAGTCAGCAGAGATTAGCCCAGGTAAGTTGTGACTTCAGCAGCTATGTGAATTGTGGGCAGTCCACTGAAATTCCATGAAATACAGAACTAAATAGTAAGAGAAAAACAACAAAATATCGGGCTGTGGGAAATGTCAGAGCTGGCAGGTACTTCTAGCAGCTTTCAAATAGTTAACATCACGTTTTGCATCAAACAGCGTAGTTGGTGCATGTTTTATACATAATGCTGCAACTGCTTTTGAAGACTGATCAGTATGTGGTTAACTTCTGGGGCTTTCTCATAGCTGGAGGGGTGCAACCTTTATTCCAGGTGCCAGGAGTGTTTGTGGAGCTGCCCTGCCAACACAGTCCCATCGAACAGACTTTTGGAGCAGTCAGTCAGAACTGTAGAAGTTGCTGGCTGTAGATGGTGCCTCCTGTTTGTAAGCTAAGCAGTTACTTAGACCTTTCTCAGTGAGGTTATTTTTACTTCTGTTGTAGGTGGCAAAAGCAGTGTCTCACTCGTTGAACAACTGTGTGAATTGTCTGCCTGGACAGAAGGATGTGGATGTGGCTTTGAAGAGTATTGGGGAATCTAGCAAGAAGCTCCTTGTTGATTTGGTGAGATTTCTTTTGCCATAAAAATAAATTTCAGAAGAGCTGATCTGAGTTCCCCACATATCGAGTTATTATCTAGCATATGTGCCTGAAGTATACTTCATGTATGTTTTGTTTATTATGCAGTTTTAAGAGGTTAATTATTTGACTAAAATGCTGTTCTCTTAGTTTGTTATCAGGAATGGGCAGAGGGGAATCACAAAAAAAAAACCAAAACCCTAAAACCTTTGTGCACTGATTTGTTGATTGGTTGTGTGATCTGAACTCAGTCTTAGCGATCCTGCTTCCCTGTGGTTGAAGAGGGAATTGCATGTTAGTGTTTGTGCAATGCTGCTTGGTCAGATCACATCACGGCTAAATTTAGTCACTGAGGATCTGCTGATATTTCTATGTTGTTCTGGAAATCTTGTTTGTGGAAGTGAGCAGTGACAGAACAAAACTTCTCTGACTTTTCCCACCGAGTTCAACACTTTGAATTTCCCAGTTAGACAGTCAAATAGCTGACATCTTATCTGTACCTTTAAGGCTTCTTAATGGTCTGTCCCTTGAAAAAAATAGCTTGCTGTCTAGATTCCTTGTTGATGACTATCCTGTAGTTGGACTATTTTGCCTTTAGAGCTGAATCTCTAGATATTCAGATGCTCCATTCTAGTTTGTGAAACTTACTGCTGTGTTGCATTTAGTACTCTTGAATTGTGTTGAACTTTGCGGTCAGAAAGAGCTGGTGTGATTTGGCAGACCATAAAATACAGCTCTTGATCTCTTACAGCTACCTCCAAGTTCGAAGTCGTTTCAGGAAGCTCAGAGTGAGCTCAACCAGGCAGCAGCAGATTTGAATCAGTCAGCAGGAGAAGTTGTCCATGCTACACGGGGCCAAAGTGGGGAACTGGCTGCAGCATCTGGAAAATTCAGTGATGATTTTGATGAATTTCTTGATGCTGGTATTGAAATGGCTGGCCAAGCTCAAGTAAGTTGTTTTGTATTTTTTTTAATCTTGCTAACTGAGAACGAGGCTGCCCTGGGAATGCAATATAGTGTCCTAGTGTAAGTGTATCCAAATGTGGCAGATGACAGGTTATGCAGCAATCATCCAGAGTGAAGTGAACTCAACATTTGTGTATTTGCTTTTGTGGCCAGTCAGAAGTGGGACTTCAAGTTCCTCTGTCTGGTTTGGTCTGTTTGCTAACCAATGTGTGACCTGTATATCTGGAGGTACAAAGGCCTGCTGAACTTCTCTATTTTGGTAGAACTACTGTGGAGTGTACTGGTCCTTCAAAGCCACCAATGAAGTGCCTCTATAAAGCAGGTGCTTTCCAGGTAATGCTGTGTAGAGAGATGAGGCAATAACTGTTGGTTATTCTTCATCAAACCTTAAGAATCGAGGTTCTCTTTTGTGAAGTGAGATAGACACTGAATACCAGCTAATTTTCTGAAATTAAGTAGGAGTCCAATCTCTCTCTCATTAAGTTTTGACGTTTTATCTGAGGCAGTTCAATGCAGGCAAAGGTAGAAATAACTTGAAAGGAGAATTCCAGGTGATACTGTGGACCTTCAGGATTTGCTTGTCATGATGTCATAGTGGATTAAAATAGTCCTAGCAAATAATATCCAATAGAGAATGCCTTCTGTCTGTGTCTAGTTATTTGGCCTGTGCAGAAGCAGTACCAGATTGAGGGTAGGGGGCAGAGTAGAATGTAAATATAGATTAAAAACTATTCACATAAACTGAGTAATAGACAACTTCTTGAGCCTTAAACAGACAATTAGAACAAATTAACTTCTACTGATGACTAAAAGAATCTGGTTACAGCTATTTGCTGTGATTTTGCAGTACTCTCTGTAATTGCAATATAAAGATTACCAATTCTGAACAATGGCAGAAGGTGAATGGGCAGTAGTAAGCATTCTGATAGTCTGAAGTAGGCTTATAGAAATTTACTTTCTTGGGCCAGAGGACTTCCTGGAGGGTGTAAGTAGTCCCAGTCGGATGCAAGATTTGTTCTGGGTTATGCAGGATGTTAGATTGCAGACAGTATACACTGATGGAGTAATGTGGATCAGCTGTGCCAGGCAGAGATGTATGAGAATCTTGACAGTGAAAGCTTTGTTCACCAAGTAGTGAAGTTTTTCCATTGCTCCTTTGTGAATACTGCCGTTGTTAGAAATGAAGCTATTTGTTACATGGGTTTCTTGTTCTGTTATGTGAATAGAGCTAGGGGCACCTGTCTGGGAGAACAGAGGCTTTGGTCCATGCCTTCCTCTGGACTGTGGCCCTCCACGTGTCAGCAGTTTCAGGTGCCTAGACAAAATGGGCTTCCAGATGATGTTTTAGCACTGTCTGTATTGCAAGCTAGGCACTTACTGTTATACTGCTATGGCTTTTCAGACAAAAGAGGATCAGATTCAAGTAATAGGTAACCTCAAGAGCATCTCTATGGCTTCCAGCAAGCTTTTACTGGCTGCCAAGTCTCTGTCTGTTGATCCTGGAGCTCCTAATGCCAAGAACTTATTAGCAGCAGCAGCAAGGTAAGGTTGTTTTGCTTTTTTTTAGGCTTTACTAATGATATTTGCTTTCCTCTGCTCTTCTAATATGTTTATATGTTCTTCCAATACTGTCAGTTTACTGAGTGGTTGGAACCTGCAGTTTAAATGAATGTAGGTCCCAGGAACTGCTCATTTTGCAGTAGTACCTTGCTAACCTTGATGGAGGTTATCACTAGTTCAAGAGTTGGCCTGGTTTTTTAAATAAGCTAATGTTTTACTTTTTTTTCTGCCTTTAATTTGACAAGATGCTAGGTAATAGTAAATCTCCCAGCCCTTAGGAAAGAAAAGAATGGAATCTGTGTCCTTTTATAAGCTGTACATAAAAACTGTGATGTGGCCATCTATAACAAAGAGTACTGTGATCAAGAAGACTTGAAAAGATTGGATGATAAAGTAGATTTATTTGGTTTAAGATAATCTTACTGTAAAGATTTTAAACTGTGCTTTGAATTCCATCTCTGAGAGCCCATTTCTGGGTCATGGTTCTCAGTGTTTCTCTGAAAAATAACACTGCCTTTCAGTGTTTGTGACTTATGATTATCACTGCTCGTTTATTTTTCCCAAATTCTTTTCATGACATTTTTATCAAATGAACTTGCTGTGTTTCCTAAGTCTTTTAACTGAATGTTCAAATACAAAACCAGAAGAGGATTGCTGAAGCACTTGCTCCTAGAAATGACAATATTGTATCAGATGGATGTCTGAAATGAAATTTGGTTTTCACTCATAGTATTGTCTTCCAAAATATTTACTCCCTCAAAGATTAGTGTGGAGAAGAAGTGATTAAGTTAAGACTGTTACTTCCTTAGGGAAATGGTAGCTGATGTTTGTCCTGGACCCTGGACATCATCACTCTTGGATATCAAGTTATTATTTTTTAATCCACTCTTTTAATACTTAAAGAAATAAGGTATGCTGTTTTATTTTGTTGTGTTCTTGACAAAAATATTCTGGCGTGCATCTTGTCTCCCCAGAGATACGTATGCTTCTAGGGAAGTTGTAGGTAATCAGAGCTACACTGCTTAAAATGAAGCAGTTGCATGAGCACAGTAGTAGACTGCAGTGGATTTCTGCTTTAGACTTGGAGCGTTCCTGTTTTGTTGGAGTGTAGGTGTAGTTTTAGTGGTTTCTTTTGCCATGGTGTTTCTGTGTGAAGTGTTCTTCAGACACTAGATAGCCACAAAAGCAATAGGATTGCATTCAAGATGCTAAGGAGGCAATGTATTTCCCTTCTCAAATCTTTGCAAATGCAGTAGCTGTGACAAGTTTGCTGGGGCTCTTTTCTTTGCTGTTGTGATATGGTTAGGTCAATTATTTCTGCTTTCTCTTCACTGAGAAAAAGAAAGAGCAAGGCACAACTTCTTCTCACCAACTTGACTTATTTTAGCTCTTCTCTTTTATGGTACTATGATTAATTTTCTTGGTTTTTTTTCCTGTTCTCCCCCTAATTTTAATTGATAATCCTGCCCTTTTCGGTGGCTTTTGTTCCCTCTTGGAGCAGTTTCTCTTGACTTCCTCAAACAAACTAGTAGGACTGTTGCAGGGGCTGAGTGCCATGCAGGATCCAAGTACTGGTATCATGTATTTGAAGAAATTTGAGGTATTTGGTGTCAGTAGCTTGTTTGCTGGGCTCAGCTCTTTGCTCCAGTAGGTCTGGTGTGGAGTGAGCTGGAACCCCGATGCCACGGACACCCAAAGTAAATGTCACTGAAATTTATCTTCTGTTCCTTCCAGACTAATGTCTTATCTGTTTGCAGTTGTCTCAGATGTTGATCACTATCACATGCCTTAGTGAGAGGTTTATTTGCTACTATAAACCTTGTTAAGGAAGAGATATTTAGTTCAGTTACTTTAATGCAGTAAAATAAAAATATATCTTTTTTCCTCTACTTTCCCTAGAGCTGTGACTGAGAGCATAAACCAGCTCATCACACTGTGCACCCAGCAGGCTCCCGGGCAGAAGGAATGTGACAATGCACTCAGAGAACTGGAGGTATTACTACATTCCAGAAAGTTCTGTTGAAGAACAGTGGGCCCCAAATGTTTTTTTTTCCCCTGTTTTCTTTGATTGGCTGCTGTCACTGTCTTCTCACTTGATATCTGTGGCAGAGGTTTTAATTGCATACAAGGTAAGCATAGAACCTCTTTGAACCTCTTATAGTTTTGGCCAGGGTAAAATTTGCTGTCCTGTCTCCTTCTCCCTGTTCTCTGCTTCCCACAAAGTACAGTTTTTAGTCAAGATTATTCCCAATTACTGTGAATGAGAAAGGAGTCACAATGGGTGGGACATTCCCAGTAGTGCACTGAAGCAGGGAGCTGTAGTTCCTTGACTTTATGCTTTTAGCAGCCTATTACTTCCAGCACTGCTTGGACACTCTCAGTGTATTTCAGCCTGGACTTGATAGTTTGTCAGCAAGTTGTGTAGTCCTTCCTGGAGACCGAAAGAACGTGTCTTGAGAGGGCCATGCTGAATGGCCTCCATGGGAACGATTAAATTTTTACAGAATTTCAGCTGAAAGGTTCATATGATTATAGAGCACACAAAGGTGTTGCACCAGTATCAATTAGATGTAATCTGTCAGCGTGACGTTGTGCTGACTTGTGTCCTGCTGTTGTTTCCATAGTAGTGCAAATATTGCAGGAAGTAGCTTACTTTACATATTGTTCTGTCAGGATGAGGGACAACAATGAGGAATTGCTGTGAGAACTGTGGAAGAGAAGGGAGGACTCTGGAAATTGTTTTCTAAATATGATCTTCACAGCACCTTGTTCTCACAGTTTTAGTTGCTGTGAGACTTTAAAGATTGAGAAAACTGTAACATCAAAGAAAAGAATAAAGAAAAAGATGGCTGGACCTTTAAAAATATTGTAGATATGTTTTAATTTTAGGAATTCTGGTACAGATCTAATGGCTTAAATTTATGCCCAGATTTCCATCATGTGCAAGACAAATATCAGATACGGGTATTAGGATCTTTTGAACACACAGACTTCACTTTCTTCTGAAAGGTTGCAAGTCATTTTTGCCTGGGATTTGATGAGGTTCTTCTTTCAAACTTGAAAAAAGGCACTTTGCAGTCAAGCAAAGGAGAATTATTGTCTACTGTTTCTTGCAGCTTTTTACAAGTTTAAATAAATAAATCTTCAAAGTGAAGGTATGACTAATTTTTACTCTTGTATTTCTAGGAATCAGATGCATTTCAGGAGAAAAAAAAATCCCACACTTCCAGTTTTTTGACAAAGGGAGCAGTGCATTGGGTCCTTTGAACAATAGGAGATGGCGAGCAGATGATGAAGTTGCATTTAGTTTGATAGTCCTTTTTGTGTCTTGGCAGTACTTTAATGCTATCTTGTTCTCTTATCACTTGGTCTTTTAATTCCAGTTGTAAGATGTTGAAATATTACTGAAAACATGTATTAGACTGTCAGAACAGACACAAAACCAGGTTGCCTGATGTCACCCAAGTGTTACTGACTGTAGGTCAGCCGTAACAAATGCAGAGTAATCCTTCCAGCAGATTTGTAGTGCAAAAATGGGTCGTTACCACAGTTCCATGTTTGTAGTTTTATTTGCTTGCTGGAGACCAAGTTGTGACTGTGCTGGCATAAGCAAGACAGCTGTGATGGTGTATGTTTTCCTCAGTTTGCTGCTCCAGGCTCTGTCAGTAAGCCAAGTTTCTTTCCTTTTTTTATAGACAGTTAAGGGAATGCTGGATAACCCCAATGAGCCTGTGAGCGACCTCTCGTATTTTGATTGTATTGAGGGTGTAATGGAAAACTCAAAGGTAACTTCCTTCTCCTGTCTCTGTGACAGTTGTAAAGTATATTATCATACATTTCCACATACGTATTAAATGTGTTGGGAACATAGCACGGTTTATTCTAAAACATATGTTGCATTCCTTGGTTGTTTATTTTCTTCATCACTCCAAAGGCTTTTTTACCATGTGACTGTCATGAAATGCTGGTACAGCTTCTCCCTCTCTCTCTTCTTCTCCAGTTCGTTAGCCACAATACAGCATGTCATACACCATGAAATGTTTTGACTGCAGCTATTGGAAAGGCCTGGAGTGTAAATGGGAGTCATAGCAACGAAATACCATTGTACTGTTCTGTGTGAAACAGCTTAGAGAAATGTCTGGGCACTCCAGATATCCCAGGACACTGGAAGATCTTTATGGAATGTCTGAAGTTATTTTTAAGTGTACTATATCATGTCATACATCTTGCTCAGAAACTTTGCTTCTAATGTTTTTATTACTTGGTGCATCGGGATTGTTTTGAATTCTTTGTTCTCTAAAAGAAAAAGAGTACTTCAGGGACAGGGGATATGTTTGGCATTCTTGTTCTATTGCTCTATTGTGGTCAAACCTTATTTTGAATTTTAAAAGGAGATTAACTGAGTTCAGGGAGATGCTTTAAGAGCTAGTGTGCATTCTGACATTCAGAGGGTCCCAGCATGTTAAAGGCAATCCCATCTGCAGGGGAGTTTCAGTGAGATTAGGGGCAGAGAAGATTCAGAACGTGTTGAAAGCGGTTGCTGGTACAGTTGTCATGTTCTGTCATGTGAAATCTAACTAGAGCCAGGCTAGCTGTAACAATTACTGTATGACAGAAAAATTAAGGAGGGTTATTATCCTCATAATCATTTGAGCTGTGTCAGTGTTAATTCTTGGCACTGTAAATATGGTGTTAATCTGCATATCTTTATCCATCGCACCGCACAAAGGAATGTCCCCAAATCTATGAGCTTGTTAAATAGCTAAGATTTGTGGAAGCTGTGTCAAGCAGGTCTGTGGGGTAAGAGCTGGTTCAGGACCACAAATCATTTGCCTTTTACTGGCAGGGAGACACACTGAGTAGCTTACTTTGTTTTTTGATTTCTGAGGCTCTCGGAGAATCTATGGCGGGCATTTCCCAGAATGCAAAAACTGGGGATCTTTTGGTCTTTGGAGAATGTGTTGGAGTTGCATCCAAGGCCCTTTGCGGCCTCACAGAGGCAGCAGCTCAGGTATGCTATTGAAGCCTGTGAAATTGAAGTCTGTATAACAAATGTGTACTGTTTTTGGTTTAGTTTTTTTAAAGAAAATGGATGTTATGCATGTGTAAATCTGAGGTTTACTTCATTTTGGCCAAGCAGATGGTGACCTTGTTCTACACAGTGCACTCTGTGTAGGATCCACATAAATTGTAAATGCGCAGATACACTGCTGTGCGTTACAGAAGTGGCAGAGTGCAGTAATATGTGTATTTTATAAGGAAAGGAAACAACATCAAGAGAGTTAAGCTTTCCCAAGGGTAAAACATTTTAAATCATAAGCAATCGGTCTTCCATCTCTCGAGATGCTTTCTGAATAACCAGGAAAGAGTCAAGAAGCAGTCACTGTGGATTGATCTAATAATTGCTTTCTTGCTCTCTTGAGATCCTCTCCCTTACAATTAAAGCTGATTCAGCCTTTTCAGTGAAGCATCAGGCTGTTGGGCATCATGTTTTGCATCTGTAAACTGTTTGTTTTCCACAAGTATAGAATATCTTATTATGGACTTCATCTGGATTGCTTTACTGACATATGAAGGTAATAGGTTGTGTGTCTGTAATGGAAATTGATTAGAAGCAATCTTCAAGCACTGTTTTGCCAGTCCAGACAATTTCTCCTTATTGAGAGGCATGAAACAGTCTTAAATTAGGAAAGAAAATGAATTTGTCTGTAGGACGTCTTGAACTGCAGTGTGATGATCACCCACAAACGTGATGGTCAGCCACTTAGGAGCCATGTTTGTTGTGGTGTCCTGACCTTGGCTGGTGAGCAGGAATGCAGAGAGGTGTTTGCTGGCTTCATGTATGAGGAAGTAATGATGAAAAGTAAAACTGGTGTTCTGCTCAGGCTTCATCCCCCAGCAGCTGTGGCAAATCCAGTAAATAACTTGATAATGCTCACGGTAGTTAAAGCTTTTCCATTGACTCTCCAAGTGAAAAATAACTTCTCCAGGGAGACCAGCTGCCTGAGGGAACTGGCTGGTTTTGTTTTCGCTAATTAAACTTTGGAAGTGCAGTGGCTAAGATGCCCTATTTTCAGAGGGTTCTGGAGATGTATTGCTCAAAACAATGTTCATAGTACTTTTCAGTATAGTTTTTGAATAAACACTATATGCAACAACGTGTTAAGTTCAGCAGAAAGACAAGATAAGTTTGGCATTGTTTCATAGGCTCTTTTCTTCCTTTCTCGATTTCTAGGCTGCTTACCTGGTTGGCATTTCAGATCCCAACAGTCAGGCTGGTCAGCAGGGTCTTGTTGACCCAATTCAATTTGCCAGAGCCAATCAAGCAATCCAGATGGCTTGCCAGAATTTGGTAGATCCAGCAAGCAGCCCATCGCAGGTAAATCCAGAGGACTGTGGTGAGACTGTCTTTGTTAGGGAGTAAGATTTGTTTGTGGCCAAGCAAAGGAGTTTTGCTTTGAACTGTGGTGTGTCTTTGAACTGCAGCTTTGCAGAGCTAGAGTTACTGTCGTGCTGTTCTGACAGTGTTTTGTGCTATTTTGACAGGTATTGTCAGCTGCCACAATTGTGGCCAAACATACTTCTGCTCTGTGCAATGCTTGTCGCATTGCTTCGTCAAAGACAGCAAATCCTGTTGCCAAGAGACACTTTGTGCAGTCTGCAAAGGAGGTTGCAAACAGCACTGCTAACCTGGTTAAGACTATCAAGGTACAAGTGCTGCTTAATCATGCTGCATTTTCTCTTCAGAATCAGAACAGTTATCAGTATCATTTAACCTTCTGTGATGTATATATTTTAAGAAATGTTTAATTACATTTTTGAAGGTCTGATCTGGAAAATACGACAAATGATATAGCTGTGTCTTAGTCAAAGTGGAAAGTGGACAGTGTTAACAGAAAGGCAGCTGGCTGATTCCTTGTGAGATGAAATAGTTGTGTGGATGTACAGAATGAGCTGGCACCGTCAGAATAGTGTGCAAACAACTGAATGTGAAGGCTTTTAATGGAGTTGTATTGCTTAATATCCACAGCAGTTTATGTTGCTGCTGTTTAATAGTCTTCTGTTAATGGTAATGTGTTTTCCAGATACCTCCCTGTGTTGTGGCAGGGGTAGTTTTTCCTCTTATAAGCAAAAATAATACTTGCTGAAGTGTGGAGAACTGATGCATCTGAGTCCATTCACTACTGAAATTCTTGAGAAAATGGTTTTGCTCTTAGGACTGTGAGGTAACACAGAAGGTCCTTCATACTGAAGTATTTCTGTGAGATGGTGAAAGAAGTGATGTCATTTGAGTGAAAATGATAACAATGACGTAATGGTTTACTTTAGCAAAAACAGTTCAAGAAAGAGCCAAGTTGTTTGCCGTTTCCTCACACTAGAGCATGAGGTGTACTAAGATGTGATTTCTGAGAAAAATTGGATATCAATGATTTAAAGCACTTATTCAGTCTTGTGAAGTGAAGCAGCTCTATTAAGTTTAGGGGTCAGTAATAATCGAAGCAAAAAACAGAGTTGAAGTATCGCATTCTTCACAGCAGTGTTGTTTCTGTGAGGTTTCAAATTTCAAATGTAATTAGCACACAGCAGTTTAAACTCGTGAGGAATTAAACTATCAACATTCAAGTTTGCAAATAAACCCATTCACACAGAGCTCAACCATGATTTAACTTCTAGGCCCTGGATGGTGATTTCTCTGAAGAGAACCGCAACAAATGCAGAATTGCTACTGCACCATTGATAGAGGCTGTGGAAAACTTGACAGCATTTGCTTCAAATCCAGAATTTGTCAGCATCCCAGCACAGATCAGCACTGAGGTAGGCAGGATGTGGCAGTTTGATCCTGAAAAACACTGACTTAATTGTTGGGAGACTGGAAGGGAGCATAGAGGCTGCCCTGGAACACGTCTGCCATGTTCCTCGGACGTTTTGCAGTCTTTACTTAACCTCCTACCTTGAATTTTGCACCAGTACAATAAAACTAGTTATGTTCCAGTAAGCACTGGCAGCCTCCTGTTGGTGAAGTCATATGGGAAAGGTGAGTTCCTTGTCTTGGTAGCTGGATTCTTCCATGCAGTGAAGTAATAAATCTCCTGTTTTCCCTCAAGAATAATTAATTCTGGAAAGGATTGAATGGCTGTCACCATGCTTCCTCCCTTCCAGAAACAATGCAAAATCATGATGACGAAGAACAGACATTTTGTAAAGAGAGACTTCTCATAGGTCATGTGTATTTTTGGGGGAATTATGTCCTCAACCATTTAACAGCAGATTACTATCTATCCTAACCAGTAAAAGTTTAAGGGGAAAAAACTCCTTCAAGATTACAAAAGCATAGGTAAAAGTAGAGGTCGTGTGTTGTTACTGAGTTACAACTGTTGTTTCCTGCTGTCAGAAACCTCAGTACTAGCTGGAAACATTAGATGATATAGTAACCATTGCAGTACAAAACTGTGGGACCCCAACTGAAATCTAAACCTGCCTTCCAGGCCAGTTACTGGAGATAGAACAGTTGTGGAAAAAGATGATTCAATTAGAGTATTCTCGTCAGAGTAATTCCTGTAAAAAGAACATATTTGCTTGGATCTTGCAAGTTCTGTGGCAGTGTTGGTTAAATGATATCTCTGTAGTCTACAATTTGAGAAATGTTCCTACTTTGTCCTGTTTATCAGCTGGATGATGTCTCTGTGAACTTGTAAACTAGTTTTTGAAGTGTGGTGCAGAGAAAAGTTATTCACTACTACTATTTGCATGTTGGTTGTCAGTAAATACTGTAGTATAAAACAATAAATGATCATGTTATTTCTCTGCTGCTAATTAAACTTTTTTTTTAGTAGCGGAACGTGTGGACAAACTCAAATAATGACATAAGTGCTCTTTGCTTTCTTTTGGCTTTGATCACAGGGATCACGAGCGCAGGAGCCAATTCTAGTTTCTGCTAAAACAATGTTGGAGAGCTCGTCTTTATTGATCAAAACAGCTCGTTCTCTGGCAATCAATCCAAAAGACCCTCCTACGTGGTCAGTGCTAGCTGGGCATTCCCATACTGTCTCGGATTCTATTAAGAGTCTTATCACCTCTATCAGGTATGCATTCTATAGTAAGTGCTTCTATATCATGATATAAGCCACAATAATTAAGCTGATCAAATGAAGGAAAAATAAAATATAATACCACAGTACTGTGGGCCATACAGTATTCTTCACTAATGGAAATAACTTGTTCTGTGATGTGCTCTTTAATTGTAATTGATGACTGCAGCACTCTCACCATAGGGTTGATCTTGTGTTCTGTTGTTCCTCTTTACTTGTTCAAACCCCAATCCAGAGTTTAAATCTTGTTTAAAGATATGAGGATGTGCTGTGGAATAACACGTTTAGCTAATATGATTTCCATCTAGACTGCTTAGACATGCAT
Source organism: Cyrtonyx montezumae (assembly GCF_038088225.1). NCBI lineage: Eukaryota > Metazoa > Chordata > Aves > Galliformes > Odontophoridae > Cyrtonyx > Cyrtonyx montezumae. The sequence goes on from NW_027071903.1 coordinate 18,508,032, forward strand.
AGAGCATGTAGTAAAGGGTAGGTTTTTGTGGGTGGGTCAGGTAGTACTTGTATACAGTGGATTTCTGTTATCTATTTGTTGTTATAGTCATCTTGGCTTTGTTACAAGTGTGCTGTTAGGAAGCATAAACATCTTTTAGTGTTTGGACTAAACCTGTATATCCATTTCTTATTGAACACTTTTAAACTCATTAGAAGAGTGCTCCATCTTCCACCTCTCAATATCAGTTCAAAGTCAAAGTTGCTGGAGCATAGTGCACCAAGGAGTTATGCAGATTAATTGGTCTATTGATGATGATTTTGCTGAAATAGCAAACTGTGTTTCAGGAGAAAGTATCTAAAAATAATCTTCATTAACATGTACCAGGGAATTGAGCATAAAAGATAATACCCAAGGAATTGTTTTCTGAAGCAGTCAATTGCACAGAAATAGTTTTCCTGTTGTTTGTTGCCTTTTCATGTTGACTTTTCGTATTGGGCTAATCTCCTGAGTAGCCTGAGATTTCTTCAACGTGTCTGGAGTATGCATGCAGAAGTCCAAGTCTTGTCAGTACAACAAAGCTAACTTCAGCATTGTTGCCCTCCTCCCACATGCTTTATGTATCATTAGTTAATGAAGAGCAGCAATAGCAGTCAGGATAGGGCCTGTCTCCTTTCCAGCAAGATGAAATTACTACTGCTGTCTTTCAGGGATAAGGCCCCAGGCCAGAGAGAATGTGATTACTCTATTGATGGGATCAACAGATGCATCAGAGACATTGAGCAGGCCTCACTTGCAGCCGTCAGTCAGAGTCTGGCCACCAGAGATGACATCTCAGTTGAGGTAAGGGAGGTGCCATAGTAACAGGGGAACGCTGAGCGGCCTCATTCATCCTGCAGCATTTCTGTGTGTTTGAACACGTAAATCCAAGCACTTGGCAGAATACTGAAGGGAGAATTTTTCTTCCTAGAGCCTTTCTGGGTAAAAGCACATGTCTCCAAAGTGTGTTGCTTCTGGAAAGATGACAGTCACTGGCCAAAAGCGGTGGTGAAAGTAGTTATCATTAAACACCACCTTTATATTATTTTGGTTTCCTTTGCTGATGTGACTGACTGGTAGTTAATGTTTTCCAGGAAAATGTCTTTATTAATGCAATAAATTATTTTTCTTTGCTTTTCTCCACTGTTGAATTTCTGCTGTTGGATTCACAGACTACAGCAGAGCTCTTGTGCCGCATTGTCTGCTTTGAGAAATATCTCTTTACATTTAAACAGGAGCTCCAGCTGATTCCTCTGATAAGTGCAGTGATACTGACCCCTAGGCAGGGCAAGAACAGGTGTTGTATTTGTCTGTTTTGTTTCCTTGTTTGTTTGTTGTTTTCGTTTGTTTTGTGTTTCAGGGTTGGGGGTGCCACGTTGCAATGAAAAAAAGCTGCACCTGAATTTGCTGCTGTCAGCTGGGGGGAGCCATCTTTCCCCTCACTCCCCAAACCTGCCATATCAATGCTATTTACAGCTGCAGGGCCTATCTCAACATTCTTATAGCTGAAGTTAGATAAAGGAGAAGAAATCAGAAGGGCAGCATGGGTATTTGTATCGTGCTGTCGTGGGTCATTTGACAGTTTGGAGTGTTTCAGTTGGTCAAAGTCTGATTGTTATGGTGTGGCAAAGCTTGATTAACATACAGCTGCAACAGTAACTGACAGCTTCTCTTTTTATTAGGCTCTGCAGGAACAGCTGACATCAGTCGTTCAGGAAATTGGCCACCTTATTGATCCAATAGCAACTGCAGCTCGGGGAGAGGCAGCTCAGCTTGGGCACAAGGTGCAGTCCTAATGAAGTCTTGAAGAGTTGGATGTAAAGGGGAGACCACAATAAAGCAGTGCTTCTTGCTTCATTTGGAAGAGAAGAGGAATGCACTTGGAAGAAGTTGTGGGATTTCCCAGTGCTTTGGGCTGAGACTGATTAAAGCTTGTTCATTTTTTCAGCCATAAGCGAGGACCTTCCACTGAAGTTTTTGGTGTGGGAGAGATTAGTGGAGAAAGGACAAATTAAGAAAGGGGAGGGAAAAGCAGAGATGGAGATTTAGACTGGTTTCTAAGGAGAATGAGATGCTTGCTTACCTCCTTACAGAGGGTAACTGTTTTCACTGGCTGAAGGTATGGTTAGAGATAACAGCTATGGAGTCACATTTCTTCTCTCTCTCATTTGGTAAATGTTTACCAAAGTGCATATAGGCAATTTACTCTAGTTTTACCTGCTGAATGCAGAAGGTATGGCTCCTGCTGTTCACCTGGCTGCAGTTGAGGAGACAATGTTTGTGAAATATGTACTTTATGATCTTAGTGTTTTTGTTGTTTTCCTCTGGAGAACAAGAAAGGCTTACTCAATCTTAAAATTTAATTGTCCCTTAGATGACATAGTCGTTTATACGGAGTAAAAAATTCAGTATCTTTTCCTCCACAAGAAACGTACTAATCCCTGCTGTTTTTCTTCATCAGGTCAGTTTTGTAAAGCTTCTGTAATGTTCACAGCTGCTTAAAATGTACTGATACTTAGCAACCTGAAATCTCAGAAGTTTGGATTATTCCACATGGGGCAGATGGTGCATGTTCTGGGTATAGTCAGCCTGGAGCAGTACAGGTTTTTTTTCTTGCAGTAGAATCTGTGAAACCAAAATGTGATAGATTTAATGTCCTCAACTGTGTGCTTTTGAGGGGAGAAATATAGCAGTATTACAGAACTGAAAACTCATGACCCACAGAATCACCCTGCCATATGTTGCAAACTGAACGTACAGCTCTTAGGCATTACAACAGGGTGCTACGTTAGCTAATCTGAGTTCAATTAGGGAGAAGCATTCTTCATCTCAGTTCTGAAATAGTCTTAGAAGCCTGCTGATTATGTTCTTTTGGCTTTCCCAGGTCACACAGCTGGCAAGCTACTTTGAACCTTTGGTGTTAGCTGCAGTTGGTGTAGCATCCAAAACTCTGGATCATCAGCAGCAAATGACAGTGTTGGACCAGAGCAAGACATTAGCAGAGTCTGCCTTACAGATGTTGTATGCAGCCAAAGAAGGAGGAGGAAATCCCAAGGTATGGTCACTGCACAGTAAATAAACGACGAGAAGTCAGAGGGTAAAATGCCTCCTTCATTGATGCATCCAAAAAAGGAAAAATTGTAGATAAGTTGGTATTGTAGTATTAAAACAGAAGTCACTCATTGAGACAGTACCAAAATTGAGGTAGGGTGTTAAACAAGATTTGGAAAACATTTGGACTGTGGTGGAGTAAATGACAGAGAGCACAGATGTGCCCACCCAGCATTGGAGGAGTGCATTCCTGCTCAGGAAGAGGCAGGTGTGGTGTGCCCAGTCCTTGAGGTGCTCCTGCACCCACTGGATGAGAGCAGGTGCAGTATGCACAGTACCTTGAGGAATAACTGTGTGATAGAGCACTTACTCTTTTTAATTTGCTTGCAGGCCTTGCAGTGGACTTTTTTTCTTCAATTTTTAGTGTATTTGCTTAAAGAAGTTCTGGTTTTTACGGCCTTTTTTATTAAAGAGACTTGGGGTTAAGAATTTCAAATCCTTTTTTGCTTAACAGAATGTTAAAATATATATATATTTGTCTTGCTATTTATTTCAGGCATCACACACTCACGATGCAATTACTGAGGCAGCTCAACTGATGAAAGAGGCTGTGGATGATATCATGGTTACCTTAAATGAAGCTGCTAGTGAAGTAGGCATGGTTGGAGGTATGGTGGATTCGCTAACGGAGGCAATGAGCAAGGTAATCAAGCAGAGAGCTCAGAGCAGTTTTCCTTGTCAGTAGAGGTAGATCTGCAGTGCAAGAGATACTGCTAATTCATTTCAGTATGTGCCAATTGTCGTGGAAAAACAGTTAATCCAGTGATTGTTTCAGAAGTAAAACAAATTGTGAAATCAACATAAGGCACAGGATGGTGTCCATAGTACTACACTGGGTAGCAAGTGGTGTTTAGAGTGAGTTGGGGATGTTTTAGTCCAGTACCATGCTGGTAGTGAAAGAAAGTCATAGCTATTGGCCATCTACATTTCTGTTTTCCTTTTACTTCTTTAAGTTGATGGGTTAAGAGATCAGCTGGATTGCCATGAAGCAGATTAATGCCAGTGGGGAAAGCAGCAAAGCCTTAACTGTTTTTCTGCCTCTATGAAAGGTGTCATATTGGAATGTTAGAGCTGTAAAGTATAAATGAGCTGAACCAAATAATTCATCTTTATACGTTTCTTGATTGTTAGGGCTTTTTGTGTGGGTGTGTGTTCTAAAGGCATGCAGAACCATAGCTGTTAGCTCATAAGGGAATCTCACATAAATTGTTCTCAGGGATAGTTCTTCCTGTAGCCATTGCACATTCATTTCTACATTTGTGGAGAACAATAAGAGTTGGTATGAACTTTCCATGCAAGTTGGCCTTGCACTCAAAAACTGAGTTAAAAATTTTATCTAGGTTCTATTTCACAGTCATAAAATAGGGTCATGCTTTTCTTTTGGAGTTTCATATCTAAATATTTCCTGATGCATTTAGAGAAAGAGTGAGTATTAAAGTGAATACTTGATGTCAATATTCTGTGGAAAGTTTGTTATGAAGTTATTATTTTTTCCCACATTTCTGCAGCTGGATGAAAGTACACCTGCAGATCCCAAGGGAACATTTGTTGATTATCAGACCACTGTGGTGAAATACTCTAAAGCCATTGCTGTTACAGCACAGGAAATGGTAAGAAATGTGGCCAGACCTGACTAAAAGCACTTCTGTGTACGTGAGAATTGTGGAATGCTTTACACACTGATGTGTAGCCCTTTGTCGTGCTGATTTCCCACAGCCTTATCTGTTTAGGAGCAATTAAATAGAAGAGATGATGATTTTGTAAAACACTCATGGGACCTTACAGATGTTCTGATAGCAGTGTTCTGTAGGAGTGCTGGGTCTCTGGGTAGTGTTGTAGCTCTTCTACGAAAATACATTTTATTTACTTGTTTCCTGTTAGAAATACAAGGCAGATGTTTGACTTCAGCACCTTTTGATCAGTCTGTTTACTTGTCAGCAAAGTACTGCCATGCATTTATTGATGACTTCAGGTTGACCTTTCACAGTGTGTGCTATTCTTTAATTTAGCCTATGAAATAACATCCGTTTTTTTTTTTTTCAGATCCTTATAATGCTTATGAATGAATACAGGTTAAGATATGATGGTGTTTTTTCATGCATTTGTGGGGTTTATCTGGGTTTAAAAACATCAAAGGAAAAAAAGTTTTAATGGAGTCTACATTGTTCTATATAACATTTACAATGAAGTGTTTAAGTTTTGAAGAGTACTTCGTTTTCAAAAGGGGTAGAGGGTTATTTGCTCATGCTGGATGCAAAAATGTCCTGTGGAGAGAGGATCTGTAAGAAATTATTCAGTTTTGCAGTCCAGAATGGCTGATATTACTGCTCTCTATGACATGACAGTTTATTTGCAAATAGTACAAGTTTGTTTAAAACTAGTTATGCCCTTCGGAAGGAATTTCATGCCTTTTGCTAACATAAGTTAGAAGAATTATTAAAAAGTAGATGTTTTCCAGAAGAATGCTCAGTTATATGTACCAGGGTATAGTTTATCCTTCTTATATTTTAGAAATGTTTTGCACTGATCCTGATTCTCAGTGCTTATGCTCCTATGCCACATCAGCTCAGACTGAGACAGGCTGACAACATGAGGTGGCTCTGAAAGATAAAACCCACTTCATCATCCAATGAGAATAACTGTGCAACTGTCTGGAGTGCCTGGTTATCATGACTCTAATAAAGCATGCTTGCTTGAGTTTCCTCGTGGAGTTCTTACTGGAGGACAGCTCCCTTACACTTCAGGCATTTTTCCTCACTTCATCAGTGTGACCGAATAAATGAGTGTGCTTCTAAACTGGAGTGCATTAACAGATCATTCTCATGCCTGTCGTTTTTCTCTTGCCTGTGTTCTTTTTTCAGATGACTAAGTCGGTTACTAACCCGGAAGAGTTGGGAGGACTTGCATCGCAAATGACCAATGACTATGGGCATTTGGCTCTCCAGGGCCGAATGGCTGCAGCTACTGCTGAACCAGAGGAGGTCTGCAGCTTTTAGACCTCTTTGTTCTGTGCATACAGTGGTGCCAACATGGGTATTCCTTTACTGTGGTGAATAAAACAAATAGCAGAGTAACAGGAGGTAATCGCATCACTCAGTTGCAGTATTATGGTTGCAGCTGTTGCTGAGCCTAAGGAGGACAGCAGCGATGGTGAGAGGTTTAGAGGGTGTAGGATATCAGAGGAGTGGCTGAGGTCCCTGGGTTTGTTCAGCCCATAGCACAGGAGCTCAGGGGAAACCTCGTGGTGGCTGCAGCTCCTCACAAAGGCAGTGTTAGGGGCAGTGCTGATCTCTGCCCTCTAGTGACAGTGGCAGGGCCCGATGGCCCAAATCTAGCAAAACTTGTGTCTTTTCAAGACTGCATGAAATCCTAAAGCATCAATGTCTAGTTACAGATGTGTCATAGCTATTATAACTTATGAAAAGATCTATTTGTTTGATACCACTCCTTACACTGAGCCAAAATATGGTCTCTTTTCCCTGTGGCTTTATAGGCTACAGCTGAGCTGTGCTATTGAGTGCATATTTACTGACAACACAGCTTTGACAGTACTCACTAGGAGGTGTAGAGCAGTAGGAAGTAGGAGTTACTGTGAAACATTTTTGTTGAGCATGGGAAATTTTAACTTGTCGAAATTTTAACTTGTCTTAGCTGCTTTTAAGACTTTTTGATGCACAAAAAATGTCTATGGAACAAGTTTTCTACTAGGAATCAGCAGGTTTTTAACAATTTTTAACCTATAGTAGGTGCTGCATATCCTGTGAGCAGAAATAAGTCCTTTGTGCTCTCTGCTTTTCATTGAATTCCTCTGATTATGGAGCGCAGATTATCTGGGTTACAGACCCACTTAGAGGTTCTGATTCTACCACTGATAGATAGTTCTGCATGCTCAGTAGCTAAGCAGAAAGCAATAGCTTGCATTTTTCTTCATATTGATGAATATTGGTGCACATTACTTTCAGCCTGAAGTAGAAATTTTCTTTTTTGATACTAATGACTATGAGTTCTGTTACTTATCTGAATACAAAATCATATGCCTCACTATATACAGATACTAAAACTAGTGTGAATTTCCAAGCAGGGATATTCCATACATTGTGCCATAAGATTATTAATGAATTGGAAGCAGTGAGTGCAGGATTTTCCAGATTTCAGTATTCGATATGTATGTGGTCAGTTCTAGAGAGCTGAGAATCTGTACTTGACTCAAAAATGATTGAAAGAAGTCGTGTTCTTCAACCTGGTTTCAGCAGTGTAGAGCAAGCATTTACTTTCTACTCATCATAAATACCTTTAAGACATCTCACAATGACAGTAACTTTTCTGCTTTGAGATTCTGGGAGATTAACTGTTATTGAATGCATGCAACCTTTTTGGTGAAGTTGTGCATGCTTGAATTAAGTAGTCTTGACTTGGATAAACATGTTATGCTAACCATATTAGGCTTACAGATGTGTCCTTGTTCCCTGGACCAGTTCACTAGCACTCCAGTTTTATAAGTAGGCTTTTTCCAGGGTTCTGCTATGGGAATAGACAGTATTAAATCATCCACTCTCTGCAGAGAATAACGGTGATGGGCAGAATATTCATGATAAAGAATCACCAGAGTGATTATTATTTCTGTTTGTGTTGCCACAACGTAGTAGCATGACATTTATTTGATTTGCTCTTGCTCCTTTCTGCCCTGTACCTCCTTTATCATCTAGATAGGGTTCCAGATCAAGACTCGGGTACAAGAACTTGGTCATGGCTGTATCTTTCTCGTGCAAAAAGCTGGAGCTCTCCAGATTTGCCCTACAGACAGTTACACCAAAAGGGAACTGATAGAATGTGCTCGTGCTGTGACTGAAAAGGTAGGACATCCTCTGTATTAACCCAGACTTCCCCGGGGAGTCAATCACTCAAGTTGCATATGCACTGGTTATTTTGTATATAAAACTATAGGAGATTATGGACTGAATTAAACTAAGTTCTTACTTTATTTCTTTTCTTTCAAATATTCACTACAGTGCATGTACTAGATTAGTCCTAGCCCTGTATTAAAACTTCATCCTTATAGCAGAGGGGGTCTAATCCTAAGACAGGAGATGGCACTCGTGTCTTGTGAGACACTTCCCCTGGAAAAACCGAACGTAGATGCTCACAGGTAACACCATATGGGGCTGTATGGAGATGCTCTCTTTCTGAATCAGCATCCTCTCTGCTTTTAAGACTGGGCCATTCTAATGAGCTTAGAATAGTATCTTTCAGCCTGACTTGGTTTTCTTGGTCTTTGGATGTGTGTGCTGTGTAGCTTCCTTTCTGGGGGAAATGAAAACGCATAATTGAATGTCAGCTTCGTTTAGATTTCATGGAACATCACTTGTTCAGCCTGTTTAGTATGCTCTCAGCTGTACAGCTTTTCTACTGTGTTGTACCCCAGGAGCATCAGCAGTTATAAATTTGGGCAAAGGCAGATGGTTTCTTGTAAGAGTTACAGCTGTAAACAAGATTAATAGTGAATCACAGGAACCTGCTCATGGGAAAAGTTTGAATCTGAACAGAACCTCAGGAAGAACTATAATACTAGAGGTTAATATAAATGTCCCTAGATGATTATGAGACCTGATAGTGACCTTTCAATATCCAAAGAGGAAGGTATAAGAAAGTCTGCCCTGTTCTTTAGCAGGGTCCCCTGTGACAGGGAAGTGGTTTCAAACTAAAAGAGATCTGAACTGGATACAAAGAAGTTTTTTTTCAATAAGGGCAGCAAGGCACTGAAACAGGTTGCCCAGAGTGGTGTTGGATGCCCTATCCCTGGAGATATTCAAGGTCAGGCTGGACCAGGATGTAGGATGCATTTGTTAGGTCCAAAGTATTGCTTGGATGTTGACGTTTGTTGCCAGATGGTGGTTGTTTTCAAGTGAGTGTTTCCTTGAAGGAAAACTAGAGTGGCAGTGGCATCTTAACACTCCAGCACTGCATTGTGATTTTGAACAAGACGCTGACTCTGAGCCAGTGTTTTCCTCACGTTTCGTGCAAAGTGCGTATTTATCAACAGCAGGAAGGGGGGAATCTCATCTCAGCAACAACACTTGTATAGCATCAGCCAGCAGGGCACCTCCTTTACAACTGAGTATGACAACGCAGAGTCACAAAGCAAGTTGTTCAACCTCATGACCACATTACCAAGTAGTAGATGAAAAAGTGGTTTTGACCCCGAAGTAAATGTGAGCACAGTGCATATCGACATTTGAAAGCTTTGCAAGATAATTTGAGTCCTTCATTGTAGAAGGGACACCTTTCCTTTCTTACAGGTAATAAGGAAGATGCATGCTTATAGTATTGACTGCCAAATGTCATTCTTTACATGCAGAGTAGATGTTGGTAAGGTCTCTGTGATCTCATTTACTGTGTATAATGCCCAATCTTTGTCTTTGTATGATTGACAAAGGTCAGTAATGGACTTCTACTGTTAAAGAGCTAGCTTGACTCAGTATCAGGTAATGAGGCTTTCTGTCAATGACCACCTTGTTCCTTTATGTTGTTTCCAGGTCTCCTTAGTTTTATCTGCCCTTCAAGCAGGAAACAAGGGCACACAAGCCTGTATTACTGCAGCCAGTGCTGTGTCTGGGATAATTGCAGATCTAGACACAACTATCATGTTTGCTACTGCTGGAACCCTTAATGCTGAAAACAATGAATCATTTGCAGACCACAGGTCAGTGTAACTGAACGCGAAGAGTGCATGCAAAGGGAAGGATGGAACTGGCAGAAGCAAAAGGCATGTGGAGATAAATATTTACTTTTCTAGATTCCCAGGAATGCAAATGAAGCATAGGATTGTGACTAGAAATTGGAAAATCAGGATATGAGTAGACAGCAAACTTCACTTTATTTCTGTGAGGAAAGAATTTTGAACAGATGGGCAACATCTACTAAGAGCACTTCCAACAGATAACCACAATTGTGGCTCTATTTTGGCCTTTTTGTTTTTAATTAAGCTGCTTCAGTGTATAAACTAGTGTACACCGTCATTTCAGTAGGGTGAATCAGTGATCCATGGCGTTGAAGAGGAATCTTCTCTATACATTTTTTCTAACAGCTGTTTCTCACTGGTAGTTTGTCTTGCTAAATGCTTTATATGGTTAATATTTGTAAGCAGCAGTGATGCACAGAGTGCAGCTATGCCACGTTTTCTCCTTTGGGAGAGATAAGCCAGTTTTTCCTCCTAGTAGCATCTGGCATATAATAATCTTGCAGCATTTTTCAGCATATTAAGAGATTTATGCCATCTGACTGATTTCCGTTGCAGTAAAACTCTAGGGCTTCACAGCCACAACTGAAGAATTAATTGCTTAGCAACCTAGTTGGCCAACACAGCAGTTGCATAGTCAGCATTTATTTCCCACCTTGTTACACAAGTTGCTCAGGAAAGAGGAAAGATGCAATGGTGTGTAAGTTGCTGCTGTTCTATAGAATGACAGTCAGGGCTCATTTTCTTTTAAGTTCACAGGACTAATGCTTGCTTTATTGGTTTATGGGTAGATACGGAAGGCTGGCCTCAATTTTCTCTTAAAGAATGGGTATGAATTAAAATTGTCTTGTTAGCACATTTAATTTAAAACATAGCATCTCTTCACCTATAATACAACAGAACATACAGTGTTTTTGAACAGTGTTTAAAGCTTTTCCTATTGGTGTGATTTTGGCTTATGTAGTATAAATCTGGCATTCTTCTTGTTCCAGAATATTTTCATATTTTATCATGAATGTTAATTCTTTTTTCTTCAAAGCAGATTCCTTATTTAGAAAGGAGATGGATGGGCAAATTTTAAGGCTCAAAAACTATTTTGTGTTTAAGAGCAGGATTTAACTCTCATTTAAGCTGAAGAATAATGTTTTTAAGTGTTACTTTTAAATTTTGAGCATTAATTACATATACTAGTACTGAGTGTTTCCTACCATGTTCCTGGAGTTATTTTATTTTTTTAAGGGGAAGGGGGATAGCTCATTTCTCAGTTTAGGTAACTGGAAGAGTAAAGACTAAAATGGTTGTCTTAGACCAATCTTTTAGTTTCTTGATGTGTGTTACTTAATGTGCCAGTACTGGAATTTAATACTTACCTGAGGCATACCCTAGAACAACAGTCTGTCCCTCTGCTTTGCTGAGTAACATAGAAAGCACCAGGCACTGGCTTTTTGTACAATTAATTTCCAGCCTGATGTTTTACCTGAATGCGATTAGAGCTCTCAGTTAACTTGTTTCATATGTGAAGCACATTCTCAAAATGGTTTCTTCTTTTCTCCAGACATGCTTTGGATGTATATGGTGGTGGCAGCAAGGGGGAGCACTAACTCGCTCACATTCTTCTTTTTGCTATTCTAGCTTCTGCCTCCCTCCCTCCTGAATAATTATTGTGATTTCTTTATTATATGCTGTTTAAAATGGGGGACAGTTGTTAGTTCCTTCACAGCATGGCCAAATTTTCTTCCAGTGTTAAAATGCAATGTTCTATCCTGCTGTTAACCCCATCTCACTTGTTATCAAGTCAAAGTAGCTTCAGTAGCTTCATTTTAAGATTCGTTGTTTTTTAATTGCTATCTGGCTCGTGATACACTGTCATGAGTGGACACGGGCATAATGACTTATATCTGCTCTACTATGCAGCTGTTAGTGAGCATTATGTTGAAAAACATGTTTTTTTTTCCTTTTCTTCTTTTCCATTCCCTTGTCTGCTTCCTCCTTTTTACTGCAGAGAAAATATCCTGAAAACAGCAAAAGCCTTAGTAGAAGATACAAAGCTGTTGGTTTCTGGTGCTGCTTCAAGTCAGGACAAACTGGCTCAAGCAGCTCAGTCATCAGCTAACACCATCACCCAACTTGCTGAGGTAGTAAAACTGGGAGCAGCTAGCTTGGGCTCAGATGATCCTGAAACACAGGTGAGATGTTCTTAAGGTTTTTCTGATACTCTTAAAGAAACCAAAGGAGTTTGTGAAGTTGAAAAAGAGACTAGAGAATGTTTTGGGTTTTTTTTTTTTCTGTGAGGCCTTGTGAGACTTGTACTGTAAGTCTGGGCAGTAGGGTTCATCTCTTTGGGGACTTTTCTGGATCAGCATTGCTCATTTCTTAGAACGCTATCAAGACCCTGGAACGTGGAGTGGAAATAGACAAGCCTCTGAATAACAATTTTTTTCATTGATTTCATCGTTGTCGTCCTGCTCGAATGCTTTTCACAAAGTTTTTGTCTAAATTTGATAAAGTAGTGGTGGGAACGCTGACCTACTGCATTTTGTTGTAAATAGACATCACTTCAGAGCTCTTTGTTGATCTGACAGCTGGGATGGGCACCGTGTGTTATATGCATAGGCTAACAAGCTCACAGCGTTCTGTAGCTGTGTCTGTGTTGTTTTTAATTTAATGCAATATAACTCAAGCTTTCAGTGTAGATTATCTCAAATAAGGCTCTTGAAAGGGTTGCGTGTTCAGTTTTGGTTCACCTCTATGATGGAGTAAACTTCCAGGATTTTCCTGTCTGGAAAAAAAAATGCTGGATTTTTATTTTTACAGAAGAATTTCCTTAAACTAACATCATTTACAGATGTAAAAGTTTTCTCATGTTGTTCTACTGTGTAAAAGCTGATACAGTACTTACAATAGTCCGCTATTTCTTGCAAATAAATATTTTTGGAGCAGTTTTGTATTACTAGCTGGAAGTGGTCCTAAATGGAGCATTTCTAATAACTGTAGCACACAATACCATTACAGCATTTTTCAATAGAAGCAAAGCTGACTGTACCTGACAGGATAGTTTCCAGTGTCTTGCAGTGCTAGTTGCTGTGTGGTGTGGTCAGCTGGAAAACAGAGCATCGCATCAGTGTGTCATGTCACGGGTTCTTTCCCTATTTCCTTGGCCATAATGCCTCTGAGCTAACAAAAGCTAGTAGTCTTTTCAGGAGATTTAAGGACTTTGTGCACAAACTACAGTGAACAAAATCAAGCAAAAATGAAGCTGTGTTCTTATTTTATATACTGCTATGAAAACGCAGTTATTGAGAAGTGATTATTCTGGGTTTTTTTTCCCCTGAGCTTTTTTATTTTTCTTTCATGTGTTAACATTTTTCTTAAAATGAACAACTGCTCTGACATCTAGAAAAATACTTAAAGCATCTGATTTTCTGTTGGTGGAATGGACAAATTTGGAGAAGTTATTGAAACAGTACCCTGAGATAACAGGCAAGGTTGTTGTAGTGTCTATGTATTGTCTGGGAATTATTAATTGTACTTTCATCCATTTCTTTACTGAGTCTGATGTCTGTTTCTCATTTCTATAGGTTGTCTTGATCAATGCTATCAAGGATGTTGCAAAGGCCCTTTCTGACCTCATTGGTGCTACAAAGGGAGCTGCCAGTAAGCCAGCAGATGACCCATCCATGTACCAGCTGAAGGGGGCTGCCAAGGTATAAAAGCTTGTTCTTTCTTTTATTTGTAAGTATCTGGTACAGTCACACTTCCTAGACGGCTTAACTTTGGGTTTCAGCGATTCCTTGTTCCCCAGGGTGTTTCAGTAGCGTCCTGGGGTGTATATGAAAAGATATTGTTGCACTGCCATGAAGTTCTGTCAGTTTTTGAGGGCTTCAGAACTTTTGTGTTTTTGATGGAAGAACTGTAACCTTTCTAAACAGAAATGTGCATCTCTTGCAATCCCAGAAGGGACAGTTCTCATACCATTGCAGACTACAGTTTATCCAATAAAAACTGTTAACAAAGTCCTGGAATCTGAATGATGATATATACTTCAGATGATGTGATAACCTCCTTATTTAGACCTCGCAGCTTCGAGGAGTAGGGAACACAGCACCAAAGACCCTATGGTGAGACATTCTGCTTGTGAGAACTTATGATCCCTCTCTCCTAGATGTTTCCAGGAAGTACATAGACATGGTGGAATCTGAGTGCTTTTTGAATTTTTACATCTGTGATATTTTTGTGCTGTATCTTCCTTGCATCTGAGATATATTTTAACATTTTCCTCAGAAAGATCTTACAACTGTCTTACAAAATATTTCCAGCTGTGGAGATAGAGATGGTATTACTTCTGCTTCCATATTATGGGAGTGTTTTATAGCTTTTTGCTTGGCTACACAGCCTTCACTCTCATGTGCTTTCTTTACCTGTGAGACCTGTGCTTCTGTTCCTTTCAGAAAAGATGAGAACAGTACACTGTAGAGGCATGACTTGAAAATGTGACCCATCTAGTCAAGAAAAGTGGTTACTTGGCTCATCCTGCTCTGAAGAGCTATCTGTGTTTTAAATTCCAGTTGTTGAGAAGCTAGCCTTTCTGTTTCGTCTTAATTCCCAATTATTCAGATGTGTTGATTAGATATCATTTGTATGTCAGAGAACTGGGGCTTAAGGAAGATGGTGGCTGTTACATTATTCTGCATTTTGGCTATTGACTTTCTCATGGGAACAGCAAAAGCAGTATCATTCTGCACTGACATGCTATGTTTCTACAACATAGAGGGAGCTGTCATAAGGTAGGCAACAGGAGAGTCGGTATTTATCCCCATAACAAATACAGTTCATGAAGTTTTTAGGCCCCATTATTTATAATAAGACAACTAGATTAATTTGCTTTGATTCATACCATGCCATCTCTGTGAAGTGGGAGGAATGAATCGTGCTTTTTTTCTTCACCTCTCTGTTTTACAGGTGATGGTAACAAATGTCACGTCACTTTTGAAGACTGTTAAAGCAGTAGAAGATGAAGCAACTCGAGGGACAAGAGCTCTTGAGGCCACAATTGAATACATCAAACAGGAACTCACGGTAAAGAATAAAATAACTGTACTTGGCAGCTTTTGAAAGTAAACTCTTCACATCATGCTAGGCTGCATGGGGAATCCCCAAGCCCTGCAGTAAATTGGATGCAGTTTGATTACTTCCACCCATTGTATGTTATCTCTGAAAGTATAATTACGTGCCACTTTGAGATGTTAACAGTCCCCACTGTGAGATTTGAGATGCTACTGTCATGTAAAAACCTGGAAGCAGCTTTGTTGCTTAGACATTAAGCTTTCACTGCAGACTTTATTTTCTAAGTTAAACGCTGTTCACTTTTTAATGATCTTGGCTTTCAGAATGCCTCTTTACCATCAAAGCCTACGGTTTAATCTTATTTCAATCTTTCCTTTTATTAAGAAAGGATATTACCAGTGAGTAATGTCATCCACATATTGGACTAGACTATTTTTTAACATGGTTTCCATTTCTGGTGAGAAAAAGTGAAAAGTTGATTAACCAGGAGCGTGGGAAGACAAGGCTAATTGCTTGTCAAGGCATTTGGGTTCTGTAGCCACTAACATGCTTAAGATTAAGAGGCAGTCCCAAAGCACTGTTTGCAATGTGAGTAGTAGAGAAAACATCTCTTGAGTATTCTGAATTGCTGCTGCAGAGTAAAGGAATGGCAAGCAGGATGGAGTAAAACTTGGAAGTATGAAATATGAGCTCAAAGTGAGGTTACTGATCTTTTATTATCTATACCTTAAAATTGTTAATGTATTCCTCTATTCCTAAGTCTTGTGTATTGTTGTACAAGTTCTCATGCGGAATTGGATCTTTATGTGATTCCAAGAGACTGAGTGGAAAGTGAGAGAAAGTACAGTTTTTCTTTCCTCCACCTCCATTTTTTTTAAGAGACATGTGAATATTTTAGTGATGTACTTTGTCTGTCCTGCACGGTGCTGGTTCTGAGAACAAGGGCTCAGTAGTTGTTTCTCTGTGTTGTCTGTAGGTAAGCAGGCTTATCAGGACCAGGCTCACAGCGAATGAGAATGATATTGAAGTACTCTGAATATGTTTCTAATTTCCTGCTAATGGAAGTCTGCATCCAGTTGCTATCTTTCTCACGGTTTGAGTTGTTCTCATTTGATTTGATGGGTATCAAGCTTTCCTCCTGCTTTCACTTCAAGGTGTTTCAGTCAAATGAGGTTCCAGAAAAGACATCATCACCTGAAGAATCAATCCGGATGACGAAAGGAATCACCATGGCAACAGCCAAAGCTGTGGCAGCTGGGAACTCATGCAGACAGGAGGATGTGATTGCTACAGCAAATCTGAGCCGCAAAGCAGTAGCTGACATGCTAACAGCTTGTAAGGTAAAAGATTGCTTCCATGTCTAAGACTGATATATTTTTTCCCTCTCTTATTTTATTTTTCTCCCCCTCTGTGCATCTCAACTTACAGATTCTGTTCAGTTTTCTTTCTATTAGTATTTTAAGAAAATGCTAGTCTTCTAGATGAGAAAGTTAACAGTTATAATGATTATAAGGTGATGTGGTAGCATCTCTATCACAGGAATTTTCTGTGCTAAAAAGAAAAAAAAAACACCAATGCTCACTTCTATTTTTGTGAAAATGAGAGGTTCAACGTGACTTGAATTTTCATTGTTTTCAGGCTCTTATTTAACTGGAAGACAAGCAGTAAATACCTTGGTAGAATATAGGAATAATGCCATGGTCAGAAATATGACTCCAGTGCTCCTGGGAATCCACTGGTGAAAGGATGAAAGGAGCCTTTCATATCTACTCCTTTCTCCCTCAGCTAACAATATTGGTTTGCTCCATTTCTTTTGTGCTTTACAAAAATGTGTTTTACATTTACGCCAAAAATAGTGATATCCTGTTTTCTAAAATGTATGTAGACAACTTTCAAAAGCAGATCTGCAAAACTTAGGGAGAGGGGGAGAGGCTGTATATACGTTGTATAAATGACTTAATAGTCTTATTAGACTTAATAGACATTTCTCCTTTTTCTGATCATAAAAAGGATATAAGCATAAATTGAAAATGTTAGGATTATAAAGACCTTATGAAGCAACTCATTCCTTTTAGCCTACAGAAAGAAAAGTGCTTTTGTCTGTAAATTCTGTGTATTTACTTTGCCTTTGCATGTATGGAAACTGACAGGAAAATGGTAGTGCTCACTAACAAGTGGGAATTTTGTTAATTCATCACATCCCTACTGAAGTCAGCCCCAGATTACTTGTAGCCTAATTCTGGCCATATGTGCAAGGGTTTATTGTGGTGTTCTATTTTTTAATTATCATTATACAAACGTGCAGGTTATATAAGAACTTAAAATTAAATTTATACAAACTATCGAATGAAATTTTCTTATTCAACTTCATTTTGCTAGGGAGCTGTGAGTGTCTGACAGTTCTTAAATACTTCTCAAGCTTCAGATTTTGATTCTGCCCTCTGGACTTGCAAACCTGAGAAGCTTGCTGATACATTAATTTTCACAGTAAATTTAAACAATTACAGGAGAACTATTGCATGTTATGTCTTAGGCAGAATCCAGTTAATGGAAGCTTTTAGTGGAATGTATATCAGGAAAATACAACACAACAGTAAAAAACTGAAACTTAAGAGAAGTTGCACCTGTGTTACACTAGGGGGAGGAATTAGTCCCTGCAACAGGAACCTGATTTCCATCCTTATTTCGAACACTTCCATCTTTGGAGGTTTTCAAGACCCAACTAGGACAAGATCTAAGCAATCTGGTCTGAATTTAATGATGGCCCTGCAGAAGGAGATTGGGCTAAACTCAGAATTCCTTCCGACAGCAGTGATTTTGTGATTATGTGATTGTTTTGGTACAAATGGTCTGGGAGTTGTAGAATGAGAGGTAATGCCGCCTCAGTGTTTTGAAAGCATATATAGAGAAAATGAGGGTTGGTAGCAAAGAGAAGCCTTGGCATAAGGAAGTGTGTATTCTAGATCTTTGGAAACATTTTTCAGCTTAACATGCTTTGGCAGGCTTGGTGTGCACGTCTGGGAAAGTATGAATTCTGTTGAATCCTAACTGATCTAGTGAGATTTCTGTTGGTGTATCTCTACATACAAAAAATGTCCTTAGACTATTGCAAAATAAATGGTTTAAGATTCATTGAACCTCAGAGATGTTTCCAGAAGTATTCTGATGGCAGACTTGGTTGTATATGCAAAGCACAAAAGGAAGTTTATACTTAAATGCGCAAGATGCGTTTTAGGGTAAAATGGGAAAATCCCATCTTGTTAACTCCTTTCCCTTCATATAGTTTATTGACAAGATGAGGAGCTGATGGTGACAAATGAGAGCTGTTTCTGTGCTCTGCTGATCTTGTACTTCCCAGCAGAGGGGGCCCGCAGACAAGCTGCAGGCTCAGCTCACAAGAGCACTTGCTCTGAATGTGGAGAGATGCAGACAATACTCAAAATACGCAAGCAATGAGATAATCTCCATTCCTAATTAAGCTGCATGGGTGGATGGGGCTGTTCTGTGAGAGGAAATGTTAATTTTTAGTTTACTACTAAGTTTTACTTGTCATCAGTCAGCGCTTACCTTCAGTTAAAAGGTCCCCAGTGACATATAATTCTATTTTAGGAAATACAAGGCTTTTAGAAAACCCTGGGCCGATACTTGAACTCTGATTGGTAAGAAGTGTTCTGGATCCAGCCCAGTGCTTTGGAGTCTGAAAGAGATGACCATTTCTGTTTTATTTCCTTCACGACTGATGGCAGAGGCTCAAAATAAAATAGGGTTTTAGCACATATCTAACCTGAAAGATGTAAATATCCATTTTTGAGTTGCAAAACTACACATGATTTTAATTTTTGTTGATTCTAATAGACAGGAAGAGCCACAGTGGCACAAACCTTGTGCTGTAGGGCAGTGTGCATACCAGAGCTTAATCCATTCCCAAGATACTTTCTACATAAATATTTTCATTAAAATAAATCATAAATTCTCCTGTTTTCAGAGTGTTCTTCAGAGGATTCTCAATTTGTTTTTCACTGATGAAATAAGTGGTATGACTGTTGACAGCACCTAAGGAAGAATGCTAAGAAAGATTACTGATGAATTTGTGCTACTAATAAGAAATGAATTTTCCATGTTTTCCTCAGAACTGGCTGGCTTTCAAGTTCAGATGTCTTCTGCATTTTAGGAGAAATCTCTTCCTTTCTGTTTCCCTAACCTCCTTGAGTAGACATCTGCTTGCATGCTTTTGGGGTGCTAATGTTATTTTGCCTCCTCAGCAAGCATCATATCACCAGGAGGTGAGCGAAGAAGTTCGAGAGAGAGCCCTGCGCTTTGGAACAGAATGTACACTGGGATACCTGGAACTCCTGGAACATGTCCTCCTGGTAAGCAGGAGCCTGCATGCACACGTTGGACCTTCCCAAAAAGAATCGTCTCTCATTCTGTAGTAGCTGTTAGTAACTTATTTTGTGAGCAGTTTTGTTATTCAGGAAAAACAATCTAGAGCAAACTCAGCACTTCAGCTCAAACCACAATAGGATTGAATTCTGAAGCAGATGTGGAAGTAGGAAGGGTGCTGATCTAAAAATGGTCCTCAGAAAAGAAATCAAAGTAAGACATTTCAGTATTCTTTTAAGCCCACTCTTAGCGTTAGACATATTAAACAAACTCTAGTTCACCAGACCAAAGGCATTATGGAAATTTAATGAAAGCTCTTACGTGCCTTTTGGAGATTCCAGGAAAATAAGAGGCATTTACCAATGTCATCCCAAAATGTCATCCCACCTCACAGAGCTTTCCAGCTCTTACCAGATGTGACACACCCAAAGCTCTGAAAAAAATAAAAAATAAAAAAAAAATTGCCACTTAAATCCAAATACATGCATCCTGTATTCATTTGGTTTTTCTTGGCGATAAGTAATTATCAAATAACATATTGCCCTTCTGTTGCTATTACAACTGTAGAAAGCAATAATGTGTGTTAGAATAACAGTTTTTGAAATATTGAAGTTTCTGGAGATAATTTGAATCAGCTTCATGACCTGCTAGAGATTTCTTTTAAATGACTTCAAGCAGACATATTAAAATATCTAAAGCTGAAATTTGCGACTGTGGATTAGCAAATCCAAGCCTGGCTCACTGCTGAGAATGTGTCATGTCTAATCAGTTACATCAACTTGTTGAAGTATACAGAGCATAGACATGAAGCCACATTTATGTTTCTGCTTGCCACTAGCAATGAAAGTCATTCAGGAAAAATTGAATGAATTAATGTAATTCCTAGAGGCGCATAGCAGTAGGTAATTTAACATAAGATAGGTAATAATTTTTAGTTTTGAAGTACTTTAAGGAATATTTCAGATTTGGTCTTCTGTTCTCTGTCACAGTAACCTTTCAAACTATATACTAGAGTAGATCAAGGATTTCTGTCAATTTTTGCTTATTTTATTCCTGTTTGATTACTTTCCACGTTCTGTTCTGTTCTACAAGAGAAACAGGCCTTTCTTATCTTAAACCTCTTCAGTTTCTTTAGAAGAAAGCTCAGAATATTTTCCTCTCCTGAACTCTTGAAAACTTAGGAAACTCATATTTTTCTCTCAGCCAATTCCTGTAAAAAGTAAATCTTTTGAGTATCGTGTTTTAGAGTCATAGAGTCCTTTGAGTTTGAAGGAACCTCTGAAGGCCACCTAGTCCAACTCCCCTGCAGTGAATGTTTTGGGAACTTTCCAATGTTATCTGGAACCCTTACGCATTATTACATATTACCTTACCCTTATGTATTATTGTGTTTTATGTTTTTCTCTAGATCCTTCAAAAACCAACTCCAGAGCTAAAGCATCAGTTGGCTGCTTTTTCCAAGCGGGTTGCCAGTGCTGTTACAGAGCTTATTCAGTCAGCAGAAGCAATGAAGGGTGAGTTGGATAGTGTGGTTATGGGCACAACATGCTGTTTACTCCAGAAAACCAATTTTTTTGTTGTTGTTATGGGTTTTTTTTTCTACTTTAAACCAAAACCAGAAGTTAACACAAACTCTTCTTGCTTCATCCTAAGTGTCTTGGTAATGTCTAATTTCAGTCCTTTAATTTCTCTGCCAATATTCAATTGCAAACAAGTCAAGAACATTATTAATATGATCTTAGTTGTGATACTTCTGTGTAAGTCTACAATTAAAGAAGACAGTAACTTTTTTGTACATGCGTAGCAAGGAACAAATTTACTGCAGTCCAGAGTAAGTATAGCATACATGACAGTAAGTATAATGTACGTGACCTTCCAGTAAAGTTTTAATGATTAGTTTGCATTTCTTGCATAGCTTCTTGTATGTATAATCTGCACAGAAATGTCTGTGGCATTGGTAAGTGTGGCAATTTGGCCCTGTTATGCTTCATATATTCTGTTGTAAGTCATCAAGCATGTGGCATTTGAAAGCAGAACCGTCCAGCAGAGCGCTCAAGGGCCACAGGAGCAGAAAACAAAATGTAATAGAATTTTTCCTGAGCTGGGAGTTGGACTGTAATTGAACATCTCTCCCTACACTCTTATTCGTTCTGGCAACGTAAGTCCTTTGTGGTGGTAACTGCTTCATGACTTCAAATAAAAGGGGATGCCATCATCTGGCTAAATTAATACTCAGCTTCTAGTAATGGTGTAAACTTCTTGTATGTTGTGCATGTGGCCCTCTATGTGAGTCCATCCCAAAAGTATGTTAATGAGACAATGAGGCTTCAGAAACTGTGGTCTGGATGATTTCCTGAGCTCTTAAGAAACTGAGCAACTTGCAGACAAGCTTAAATTCAGCACTTGATAAACAGAAAATTCCACGGCTTAGTCAAAGCTCACTGTTCTTAGATTTGTGATATTTTCTCAGATACTGAGAAAATGATGTGTGCAAACTCTTAGGGTAACAATTTTAACATGATTCATTTTAAATGAGATGAATTATGTTTTCAGAGAAATAAAAAGGTAGGGAAATGCATAATATGCCTGATGATGGTGTATCAGACTGCTACTGTTAAAGCATATCTAATACAAGATTGACTTCATTGTACAGAAACGTTGGCAGCCTTCAGAAAGGCACACAGGCATTCTAATTTCATAGTTTGTGGAATGTTACAGAAAGGTACTTTGAATCAAACAGTGTAATCACATTTTTTTTCAATCCTGCTCCTCCAAACAGACTTCTACTAAGTTTGTCCTTGTACAGTCATTCTTTCCTAAGCTAGACCAGAGAATACTGCAGTTGTTTGTCTCATATTCTCTGCAATACATACTGTATGATTTCCTCATTTAACTCATGTTTGAATCAGTACACGTTCCTTGGAATGTGATGACTAAATAAAAGGTAAATCATAAGAAAACAGTGAGGAATTCCCACTTATGTTTTATTATTCCTCTTGGTCTTAATTCTGTTACTCTGTTCCATGTAATAATCCTCTCCATTAACCTTTTTTCCTCTCCAGGTAAATTTATTGAACAGTTTGCCCTTTTATGCATTTGGAAATTTCTGTTTTCATTTACTAATAAACCAAGTCAGTACTGTAATTTCCCTATTTTCCAACTGGTTTTTAAGAAGTCCTGTTGTCCTTAGATGTCTCCAAAGATATTTTCAGTAATTTCTGGATCTTTAATTCGTATTCGTTAAAATCAGATGACACTTGTTCTTTTTTTCTTTTTTTCTAATTCTTTTTTTTTTTATGTATTGCCCATAGGGATGTTTTTCTTCACTTTAACAGTTTCTTCAAAGCAAAAATGTGTTTTGGCAATTCCTAGGTAACTTAATGACACACAATAGAATTGTCTCCTAATTGATTTTGATTGTAAATATTTCACCTTTGTTAAATATCCTTTTTTTGGAGAGGAATCCTTAATTTTGCAAGTTTGGATTTGACTATTTCTTTATGCTGCCTCTAAGGAAAATGCCATTATTTTTTTCCCTGCTTCTGTGGCCAGTATTAGGGTTTCATAAAGAATTCTTTCATCTTGTACTCCAATTGAGCTGAGAAATTATCTCAGGTAATGTTCCGGTTTTTATACTTAATGTGTGTGTGTATATATACACATATACAGAGGGAGAGGGGGAATACTGGCAGCACAAGATGTAGCTCTCTTGGATTACAAAGCCTTGTATTTTAACTTTCTCCCAGCACATCATAAATCCAACTCATTTTGTAGTCTCCTGTGATTCTATCGTCCATAGCAGAAACTGCCTTACTTTATACTCAGGGTGAACCCATTAACATTCAAGGGTGTTTTGCATATTTTGCTTAGTGTTTGATGAATCAGAAATGGGTTATGCTATTCTTGATGCAGAGTGCCAGTATCTTTGTATCCATTCTTCTTTAATAAAGGTGAAGAGTTTGTTTGAAATTTGATTGTAAGGTTCACTCAAACTTTATCCAATTTCAGTAGTCTAACAAGTCCTTAAGAGGCTGAAAAAATAAAGCAAGCATTGTACTCTGTCTTCCTTTGTCTTCTGTATACTTCTTTCCATCCTTTTTTCGTAGAATCATAGAAAAATCTGAGTTGGAAGGGACCTATAAGATCATGTAGTTCCAACACCCCTGCTATAGGCAGGCACACCTCCCTCTGGCCCAGGTTACTCAGAGCCCCATCCAGCCTGGCCTCGAATGCTTCCAGGGAGGGGGCATCCACAGCCTCGCAGGGCAATATGTTCCAGTATCCCACCACCCTCATAGTAAGGAATCTCTTCCTAATATCTAGTCTAAATCTACCCTCATCCAATTTAAAACCATTTCCCCTCCTCCTGACACTACCTGCCGGTATAAAAAGTCCTCCCCAGCTTTCCTGTAGGCCCCTTGGGGTACTGGAAGGCCACTCTCCCCTTGCCAGTTCTGAACTCCGAAGTTTTCTTTCTGCTTTCCTTCTCTTCCCCCAAGCTGTTGTTACTTTTGGCTGTCTTGTTGTTTCCCTCTGTGAAGAACGTGGATGCTTTCTGTGTCTTGTCATCTGGAGAATAACGTTATGAAATAGAAAGTAATGGTGAACTGAGAACTTCCAAATATTTGAGATGATCTGGAGATCATCAAGCATTCACTCTGTAGGCCTATAGAATTTCTTATAGTAAAGAGAAATGCCAAAAACTCAACAACAGCAAAGGTGACCTTTGAATATGTTATAGAAACTGTTATTGGCCCTTTCTACAATGTGTTATAAACACACTGTCAAAAACCAGGCTTTCTTCATTCAGTACTAGCTTCATCTCTAACCAGTGCCAAACAAGACACTGAGAGTTCTGTGTCTGATCAGCTGTTGTCTGTAACATGTCATCTTTACCAGTCTGTTAGATTTCTCACCCTACCTTATGGATTTGGTCAAGGACTCAGTAAGAGCCCAGACAACTGGAAGCTGAGTGACAGTTTTATTCCCAATGTGATCACTGTTGCTTTTAGAAGCTGCTTTGATTATGCAGTTCTTAATTAAATTACTTTCATAATGGCATATTCCTGCTAAAAACTTATTTTGAACAATATTACACTCAGCATAAATTATAGCATTTTGTTCCATTATGTTATTAAAAGGAGCTTTCTACAGAATGCATTCTGCATTTGACACTTGAAATGTGGTTGTAAATCACCCTGTTTGAATGGCAGCTCACAGTGGCACTAAAGTTATTGTCTTCTCCATTAATTTCAGGGACAGAGTGGGTGGATCCAGAAGACCCAACAGTCATTGCAGAGACAGAGCTACTGGGGGCTGCAGCATCAATTGAGGCTGCAGCAAAGAAGTTAGAGCAGCTGAAACCAAGAGCCAAGCCAAAGGTGAGTGTCAGTCCCAATTGTTTCTTCTAAGGTAATCAAGTAGATGATGCATACAACCTACATGTTGTCTTGCTGTTTGTTACTGTCTCATGATAATGATATAAACAGTCAAAAATTTGCATCTGTCTCAGTGCCACTAGGTGCTGCACTAGGTGGGACTTACCTCTGAAGGAAAAGGTTAAATAGATGCTTTTCAGGGAGCAAATAAAATACAAGACGTGAGCAAGCAAAAGAAGAAAAGCCAAGTGTTAGAAATGCTTGTGTTTTATTATAATTACTGTTGATTATTTAGCTTTCTGTTTTCAAACTTATTTTGCTGATATGAGAAGTCATTCTCACTTGCTCCCCTGTGAGAACCTTTTGTTCTAATCTGAACGTGCGTAGTATAAAGGGAGAAAGCAGCAGCAATGACATAGAAAGGGTTGAGCAGAATGCAAGAGCTTCAGGATTTTCTGTGCTTAAAAGCATAACATTTTATTCCATGCTAGAAGAATAACCACTTTGGTATCAAATCCAATATGTTTTATGACTCCTTTTCTTCAATTTTCCTGGGGGAAAAAGAATTACAGTTCTCTATGAGAGCAGGCAGTGTTGCATGTTGCCACGTAATTTCAAACCAATCTGAGTATATTGCATAAAGTCAACTATCTTCATGAGTGGTACAGTGGGAATGTATGATCCAGCTGTTACTTATATCTGTATGCATGGTTCCTGTGACTGCATCACCAAGAATTGCTACCTTTTGCTTAGTGTGAAGTAAGAGACAGTCTTTAGAAAAAAAAATAACCATGTTGCATACAATTCTATCTTCTATCTAGCTTTAGCTTTGTAATTTAATTCAGGAAGGACTATGTCTGCTTTTCTGATTAAGCTGCTTTGTAGGTACAACACTGTTTTCTAAGGCTAATGAAAAATCTTTCTAAAAAGCAGGCCCTCAAGAGTTGTTTTGAGTTTTTGTTTTCAGCACAGAGTGGTATTCTGCCATTCAGGATCATCAGATGAAATAGTTCTTGGTAGCTTCACTCTTTGAGGACTTTTTTTTCCCCATTTGGTGACAGGAATAAATTAGCTCATGAAAAAGAAGTGCTCTTTGTCCTGCTTTTTTTTTTTTTTTGACAAGTGCATCCATTTTGTTTATAAAGAAAAAATGATTCCTCATAATGAGATTCTACAGAGCAGGGGACACAGGCTGAGTTTGAGAAGAAGAGTCCTCCATCACCTTTTCTATACTCTCACTGCACAATAGCATGTGTGTGTTGCCTGGTTACCATGGAACAGTTTCTTTCCAACATCTAAGTGACTCCAGGGTCATTGTAATTTTCTAGTGAATACAGAGCCCACACCTGCTCCTCATTTAACATGTTAATTTGAGTATCCAGTCTCTCTGATTTATTGGTCTGCTTATTTGTCATTTTCATGAAGTAAAATTCGTATTCAACTCTTCGTTTAATTTGGGGAATTAAACAACCCTTCCAATCTGTACTTAGATCTTTAATCCCTTTCACGATATAAATTGTAATGTACTTCAAAGGTATGAGAAGATTGCAGAGTGGCTCAGATACCAGCTTTCCTGTTGAAGAGTTAAATTTTGGACAAGAGCAGCGTTATCTAGTGTCTTCTGAGAGCAGGATTGCCTGCGTTGAGCAGCCTTTGTCTTTCTGGTGCTCAGCTCTTGGACAACATACATGGTGTTGTAGTGTGGATGCCAAGGGTAATAGGTAATAGGGTCAATACATTCAATTTTACTTGTGCTTAGTACACGAAATGCAGCAGTAATAGCTGTCTTCTACAGCACAGTGGAACAGATCACTGGTCCAGCTAGTCCAGTATCTTCCTTTGGGTGATAATCATCATCATCAAGTGAACTCACTGAGAAATCCTTCATTGATTATTTTAGAATAACCTGCCTGCAGGAAACCCACCATCTTCATTGTTAATTGGTGGCTTATTCTCTATTTTTGGTTGAGCTTCTTTTAGACTTGAAATTTTCATCTTTGTTTTTTCCAGTTTCTCTGTTATCTCTAAAGAGAACTTCAGTGGTTGTTGAAGGTAGGGTTTTTCTAATTTGTTCCACTATCTTAATTTTTTTTTGAACTTATATATTTTTTAACTCTTTTTTTTTTCCTTGTTTCCCCTTAGTATTTTTGCACCAGTTGTGCAATGCAACCACCTCTTCTTGCCCCTCATTCTGTAAATACAACCCTGGCTGTAAAATAACAGCCTCCCAAAAAATGTAATGTTTTGCAGGAGAAAACCATGTAATTAAAACTATATGCTTTGTTAATACAGCAGAAAGAACAGTTTAAGGAAAGTAGTGCTGTAGACAAGATACAACAGCAGAGAGCATTGCTGTATGTACACTGTTGCTGGTATGCTCTTCGTGCTTCTATGTAGGCATATGCCTTCAAACACAAGAGTCTTTAGTAGTCAATAAGAGTTCCCTGCTGCTAGCTTTCAGCAGATTGTCCTTTTTTTCCCCAAGACGAATCAAATCTGGATGTCTTTTTCTGCAGGACTCTGTGTGATATGTTTGATATATTAGGTTGTTATTTAATCCAACTATATATCAAACATATTCCTACAGTGTCCTGCCCTGTCTCCGGGGGTTTTAACATAGTAGAAGGCAATATGAAGGAGTACGTTCACTGTCAAGCAGGTTTAGAAGATTTCCTGCAGACTCATAATCAAATCTGATTTTAAATACATCCACAAAGTGCTCCTCCATCAGTAGATATGCTTTTTGAGAGACATACAAGTTGTGTAGGGCCTTTTATGGTAGTAAGCAGCAACTATGCCAAGAGCTGACTTTCACTGGAATGGTTATTGTGTTTTCCATGGCTCAGTGCACTAACTTATCCATATAGGTTTCTCTTTGTGGAATAGAAGATGAGAGCTGCTTCAAAAGAAAATGGTTTGTCTTTTGTAATTTTTTCTAATGTTTAGCAGTGTCATTGGGGTTTATTCATTCTCCTATTAACCCTGACTTTACTTATACCACCTCTAGTAATGGGGATTCTGTAGAAGGGGATTCTGTAGAAGGATGGTCAAAAGAAAGTACAGAGACAAATTATATCTTCTTTCATGGCATAATTGACATTTTTAGGATATTTTATACTACAGACTTTGTAGCTAGCCTACAATTTTGGCTTGTCTGCTCTGGTGACTGCATCTTCCAATCCACATACACCCATACATAGTCAATAATAGCTTATTAGTATAAGCTCATGGAAGAAACAGTGCTGGTCTTCATGGTGGCTAACTGAAGAAGGAAAATTTAATCACTGGTCTCACAGGTCTGATTTTCTAAAGAAGTACAAATAGCTCCCTAAAGTAACTAAAAATCTTACAAGGTGAATTTTTTCTGCTACCTGCCACGTCATTGTTCGTGACTTTGTTCTTGAAGGCTGTGAAGTGTTACAAGATGTGACAGCACTGTTGATGAGCATGAACCTATCATGACATAGTCTTTAATAATGAGAATAAGCAAAAAATTTCTTGTAGGACTCTTTACTGTGCTCAGTCTTGGACTTCTACATGTCCCTGTAGCTGAGGAATGTTTCTAGGTAGGTACAGGAAAGTAAACATACCCATGGTGCTGACTAAGCATTCTCTTTACTCAATTTCTAAACATGTGTCCATCCTTTAGATGTCGTACTTGAAAATGCTGAAGGAAAAGCTGAAGGGAAAGACTAGAAAATAAGACATTGTTAGAGAAAATGAAAACTCATCAGAAGTGCCACGGAAGTGTAGTTAAAGTCAGTTCAAAAATAAGTTCTCCATGTCAGAGATGGAATGTGAATAGATTTTCTTCCTTTTTTCCATAAGTAAAAGGACTTAGGAAATATAAGTGTTAGAGATTTGAGAAGCTCAGCATGATTACTGTTTAGGTATAATAATGGTTGTGATGTTATATTTGCAAGCATTGCATAACCAAAAGTGTAGGTGGAATGCGAGTTGTTCGTTTTACAGACGTACACTTCAGTTGATGCGATTAGCCCAACTGCAAGACAGATCTTTTCCTTTGCACTAGGTGGTTCTTCCTAAAGAAGTGATTTAAGGCACCAAGCAATTTCATCTGTATATGAGTTTTTAATTTTTGGATGGTTAAGATTTTCTGCTGTCCTTGGATGCTGCAGTTTCATCTCTTGTGCTTTGTTTTCATTTGTATGGTAGCAGTAATGTGAAATGCTGTAGGATTGAGCACTGCTTTATGATATTTCGTAATTAATTATAATTACTTACGTTTTTTAATAAATGACTAATATTTAATCAGATAGTAGCAGCTGGAGAACAAATCTTGCCTTAAAATATGCTTTTAGCCTTGCAAACAGGGTGCCCAATTTTCTAACTCAAACACATAGCTCTTATTCCTAATGTTATTACTTGACACAAGAATGTGGGGGTTGCATAAATTGGAAAAAACCTCTATGTCAAAAGCTTCATGTGCCCCAAGGTGGTCTGTTGTGGTATCATATCCAGCAGTCCTGCTGTGTTGGATTCTGGTAGGCTTGTGATTTATTCACAGTCAAGAAATTACACTAGTTTATTTCATATCAATATTAAATAAAAAAAAACCCAGTTGTAACCATTTATCTGTCTATTTTGTTAACTGTTTAGGAACTAGTATGCATACTTAAGTGGGTAAAAGATTTTAGTATGTGTCTAAATGGTTAGAAAGTCAAGTAAGTTGTCTTATAGATCATCGAATTTGCCTTTGAAAAGTTAGCAAACTTTCTTGGAAGATGTGATATGTTTATTTACACATCCTTGCAGAGAGATTTTTGGATGATTCAAGCATTCCAGACAGACTTTTGAAACTTCCAAGACAACTGAACCAGACTGCTGCACAGTGCTGCTTTCTCTGTGTACTAACAGCTCTTGGCAAGAGCTGCTAAGCCTGCTCACTTGCTTGATATCCATTACATTTCTTAGTACAGGTGTAAAAGACAATATACACCTACCAGTCTTCTTTTTTAATGCCTCATGACTTTAAGTATTTAGAAAACACTCCATCTAATTTAGTGATTCTGGAAGCCAGTACTGTAGCACCATAAAGATAATTTTGCTATGTAAAGGCAAGAATTTCAGACTTGCCATTTTTCTGAATGTAGTTTTGAGTATACCCAACGAAGTGTAATTTATTAGAGAATTGAAGGCAATTCTTGATATATCTTCTGTGATATTCAATTTCACATGGACCAACTGCAGCTGCAACTTAAATACTAAGTTCACTTATGTTGATTCCTAGCTGTAGACCATGTGGAATTCCTTTGCAGGAAATGATGTACCTCTTTCTGAATCTACTCCTGTGTTTCATGTTTTTGCCACTGCTTGCGTATGTCCTTGGTCTTGAAAATGCAACTGTTTTCTCATGGATATTGTGTGACATAGTTTTCTTCTTGGTTATAGCAAGCAGATGAGACTCTGGATTTTGAAGAACAGATCCTGGAAGCAGCTAAATCCATTGCAGCTGCTACCAGCGCCCTTGTGAAGTCAGCTTCAGCAGCACAGAGAGAACTGGTGGCACAGGGAAAGGTGGGTGGAAAGGAAACTTGCAACAGGAAAAGCATCAAAGTGGATCTAGTCTCCTAGCAGTTCTGTTTAATCCAGAAGGAAAGGAGCTTAGGAGTGAGTAATGAAAACTGCTTAAAAACAAAAACAAAAAAAAACACCATCACTTTATCTGTTAGAGGAAAGCTGTAGTTTACTATTATAATAAAAGCACACTTGTCAAATTTAGTGTCATAATAGCAGATCTGTTCAGCCTGTTTTACTTACTATATAGCCATTTTGCTTGCTGAAAGGTCACGCATTTTTGAAGTGAATGGCTTTAACTGTTAGTTGCTTGTCTTGGAGAATCTACTCTCTTGAGCCAGCAAATAGTGCTGTGATCTGTAAAGGTAGGAATTGGCCCCAACTAAAATGAAAACTTAATGAAAAAAGGAAATCCAAACTTCAGAATTGTTTAAGCAAGTTCCTTTCATTATGGTACACAAATAAATAAGGCCATTAAGATAAGTCTGATACAGTGAAGCCCAACCCCATGTTCTTTCTCTCTTTTTACTGATTACTAGCTTAGTGATAATTGTCATTTTTGGGTATCCTCAGACAGCTGTGGTGGCGTGTACCTCCATAGAGGTACAGCCAACTGTACAGGAAATTGGCTGCTACAGTGTTTGACTAAATTCTTGCCCACAGTGAATGGCCTCAGGGTGTCAGGTGGGAGGATTTTATTGCTGGTACTGGGGGAAGCGTTTTGCTTTTGCAAAACATACAGACTCTTGATACAGACTCTCTGTACGTTTTGCAAAACGTACAGATATTTGATCTGTTCAGTATCCAGTGCTTCAGTACTACACAGTAAATGGTAATTACTGTTGGCTTTGGTTTCTCACTGACCTTTTAACTGGTCTGGAAGTAGGAAATATGGTTATATGTGAACGAGGCATGCTCTTATCCCTCATAAATTTCACATTACTTGGTGGTGGGAATTTATTTTTTTTTATTTCACCTGAAGTGGAAAGAAAATTGTTTCTAGTTTGTTGCCAGCACTACTGATGTTATGGACTCTTCAGTGGATAAACTAAGAAGAAAAATGGAATGCTTTCCTCAAATATCATTATTAAGCATGAAGGCAGTTAAGAGGGCATCCCTGTGGAGCTTTCTGTTTTGTACCTTTCCATAATGCCAGAGTCAGAAGAGATTCAGGAGTAATGTAAATCTGAATGTGTTGTAGGAACAGAAATAACTTGTATTAAAGGTCAGTTAATTGTGATCTACTGTTGAGTGTTGCTTATGCCAAAGTCTCTAGTGCAACAGATATTACTCTGGGATTTCTAAACGTGGTTCAAGGGAGGGGCAATTCTAGCTGAAAGCACACTTGCTGACTACTATGTGGACTTTGTGTCATGTACTGTGCACTGTCACAGCTGCAGGTGTTCTCCTTTTATCTAGTCTTGTTGCATGCCTAAATCTAAGGCAAAACAATTGTGTTTCCTGTTTCGTTGTAAGCCATCTCTGAACTGTTTTTCCAGGTTGGAGCAATCCCTGCAAATGCAGCTGATGATGGACAGTGGTCTCAGGGACTTATTTCCGCTGTGAGTAACTACTTCTCCTTTGTGTTAGCTTCCCTGATATTTTGATTCTAACACCTTCTCTGAAGAAACAGTATCCTATGAGAATGTGCAGTGACTTTCTTTGCTGACTCCTAGGCCCGAATGGTGGCAGCTGCAACCAGCAATCTTTGTGAAGCAGCTAATGCTTCAGTACAAGGCCACGCAAGCGAGGAGAAACTCATCTCATCTGCAAAACAAGTCGCAGCTTCTACAGCACAATTGCTCGTGGCTTGCAAAGTGAAGGCTGATCATGACTCTGAGGCCATGAGGAGGCTACAGGTACTTGTACTCTTTATTGCCAAAAACTCATAGTAGTGCAATGTAAACACTGTTTTAGTACTGCATGAACAAATCCAAAACTCAGGACAAATCCAAAAATCCAGGACCCGCCTGGATGCCTACCTGTGCAACCTGGGCTGGGAGCTGCTTTGGCCGGGGTTGGACTTTATGATCTCTGGAGGTCCCTTCCAACCTCTACATTTCTGTGATTCTGTGATCCACGTGGTCAATCTCAGGAATACGGTAGCTGAGGATGTTTACTGTTGTGTGGACTGCTGTGACAACTGAATATAGCGAGGTTTTTCTGCTTTTATTCTGCATGCAGTTAGACTCCTTGCTAACAGCTTGCAACAAATGAAGCATACTTTAGTTGGTTGCACATTAATATATTTTCTGACCTCTGCAAGATTATATGCAATAAAGTGGTCATTTCATAAATAAAGGGTTGAGTCAGTTTTCCTCTGCTTCTAGGAGGCAAGAGACATCAATTGTAGATAGAACATTTCTAAATAGAGAATCGTTGTCAGACACAAAACAAAAATCTGTTTGCTTTTACAGGAAGTGGTGGCGTGCTAATGTTAACCTTGGAGATGAGATGGTTTTAGTACTATAATGTGAATTCATATGGACTGACTTTTGTCGTGAATCTCTGGCAGAGCTATCAGGAGCTGGTAGATAGTACTGACTGTAATTCAATCTTCATTTTAGTATCCAAACTTTGAGATAAATCTGAATGAATTTTAAATGCAGAACAAAGAACACAAAGCAGAACAGAATCATGTATTAGAGACTGTTTTCTCAGCTCTGTCAGGAATTCATGGTACTCAGTCACTGTAGGCAAATATTATTAAATAGACATGGAATGTGAGAAGTTGGAAGGGAATGTGAAAAGGATAGAAGTTCAAGTACTGACTGAAAATGATCTTTGCCACTTTATCAAGCATTGCATTTGTCCCAAAATGAATAATGAAGGAAAAAGCAGTTTGCACTTGGAAATAGTGTCCTTTATCATAGCTAAACCATTTAGTTGATACCTATCAGGTATTTTTACTGATGAATTTGACAAATCTGCTGTTATTTTTTCAGCTGGCTTTTGCCCTTAGTGCAAATGTTTTCATACAGTCTAGTCAATAGGTTAGGTTTGAATGTATTATTTTTCTCTTTCCTATCCCTACAAAGAACAGCAATGCTTGTAAGGAGACATTTGTACTGCATTTTCCCATGAATGCTGATTTGGAAAGCACTGTTACAGTATCCTTTCTAAAACTTAATGAAACAAATGGAAATGTTTCCATTCTGTTTGGACCAGGTCTGGGCTAGGCAAAGCAAATTTCTGACTATTTGTTCTGTAGTAGTTTCAGGTTGGAAAAGGCCTATTCTCTTTCACTGCCTGTCACAGCACTGCAGGTACCTGCCTTTCCTCTTTATGCTGTGATGGCATTAATGTATTGGTGTCACTGACTGATCTACTCTTAGATGTTAAGACTCAAGGTGAGGTGCTGCCCTACTGGCTCAATTCAAAACTTCATTAAGCCCAATCGGTGACCAACAGTAACCACAAATAAATGCTCAGAGAAGAGTAAGAACAGGTTAGGAGTGTGTGATACTGCTCTCTTCTGTGTTCTTGGTTTCCAAGCTTTGTCAGCTCAGGAACTGTCCAAGACTGATTGAGATTCTGTATGTTACATCATCCTCAGTGGTTTCTCTCCTGTTAAATTTATCAAGCCCACCTTAACCCTGTGAAAACTTTTAGAGTCTAATCAACACTTGTTGGACAAATGATTAAGCTAGAACAGCTTTACCTATGTCTGCTGCTAGTTTCTATCTATGCAGCAGGAGTAGCTGAATGACTCTTGTAGCACACAGCTGTCAAACTTAGTTTATAGGCCAATAACTTCTCAGTCCAGGGATTCTGGTGGGGCAGTAGAAGATTCACATCCTTCCCTCCATATTGAAATCAGATGCTCTTTAGAGTACTCAGTACAAATTTATGCTGTACAGGATTACAGAAGCCAGTTTGTGTAGCTGTAAATTGATGTCTGTTTGTCCTGGGCACATTACTGCTGGAGTCTAGGTAATATGTTCCTTCTTCTATCTCAAGTAATATCTTCACAGGTGTTCCTTTTGCTCAGGAGATGGAAATATCTTTGAATGGTGACCTGTCCCATTCAGTGAAGTTGTTTCTTTGCTGAAGCACTTGAAATACATTTAGGGATCCACCTCTTGGTGTTTCTATGTACAACACATAGCTCAGTCTCTCAGAATGAGCAATCCATGGTATCTCTCAACTCTAAATCTACATCAACGCAGAGATTTCTTGCCTCTGTTCTAATATTGATGTTAGGGTGGTGGGAAGAAGGATTCCAGTAAGAGACAGGGAGGTAGTATAGATCAAATCTTTGAAATATAAAATATCAGGCATAACTTATAGGGACAAGTTTAAAGGACTGCCAATGGTATGTGGAAGATTTCATTTACGCTTCTTTGTGTAGCTCCATCTTTTAGCTGTATTAAGGAAGACTGACTTCAACCAAAGCACTGATTTTTGAAGATTATTTTGTTTTTCATGGAAACAAACAAAGAAGCCAACCAGCTTCTTGTGTAGTCACAGGAGATGCTTTAGTTTTGGTGCTCAGAACTGATGTTACAGTTATGCAATTTTGTTATTACTGAATTTCTTTTGTCTTTTCCCAAGGCTGCAGGAAATGCTGTCAAGCGAGCATCAGACAATCTTGTCAGGGCAGCCCAAAAAGCAGCGTTTGGAAAAGCAGAAGATGATGATGTTGTAGTCAAAACGAAGTTTGTGGGTGGCATTGCTCAGGTTGGTACAATCACAAAAAAACAGCAGAGAAAAACTGTCTCATGGGGAAGTGGCATAGTGTTACAGTGTCCATATGCTGTATGGCAGACTAGACAAAGCTACCTGGAAATCTGAGTTGCATGATGGCTCACTGATAGGTAACCCCTGACACAACAGCAGAGTGAAATAGTATATTACGACTACATCTCTTCACTGAGCTTTTACTATAATAGCAGCTGCAATAGTCCAATATCTTTTTTTTCCTCAATTAAATTAGTGGTTCTTCTCAAACCTCTATCAGGCACTTGAAATATCCCCTAGTCTTAATGGAGCACCAGTTTTGCATATGTGCCATCATCAAAGACAAAGATAGTAAGAGATGAGAACTGATTAAATTTCATTACATAATTTCATTATGTTCTTGTTGGAACCTGGAAAACATTTGAGCAATTCCTACTGAAGTCATTGAAACTTCTCCGGAAAATGCTTAACATCATTGTGAAATTGATGTCATAGAAAAATTGTTTTACAGACTGCACTCCTTTCTGTCATAATTAATTTTCTTTTTCTAGATCATTGCGGCCCAAGAAGAAATGCTGAAGAAGGAAAGAGAGCTGGAAGAGGCAAGGAAAAAGCTAGCTCAGATCCGCCAACAGCAATACAAATTTCTCCCCACAGAGCTGAGAGAAGATGAGGGTTAGCCTGCTGAGATTTTCTTCTTGCCTTTTTCCTTTATTCCTTTTTTTTTTTTTTTTCCTTTTAAAGATATAAGCTAAGGGGGGACAGTATAGTGAGAAGTGGTCTGACAACATTCTGGTATGTCAAGCACTTACGTAAATAAACTGCCTGTCACAGCTTTGGATGAACAGAGAGCAACAACCACTTGTTCTTTGTCATCTGATCAGCTGGGGTGCATTCTGTGATAATCAAAGTACAGTATTAAATTCATTCCTGTTCCTTCCTGGACTTACATCTCAGGAGAGAATCTTTCTCTTTTTACTGAATATTCTGAATCAGTATTATTGTCACTTTCTTGATGCTTGACACATCTATTGTTCCTTGACTTGATATAAAACATCCATAATGTTAGTAGGAAAACAGTCAAGAAATCATGCCTGTGATAGACATCACGTGAGCTGGTGGCTCTCCCCCACCCACCCTTGTAATAAGAAGACCAAGACAGAAAAGGATGTATGTCTGACTGGGAATGGTGCACAAGAGTGGTTTTGAAGAAAATGCCTGACCTGTTTGTTATATAAATGGTTCATCCCAAAACTGGAGGAATTCTCTGCACCTGTTTGCACTAGTATTATTACTCTCCTTGTCTGATAGCAGCAAGCTTCTGCTTGCACAGTATTATGGTTCCCAAAATGTGGCAATAGCCATTCTTCAAAGAGTGCAGAAAACCAAGAAATGGAAACTTTGTCACTGCCTCAGTAATAGCAGGTTCATGAAGGAAAATGCTCTTCCAATTATATACCTCTAATGTGTGACTACTTTTGCAGTATTATACACACATACACATGCTCTCATATTGGACTGAATAGTTTGTGTTTTGTTTTCTAGTTTAAATTATCTGGTTTGTACTGTGGGATTTCTGTTAGAATGTATGCTAGTTAAAAAAGGGAAATACCCAGTACAACAAAAGACTATCACAACTCTTGGTATTCTAATTTCTAATTTCACTTGTAATTATTTTGTTTCGAAACCTGTGGGTATTGTAGGAGAAAAGAGTAAGTGATTTACAAGTAGACCTTTCTTGTAATATAAAAAAATTTTGGACTCTAGGGAGTTTATTTTCATACTTGGAACTGATGAAAATGTACTCACCAAAGAATTGCAGAGAAGGAATAGCAGCAGTCTAAGCAGCTGCAGAAAGGTACTGTATGTTCTCAATATCTCTGTTGTGACCTAAACAATAGCAACATGGGTAGTGTGAATAAAAATATTTTATCCTGTCAGAGAAAGAACACAAACTACAGCAACTTTAAGTAACAAAAGCTAAACTATTTGAGTAACTACAGAACCACCATTTTTCCTAACAGCAATTTCCAACATACCTCTGTTCAAGCCCTCTTAAAAAGAAAAAAAAAAAAAGTCAAGTCTATTTGGGTCAAAGGTGTTGCTGCTACAGTGCTCCTGAAGGCTGTGCTGTCATTAGATATCTGTTACATACCTCCAACTGAGCCTGTTATGTTATAAGCATACCCATCTAGTCAATATTGCAGAAGTGCTTGTCTTGTAGACTCAGAAGTAACCCCTAGTGATATGTTTATGGGTTTAGATAGTGCTAACTCTTCATTTAAGTTACTTGCATGACATATAATTACCAAGAATTTTGTCACGCTAGTGTTAAATATATAGGAAACATGGTTACAGAATTAATATTTGTGTGTATGAAGATTTTCTTTTTTCGTCAGAGACTCTTCTCTGATACTGAAATATTTCAGATTCAGTTGAATTGTTGGAGAATCTACACTGAGAGGGGGAAAAAAAAAGGCAGATCCCAGGTAGAACTGCTGGCCTTGGCAGATGTGCTGTGAAGTGTTGGCATGTCCATACACAAACCCTTATATCAGACGCAGGCAATTCTCAGTTCTGCGATTTCCAGTTCAGCACAGTTGATATTTTTCTTTCTTTCAACTGTTACACAGTGAATTCAGTGAGTAGTGTCACAGAATCTTAGGTAGAAAGGTAAATCAGTATAATTGTTGTAAGACCTAAATAAAGACAGCTCCAGGTGACAGGGATTTGCTGCTGCTGCTGGTAGGTCAAGCTTCTTTGCAGTTTATGGCTCTTTCTCTTTTTTTAAATCTAGGTAGCCTCACATTCCCATCTCTATTTTTGGGTAGATCTTCCAGACAGATTTGTTACTGTTCCTCTTTCAAGCTATGTTTGACCTGTTTAATTTCATCAAAGCAAGAAGAAAGATGATGCTGTTCTTAGTACCATGACAGTATTTTACTGTAGGCATATATAATAACGTTGAAATATATTTTGATCAGAATGGTATTTTCCAGATTGAAAAAAGCAAAAAGCCTGATCAAATGCAACAATACGTGGTGGAAACTGCATAGCTAGGATATTTTATCATCATGTAGATGGGAAGAGCATGCTCTAATTGTGTACCAGATAAAGGTGTTTGGAAAGTCCATTTCAGCTCAGTTATTTTGAGGCCTCTCAGTTTCAGATTTAATAATCCCTCTTATCTGACAGGAAGTATTATTCTTTTTTCTCCTTAGTTATGTGCTCCACAGAGGAAACACAGTCATCTTAAGTGACTGAACTTGAACAACTCTAAGTGTTTTGTTGTTTTTGTTTTTTTTAACTGTGAACTTTGGGTCTTGATCTGGGAAACTTTCAGAGAATATAAGCTTATCTAAAAGCTTTCTTTTTCAATTTATACTTGCTGTTATAATTTGCAGTACCACTGAAGTCCAGATGTGCGCATCTGTGGAGTTTGGAACTAGTCCGTGCGTTTGTTTGGCACAGAAACTTGCAGCAGGAAGTGACAAATTGGGGTAAGGGATGGAGGTTGATTAATAAGGAAGGCAGATGTTTACTTTGTGCTGTTAACTTGTGAAATGGTAAATGGGCTCTGTTGTATCTCACCCTTCTTCATGTGGATTTCACTTAAAGAAATTGTATGCAAATTAAAAGCAAAATGCCTCAAAGTTGTTTGTGTACAACTAGTCTAGTGTTGTTTTCCCCAAGTGTCCAGAAAATAATTTGGATGGAACGTTTTATCATGTATAAGCTTTTCATTTCTGCATCAGAAGCTTCAAAGTAAGAAAAGATTTAGAACAAAAATTGATGGCTAGACTCTTGTTTCATCTATGCCTTCCCCTTTGACTTTCTGTATCTTCATTACTTAATTCCTAATGAGGGAATGGATAAATGTTTTAGAAGTTTCTCACTCAAAATATATTTAGCTTGTAAGCACATTTGCACTCTTAATTGGACCAAACTGTTAATATGCTCACACCAGAAGAATGGCACGTGCCATCACTAACCTTACCTCCCCTAATGTCTTCTAAACCTACAGCTTTAAATACTTTTGTGGTTTATACTGTAAATGTTTTGTCATTTTGTAACTGCATAGTAACTGACAGATTAGTTGACGTGACTCCTGTAACCTATTTTTCAGCACTCACAGCAGTGTAAGTTAAACATGCTGTAGTTGTTCCTGATTATGGAACGACGTGTTTCTGTGGCACAAAGGTTGATGCCAAGTGCAGAAGCTGGATGGTCATTTGAGATGTTAGTCTGTTGCAGATGGCTATTTTGATCAACTTAAGTATCTGCAGGGAAGTCTGATTAATTGCCTTTGATGCACAGGCTGCATCTGGCTCGTGAGCTATGTTTTCTTTTACATGTGAACTCTGTCCTTGGGCCCAGAGGATCACTGAGTGGAGAATGCTACAGAGATCCTTAGGCAAACATCACTAAGTGCATGCTGCACAGGGCAGAGCCACGCAGGGATATTTCAGACCAAAAGACCACATCCCTACTCTCATCAGGGTGGTCATGGGGATGGATGCTCCTCCAAACTCATGCCATTTTTGTTCAGCAACATGCAGGAAGACCTGGTACTGAGGCACAACAGCATTCATTTCTTCAGTATCTGGTAGTTTCAGTATTGTCAGAGCATGGTCTAACTCAGCTGCCAGGTATCAGATGAGAACTGTTGGACTTAGTGCAATAGCTGTTTTCAGCCTTATGTGAGCTATAAAGTGGTCTCCAGAAGGCATGGTAAAGGCGGTGCTAAGCTGTGTGTGTTGAGGAACTGCTGCACAAAGCTGATACTGTAGAGGAGTTCCTGGGCCACAGTGTTTCAGCACCAGAGAAACTTAATAACAGAATAAGGTCAGGGAGCAGGCAGAAGCAACCATGTCTTGAACTGTGAAATGATAAACACGTAACAGGTTCATATCTGACAGCATGAATTTGTTTTATACAAAGATAATTATTTGTCATTTATTGAGCTACAGGTACTTGACGTTTTGTCACGTTTTGACTTTTTAAAATATAATAAATCAGTAGAGACTTCTATTTTATCTCAAATTAGTGCACTTTGTTGCAGCAGAAGAAGCTCCTGCTCAAGACATTGTGGTAAGTATATGCCAGAATATCTAGAAGTAGTGAACTCTCATTTTAACATCATCTTTTTCCATTAAAGTTTTACACCCAACAAGGTACAGAGGAGTTCACAGTCACGTTGCTGCACGTGTGTAACTCTTATCTGGACTCAAAAAATAAATCATACATTGTATTTTTGTCAACACCAACAAAAATGTATAAATAATTTATTGCATTTTTGTCTATGCCAACAATAAGCCCTTAAAGGAATTCCTCTTCTGTTGCTGTTTTGGTTCTGTATGAAAGTATTTGTGACTTATATTTCATTTATTGTCATGCAAAGGATTGTTTTTCTATTCAATTGAAATAAGGCAGCAGTATCTATCTGCAGTGTGGGGAAAAGGCAGAATTCCCATCTGAAGTCTGCTGTATAGTTGAAAATATGAATGCTTGCTTTATGTCAGTAACCCTTCAATATCCTTAAAGCATGTTAAGTACACGTGTATATAGAAGGCAAACACCAGTTATTCAAGGGTTTCTAATGTTGGTTTTGTTGCCATGTTTCTTGGTTATTGTTTCCATTTTCTTCAGCATCTTTCCATGTCACATATTTCCATGTCACACAGTGTTCTGTGTGTACATATATACATATTACTTCATCTGCTACATGAAATCTACTCCAGATTTCTTATCAGTTTCATTTCTGATAGTCCGATACTGCTGTTTGGCAGAGTGGCTGGTTTTGACACTCAGTGTGATATTTTTTGTATTGCGTGTGCTCATCAGTTGGATCCATCACCAGATGTGTGTATTTTGTTGCTGATGATACGGTGACTTTCTTCCCTGTGGTCTCCACGATGGAAAGAAGACTGAAGATGCTCTTTTTTCAGGGTTGATTAGCTCAGTAATGAAATGGCAGATACAGAGGCACTGTGTATTCAGAAACTGTAGGGAAGTTAATTCTTTGTGCTTGTACAGTAACATCTGAAGACAGTAAGACTAAACCATGTTTTTTTTTTTTTTCATTATTTTTAAGGTAATAATATGTGGGTTTTAGCCTCTGCTATTTTGGATAACATAAGGCTTATATCACAGACATTGTAATTCTTTACCTGCAATTTTCTTTAAGTATATTTACATATTTAAAAAATGGATAGGAGGGGATGGTGATTTCTCAGTGTCCCAAAATGTCCACTGCAAGAGTTTATCCCACTTGCAGAGGTTTTCTTTTGTCATGTTACCTGTAATTTATATTCCTATGAAGTCAGAATCTCTTTATTCAAAATGTCAGGTAGAACTTGGAGCTCAGAAGTTCAGAACTCTTGAAGATGAAAATTCCTTCATGGTCCAGAGTTAAATGTTGATTTAGCAGTCTCTGAAGTGCTTTGAGGTTTAGAAGAGATGCTACATAAAGGTAGTAAACATTAAAAAATAAATATATTTTTTTCTTAATACAGTTCTTGCATTTAAAGTGCAGGACTTCATAATGTTAGTTGTTATCTGCAGTCCTGCACAGATTATTGTTCAATACTTTCTAAGCTGTTTGTATAATCCTTTTGTTTTGAAATGATTGCAAGTAGCATGCTTCATTGAATACAGTACATTTTCTGTGCCTGTTTGTTAGGTGCAGTTAATTGAGCTTAAAGATCAGTGCAGCTGTTTGTTCCAGCATTATAGTTGATGATCTTTCAGTTGAATCTGCATTTCATATTTTTAAGTTATTGATTAAAATGATTACTTGAACGTAAGTAAACATATTGTTCACCTGCTTGAAAGATTGGTCAGATTCTGGGGCAGTGGGTATCCCATAAATGTTTGCACCATGGTGTAACTTTTCCAGTTTGACAGCAAATTAATTGCATTTTATTGCAAACGTGCTGTCAGATTTTACTTCTATATGCTTTGTTTGTGAAACAGAAAAGGTGTTTAAGTTCCAGTTCAAGAAATGTTATAACATGTATTTACGTTATTTAAAAAGAAGAAACTCCTTCATATTCTTCCTTCTATATAGTTATTTTTAACTTCAGTTAAATGTGATTTAAGCCCATCCTTATGGGATTTCCCAAATGATGGTGTTTCAGATACTTACACTATGCAGAACCTTTAAGCTTTACTATATACTGCTAGTCAGAACTGTCTTTTCAGTTGTATCTATCCCAATATTACTGTTGTGGTTTTCAAGTATTAATACAGTTGTGGACTGAAAAGCACTGCAGATGAGATGCTCTTGTTTTGATAAGAGCAAATTTTCCTGTATTTTACATAAAAGTGAAATTACGTTGCAGGAGACAGCTTGTTCAAGTCCACTGAGCAGGTTGGACTGAATGAAGTAACTAGTTTAGTTACTTACTGTGAGTCAGGAACAAGGTAGACCAGCAGAAGCCTTGTCAAGGAAAGGGTAAATATTAACCCTATTTATATACCATTTGGTTTCTAAGTATTATTTTTTATATTAAATCTTTGGTACTATGATAGCTCCACCGAAATCAGACACATTCTTTTCCTGTAACTATACAGCAGAGGGATTTAAACAGTGATTGTGATTGGTGCCAAGAACAACTCTGTCTTTCACTGCCAATGCTTTATACAAACATCCTGTCTTCCAGAGCTGAAATTAATCTGCAAGAATCTGTGCGCAGTGCTTTGGCTTTGCTTCATGCAGCCACTTCTGTTAAGGCACTGGTTTTCAGTTCTTTTCCAGCTTTTACTTAATGCTTTATTTTTCTGTCATTTTCTACAAGAGAAGTGACAGCTGTAGTAATTTGGACAAAGCTCTTGCAGGCTGTTTAAATCAGCCTCCTGCTTTACAAAAGCTGCCTGCAAAATTTGATGAAAGTCCTGAGGCACTGAAGCCTTCTACTGTGACACTTCTAGCAACAGAACCAGTTTTGAAGTTTACTTACAGATAACTTTAGTCATCCATGTGAGAATTAGGCATTAACCACACCACAGTAAGGACTCCTGTCTGTCTACAGTTACTTTTTGCCTTTGGCTGTATAAGTATGAGAATCTTGTCTCTTCTAAATATCCATTCTTTGTTTGCATTTTTTAATAGCATGAAATTGAAATTGCACTATATTTCTAACATGCTAGCACAATTGCTCTAGATCCAATCTAAGGACTGTATCTAGTTCTCTTTTTTCTATTAAAATTAT
Source organism: Cyrtonyx montezumae (assembly GCF_038088225.1). NCBI lineage: Eukaryota > Metazoa > Chordata > Aves > Galliformes > Odontophoridae > Cyrtonyx > Cyrtonyx montezumae. Next base: position 18,551,153 of record NW_027071903.1, read on the forward strand.
TGGCTATATTTAAAAAACAAAAAGAAAAAAAAATCATGGCATGCATTGTAAAGTTGGTGTGAGACATCTGGTAGCTCAAGCACAAGTTACATGCTTATACTTGTGACATTTCTATATCTTTTATTGGGGGGAGAGAGGGGGGAGTTCATTACTAGCAGTTTAATGACTAATGGACTTGAAATTTAGAATTGAAGCAATCCAGTCACTGTGGGAATCTTTGGGTTATGACCTAAGACAGAGGCTTAATAGGAAACAAAATGAGTGTATTCTTCAAACCTAAACTGAACTTGTGTCCCATAAAATCATTGGAGATTTCAGATAAATGTTTATTTCTTTTTTTGTTTGTTTGTGGATTTTTATATTGGTTGTTTTTTGTTGTTGTTGTTTTTATTTTGTAATTGGTTTTGCCTGTTTTCATCTACTCATGGTTGCCTTTTGTGCCTTGAAAGTTAGCATGTTTCAGTACGTGGAGCTTTAGTCGCAGCTGTGTCTGTGTGGGGAGAAACTAGGGCTCTTGGAGGTTTCTTACCAGAATCAGGAACAATATGCCTTCTGAGTTGAGAGCAAATCCTCCACTGTATTTATCAGCTGCTGTTAGTGACATGACACTCAGTCCCTACATTTATGAAACTACATTATAGGAACAAAATTTGACCCTTCAGGTATGATCAGTGAATGTTTGCATGAATAGATTTGAAATTATGTGAATTTAAGCAGTGCAGACATTGTAGGAATGTCTGTGTTATGACCTAAGACAGAAGAACAGCAGGAAACAAATTGGATATATTTTTTAAGACAAGCCAGAAATTTTGCTTCATGAAATCAGTAGTGATTTCAGTTAAATGTTTGTGAGCCAGCATAACTTTAAGCATGTTTCTTTTTGCCTCAGGAAATGAAAACGAATGAGAACTTTGGTATGAACATGTTGCTGATCTCTTTTATGTATTGCTGATCTCTCCTGACCCAGAACTGTGTGTTACTGAGATCATCATTTCAGATACCAAAATTGTGGGGAAATAAAATAGACAAGTTCAAACAGAAGACCACAGAAGAACATCTTCAAAGTCATTCCATTGTGTTTGGCTTATAAGTCCCACTGCCATTCTCTATCATTTGGTCATAAGGCTATTTTAGGGTAATTCTCTTGCCAAACCACTGCTGTGATGCCTGTGATACTTCCAGATCCCGTGACCATCAATTCAAGCCACAGAGAGAATTTTCTGGTAAGCCTGACTGTTCTAGAGTCGTCGCTGATCTCTTCAAAGTCATGTGAGTAGCTCCTTATTACATGACCAGATCAGTCACATTTTGGTTTGTCCAAGATCTTGTTATCCAAAAGGAGGCTAGATGCAAAACTTCCTCTTGAGGACTTCCCTATTCCACTAGAGAAACTGTAAATATGCTGAGCACCTCCTAGACTAAATGATTTGTAAGATAATATAGGCTGCTAGTGTACTCATACCTGAAGAGGTCAGAGCCTATTCAGATCTTCTTCCCTTTCTTAAGGGTAACAGGCACTAAAAAGATAATTTTCAGCTTGTGGTCCTTTTATGAAACTATTTGCTAGTGGCAGAGTTCGCTCTTTGGTCCCCAAGTGGATTTATGAGTAAATTCAATACATATGTGGATAAAGACAGGAGGTGTTCACTTGTATTCCATTGTTTCACACTTCTTTTTCCATGCTTAACATGTAGGATAGCTATTAATGTATTAATTGCCTTCTGAGTGGAGGGAGGGATGCTGGTTATAGAATAGGAAGTTGCCTATGATTTGGAGGCATAGGGGCAGTAAAGCTGGCACAAGTTTGGGGCTGGCACTGGGTTTTGCAGAGACCTCTGCAGGTCAGGTGAGTCACACTGCAGTGGAATCAAGGTGCCAGCGAAGATATGCAGATTTGTGAATGTCTGGAAGTGTGGCTGGACACCAAACATCACTCCACAGAAATGTCTAACTCCTGTGGTGGAGAAAAAAAAGCCTCACTGAGCAAGAGCAAGGTGCAAAGCATTAGATAACAACTTCTGACCTTTTTATAGACATTATGAAAGATACTGCTGCAAAAAGGAAATGATAAAGGTTAGCGGAGATTGTTGTCACTATCTGAGAACTCTGTAGTGACGGTGCGTCCCCGACCCAAAGGTAAGCAAGCCTGCACCAATATGGTGTGATGAAAGAGTTCATCTTTTATTGCCCGAGGCCCTCACTTATATGCTATTGCCTTCATCTATGCTCACTCCCACTAGGGCTGCATCCTATAGTACTATGCCACATACCATACTATCCAACTGTCCTACTACCACACATATTCAGCTTACATATTCTGCTCATCTATGCTTAACTAACATCTATAACTGTCCCAGTATTTTCTACTACAGGAGATACACTCCTATTGTAAATTATAAATCTCAGGGTCAGGAAATGCTGTGCTACTTTCAGATTCCTAGAGGAGCTCTAAAAATACATAAATTGAGAAAGCAAGCACGAAGTATTTGAGGTTTGTTTCAGATTTCTGTTTCCAAGCAAGGACTGTATTACCTGTAGTTATTCCCTGCTAGTAAGAATTAACTGCAGAATCCATTCAGCAAAAGCCACTGTCTACTGAGTACTGGTGTTCTGTGATGCTGGGATGGCCATGCTCTGGGAACAAGTTTCCCTAAGTGTTGAAAGGGGTAAGTCAGACTGCAGTGATGCTGTTGGTAATGAAAGTAAGACTCACCTGCTGGATTACAGGACTATGTTTAAAATAAGGTATGTTGCTTTGGTCCTTTCTGATCTTGCAGACAAGTAGATGGTGGCCTTTGAGACTTTGGGAATTTCTGAGAAGCAAGGCCACCTTCAGAGTTCAAACAGAAACACATGCTATAACCAGAGCACGTTGAAAGCTATGACCTCATTTCTTGGAACTTTAACAGCTGTATAGCTCAAAGACAAATAACTCATCCCTGGCTGGTCCATCTAATAACACAGACATCCACAAAATGTCTGGCTTTTTTTCTTTATTTTCCCACTTCTTGGCATCGAATTCCCTGATGTTGTTCCCCTTCTGGACTAAGAACACATACAGTCTGCTCTTGAGGAGTAATCTTGCATCCTGCTGAAGGTTTGTTTCCACAAGGGTACATGGTCCCTGGAAAATTCTAGTGATTCAGCAGTACTTGTCCAGATTCAAGTGCAACCTCTTCCATCAGCAGTGAGTGTTTCTGTCATTTCATTTGGGTTTTCAAAGAAAAAGACATCTCTCAAAATTCTGTTGGCAGCTCTTCAGCCCAGCAACTGCTTCCACAAAGCCCCAGTGAGCTCTGTAACAAAGCTAGTGCCCCTAGAACCAATTCTAGGTGGTAGTGCTGAATACACTGATGATTTTTTATTATTTTTCCTGCAGAAATCCTTGTGATCAGAAGTCTTGAGCTGGCAAACCACAGCATTTCTAAGGGTGTAAATTCTGAAACTGAAAGGAGAGAAAAGTGTCATGGGAGCGAAGTGGCGATGTTTTGCTAAAGAGTCTGAGAGAGGGTATGAAACAGTTGCATGAAAACAACAAGAAGTTAAGTACAGAGCTGGGAGACAGGCAGCTGTTTAAATTCAGAACAGTTGGCATAAGAAGAATTGTTATGTACTGGTCCTGAATGAGGTTACATACAAAGATATTTCATGGCCATCAGAGCAAGGAAGCACTGGACTTGTCTTTAAATACAGCTAGAGAAGAGTTGCAATCAACCTTATTTTGACATCACAACTGAGGAGCAGGTTTAGACAGTCACGGGGCCCTTCTGCTTCTGTCTCTTACAGATGACACTGAAATGTGTGATGGTAGGCCACTGCTAGCTTCACAGGATAATCAGCCTGAAATTAAACAATTTCCCAATGACTGTGGGCTGTGAAAGCTTAACTGAGCCCTTGGAGAACAGTGTTCCAGCATAATGCTGTGCTTTCTCTATCTGCTGGGATGGTATTTCATGGTGATATGCTTCTCATGCATATATCATGGGAAACATTCTGTTCTGTAAGATCAGATACAACTGTGCCCTATGTAGCTGAAGTTAGTGTTCAAGCCACTTCTGCTGACTGCCGTAATCTTAAAAGCAGCATGGATTTCAAAACCCTGCTTGTGCCTGCATTCAAGCCAAACTACACGCACTTGTGTTAGTGCATTCGGTTTATCTCTTTGCAATTACTACCCAACACTGAAAGTTTTCAGATTCTTTCATCCAATCTACCAGTTTTAATGCACTTTTCAATGCTTTCCTGGAGGTCCCTGCAGACTGTGCAGGGAGTTTTTTCTTGTCTAGTTGGTTAAACCAAGAAGATGCAAACTATTATGTAGAATATCTTGTAGGAGTCTTCTCATGCAGTCCTGAATTTTATAAGCTGCCCTTCACTTCCTCAAGTTAGGCTCGTGTTGAAGTCTTTACCCTTCTTCTCACAGCCTGGCCTACTCTCCTGGACTTTCTTTCGTTTGTTATTCATTCCCAAAGTCAAGCATGGAGTCTTGAAGCTGAGGACTAGATAGAAAGGAAGATTACTTGAGTGGTTGCAACTGAGTGCCTTTATGCTGCTGCTCTGCTTCATTGCTTCTGAGTCTGCTGTTTTTCTTCAAGGGGGCACTTTCTAATAAAGCCTGAACTATTGTTGAAAGTTGCATTTCCTGCTACACAGAGCTCTCAACCAAAACATAAATCAAAACAAGAGCAAACTCAGTGTGGACTCTGGCAAAGACTACCCTCTCTTCATATATAAAAGGGAAGCATTTAGCCTGACCTCATAAAAGAGAGAACTTAAAGGACTGTTCTACTCTTTGAAATCATACCCTCGATGGAATGAAATAAAATGCTGACATGGGAATTTCAGCGGCTCATTTCACATTCTGCTCAGCCCACTGTACTTCCTGAGCATGAACTGGCCATTGCCTCATACCACGAAAATGAAGGTTATTGGGTCACTGGCTGCTCAGCAAGGAATTTCTCAAGGGTGTAGACGAGTGCCCAGAATAACATTTAACGAGGTCTGGAAAAAGGTGACGGCTACAAGCAGAGAGCTCTTCAGAGTTTTCAGAAGCACACAGCTCTACAGAAAATCTTTTAGAAAATCTGCTTCTAAGATCCATGGAGAGAAAGAGCTAAGGGAGAGTCTGCGTTGCTCGTAGCTTAGTAACTTTCTTCACATATCACATGAGCCTGTGCTATATGCAGAAGAATCATCTCGAGGTTTGGTTTTTTGTCTGGGCAGTGCCTGCAGTACTGACTTCTCCCCACTTGGCGGCAGCACTGAGCACAGCCGCGGTAGTGCGCGTGCGCGCGGCCGGGGCGAGCTCCTGGCGGTCACGTGCGGAGCCGAGCCAATCGGGTGACGGCGGCGTGCATAGGGGTGGAACGGAACGAAAATGGCCGCTTCCCGGATCGGAATCGCGATCGAGCACATAATCGGAGAAAAAAAGCCGCGGAATCCTAAACGGGGAGGCGGGAAATGTCGTTGAGTTGATGGTCTAAAAACGGGCTGCTGGCTGGCACCTTTGTGCACCGCAGCAGTGGGAGTGTTTTATTTGCGCGCATGCGCAGTACCGTTCGGAGGACTAAGCACGATAGAGATTGGCGGACTTGCTGTGCAGAGCGGTCGGAACGCGCATTCGCCGCTTCCGCGTTTCTGCGCGCATGTGCTGTGCTTTTTTTTGGCTCTTGATCCTATTTGCTTCCCGAATATGTCGGGCAGACTTTTCATATGCAGCCAACCCCTCTACGTGTCAACTGTACCCTGGAGTGCAGCTATGGCTGTACTGTCATGGAGAGCAGGACTGCCTCTTCCACTGAAAAATGCTGTAAATTCTCTGTATGTGCTGCGTGTAACTCCTTTCGTCCAAGGGAAGGGCAGTATCTGTTTTCTCTGGATTGTTTACCAGACCATAAAGAACAATTCAGTGTTTTTGTTCACTAAATTGTAGAATGCATTGTTTGACCATGGAATACTGGGATTCCCACCAGCTGGGCAAATGCAGTAGCAGATAAATACCAATTAGCTGAATCTTGAGAAGTGCTTTTACTATAGTAATTCAAACCTGTTTTACTCAGGCTCTCTCTGCACTTAACCCTGGTGATGATTTGGCTGTGAACTTGGAGGCTCGCCCTGAGCACTTCAGCAGAGCCTATCTCAGCCATGCCTACTAGTGCTGACAGTTCTTGTATGCCTGAGAGAATGACCCACTTCTGTTGTCTTTTGCATTCGCTCACTGTGGGAGTGTTTTGAACACGTTTCCTGCCCGTGTTGATCTGTTCACACTCTCTCTTTGCCCACAGGAGGGAGGTAAACTACTGAGGAAGTCATTGTTTCAGTGGTCAATTCATTGGGTGAAGATTGCCTGTTTCATTTCCTATTTGTTATTTGCCTCTGGGCTGAGAATAAGAGAAAAGCAAATGTAAGCTCTATGAATCCTAAGCAGTGTTTCTGGTGTTTGAAACCACTGAACTTGGCTTTACTTGAAAGAAGCTGTGAGACTGGGGGGAAGGGGAAGTAGGGAAACTTCTTCATATGGTAGGTTCCTGGAAGATTTTTCTCCCAGTCCAACTCAGCCTCATGCACTTCATTGGATTTGTTAATGCTGCTCTGGGTTCCCTGCCTCCTCTCAGAGCTGATTTAATTTGTTAGCACTGCTCTGTGGGCAGCAAGAAGGTGGTCTGAAACCTGTAGACTTACAAGCAGGGTTTAGATTATGGCAGAACACGTAGTTAGGGACTTCATCAGAGGTATGAAGAGCAGAGGTAGATGCACAGCTAACTCACAGCTGCAGGTGCTGTTTGTGCTGTCCTGCTGTAAAGGTATGCAGTGGAGCAGCATGAGTATTCCTTTTCTTTCATGGAGTGTTTCTGACTTTTCCTATTCCTGACTCACAGTGCGAGCTGGTTCTAGCAGCTACAGGAGCCACTGCTTCTGCTACTTCACTTGATTCTACAAGCACAACTACTGTTCACTTCTTCTGCAAGCAATATTGATCTGTCAGTTTTATTTCAGGACAAGTGTAAAACTGCAAATAGACCAGTGATCACAGTTCCACAGAGTGCCCCTGTACTACTGGGGAGATGAATTCTATAGACAGGCAAAATGAACAGATCCTGAAAATACTTGTGGAGTAATTTTTGGCTAAAAGAACCATTTTTATAATAGGTAACATGAGAACAAAAAGCACAGGGCAGCACAGGCCGTGGAAAGCTGTAACTTAACACAAAATTATATACTGCATGTTGTTTTTTTAAAAAAAAATGTAAGTAGTGCTTAGCTATGATTAGAAGAAATCTAAAACATCTGCTAGAGCTCTTAAATCATGGAAAGTGGGAAGAATTCAGCTAATTCTGGGGAACAAAAGAATAAGGAACTCGGTGGAATTTATACATCTGCCTTAATATGCCAAACGTGCCCCACTACTTGTTATCACTAATGCTAAGCAGAAATGACTACATCGTTGTGCAAAACTTCTATTAACAACTTAGTCTGCAAGCCTGAGAGCTGAATTTCTTTTACCATTGAGCGGAATGGTTCTTGGCAATTTTCTCTCTTTTCTTACTGAGTATAGACAGTGGCACTCGTTTTTCTCAGTAGAGTGTGACATTAAGGTAAGACATTAATGATACGCTTAGGGCAGAGGGAAAATTTGGCCTCACTTCTGAACTGCTCTTAAAACAAACAAACAAATTATATAATCATTTGAGAAATGGAATAACTTACGTTGCTTCCTCTTCATTTACATCCCCTTAAGATATTCTGGGTGAAGCAGATCAACCAATGAACTTTGCCTTCTGTTAACATACCTTGGAATAGTTCAGCATAGTGCTTATCCAAGCTGTTCAGCATCATTCCACTCCTGTCCCCTTCTTGTGAGACCCAGAAAATGAAGCAACAAATAGTTTCTTCTTTCTTCCCTTCTCCCCTCCCCCAAATTTAAATTATACCATTTTTCTTATTTCTGCTGTTCAGCTCACAATCAACTGCGCTCATCGTGAGAAGGAAGCAAACAAGGGGAGTTTCTCAGCTGTGGTAACCTACAGCATTAACTATGGCAAAGAGATGAGAAGGCCTTCCTCAGAAGCAGCTTGTTTTTTCATATGACCACATCTGGTGTCCAATCTCCCATTTAGAATTTGAGTATCTCCAGATGATGTTGCTGTGAGAAATCCAGCTGTACAGATGAGGAAGCTAATATTGTCTGTGTTTTTCTACTTGTCACAGCTTCTTTTTTGTGCCTTCTTTGAGGTACAGATCATTGATAAGAAGGGCAGAGATTCATTTTGTACACAAAATTGATATTGTTTACCCTTTTCTGCATTATATGAATGATCAGTCTCACACATTTCTGTCCTTATTCTAAATTATCTGTCATGTCCATGTTGAAAGACTGACCATTACGAATGCTGTCCAGCTGCTAACTTGAAAACCAGCAATTGTCATCTTGTAGCACTAGATAGCTCTGTACAACCTGTGAAAGCCTTCCAAAAGCAGAGCTGTGCAGACTTTCTCCTTTGCGTGTGCCAGCGTGCTGACTTTTGGGCAGGGGCTCATTTCCTTCAGTGCTGAGGGCACCTCTAGCTATCACACTGCATCCATCCAAGCCACTATCTTAGTTTTCTTTAAAGGAGGGAGGAGACAGGGTCAAGTGCAACTGCTGGTTATTTGTGTGGTAAAAATGCAGAGGGAGGAGCTGCAATTGTAAAGGTTCTCTGTTAAAATCTTTTTTTTTCTTTTTTCTTTTTTGTTGATGAGGTGAACCTACTGCTGTGCTGCTCAGGCATATGCAGCTCGCAGGGCGCATTGAGATGTTGAAGCAATACCATATTTGGCCACTTCTCTTCACCGTCCTTCTCTAGCTGCAGAGAAGGCTTACGAATATGCTAGCATTCCTGGGTTGCTGCTCGACATGCATTAGAGAGATCTGCTTTCCATCTTCAAGGCTGTCAAGCAGCTTTTAAGAAATGCTGACTGATTTAAAAATGAAACAGAAAAATGACTTTCAGTACAACTTAAGTCAGTCCCTGTGTATTTCTCCCCCACCTAAGTAATATGTTCTCTCAGTTTTCAGTTTTGAACTTGTATCATGTTTGCTTGCATACATAAGATCTTAGGGGCTACTCCTAGTAGTGCATATTAATCTCTAAATGATCCAAGTCTGAGATTTTGCAGCTAAACTGTCTGTGTTATTTTCTTCCATAATTGATCAAGGTGTTTTGACTTTCTTCCTAAAGAAATTGAGTGTGTTAGGAAAAGGAGTCATACAGCAAGAGCAGCTTGTTTGAGGGAAAAGCATGGAGTAAGCAGTATGTCACATTTTGTGGTTTTAAGGAAACTTTATGCTACAAAATAGAACGTTGTGTTGTGGACTTGAAGTGCTTAGTAAAGAAAGGAAAATTCAGAATGTAACTACAGTAGTCTTAAAGCTCTTTATGCTGAAAAGAGTGAGTAATGGAAATGGTGTGGAGAAAAGTAAGTGGCTAGTGTATATAAATGTACTTCTTTGCTCCTAAAGTCTAACAGAAAACAAAGCTGGACACCAGGGAAGTCTCACAATGAGACTTCAGTGAAATAGGCAGTTTTAAGACTGTCTCATTATTTAGATAGGTAGATAAAGATATCTAAAACCTGATATAGATGTTCCAGGATGCAGTCTTCTGCCAAGAAGCACAGCCATGTCTGTAGGCTTTGAAGGGTAAATGGTTAGATATGTTATGTCATTATCTAAGGCTTGGAGATTCTTCTTCATTTGAAGAAAGAAAGGAGTGGTCCCTCTGAGTGAAAGATGCACTGTATCTTGGCCTGCAGGTATTGTGCTGTAGCACTTCTGAAAATACAGCTATAAATTCTGAATGAGTCCTGGTAATAGATGTGGCACGCAAAGAAAATTCAGTCCTTGCATGAAAAGCTTTGTGTTACTTTTTTTGCTTTTTCCATGTCTTGTCACTAAGAAGCTGACTGCTGTTTTCTGTATTCTGGTAAAAGTCCAGAATAACTGTGCTCTTAATTCTCAGCTCTTTTTCTCCCCTCAGTGACAGGTGTGCTGCTCTGCACAAGGCTCTTCAAGTGCTAACATTAGAAATTCACCAAGTATGCACAGCAGAACACATGTGAAGTGTGTTGGAATCAAAGGCATTGAAAGAGCACCAAGTATTATTTTTAACTAAAAAATAACCTACAACCTGTCAAGTATTCCCCAAGACTGTTCATCCCAAGGTTTTTAACAGCTTCCCATGGTAAGGAAAGGAGCTGTATATTTTAGCTCACCCAGAGTAGAGATTCGTTCTTCTCAACTAACATTACAGTACCATAAACAAACTGATCAGAGCTGTAATAGGCCTCCCAGGCCAATTCCCTTCATTCTGTCTCTTTAAGTGTACATACAAATGCACTCATACAGCACTGGAGTATTCAGAAGCAAAGCAGTAATGATTTTTGCTGTCAGCTGGGACACTCCCTGGCTTCTTTCAGAGTCCATTGCAGTGACAAAGGCTAGACTTCTGTGCCATACTAGTGATGGTGTCAGGAGATGATGTTAACCTGTTTGGTAGATCTTACACTATCTTGGTTCCTGGAGAGCTTTGCAGAAGTCCCTAATTCTACATGTCAAGATTTAAAACTTAACCTGGAAGCAACAGTAACAGGCAGAAGCTTGTTTCCTACCAGGAATGCTGTTAAGAATATCTTTATAGAAGCAAGATACAACACTGGTAGGATCATGATAAAAATAAGGCCAAGTTATCTAGTCTAATCCCTTGTCAAATTCCGTATGTCCTTCAATGCAAGTGCAGTTAAGATGTTAATGGGTCAGGGAATGTGCTTAAGTTACAACAGTTATTGCTGTTGGAGATATGCTTATCATCCACAGCTCAGTAACACGTTGTCTGGCACTCACTGGTGTCAAGTGTTTTACATGTGTTACTGGGACAACAGCTACATCATCTGCTAGATGTAAATATTAAAGGCTACTGATTGTCTGCATGTTTCCTCTGTACAAGTATACCTGCCTGCTGCCAGGACTGGAGCCTCTAGGTGGCTTAGGACAAACATGCCATGATATACCTGATTCCCTGTGTGTTTGTTTTGTTTTTAGTTTTCCAACAAAATGACTGAGAATCCAAAGCAAAGAAAATGTCATTTCCCCCCTACCTCCCAAGAAGTGATGATTTGGGAATGTATATAAGTTGGGTATGTCTGGTTTTGAATGCAAGTGGATAGATGTTTTTTCTTCCTCTCCCCAACTCCTCATACCATCTCCTCATACCTCATACAGTAATAAAGGCTGTTCTGGGGATGGATTTTTGGCCAGATACTCAACCAGTGTAAACTGAAATGATTTATTTAAAATCAATTTAACATGGGTCATGCTAGTTTTTATGCCATTGCTCTTGGAAGAGAAAAAGAAAATGTAGAACAAATTTTGGACAATATAAGAGTGAAATCAGTTCAAGCTCCCATGTCATCAGCAGGGTTCAGAGGAAAAGTGCAGGGCCACTGGCCAAACAATCATCTGCTGTGCTGGGAATCTTTCTCTGCAGTGACTATTTTGAGTTCCCTGACACCACAAAGTTGCAATTAAATGATGTAGTCAATTGCACTGCGTTTAGGACAGCATTTGGTTCAGATGTGGAAGACGTTGCTTTAAATTCCTGACTGATTTCAACACTGCAGGGACTTGAAGCTGAATTTCCAATGTCAAAAGTCAGTGGCTATTCCTGCTAAGTATGGATCTCTAATCTCAGGGCATGTAAATATTAACAGTGAGCTCAGCAACACAGTGCTGCCCTGCAATAATGTGCAAAAATACCTTTGTTCCTTTTTCATGTCCGTTGGCCAGACAGAGCTTGAAGCTACTTTAGTCATCCATTCTGCACCACTCTTCATGGCTGCACAAGTTCCTTTAATGTTTGACTTCTATTCTGGATGAGAATCCAAAAACCTTAAACTCTAGTGAAACAATGGTTGTTGAGCCCACTTCTTCTTTTACCCACTTCTCTGTGGGTAAAATACCTGTAGCCAATAAGCACAAGGTTGGATTACATCATGTAACTGATGTGAATAAAAACTTAAATAAGCACTAAAAGCTCAGTTTTCATCTTCACTAGCACTGGGGCCAGGATTTTTACTGTATATCTTGAAAGTGTAGCTCGGACAGATTCAGGAATATTTTGAAGTACTATAAATCTATAATTTTTTTTCATTGTTGAAGTAATGTACACCCAAAGACTGTCTCTTATTAATACTTATGCAGCTAACAGTCAAGCTGTGCAAGAGCAGAAATCTAACAGTGAAAGTTATAAACATAATTTTTTGGGTACAGTGCACAGTAGGATAAGCTTTGCACCAATAAGACATATGTCAGAGGCTGTTGCCAGGTCTGCTGCTGGAGGCAGCTCTAAAATAGCTCCAGGCTTGGGGTTTTGGTTAAAGCTCTGTCCTTCAGCTCATTCCCATGGCACTCCAAAATGTGCATCATCATCTTGTTATCTGGCAGACCAAGCTTACTGTCACTTGCCTCTTGATCTGTCAAGAGTAAGTAATCTTAGGCAGCTAGTGGTAGCCTAAAACGACTATCTGGGAAGCTGGGAAAGAGGCATTTGACAATAGGGCTACTCGGATTGCCTCAAAATTATCTGTAAGTTTTGAAAAACTCTGCCAGCTGAAGGTTTTGGCTGTGCTGGTATTGCGCATGGGAAGCTTGGATGGTTGAATTTAAACCACAACCTCAGTTCTATCTGCAACTGATGCAGAGTGGCGATAAGAGGGAGAAGAATTTGCCAAATGGAACATAGAGAAAATTAATTCCAAGTGACAATGTACAGCTGGGTCTTTGAAGAGTGTATTTAGCCAAAAAGTGATTGAATCAATTATTTTTTCACTTTATAAAAATATTCACAGGGTTTACTATAATAACAAAAATGAGGTTTATGAGGTTGTGTCTTACACCAGGGATCCTAATCTCTGAAGTGTTCCTGAGTACGCAGCACTAGGATGCTCATTAGGAGCACTGTTGAATTTGTGGTGCCCTGAGCTTTCAGACCTTTGGATGGCCATCTCCTTGCACTCCTGAGTGCTACGGATCCCTATTATTGCAGCATTCAGACCGTTTTAGGATCTGGGATTTCATTATTCTTTTCTAAATATTCAGGCCAGCACTGGGCATCAGAACTGATCCCAATGTCCTTGACGTTTACGGAGCTGTATTTGCTACGTTAAATCAGAAATATCTACCTACAAATACTGGGAGGAGGCAGAGCACCTTCATTCATCAGCAATATATTATTTTGCTGTTGATTCCTTTGTGACAGCCTACCCATGATGGAAAATCTCTTCTGGTGATGTATCTAAACGTAAGTTGTTTTTTATTTTTTTTAATGGAATTTAACAGAGGTTGTGATTCTAAAGGCCTGTAAACAGTGTTGTGTGCAGTGAAACTTTGGCAAAGGCAGATTATACAACTCTGGCACAGAGAAGCTCACATCTATAAAAGGCAAGATCTGTCCTTTGTTTATTCCCTAGTAAATCAGTGAAGTACGTCTCAGTAACTTAGCTTCAGCTTAGCATATTTTATTTTCCCTTGTAATTTACAGGCCAGTGAAAATTGACCAAGTTCATTAACGGCATAGAGACTGTTCATAAAAAAAAATGCTGGAAAGGAAACATTTTCTCAGCTGTAAATACAATGGGCAGCATAATACATTTATGGTGTGGTATTATAAGCTTCAGGTGCCACAAGAAATCTAAGCATGATTTACAGATACCCTAGGAAGCAATAAACCTGAAATGGCAGTTAAACACAAGGGAAAAATCAGGGTGCATGTACTTAAGAAAAATTACTGGGTTAGATAAGATATCATTGGCAACTAATGGTACTGAAGGTTTCTCTAAGCAGTTATAAGAAGAATGGTACTGCACTGCATCACCCATTTAAATTATGCACTGCCACAAGGGCAAAGCATGCAACTTCATTAGCATTTTAAATCAGCACTGTAGCTTTGTTGTGAACTTTTTAACCTCACTGCTGTGCTTTTGTTTGTGTTGCTGGGTGGTCTTGGGGCACAGGGACTCGATTAGGTACCTTTTAGCTGAAACAGAAGCTATGGCCAGACCATCAACAGACATGCAGTCCACAGAGGACTAGAGGGAGTCTGAAATAAAATGTCCTGAAGTGGATATAGGACAAACTGTGTTGTTTCGTACCAAAAGGTTTGCCCTGTAAATTTGCTACTTCTGCATACTTGCTAATATGGATAGAGTTGGGCTTGCCTATGAGTACATGTGTATATATGCCAGCTAAGTTTGCCAGATGCTGTCCCCTGTTCTTTAAAATACAAACTCATCAAGCCTAAGGGTAGATAACTGGAGCTGTTCTAAGTAGCAGGATTCCCATTCCCATAGCTAAAGAACCCTAAATTCAAACAATGCAGCCAGCAGAGATATTTGTGGTCTGATTACTTCTTTGCCCTTCACATTGATACAACCAGCAGATTTCCTATGACAGTAATTTTGTATGGAAATATGTAGCTGAACATGTTTCTTCAAACTCTCATAAAAATACCCATTAAAGGGATTAACTGCATGCAAAAACAAATGCCAAGATTAAACCCTGTCAAATCAATACCAGATGAACCTTCAGAATGAATAAAATAATTACCAGATTAAAGGATATATTAAAAATGAAGTCTATTAAATGGAATGTTAGAAATAGATGAATTAATATTGATCATTAGTGCCTAGTTACCTGAGCAAGAGCACATTTGCTGTCCTTTAATATGGAAATGAAAATTGAAGAAGGTAATGTGGGAAGTAATGAAACTGCAATTTAGGAATGTATTTAATGTAAAGACACCACAGTCTTGATTTACTTTAAGTTTTCCTCAACCATAGGTTTCAGCAGTATCTGTTTAACTCCAAATATAATCTGTTCAGCTTGGCTGGAAAACACTTTCAGCACTGAAAGAAACTTGCTTTGATATTTATAGATTTATAGATTTTCCACAGATGGCTGTGAAGAGTTACTTTCAAAAAAATAATTTCGGACAGTAAGAGATAGCAAAGGTTCAAAATGAAAACTTACATCATATTATTTTGTCACAGTTTTGTCTTGTCCTGTCATTGTCTAGGATTAGATTTCAAATACTCTCAAATGAGAAGTGTAATGTAAGACTGTGTTCACTCACACTTCCTTATTCAGCTTGAGGGAGCAGCTGGAACCTCGTCCCAGTGAGAAATCCCAAGTATGGCAATGAAATAGCATCTGCCAAGACTGACTGCAGCAGTGAGCTCAGTATGCTGCTTTTGCCTCTCTTTAGAAGCTGCCTGCCAAGACCTCTCACTTGCACTTGTACCCTACAGGCGAGAAGGAATACTGTGAGACTTGGCTATCTCATTAAGACTGAATTCTATCAAATGGTTTTGTTCTATTGTGCACATTTGCAATTTTCTTGCTTTGACGATTGTATGAATGGCCATTTGTGATAGCCACTTTAATTGTATGAAAATAAGCATTGAATTATGTATGCTTTAATATAGTCAGGCAATGTTTTAGCACTCAGAGAGGGGAGAATGTACAGGTGGAAGGAACCTCAACTGTTTATAAACTTCCTTCACCACAACAATTGTTTAGAACTGATCTCCACCAATGCTCCAACTTTTGCATGTGCCCATGTCACTTATAAAATCACGTATCGTTGAGGTGCCTGAAGAAATGTGAAGTCATGTGTGTTCTGGGTCTAATTCTGAGTCATTTACAGTAGCATATTTGGAAGTAATTTAACTGAAGTCTGTGAAGTCATCCTGGCATGAAATGCCTTGTAAGATCGGAATCAAAACTTCCTTGTTGCGAAGGCATTTTAACTGTGATCTGAGGAGAAGTAAAACAAAAACAAGCACAAAACTGCCACAAGCAAACATCCCCAGAGACTTGGACTTTTTCTTCTATCTTGGGAAACAACAAGCTTACTTCAAGTTTAGACCAGTGCAAGCCAGCTTCTTAATCAAATGTTGTACCCCTCTTCTCCACTGCAAGTTCCAATCAAGATACCATTTCCCTGCTGTGCAATTTTGGCTAATAGCTTAAAGGTCAATCCACAGTCTACAAGTGATCACTGAGTATGCATAGGACTATGCAATTTGGGAAAATGCATACAGTTAGCTTGCAGGCCATTTTTCCTTTAGCATACAACTTATGGCACATTTCTACTTCTGCAGCATACTTCCAGAACCTTTCACTCATTTTCAGCAAGATTGTGCTGAATTCCTTTAGTAATGGTTGCTGCATGTGCTGAGAAATGGGCACCCTTCTGTTCCTCTTTGCTTGCTTTCTATTTCCCCCATTTCATCTAGCCTGCTCTGTTTGCTTTCTATTGATTCCGTTTCATTTTTCACGCTTTTCAGTTGGCCCAGTTAGTGTCTCCAGCTGTGCTGGTTGTATCTCACTCCATCCCCTCTTTTATCTGGTCTTTTTTCCAGATTCCATGGCAGTCCTGTAGTACTTATCTCCAAACCCTAAGTTAGATGATTCTGAGTTTTTATATAGATACGTTCTCCACTTGATTCCCCTAAAGCTTTGTTTATATTGTCACAATATAAATATATGTTTCATAGAATGGTCTGGGTTGGAATGGGCCTATAAGATCATGTAGTTCCAACCCCCTGCTATAGGCAGGCACACCTCCCTCTAGCCCAGGTTACTCACAGCCCCATCCAGCCTGGCCTTGAATGCTTCCAGGGAGGGGGCATCCACAGCATCACTGGGCAACCTGTTCCAGTATCCCATTAGACTCGCAGTAAAGAATTTCTTCCTAATGCCTAGTCTAAATCTACCTTCTTCTAGAGGGTAGATTTCCCCTCCTCCTGTTACTACTTGCCCTTATAAAAAGTCCCTCCCCAGCTCTCTTGTAGGCCCCCTTCGGGTACTGAAAGGCTGCTATATGGTGTCCTCGAAGCCTTCTCTTCTTCAGGCTGAAGAGCCCTAGCTCTCTCAGCCTGTCCTCACAGGGGAAGTGCTCCAGGTCTCTGATCATCTTCATGGCCATCCTCTTGACCTGCCCCAACAACTCCATGTCTTCCATGTCTTTATTGTGTTGGCAACAGTAGAACTGGATGTAGTACTCCAGGTAGGGTCTCAATTGAGCAGAGTAGAGGGTCAGAATCATCCCCCTCAGCCTGCTGGTCACACTTCTTTTGATGCAACCTGGGATACAATTGGCCTTCTGGGCTGCAAGCACACGTTGCCTGCTCATGAGTCTTTCATCAGCCAACACTCCTAAATCCTTTTCCTCAGGTCTGCTTTCAAGCTATTCTCCACCCAGTCTGTCTCTGTGCAATCAATTGGGATTCCCTTAGCATAGATGCAAGACCTTGCAATTGGCTTTGTTGAACTTCATGAGGTTGGCATGGGCCTGCATCTCAAGCCTGTCCAGATCCCTCTGGATCACATCCCTTCCCCTGGCATGCCAACTGGACCACTCAGCTTGGTGTCATCTGCAAACTTGCTGAGGGTGCATTCAGTCCCACTGTCTGTGTCTCCTACCTGTGTTAAATAACACCAGTCCTGACACCAATCCCTGAGGATTGCCACTTGTCACTGGACTCCACATGGACACTGAGCTATTGACTGCAACTCTCTGAGTGTGACCATCCAGTCAATTCCTTATCCATCCATCAAATCCTTTTTTCTCCAATTTGGCAACCAGGATGTCATGTGGGACAGGGTCAAACACTTTGCACAAGTCCAGGTAGATGACATCAGTTGCTCTTATTTTATCCACTGAGGCTGTAACTTCGTCATAAAAGGCCACCAACTTTGTCAGGCATGATTTACCCTTGGTGAAGGCATGTTGATTACCACCAACCACCTGGTCTTTATTTTCCTTAGTAGGGCTTTGAGGAGGATCTACTCCTGGGTTTTAGTATTCCTAACTTGATCCTTGGCTGCTTAGGCGCGTAGCAAGGACCATAATGCCATCAGATCTACTGCACTAACCAATGTTTAGAGAAGAACCCTAGTTAATCTCTTTGGCTTAACTAGAACTACCAGCCAAAACTGATGGGGAAAAGAAAACTCAGGAAAGCAGGACTTGCTCGAAGTCAGAACATTAACAGGCAGATGGATTCAGAATTGAATCTCTGCGCGTGCTTCCAGGCCACTATCTTACATAATAGCCTAGGTGTAAACACGTGTAATTTTCAACTAAGTATTTTTATTTTCTTTTAGTCAGTTCAGTCCCACTTTTTAACCAGCTCTTCCCTCAACTGGGGTGACTGCACAATTTGGAGGAAAAGCTATCCACAAATATATGGCAACTGGAGTTGTGGTAATTTAACTGAAATAATTAAAACATTTGTGAATGGCAGATGACCTCTCTGGAAACTGGCAATAAATTTTTCTGCAGGCTAATCTGAGAGTGGGCTGGAAGCCAGAACTGCTGCCTGTGTGTGCATGTGTGGCTCATTTCTTTGCCTTTTCAGAGAGGAACGGATCAGTAAAAAATGTCAGCTTTCTAATTAAGCCCTATTTTCAAGAGCTATTAAACAACAACAAAAATAAATAAACAAATAAATGAAAACCACCAGAATATAAACCACGAAAATATTTTGAAATGGTATTACCGATTTAAACCATATTTCAGACCAAAAGAAAAATATTGTCATGTTAACTTGCATACCAAGCTTGCATACCAGCAGATACAATTTAAGTGCAAAGTTTTTAACCGCTGTACAGCTATATTTATTGGGGAAATTGCATTTGACCCTTTCAAGAGCTTCAGATCCGTACCATACTCAGTCCCACGATGCTATGGATAGACTTGAAACTGTAGAAACCTTTTTTGATTCTTTTATTTAACTTATGAAACCTCTGTGGATTCAGCATGCTGGACATCAGCCCAGAGTTTAATATTCAGTCTGTAAGCCTTACAGGGAGAGTTCTGGAAAAAGCTTTTGGCATTGACAAACTTCTTTTTCACCTGCCCATATTAGACCAAAGAAACACAAGCAAAAGTATGACTCAGGCACTTTGTAAACCAGAGTGTAAGTATGCTGGCTATACAACTAAGTCACAATGTAAAAAGAGGGAAGAAAACCCTTCAAATTCCCTAGGGTCCAGGTATAAATCACAGAAGAAAATTCTTGTCAGCAAATTGAGGGGCTAACTTCATCAATTAGAGTAATAAGACTCCTTTCCTTAGTTAATGTCACCCTTCTAAGATGCAACTTTATCTTCCACATCAACTGAAGTCATGACCTCTCGAAAGTTGGAAGGTTAGCTGGTAGATCTGAGGTGATTTAAGGTCGGTGACAGACAGCCATAAACAGACAGAGCCTGATGTTTCTTTCCAAACATTTCCTAGACTCCAGCAGTAAAATTGTAGCAGACAGAATCTCTTTAGTGATGTTAATTAAAATCAAATGATAGGAGGACATTAACTTATTTCCTAAGACCAGTAGAAATAACCTTCTGCAGTGATCTTGGTAAAGAGCAGCATGCTAGAGAGGAAAGCTGTCCTATAAAAAGAGCTAACACATCAACCATCCAAGTTTCATTTCCTAAACTCAACTGCCAGGACTTAAGGAGGAGGCAATAAAACTTCTAGAACTTGGCAAAAATAAAAATAAAATAAAATTAGAAGCAATGGCTCAGCTTATCCATAATGTAGCAAAACCCAGTTTTAATCTAAACCCAGAAAGAAGCTTTTTCAATAGAGTACTTTGTTCACTCCCGTGCAGATTTCCTAAGCTGAAGACAGGATTTGTATTCCCGATTAAAGATGTGAAACACTGAAAGTCCTACTAATTACTCTTCATGAGTTCAGTCTAGGGGCATACTGGGCGTGTACAGCCTGCATGCGAGCACTTGACAGTGCTCCACACAAGCAGCAGTATTGCAGCTTCTCTGCTTGCTCAGGAGTGCTTGCTCACATTCTTGAGTGCCATCTGCTGGCACCTCGTCTGTTCTCTGCTGTCTACCCAAGTGTGCTATTCTTTCTGAGGCTGTTCATTGTTTGAGTGGTGATTTTGAAAGAAAGAAGGCTACCCAAGAGGTTTTAAATCTCTAAGCTGACCTATCTCCCCATGCAAACTTTGAATCAGAGGCTCTGAGCAGCAATGCTTATGATAATGGTGAAGTAGACGCATACCACTGGGCTGTGGTTTGCATGAAGCAGGAGTCTGAATGTAGCTGTTGTGATGCTGTTTTGAGACTGCTAAAAGAGTGAAAATGGAAGACTGACTGGCACTTATCTAGCTAGCTCCCTGCCTCACTCCAGAAACCTGTCAGTGAATTGCTATTTTCATGTGATAATTAACACTGTTTGGAAGACACCATGTCTTACTTCAGTCAGTATATGGTGTGTGGGCATGTGTGGGGCACATCTGTAACACCGTATTTAACTCTGAAAAAAAGTAAAATAAAAAATCCTACATCTCGGTGTTAAAACCCAGCCTAAATTTGAAGACTTTATATTCTGTAATCCTACAGATACCAGAAAACGCCTTCTCTTCTTGTATTGATGTTTGTAACTGCATTATACTATACAAACGGTTTGTTTTGTGGTTGGTCCAGACATTACACAAGCCTTCAGCCAGATTTGCTCTGTGGGCAACAGATAATACCAGGCATGAGTTCAGTGGCTATTCAGGAAACTCTTGAGAAGTGGTCACTGTTCTTTCTAAGTTAGCCAATGGGTTGAATAAAACCTGCAGTTTAAAATCCAGTCCAGGTTGCTAGTATAGTAGTCAGCTTGGTGTTTCTGCAGAAATAACTCCTTAAGAATGTTGTAATGTAACTTACCTCTCTCATTACCACTATGCTTCCAACTCCTCTGCAGTTTTGAGGCATGCCATTAGGCACAACTCCCACACTACCTTCACTTGACGAGCCGTGCTGTACAGGTAAATGGAGCACGGCTGCACAGGTGTCTCCTCTCTGGAATCAGCCTTAGGAACACATGGGACAACATCATGCTCTGATATGAGCAGATGAGACTTTTTGAGCTGCCATGTGATCAGATCTCTCTGTAAGTTCATGAACCTTAAAGTGGGGTTTCTGTTGTCTCACAGAAAACAGCTATAGTCAAGTAGGTTATTCCAGAGCAGGGAAAGGAGAGCCACTGTGTCAAGTTTATGCAGAACAAATGGCGTTTCTGTGTGAGGGTTCAAAATCTTACCTAAGCTGTCATTTCACCAGGTAAGTGTTTCAGAAGCAGCTCTAGATGAGCTGGGCTCAGGTCTCCATTCTTTGCAAGGCTTTCATATATTTTACCAAACTGAAGGCTTTGGCAGACAAGCAGTGATCCATCTAAGCCAAGTCAGGCAACTCGGCGAGGCCACAGAAGCCAAGGTTACTCCTGCTGTCCATCTGCTAAACTTACTGCCGTCAGAACAGAGCCTGTGCTCGAGCCCTTCCCTTACACAGGTGAGTGTCTGTGCTCCATCAGCATCCATTTTTGTCTCAATTATGTACTGCTTCAGACGAAGAGCAGGAACACCCCATCTCTCCGCTCCTCCGAGGGATGCCAGCTCCCTCCTGGAGGCACGGAGTGCTTGTGTGTGACCACAAATGCTTCCACTCAGCGTGGTGAGTCTCCATAGGGCAGACGAGGCGCTGAATACAGCTGCCAGGGGGAGCTGGGCGGGATGCGGTGGCCGCGGCTCGGCAGGGGAGTGAATGCCTTCCCGCCTCAGCGCGGCCGTTAATGCTGAGGTGTGCGGCCGCCTCCGCTGTTTGCACCCCTTGAAGCCATTATGAAGTTATCTGCTGTCTGACTTGGTTTTGGGTTTCGATGTAATTTGACAGGAGAAGAGCGTGAGGCAGCAGCAGTGCACTGGAAGTTGCTGTATGAGGCTGTGCTGAATGTCTGTTGCTCATGATAGAGGCAAAGGTCTCTGAGGAAGGAACACAGCAGAACTGAACTGGCATAGTAGGGAAAGTAAGAAGGAAGGATTCGAGGTCTTGTCTGAGATGCTGATGTGTTTATCACTGCCTTGTTTACCATACAAAAATGGGAGACTCGGTGATCTTTCCTGACAGAAATCCCTATCCATTGCAACAGCAGAGTGATTCTGGTCCCTGCTTGGAATTGCAGTTTGTTTTTCTCCCCCTGTGCTGTGATTTCTTCTGTTAATTCCTAGGCCAGAGCAATTTCTTGCATACTTGCCACCAACTGCTGACCTGTGTTGTCCTCAGGCCTCCAAGGTGTAAGCATGAGTCAGGAGTGAGCAGTGCAAGAGCAGTCCCATAGCAGGAATTCCAGTGGAAAGGAACTGTTTGCTCTTTGTTGTCCCTGTACCAGCACGTACCAAGCTGTACCAGGCTGGCTACGGCTGCTAGAAGTTCTCCAGCCTCTTAGGAGGTGTTGATCTAGTTGAGGAAAGAATGGTTTAATGCATTTTGCTGACTCCTACTGAGACAGCTGTCTCATTAACTATTACACTCATTTCATAAGGAAAAAGGTGTGGCAAGAGGTAAAGATTATCTGATAAACACAGAAACACCTTTTATTCAATTAGTACATACTTTTTTTTACCATACAGAAACATAGAAAGAGATTTAATGGAGAAAAATAAATACTATTTACCTTACAGGATTTTAATAACGTACTTGAAATATGTGCAAATGCATTCAGAAAAGAGCCTGTTGAGAAGAGCAATTCCTGTACTGATCTAATGCCTTCTCATTGTTATACCATTGCAACACTGTGATTCACCACATTGCCATATTCCAAATAAGATTAAGTTTTCTGTGAATGAAAGAATTAAATGCACTGGTGATCTCATGCCAGATAGTGTCTGATCTGGATTCAGCAGCAGTTTGTGCTGGCAGTTTTTGCAGTTAAAAATGATGGTTTTATTCTGTAGTGTTCAGTTGAAGGGCCTCCAGTATTATATTTAAACTGATTTTTTGTCAGAAATGTCACCCTGAATTTGATAAGTTAATTTACATTTTTGAGAAGAGAGGAGAAAGCGCTGAAAGCATCAGTGCACCTACACCAACCTCAAATCTCCACCATGCACAAGCTGTCTTCTCTTCAACTCTCTTCTGTCAAACATGTTGTGACCCAAACTGACTCCAGACAAATAGCCCAATTCTTGACATTTCCCAGCAATGAGTGTTCTAAGAATTTAATTTGAGGTTTGAAGCTTAATCTCACTTGCCATCTCTGTTGAGAAATTCCTGAGAAGCTTCAAAATATTGAAGAAGCCTTTAAAGCCAGTGCAAAGACTCCTGCAGATTTCAGTAGGCACTGGAATGGGCCTCCTGTAAGGAAGAGGGAGGCAGTTTAACTGCATGGAGGGAATTTCATGCTGATAATCTATTTGACAGTTTTATTTGGATCAACTGTGGTGACACCACAGCAATACTGTGTATCTGAATGTATGCACTAGCGATTTCAGGATGGTGAGAAGAAAACAGTGATACTGTAACTATGGTGTTCTGGCTGCTTCCTGTTACTGCTGCAGTGCTTAGGAGCTGAAAGCTTGCTGTGTTCTCTTACTTGCAGCCAGACAAGCTTTCTGGTGCTTAGGCACTTTGCAGTGGGCAATGGGAGTTGCAGTTCCACATCCTCCTCTTTGCAACACAGGGCAAGATTTCAAGTTTCACTGGTGAGACCGGATTGAAGGGCGCAGGTTTCTGACAAGAGAAGCATGCACGTGAGCTGACCTCCAAACACAAGTGCGCACTCCAAAGCGCACTGATCTTTTTGTATGAGATATTAAATGTATTAAAATCTGTGCAATTACAGTAGGAGGTAGTGCCAGAATCCTTGGGAAGTCACTTCTCTTTGTTGGCCCATTCCTAGTCTAGATACAGTATACACTTTTTGTGTATTTGTCTGCTTTCTTCTTGGATAATACAGTAATCCAGAGCTCTCTGCCTGCTGCTATGTTGGCTTAAGCTTTTTTAGTACTTTGGGAATCTATGGATGATGGGCATTGAGAACAAAACCATATTTAAGTCTAATAGGGGAGAGTGTTTCCGCATGCCTCTGTTTACAGAGCTCTCCAAATGTTGATTTGGACTGGTTAAGCAGTTTGTATTGCCCATCTTTCTTGGGGTGTCTTCGCATATCTTGGAGTGTGACTAGAGGAGAGAAAAACCATTCCTGCATGCAGTATTAAATAGCTTTGTGCACTGGGTCTCACACTTTATAAAGTATTTGTTTTGAAAGAGCGTTGAAATCAAATCTTATCAAGCCTCTACTTAACTTTCCTCTGTGAGTGGGGCCCTCCTAAGTATAAGCCAGAGAATTAAAAGCCTGTGTCTGCTTAACAGGAGACAGGTGGAACCAAAAAACCTAGTCTGCAGTGCTAGAAAACCTGGACTTTATTTCTTCCAGCCAGCATCTGAGCAGCCTTTCTCTATCAGATCCCTACCTCAAGGAAGGATGGCTGTGTGAAGAGATGAAGTTTTTTCTCCCATCTCCAAAGCAACTTGGAGCTTTAGAGAATTCCATATATGAATTGTCTCAAAGCATCTTATTATGAATGAAAAAAAAAAATGAATTCCCTTTCCCACAGGCCTGCAAAGCACGATGCATTTTTGTTACATACCAATCATTGGAAGGTGGTGAAAATATAAGCAAGCTGTCAAGGTGCAAAGATCTTAATTTGAAAGATAGGTTGTGAGAAAGGGCAGAAATGGGGAGGATATAGGCAGATGTTTTCCTCACAAATTTATAAGATTTCACCTGTGCATCCTTTCATTTTCATAAATTTTGTATCTATGGATCAAGCATGCATGTCCTTTAACAGTCACGCAAGGCAGTGCATTTCTTGCTCAGAAAAACGAATCTGTAGGGCTTTTTACTTCCACTGTCACCCTGGTTTGGATATGGAAGTTTTCATCTGGCAACCAAAGTTTCAGTGTTTGTACCTACAGTCTACATGAGAATGTGCGATCCAGAAGAGCCCTGTTTTGAAATACCCTTCTGAAAACAGTAATTCAGACTCCCTAGTATCATCATCCTGCTGTCAGTGAAGGAAATGCTGTTGTTGTTCTAAATTCTTAGACTCTTGGTGTGAATGCATCAATGAATTCAGCTCTGAAAGGTCACTTCATTGCAAAAGGTCTCTGATAGGTGGGGAAAAAAAGAAGGCTTTTTTTTAGTTAAAACTCTTTCAAAGTCTGGGTAGAAGTTGGCTGCTGTAACTTATGTCAGAGTACGCTTATACAGCTTGGACTGTTGTGCATCTTGTTGCAACGAGTGAAATGGGATTTGTACACCTGGATGCAACTAATACTTGATCTTGAATCTCCTGCATCTCTTAAAGGAACTCTAACATTATTCTCCTTAAAGAATATTTGCCTCAGAGAGGGGACAAGAGCTTAACTGCATTCTTTGTGAGCTCCTCAATTCCATATATATAAGGCTGAGGATAGGTCTCTAAAGGCATATGAAAAATGTATTACTGATTGAAGGGCAGTGGAGTCATAGTGGAAAATGTCATTCTTAACAACTAGTTATGTAGAAAATGTCTGATGAACTGAACAGAAGGTTCTCCCATTGCACTGGCATCACCTGCCACTGTACTGTGGTCACAGATACCTGCCATGTATTCAGAACAGCTGTGCCTGTGTCCAGGTCTTCCCTTAGCCTTATTTAATAAAAGAAACAAACAGCAACAACAGCAACAAAAACACAACCACAAAGTTATGGCAGCAGGAAATCAAATCCTGGCTGCTATTGCACATTTCATATTACTTGCCTTGATAAGTGTCAGTTTGAAGAGGCACTCTTTTCTCATGCTGGAAAGATGAAGTTCTGGATGACAGCTTCAAGCACATAGAGCAAACTGTGTCAAATACAGTGTTAGCTCAGCCCCATAATATCCTCAGTGTGTTTGTCTCAAGCAAGACAAGAATAAGTTGGCAGATTGGGCTGCATGCAACACTTAGATCCAATGCACTTGTGAGGGAATATTTTGTTTGAGGAAATTCAGCAAAGAATAAGGATCTGCTGTCAGACAGAGCACTGCATTGATTATTCTTCTAGTAATTAAGCCATTTCCTAGTTGTGATGTAGCTCACATTAAGGGAAAATAAGGTAATGAGATGTCCTTTTTTTTTCCATTGTCACTTGTCAAGGTTTGGTTTTGAGCATTGCTCATTGGTGTGTATTGTTTTATGCTAAGCAACACCTTCAAAAATTGCCAGTAGAGAGCTATGATTTAGGATCTGCTTTTCTTAGCCCGTGGTGGTTGTGGAGTACTTCTCAAAGCAATGGCAGAGGGAAAACATGATGAGGGAAGGGGAGTGGATAATACTGCTATGAGGTTACCTGCTGGAGGCAGGCTGATAGCAAAGAACTTACTGAGGTAGGCAGCACTGTTGCCTGATTAGAGATTGAACAACCCTACTAGGAGTGATGAGATGTGTATAAATTGAACAAAAATTATTATGTTGCTTAGAGAAATTACAGTATGTTTTTCAACTATAGTCAGCAAGACATCTTCAGAGAACTCTAAATCCTGTCAGGAAGGTCCAATCCAAGAATATCAGTGTGCAAGTTGTAAAGGGTAGGTGGCAAGGCTTTCAGAAATCACGCAACATTGCCAGTACCTCCAGTTACTGATGCTTAAAGAGGAAGTAAGTTGTATTCTGATTTTCTGAAATAAATAATCCCAAGTGAAAACTGTTGGGCAAAACCACACAGTGAAAAATTATTAATTCCTTTGCCAATTCCTCATGTTTGGCTAGCCTTCTCTAGCTCTTTGTCGGACCAATATTCTCCCTGTCCTTTAAATCCTAGATTAATATAATTGAAATAATTTGGTGTCTGTGTAGGGTACTGCACTTTTCAACTATCTATTCTAGTTGATATAGATAAATCCAAATTCTTTTAATTCTTGGAAGGCCTATAGTAGAAAGCATTTTATCTAAGAGCTCATTTATCCTTGGTCCCAAGGCTGTTCCTTCAAGAAAATTCTGAACTGGAAAAGTAACAGTAGAACACAATACTAGACTTCTTTGTGCAATGAACTTTTATGCTTAACACTGTTCTTATTAACTGGGAGCAGAGCAGCTGGGATTGCAACATAGTACTTCTGTGAATCGGTGAGAACAGATTTTTCTGAAGGTGTGTCACTGTTAGACTGCTTTTATTTATGCTAGTTCATGACAAGTAACTATTTGAATCATCACTGATCTGATCTGCTTCTAAATGTAATAAATAGGGATTGGACAAGTGTGTCCTCCTTGCAGGAGATGAGAGTAAATAATTCAAAGCAAAAGCTATTCATACTATGTTAAAAGTTCTTAGTTTGTTTAACATATATTTCATAATTTTATATGAATTACATTTCTGTTCATTGCTATAGCTTGATCATTTGAATTCCTTTCAAAAAATCCAGTGATGCAAGATGGTTAATTTTTCTAGTTGTGAGTTCAGGAAGGAACTGTACTGGCTCTTCTGTTTCTCCTCTGTCCACAGTGATTTGCCTGGAAGGATACTGTGTCTGTATAGCTAAGCATTTATTCAAAAAATCCTAGGTATTAGAATTTGTTTTCCTGCTCAAGATCTGAGCTGGTGGCTTTTCAGTCAATTGATGCTGTCTATGTATGCTCTGTGTAATATCTTAGCCAAGTTAAAGGTGTTCTGGCAAGTGAGGAATTACCATTTTTCCTGTTGGTCTATCAAATCCAGGCTCAGCTGTGAGCCCAGAGTGGAAGCTGGGTCTGTTTTATCAGGAGAAGTGTGTTCCCTTCCAGCTTCCCAGACAGGAAGGGCAGACAGGGGGATTTGTTGTTATGCCCTCTGAATTAACTCTTTTTATACTTGAATATAAGATTTGGAAGCAGACTCCATGGAAAGGAATGGGAAGTGGTTTGCTGTTTGAATTTTTCTTTTTCCTGCCCTGGCTAGTGAACATTTTAAATGTCTCCTTGGGCAGATCTTTTTCAAGTTATGACTGAATGTGAAAGTGAGATGCTTCTCTGAGCTCAGCTAGGAGTCTGCGAGGGAACATAACTGACAGTTTTTGCCAGATTACATGCAGGGAATATGGTATAGTCTATATCACTGGTGTAGAATAGAATAAAAGATCTGATTTCCATGACTAAAATGTAAGTTCAGACAGAAGACAATAGGTGCTATTTTGCTTTTCCTTTACTACTGTGAAAAGAACCTTTGGTAGAGCTAAATGGGTTAAGATATAGTGTAACCAGGGAGATAATGAGCACTTGCTTCCAGTCTCACAGTCAGTTTTGATTTTTAGGGTTTTTATTGTCTCTGTATATATTTGGATTGTGGCATAACATTGTTCCCCTGTCAGTGCAGATCACTGTAATTTACTTATCAGTACTGACATCATCAACACATTGACCTCTGTGATACGTATAAAGGGTTACAATAATGGCAAAAGAAACCTTGGGAATCAGTAGGTGTTCCTCAGGTAACTATTCTAGATTTCTGGGAATGGTCATAGGAAAAATGTACTGTATTGTTTGTTTGTTTGTTTTTCTGCAGATTAAAGAACATGCCCTTGAAGATTCAGAGAGCTACAGAGAAGTTTTTTCGGTGTCCAAGCTTGAAGCAAAGCAGAATGTGAGTGGATACAAAAGCAGAGACATCTGTAGAAAATCCAGAAAATACCATAGCAGAGGTAAGTGAATAAGATTGCATTCTTTTGCTCCAATATCAGCACAAATGATATGTTGACCATTGTCGATGATTACAAACCACAAAAACACATCTCTTCTGCTATAAGTTTTGAGAATATAAAAAAGCACAAACTTCGCATATGCCAAAGATATTTACAGCAGTACGTAGCAAACACAATTTGCCCAGCAGTAGCATTTGCTGTCCAGGGAAGAAACAGAAAGAAGAGGCTGACAGAACATCCCCCGTTCTAATTACTCCTGTGATTACAGCTCCTGTGGAGTTCACACTGACAAACTGCTGTCATGACTGCTGAGGCTGGTAGAGAACTGGTCTTAAGACTGGGAAAACGTTCTTGGCTCCTTGCCACCTCCATCCCATTGCCTTTCCCAGGGAAGCAAGTAGAGACAGCACAGCAATGAATATAAGGCAGTATATATTTGGTATCACTGATGATACCAAACCACACTTCCATCTTCAGGGCTTCAGAAGAAGCAGTAAATCAGGCATATGTTTTTCCTACGATTTACCTTTCTAATTTCCTCCCTTAGTTTTGTTTCTGCTGCAGCACTTACTGATAGCAAAATGAATTGAAGCACAGCATGCAAATGCTGATGTTTGCATGTTTTTTTCACCAAACCTCTGGTAGATTCATTTAAAATCAAAACTCTCAGGATTTAAAGAAGAAATTTACATGTGGTGTGGCAGCACTAGCCATAACGGGAGATTTTGATTCTTGAGCTACACGTAGGTGTCCCTCTACAGCAAACAATAGAGTTTAATTTCAAAATAAAAATTCCTAATAAACCGTATCTAAAACTTCACATCAGCCACATTTGGATAGCTTTAATCTTTCAGGTCTTTTCACTTCTTTGCTCTCCCAAGTTCTGACATTGCTAGTCTAAATGAAAAGAGGAAATAGGGGAAATGTGAGGAAAGAGCTTAAGGTCTCCTCCTGAAGTCACAGGGCTGAACTTCAATACCTTTAAACTAACTGCTCCTACCAAATCCCTACTTGAGAGTTTGCTTCATTAAGAGATGAAATTGGAGTAGTTATATGTGCCAGCTGTCAAGGGAGAAAAGAAAAATAATGAACATAGAAAATGGGTAGGAGTGAGTCTCGTGTTTTACATCCTTTAGGTAAATCACATCAAAAAAGGAAGCCATATTCAGCAATGACATCAAAGCATTAACATTTCACTTTCTCTTACTCACTGGATTTTAAATGGCTGGTGATGTCAGAGAGCTGTGAATCAAGACAGAAATGTTGATCCTACCTCACTGTGAGAAGTTGCATAGGCTATCTTTTCCTTGCAAGATGTTTTACAGCCTTTCTTACATGAAGGATTTCTCGTATTTCATTTGTGCTAATTATGTTACCTCTCTTTCCTGGTCTTATGAATTAATACCACCATCCTCAACTCCAACCATTCTGAAACCAGCTGTCAATACAGCTCACAGCTATTTATATCTGCTAGTGTCAACATAGAGCAAGCACATCTTCCCAAATGAAATTCCGATTTTTCACAGCTCCTACATCAGTGAAGTTAAAAACATTCAAAAGGAAGAGGTAGCTTTGATGAAGTTTGGAGTATTCTTTATTCTTGCCTTTCCTCTGCAAAATATGAATAAATCTGCATGTCACAGTGGATTTCAAAGTACTGCAGAATCTGCTAGAAATTTCCCCCTTTTTTGCAGCTTTGAAAACAGGAATTTTTCATGTTGTGTTTTGCATACCCCTAATATTGAGAAATTGATTAGCTTCATATCCAAGTTCACAGTATGGAAGGTTTTTCATTCTGGAGTAGTAACTTCCTTCACTGGAAGGAAAGCTTCCTTAAGATTTGTCATTTTGGCTCTTGAACCATTGTAATAACAGTAAGAAAACCTGAACAGAATTGAAAAAATCATGCAACAATTTGTTCTGCAGAGTAGCTCACAGTTTAAGAGCCAAATCCACCAATGACTTGGTGCATGTTTGTCTAATTTAGAAAACAAATACTGAAAAAATATTATGCTTTATGTTAACGTAAATACAGGTAAGAAACAACAATGCTTATTTGCTGCATGCTGCTGTGAAAGTAAGGGGCTTGGGGTCTTTTGCGGTTGCTTTGCTGTTCTTTTTACTTCCACAATGATTAAATCAATCTGATTAAAAATATCAGTTTACTTCCTTTTTGTTGGGGTGCAAAGTCTTAATAATGTGTATAAAATTATGTAGAATCTGTCTAGATGTTTCAAAAACATTGTATTGTAGCAGATGGTCTTGAGTAACTTTACTTTTTAGGAAGCTTCTAACTCTAAAAGCAACAGGAGCCTATTTTAGTGCCTGGGGCAAGTTAGAAGCAAGACAGGTAACCCTTGACATGGAGCTTTTGTCATTTATGAACTGCACATAGCAGCAATCCTTAAACAAACAATGACAAAGGAAAAAAGTATTTTGAAACCTCAGCATGGGTGAATAAATCCAGCTAGCACAGCTACATATAAGGAGTAGGAAGCAGGATAGTATTCAATACTAAGGAGCTATAGTATTACTTGTAGCTGGTTTTTGTTTGTTTTGTGGCTGTTCATGGAGCTATCTGACTAATCAGAGATGATAAGGAGTCACATTTTGTGCTGTACTTAAGAGGAAATGAAGTCATCTGAATGCATGAAAATCAGCCAGAAAGTGTTCAGACAGGGGTTTCTGAGTGGCTGAGAGGTCAAAGGTGGGAACCAAATACAGTCAGATTTGATAGTCCTAGAACAGTAGAGATTGTTTTGAGACTCCCTTCCCAAACGGAAGATGAGCAGGGGCTACAAAATTTCTATTGTTTTCATTCTGTCGTAATAGAAACAGACCTTAATTTCTTTAGAGAAAGGCAAAAGAAGTCTATCTGAAATGCACTTTTGAGGTTGGAAGCCAGTTCCAGAAAGAATTTAAGGAGCCAAGTGTGAGATGGTCCTGTTGTCACTCTTCAAAAGAAAAACAAGGACGGAAAAGAAAAACAACCAGCTAAAGGGATTGTGATCCTTACTCTGTGAAACAGGAAGAACCAACTAATCTTCTTGTAGGATGTTTAATATTTTTTACTTCTGCTCTTCAAAAACTAAATGAAAAACCCCACAGAATCAGAAGTTGTATGCAAGAAAATTATTGCATTTAAGCGTGACTTTAGGAAGGAATATCTTTATATGCAGTGTATATGAAACAAAAATCTACCTGCTCTCAGTTGTCAAGTAATTTACAGAAGCCTTCAGCTCATGTTATTCATAGAGCAGTTCTGCTGGTAAACTACCAGCTCTAAATGTTCCTGTGATGTTTTAAATGTGAATTTAAAGCTAGTGAGAAATAAGGGATTGTGAGCAACTGTAGAAGGACTCAAGCACTCATGTTTTAAAAGCTCCTGAGATCTCTCTGTTGAGAACTTCTATTATGTCTGCTTGGAAAGAAGTCAGAAGTGTCTTTTCTGACACTCCTTCAGTAGCTGGAAAGCTTCAGAATTAAGTGCACCACTGAAACTGCTTTTCAGTATGTGAAGTCCTTCAAAAACAGATGGAAAAAATGAAAATATGTACTGCACATATCTTGCCTTGATTTGTTTGTTTGTTTGTTTGTCAGGTTACTAGTCATGTTCTACTTCATTTACAGTTGCAGAGGATTTGGTTGTATCAAAGAGCCCATACTATAGAGCTGTGAAATACTGAAGAGTGAGAGTCTTCCTTAAAGACCTTATGTATAGATCATTAAGATTAACTTCTTTTTTTTTTTTTCTTAAAATCAAAAGAACTGTCTTGATGCTGTTAGCAAGCAGATAGTCAAGAAAGGGAGACTAGGTCTCTAGCACTCCAGTTCAGTGCCAGCTATGGTAGAAACAGAATCATGTACTTTGTTTTTCTCCATGTATAGAAAGACTCAAAGTCAGAATATACTTATTTGTATATTTAATGAATAACTATTCTGTTAGCCTTCACTTACAGTTTTTGGGTGACAAACCTTTTGAATGTATTGAGGACCAAGAAAGCCATAGACCACTCGTTAACAGGGAATCACTGATTAAAAACAGATGGCATTTGTAACTTATTTACCAAGAACCTATGTTTTCCGTAATTATTTGTATTGAAATAGTTTCCTTTGAAATATTCAGCTTTTCTTGATATTTTGTATGCTCATTTTAGTAAGTAGATTTTGTTGGGATGAAGATAACTTAACCCTTAAAGACAGAAGAGTTCTGCAGATGAGTGTAGTTCTTGTAGAGGCAAGCTAAGAAGCTGAGTAAGCAAGTAAAATAAATGTCAGGCTGTTAGTTCAGAGACCTATGTGAATGGTGTTTGCTTATACAGAGGTTCTACACTGTATCTCATTCCCCTTTCTCCTATTCCTTAAGGCTGACTCTGGATTTCGAGCTTTTAAAAAGTGTAGGTAATTTGCAGAAGGAGAATATATTGTGTTCAACAGAGGATTGCTATGGGATCCTCCTTGAATTCTAACAGCCACATTCTTTCAGGTTTGGTAATGTACTTAGTGATAATGAAAGCAAGGAGCTCATTGTGTTGGTATGAGCAAGGTGTAATGTAAATAGGCATTGTGCAAACATTGTCAGGCTGCCAAAGCAAATTATTTCAGGTTAATCCTAGCCCTCTGTAAGAACAGATTTATAACCAAGGAGAAGATCCTTGTCTGAAAGCCTTACTGTTCTTATCTGTAGCCCTCCTATCTGGAGATCTTCCCAGAGAGCAAAACCAAGCTTAGCCTTGTGTTCAGAAGCTTTCCAGGCTGAAGGTCTAGCAAACCATTAGCAACAAGCAGTTTCCCAGAAGTGTACATTCAGCATCCCCTTCGTAGGCCCAGCATTCTCCATTGATGGATATGGAAAAAGCTCAGAGAAGATGAAAATGCTTCCTGTCAATCAATGCACTTGCAGCCAGCAGGCAAACTGGAGAACAGTTTTCCAGAGTAGAATCACTAGTATGCTGGTGCCTATGTATTAGCAAGCTGAAAGCTGACTTGTTTAAAAACATGATTCAATGGATATCAAGAAGACTTAGAATTGATGTTAGTCTCAAGCAGAGAAGCATTTTGTAACCCTGACTTGCTCTTCCATTTGGTCACATCACTAAGCCCTCTTCTTGTTATCAGTGCCTGAACGTGTGGAATCCCTGGAGCTGTAATAAAAAAAACCTGTTGAGCATGTAGAACTGGGCAAAGCACAGAGAATCCTTAGAGGTGGGAGGGACCTATGTGGGCAACCTGTTCCAGTGCCTCACCTCCCTCACTGTAAAATGACATGTATCATATGACACATGTCATATTTTTACAAATATCTTCATTTTCTTGAAAGAAAGGAATTTTGGGATTGAGCTCTTAAAATGCCCTTCTTTACTGCAACTGAAAGCCACTCTGGTTGTACCTCAGCACTTATCTGTTGGTTGATATGTTCTCCTTTTCATCCCTGAGGATACTTCTCCACTCCTTCCATCCCTGCTTTGTCATTCTTCAGCAACACCTCGTTCACTTAAGGTGTATTTGGTTCCTTGCCACATACATGTGTGTCTACAGAGGGAGTTAAAACTTCCATCTCTTGCTGGGCAGTCTGATGGAAATAAATCTGCACAAATAGTTCTAATGACCTTCTTGGTGGATATGTGGATGTTTACACTGTTGTAGGTGTTTCAGTCTCAAGTGCTAAAAACCTGCTTGAATATCTCAACCAGGGATGATAAAGACTTGTGGACCGTCGTTCGCTGTGGGCAGAAGGAAATGCCTTTTACACTACACACTGTGAAACCTAGATCATGTCTGTTTTAGTGGTTCATCTCAGTGCTATTGTCAAATTTAGTTTCATATTTCATCTCCATGGAGACCTGTAACTGTGGCATATAAAATGAATGGAGACTCCATACATTTCTGCAAAGACTGGAAAGGTGATAGGACTGTATCTAGCTGGAGCAGCAGGGGAGGCAGAACATAATAACTTGTAAGGGATCTTTTCTCTTAGCAGGCATTGTCATTTAAATCTGCAATAACCAGAAGTGATTGAAATGATCATGAAGTGATAGGAAGAAGTTTTCATCAGCATCACCTGGATCATGGGCTGCCATGTCCACAGATTATACAATTTATTGACACACATTACTAAATTCTGTGATGCCCCTTGCTATTTACTGGTGCCTCTAACTTTATTGTTCTCTAACAGTGACCAGATGGTTGTTTAGCCAAAAAGTTTTCCACTGATATCACCTTTGAGAAATAAGTTAACTATACCCATGTAACTAAGCTGCCGATGTTCCTTCCCTTCAAACAAATTAGTCTGGAATTTTATTCTTCTGTCTGTCCGTATTAGAGATCATAACATAGCATGAACAAAGATACTGACAGCGAACATAAACAGTTCTCTGTGTCTTTGACACTTCCAAGTGCCAAATTCTTAATATCTTCGTGTGAATATTGAGTTGTGTGCATTGGTGAGAAAGCAGATAACATCTGAAAAGGTAAAGATGGTGATTATGGGAGCAAGAAGCTAAGGTAACCCCCACAAAGCCTAGATTCCAGAGCACCAAGATAATTGTGCAGAGCTTGATACAACACCTATTAAAGGACAGTGCAAGTCACAATACATTGCCATCGTTGTTTCTTTGAGAAACAGACATGAGCTATGTTGCACTGGAGATGAGAGAACCACCTCTTGTAGAACTGATTCAGGAATGGGCTGGTTCTGAGTGAATCTTTAACCCCTTTTGGTTATTTATTACTAATTGAATAACCGTGCAACCAGTTATTATTATTCATCACTGATTAGGTGTTAAAGAGTTTGATGGCCCAATATCAGTCAATTAGAAAAACATTTTTCTTTCTGTTAAGTTTTTGTGAAGGGAAGGACAAAGAAATGAGCGAGCAAATAGCCCACTGTGAAAGAGGTTGGGTAGGAGTTTAAGCAGTGGTGAACTGTAACAGAGTGTTTTTGTTTTGTGCTTGTATTGTTGTGCTTTAAAAGAAAATCAGATTTTTAAAGAAGAAAATATAATATTCTGTTTAATTTCATTCAATAAATAGATCTGCTTTTGCTGGAAGCGTTGCCCTAGCACAGCGGTGCGTGGCAGTTGAAATGCCCTGGGCTATAAGAGTCTGCTTTCTTTTTTCAGCAACGGAAAATATAAAAAGAAAGAACAGCTGCCACTGCCAGAACTAACTTCAGATTTGAAAACATTACACAAGAAAAGAAATACATTTTTCATACACTTAGAATCAATTCTTATACTGAAGTCCTTCTAACTAATGTTTAGGAAATCTAAACAATCATGTGCATAGACAGTAATGTAAGATGCTGTTATTTTTTATACAATGTAAATGTGATAGAAGCTATTTTTCATTTTTCAGAATTGCTCCTTATGAGTTTTGTTTAACTCTGTTCCCATATATTCTCTCTCAAGTGACAGAGTATACAAATGCACAAATTTCCAGCACTCTTACCCTGCAAGTTGTGTGATTCTAATGCATCTGTTATCATAGAATCCAGAAAAAATATTTTGCTTAGCCAATTCCTATTCTTATTCTCCTTTTTTCCCTTTTTCTTTTCCTAAACCAGCACTCCTGAGAGCACCAGTGGAATTTCCTGATGGCAGGGAGATACTATATCCCATTACAAGTGTTCCACATGTTCCATATTAGGTGAAACACTTCTGCTGTCAGAAACAAATTTCCACCTGTTGCCTTTGAAAATGCTGTCTCTTTTTGTCTGGCAAAAGAGACAGGGGCCCTACTTCATATTTCTTACAAAAACAGCCATTTGCAAAGTGTGCACCACCCATGGCTCTAAATCCCCACCGTTACTGACATCTGACTGGCATTCAGCTTTGGAGTGATGCAAGATGGAGAAAGCACGTAGAGGTGTACTTTCATTTTCATCTTCTCTGAACGTAGAGGTTCACATTAAGAAATGTGAACACCATGCTTGCAGCATTTTGTAGATTTAAAAAGATGAAGGTATCCTCCTGCTCTTTGCTACAGTATGTGCTATGGTTCCCCATGGGTGCAGGGGTGAACTTGTTTTCCTTAAAAACACATTTAAATTGAACTAAGAATCTTCTCTGCTCTTATTTTTGTAGCAGTCCTTATGAGATGTCTTAGAAGAATCTTTTCATATGCTCACTTAGCATGAACATCAATAAGACACATTAAATAAGAGGGATATACTTTGGTGACAGAAGTCAACCCTTTGAGATAGACAGTCAAGTACTTACTGTTTGCAGTAGCATTACTGAACTTTGATTTAGAGGACAGCAATAAAAATTGTTCAAACTTATGTAGAGGCAGATTTCTAACACCTGGAATACAAGGCATGCTTGTGTATATATTTTTGTACATATACACATACAAATGCATGTGAGCAGTACTTCAAAAGTAATGCTTCCTGTTTTAATATGTAGGCCCACGACATAGGAGGCAGATGTTGGTGTTATGGCAGAGGAGACTGAGCCATCCCATCAGTGTTCTGGAAAGATCCAGACAAATGGATCTTGTTTGTATAAGGAAGGTGTATTCTAAAAGCCTCATTCCCTGAATATCAACTCAGTAATGGCAAATGGATTATCTGGAGTCACTGTCCACTGTTCTGAGATGTGTCACAGTCCAGGAAGAGTTAAGCTTTTGTACCTACCTAGAAAGCGTAGTACCAGCAGCAAACAGACAGACAA
Source organism: Cyrtonyx montezumae (assembly GCF_038088225.1). Taxonomy (NCBI): domain Eukaryota; kingdom Metazoa; phylum Chordata; class Aves; order Galliformes; family Odontophoridae; genus Cyrtonyx; species Cyrtonyx montezumae. Next base: position 18,588,412 of record NW_027071903.1, read on the forward strand.
ATACATTAACAGTAATATTGCAACTGCACTGGGCACAGCCACCTTATAAAGTGATTCATTACTCAACTGATGTTATTCTCAGCCTCTTTTTATTTATTTATTTATTTTTAATAGAGTTGCAACTACCTAGGTATTTTAGAATATATCACTAGCTTGTTATCTCTGCTGTTTTAGGCTGAGTATAACTTTTATTTCACTCAGTGGTAGCAGTGATTTTATACAATTTCACTCACTAGGGACTACTTTTATAACTGTATTTCTGAAGAGCCAGGCTAAAATTCCTTCTGGTCCTTTGGTTAAAGACTGTATTAAAACATTACAGGATGTCTTTATTTTTTTTTTCTGTCTGATTGTCAGCAACATGTTTGGTGTGACACAAAGATGAGCAGGTTTCCTGCCTGTGTCTCACTGCACTGTATAAACACTGAATCCTATTCTAAGATTCTGTGAAACATGGAAGTCCTTCACCTACAAATGACTCTCAAACCATTCTTTTCTAGTCATAGGGTCTGTTTAGCATGGTCAAAACTGCGTTGAGATTTGGACTTGAGAGACTGAAGTGACATGTGAGACGTGATCTTCTGAGTTGTATCATCCCCCAGTGATTAGATGTAATAGAATAATCTTTCCATAGCAGATGTGACATCTACATTCTGAAACTAAGAAAGGAGTTGAAAAAGGAAAACTGTGAGGACCTACTCTGTATTGTACAGGTTTGTGAATAATCTGGTAGAGAGGAGCTCTGTGGAAAAGGACTTGGGTTTCCTAATGGACAACAGGCTGGTTGTGAGCCAGCAGTGTGCCCTTGTGGCCAAGGAGGACAGTGGTTTCCTGGGGTGCATTAAAAAAAGCATGGCCAACAGGTCAAGGGAGGTGGTCCTCCCCCTCTACTCTGCCCCAGTGAGGCCACAGTTTTCCTACCAATTCTGTGCTTCTTACTCCAAAAAAGACAATTACAGCCTGTGTATGGCAGTTGTTAATGATTCAACATGCTTGGCTTTGCACAGGTGCATCTTCTCTTCAGCTTGGATGCAGGAACTTCTGCAAGGGAAAGTGATAGATTAGAAGTTCTGCAGGTTGCCATCTGAAGTACCTTTACCTGGGAGTGTCTTCAGTGCTCCTTTTCACTTATTTCTCTTTCTATTATGGCTATGATCAAGCTTAAAATGATAAAGGAAAAGTTCTATCAACAGCACTACAGTAATAGCAAAGCTCCAAAACAAAACACTACTTCTCTTGCACCTCTTGCTGTGAGTCTGAGTTGTGTCTGAGAGGGTTAGATATCTTCTGTTGCCAATTGAAGGACTTCTATGAAATGGCCTTGCACCTATTTTAGGATCATTGCTGTATCCAAGAAGCTGCAGCAATGTATCAGTGCAGAACTGAACAAATCTACCAAACACTTCCTAATGTTGAGCTTGGCTGTCTTGTCCTACAAATGCCTTCCACAACACAGTGACAAAGAACTTTTTTTCTGCCATTTTATCAGTCCGTGATCCTCAGGGACACAGGTTTTGTTTCTTCTAAAAAATATGGAGTAAAAATAGCAAGATGGTCATGGTGCTTCTTAATCAATTGGGTTAGCACAGCATGAAAGGAATCCTCTCTCAGAGCAAGTTGCTGGCCCTTGCTATTATAGTGATGGTTTTGAACATCCTAACGCTGCCTGCTTTCAGCTTGGGAAGCCTTTTGTGAAATTAGCTCAGTTTTTCTGTCTTGTCCATGGGTGAGACTCCTTGTGTGTCAGTAACTGCAGATTTTATTTAAATACATGAATGTTCTGGAATCCTTAACTCCTGCAGTAGCTGTGACAAAATGTCAGGCTAAGGAACTGCAGAATTTCAGAATTGCGGGAGTTAGAAGGGACCTCAGAAGATCATTGATGGAGTTCCAGCCCTTCTGCTAAAGCAGATTCCCTACAGTACTAATTTACACTTGCTGAATTTCCTGCTTTCTCACTCTTGATCTTTTAGCACTGAACCAACCAGAAGTCCTCTTGCCTGTCAGCAGTAACTTTGAAAGAAGAGGTTTATGTTACTCTGGCAGTAGGCCAGACCAGTGTCTGTGTTGTGAATCCCATCCACAGTTTAACAGTATTGTTCATCACTGTAAAAAGGACAGACTTTAGTCTTCTTCCTAGTGCTCATTTGCAGCTGTCACATTTATTCTGCCCTGTCATCTTAAATTCTTTTCAATAAAATGTAACAACATAGCTTAAAAATGGCAAAGATCATAGTGGGTTTTTTGTTTGTTGCGTTGTTGTTGGTTTTTTATGAGTATCTAGTTCCATCTCTTGGGAGGTTATTAAAAAATCAACAATCACCTTGAAAATAGAAAGGGATCACTACCCTTACCACCAACATTTGTGTGATGCAAGATAGTCTGGAAAGGGAAGTTAAAGATGCACGCTATCCTTCTCTCTTGGTTTTTCCTATGTTACTGTAACTGATTTATGTATCTGCTGTCTTAGCCCCAAATGGGAAAAAATGGATTAGAGCGAGATATCACGTGGCAGAAAATCAGTCCTCCTGCTGCAGTTACTCCTGTGTGCAGGCAGAACCTTGGGCCAGAGTCATGCCAAGTCTGACTTCTCACCCAGAGGATTATGTAGCACTGCAGCACCACATGTCCATGCCAGTCTTAAGCAGACGTTGCAATCAAATGTAAATCTAGGGATTTGATTCCCACACATTGCCAAGAAGCTTATACACATGCCATTCGTGACTGCAAATATATTTTGAAGCTTTCTACTGACAGGAATACTTGGGAAGGAGTATCTGTCTTGTAATCTGTTGGGTTTTATGATAATCAATTCTAATAATAATGGGTACTGTCTATTATTACCTTGAAGCAGGGAACTGAAAGCATGTCTTGTAATGACTAAAAACTTAGTTGGAAAGAATTCTTTTGTTCTCACATGGGTTCACTGTCATCTCCTGAAATGTTATTAATTTCCCTTTGGAAATTGCTACAACAATCAAAGCTTGATATTTTTGCCAGGCATTTGGTTTGAATAAACAGCTGTATTGATTAACAGAGATGCTGGGCTTTGTGCCAGTGGTTTCTTTGCACTGCCATTATGAGTATGAAAGGAGACCTGACACAGTGTGCCCTTGACTAAGCCTTATCTTGTCTGCTACATCCTACTGTATTCACTTTCTTTCTGTTTGTGAAAGCTGGCTGACTATTAAAGAATGTAATGATTTATGGTGTGAAAGCTGGAAGTGGCCAGCTAGTTCTTGGCTTGGTTCTTTTCATCCCAAACCCACATGTTTCTCAATCCCCCTGGGGATCCCAGCGTTTCCTTCCAAGCTGTTTTAAGCATGAATCTGTTTCTCCATCTCTGCTCTTTAGATTTAAAAAAGAAAATGCCTAGAAAAAAAAGCCTTTCTTGGAGGCATTCCTTTAGGAATCTAGATGAGAGTAGAAAATATAATTAGAATGGAAGGCTCTGACTGAAGAACTCTTTCCTTACACAAGTAATTTTGACACAGAGTAGTTACAGTTAGGGCAACACTGGCTGTAAAATCTATTTAGAAGCTGGCCAAATACATGAGATGTGCCAACAGTGCTACCAAAGCTAGCTCAGTTGTGTTTGTGGGATATGATGCCATAAGAATGTTGGCAGCACAGCCCAGAGGTTTTCTCCTGCCAGAATGGCAGCGAGCTTTCAGTGTATCAAACAAGGCATCCCAAGAAATGACCCAACCATGTCCTGTACAATGAACTGGGTCTATTCAGCACCCTGACAAACACTAGATTGTAGCAGTGCTCTAGGATACCTGCATTAATTGGAAAGCAGCGGGAAGACCATCAAATACCTTGTCACGGTTATATAAAGGTGGATAAATTTGCACTGTTCTCTAATTTGCAGTTTCTCTCACTTTGCTTAGAGTCTCCTTCAGGTGGGTGCAGGGGAATATGCAAATGTTCTGTTTTGTGGTTTTGTTTGTTGATTTGGGGCTTTTTTTAATTTATTTTGCAGACTTCCTTCTCTTGCCTACCTCGAACCACCATTGGTCTAAGGACTACAGGTGAAAAAGCACTGGTATAAAAGTGTGCTTCTTTACAAACATAATAAGCAACAGAAAATTTGTATACTCCTGAGATTTATAACAGTGTGATTTCTGTTCGTTTTATTTTTTTAGAGTCACCTTATGCACTTCTGACCATCTCTGTGATGCTGTAATCCCTGAGTCCCTCTAGCTACTTACAAACTCTATTTTGGAATGGAGTCTGAGAGCAGAGGGGTCTTCCACATTCAGTGTGAGCTTTTCTGTAGTGCAGACATCGCTCATTTACCCAAGCTTTGTCACAGGAAGAAAATGCTATACACTGTCTCACACAGATCAAAATCTTCATAACTGGTCCAAAGGATCCAAATTTTCTAACTTACCTCTTCAGATAAAGATCTCATTTTTGGGTGAGTGGACAGCTAATCCAGAGTTTTCCTAAAAGTGAATGAATGAGCCTTTTTTAGCTTCAAGACAATCAAGCTGAACAGATGCTTTTGTCAGAGACGTTTTGATTAGACTTACAAATCTGTATAAATTCTCTCCCTCTCTTCAGACCCTGTACAAAATGGAGTCTGCATTGTGGTCTTCAGTGCACAGTTGTGTTCCCAGCTTTATTCCGCCTACGGCTTAAAAATAGAAAATAGTGCATTTAACAAGTTGGCATCAGCAGCAAACTACTTGAGATGGTTTTTTGCTATGCTGGATTTTGCAATTATTTTTAATATTTGTGCCACCAGTGCCTTCTGCTGTATTTTGAGAAATCATCTGGTGACTGAAATGTAAGCATTAAGTGCTGAAAAAATCTGGCCTCAGTAAACTGATCATATACATGTCATTTTTGCTCTCTGTTTTTGAGTAGATCTCATGCAGAAGATGACCAGTAATCCCCATGTATTTGTGTTACATACTCCTAAAGGAGTTTTGTTTGTCTGGTGCAGAGTGCATTCCTTAGAGAATAACAAGGGCCCAGAGGGAGCTGACTGACACCTCTGACCCTTGGTGAGCAGGCTCAGGTCATTCTAGGGGTCATGTTTTGATCTGATCCTTTAGATCAGCACTGAGTGGAGGGGATTAAGAGACTTTTCTGCAGTCTGTGGAAGGGGTCCACTACTGAGGACAGCACTGGAAAGAATGTTAGTCATTCCCACAGACTGCTGTGGGAAATTCATTGGATCACTGCATCAAGTGCTGGGATTGCTAGGAAGTCTTAAGATAGAAGGAGCCTCTGGCAAGATATATTTTATCTAGCTGTGATGTTTCTACAGAAGATAGTGTTTTATTGATTTAAGATATGTAATTCATGTTGGATTGACTTATATGCTGTATTTTTTCCAAGTGACTTATCCAGTAATCTTAAATTTAGATTAAAAGAAAAATGTTAATCATTTCATCTCAAGTTTTTTTCTTGCCATTCTTTTTGCCCAGATGAAACTTTATTTATGGCTCTCTGGGTCATAGTATTTAAGGGAAAAAACAGCTTGCTTTATAAATTGCTATCAGTCCCAAAGCTTGCCATAACCAACTACTTAATAAAATAGTGTACTTGAGAGTCACTTCACTCGACCTACCAATAAGTATCAAAGTGTGGTTTGGGCTTGAGTAAAATCAGTGCTGTGAAAACAGTTCTCCTGGGGCACAGCTTAGAGCCCAGGCTCTGGTACTGTTCACTACACTTTGGCAGCTGAGTTCAAAAATCCGTTCTCTCTTCCTCAGTTCAGCGTGTCTAATGCGAAGGACACACCCCCACAGCATGATGCAATATAGCCACAGGACAACTGCACTCCTCCGAGTATTTAGCTGTGGTGAGAAACAGTTTGTTAGACAGAGATTTCAGGATGGTGCAAGTTTTCCCACTTCCAAGAACGAAAATGGGAAGATATTAGAAAAGATAAAGATATTAGAGGCCTATGCTGCTGCCTATCACCACAGAACATAAACGTGTTCCATGTACAATAGCTTTGCCATTGCAGAGTATCTGTTACATCAAGGGAGTGTTCTCTTTCTTCCCTTCACATAGTTATAAATGGGAAATATAAATCATGTAATAAATCGGTAGCTTATGCAGTTGAAGAATTACTGTATTGGTCTCATTGTGCTTTTTTTTTCATCAACTAGCATGCCTTAGCCAAGGAGCACTGTTCTTTAACTGTTTCCTCTCTCCACATCTCTGACTAAATTGCTACTTTGCAGTTTGTTACTGCAGAAACAAACCCAAAACCAGTCACTGCTGCCTGTTGCCACATCAGTTCTAATCTTACAGGAGTGAAAGTGCAAAGTATGAAATGAAGTTATGAAGTTATTTTATATTTTACTTTCATCTTAAACAGATGGATGGCACCACCTCCCCAGACTAGAGAACTTTTTTTTTTTTCCCACCCTCTTATGATTTCAAAATGAAGCCACATAAAACCAACCCCAAATACCTGTCTGCTGACCAGAGCTGTTAAATTCTGGTGCCAGGAAAATGAGCCTGGCCTGACTGGACTAATTAAGTTGGCCAAGGCACTTGAGAATAGCAGAAAGATGAGTATCAGTGGGAAAGGCAGGGAGTAAAACTAACTTCCTATATAAGCACATATTAAAGGAAACCCGCTGCTCGAAAAGCTTGGTGAGTGAATGGCACCACAGGCTGTCTGCTAAAGGATCAGCATCTGAATTCAACGGAGATGACTTTTTAAACAGCAGTACTCGAACAGAAGGATTGATTCCTCCCTGCTCTCCCTTTATTATCAAAATTGCTTTCACCTTAGTTTCTAAGAAATTGTACTTTTAGTTTCTGAAACTGCTTTTGCAAGACAGATAAAGGAATTATTGGACCATCAGAACACAAATTATCCCACTGGGCAGATCTAAGTGGTAAATACCTGCTTCCGTTCACAAGCAATTGAGCTATACTAGATTGACTCTATAGTTGTTAATATTGCTGCTAATTTTGTGTGCTTTGTTGAATATGCTCCACTTTCAGTGCTTTTCTATTTCTACAGAAACAAAGCAATGGTTGAAAGAATTGAACTGGCAGCAACTGTGAAGCTGAAATTCCCCTATTTTCCTTCCTTGAAGTGCCTTGAGGGTTCTAAGGTATTCAAGAGATACTGTACATTACAAACAGAAGTCTGTTACCTGCTATTTGTTGCAAGTGCTGCTAACTCTGTCTTCTGGCTGAAGTCCAGTGTTAGTAACCATAATTTTCCTACCTAAAATTTCTCTACACTTTCAGTTGAATGTGTTCATTGCATACTGAGTTAAACTGTGCAGTTTAGCAGTTGTCAAATGGCAAGGGCCAGCTCTTAGCTCTGTTTTGGACGAACAACTGTCTCTTGGAAAAAGGAGAGAAGGAATGTTTATTCCTATAAATTTAGTTTGTAGGGCCGTTCCATAGAGCCCTTCATAAAGTCCAGTACGTGTTCACTGCAATGAGAAAAAAAATACAGTGGATTGCAACAAGTTGAAATTTGTTATGTGATCAATTGCTATGAGGAAACAATTTTACTAGACTTAAGATTTCATCTCAATTTGTCTTACATCAGTTTTGCTTTAATTTGTCCTGAGCTCCTCCAACATGAATGTTGAACTGTCAAGTCCTTACAAATAAAAGAGGTTTTTCTTACTGCATCAAAAACAAGTATGAGATGAAGAAGGATAGTTTTCATTATATTATTTTTTTCTACATCAAACTGGTGTCTTTATCTTATCAAGGCAGTCAGGAAAGCAAAGTAGGGAATTAATAGTAAGTATCTCTAGGAAGAGATGTTCCAGCAGTTGGATCATTATTTTCATATTTAGGAGACCAGAGTATAAGTCCATTCTCTCACGAGTACGGCTGCAGTAGCTAAGTGGTTTCATCTTTCTGTGCTTCAGCTCCTCAGTTCTGCAGTAAGGCTACTAACAGTGCCTCATTGCAGCTTGCTGCAGTGAACACCAGCTTGACATGATTTGAAGGAGATCCCCACTGGATTGGAATCATTGCAGCCACGGTGCTTCATCTGTATTTCTTAGGGCATCAGACTGTGGCTCTAACAAAGGCTGTGACGCTATTCCACACTTCGTTCAATGAACTCTCACTTAACTGCTCAGAGAGGATGCAGGAGAAAGTCCCAAGCTGTTGTGGCAGTTCTTTTTTAAGGGCTGGTGAAGGAGTTAGTGTGCATTTGGGGCAGAGTGGTAGAGTGTTTGTTTTTCGTTTGTTTTCCCCCTCCTCCACAGAAAATACTGAAGATCATTTGCATGTGTGTACACAGTGGGAGAATGCCCAACTGAGGTCCAAGTGTGAATTAAACAGAGCTTGCAAAGTTCAAAGCCAACACAGTCTCAAATTTTTGCTCCTAGGGAAAAAAAATCAACTTCCTTTATTTTTTCCTTTACTAAATAAATAAATTAATTAAAATCTCTCATCTTCCTTTTAAAAAGTGCATGCATTTAAATCATTTAAATCAGTACACTTCCTCCAGGAGAGGAAGACAGGGATATTCCTTTTCCCAAAGCCTGTTTTTAATCACTGGGTGAATTCTGAGACAATCTCTGAACATTCAGCATTTGTGGTCAGTTTTCCCCACCCAAAATGCTAGTGGTTTTTGCAGACATTCCATAAACACAGGAAGCTTTGACTGTGTCTCTAACAGATAGAGAGACAGAAAAGCAAAATACCCACAAATATAAAGGCTAAGTCTAAACTTGACATGCCAGCTCAGAACAATGATTTATGTAGTCCAGAAGTCTGTGTCTGATAGTCAGAGACTGATCTTTCAAAGAGAATATTGAGTATTTATAAAGCACAATTCTCTCATAACCTGCCTATGTTCTTTTTAAACTTTTTAATCTTTTTAATCTTTTTCCTCTGTGAGCCATGGAGCTTTATACTTTGTTTTGAGTCTATATTTTAAATTTGTTTCTTTCAAGAGGGGAAGAGGGCAGCATAGAAGGCTGCAAAAGGGTGCTGTGCAAAATTCCCTCGGTGTTTTGCATTCTTGAAGATCTCGTGGCCATTTGGTCCTAATTTGTATCTGCTATATTTTTAGCCTTAATTATACCTGCAGAAGTCTCATGGATTAAAGATATTTTATCCAAGTTTTCTGTTCATCCATTTTAGGACTTCTAGCTTCCTCTGGACTTCCACCTTACATAATGTCTGATTTTCCTTTAAACATGAGAATAGCCAAAGAGAAATTCCTATCTTTTTTTTCCCACGCCATTTACTGTTTTTATATAATCTAGTTGTTGTTAATCTCCTTTTCAAAATAGTTCCTTTCATCCATGCTTTCATGAAAGAAAAATCTTTCCTCTAGTCAGTTTCCTCACCAGGCCCTCCTCAGCTTTGCTTTCGCCCTCTAATACACTATAGAAGAGCATTTAAATTTCGTAATATTCTTCTCCATTTGAGTTTTAACCTTTTTGACCTCATCAGCTGCATGAATAACGATTTAGCAGAACTGCCCACCATTAGCCTGCATCTTGCTCCTGAGCAGTTATATTCAGTTACAAATAGCTGAAATTCAGAACATTCTTTACGAGGTACATTACTTCACTCCAAAAAGTAAAGAATTTTCCTGATGTTCATCTACTTTTCTCATTCCTACCAATTTAAAATTAGAGGAGAGAACATGTAACTGAGAAATCTCCAACAATTTCTGATGATTTTTGTGAATAGCTGTTGAAGTAGCTGGATCCTAAGGGCTTTGAATCATACATTTTGAATTTAGGATTCTCAATCACAGTAATTTCATATTATCTAGAACCAATGTTCTGACAAGTTTCCTCATTTTGAATAATTTTCTTTAAATTCTGTGGCTTAATATGATTTCTCCCTGAACACTCACACTGGAATACAGTGTCCTTGTTGTTAGCCTGTTGTCAACAGAAAATCCATTCCAGAATTTCTTGTTCTGTAGAGGGAAAAAAAAAAGTAACAATTTCAATCAAATTGGACCAAAAAATAATGATTCTGAAAGCTGCAGTGAAGTGGGAAATAACAGTAGTAGGACTTGCACCTTAATACTGATAATCCTAGAATAGCAATCAAAATGGGAAGAAAAGAGTTCAGCTGAAACAAATGTTTTATTTACATTTTGTAAAAGTGCATCTATCTGTTAGTAGAGACAGACACACCCATGCAGCACAGGATAGTACAACTAAAATCCTAGACTTCCCTATCAAAAATTTCTGTTACAACTCTGCCAAGAGAGAGCTGCTTAATTTTAGTTTTGATTTGTTTTATCCTAACCACTGCGTGATAACAAAGTACTTTTCACTGTTATAATATCTAAGCTACTGCATCTTGCTATCCCTCACTGCATTATCTGTAGCTTAAGTTCAAATAAAATCAAGGGATCATTATCAGGGTTCTGCTGGAAGCAGTTGAATTCAGTTTGATCAAGCTATTCATTAAGATTTTATTCAGTTTTCATTTAAAATCTGCCTTCAGTGTATCCATACCCTGTCCTGTTCTTGCTTCATCTTACCAGTGCAGACTGAAATCTGAAAATTCCTACCCCTCTGAGTAATGAACAAGGATGTAATTCCTCCCTGCAAGTTCAGCTCCTTTCGATCTGCTTTAAAACTAGCTAGCAATGAGGAGGAAAAGTCTCCTGGCCCTTAACATTATTTTCCTAAACCTGCTTACATATAGCTGTAACACCAGCTGCTTGTTTTTGTTTCTAACCTTATGACAGATATAATTTGTAAGTAAAGAAATACCTCATTTTACCAGCTGATGTTGGCTTCAGAAGTCATGGCAGGATCCTTATGCTTGTTGTTGTTGTTCCTGTTTATTTTTGTTGTACAGATGAAGAGCTTGGGGCCTCGTAGCCCAGTGTCACCCACCTTGGTGTTACTGACAGATACTGGTTCCTTTTCTTGAAAATAAATAGAATGGGGATTATTTATTTATTTTGATCTTGGCATGATAATTATGCATAGATAATTAACTACAAGATCTTAACAAGTTTATGGCAGTAAAGGACCGGTAGGAATAACTATTACAACATCTGTCAATGTTTCTATGCTGCGTTTAACGAGATTAATATACAACCACGAAAATGTGTTGCAGACAGAAACTTGGCATTAAAAGAGGAAGTCCAGGAATTTTTATTTTTATTTTTCTTAAATTTGAATTTAACCGATTTGGTCATTTTAAAGTAGGAAGAAGACTTTGTGGTTTTTTAAGATAGACATTCCTGACATAGTTCTGGTTTCAGAGTGAGTACGTATGGAATGAATGGGGGCCACAGGACTCTGCCCCTTCCCTTGCCCCCATTCTGCCTCTCTTCAGCAAACCTTTTTTTTTTTTTTTTTGCTGTGCACTTCATCACAGCCTACGACAGGGACAGATAAAAGCATAACTGTGTTTATTCTTCCTCATTTTTCTCTTTCATTCCACCGGGCATCTGCAAAACCCTGTAATTAACGATGCCTGTTGACTTTTGATAGAGGAGGGTTTCTTAGAGAACTTCTGGAAAATTTCATCTTAGTGATGTACTCTGTACACAGTGAGTGCTTTCAATGCCTACGTGTAATGTATATTAAGCACCCTATGATGTCCTGAAAGCCATCTTTTTCTCACCTGGTCATTTCAGCTCTTCCACCAGGTAGATTTTTAGCTTTTCCTGGATTAAGTGTCCTGTTGTGAAGAGAGTAGCAGCAGAAATTGTTTCAGTCATATTTCTGCTGGTCTGGGAAATAAATGCTTAGCTTGTACCTGACAAATACCTCATGACTTAAACAATTTAAACATAATCATAAGGAAACTCAGAAGAAGAGAGAGTATTTGGAATATAAAGGATGAGAATGTCAAGAAAATACTTGTAATTTAGTGAGAGATTAAGAAAAAAAATTAGGAAATCTTAGTTCTTGTATGGGAACTGCTGAGTCCTGGCCTGAACCACTGATTGAACATCTGGAGAAAAGACCTTTTCAGCCCTGGAAGCACAGGTGAAGGCAATTCACAATTCTTAGACCTCATTTAAGGGCTGACTCCACTGAGGAAGGATCTCTTGCTAGAGATTCCTACTTTGTGGAGTTTTCCTGTGAGCCTAGATCTTCAGAGATGGGTGAGCATCCTTTTTGTAACACCTTCTCGTTATGCTGGTCCTGCTGCTGTTGCAGTTCTAAATAAAGAAAATACTGAGCTGTAACAAAAAGGGTCATTAGAAACTGAAGCAGCTGTGCTCTGAAAGGAGAATCCCCTGAAGGTTTCGTGAGCTGCAAGATGCTGTGCTGGCAAAGAGGAGACCTCTGTGAGTGACTTCTTCGTTTTCCTTTTTATCTAAGGTGTCTAGCTTTGCTTTAAAAATAAGTAGTGTAATTCCAGTACTGAATAGCATAAGCTATGAGGCTTTTATAGGTTCAAACAAATATGCTGTGAAGGAACAAAGAATGCACTGTTCTCAGTCAGAGCTTTGTTTTGTTTATTGCCCGTGAACATAAGGTATTAGTTCTTCTGTTACGGTATCTGTGATGCGACATGGGATTCTGCTGCCTCAAGATCTGAGAAAACAAATGCAATGAGCGATGGGCACTCTTATTTGAATCATAAGGAAAAGTAGTGCCATAACCTATGTTTTATGAAGACCTACTGTGAACGGGATTACTGTACCTGAAGTTGTGTTAGTCTGGGACAAAGCTGACCAGAGTCTGGCCTGGTAGTCTAATCCCACAGTAGTCTAAGTTAGTCTTGCCAATTAATAGAGTAAATTATTTTTTCATAGATGTTGAACAGACAGTTAAAGTGATGTTTGAGTTATGCTATGGAAGGCCATTTGAAAGTCCTGATGAGTTTGTCCAGGATATGCAATTGCTTTGTTGACTGCATGATGTTAGGATATCTTTATGCTGCAGTATGCGTGTTCAGTTAGCAAGTACCATTTACACAGGCTGGGAAACTTCTGTGTGTTAGGTATTCTACAGCCAGGAAGACAGAAGGACAATTTCAGGTTGTACATAGCGTTTTTTCATTTAAACAAACAATTAATTTATTAAAACCTGTAAATCATAGAATCATTTGGGTTGAAAGGACTTTTGTAGTTCCAACCTTCTGACACCTCCCTCTAGCCCAGGTTGCTCATAGCCCCACTCAGCCTGGCCTTGAATGCTTCTCCTGGGGCATCCACAACTTCTTGGAACTTTCAGACTGTGATGTTGTGTTTGTGAGATGTATGGTGTACCTCAGGCATCACACATAATTCAGCTATGAATGCCACACCTGAGAACTGGCACTCTGAAACAAGAAGTGATGCTTTGAATGTAGCTGCTTTTGAGTTTCTCGTCAATCAATGAGTGGTTCTTGACATTTAACATAATACACATGTTGGTAGTTCTTCCCCTCCACACTCACTCCCATCCTCCGAAAACAGACAAAGTGAACAGAGGTGAAAGGTAAGGGACAAATGTGAAGCTCTTTGATTTACCCCTCAGGACAGGTCTGTGCAAAGCAGTGTATATATGGTGCCATGGGAGCTCAATAGTTCTTAATGCTTCCTGTCCAGAAAATGAGTTTTGGGTTGGAGCGATGAGGATGGCAAGGTAATTTTTCACTGACAAAATGGTTTACTTTATGTAATGCATGATAATGGGGATGAGTTTAATCAGTAAAACAGACAGAAATTTGTTCTAGTTTATAAGCAACCCAGCTGGGCATACATGGAGGTACATTAATCTGTAGCACACTTTGTATCTGTCACTAGCCGTGTCTGCATGTTTATAACATAGTATGTTAGCTAAGTTCTCACCAGATGGCTGGAAGATGTTGGCTGTGCCAGTCCTTAGGTAGCAAGGTGGTTTTTTTTGTTTTTTTTTTTTGTAGCTGTTATACATGTCTCAATGTAGAAAACTGTCTAGATTATTTCCTCACTGTAGTTCTAAGTATGTTTCATGTTGTTAATTAGCTCTCAATTAAAGAGTGGAAGAATTCTTTTCAAGCTGTTTAGCTTAGTTTTTCTTCCTTCAAACAGACTTAGTTCATGAGCTTTCATGAACTCTTCTGATATACATGTTTCCAGTATTGTTTGTCCATGGGAGGATTAAATGCTGAGAATAACACTGCTTTCTCCCTTCAACAGGTGCTGTACATCATAGGAGCAGCTTTATTGAGTACCAGCAAACTTCACAGTGTAGAGACAGTGTTTGTAAGGACTGGGCCTGGATGTTGGCAATAGTTACAGTGCAATTCACTTAAAGGGAACATTTCCTCCTTCTCCTTGGGCGTTTAGATGATGTTCAGTAGTTGCTTTCTCATATAGCAGATTCTTGCCTGGTCGTCGGACCTGGTTACCTGAATTTATTCCTTTTCCAGGAAATTCATGCATACCAAGTTAGCTCTCCAGCTCTGAAGTTTCTCAGGAAAAGAGGTATTTGTCAATTGAATTAATATAGGCACTGGGTCAAAGGAACGTGAGAACACTGGGATACTTACTAGCATGTTGTCAAGGAAGGAGGGGAAAAAAAAAACAAAGCACACACAATGGGATGCTTCTTTCTCAGCTGCACTGTCTGGTCTTCCCCACTCCTTCCAGCAACAATTTAGGGATTTCATGATCAGTTTTGCATGTAAGTGAGCACATTTAACAAATTTTCATGAGCTAACAGTCTGTGTATTCATGTAGTAGTTTTGTTGGGTTTTTTTAACCTATTTATACTATTGGCCTTCAAAGCATCCTGTGGCAATGGGTTCTGTAGTTTAATTACATGTTGTATGAAAAAGCATTTGCTTTTGGTTTAAGGCTGATAATTGCAGTTGGGTGCTCCCAAGGGAAACAGTGAGTAATTGTTTCCTTTTCATAGCTAGTGAGTTTGAATTTAAGCATATGTTTAAGTTAATCATACTTTGAAACAGTCAGCTGAATAAAATCCTTAGAATTTTCATCATCTCCTGCTGTAATATCTTGAATATCTTGACTGTTGAAGGAACTGGTGTGATTCCATACAGCTTTCAGTTCCAACGATTTTAATAATATTTCATATTGATGTTTTTAGTCTGTTAGTAAAAATTTCTCTTCCCTTGATACTGATGCTAAGATGTGATTTATAGACTGTTAGAAATAATTATGACAGATTTTTGATAACAAGCAGTGTAGTAAGAGATGACAATACAGTTACTGTGTGTGTACAGTTGCCGTAGTGCTTTCCAAGTAAGTTCAAACCAGCCCCACACGTTTTCACAGTGTACATATTCAGAAGAAGCCAAGGTACAGAGAGGGTAAGTGATGTGGTAAGGCACCAGCTAGATCAGTGGTAAGTTCTGACTTAAAATAGGATTCCTTTCTTCCTTCTGCTTGTTGTATTGCATGAGCTTGTATAAAGCTTCCCTTCTTAATTAGAAAGACTGTAATATGTCTGGAATCCAATCTGTTGAAATAGATACAGTTATCCCTAGTTTTTCTGTAATTTTAAGCATAAGACTCAAAGCTCTGGTGGAATTGCTTATTAAAAAACTATATATATACATTTACTTACCCAACCATTTTGTTAGAATCCTCGAGAGCTGAAGGATTTCATGCTTTGAAAATCACTTATTAAAACAAAATAAACTGCCCAGAGAAAGGAAACAAAAGTAGTTTTCCAAAGTTCAGGAAGAGTAAAAAGTACAAAGATCTTATTCTAAGTACCAAACCCCTACGCCAATATTGAGAATTAATTCACATCAGATTGGAGGCAGAAGGATCCCACTGTTTTTGTTTTAAAATATATTTTTCATTAAAATGAAATATGCCATATACAGCATTTCTGACCAGATTATATTTTATTATTTCTATTTTTAACATATGGTGCAGGAGTTTGCTTTATTGTCTTTAAAGCATGCAGAAACCAGAAGTATTTTTTACTGTACCCTCATGCAGATGTTGTATTCTGCAGAACAGAAGAGGTCCTGCAGACATCCTGTTCAATTAGAGCAAACAAAGGTTGAGCAGAAGAGACCTCCTGCATTAGAGATCCCGAGTTTTGCTCCAAGAAACCTGCTGATTCTGCATAGTATCATGGAGAGATACTAAGCACAGTTTAGGACCTGGCAGTGCTCTAAGTGCCAGTTAATTAGCCTATATACCTTTGTGTATTCATGCAGCTAAACTTCTTTCAGTTCTGCTGCTAAGTTTAACACCTGCTTGAGGATTTTCACAGGGTGCTCGTTATGTGACGTGTATGTGGCCAAAGGATCTGCAAAATGAACCTGGTAATAAGTGATACTGTGTGAAGGGAGATAATAAATAATAATACTGCTAAGTGTACCAGACACCATTGCCTTAAGTACAGGAAACACACTTACACTCAAGAGTATACAGACAGCCCTGTCTTTATTCAGTATAAAGTAATACGGAAAATATATGGGGTGAAAAAGAAGGTTTCATATGTGATGTGTATGATCTGCATCTCTGATTTGTGGGCTTGTGGAGAACAGCACAGTGACATTTGTCCTTTGCTTTCATAAGAAAAATAACATGGGAAACAATTAGACTTGATTTAATGGTCCTGACTAAAGTATGGCTGATTGCTTGTTTAAAGCAAATAGATTTTAGCTGCCTAGCAGATACTCCAAGTTTTGACACAGGATTTATTTCAGCAAACCAACGCATGTTAAAATAAAATGTCCATGCTACACACTGAAGTCAAATGTAATAGTAGAATTTGAACAACACACCTTTTCCTAGTTCTTACTTGGTGTCAGTGTGCAGTTGTCACAGATCTGTTGTATGTAACTGGATGTTTTAGTGACAAAGTAGATGGCAAACAGTGTCCAAGAGTTGTCTTTAAAACCATTCAGGCTACCAGGGGTGGTAGCCAAAACTACAAGTTACCTATGCAGAAGCTGAGCTGGCAACCTGTAAGGAGCCCCCAAGCTGCTTCTGTTTCATATGTCCTAGCTTTGTAGCAGTTATCAGTTTGCAGCAAGGTGCCTAGGGTTAATCATGGTTGGTGTGCAGAACCTTATTCTGTCAGTGACAAAATGCAGCACAATGTGCTACCCTGCTCACCTCTATAGCTCAGATGAATGAGTCCAGAATATCTAGATCTGCTGAACTCTTGGCAGCTGTGTGTTTTTTGAAGCTGTTGCTGTGGAGCTGCATGCTGGAGAAGAAAATCTGTGAGCAGCATTTGAACACTCTTCCATATGAAGTTGATGTGCTGCTAGATTATGCAGTGCTTGTTAGAAACTGTTGTTCTTTCTCATGAACAGTTGAAGTGCAACTGTAATCAACAAAGTACAATTTTTGCAGAAAAGCTCTGTGGAATTGAGACTCTGGTTAAGCCTACTGTTGGCTGCAGAGGAATAGTGTGCAGATGATTCTTAACAAGTTAACTTCAGCTGCCAACTGTCAAGGATCACCCTGGCAGAGGGCTGCAATGTACAAGTCCAATTGTTTGCTAAGCCTATTGTCCCCCTACACTCATGACTGTTAAAATAGCTTCTAATGAAACTTTAGCTTCTGGCTGGCTCTTTGCCTGCTATCCAGCTGTAACGGTTATGCCAACTGCGTGCCAGTTCTCAATTCTTCTTGATTAACAATTCACACAGACCATGGGATGGTTGAAATGGATGTTAAGCATGCTGACACGCAGAGGATTACCTCTTCAAACATTTTTATTGTTGGCACCTGCAAGCTGCTGTTTTGATAAGCATTGTTACAACACCACTGATTATCTGAGAGAAGTATGACAATCAAAGAATGACATGAGGACTCAGACATGTTTCTAAACAGTGCTCCCTAAAATTGATCTGTAAATTTGAAATATAAGGGCCATTTTACCTTCATAATTAAAAATAATTAAAAGAATCTGGAAGCCTCAAGCAACCTGCAGTGATCTTATTCAAACAGCAGTTTCAGTCATTGCTGAAATAAGTGTGCTGTGATATTGTAATAGTTAATTGAGTACACTTCTACGAAGGGCCAGGAGACTGATCTCTGCTGTTACCCAGGTGCTGCTGTACAGCACTCCTATGGCAGTCTTGTATCCAGCATTGTTATATAGCTTTCCCAAGCAAATGGGAAGCTATTCACTTTGGCATCATGGTATGTAAGGTGGCTTTTAACTAACTCAGATCTTTTTTCTAAATAAATATATTATCCGTGGTGGAATTCAACATCTTATTTCACTTCTTCCATTTGGATCTGGTAATTTTAGTCTTGCGTTGTGATATAAAAGTATGTCCTCTCAGTTTTGTGGAAACACATTTAATATCAAACCAGAAGTAATTTCAGGAAAGTGATTTTTTCCTTTTTTTTTTTTTTTGTTTTGTTTCATGGTGGGAGGTAAATGTGTAAATGAAAATTATACAGATCCATGAGTTCTGCCCAAACAGCTTTCCATAGAAAAAAAAAAAACAGCATGAAGACTAATGAGGACATCAAGTTCTTTAACCAGAAGAGCATTAACTGCCAGAAATTAGTGGAAGGTTTTGGAGATAAAAAGGATAAAGAACTAATGAGAAGACAGATTAATATGTATTTGTTATTCTAGTTGACTGGCTTTTCTATGTTTATTATTACTGAGTATTGTGTTTAAATAATAACACATCCAGTTGCCAGTTCAAAGATCTCAGTGATATGAAATGTGTATTTGCTATTAGGGAGTATGGGAAAGAACAAGCTGTGATTGTGGGATACATGAAGATGTGTTGGAAGGACAGAAGGTAGTACCTGAGCTGCACACAATTACCTGAACTGAGACTAAACAATTTCACAGTTCTTTTGCTGTGTCAGCAAGTTTGAGGCTGTTCAAATACAAGGCCTACAGAGAAGGGGATAAAATATTATTTCTACTGTGACATGATGAATAATTGTTTATAAAATAATGCTGAAAGCATCTTTCTTCACCATCTTTCCTCCTTTAAAAAAAAAAAGATAAAGGGAAGAAAAACTCCACATTTTAGTAGAGATTTTTTTTTATATTAAGTCTTTAAATGCATAAAGGAACATAATGACAGTAAGGATGAGAAACTAGGCATATAGCCTCATTATCAGTTGAGCCCTACTAGGTTTGGCTGAACACTGTTGTTAAAATTAGCAGATTGCCACCTGGATGAGTATTCATGTGTACAGCCTAGAAGCTTCTGCTGATTCACTAAGGAGAGCTGCTTTTTCTTTTCTACCTTTCACCTGCTGTGAACTTAGATATATGATTTCAGGAAATTCTTAAAAGACTTTGTGTTCTCAGTTGTGGCCAAGACAAGGGAGGTAGTTGTCTGCGCTGGTATGTCTATAATATATCCTTTTGTACTATTGGTATCAGGGGGTGGATGTCAGAAAAATGATTGGGTGCCTTGGCATTTCTTCCATTCCTGCTCTACTCCATTATTTACTGTCATCATGTGTTGCTGTGCAGGTCAGAAATATGACTCTTTCAAGGATGTGTACAGTAACTGCTCTGCCAGAAGAGAATCTCCAACAAAACTCCAAAGTTATACTTCAGTACAGCTTATAAGCACATAGATGTGGCAGTAGATGCTTCAACGATAATGTATTTACATATAGCTCACAGCACTGGCAAATGGGCTGCTTAACAAGGATGGAGTTGCATCTATTGAAGGCACTGTCCAGGACAGTGGATATTTCAAGAACTTTTTCTCACCTTGGCTTTCAGCAGAACTGAGTCTGATATCATTTGCTGTAGTGCAATTCAGAAGGAAATCCACTCTATTTAATGCCACTTCTGTGTCAACGTGAAGTTATGACTGGGCCCTTTCACTGGGAGCCCATTGCTTCCTGTTGCATCTGTTGATCACACTTCAGGTGAGCATTTTGGCATAACCTTTCCCCAGCCCCCAGAACATATGCCCTTAACTGTGACCTTCCTCTTCAGCGTTCTTTTCTCTTTCACACTAGCATGCTTTAAATTGAAATGGACTGGATGTGGATTTTTGTTGTTGTTTTTTTGTAAGACTATTTTTAAGTACCAGATGAATGTAGTTGAATTCAAGTAGCAACTTAATGGAGTGGAGCACAGCAGTGTATAAGTACAAACACTTTAAAACAAACTGCTTTATCTAGCCTAAAACTATCTGGGCCACTAAAAAGAAGGACATGGGGGAACATCTTACCAAAAGTGGTTGCTTTTCGGTTGGTTTTGCTGTTGTTTGGTTTTGTCTGTTACCTGATTCTTGTTTTGTTCTTCCAGAGATTGAAAGTAGTTTTGGTATTATCAGTTAAAGCAAACCTCCCAAATTTAAAAATGAAACACAGCCCAAAATATTGGGAGACACAACCTTGCTAAGCAGAGAAGGAATTAGAGTGAAAGGAAATGTGCAGAAAAAGACCCCAGAGATATTTTAGGACCTTTAGGTCATGAGTTAGGACATGAGCTCCTTAGCATTTGCTGTGGCATCTGAATAGACCCTTGGATTACAGATGAGGACAGGTGCAGAGGACTGTACTATAAATACTTTTACCCTTAAGGAGTTCACAGATCTCACAGAGTTGCCTCATAGAATGACAAACTGAACTGAACTGTTAGTTCTGAAGGGGAAGAACATCAAAACCGTTTTAGAAGAATTTAGAGATCTGTTTTCCAACAGGTTTTCTCCCAGTTCTTCAATTTCTGAAGCCAAAGTGCTCTTCACAATTACCTCAGAAATATTACAGATAGCCTTTAGAAGGTTATAACTGATTATATCTGGTTATAGCATATTTATCAAGTGTGAGTGGCATGTTCAGGGGTATTTCTGTACTCATTTGCTGCCCACTGGGCACTGCAGAGAACTGACCAGCAGGATGCCTCCCTTCTATTTTAAGCTTTTCTGTTGCCTTATGGCTAAGTATATACGACCAATTTCCTCAGGGGAAGTTTTGCCATTTCTACAGTTGTAGAAATATTGTCCCTTGGCTCCCTTTGTGCAAAGCTCTTTGAGATTGTTACAGGGTAATATATACACTACTTGTGGTAGTAAAACCTACTTAATTGATTTCCAGGTAAGTACAGATGTTTTCTATTTCCCCCTTTTTTTTTTTTACTGATATGCTGTAGTCCTGCTTCTCCCTTTGTCCGAAATAAACCTTCCATTTTTAGAAAGGCTGCCAAGGGCTCAGAAACCTCTTCAAAATGTTTGTATTTTATTTATTTGTCCCACTCTCTGGGAGACACTATTTCTCAAATGACACATAAAGTCTCATGTGTTCGTTCTGACTGACCTAATTCGAATCTTTCATCTTTTAAGAGGCATGTTTTCACAGAACTGGAAGAACCAGTTGCAGCATGAAGTCAGCTGTCACTTCCTGCATATTTCATTAAAAAAAAAAAAAGGGCTACTCCAACTTTGTTAGAGTCTATTGGAGTCCATGTGAAGGCTTTTTCCAAGCAAATCCACCTGCCCTTTTGTATGCCATCGGCATCTCTGTTGAGGATTGCCTTCAGCTCGTTCTGTATGAACAGAAAAGCAGATTCTTCTCAAGACAAATTCTGCCTATGTCAAGAGATCAGTGGTGTGGCAGGAACATCGTGATGTAAACTGATTCTGGCCTCATCCTGGGAAGCAAAATCATGCTGCTGAGAAGCCTGAGCCACATCACTTACTTACAGGAGTAGTGAAGCTTTATATAGAGAGAGTAAATATATATGTATGTATGCTTAAATGGCTTATGTATATGTTCTGCCAGTTCTGTGTTGGCTGGTTTGTGTTATGAAGAGCCTGGCTTAAGTAACAGAACTCAAAACCAGTGCAGTAGGTGTGCAACTGAGTAAGACTGCTGCTGGGGTGCTCTGCATCATTTGTCAGTGAGAGATGAGCCGGCTCCTGCCCTGACAGGGTGGTGATGGGGGAAGTAATGCGTGGCGTTACAGGATTAGTGTTTTGTCAGAGACACCGGGTTTGTGCTGCCTTCTTTTTTTCAGTATACAAAATTAATTTGTATACAGTCTTTCTTCACACCCCAATTAAAAAGGGAGTGACTAATCAAGCTACTTGATTTCTAAACCTTTTTTTTACCAGCTGGAAATTTCCAAGCAATTCAAATTGTTAGTTAAAGGTAAAGCAGGCATGCTTACATGTGTCTATAGTCTTCATATTCTCTACCACTGAAAAACAGCAACAAAAACACCAGCCCATTTAGCCCCAGAGTTGTCTTTGACATAAACAAAGCTCATTTTTTTGGACATTCTCATGCATGTGGGGCCTCAGGTTTTGTTTTTCTGTGGAGGTGGTGATGGCATCTTCTAGGCATCTTTAAAAAACATTCAGTTCCTTTCCTTTTCCCCGTATCATACTTTCTCATGTCTCCCAGAGGTTCCCATGTCATCATTAACATTCTTGTAGAAAAATGGCTCTGCACAGGAATTCTTTAAGAGCCTATCAGCACCGCTCCCAAATTAGCCAGACAGGACACTGTTTGTTTAATTTCACAATACGTGCTTACCCAAAGGCAAAAGAGCTGCCTCACTGGATTCCCAGCCACAATACACTTTTAAAGGAATTTTTTGTGGCAGAGGGAGTAAATTCTCCTCAACTACAGACAAAACATCGATACATTTAATAATGCAATCAAGTTGTTAAACGATATGGAACTAGATGTCTTTTAAACACTCACAGGACTTTAAAAAGGCCCTTGTGTTGTACTGGACCATACGCTAAAAGCAAGAGCAGCATCAAGAGCAAAACTATGCTGCAAATAAGTCTGCAGACTTTTTCAGTGCTTTGTCTGGCATTTTCACTCCGCCTGTGCTCTGCTGTTTGTACTTAGGTGGGTTTAACCTGTACTTTTTTTAACCAATAAGGATTCACAAATAACTAGTGCACAGAGAAGTGAGAATTTCACCCTCTGGAAAGATTTTACTTGCTATTTTTACTGTCTATTACTTTACTATTACTGAGGACTCTTTCTTTTTTTTTTAATGGAATACAGTAAGAAACCATCTTAGGGCTGGGAAAAAGAAAGCCTTGCCAGTGGCAGTAGCAACACGTGCATCCTGGAGACTGACTGTGAGCTTGCGTGAACCTCGTGCGGGTCAGGGCTGGAGCCGGACTCTGGCCCTTCTTTGGGACAGAGGAAGATGACCTTTGGTCAGAACTCAGGGGGCTTCGTTGTCTTGTCGCTTAGAGCCGGAGCTCTGCGCTGTAGCTCGCCGGGGCCGCACATGAGCCGTCCTCACGGCCGGCTCTGCTGACCGCTGCCCCTCCTTGCCCTGTAAGCACAGCAAGCCAGAAGCTCTCCTGCCGCGGTGCCATCGGCCCGGCACTTCCAGTGACGGCACCAGGGAGGAATTTTCTGGTGCAAGTTGTGAGCTCAGACAAAGAGGCTGCTTAATTTTCTCTTTGTGCAACCAAATCCTCGGGGCCCGTGCACGTCCGTGTGCTTCCTGCGCAGTGTAAAGCAGCGTGCGTGGCGGTGGCAGAGCGTGTTGCATCTTGCTCAGTGTGCTAAGGAGACAGACATCTGCCACAAGCGAAAATCGGTTTCCACTTAATTACATGGTTTGTTAATTGTTCTCCGGATTGCTCATCTCTCTTCGCTGCCTCAGTTCCTCGCTGGCGTTGCAGGCGGAGGGTACAAGCCACGGGGCAGCTGCTGTGTCACGGCTTTCCCCGGGCCCCGCACCACGCGGCTCCGTGCGCCCCAGGGTGGGCAGCTGAGCCCCCGCTCCCCTCCCTTTAACCCGACTGTGATCCGGCACAGGAGTGCGGTCGGCCCGGGAAGCGCTCTCGGACAGCTCTGCCGTGCTCCAGCCTCCGTCCCGAGCCGGCACTACGCGGCGGTCCGGGTGCCCGGCAGCTCTCCGCCCGCCGGGCTGCCCTCCCCTGCCCCGCGCCGTGGGGAAGGACTCGGGGCGCGCGTGTGCGTAACCCATCGCTCCCCTGCGCCCCTTCTGCTTTAAGACACACTCATTTCGATTGGGGTCGGCTCCCGTTCAGCTCTCTGCTCCCGTTCCCCGCTCCGAGTCGCCGCCCTTCCCCCTCGTTTTATTTATTTATTCTTTCCTCCCAGGAGCAGCGGCGAAATGCCCCGTCTTGCCCGCTCAGAGCGAGGAACAAGCCGCTCCCCCCGCCTTACCTCGCCCGTCACATCCCAAATATAGGCATATCCACGGTCAAAAGGCGGGCGGCAGCGAATGGGAGCGCCGAAGCGCCGAAAAAAGCCGAGGGCGAGCGAAGCGAGGGAAAGGGGTAGGGACGGACGGAGGAGGGAGGGGAATAAAAAAAAAAAAAGCCCTTTCCAAAAAAGTATTGGATGTCCTGAGGAATGCAGTCAGCCCCCTGGGAAAGGCCATATCAGTGAGTCGCTCCCCGCTCGCCGCCCGCACTCCGCCGGCGCCCGTCCCGCACTCATCGGCCCCGTTGCTCCCCGGGGCCTCGGATCGGATTCGGATCGGGGCTCTGCCGCCGCTTTCCTTGCTCTGATTTCGGCTGTACTTCGCGCGGGGACGCGCCCTAACCCACCGCCGCCATGGATGCCATTAAGAAAAAGATGCAGATGCTGAAACTGGACAAGGAGAATGCCTTGGACAGAGCCGAGCAAGCCGAAGCGGACAAGAAGGCAGCGGAGGAGAGGAGCAAGCAGGTCTGCACTGAGAGCCCGGGTGTGACTGGTGCCGGGGCACATGCTTTTCCGGGCGATCTCTTTCTCTAATCTTTTTTTAACGTACCTTATTGTATCCTTCCCCACTTCCCCATCCGTCGCCCGAAGAAGCGATTGAACCACTGAATCTCCCCTAAAAAGTTTCGCTCTGACGCCCTGTGGCCGGGCAGGAGTCGTGACCCTGCCCCATCCTGCTGGGGAGGGGTCCTGGGACAGCTGCATGGCCTCCGTGCCTTTGTCCCAGGGACGCGGCTGGGTGACACTGCCTCGAGCAGCTGTTAGCACGGGACAGACATGCTGTGATCTGGCAAAAGACTTAGGCTGTGTTTGTGTCCCCCTCCCCTAGCACTATCCAGCAGACTTGTCCAGTTCTAGCTGCTCCCCCTCTTTCCAGATATGCGTCCCATTTTCCTGGCCTGCTTCGAGCCCCCTCCTTCCCCCCCAATACGCCCCGGCGCACGTGGGGCTTTATTAGTTTAGGGGAGGGAGATATGGTGATTGTGAGTTTCTTGGAGATCCCGGAGGAAGCCAGAGGAAAAGGAGAGAGATTTAAAAATGACCTTCCCCCTTTTCAGAGCCCAGGGAGAAATGTATCTGTGCATTATATTTCCTCTTGTGCACCTAGTTAGAGGATGACATTGTGCAATTGGAAAAGCAATTGCGCGTGACGGAGGATTCGAGGGACCAAGTGCTGGAAGAGCTGCACAAGTCTGAGGACAGCCTCCTCTCCGCAGAGGAGAATGCTGCCAAGGTATCGCGCCCGTACCGTAAGCAAAGAGAATCTAACTGTCTCTCCTTTCTCTCTCTCTCTGTCCGTCCGTTCTCTTCTGTCTCTTCTGCACTCGCACTTCTCCCTTTGCACGATCACATTGCCTGCTGCACCTTTTCCTGCCTGCCCTCCCCTCTCCACCACCTTCCGCCCGAATCACAGCTGGAGGACGAGCTGGTGGCTCTGCAAAAGAAGCTGAAGGGCACTGAGGATGAGCTGGACAAATACTCCGAGTCCCTTAAAGATGCACAGGAAAAGTTGGAACTGGCTGACAAAAAGGCCACCGATGTAAGTTACCCCCGTCCCTTCCACCACCCCCTTCATACAGGGAACACGTACCTCCACTGCACAGGACAGCCAGGACTCCCACGAGGCAGCACTCTGCGGCCGTGCTGGGGTCAGGCTCCTGGCACCTCCTGGGCAGGGAGGTGGGAGACACAGCACTGCCTCCTTGCATGAGATTTGCACGTTGTCTGAGGCACTGATTGGGCTTCTGCTCACTCAACACGTGCTTTCTGTGTGTACTTGCTGTTGTTCCATTTGCTGTGGTTTGTCAATTCAGATGATGGGAAAAATAAGCTTGGATCGGAATAGGACTTGGATAGTTGAGATGGAGTCAGGGAGCTAACAGCAACTAGATCTGGGAGAGGGGCAGCTAGGAAGAGCACATCCCAGAGATGCAGGAGAATAAGGGCTGCTGGTTGTTGTGGGCATACATGCGCTGGTGCTGCTGCAAGAAGCTAGTTGGGCTCGGTCACTCATCCCACAGATAAAGTCCCTTCTCCTAGTTTTTATTCCTGGAAGAGAATGGGTGATTTCGTGTCTCAAAGAAAAGTTCAGTCCTGCGTGAGAGAAAACTGGAAGATGATACTTGCTGGGTTTGCAGTTCAGAGGACAGGGATCTTGGGAGCAAGCTGGGGGATATATATAGCTCAGCACTTTATATGGTAATAGTGCAAGAGCTTGTGTCCCTCCCAGGCCTCAGCCCACCCACCTGTCCACCCCGACATGCATCTAATTAATGTGTTACACGCATGGCGCGATGCGAGTTTCCTGTTCCTGCAGATAAGGCCCAGAGCAGGGCGGCTCCTACAGCACAACCCCGTTCTCTCCAAATACACGTGGGGTCTGAATCACAGGGCGATCCGAAGCCGCGGTCGTCCTCCTATAGCAGTGTTCAGGGCGAGCCTCAAAGCTAAGGAGCTGCCTCAGTTAGAGTGGAGGAAGGACGCTTCTAGAAAGGGAAACGTTGCTAAAGCCAACTCGGCATCAAAGACAACGCACTTTTATGTCACTTTAAAAAAGAGCAAAGCAATTAAGTTGTGTAGTTTTGACAGAGAGCTCAACAATAAGAGCACGTAGGGATGAGAGGGGTTCTGTTTAATGTGGATCAGATGTCTCTTCTGTGCGAGGCCGCGCGGAGGAGAGGCGCTTCCTAGCAGGGCGCTTATTGGACTCATTCAAAGGAACCGCATACGGATCCAGGGGAGATATTCCTTATAAGGAAAAGTATGCAGACTATTTGGGAATCGCCGAGGATGAGGGCGAGAGCAGCGCTACCAGATTCCCTGCCTGAAAAGCACGATCCCCCCGACCAATCCTAGGGCCGTTTCCCTTCGCTGCAGCGCGGCGTTTGGGAGCTCGCCGGGACGGCGTCCTGCGCGGTCACCCTCGGGCGCAGAGCCCGGCCTGCTGCCGCTGAGAGAACGCTGTAGTTAAGCGGCGTGCGTGGAACGTCCGGATGCCGTGCTTTTGGGCCACGTGGAGCGTCCCGGGGCGCTGCACTGACCCGGCTTTTTTGCTCGACTCGTTTGCGTGGTTCCGAGCCCCAGGAAAAGGGCATTGCAGGGCAAGGGAGCGCCTCTCCCGAGGCGGACCAACCTCACGCGGGATGTGGGAGCAGCACCGCCTGACTCACCCCGGCAGTGCGGGGCACATCCTTCGAGTCACAGCCACCCCCCCCCCCCAGGAGCGCGGAGCTCGCCCAGGCGACGCGGGGCTGCGGCAGGGAGCGGGGCCGCCGCCAGGGGGCGCCACCGTCCCGCTCCCACCTGGCGGCCCGGCCCCGCCGCCCCGCCCCGGCGCGGAGCAGCACCGCGCCCCGCCGCCTCCCCGCGCCGCTCCCCACCCGCTCGGTGCCGCCGGCCCCGCCCCGGTGCGCGGCGCGGAGGACTTCCGGGGCTGGGGCGGAGGGAGGGCGGCGTTGCGGGCCGGCGGCGAGGCGCGGAGCGGAGCGGCTCCGATCGGACGGCGCGGGCATGGCGGCGATGAGCTCGCTGGAGGCCGTGCGGAGGAAGATCCGCAGCCTGCAGGAGCAGGCGGACGCCGCAGAGGAGCGGGCGGGCAGGCTGCAGCGGGAGGTGGACCAGGAGCGGGCCCTGCGGGAAGAGGTAGGGCCGCGAGCGGCCGCTCCCCGGGCACGGCGCGGCGGTACCTGCGGCGTGGCACGGCTCGGCTCGGCTCGGGGCCGGTGTAGGTGTAGCAGCGCAGGGCTGTGTGCGTGAGGCTCTAGGCGGCAGATGCAGCAGAAGGCGGATGGCAGTGCTGCTGTTGGCCTCGCCGCTGACCTTGGGGAGCGGCGGTGGCGGCTGTCGTTTTATCTCTTCTTTCTCCAAAGCGTAGGGGGCTCTTTGTGGCGGTATCTCCGGAGATTGCAGGAGAGTCGTGCCAAGCAACCGATTTTTTTTATTCGTGTTCTGGGCAGCAAGCTTGTCGCGGCCATGTCTGCTGTGGGTGAGCGTTCCCAGCTGCTCCAGCGAAGGAGCGCGGTGTGTGACTCGTGCGGGAGTGGAGCAGTCCCACGGGGCCGTGCGTGTGTGCTCCTGTTGTGTGGGTGAGAGACCGCACCGCGGGGCACAGGGCAGGTCTGGAAAGCGGGTCCTCGCAGATGGGAACTGCTGGAGAGAGTCCAGCGGAGGGCCACGATGATGCTGAGGGCCTGGAGCGATACGAGGAAAGGCTGAGAGCCCCGGGGCTGGTCGGATGGAGAGAAGGACGAGGGGAGATCTGCTCAGTACTTAGGAACGTCTGTTGGGTGGGAGCCAAGTGGACGGGGTTGGGCTCTTCTTGGTGGTGCCCAGCAGCGGGGCACAAACTGCAACGCGGGAAGTTCCACGTGAACGTGAGGAAAAACTTTACTGTGAGGATGATAAGCCCTGGAACAGGCTGCCCAGAGACGGGGGGGAGTCTCCTCTGGAGACGATCAAGAGCTGCCTGGATGCTTTCCTGCTGTCGGGAGCCTGCTTTGGCTGGGGGTTGGACTGGGGGATCCACAGCAGTTCCTTCCAACCCCTGTGATTAATTTGTCTTAGAAGAGTTTCTGTCTTAAAGACAGCTGGATTTGTTTTCCCCTTTCTGTGAGTGAAGGACGCCTCTAGCAACATACATAGCTCTGAACTAGGTTAGTCCCTGTGTCCCTGCAATGGAAGTTCTGGTGGCACCAGTGCTGGAGGGGTGGCTCCCATTGCCTGTGAAGTCTGATGTGAGAGCCTGGCCACGGGGTGAGGCTCAGCATCCTGAAGGGCACTCGCTGTCTGTTGCCTGCAGCAGGTTTACGTGGGTTCTGTGGGATTCTGCACGGTATGTTTGTTTTTGTTCGGAGAGGTTTAGTGAACAGATGCAGAAAAATGAACTCAGACACACGTAGACCTGTGGCTCATCTACAGACTTTTTTTCTTTGTCACAGCTGTAGTTCTGCACAGCCGAGGGAGGCTGCGAGAACATGGAGTGAGCGAGCTGAGGTGTGAACCTGACCCTTCCCTTAGTGCAGTGCTGTACGTGTACAGCATGTGACCAGCTAGTGCTGTTACTGGCTTTTTGTACTTTATTTCTTCCTGTGCAGGGTACAGATATGCAAGCAGTACAAAAGCTGAAACTTCAGCCAGAGCACATCACAGTTTACAACTTGTGGTTGCTAAACCAGACTGGTAAAGGTTTGGGGTCTGCAAGCTGTTGCCTTTACCAAAAGTCTCTGTGGCTGTGTCTCATGGGGCTGTGCCTACATCTTCCTAATACAGTTTCCCTTCTTTAGCTGATTGAATGATTATCATTAGCTGGAAAACAGTCTTACAGCAGTAGTAATTAGCACCCAATTGTAACTTAGCCATGTCATCGCTCACTGTAAAAATATGTTGTGTCTGAGTACTATGTCAAAAATGCAGGAGGTTATATTTGCTGTGGGAGTGCCCCTAATGTCACTGGGCTTTTTTCCTTCCTTGCCATATAAGGAAGAAGTCCTGCTCCGCGGAAGGGTGAGTGGGGCCATATAAGGTTGGTTGGTGAAACCCACAGCGCATTACTGGTGGTGGAGCAGGAAGTAAGGACTCGAACTTTAGTCACCCAGTGTTTCCAAGCGTATTCTGTGTGCTTATCGTGATGAGAAGTCTTGACATGATAATAATTAACTTGTACTATTACAGATTTCCCAAGGGTAGCGTTAATGAAAGGCCGTAGATTTCCACCACCACCCCGGCTGCTTTGTTTCTCAAAAGGTGCAAATTCTTACTGTTCAAAGCCCGAAACCTGCAGGTTTGGAATGCCATTGCTTGATTACACGACGAGCTGAAGATTTAATTTGGGGGCTGATCCAGGAGTGTAAGAATCCAGTCTGCTCAGCGCCTGCCTCAGTGCTCACCCCCAGTACCCATTAATGTATAATTCTGGTAATACCAGCTGTGTCTAAGTACCTCACAGTAGTGAAACAGTAAATATCAACAGTTCCTTAAGCTTTTTAGAAAAGAAAAGCATCAAACTGGTGATAGGTGTTTTTTTTCCTCCCTCCCTCCTGCTGGAAATTCAGATTTGCACATCCTCACATACAATGAGATCATTTTCAGTGCTAATTTCAAGTCACTATTATTCTTGGAAGCCTTAACTTTCTAGATGAACAGTTATTTTCTGGCTTTTGTTTATCTCAAAAGAAATAACATTTAATAACAGAATAATTGTGGAGAGACTGGTATTCTGCCACTTACATAAGCGTGGGTTTGAAAGCGTTAGGAGTAAAGGCTTGTAATAAGAGGTAGTGTTATATATAAGATTAAGCAAATATGTTGTGCAAGAGAGATGAATCTGGGGGAATTCTGAGGATGGGGGGGGGGAAGAAATAGTGTTTCAAGCAATTGCTGTTACCAGGACACTTCCAGGGTGCAACTTGTGCTGGTACCTTGTTAGCTGTTGAACATCTTGCCTGTAAACAAATTTGGTGAGTGTTCAGACACTTAGATGCTCTTATGCTATCTGTGTAGGAGCTAGTATGTAAGGACTGTGATAGTTTCTGTTCATTTCTTGGAAAGGAAGAAAGGCTGTAGTTGGTTTGTGTCTGCAAATAAGATAACATTTAGGGAGCTGTGATGAAGGAGCAGGACTGGAAGGGTCGTGTAAATTGTACATTCATCTGCTTTGTAGAAAGGAAGCATCGTGAGGACATGTACATTTCTATGGCCTTCTTAGTGAATGAACACAAAAGCCATTCAAGTGCTGTTAAGTAGCACTAGCAGGTACATGGGGTAATCCTCTGCAGAAGGTTACACGTGCCTTGTAATGAACTAACTTCTGTTCTTCTGTGCTTAGGCTGAGAGTGAAGTAGCTTCTCTGAACAGACGCATCCAACTGGTTGAGGAAGAGTTGGATCGGGCTCAGGAGCGCTTGGCTACTGCCCTGCAGAAGCTGGAAGAGGCTGAGAAGGCTGCAGATGAGAGTGAAAGGTGGGTGGGGCTACTCTTGAAAGCGATTAACTGGATTGCCCCTATGACGAAGGTGGTAATTGCTAGGGTGTGGGTTAGGGAAATAAATTAAACCACTCCTATGTCTCTCTACCTATGTAATCCACTCTGTCTTTGGACTTCAGTCACAGTCTTCAGTCACAGCTTGTCTATAGGGACGTCCTTGAATGCACACAAAGGCTTCAGTACGTTTTTGTGTCTCAATCCTAAAGATAAGATAAAGGGGGCTACAGCTTTTGTCATACCATACTGCTTCCTGTTGGACCCAGTCCAGGCCTCTGTGTTTGAGAGGCAGCTGACATAGGTGATGCGTTCTCATGCTGCTGGGTGATTCTTAATTGCACTGTGGTTAGAAAATGTTATGTGGAGAAGCAGTGCTGGAAGAGGCTTTGGTTCCCCTGCTATTAATATTTGTACACGAGGGGAACAAAGGAGAGAGATCACATAAGTTCTATTATATTTAGGCTGGAATTTCCAGATGTATTTAGGAACTCAATATTTGTTGGATTAAAGATCCTGTCTTTTGCTTATGCAAGTAATGTTTTATTTAACTTTGGTAGTACCCTTTGCTGGGAAAGAATCCAAAATATTCTGATATCTGTTTTTACCTCGCTAACAGTGCAGTCTGTTGAGAGGACAGTTGTGCAGTAGTAAAGAGAATTTGGGTCGAATCTGTGTGGGAGGAAGGGGCAATTCAATTCGCCCTACTTCTTCCTATGGAGGAGTTAACATTTTACTTGTTCAGAGTACAGAGAGCTTTAGGTCGGTGCTTTAGGACTCTGACATGGAAAAACACACAGGAATTTGTTTTCCCATAAACATAGTATCTGTCAGTCCTGCAGGAGTTGGATCGTGCTATCTCACAATGTATGTCAGAATTACAGGTGCCTTTATTTATCTTTCTGGAAGAACAATTTTCCTGGAATCTAAAAGAAAAGAGGATACTCAGGAGTTTCTGGGTAGAGTTGAACTGTGGCACGAGTTAAAACAAGTGAGCTTTTCTTTCTCTTTAAGTCATGCTGCTTTTCCTTTAGAATTGTGAAGTGTAAACACACAGGGTTAGATCGTGGGTGTGAGGAATCAAGCATCGTTCATTGTAATGCCTCTGCCTGAAGGTCCCACTCCAGTCAGTGGTAGATTTTAACTGGCAAGCCCTGAACCTTTTATTTACCGGGTTGGTTTTTTCATGTCTTTCAGAGGAATGAAGGTCATTGAAAATAGAGCCCAGAAGGATGAAGAGAAGATGGAAATCCAAGAGATCCAGCTTAAAGAAGCCAAGCACATTGCTGAAGAGGCCGACCGCAAGTATGAGGAGGTCAGTTTTGGGGCATGGGGAACAGCCCAAAGCACTTTACCCACGCTTGGGATTCTGGGGACAGGTGGCATGGGCTGCAATAAAATGATATTCATGGTTGTTGTTTGCCTGTGCCTGTAGGTGGCTCGTAAGCTTGTGATCATTGAGGGTGACCTGGAGAGGGCTGAGGAACGTGCTGAACTATCAGAAAGGTAAGTGTGCAATTGCCCCAAGATGCCTGTGAGGTGCTACGAGACAGGAACTGTAACAGCATGGAGACGTTGGCAGTACACTGTGTGTTCAGCTCAAGGCTATGTTTGCTCTTTAATGGTCGAAATAAATGGTCGACACCAAAGTAAATGTGTTTGTATGTGTGCGCGTGTGTTTTATCACTGCATGCTGTACCTGCACACTGATTTTGTGAATGGCTTTTGTGCATTTCATGTGTTCACTAACAGCCAAGTCCGACAGCTGGAAGAACAGTTAAGAATAATGGATCAAACCTTGAAAGCATTAATGGCTGCAGAGGATAAGGTACTGATACTAATAAACAGTTTTTAGGTTTAACTGCAACCCGAGTCTTTCAGCTTCCATAGCCAGTTAGCTCACTCAGTAGCAAATAAATCCTCACTATGCTCTCTGCTCCCTTGCATCTTGCTTTAGTTGTTTTCTTTGGTCTCTTTTTTGATTATTCATTTTTTACCTTTAAAACTGATCTCCTGTGCAGCCAAAAAGAAGCTGAACTGTCTTACTTGTGAAAGCTTTGTAAATATTTCTGTGTAAGCCAAAGGCTGTAAATAGCTTACATCTGGTCATTGTTGACATGCACACTGAAGATGGTATTTGGCATTATAAACAGTTGCTTTCAGTCTGTGATGGATTCAGCTGCTTTTGAGGCCATTCTTTTGCTCTGTAGTTGTTTCATTTTTCTCTATCTTTTCCCCCTTTTTTTTCTTCTGTTTCTTTTGCTTGACTGAATCTTCCATCCACCCCTTTCCTGCCTTCCTTCCGAAATAACAGCAAATGTTCTGAGCTTGAAGAGGAGTTGAAAACTGTGACCAACAACCTGAAGTCGCTGGAGGCTCAGGCTGAGAAGGTAGGCTAGAGACTTACATGAGAACGTGTTCCTTATGCTGTCCCCTGGATTGGCCTTTTGTGGGTTTTGTTTTTAATATGCTGATCACGTTTCAGCATTTCAGCAAGCCCAAATCATAGTAGAAAGTTTGGACTTAAATATGTACTGAGTAGTTATCAGAACCTAGCATTCCTTCTGGTTCTGCACAGATAGGTACTATTTGAATACATCTGTTAAATAGTCTTTAAAAGAGTTTAATATTATTTATATTATATGGCATTAATGTGCTAACATTTAATTTCTCCAAATACCATTCCTCTTCAAAAACGTAATGCTCGTTCCTGCTCACTTTCCACTGTAGAGTACTAGAACAGAACTTCAGGGAAATTCTGCTTTTGTAAGAAGCTGTGTGTGATAGCAGTCTGATAAGTGGAATTAATCTAGTTAGACCATATTAGTTCCTTTTGTGCAATTCATCTATTAGAAGAGTGGTATTTTTATATATGTGGAATACCTGGTCTGATAGCAGTGGTTTTCTTTCTAATTACAGTACTCGCAGAAAGAAGACAAATATGAAGAGGAGATTAAAGTTCTAACTGACAAACTGAAGGAGGTAAAGTTAGAGCTGTTATGAACAACAGATCTTCCTATACAATATTGATTATTTTAAGTATAAAAAGCACTTGGATATGTTCATCCTTAAAGAGTTCCTTTGGGGACAGTTAATTATTGGATATCTCATAGAAAGGAGCATCACCTTATTGTTTTATTTTAAATATGGTTCCTCTCCTCATTCTTTTTCTCCTCCTTTGAGTCGTTGCTCCTCTATTTGTGAGTAATATGTGTGAGTTGCCTACAGTTGTTTGTATTGGTCTTGACTTCAGGCTGAGACCCGTGCTGAATTTGCTGAGAGGTCAGTAACCAAGCTGGAGAAGAGCATTGACGATCTAGAAGGTATGGGTCTTTGCTTTCTGTGCTTCCAAAGACATACAGGCCTTATATTCTCCTGGTTTTATTCAGTAGCCAACTCCTAACCTGACTTGTCCAGATTACATAAATGGGTCTGCTTAAAAAGTAAAAAAGATAGAATGATTTCCCATTCGAGTATACTGATAACTTAAGTGTTTCTGGTGAAGTGTTTTGCTCTTGCTTGTTCCTTTTTCTCTGATGTTCTCAAGACTTTCCATTTTTTTTGCTATACATGCTTCTGCTTGGAAGTATATAAATATATAGGGAAAAATATGAGAAAAGTAGTATTGTCTCATTAAAAAGCTGTGTTAGTTTCCTAGTAGTTAAGAATGTAGCAAGCTGACTTAATTTATTGTTCTGATAAGGGCAGGGCCAAGCAACGCTTGCTTTACTAAAAACCAGTTAATGGATTATAGACAGATTGAGGAGGGCACCTTATTTGTATTCATGGAGTTTGTTTAAAGTTTTGATTAGTCTTTCAGAACTGCAGCAGAATGTGCTTTCTCCCTCCAGAAGAAATAATTCAGCACTGTTTGGTAGGCAGAGGTTATATGGAGTTTATTAGTTCAGTGTGTTCCGTCAAGTTTAGGATTTTAGGTAAGTTGGTTACATGGCATGGCTGACTTACACATAAAGGGTGTGACTATAGCTAGGTAACCAGAGGAAAATTTATGGTCACAGACTCAGGAGGCAGAGAAGAAAGCTGAGTGCTCAAAAGAAAACAGCATCTTCTTTGATCCCTGTTTTCAGATCTGTCCGTGGGTACGGACTCTTGTAGTTCCTGTGAGCTTCTCTAAGGAGCATTAAAACAGATCTCCAAGTCAGGGAAACAGACTTCTGCTTCCCTCGCACGCTTTTGTTTCCTTTGCATTACCTAGATCACAGGGTGTCCCACTGGCAGTGCAGTTAGTGAACTTATTGCATAAAACTGTTTGCTGTTGTTTCTTATTCTTCCCTAATTTTGTATTTTGATGCTGGTTTTTTTTGTCCCGTCTGCCTCAACACTTCTTTCTGTGCATTCCTACCCTTTCCTGCTGCTTTTGGATGGTATCCCACACCACTGCCTTCTCCTTCCATTCCATGGTTACACTCCCATTTCCTTGTGCACCTCTGCCTTCCCTTGGGGACCATTAGATGAGCTTTATGCTCAGAAACTGAAGTACAAAGCCATCAGCGAGGAGCTGGACCATGCTCTCAACGATATGACTTCCATGTAAATGTTTTCCAGCCTGTGCCTGCTTCCCTGCCCTCATTGTGTGGTTCCGGCGTAGTGAAATTTCACACCCTTGTAGTGGGAGATGCATTACTTTAGCAAGATTAGATGTACAAAATACCGTGAACCACTTGTTTACTGTGGCAGAGTGTGGGTGTGTTGTGCCAAGCCCAGTAAATACGGTGATTTTGTAAGCTAATCAATGAGCTCATAAGCTCGTGTGTGTTTATCAGTGTGGATCAGTGATCCTTACATCCTGTGGTTGCCATTGGTTGGTAGCTCTGCGTTTATTCTTCTGGTTGACCTCTGTTCAAGTATTTTTTTTACCATCATTTTGAATTTACCAAAAATTATTCTCTCTACACGTGCTGCATTCAGAGGGTGTTCTTCTGCCTTGAGAGTTTTACTCTGGCAAAACTCTTACAAAAGTTTCAAAGGGACTTGGAAATAGCTCTGCTAATAGCAGTAGAATGAGCATATCTTAAATTTCCTGAACTGCTTGAATTGAATTCCGCTGCAGTTGAATTTTCAACTGTTACCACTAAATTACAAGCATGGAAAGTAAAGACACTTCATGATTCAGACCCAAAAGGATGACAGTTGAAGTTGTTCTTATGTATCTTGTGGAGGAAAATAGTAAATAATTTGTAAACCCCAGCAGTGGTAATAGCAGCTTTAACTAGAAGAGAAGCAGCTTTTGAGGTGGGGAAATAAAACCAGAAAGCAGTCGTTTGTGAGGTGTGTGATCAGTCCATGCAGTGTTTGATATTTACTGTCTTTTCCCACATTGACATAAAACTGAACAGAGGTCAGCAGTGCTAAATCCCTTCCCATGCTCGTCGCTTTGATTTGCATGTGCCCTGTTCAACTGGCATGGGAAAGAGGAGCTGCTGCTTTCTCAAGTGCCTGTGAGGTGTGATGTCCAGTTCCAGAGCACCAGCTTCCAAAGGGAACGTTCAGCAGAACTGCAGCTTTGCTCAAAACTAAAAGTGTTTTGTATGCATCCCTATTATAATTTTTTTCCCTTTCTAATCCTTAATTTGTTCGTTATATCCCCCCCCATCCTCTTCAGCAACTTCTAATGTACCAACACATCTGCATTTGCTCAATAACTTTTTGAACAAATGGGCTGTGTTGTTTTTCTTTTTTTCCCCTCCTTTGTAGCAGAGGTTACAGCTTGCTTTTGTTGGTTTTGTTGTTTTATTTTCATTTGGGATATTTGCAGATGGAAAACAGGCTTTAAAATGTAGTTCTCCCCTGGTACATGAGGAAATTGCTATAGCATTCCAATCCCAGCATGGTGTGGCATTTCACTAGTAGTCATCCTGGCATGCTGGATTCTGTTGTGCTGTTACTGCTTTTTTTGGTCTTCTTACTGCCCTTTTTTTTATTTCCTGCCTTACCTCACTTCTTCTTTTTGTGCAGATAATTTTCTTTGCTTCACTTCTCCAAAGACATCTTCATCGGGTTGGATAAAACATCTTTCCAAGCTTTTGGATGTTTCATGGTTCACTGTCCTGTCTTCTGGCTTACTTGGCTCTATCTTTCTAGCACCTGTTTCAGAATATGCTCTTTGTGCTCTACTGTACAGAAACTCTACATCTCTCAATGTAAAATAAACATCCCAGCTGTATTCCTTTGGCTATCCCCTTTTATTTATTCAAATAGCTATTTTAGTTATTAATAAAAAAATTAAAAAGTTGTGTGTTATTTTGCCATTAGAGATTTAAGTTTTGTTCATGTTCCACTTTTTTTTTTCCTACAAATCCTTTTGCCTTAATGTTGACAATGCAGAGGCAGTGATAGCAGTCCGTGGAGTGAGAACACCCATTTGTGGTATTTGGGGTTAATGCTGACCTTTTATGCTCTCTCTCTTGAACTATGATGCATTTAAAATGACAAATACAGTGGGAATTTTTTCAGTTGTTATTGTTGGGCTAACATCTGCAAAGACACTGCTGCCTTGGGGTCGCTTGGTCGTGGGAGCATGCCTGAGAGAGCAGTTAAGCCCTTGACTTTTCACTTCACATTTTCTCCTAGCTTGATGTTTCAGACTTTCCACTTTGATATCAATGTGTTTGTTCATTATTAAATCTAAGATCTAAAAAGGCAGTATCAAAAACTTAAAAAGAAAAGCATTCCCCTGTTTCACACCTGTATTCCTCTGCGAAGATTTTGCTTGCTTGCTTTTTTTTTTTCCATTATGCTTTTCCTGAGTGACAGAATGTGATTTGGGGTTGAGCGGAGAGACTTGTGTAGCT
Organism: Cyrtonyx montezumae; assembly: GCF_038088225.1. Lineage (NCBI taxonomy): Eukaryota > Metazoa > Chordata > Aves > Galliformes > Odontophoridae > Cyrtonyx > Cyrtonyx montezumae. The sequence continues at coordinate 18,626,218 of NW_027071903.1, forward strand.
TTCTGCTCTTGTGCTGAGCTTAGCTTAATGAGCTTACACTTCTCATTCATGAGAAACATTTCAGAACTGGAATAGGAAACTTTTTGTTACTGATGTAGTAATTAGATGGTTCTGCTACAGTGTGGAACACTGATTTCAGATCTGAAAGCTTAGACATTTGATCACCTGTCATTTATCAGCTTAGCCAGTGTGTGTTACACTACAGCAACCCCTGCCTCTTCATCTATAGTTCGTTTTATTGTGTCCCTAGTGGGTTTTTTTTCCTTGACTCCTTGCAATGCTCTTATTTTTTGAGAAGTAAGGAAAGCAAAACCCAGGGTAGACACCTAGTAATAATAAACAAGGTGGAAAGCTAACAGTCATTCTTAACGCTTAATTTAAATCTTCTCACCAAACGCACGCGATCAGCTGTCTTCTTTGTAGGAGGAATGGATTGCTGGACAGAGTATTGGAAATAGGCAGTACAGTGCATTTATCCAGGTAGCTGCACACACAGTCATGGCTGCCCCATCTGCACTGACGTTTACTGGACAAAGCTCTGCTGCTGTTTCAGTGTAGCACATTTCAGCACCCTGCCACCACTGGAGCTGCTCAATGTCACTTCATACCTCCCGCTAGGTCAGGCCATGTGCAGTGAGTAGTGTGTGGGACAAGTGCAGGGCTGGCTCTGATGCTTCGTTTGCCTGGGCTGCCTGGTGTAGAGGGGTAGCTCTGCTGAGGCTGAGCTCCAGGGGCTCTATGCCAGTTGTCAGGCACCTCACTCTGCCCGAAGTGGCACCATGCAGGGACCTTGGGCTCTTCCTCCAAGTAAGGTAACGTGACCTAGCCACAGGTGTGTGGGTAGTCAGCTCACAGTACACTCAGAAACCCACACTTGACCTGAGATTTTTAGTCTCATTTTTGGGTGTTAAGAAATACTGGAAGTCTTTGCTTTGCGTCGAGAGAGTAGTCTCTATGATGAAGGTAAGCATCAAGTTTGTGATTGAAATGCTGTTGTCATGTTTAAATAACAACTAAACACGTTTTGCCAAAGAAAGTGAAGTTTGAGTTATTTGACATCTGTTTTTCACGTGTGTGTCTCAATGTCTAACGTTATCTTCATAAGAGAGCCAGGTATCCAGGTGTTACTGGTCCAGGAATAGAAACGTGAGCTGTGCCCTGCTCCCACTGAGCTGGCTGTGGGGAGAGGTGAGGCATTGCGGCCCCGTGCAGGCGGGCTCTGCGGAGCAGCTCACTGCGTGCTGTGCTGGAACTGAGCTGCTCTGACCAGACTCCTTGGGGGAGGAGGATTTCTGTGAAAGCTGCTAGGAAGCTTGTGGGGAAGAACCAGACATTTCCTGTAGCGGGATGATCTGGGCTCGAGAAGTTAGAAGTGCAGTTTGAATCTGAACTGTTGAGTCCGATACCATTTGAGGAAAGCTAGTCGGAACCTGTCGTAAAGCTTGCTTTCACTGTGCAGAACGCTGACTGAAATTCACTGTCACAACGTTGCTGTGGGTGTTTTTTGTCCATAAAAGTGAACCATCCTGTTCATTTTCACCAAGCGTTTTGGAGTTGTTTTTTTTTGTGAGGTACCACTTGACAGTTTGAAGGTAGGGAGTGTGTTTATACCAACAATAACGGTATGTTTCACTACCAGAGGTAACTTTCACTTGTTAAATTCCGCAGTAGAAGCATATAATGAGAGTGAAACCTAAGGGCAGTTCAAGCTATCAGCATCTCTCCTGCCATTAGTTAGATTGGTTATGACACAGTTGCTTTCTGCCAGCTGTCAGATGAGGTTCCACCACATCTTGAATAATTCACAGGGAAAATTGGCACTCATAAAACGAATCTGCCATGCATTGTTTGTAGAGATTAAAGGCGGACATCGCTCTTCCAGGAGCATAGCTGTGGCTCTTGGCATTCGCTCGTAGCACAGCTGTTCTCTGTAGAGGGGATGTAGCAAGTCCATTGCAGGTTGCAATAGCTGTTCCTTGGAGTGGCTGTTTAATTACTAGGATTCTAGAAACAAAGGTAAAATGGTTCTCTGTTACTGAGCTGTCTGTGGTGTGACCAGTTTCTTTATTAACTTACCTGTTTTCTCTGTCTAATCTGTCTTCATTCTGCCTCTTTTTTTCCTTCTAACCTGCTTGCTGCCTGTACAGACCAACTCTACCAGCAACTTGAGCAAAACAGTCGCCTAACTAATGAACTAAAGCTGGCACTGAATGAGGATTAAACTGTAGTGTGACGATGTTGTTAACTTGTTTTAAAACTGCTTCTTCCAAAAGTTCCTCGTGAATGAATCAGTAAAAGTAGAAATGAGCAAGAAACAAAGAAACCGATTTTTCAGGCTGTTCATTACATGATATATTAACGGATTAAATTCTCATTCCCTTGTGGAGAATGACACTGTTCCTTCTGATGAGGTTTATCTGTGTGCACACCTACATTAGAGGAGCAGATTGCTCTTAATCTGTCTGTGAACAATAGCTTCTTTCTACTCCGATTAACACTCGGAGGACTTAAGGAGCAGTATTCAAAAAACAGCAGCCTTTCTTGTGGAGAGACCCACCTTCTTGTTGGTGTCAGAATTGCCCCTGAGGGTTTTACTAGGAAGTGGGTGAGAGGAAATCGTTCACCAGGATTCCTATTTCAAAAACAACACAAAGCTGTTACTTACAGCTGTTTTGCTATCTGGAAAATTCAGTGCATTAATTTTGGATTACTTGTCTTGTATTTCACTTCAAAACCAAAAGCTATTGAGAAAAGAAAAAAAACCAAAAAACAAAAAACATGCTAGGAATGGAAGCTCCAGCTGAAAATACCTGATCAGTTGTTTGAAGGTATGCTTGCATTAGTGTGAAGTCACTGTTACTGGATTCTGGTAGGATGCAGTTCTATAAACTGTGTTCTATAAACTATATTGTGCTTATTTATTGTATCATGTAAGTGTATTGAATGATAGTCCTATAAAAACATGCATGCAGCATAAAGCTACTAATTACTTTTATTTTTTTAAGCTGTAGAAGAAATAAATTTATTAAAAGTCACTTGACTTGAGGAAGATTGGTTTTAATTTCTTGTTTGTTCTTTCAAAGTTCTGAATTACCTTGAATTTAATGTATAGATCTCCAGAGAGCCTAATAATTTTCTTCTTGCTCTCCTTGAAAACAAAACGAAGTAAAAACCTAAAAAACAAAACAAGAACTAAAAAAACCAAGAAAACTGAAGTCCATTCCTACATTCTTGCATCAAAGAGCTTCCAGAACATACAAGAATCTCATCTGTTTGCAGTGCTTTTTCTTAACAAATGCACCCGCAAACAGTTCTGGAGTTGTATTGCTTGCTGTTTGTTTCCTTAATTTGAAATTCTTTCTAGATGTATTCTCTGAGGGTATCAGTATTTATGATCGTGCACATTTCTTACCTTCTGAGCCTTTAATTAGAAATGATCACTGCATGTCTTCATGTTCTGAGAACTGGTGCCTCTGAAGAACTGCTATTCATGTTTTGATTTTCTGATCCCACAACAGAGAAAGTGGCGCATGCCAAAGAAGAAAACCTTAATATGCATCAGATGCTGGATCAGACTTTACTGGAGTTAAACAACATGTGAAAACCTCCTTAGCAGCAACCACATTGTTTTTGTTACTCTTACACCTGCTTGCCATGAAGCCCCATAAACATGTCTTTATTTTAGTTTCACCACAGTCACGAGAACATCAGCTAAGTTATCAGGCAGGGGTCAGGGAAACACCAAAAAGGGCAAGCTGTATGCGGGTTAAGCTATTGCATCATGGTTTAAATGTGCCATTTCCCAACCAAATGTTACCTACACTTTGTAGAGAGTTCAGCCATCGGTGTGCTTACTCTTTGGAAGAATCCTGGCTGTGTCCCACCTCAAGTGCCAACCACAGTTTTTAACAAGAATGACACGTGTTCAAAAAAGATGCAGAGGAACGGGTGCTATTTGGATCAGAAGGCTCTTAGGGCTTTGGTTTGATACCTGACGAGTCAGGACTTGTTGAGCACAGTAATTTATTTTTGTCAGCATTTTACTGCTCTGTGAGGATTTGGACTTTGTGCCTTCTATTTCAATAGAACGAAGGATATGCAGTCAACATAGTAAAACAATGAAGGTTTCAAATTGTAAACTTGCAACTCATTACACAAGTGTAGGTCAACATTTCAGCTTGAATATTCCTTCAATTGTATTTTTCATGTTGAAATGAAAGATTCAATAAATTCAGGAGAAAACACAAATTTGGAGGAGATTGTTTTAAAATGTATTTTATTTGTGTGGAGCTTGGGGAGGGGGTGGAACTTATAAATCGATATTTGCCTCACTTTATTTTTCACACTTTTCTTTTGAGCAGTTTTAAAAGTATACCTGTATGTAAACATTGTATAATGATATGGAATAAAATGCACATTTTAGGACATTTTTTAAATTTTATTCTCCTGTGATTTTTCATCACGTTAGTTATGTCTGTGCTGCTGTGTGAAATGTATGTATTGGCACTGTGTCTCACCATTACTACATTGGTTTTCAGTCTCTTCTTTGCTATTAAGGTAATGTATAAAAGAATGCAATGAAATGCGGTGGTTTGGGCTTATGTGGATCTGCAGCTGCTTAGGGAGGCTGTGCTCTGAGGATCCATCCCCATCACTCGATTGTACTTCCAGATGCATGCAGGCAGCAAGCATGGCTCGAGGGAAGGCAAACGTTTCAAAATTTCATTGTTCACTAAAACTGTTTTCGGTAAAGTTATTGCATCTTTCATAATAATTTTCATCCCTTCTCCTTTAGTACATCACTGAAAGCTGATGCTGTATACATCCTTCTAGCCGTGAGGAGCTTGGTAGGAGGCAGTTAGATAGCCTTCCAGATCATCAAAGGATCTCCTTAGCGAGCAACTGAAATCAAGTGCCTCAGCAGCTTGTGTAGCAGTGAAAGGGTAAAGTAGTACACGGTGGTGTCAGGTTAAATGGAGTCATAGGGAGGTGGGTTTTGCTGGGGGTGGAGGGAGGGTTGTTTGGTTTGGTTTGTTTTTTACTTCTGTAATGAAAGGCAGAAGTTTGCAGCACTGCAAGCCTTTGCATGATTCATTGGCTGCTGCCAATTCAGCCTGAACGGAAAGGAGATATGTGGCTTCACATTCCCATGTAAGTGCCTTTGGAAGGCAAAATAAGTGTTATAAGGCTCTGGTAGTGCATTAAGCTTCTGCTGGAGCCTGACAGTAAATCTCCAAGTAACAGATTTGCAGTGGTAAGTTACACTAATCTCATTCCTGTTCCTTAGTGTGAGGAAAAAATGATGGATAATTGGGCTCTGAGAGCTCGAGCCCAGAGCTTTGAGTCACACTGCTGGAGTCAGTAGGGCTGTTTGCAGTAAGAAATGCTATGCTAAGTAGGTAGTAGTTTGCAGGGCTGGGCCCGAGGCTGTGCTGGGAGCTGATCAGAGGAGCTCCTGGCTCCTGGCTATGAGTCTTGTGTAATTAAATGCGCTGCCTGCTCCACTGAATTGTGTTTATGGTCCCAGGATCTGTGCTTGGGTCCTAAATGATGTGCCTGAGTGAGGTCAGACCCTTTGTTCACTGCTTCAGATTGTTTTCTTGGAGAATGCAAACTGCTCTGTGGTTTGGAAAGCATGAATTCATCTCTTGCTCTGTGTAACAGTAAGGGGAGAGCTGTGGTTTTAGTGTCTCAGCGCTATCACCTCCCGTTAGATGGGCAAATGTGTGCATATAAAGAGATAAGCATTAATCTGAAAAAAAAGAAAATCTTTTTCTAGAATAGATTTCCCCCAAGTGTACTGCTGCGACTAATGCCATAAAGCTTTGTAATAAGCAAATAAAAGCGTTGTGGCTCCAAGGGAAGCTGGGGGGAGTGGTGAAGAGTGAAACACCCCAAGTGGTGGTTTGGGCTGACTGCCAGCAGACAAACGTGTGTATGTGTATATATGTATTTGCTGGAGCATCAAAATCTGTTTCTAGCATATATCATAAGCCTCTAGATGCTGCAGATTCTTTGCCTGCAATGCCTAATCACGCACAACTCATGTGAAGCTGGAAGGAGCTCTCCTGTAAAATAAACAAGTCGGCCTTTGGTTTAACTCTGTTACAAACAAATGGGGATTTCTTGCTCTTGTAGCTTCTCTGTCAGAAATATTAACTCTAAAATCTGTTAAACGGCAAAACTACGCCTCATTCAGTGTTCCCCAAGGTAAGGATCTTGATTTGGAGTGTTTCTCTTTTCTTGCACGGAGAAACACATTTTGTAGACTGAAATGCACAGTTGTGCAGCCGTACTGTGGTCTTGGTAGGTTTGTGAGCTGCCTTCTTTTGGTGACACGAGCAGTACCAAAGGCACTGAACTGGCAGAACCTGCCTCTTCACAGTTTCCTGTCTTGTGGCTGATTTTAAACGTGCAGGGAAGGTTTTTCCAGATGCTGAGGTATTTGAGTTGTCACTGCCCTTATGGGATTTCTCTGGTCTCTAGGAATGCATAAGGTGAATACTGCAGGATGTGCCACGAGGAGCTCGTGGGCATGCTTCTTCTAGCCTAGTGGCTCCCTACACTCACAAACCTTGGACCTTGCAGGGACACAACTTCCCTTCTAGAGTTCTCTCTGGCCAGAACTATTCAGTGGGTGTACAAGTTGTTCGATGGGATGAGAGGCAGAGATGAGAGTGACATGTAAGCCCTTTTCTTTAAGAAAAGAAATTAAAACAGGCCTGCACCCGTGGAGCACTGCCTGTCAGAGCTTTAACCCCTGCGTGAGGAATCTGACTCTAAAGCACACTGCTCAAAACCTGAATTAAGTTGTCTAACTTCACTTCATTGTCAGTATTGTTGGACTATCTGTTACACCGGACTATCTATGGCTGCTGCAGTGTCTAAATATTGCCAGCAAAAAAAGAAGGTGAAAAAATTGAAAAAAGTATTTTCTGTCTGGGTCAGCCCTGGGGAAAATAGCCTGTTTTTCTCAGATGTTAATTTTGTGGGGGTTTTTTTTTCTTTTTTTTTTTTTTTTTTTCCCCTATTCATTTCTGGTTTAATAATAAATCAGGAGCATAAGTTAAAGATTACTTGGGAATTGCAGTGAGGATGTCAGAGCATTGTTTAACAAATGGTGGAGTAGTTCCTTCTAGTAGAGGAGAGCTGTGTCATGTTCTTCATTGCGTGTTGTGTTCTTTCTTAGAGTATGGTATGGAAAAATCTACAAGTTTGCTTCAGGTTCTTGGCTCCAGGAGCAAACGTATTTAGTTTTCTTGAGTCTCACCCTTGCCAGTTTGTAAGCTGTTGAATAATTTTTTATCAAGTAAATGCAGAAGGCTCCTGATTTTTAGTTTATTTTAAGAAAGGATTGTACACTCGTACATAATAGAATTAAGGGATGGTTCAATTTCTGCAGGCTATCAGAAAAGAAATACCATCTAGAAAAAGAACCACATGAGAAAGCAGCTAGAAGTTGAGGATGAGATTGGGTTACGCACAGGGGCCAGTCAGGAGGGTAGGCAGCAGGAGGCTGATCAGTGGAAGAGGGAATCCTCCCTTTCTAAATGCTGCCATGTACATGCCATGTACTTATGCCTGGTCCTGCCCCACCACATGCACTTCCATTTCTGCAGCTGTGTTCCCCTGCTACAGATGAGGCTGGCTGGCAGAGTTCGAATGGCAGCCAGTGCTCTGTTACCTCTTATCTCATTCTAAAGTGCAATATATATGAGTTCTCCCTGAGCAAACCAGTAAAAGTATGTTCCCTTAATGGTTCCAGCTACACTAGCAAAATCTAGTTTAAGTTTCTCAAGGCTAGGACTTCATTATCAGTTACTTTAGGGAGAAAATCATGATACCTTCATAAAGAAGACAAAAGGATACCAACCAAACCAAACCACAAATAAAGCACCACCACCATTAATTGCTGTTCTTCAGCATTTAACAATCTTGTAGCGAATGCGTGTGTGCTCTTATTATCTGCACACACAGACACAGAGTGCAGGGCATTTCCTGGGGATTAGTGGCTGGACGCGTTGGCAGGCATAGGATGAAGCCTGAGGGAACCAGGCTAGTTCATCCATGAGGAGTGCTCTGAGCTCCAGTTGTTGTAGACTGACAGTACAGAACACAGGGGCCTGTGTGACTGTCTCAGGAGGAGGAGGAGCAAACACTGCTGTTTGCTGAATTCTCTAATTCTCTGTTTCTGTATCAGCGTATAATGCTGCAGGCATTAGAACACTACAGCTAGCAAAAGGGTGGAAGGGTTTATTGTGAATCCATCATTTTCATCAATTACTTGTTATTTACAGTACTGATTGAACTAAGAAACAGTCTATGATATCCAAGTTTATATTAAGTGCAGGTAGTTTATATAGGGATTTCTGCACTATGTTGTTTCTAAGCAGTTCATTTTACTGAAGCAGATATGTGCATACAGAACCGTGGCTCCGTCGAGTGTACGCGCAGCCAAGATCTGCCTGTTTGTCTCAACCTCACTCCAATGGCCTGTCAGAGCAGGCTCAGTGTTTTAGCATTGAACTTACAGTCATTACAAAATGAGAAATTCTCTCTTGAAGTCAAACTGCTGGATCTTCAACTGCTGTTACATTTGGTATGTGGGTTTAAAAAATAAACAGCTGTCCCCTGCCACGATTGTGATGGTACAGTTCAAAGGTGAAGAGCGTGCAGCAGCTCCTGTTGATCTCAGCAGAACACCTGGATGCTGAGTTAAAGGTTGGAGATTTCAGGATCCCTTTTTAAAATGCAGTAAAAACAGAAAGCTCTAACATCTGTTTTCCCAGATCCTCTTTTCCCTTTGTGTGTTTTGCCTTTAAAGCAACAGTGAAGAAATTACATTCCCTACTTTAGTGTGAACAATAAAAAGAACGTTGCTTTGCTTTGGCTATGGATATATTTCTGAAGGTGGAAATTTTCCTTAGTTTCTATTTTATTTTCCTGTTTGAGAACTTACAAGAACACCACCTGTGCATATAGGAAGTGCCTTTTACTCTCACCTGTTGTATAAATTTGGCAGGCACCGAGTCATGTAGGAGCTTGTTAGCTCTCATTACACCACCTGGAAGAAATGTGGTCATCACTTAAGTAGAGCACAGCTTCCCCTTCAGTGTTTGCACACCTTGAGCTCGATGCTCCTCTGAAGCATTCATCGATACCTTGATAACCTTCCCACTACAAGATTGTTGTTACTTGGGGCAGTGGGATAAGGAGGAATTCAAGCTGAGTGACAGACATAAATATGAGCGTGCAGGTAGTAAACCTGTTCATTTGTTGGGGTTTTTTAGTGTTGTTAATCACACTTTGAAGTACAGTTGAGTGTGTCTGGGTATGTGACATACACTTCTGTACCTCAGGAGGTATACATATGCATGTTAATCAAGGAGACTGTTCTGTGCTGATGGCATGTTCTGCTTTGGATCAAGGTCAGAGAAATAAATGACAGTGTTCCCAGCCCAAGCAGATGATTGGTTATTCCAATTGGCAGGAGGGAAAGACTCAAGTCTGTCACTGCAGGTTGTCTTCCCCCAGTGGTAAAGTTTCTGAAATTCTTAGCTATTTTTCATAGGTCTGCATGCAAAGGTACGGAATACTTCATTTCTTGCAGTGCAAAATGCAGGATAAATCTGTGTAAATCCGGTTAATGTGATTTACTGTGATCTTACCTGTATAGAAAGGGGGAGTGTAAAATCCCCTCCTACTGTAGCGTACAGTAATGGTGCACTTACACCTCTACAGAGAGGCTCTTTTGAGACATGCCTCGACTTGGGAACAAGGATATGAAACAAAGGAATGGAGCCTGTATGGTATGCACGGACACGCTCCCGTAGGAATATGCAAGCCCGGTGCCAAGTGCCTCCACCCAGATATCTGAGATGTTACTGGTTTGATAAGAGGCGTTTTCCTGTTTTTGACCAGCCTGTGCAATTTGAGTTATCTGTGCACAGTCCTCACAAAGAGTGTTTTTAGCGGTCCTGGAGATATCTGCAGAGCAGAATAAAGTTGTAATTGCAGCACAGGTAAATGAAACCACACTAAAATGGATTTGTCAGAGCAGTGGAGGTGTGGAGCAAGGGCTAGCAACCGGCATGGACTTGTAGCTAGGTGTTTTTCATCTCCTCCGTATTGCTTCTTTGTTTTGAAGCCATCTGCTTCAGTTTGAAAAGATTCGCCAGGAGGAGCAGGAGGCAGCAATGCTGCCGGGTGCTCACTGCGTTATGTGGGCAGTGGTTGTGCGAGATGGCTTTTTCTGTGGTGTGTGGTACCTCTGCCCACAGAGTAGGGAGAGAAGCTGGAGGGGGTTAAACGTTATCCGCAGCAGCTGAATGTTAATGATGAACGTGGAGCTGTTCTCAGGGATGCAATTGTTCAGTCCTCTGGAGAAGAGCTTAAGGAAAAACAGGAAGTAATTCTGTGTGGGTTTTTTGTGTTTTTATTTCTTTCAGTCATTGTTGGTGGTTTTGTTGTGCTGTTTATTTTTTGTTGTTCTTTTTTTTTACGCTGATGTTTTTCCCAAATGTTCCTCAGTTACTGAGTTTCGTCTGGTGACAATTATTTTTCCTTTGAGTCCCAAGAGGCTCAAGGCAGGCCCTGAATTACAAGTATGAGGAAATCACCTCTGAGAAGCCAGAGTTGTTGAAAACTCATGTTTCTGTGAAGAAGAAAAAGAAATGTGTGTGCCCTCCGGAGGGTCTGTTAGCTCCAGCACGGTCTGTTCAGCATTCCTTCCCATGATGTGCAAGATGTTTCCCAGCCTCCCATGCTGCTGTTTCTAGGAGCTCTGTCAGACTGCATGGAATTTTCATCAAATAAAGGAAGTAGCGACGTGGCGCTGGAAAACTTTCGCTTTCTGTTTTATAGAAAGGAAACGATTCCCAAATGACCATCCTCAGCTCACAGGAAAATTGAGGAAGTTAGAGAGAGTTACACTTTTCATACGGTGTGTGTAAAGCAGACAAATGCTGGCTGGCCTGTCCGGGTACAGGGTGCTGTGTGGAAGCAGCACCAGGCCCCTGTCCTGGGTCCTCGCTGGGCTTGGGATCCACCACGACTCCTCTGCTTTGCGCTGGGGACATTATGGCACAGCTGTGCTGCTGGGCAGCGTTTAACTAAATTCCTCAAGAAGTTAAGATGAACAAATACCTGAATCAAAGCTCAAGCAGAGCTGAAGATAAACACGTAAGAACCAACAGCAACAAAAAAAGAAAAACACTAAAGGAAGACTTAAAGATGAGCATCAAACTGTGAGTAACACATTTGTATACATCTTGGAAAAGCGATGCCCGTTTTTTGGCTGGGTCTAGCTTCTCTAGCACTGTTCATGTGACAGTACATGTAGTGTAATCAGGTGTCACCTTACTAGATAATAATATCCTGAGAACTGCAGTACTGACCACGAGTGAGCAATTGCAGGTCTGGCTGAGGAGCCTGTGGCCACAGCTCTGTTCAGTAGTGCGACAGCAGAGATCCAACTGCGGTGGAAATCTCACTTGCTGACTGCTTAAACTTAGGAGGTTTCTTACTGCCACCTACTGTGTGAATGCATCGGACCAGAGGAGAGTAATCCTTGCTTCTCAAGTAAATGAAAATGCTTCTTCTGAAAACAAAGAGAGAAATCAGAGCTTGGTTTCTGTCTGTATCCAGCATTCCTCATGTTTGTGGTGTTTTCAAATCCAGAATTCATTTATTTATTTATTTTACAGACACCCTTCTGTGAAGAGTAGAAGCACCGAGTGTGCTCCAGGTAGGCATTCGCCCTTTGCTCTGTAGCTCTCCTCACCTTCACTTTCCCTTATATCCATGTATGTATGCATAGACAATGCTTTTTTTTAATTGCTACTTTCCTGTTTTTTCTTCAGTTCTTCAGCAGTTTTAGCTTTTTCCTGTTATTTCCCATTAGGTCAACATTTTTAGATCTAGAAGTTAGTTTTTGTTGTTGTTTTGCTTTGTTGTTTTTTTTTTAAGTCTCCAAAACTGACAGTCTACCGTTTGAACCTTACACGGTGTTTTTTTTTGTTGTTAAAAACCTTACCCCTTTTCCATTTCAGTGGGAATGTTAAACTGAGGAGCATATCAACACAGAACTTCTCCATACTGCGCTAGAAAAGCAAATGAGATCATTACAGAGTAAGGAGATCAAAGCCTGGACCTGCAAGCAGGAGCAGCCATAATAGTGTCTGACAGACGCTGTAGGATTGCAGGGAAGCACTGACAGTGAAGTCAGGGAAGTAGTGAAGTTGATTTCAAAATGCCGCCGACAGCAGTCGGGTACAGACAGCGAGAGTAACATGCAAAAGCTACGCTCCAATTTAGTTCTGTTGGCCATCAGAGGTGGATGCTGGTGGGGTGGCAGCAGAGGTGGGTACGGTAGGTTTTGTTGCTGTGGGGCGGCCGCACAGGGGCACTCCGGAGCGGGGAGTGCACGTCTGACGCGGAAATGCGGATGAAGCTGAGGGGTGTGTGGGGGGGTTGAAACGCCCGTAAGGAGCTCAGCGCTACCGCACGCTGAACGGCCCCGCGTCCCCGCTCCCGCTCGACGCGTTCGGGGCTCGGTTCGAGCGCTCGGCAGCGGCTTGGGGCCGCCTGGCGGGCGGGCGGGCGGGGCGGCGGGGCGGCCATGTCCGGGCTGGCGCGGGCTGTGAGGCGGGCGGCGGTTCCCGCCGGGCTGGCGGCGGCGCGGCGCGGGAACGGCGGCGGGCGGCGCTGGGGCTGGGGGCTGGCGCTGGGGCTGGCGCTCGGAGTGAAGGCGGCGGCGGGCGGCGGCACGGAGGAGGCGGCCCCGCCGCCTCGGGGCTTCGGCGCGGCCATCGACGCGAGCCGGGACCTGCTGCGGCGGATCAAGGTGCCCAGCGCCGGCTCGTCTCGGGGCGGTGGGATCGGGGCTGCAGTCGGGGGGAAGGTGGCCGAGCCCGGGAGCGGGCGGGGCGCTTCTTGTGTCGCGCGTGGGCTGGTAGCGCCGCGTGCTTTGTGTTGTGCTCGTTGTTTTGTGTTGTGATCGTTGGTTTCATGGAGTTAGGAACGCTTTCGTTCGTACGTAGTTCCACGGTCGGAGCCGTGGCTGCCGGCAGGGATCTTGCTGCCTGGAGGCTGCGCGGCCTCGGGCGCTGCTCTGCTCGTGACTCTGAGCAGCTTCCTTTGTCTTCTCCCCTGTTTCCTGCAGGATGAGGCCGGCATCCCGGGCATCCTGGTCGGAGTCTCTGTGGATGGAAGGGAGGTCTGGTCCGAAGGTTAGTGCGGGGCGTCTTCACAGCACAGTGATGGAGCACTGGAGCTGCACAGAGAGGTGGTGGGGTCTCATTCTTTGGAAACTTAAGACCCACCTAGATGCCCATCTGTGCAACCTGGGCTGGGAGCTGCTTTGGCAGGGGGTTGGACTCAATGATGTCCAGAGATCCCTTCCAACCCCTACAGTTCTGTGAGTGTCACCCCAGCGCGAGCACTGGGCCGTGTGTGGGCATGGATCCTGCACTGCTTGTGCTTCGGGATGGCGGGCCCGCAGTGCCCAGGGAGCAGCTCTCGTGCAGTTAATTGTGGCACTATTTGAATGGACTGGTTGTTCTGCACGCACAAATCTGTTTCTTTTCCACTGTGACAGCAGAGAGTAGCAGAGCATCTAGAACCATTTGTAGTGCTACGAACTCAGTGACAAAATCGAGCAGATTGGTCTGGTGTCAGCATCCCGAATAAAGAAAGCAGCTGTTTGTATGAGATTTGTGCAGAACCCCTTCCCTGACCCGCAGGAAAGTGCCTGTGGGTACCTGTGTCTGGGCACTGGTTTGTCACACTGCCAGACCCCGTAACAGGACAATTGCATCAGCCCTGGTACAGCTTGTGTGGTGCTGTGCATGGATACTGAGATCAGCATTGCTGTGAGTAAGGCAGCAGGGATGTGAGAAGTGTTTCCTCCTCCCTCCTGCTGCTTTCTTGTTAAACTGATGAGAGCAGTGTGTGATCTGGGAGGTGTTTTCCTTAGGAGTATGGCATCTGTCTTCAGATGCACAGTGAAAGCATCAGTTACATAAAAGAAAAAAAAGTGGTCTTGGGCAACTGTTGTAATTCTTGTTTGTTTGGTTTTTTGGGTTTTTTTTTTTTTTTGTGAGTTTTGTTTCAGGATCACATACTGTTAGGCTGCAGTGTTATATAGCCTGACAGTGCTTTCAGGAGTCACAAGGTGCTCATACTGAAAACTGTTGCATTTCATAGCATTTATGCTGAAGCATCACCTGCAGTTTCTTCACTGAAGACTGGTTGGAGGGCCTGGTAATTCCGCCTTAATTCCACTTAGTGTTGCCAGACTGATGTGTTGATTACATAGGAGAACATTAGTACTAAGATTCTTAAGCTTTTCTTTAATTGAAGTCATGCCAGGAACTGTGAAACTGTGTAACTGTTTGGTGAAGCTTTACAATTCAGTTATTATAAACAAAATTCAGGTGATTGCTGAGAGTTTGAGTAGTGCTCTTTCTGAATTTCTGTACTGATGAAATAAGACCCTTCGGTATTTTAAACATTAATTCAGAGTAACAAAAGAGCATCAAGGACCATTGGACAGCTCTTTTATAATCTAGATTGTTTCATTTTTTCTACAGTGAATAAATTTGACCACAGGAATGTAAGCTTTGGTTTAATCTTCAGTCTTGTTTTGTGTTCTTAATCATTAGTATGGGTTGATGTTGGTTAATACCAGGGGCTTTCATTAACCTGTCCTACTAAATTAAAATGTTATTCCCTTAAGTGCAGCAGAAACAGTCCACTGCTTCGTGTCTCAGTTCAGGTGGAAGGGAAACATTTTGGGGAACCAGTAAATCTAGTAATCTGCAGAAGGTTCAGCCTGTCTCTGTGTGAAGTATCTCCCCGTGTTTTCATTTCTTTAAAGGTTTGGGTTATGCTGATGTAGAGAATCGTGTGATGTGTAAGCCAGAGACCATCATGCGCATCGCCAGTATTAGCAAGTGTCTTACCATGATGGCTGTTGCCAAACTGTGGGAAGAGGGGAAGCTGGACTTAGATGCTCCAGTGCAGAAATATGTCCCTGAATTTCCAGAAAAAGTCTACGAGGGTGAAAAGGTACGTTGTTGTTTAGTGGGAGCACTCGGCTGGGTTTTGTTCCTGCCATTGCACAGCTGTGGATGTACAGGTGTTGTGTGGCCTTGTCCTGTAAGACACCAGAAACCGTTCAGGCAAGGGCTGATGTTTGATGCTTGGGAAAGCAGCACTGGAAATGTGGATCTTCACGATTAGACTGTGTAAAGTGCATTCATTGATACAGTTTGACTCCTTTTGGAATGTGATGTTTAAAAGCTCTTTCATCCCCGTCCTTTCCTCATGTTGGGTTTTACTTCCTGGTGAATCAGTGTGCTTTTTATCTATGACAAAGAGAGCCCCCGTTGTCCTTTCCTACCTAGGTCACTATTACCACAAGATTGTTAGTCTCACACTTGAGTGGGATCCGTCACTATGAAAAAGATATTGCGAAAGTAAAGGAAGAAAGGGAAAAGGCAAACAGAGCATTAAAATCTGGTCAAGATAAAGAACAGAAAGAGAAAGATGGCAAAGGCATTGAAAAGACTGATTCTATCAAGTCAAAGAAGGAACACGAAGGTGAAGCAAAAAGCCGAAATTCCAAACCTGGCAGGAGAGACAAGGAGTTTGAACATGAGGAATATTACCTGAAGGAAAAATTTGAAAGTGTGATTGAATCGCTGAAGATATTTAAAAACGACCCTTTGTTCTTCAAACCAGGTGAGTTCCTGCTACGTTTGACCCTGAGAGACCTTTCTGGTGATCTTCGTTGTTTCAGATTGCTTTGTGTTCAGCATAGCTTTTGTATGGGAACTGCTGAATCACGGCCTGAACCACTGATCGGTCACCTGAGATGAGCACCGAGTCAGCCATGGGGGCACAGGTGGAGGTGATATACCTCTGTGATTGGAAGGGGGGGAGCCTGGCTCCACCTCTCCCAAACCCCATTTAAGGGCTGACCACCACCAGGGAAGGATCTCTTCTTGGAGATCTCTCCCACGTGGAGTCCATGGCAAGCCTCTATCATCCTAAAGGTGAGCTGTCCTCTTTTGCTAGCTATTTGTATACCATCTATATAGGCCCACTAAAATAAACCATCTTCCATACTATTTTCATTGAGTACCATCCTTGGGGGCTATTTACCCTACAGCTTTTATATTCAGTAGCATCCCTTAAACAGTATTTGTGTGTTCTGTTGTGTTGCTTAGTTCCTGTGCCTCAATGAAATCTCGATGGAGAGAGATTTGGGCTGACCTGCACAGGCTGTCCAGTTGTGTCATTGTCTTCAAGTGCCAGTGTTTGTAATGCTTGAATCAGTCAGGACTTTTATCAGTTCAATTTCAGATACATATCTGTATAGATACTTTATGCAGTACATTGACTTTAAAGAGTTTTGCTTAGATGAATACCTCCTCGTGGTGTACCTGCAGCATAATTAAGCAGGTTCAAAATGGGATGGAGGGGTGACCATCCAGCCAGTGGAACTGAACACCCAGCCATCTCAGTAGCATCTGGGTAACGTTTCTAGTCAGGGATCTGTCTTGACTAAAGGCCTTTTTCACTGAATACTCTCTCTTAGTAAGCTTATGTTTTATAAAAAGTGTTAGCAGCAGATAAGATGAAAACTAGGAAATATTTTAAAGCCTATGTGTGTTGCTGTTGACAAAATCTTCCAGGGCTAGAAACAGAACTAGAACTAGAACTAGAAACAGAGCTATTGATGTAGTGATAAAAGGGACTCGGGCCTTAGAAAACTCTAAGTGGATACAGTACCCTTATCTCTTAATTTCTGTGGTACAGACACACAGGTCACAGTGTATCAGCATCTCCTAAGTAATATCGTCGTTTATTTCAGCACTCCAGATGTTAGAGTTGCTGTGGTGAATCTTGTGAAATGAATGTTGTCAGCCTTTGTGTCTTGGCACGAATCCTGGCTGTGCAGGCAGCGTCCTAAAAATGTGTTACAGCTGCTCTCAGAGCTACCTGCAAGTGCCTTTCCACTGCCACACTGCACTCTAGGACCCTCTGTCATAAGTCTGTGACTCACACTGTGTTAAAATTGGAGTGAGGTCCTTACATGGATTATTCATTGCTGTATGCAGTTTGATTTGCACATGGTTTGATTACATAAATGTTGTCCCATAAGCTTCCCATTTAAGCATCGTGCAGCTAACTTTTCCCCTTCTTGCTCTTTGTTTCTTTAAGGTAGCCAGTTCTTGTATTCAACATATGGCTTTACACTCCTAAGTGCTGTTGTGGAGAGAGTTTCAGGGCAGAAATTCACAGATTACATGCTAAAAATGTTCCGTGACTTGGATATGCTGTCAACTGTGCTGGATGACAATGAAGCGATGATATATGACAGAGCAAGGTAAGCAAGAATGAGGTTTGGCTCTGCTGCTTCTGTGGTGATTGTTGCTCTTTCTGACTTGGAGCCAACTGAATTAAGAGCGTGTACTTCTTCTTGGTCAGGCTTTCAAATGAAGTGGGCCGTGTTGTCCCGTGGTTTTGTGTCAGTGTTACAGTATTTGTTTTATCAATGTCAAGTTACAGAGTAAGAAATAAAACTTGCAGGTATAATTGTGTGTGTGGCAGTGGAAGTGGTGGGGGTGACTCACGTGTTGGCATTTAGGTTGGTTACAGGTAAGCAGGTAAATGTAAGCTGGGGAAAACAGTAATAAGGATTGAGTTTCTTATCTCTGTCCTTATTTTACTGAGCCACTGGTATGAGCTCTGAGGTTGATTTGTTGATTCATGTTTTAAGTTGCCTTGCAGGAGTAAAATTCTAACTGAATCACAACAGCAGGTTATGGCAAGTCTCATAAAAATGAGGTTCACATTTCTTAAAAGCATGGGCCTTAAGTGCTATAAAGGGGTGGAAACGTACTGAACGTACTGGATCTGAGTTTTATAGTACTGGTGTGTGAGGGTATATTAAACACGTTGCTGTTACATATTGTTGTTAACAACAGTAGCAGTTGGTAATCTTTTAAGGATATCTTTACTGCTGTATGCTAAAATGCTTTGTGTAGTTATTTCACTGCTGTTACGCGGTCTTTTTATGGCTTATTTAAGGAAAATTGGGATGCTCATGTGATGGGTTTTGCTTCCACCTACAGCTAGCTTGGTGTCTCAGGCTGAAAAACATTGAGAAGCTGTGGTTTGTTTAATGGTTTGCTTTTGCTGTATTTCACTAAGACAAAAAATGCTTGAAACTTGAACTTGTTTTTCTTTACAATGCCATTCAGCATCTTTGCAATGAGTTATATTGTGACTGAAAAATGACTGTGGGGCACTGAGATATGCAGGTCACCAGCAGAGCTCACAGTAGTCCTGGGCCATTCATCCTTCTTTGCTTCAGCCTCAGCTTTCAATATTCTCTCATACAGAAGTTCCCTACAAGTTTTCCAGTATACATGTTGGCCGGATAGAGGATCAGTGTATGTGCTGTTTACAGTAGGCCTGCTGCTTTTTCTTTGTTTTCTTTTTTTTTTTTTTGCATGTGTTTTTGCATTTAAGCAGTCCATGGATTTACTGTGCTTGAAATTCATCAGAGCATATAGATACGTAGCAGTGCTTTTTGTACCTGTATGAAATGCACCCACTCGTGAGGGTTCCATTTCAGAAGTGTGTTTCCACCCATGCTGCTGTTGTGCTGTTCTGCACTTCCAGTTGGTGGTTTTAGTTTCGTATTTATTAATGAAAGGTTTTGCACGACTCTCCTGTTTGCTTTGTTAGTTTCAGAATATTGAGTTGTAACCATAATGAGGCAGGGGGAGAAATTAATCACCAGTGGGAACTACTGGCTCAGAATAGCCTGTAACTCTTTGGTGACATTTCAGCTGAGTCTCAGATAACCACAGGGCAGCAGTAGGATTCTGCTTTCCTGGGGGCAATCTAACACATGCTCAGTTTGCCCTGTTAGGATTGTTGTTCAGAATATCTGAGATGCCAAGTTGGCTTTTCTTGAATTCTAGGTGTTACGTTTACAACAAAAAGGGACGCCTGGTGAACGCACCGTATGTGGACAACTCTTACAAGTGGGCTGGTGGAGGCTTCCTGTCGTCAGTAGGCGACCTTCTGAAATTTGGCAATGCCTTGTTGTACAGTTACCAAGCTGGACAATTCAGAAGCACTAACAGCAAGCTTCTTCCTGGGTACCTCAGACCAGACACAGTCGCAATGATGTGGACCCCGGTGCCAAAAACTGAAGTATCGTGGGACAGGGATGGTAAATATGGAATGGCTTGGGCTGTGGTGGAGAAAAAGCAACAGTGTGGCTTCTGCAGGCAGCAGAGACACTATGCATCTCATACAGGGGGTGCGGTGGGTGCAAGTAGTGTTCTCCTGATCCTTCCTGAAGAGTTGGACTCTGAAGCCATAGACACTGCTTTAGTGGTACCACCTAGAGGAGTGATTGTTACCATTATCTGTAACATGCAATCAGTTTCCCTCAACAGCACTGCCTTAAAGATTGCAAGGGAATTTGATAAAGAGAAACGGGCACAGTGTATAGATGAAAAAAAGAGAGATGAATAAGTGAACTTGAAGTAAGTTGAATAAGTAAACATGAGAAACAAATGGAAAAGGAGAGCAAAAGGAGATCAAACTGGGCTCTGAAATCACAAAGAACAGGTGAGGAAAAAGTACGAAGTTCACTGCAGTTGTGCTCACGGTGCCACGTTTAAGTGTAACTAAAATTCATCGCTCAGGGAAGTTCCTTACTGAAAAGAATGTAACAAGCAAGTTGACTCCCTGTACTGACTGTGTAAATGATCATTTTAGCAGTGGGACATTTTTCCTCATCCAGTTATTTAACCAATAGATAATGAAAACAAAACACCAACTGCAGCCAAACAAACGGAGCATTGCTTTCTCACATTGAGTACAACAGCAGATTATCTACCTTAAGCACTAAACTTCTAAAAGGCTTAATTCATCATCTCGAAGTTCAGATCTGCCAAAACAGTAAAATCTAAATGACTTTACTGATGACTTCTGTGTTTTTACATGCAACTTTGTTTTTATTTGTTTTAAAAAGCAAAAAGCAAAGCTACCTCTGGAATGAAGTTTTCCTTCAGAAGTGCTTTTTTTTTTGTCAGAGTTGGATGTTGCTAAGAACTGAAAAAGAACAAACACAGAGTAACATGTGTAAAACAATATCTTTCTTAGATATTCAACACCATTCTTTATTAGATATAAAACGTGAAATTACTGTACTGTGGAAATAAAGCTATTTCACAGCTCCATGTACCTGGGTAGCACAACGTGGTGAGCTGTCAGACAGCCTTACTGCTGCAGGGGGGTGCACGTACTAGCTTTGGGAGCAGCAGTTGTAGCCATGGCTGGAAATGGCACTGTAATCTGGAATGTAGATTTTCCTTTTGTCCAGGAATTAGGAACTAAAATAACTCAGTAAAATTTCAAGTCCATTCTCAAAGCCAGTAGTAGTTTAATCTGACACACTCTGAGGTTTCTTTTTTGTTTTCCAAAAAACATCTTTTTCTTTCCTATTTCGGTGATCTACCTCACCGAGTTGCTTTTGCAGAAGAGTGAGAAGGAAATTGGTGGCAGAATTCCAAACAAGCAATATCTGATCTTCATGTTTCCAACAGGAATACAGTGACAGCTGATTGTTTTATTTGATGCATTCCATAATGGCA
This sequence comes from Cyrtonyx montezumae, assembly GCF_038088225.1. Lineage (NCBI taxonomy): Eukaryota > Metazoa > Chordata > Aves > Galliformes > Odontophoridae > Cyrtonyx > Cyrtonyx montezumae. Next base: position 18,646,905 of record NW_027071903.1, read on the forward strand.
CGCAAGATCTCTGTGATCTCCAGGGCTTTATGTTTTGCCCTCTCCACTTCCCTGTGGGTTACATCACAGTATTTCCAGGTTGAGACGATACAAACCATCCCTCAGAAAGAGTTCTAGTGCTTGAGTTCCTGCACTGTTTAGCAGTTCTGCCTGTGAATGTAAGGAGCAAAGTGTTTTTAGTAACAGTTGGAAGAAGGTGGCCATACCTTCGTCTTTCCCAAGCTTGTGTTTTTAGTATTAACTTTGTAGTTGCTTCTTCCAGTCTTGAGCACCTGCTAGCTGGGTAAGCATGCAGCAGCAGAAGTCATTGCCAATTTGACACAGGGAACAAGAGTAGGTAACTTGTTCTGCACTGCTTTCATTTTAAAGAATACGTGAACAGAAATGGACCAAACAAAATGTTTTAGATATGGAAACCCTGGAAAGTAACACTGCTACTTTAGGAGCGTGTTTTCTTGTATGATGCATTATTTTGTGAATGGCATTTAACATTATTGAAAACCATTTTATGTACCTCAGAGACATTTCACTAGCTGACCAGTGTGAGAGAGTCTGGTCAAGAACTGAGCATGTGGGAGGGATAGGTCTAGCATTACGCTTGTCTACATATGATCAAACAGTAATAGAATATCTCGAGTTGGACTCGGTGAGTCACGACTCCTGGCTCCATACAGGACCACCCAAAAATCAGTCCACGTGTCTGAGAGTTAACGAGTCACTTCCTGTGCTCTGGCAAGCTTGGTGCCATGATCTGGGCAGCCTCTTCCAGTGCCTGACTGCCCTCTCATTGAAGAACCTTTTCCTGATCTTCAGCCTGTCCCCCTGCTGCAGCAACTTGCTGTTCTGTTGCTCATCACCACCAACACCTTGGAGGGAATTCCTTTGGACATACAGGTGTTTGATGTACGTAAGAAAGTGAGTAATAAAGTAGAAGTATCTTAAGATAACACTAAGGTATTCACGACAGTATCCCACTCACCTTTTGGAATAATTAGCAACCAGCTTTTATTATGCAAAAACCACATAGTATTTATGTTCTATAACTTTCTTTAAAGGTCTACTGTCACGTCCATAGCTATGTAACGTGTGAAAATGTTGGGAAGTCTACATTTCGTCTTCCAACACGTAGCAAAATGTGTCACTACCTTTCTCTGGTATGGCACTTAATCACCAATCTTACAATCTTTTTACCTGTTGGGTAGAGGTAGGAGGAGAGCAGACACTAGCACAAACAGTTAACTGACAGCACTGCTGTCGTCTTTGGTGTGAAGTCACTTATTTGATGGATTGGTGTTAAGTGTAGAAAATTGGTCAGCTAAGAGCAACTTAGGTGACTAACATGTTCTTAACTTCTACTATGGAAGCAGTATGGCTGTAACATGAACCCGTTCCTTTCTTAAAAGGCACGTATACTAAACTGGTATGCCTGTTTCTGTATCAAACAGCTACTTTTACATCTGGTAATTATCAGTGTTATTTGAATTAAGTGAAATAAAACAGCTTGCAAATGCACTGGATTGCAATATCAGGTGTTTTCTTAATTAACTAGAAACATATAGATTTTCTTTTATCATAAAAAGGAGGCAAGTTAAATAAATTCCCAACTAATTCACCAAGACAAGTGCAATATTTAAAACAGATGATGCTGGCACGTAACTTAAAATCTTAAGCAGCAGTAAAACAAGGTATGTGTAAGATGACATGTTTGAAGGGTGTATCGTGGTATTAAAAATAAATCTCAATTTTTAACAATCCTTTGGAAGGGGATGGCCTTTAAAAGCTAATTAAAAAAGTTTCCCCATTGCAAAAGTGTAATGATTAAAAGTCAGTACTTAATACTGAAATTATGCAGTTGCTTGTATGCCATGTGCTTATACCACCCTGAATGCTTTCAGTATTTTGTAAAATGATTAGTCTTTTTTTTTTTAATAGGAACCTCAGTATAAAATGTGGAGTGCAGATTGTAGACCAGATTAGAGGGAGGGAAAACCAGGCATTCCAGAGTAACATCTGAACATATGTAAGTAATTTTGCACCTGAGAAGTAACTATTACCACAGAGTGAAGGGACCAAAGCCACATTGAAACAGCTGAGCTGCATGTCCTTTTCAAACCTGTCTACCTTCATAATACTTGCCATTGAAACAGCTTCAGCATTCAGTTATACAGAGTGTATTCTTAGTACAGTCTGTCACCATATGGTGTACCCTGCTGATGATTAACAGAAGGATAAAGCAAGTCCAAGGTTCACATTTTTATAATAAATGACACCACCCAATTACAAAACACTGCTTGAAGCTGTAAAAATAGAGCTCAACTGTCAGCAAACTGCCAGGCAAAAAAAAAAATGCACTTCAAACCATTTATTGAAAAAGATTCCAGCTGATCATTCACCTGTAGGGTATCATTTTCACAAAATCACTCAATTACATTGCTACATCAACAGGCATTTTTTTTCTCAGGTAAGGCTTTCAGGAACACAGACCCACTGCTTCTGTTCAGTGTTGCTTTCTTCTAAACGAACAGCCTGCAAAGAAATCACAAACACAGGTAGTGTGATCTGCTAGATGACCTTGAAAAACTGCTCATCCAACTCAAGTTGGAAACTTGCATAGTAATAAATTTAATGTATTAAGCTCTTGTGGTACATAAAGTCAACTAACTTTAAGTCTACTCTAACCCAGTCAGAACCTGACTGTCTTAGAATTCAACTTCTTGTAAGCCTCGGATGTACTGTTGTTGGTTTGCTGGGTTGGTTTTTTTGCTTTTTTTGTTTTCAGATTTAAAATTTCAGTTTACTTTTCTGTTCCTTAGTGGTGCAAACCCTAAAGTGAAACATCTGCTAGTAATGCTTACATATTTCCAAGCACTCAGCAGCCCCATTTCTGTCTTCCTATAAGCTATATAGCAGTAGGTGGCACAAACACTATCTGTAATTGGTATATATATGTACATTTCATCCATTAAATGTCAGGTGAATGAAATTTTAATTCTTTTTTTAAGTTACTTTTAACCCTCGTCCGTTTCCAATGCTTTTCATATATCCTAGACCTTGGGTTACATTTCAAGATTCCAGTGCTACACCAGTTCTCTCTCTCTAGACATAAATATACACAAACATATGTATAATCAGCAGGTTATTTGTTCTCTTACACATTATACAAAAATTTTGACTAAGTAATATGAAGCAGGGACAGCCTTACATTACCAGTGTTTAAAAATAAACAAGCAAGCCATCACTGACTAGCAGTGTCATGGCATTAGTTTGGGCTGGCCAAACCCTCTAAACTTAGTTCAGAATTAAATATCCTGTATCTGTTAGCTAGGCTAAAGGAAGTTACAAGCCACAGCACCTAAAATTAAGTGTTTCTGATCAAAATCTAGCTCTAAACTCCCTGGCCTTTCTACTTAGCCAATATAAAACAAACAAACTGCATAAAACATGGTGAATGGGCCCCAGCTTGCAAGTTTTTCTTCTTCATTAGCTAACGCCGAGCAATTTGAAGAATAAGCTCCCCAGTACCAGCTGTCAAAAATCAAAGCTAAGAGATGTGCAGGCTGCAAGTACTCAGGTGAGCAGTTTTGAGTGTAATACTGGGATTGCTTACACGTTTCTCCTTACCTTCTGTGAGCCTTGCTTTTCCCCCCGTAGGCTGACACAGAATAGTTGAGCAGCCTACACACAGAACCACTGTCTGAGCATGGCTGAATACAGTGGTGATCTTATAGCATCCTGCAAAACAGCGTTGTTAAATTTTCTATTGAGTATTTCTAATATGTTTTTAATTGTATTTGCAAACGAACCAAATACTCTAAATACTCTTGTTCAAGGCCAGATGAGCATTACATTGCACCGTATACCAAACAAAATACTGTGTGAAGTAGTGATGTGCTTTTACTAGCATGCACAGCAAGCACATTAGCTCTGAAACTAATACACCACTCCCATGAAAATCATTACCAGAATCTGCTGGCTGACAAGCCCTCGTGTACCTGCACTACGTATCCTACAAGAAGCAGGAGCTGGGTGCTTTACCTTTGTTGTAGACCAGCCTTCTCTGCTGAGCTACAGAACCCCTCAGATAGATAGAGAACTGGTTATTTGTTGGAGGAGAGCACTGCTGGTGATAAAAGCAGGCAGCTGTGAATACAAGCACTGCTGTCTGAGGCTGTTTGCTTTCTGTTAATCATTAGTATGCATATGGCACAGCTGTATTGTCCAGGGCTAGCACCATACTGACACCAAAAGGCTTGCACAGAATTGCCTCACTGCAGTCCAGATTCAGGAAGAGGCATCAGGAACACTTCAAAACTTCTGAATTTTAATATAGAATCAACTTTGTACAAGCCTTAGGCAAGAGGATTTTCACACTCTTCATTGCTCTCCTTCAAAAGTATTTTTATTTGGTTAGGAGGAGCAAGAGAGATAATCCGTAACATATTTAACCTTGAGGTGGATATGGAATACAGTCTAACTGAGAAAAGTGAGCACAGCCACCATTTTCAGGGTATGTGGCCAGGAGAGGATGCAGCAGAATATACTGTGAGAAGGGTCCTCAGGAAGATCAAGAGAGCTCAGGGCTGCGGTTGGTTTTTCTTTTTTGAAGCAAACACTATTTTCCAGTAGTTGTAATGATTTTACCTCACTTTTTAGATGGAAAAGAGTGTCTGAGAAAGCTAAACTACCAAGATAGCAAGAAACACGAGTACAGCACCAATTCCTGTCCTCTAGTCAGGATACCACTACTGTGAGTCGATGCATTTTCTCCTGTTTCCTTACTGTTACGGTTCCCTAATGCTGCAGTAGTGCCTGGGAGAGAAGTGCCAGCATTTGCCGCTTTCTGTATGGGTGCTGCTGCTCTGCCGCAGAGTATCCTTCTGTCCGTGCCAGAACACACGGTGCTGGGGCCGATAAAGGCGGTTGTGCTGATGGTCCCGAGCCAGGAGCGAAGATGCGGGCAGCAGCAGCGCAGCTGGCACCCCGAGGCTCTGCGATGATTGAAGTTAACCTGCCGAAAGCGCTGCGAAACTCACCCCCCTACCGAGCAGCTCCGCCGGCCGTGACCGCGGGCTTACCTGGGCACTTTACGTCCATGAAGTAGGAATTGGGGCTCTGCACCAAACGCTTCTTCTTGTGCTTCCTCCTCTCCTCCTCCACGGAGGGGTGCAGCAGGTCCCTCGCCAGCTGGGTAGGACGGGAACACAAGGTTATAGGGTTACAGCGTGACAGCACGCCCCAGCCCCCCCTTCCCCCCCAACTCACGGGCATGGCCGCGGGGCCTCCGGCACCGAGAGATGCTGCGGGCGCTCGGGCGACGTCGGCTCTGCGGAACGGACGGGGCGGGGCCGGGCCGAGGGGGCGGGGCTGAACGGCGCGGGTATGGGGCGGTGGGCGGCCGCTGAGCGGCGGAAATGGCTCGCAGGAGGGCGAGCCGTCTTTTGGTTAAGGAAGTCATTTCGTATAGTGAGCACCGCTGGCACAACGTGAGGGGCTTCTGGTGTGCCGCCCCCCCTCACCTCTTCCCTACGCGCTCCCTTTTCACAGTCGGTCCTGCAAGGACCTGTGGTGCTGGGAGAAGGCTTCGGATCCGCAGCTCACATGAGGCGTCGGTTTCTGTGGCAGGAGGGACGCGCAGGATGGCGATCTGAAAACAGGATGTGTTCAGGGCACATCCGTCTGGTTCTCTATTTTGATTGCGCTTGGAGATCCGTTTCCTTTTCACAGCTGCCTGTGGCTCGGCAGTGACCATGTCACCTTTGATCTTGTGATACAAAGGGTTTATCTTCTAAGTATAGGGTTTGGAAAACAGAAATGCAGCGCCGAGTTTGGGTTGCAGAAGAGAAATGCAGTCTGTTTCGGGTGGGTTCGTGAGGCAGAGAGACTCAGGTCCAGGAGTCCCCCACCCTTCACAGCCTTCCAGCAAACAAAGACTTCAGTTTCATTTTAGACAGCATCAAGCCTTAAAACTGACAGCATCTGCAGATCATAATCTTACAGTGCTTTCCCTTTCTGGAACTGAACTATACCTACTCTCAGTAATGACTTAATTTAGCCTCTGCTATAGGAATTTCTGCCACATATACACGTGGAAAATGTGAGCAATTAGATTGCTAGTGTGAAGTAGAGTACTGCTCTTTGTAAAGACCAAAACAATTAAATCTTTGCAGTGATCTCATTAAAACTACATCTTAAAAGCAGACCACGTCAGCATATCAGATGAGCATAGAAGCATCTATCTGCAGTGAGAACTGTGTTTACTGTAACTGGGGAATAAGTGGCTTATTTTCAAGTACTGTCACATGTTGCTCACCAAACGGTTGTAAATAGCAGAAGCATCTGCCAAAAACACAGCTGTTAAAGACATATCTCAAGAATACGGTCATATCAAGTGTCCAAAGCTAAGGAGCAAAGTTCATGTTGATAATTTACAGTTGTGTGGTGCTCTGGGAAGAGCTGCCTTATCTTCTGTAGGGCTTGGACCTGTAGGTTCCAGGTGGTGCTGCAGATATCAGGACCTTGGTTCAACCAATGTTTCAGACTCTTGTTTTTTGAAACTATCTCTCCAAACAGTTAAGATTTGAGAGGTACACATTAAACAGAAGAGCTTGATCAGAGGAAGATTTTCATGCACTTCTATTTGCATTGAGCTGCTCTTATCTTTAACGGGGGGGGGGGGGGGAAGATTTTTGGAAGTTACCTATCATTTGAGAAAGTAAAAACGAGAGTGGGAATGAAGGCGTATTTTCCTTTATTTTTAAATTCTGGATTCTGCCTTACCTGGATGAGCTGAAACTGGTGAGTTTCAGCTGTGCTATTCACCACCTTACAGCTGTTACACAGGCGTTTCACAAGGTGCTCAAGCTTTGTTTGACATCTGCAAATCAACATTGTAATCTCATAGCCAACATTTTGTCAACACTGCTTGGTGCCATATGCTTTTACACGAAAAGTTGACAAAATCTAAATTATAGTGTCAGCCATTTTCTGCTTCCTGTTCAGTGTTCCTCATAGTGGTTCTCCTATGCCAGAATAAAACAGAGAAAAATCCACTTAGAGTTGATCTGTTTGACTGCAACGCAGCATAAAACTAATGCTGTCCTTTCCAGTTTAGTGCTCTAACCAAAACTGGTTTCAAAGCAGCTTCACGGGCAGTGGGTTGGTTTGGCAGGAGCTCTCAAAGTTCTACTGACTTGCTGTAACACTGAACGTTTTTTGTGTGTCTTAGAAAATTAAAAACAATGGCTTTCATTACATATAGTTATATATTTAACATAAAATTCATGTTTAAGTAAACATCTGCCCTTTTAATGTGGTGTACTGGCACTTTTCCACATCACGACTGAACACACTATTGCAAGGCACCAGTGTAATTAAAGAGAGAAGTAATTTGCTTTATTTTCCCATAAAACTATTCTCGAGTAGCAGATGGCAGTCGCTAACATATCGCTCCAGAGACATATGGAAACCTATTTGTTCCACCAAACTCGAGAGTGAATATTAACCCCAGAATTACTCTCTTCGCTGCTGAAATAGGATGGAGTGACCCCCCACATCGCCCTAGTTCCTGTTCTCACGAGCAGCTCCGCGTTTCACACGCTTCGTATTCAGAACGAATTCTGCTCGAGTCTGAGCTCGGCACACGCGGGGGTTGCTCCGAAAGTAACGCCTCCTATCCACTGCCCTGGAAGCGGCAACAGAGCACAGTAACGCTGTTCGATAGAACAACCCCCCCCCAGCGACAACACGGTTGGGGTGCGTTTCTGCAGCGGAACCTGACCCTAGTCTGTAGGGTGAGGATTTTCTGGGTCCGGGGCGGCCCCTCCGGCACCGCACCGCACCGCACCGCGCACTACAGCTCCCATCAGCCCCTCCCCCCCCAGCCCCGCGTGGTGCGCGCAGTGCCCGCCGGGATGGGCGCGGCGGGAGGGGCGGGGCCGCGTTCCCCCTCCTCCCCGCGCCGCTTCGGCCGCCCCCTCCGGCTGCGGAGCCCGAGCGAAGATGGCGAAGACGTACGACTATCTGTTTAAGCTGCTGCTGATCGGCGACTCGGGCGTGGGCAAGACCTGCCTGCTGTTCCGCTTCAGCGAGGACGCCTTCAACACCACCTTCATCTCCACCATCGGTGAGGGCGGCCGGCCCGGCGCTGGGGGGGCTCCTGCGGGCGGGAGGGGAGGACGGAGGAGCGGGGCCGGGCCTGAGCGGCAGCCCCGAGGCCATTAGAGGCGCGAGGGGCCCCGCGCGGAGGAACCGCAGCGCTCCGTGCGCGGTGCTCGGGCATCGTTGCGGCCGCTGCCGGGGGGCGGTGGTCCGCGCGCGGCGCTGAGGGAGCGGCCCGGGGACCTCGAGGGTTCGCGGCGTGAGCGCTCCGGGAGCGGCCGTGGCACTGCTGCGGGGCCTTCGGTGTTTGTGTGCGGGTTTCCAGGAGGTGGAGGAAGGCCCCGAGCGTCGGAGCCGGCTTTGTGCGGCTCGTCCGGCACGGGTCCGGCGGCGCTTTTTGCGCGGATGAACGTAAGCGGAATTTTGCAGCTCTTCTCGGGGATAGCGCTGCGCTGCGATCTCAGACGGGACTTCAGAGCTGCGGTGAGCTGCGCGCAGTCGGGATCGCTTTTTGGAGTAGAAGCGAGCTTCTCTCCTGGCAAGGAAGGGGTGGATTGCAGCGGGGTTTGCTGGTATTCAGCTCGGCGACGCTGCTGCCTTTGAGGAGTTACACTGACATCACGAGTGAACTCTTGCAGCGAGGAAATGGAGGCACCGATGAGCTGGAGCAACATGTGGCTCGCTGCTTCGCTCTGCCTACTCTTCGCAGCCCTGTTCAGAATGCTGTATCCGTAACAGCAGCCAGCAGGGGCTCACCTGGAAGGACGCTTGGCTCTGTGTGGTAGATCAGAGTCTCAAACCTTAATGAGTGCTGTGCAGGATTCTGCAGAAGCCCACAGCAGTTCTGTGCCTGGGGAGGGGCAGCAGACGTGGATGGTGTCCTTCGTGTATCTTGGTGACTCTTGAGCTGCTTCGCTTTGTGGTGGTTCTTCTGTCTCCTCAATTCACTTCAACATCTCAACAACTGCAGATATGGTTCTTTGTTTCCCAACTTCAGCTTTTAGCAAAGGACCTAGCAGGAGGGGAGTTGGCGATGCAGGAAATAGTGAAACTGTTCGTACAAAGCGCTGACATGCCTAAATGAAAGTTGTCCTTTTGTTTTGTTTCCTTCAGTACCCCTCGTGTGTTACTTTTGGTTCAGTCATGTAGATCTAATCAGTGTGCTCTCATAGGTGCTTTTTCCTTGTGCTGAGCGGGGGTGGTGAGTGCATGCGGGCTGGTCAGTGCCACTCGGTTTTACCATCACAGCTGATAACATCGGATGTGTTTAGGGGAAATCTGTATCTGGCAGTTCTGAATCTATTCCTTGGTGGATAGAGCACAGGCTGCCGTGGTGTGTAGGGGGCTGCAGGGAGGTGATGCGCTTCCCAGATGCGAAAGCTCGAATAACTTAAGGCTCAGTGTTTGCTGAGGAGCTGTCATTACTCTGTTCTCGCATGGCACGCTTGTGTTGTTGCTCTGAACATGTTTTGCAGATTCCTTTCTCTTCTGCAGTTGTGCAGACCGAGCCTTTTGGGCTAAATGTATATTGCTTGGAGGTTTGCAAATGGTCCCCTGACTTTGCTCCTCAGGATTGTTAGTGGTGTAATGAAGGCTGAGCAGTTTCAGACAGTAAGGGCTTCCATCCCGGTGCCCCGTGGCTAACGGCTGCATGAGGAGTGGCATCTGAGTGCTGTGCATATATATTTATTGTAATTTATTGGTCCTTTTAGCTTTTTAAGTGCTTCATGGCTCGAGAGCGTCTCTTTGTCTTGAGTACTGGAGTAACTGATGTAGTTAGCATCAGGAAGAGAAGTGAACCTGCAGTCTCTTTCTCAGGTGATCGTTTGTGTCACTGTACATCGCTGGGGTTTAGTCTGTTGTTAGCAGCTTCACATATCTTTACACAGGGCTCTGTAACCCTCTGAAAGGTTTGATGAGCTGTAACAGTGCTTGCTCCCTGGTGGGGATCAGCTTCTTGTCCTTAACATAGGATGAAACCTTCTCCAGTGGGAAATATGTTATGTAAGGTTATCTTATTTAGTTCGCTTCCTGAGTGGAAACTTCTGCTTTTGCACAGTTCTGCTTGGAAAATAAAGAGCAATTGTCAGCTATTCTTTGTACTTGAACACATCCTAGAGCAAAACTTGATCTTGGAGTATCTGGCGTGTGTTCTGTTAGTATTTTCAGTGTGGTGCATGGGAAGGAGGAGTGTCAAGTTAGAAGTCTCTGCGGATCCCAACTTGCTGTGTAAGGAGTGCTGTCAGGTAAAACTGGATTGGGTTTATCATTCTGAATAGTAAAGTTTATGCTTTGTGTTCCTTTCAACTTGTTGTTTAAGCTGTTTTCTCTGAGTGAAGCTGTATCTTTCAGCTGATAGCTTTTCTGTCTGTGTGTGAGGGCTTGCTGACTGTGAACCAAAACGCACTGTGCTTACTTTTTAATCCAAGATGATATCAGCATTTGGCAGGAAGTTGCCCGCAGGAGATGTTTGAGCTCTCAGTGCACTAACTTGTTGCTTTTACAGAAGTGACTTTTCCATAGCCTTCATCTTGCAAAATAGGACACGACTCCAGCAGCTGAGCACGTGTGTGCTGACCTTATAACACTTTAATGAGAATCCTCTGAACAAGCAGAATTATCAACTTCCCTTTTGCAGTGAAATCTCCGTGTCTGTTATGTGCAGTGGAAATTGTTTTAGTGTACTCAAGTCATATTGTGCCTCCTTGAATATTTCTGCTCTTCCCTGCAGATACTTGTGCGATAGACAAAGAGGTTGTGGGTTGCTCTCATTATTTTTGTGGTGATGAATGTCTTCCTCCCTCTCTTTGGCCCCCACTGTTGTCGTTCTCATTCCGTTGGTCTCTTCTGGGCCTCCTCAGGTGGTGGGAGCTGCGGAAGAAAACACGATGATTGATCAGCAGAGAGGTCAGGAAGGAGTTGTAGGTGGTACTTTATTAACAGTGGTCATAATTAGGGATTGGTCAGGGAGATTTTGGAGTGAGACTCATGTGAGTGAGGGGTGGTGCTGTGGTGTGGACACGCAGAGTGGAAGTGTGTGTGCAGGGTTGGGGCCTGCAGTACTGCACGGGCAGGCAGCACTGTGGAGGCAAATCTGAAACTGGAAGCATGGCGTGATTTTCAGCGTACGCTGGTAGTGGTGGGCGAGATGTTAGCCTGATAATGGGAGGCACCGCAGTTGGAAACAGCTTAGGTTAAAAATGTTCCAGTTAGCATCTCTTCTGACTGTAAATCTGATCGCTGGTAACAGCTCAGCTTAAACTTTGGTTTTCATCTGCTGATGAGATTGTGCCACCCTTTCGTATTCTGCAGTGGGCCAATGTGAGTGGAATCACTTGGTTTTTATTAAAAATACTTCTTCAGCTTTCTTGCTGCATGTTGCTGTGGGACAGCATGACAGATGTCTTAACTGTTATTTGCCTCTACTTAATTGGCAGATGGAGCTGTGCCTTGGTTATGTGTTACCTGGTTATTTGAGTGGCAGCAGAGCAACTTAGAGCTGCTTTGTGGCATGGTTTGTACACAGAGTACAAAACAACGCTGAATGACTGTAGGAACACTTGTGTGGTTTGATGCAGCCTTGGTGAGGAGTGCTGAAGGCTCCGAGCTTGTCTTCAGGCTTTTTTTTCAGTCCATCTGTAATAGGGCACCCTTTTAGAAGAATGCCTTGACCTGACTTCTTTCAGATTTTAACTGGAATTCATAATAGGTGATGAAGGCTACACACAGTACTTATCACAGTGCTTTATTTCACATTTTAGGATTTAACTGCAAACAAATACCTGACTTACAGTGATACCATTGTTAATCTTGCCACTATCAGAGTGACCACAGATCTGTACAGTGGATCTGTTCCTTTTCTAACGTGAGCAAACTGAATAACTTGAATGTGCTTGTGCTGTTTAAAACTTTTGTACAATCAGGGTTGATCCAGCAGTGTTCAGTTGCCTGACGTGCATGCAAGTCAGAACTCAAGCTAGCAACTTCCTGTTCCAGCTGGGGGTGTTAGCTTAGTGCCTCTAAAGGTTTTTCAGCAACAGTTGCATCTGGTGTCACTTAAATCTTGTGGTTTATAGAGAGCTTTCCTCCGAAATGTAAGCTGTGACACATTTCATTAAAGGCAGCCTGAAGTACTGTGTGTTGCAGAGGGCTTCTGCTCAGGAGAGCAAGCAGTTGAGCAAGTTAGGATGGTTGATCCTGGTTTGGTCCTGTTGTACGAACCTGCTGCTTTGGACACCACGGGGTAAAACTGGTGGAGAATGTCAGTAGCATTCTCATGTATGCATGGCAACATGTTGGAGTGTGCAAAGCAGGTGGGATGCTAACAGGAGCTGGGAGCCGTGTCTTGCTTCTTGGGAAGAGCAGGTTGAACTCATAAAATGGGTGAAACCAAGCTGGCCACCAGCCAGGGAGCACGTATACTGCCACTGCCTGCTATGCACACTGTGCAAAATCTTCCTTTCTTTCGTCCGCTGGAGAAGAAGAGCTCCCCTTTACCAACACAGTTTGTTGTCTGTATGGTGAGACATCTGGTGGGATCAAAGATAAAGTGAGGCATCTGTGTCCAGCCAAGTCCAGGTAACCACTGTCTGGAGAACTTCTCTGACTGAGCAGAAGTACTGTGAACATCCAGTGTAGGAAAAGAAGGTGAAGTGGCCATTGAAAGAACCTTGAATAATGTACGCAAAGCAAACGGTAATGGGCCAAAAAGACAAGTATGGCCCTGATTGATAAGTTACCTGGCTTTGCTATAGGTAGTAAGAGCCTTTCAAATAAGGCCTGTTTTCTTATTGACATAGGCAGTTAAATAAAGCAGCCATTCTTCCCCTGTGTCCTTCACTTCCCTAGCAAAAAGATCCCCATGTAGTTACTCCCACATGAAAACACGAGTTCAAAAAAGCCTCTTGAAATAAAGACATTTCCAGAATCCATTAAGAGGGCCATCTTCACAAGGAGCTTCTGTAACTTTAAACTTTCTGCTTAGCCTTGCTGTGTGTTGCTTTGGTAGGAATTTCATGTGCTCCTTCTAAAAGATGACCGTATTTCAGACCCTAACTAGAAGTCCTCAGCCAGATAGTCAGTCTTACAGGAGTTATTTCTTGCTGAATGAGACATACTCATCTTTGCAGATAAACAAAACCTTTTTGGCTGGAGCATCGGTAACAAAGCTGTGAACTGAAAGCTTTTCCCTCTCAGTTTCTCTCTTTGCTTTTGTTGCTGACAGTTCTCATATGGGATGTATTTTTCCTCCCAGGGACCTTAGAGACCTGGAGAGTGTGGCACGTTTCTGCTCTGGGAGGTCTTAACCATGTAATTAATGAGCAGGGTATTCTTGGGATATTGCTCACCTTCCCAAATTGCTTTTTAATTTATAGCAGTGATTTGTAATTTATAGTGACTGTCTACTGTTTCTAGTTCACCTCTCTCCTGGTCTCTTCATCTCAGCATCCCTCAGTCTCTCAAGGGGTTGCTGGGCAGCATGGGTGTTGGGTACAGCAATACAAAGCTGTGCAGACTGACTGCTGCCATCAGCTCTTCTGTACCTGTCCAGGCCTGCAGCTGGCAGGGCCTGTGTGCAGCGCTGTGGAAGGACATGGGGCACTGTTTGTGCCATGGAAAGGTTTCCTTCGTGACAATGACTGACTTCCTTTACGTCCTGAATTCTGCAACACTGTATGCTGGTTTTTCTCCTGGCAGCTCTTTTATTGTAAGAATGCAGGCCTATGGTCCCAGAAGTCATTATTTCTTTCTCTTAAGTAACCGGGTCAGAAGAGACCTTCAGATTGAGTGGGAGTCCTACAACTTCAGGGGCTTTTTTAGAAAAGAAATAGCATCTCAGTTTCTGACTGCACAGTTAGGGAGCTCCACCCGGACCTGAAGTTGCTGAACCAAAACAGACCTCACCTTTCCAGGCATGTTCTCACCTTTGCAACTGAAACAGCACATCAGTAGTGAGCAGTGACCTTTGAAATCATGGTGGCAAGACTAGCATTGATCACATAAGATTTTCTTCAGTAAGGTTTGTGGGTCTGTATTTTGGGGTATTTTCTCAGTCTTTTTCATGCTTGAGATAACAACTTTTGGATGAAATGAGCGCTTGCTTGTTCCTGACACAAAATTAGTTCAGAGTTACCTGACTTTCTTGTCCTGGTTGGTTCCACGGAGTCCGTGGGCTCCTGCTCAGAGGTGAACTGTGGCTGTGCTTTTCTCTAAGGTGTGCCATCAGATGATGATAAGCTGAGTTATGGAATTCACCCAGATGAAAGCTAACCTGGCCCAAGCAGGGAAGTGTTCAGTCAGCACTGCTGGATGGCAGCACCTGCCCTAGCTTTGGCTGCCTGTAAGGCTGTGGTCACAGCTCAAGTCTGGTTGGGGGGGTTTAAGTATTTGCTGCTTTTCAGTTGCGTGTTGACTGGAAAGAAATATGTTCTCAAAGCAGCTCAGTTAGTGAATTCCCCTTAGTCAGTCTATAAATAATCCTTAAAATAAACAAACTTTGCTGTCCATATCATAGGACAGCTTCAATCTGTGTCAGAGCCAACTGAGTGCAGTTCATTTTCCATTGCATGAGTAATAGGGGCTATAGATAGGGGCTGCATTTGATACACCTCCACAGACCCAGCCCTTTTGGAGTCGTGGAGGTTCTTCATTCTGCTCACACTTAGCAGTAACAGATTCCTTCTATTGCTGTGTTACTGAATGGCCTGTAGAGCTGGACCAAGTATTTTTGGTGTGTAAAATCAGGCAGTTCAAAGTGTGCTGTAGGCACGCTGTACACTCAGAGGTCTGAGAAGCTGACTTTGCAGGTCTTGCAGCATTGATGCTGAAGCCTCTGAATGTGCCGTGGTGGTGGCAGGGCTCCCAGCAGTGCTGGCTGAGGGCTGCCAGGCTCTGTCCTCGCTGTGACAGTCAGTAGATGCCATAGGCTATTGAGCTGCCCCAGCATGCAGCTAGGTCTAATTCTATTCATTCAGAATAAAACTTGCAATTTCCTGTTGATTTTTTTTTTTTTATAGCAAGTAATTTATCTTGATGGAGACTGGTGGGTAGCTGAGGTGCAGCTGAGGAAGTGCATGCTGGAAGAAGCTGTAGTTTGCTAAATGTTACAGAGATTGTTCACACCTTGGTAGCAAGTTCTAAGTGCTAGAGAGCAGGAAACCACTATAGGTATGTGGCACCTACATTCTTCATTGCCTTGCCTTCTTGAGCCACTTGTATTTATTTATCAGTGTAGTGGTTAAAATTTCCTTTATGAACTTTAGTCTATTAATGCATTTAAAGGTGCAAGACACTACTCCGTCATCTTTGCTTAGGAAAACGGTATTATATTATTGGTAGGGATGAGGAACAAGCTAACAAAAGGCCAGCTAACCCAGAGCAGCCTGTGCTGCCCACTCTGAGTTTGGATGCCCTTTCTGGGTTCTTACAGGCTGTCCAGAAGGAACTGAGTACAGTTTTGTCTTCTTAAAGCTGTGAAAGGATGAATAAAACTGGTTACATAACAGTGTAGTTCTGGAATAAATGAATCTTCCAACTTTTGAAAACACTGACCTTCACCCTGGTGCATTGCCTAATGTTAATATGCATTTTCAATGATGGCAATAAAAGACGACTGCGTCTTGAATTCACAAAGTGATAGACATTGCTGAGATCATCTGAAAATACAACGCAGATGTTGTTAGGGCCTAAAGCCAGAAGTTCAAGTTCAAAGTGATTAGACTTTGTTCTTCTGCATTAGGCTCTATGACGCTGCTATGTTGCAAGTGTTCCCCACCCTGCTTTTCATAGTCTGGTCTTGTTTCGTACTTGGGCATTTCCTAGGCTTACTGGAAATGCCTCAAGAAAGATGGAATGTGAAACCAACTTTCTGAGGCTCAATCTGCGACAACAGATAAATAATGGAGTACAATGAAGACTCCCGGGGACTGGGGAGGAATGAACAACAAACAAAAACACCTAAAGAAAATAACTCATTTAATCCCAAACCCATGAATCCTACTGCTGGGAACAGCCATCCCTGCTGACAGTTGTTTCCTACAGCTTCCTGCTTTGGACGTTTGGCTCTGTGGCTTAGTCACTGTTTGTTCAGAAGAACCAAAAGCCTGCAGAATTCAACAAACTGAATGTAGAGCGTGTTGATTTTCAGCCATCTGCCTCTTCTCATTTCCTCTTTCTGATGGTAGGTTACAAGTCATTGTGCTCATTTTGAAGTTGTTTTTAGTTCAGCCTTGCTCCAAACAACTGCAGGAAAAGGTTTCCTTTCCTTTTGTCTGTCTCAAGACCTACATGTTGCATCTTGCCATTGAGTTGCAAAATTGTCTTCCTATGGGTTCTGCTCTTTGGAAGCAAAAAGAACGGGCTCCCATGACTCCACAGACCCATGCAGTGTGATGGCTGGAGCAAGCTCAGCTTGAAAGTCGCTGCCTAAATTTCAGTCATTCCGTTGCTGTATTGCTCAAGAAGGATAAGGGGGGTTTCTGTCTTGCCTCCTTTCCTGCCTTGTAATGAACTCTGTTATTGTGATCGTGCCTGTTGGTAATAAGTGCCACAGCCACTGGAAAAATCATTCCTTCCCTTTCAAAATTTTGCTTCTTCCTCTCTTGCTTCAGGAGAATAAGGTAAGATTTGGATGAGTAGGGGGCTCGTCCCTAAGAGGGTGGGGCTTTAGTTATGTGCATCTCAAGCAAAATAGTCTTCAGTGCGATAACTGAGATCTAACAGTTGATGCATCTTCTGCATTCTTTGGCAGATGGGTGTAAAAATGAGACTTGAGCAAGCAAGCCAGGTGTTCATTTTTTTCACTGCTGCTTTGCGAATTCTGGATGTTTAATAGCCTTTTGCTAAAAGTTCCCCTGGCTCGTGTATTAAAAACGAAACCTAAACCATTTAAAATACTAGGACATTGAGTGCCAATACTTTTTTTTAGTGTAAATTGCATATTCCTTGGCTAGAGATGGAGAAATGCTGTCCAGTTGTAGATATGCAGGCTACTGTATACTGTCAGTCTCTGATAGCATACACTTAATTTGCATCCTGAAAGGTTTTAATTTCATGGTTGATTTCTTACTACAAATGCACCCAAAGGAAGTTTGTCGTCGTAATTATCCAAACCCTATGGACTAAGTAGAATAGGAAACCTATTAAATCAACCTGCATTCAAGTCAACCAGATCTGATCCACAGCTTTCTCACTGCTGATGTCCAGCTGCTGCAGACTGCTGTTGAGCTACATGAAGGGTGAGGTTAGTACATCAGATAGCTGTCACATGGAGAAATACTGAGCATTCTACTATTTGCCTGCCAGTGGCTACTGAGTGATGTATTTCTTCCCCAGTAAATTGTGTTTTGTTTTTTTTTACACCACTTGTATGATTCGAGAACATGACCTTTCCATGGCCTTGGTTGTGAGTAGGGAGAAGACTGGAGAAGCCTGTCCCTGCAGCTGGAGCTGCTGTACTGCTGTACTGGCTCTGGCAAGAATCCTCTATTTAGGTTTCCTTGTGTTGAAGCACAAAACAAAGCTGTAAGTCCAAGCAGTGGTGTGTTGCAGGGCAGCACTGTGGTGCAGGCCTAGCACTGCAAAGCAGACATCCCAGCTCTGCCTGGTTAGGATCGTGGCTGAGGGGAGAACGGGGGTGCCTTCAGGGTGAGCTGCTGCCCCAAAACCTGCCATGGCAAAATGAACTGTTTCAGCCCTGCTGCTCAAGAGGTTGTTCAGTTCTGGTACAAATTGCATCATACGTGTTGACAGCAGAAAAATACTGCTATGGAGGAGGAAGCTCTGAGTCTGTGATGTTGGGTAGTTCTGTGTATTTAGTATTGTCACACAGCTCTTTGGATTCTTTCCTAGTGTCTCCTCAAAGTAATGGCATTGCAGCTTGAATCTGCCCTGGTGGTTGAAATAAGGACAGTGTAAGTGGGGGTGTAGAGAAGTGGAGTAGTGGCTGCAGAGCTCCTGGTGTGTGGGGTGAGCGTGACTTCCTGGCCTCAGCCAGAGCGGGCTAATGTGTGGCTGTCATGTGTGCACTTCCAAGTCTGTGTGCTATGTTGACTTCAAGTGCGCAGATTTCTGTGTGAATGTATTCTTGGCAGTTTTCCTGGTAGCTGTGGAAGAAAATGTCACCCTTAGTAAAGTGAGGACGCATCCCTGACCCATTGGCAAGGATCTAAAATTGCTTTGGAAGTACAGTAAACCCTCTGCTCTACTTGACCCCCTTCCTACAATGGAAATGCAAGCAGTTATAGTCCTAACTAACACATGGTTCAGTTCTTAGCTCAGATTTCATCCATGCTAAGTGGGAACGTGCGATTCCTTTAACACACAGTCTTCTACTGGAGTCCAGTACCATTCGTGAGCGACCCTTCATTATTTCTTCAAGTTTTTGTATCCCACAGTGCAATTATGTGCAAACGAAGACTTTACTGATGGCACTTCTCATACTGATAATTACTTTTGAAACGCCGTGGCCGTGGGTGTGCTGAGTGACACAGACGCAGCTGGGTAGGCCGAGTGCTCACGGTGGGCCGGGCGCGTTGCTCAGCGGGAAGTGGTAGCGCACGTCGGCGGGCTCGCTCCTGGAACGCCTGCAGCTCACCGCTTCCTGTTGCTGAAGCGAAAGAACACAAGCAGTGCCAGTTTCCAGTTCGTTCTGGCTTCTCAAAAGTCGCAGTTGCGTTCGTTAAACTTGGTTGTCTTGTGGCTGATGTTTTATGGATTTCCCCTTTGCTTTTCTTGTAGCTTCATCTTTGTTCAAGGTGAATTTTGGGGAAGTTCCTACTAGAAAGTTTTGATTTCTGAGAAGCTGTTTTTTATGCACGTCTTGAGTTTTGGAAATCTTGGTGTTGTAAGGGAAGTGAGTAACGGCAGGAGAGCAGTCAGTGCGGGGCACCTGCCTGCCTCTCTGCAGGACTGTCCTCCTGCTTGTGCTGATGTTTCTTAGCCTCTGTAGTGTACAGTGCACGCAGTTACCTTCAGCACGGCAGCCTCCAATCCTAGTTACCACGGCAGTTGTCATACTTCAGGCCTAGGTGCGCCAAAACCTTCTAAAGCTGCTTTGACTTACTGTTGTTCGCAGTGCAATTTCCTTTACAGAAAAAATTAACTGTCTGTGCTTTCATAACTTGGCCAAAAGGAGCTAAGGTGATTCGTTCTCAGATCTAAACCACGATGTATGGTGTCAGCAGATGTCGTACCTGGTTGGTACAAGCAAGCAAGGTAGACACAAATTTCACAGCAAGGTAGACACAAGCAAGCAAGGTAGACACAAACTTCACAGCAAGGTAGACACAAAATTCTACTGACACATAATGGAAATGCTTCCCAAACTTCCCTTGCCCACAGGAAGGGTTTGTAGGATTGGTTTGGTTTGTTTTTTAAGTAGGCACCGTTCTTAGCTTTAGTTGAGTGTAGGTTAATGAGAAGATCTGTTCATAAATCCATTTGTGAGTCTTGGGAAATTAGGATTGTAGCAGTAGTCTTAGCATTTTAAATAAACGCACTTAATTCCATACCGCAGTAGAAGTGCTGATATGTGTTTCTGCGGATGTGTTCTAAGTATGTATCCATAGCTCATCAATATTAAGCAGCTGAAACTCAGTGTTTTCAGTATATTAAAATATTAATATTGCATGTGAAAAGAATGAAAGGCAAGGACTTAATGAACATCTGCATTTCACTGTTTCAGTTTGTAGCATATAAAAATAATAATCTTAGGTCTTATTTCCAGTGCTTCCTCTTTAAGCTATGGATGAATTCATAAAGCTGTAGACAGTGTTTTCCTGCTTCAGATACTCTTGATAATTATCATCTAAATTTCAGCTGAGAAAAAAGAAGAGGGAGCAAAAAAAAAGTGTCTTTTACAGATTGTGAGTCATGTCAGTAACCATATAGTTTTATCTCCTGCAGTGTCTGGTTAGCGTGCATTAAATGTAAGATTTCATGAGCAGATGCCATTTTTGGAAAGCACTGTAAGTCCTAGTATGTAATTTTTTTCTCAGAGCCAGCAGAGATCCGAGTGGATAGACTTGAACTGCAGGGATTAGTCAGAAGTTGAGAGACATGCATGTTCACCTCGGTGTAAAAAGGAAAAAAAATAGTGAAGGTTATGGGGAGATCTGGTCACTTAATTCTACCAGTGAATCTGAGTTCAGTAGTTTTTCCACTGTGCAGAATTTTTCCTTAATACTTGGGGTGCAACTGGAAGCCTTGTGTGTCACCTTTTGTAGTGCGTGGCAGAAATGACAACTTCAGAATAATTTTTTTCTTAAAATTTGCACTTAAAAATTGTCCAAAGGAAGTTGAGCACTTCTTTTTCATTTACTGCAAAATTAATCTTTCTCTGGCAGGAATTGACTTTAAGATCAGAACCATAGAATTAGATGGAAAGAAAATCAAGCTACAGATATGGTAAGTATTCCAAAGTAACTGAAGTTTTCGGTGTGTTCTGAATTACCTTTGAGCAGGACTGCTTGGTAACTGGATGTAGCAGAGCTTTCATGTCTTCTGCTCACTGGCTGTAAGTCTTCTGCTTTCTTCTGGCTTGGTCATTGGATGCTTCTGTTTCATGAGTGCATGCTCACTATCACTATCCTGTTCACCTGCTGGTGTTACAGCTTTAAATCCCAATTATATCAAAAGCTGTCATCCTAAGTGCAGTTTTAGCTATTCCACGTGGGAAAGAAGAACCGATTACATAGCAGTAAGCCAGAGTATCGTAAGTATGATATAATAAGTTATAATCTGAATTATCTCATACTTTAATACCTAGTTGTACTTACAAAGGCACAGTGGAGTAGTGCCAATGCTCCCCTTCCATCCATGGTGGCTGAGTAGAGGCTGAGACTTCTCATGACAGCAGACAAGTACTTGGAGTAGTGTTACCGTGCGTGGCAGACTCCTCTGTCCAGAGGAGGGCCACAGCAGTGCTCCAAGGGATGGCACACCTCCCTGTGAGGCCAGGCTGAGAGCTGGGGCTGTGCAGGCTGGGGAAGAGAGGGCTCCAGGGAGAGCTGAGAGGCCTGTCAGCATCTAAAGGGCTGTAAGGAAGAAGGGGATGGAGTCTTTAGCGCAGGGTCTGTGGAAAGATTGTGACAGGACAAGGGGAAATGGTTTCAAACTAAAAGAGGGGAGATCAGATTGGGACATAAGGAAGAAGCTTTTTACTCTGAGGGCAGTGAGGCACTGGCACAGGTTGTGCAGAGAGGGGTCAGGCTCTGAGCAGCCTGCTCTGGCTGTGGGTGTCCCTGTTCATTGCAGGGGAGTTGGACTAGGTGGCCTTTAAAGGTCTCTTCCAGCTCTATAAATACTTTGTGATTTTACTGCTGCATGTTTAATGTATTTAATTCAGGAACCGTGTGCCTCAGAGCTACCTTTGTTAATTCTAGGAAAGGCTGTGTAGTGCTGAGGTCTCATTGCCTGCACGGAAATGCTTTATTCCACATTTATGGTGCTGCTCTAATCACTGATTTAACTATGACAGCTTGGAAGTGAGGATGATGTTGAGGGCTGAAGAAACGGGGGCACTCTGCTTCTAAGTGGTATTTTCCTTAATCAGTGTGAGTTACATTGTTAGTCTGTTTTTAAAAGAGCTCTAAGCACAGGAAAGCACCAAGAGCCTCTCCATCAAATATTGGTTTTCTTTGAATCTTAGGGATACAGCAGGCCAGGAGAGGTTCCGCACAATCACAACAGCGTACTACAGAGGAGCCATGGTGAGTGCCCTTTATGGAATCTGTGTACAGCTGTGTAACTGTTCTGCTGTTCTTAAATTGCATTGTGTACGACTGCTACTGGAGAATTGGGTAATTGTCACTTGTGCCATGGGGAATAGAGTGTTTCTCTTGTTTTGTTTAGCTTTTTGTTACTTGCTGATACGTGGTCTGGTCATAGTTTATTTTTGTGGTGAAGCTCAGAGTCTTTTTTAATGTAGTTACAATTTGTGTAGATTGTAGAAGCGAAATTGCCAGGCTTTAATTAGATGGCTTAATAATGCAATGAACTCTTTGATACATTTGAACTATTTGAAGAACAAATGACTTAAATTCCAACAATCTGCTCTACTGAGTTGCTTTTTCTTCCACTTTTCATTACTGTCAGCTGATAGAGAGCACAGAATCTGGACTAGAAGTACAATCACCTGTAAAATGAATGTTATTTTTGCCTCCATTAAGAATGACTTGAAGTCACATAGCTGTCTTAGTCTTTACTCTTCTTGTTACAGTTGTGTGTCATGGCTCTTAAAGCCACGATCTGAGGAATTCTAGGCTGAGTCACTGTTAGTTTAAACTGGCTGCTGCAGTGTGTTCTTAGCCCTTCAGGAATGGGCCTGTCCTCAGGGTGGCTGTGGGGAAGTTTCTGGCAAATGCATAACTCTTTGATAAGTTGTTATAAGTATGCAAGTCCTATGTCAAATTTCTTGCAAGTATAATCAAACAGCATTCATAAAAATTTAACCAATATTATTACCTCACCTAACTAGGTTTTCTTAATTTTATTTAGGGCATTATGCTGGTGTACGACATAACAAATGAAAAGTCTTTTGACAACATAAAAAACTGGATAAGAAACATTGAAGAGGTAGGTGCTTTGTAAAAGGAGGCTTTAGAAAATACTACTTGGTCGTTCTACCTTAAGATTTCATGGGGACAAATAATAATCAGATTATCTACCTTCGTAATAGCTGCCAATGTATTTCTGACCCAGTTTAACTATGCAGTGAATGATACACACTGATCACCAGAGTGAAGGATATTATCTCCTTCCTGTAGGTATGGAAGGTTGAAAACCTAGGTTTAAAAAGTGAGTGTTTCAGGACTGATCTTACAATGTCTTAGTGCTGCTCTCTCTTGCTTTTGGGTTTGTGTGAGGAATTGGGTATACACCTTGAGATCTTGCTCCTTCCTTGCACTGATGGTGACAGAGATCTATCTAGTTTCAATTGCTACTGTGTTGTGTGTTTATAGAATTAAAGACTTTTATCCTTTTCATTTGGTCTAGCAGAAGGAAAGCTTAACCACTGTAAATTATTTAACAGGACGTGCTGTCAATTAGAGTGTGATAATTATGAAGTTAGAGGAGAAGCCCTAATTTTATTGAAGCTGTAGTTAGGTAACAGAATCTATTTTCTTGTTCTTTGATGTTGTTTTTTTTTTGTATGTGTGTTGTGTACCACTACCCCTTCCCCCAAAGAAATAAATCCGTAGGCTTTTCTTCAGTATTATTCATTAAATAAGTGAGTTGTTATATTAGTGACTAATTTGACCCAATATTGACTGGGCTAGAAATGTGTTCTCACTGAACTTCTATTTTTGTAATTATTAGTCATTTATTAATAATCTATTTTAAAAATGCGAATGTGATGATAGCTCAATGAAATAGCCCAGTGTAATGTTACACACTTAGAAATAAAGTGGTGCAGGAATGCTTGTAGAAAACCCAAATGCCTGTACATGTGTGCAGTTTGGTACAGAGCTCATGGTACTGCAGTCAGTTTATTACAAGTGGATTGAATGTGGGAATCTCTTGGGGGGTCTCTTTATTCAAATCTATTTCAATATTAGCTTACCTGTTTCAAAAGTCCTTACCTTTCTCAGTAATGCCTTGGCAGTAGGTTTCTTTTAGAGAAGATGATGTTGATTTGTGGATGAGTTTGACGTGCAGATTTCTTTGAAATCACGGTGCTCTTTATTTCTAAGAGCTGTCATCTTTTACCCCCTTCAGCACGCCTCTTCAGATGTGGAGCGAATGATCCTGGGTAACAAATGCGATATGAATGAAAAGAGACAGGTGTCAAAAGAGAAGGGGGAAAAGGTAAGCTTTATGCTGACTATTTACAAGCCAACTTTTCTTAGTATTCTGGCTGTAGGATTTTTGCTTTCTTTTAGGCATGAGAGGTAGCATGTCTCACGCCTCTTGTTCTAGAAATTTTTTATATAAGGTGCCAGAAGTTTGGCTCGATCTTAAGTAGCACTAGTCTGTATTTGAATTTGAATAAATATAAAGTTAAGTGACTTGAGGGGAAGAATCTGTAAAGAATGTTGAGCTTTGCTATAGCATAAAGTATTGTAAGTCTCGGTATAAAGCTTTGTATGTAGTTTAGCCAGTTCAATGTGGTGTTGACTAGCCTTTCTCATAGGTACTAGAGCTAAACTAATCAGTTCAGTAAGAACCAAATGCTATAGAACAGAATACTATGCAATAAACACCATCACATGTGCAGCTGACGTAGCATAGTGGTTAGTAACACAACGTTTGGATGGTTTTATGTAGTTACCTGTTCAGCATACACATAGCAATGAAGATTTTAATTCAGTGGTTTGAGGTCTTAAAATTTCAGTCCTTGTGAGCAATTAATCTTCTGGAGGGGTTTGAATTTCCACGGGGATATGACCTGTTTTAACATTTTCCTAATTGTCCAGTAACTTCAGTGCTTGTCTAAAAGAGATGAAGCTTCATTTGTCTGTAAAGCTTGCTGCAGTCTACAACACCTGTTGTATTATGAACTAAGGCAAAATATCCTTTTGCAAAGGAACTGCAAAGTGACTGAGAAATTTTAATCTCTCTTTCAGTTAGCAATTGATTATGGAATCAAATTTTTGGAGACAAGTGCAAAATCCAGCATAAACGTGGAAGAGGTAAGGGATGGGTGCTTATGCTTACATGTGTTCAGTGAATATTCCTGTGGAGGCAGGTTGTATTTCTTGTTTTCTGGAAATATCTGCATTTTTTTAATAGGACTGTTAACAGTGCTATCACTGTAACAAACATTTCAATTGTGAGTGCCCTTGGTTCAGGAATAGGTGTAATTTTAGAACCAAGCTCTGTGGAGGAAATTGCCTTTTGAGATTCTTGACTTCCAGAACAACACGCTGTTCTGCCAAGGAGTCTTCAGGTTACTACTAAGTACTACGTGGATGAGACTGAAGTTTTTCTTGTGAATTTGGAACGCTGGCATAGGCTGTCATAAATTGATGTTAGAGGAGGAAGGAAGCTAGTACTACTCTAACTATAGACTTGTAGTGTGTTTCCTTGCAAACAAATTCACGCTGAAAACACCTCTGTATTTGTGAGAGCATTAGGAAATAGACTGGGAAGAAAGAGTAGCTCAAGTCAAATCTATTTTACCATGAATCACTATTAACATCCTCACATAACACTCCCTGAGATGATAACTTCGCAGTGTGAACAAGAAAATGATATGATATCAAAAGGCAGATATGTTAAGATTTATTCATTCAGATTGATGGCGTTGTGCTGTATCAGAAAGAAAGCTAAAGAAAGATTTTCAGTATCATAATAATCCTTCAAGCAGTCAGGAGAAGTGTGAGTATTAGCAACTCATACCGGTGGTGAATAGCAACAGTCTCCTAATAAAGTATGTATCTTCAGTAGTTCCTCTGGAAGCTGGACTTACTGTTTCATGATATGCCCTGCAATTTCCTTTTAACTCTTCTAGGTTATTAAATTAGTTTATGCCTACTCCAAACTACTTGACTATGAGTACTTTTAAAAACTGTTGTGTGACTTGTGAAGAAGGCATAAACAGATGCAGTTAGCATAGATATTCAGGAAGTAACTATTTAGTTTTATTTCCACCAAAAGTTGAAAATTGTGGGCCGTGACATGTCCAGGTACTCTAAAATCTTACTGTTTACCAATTCAGGGAGAATTGCAGCATGTTTCTGCTGTGGAAGTTTCTGTTCCTTTGTGTGTTCACGTCTGAGATGCTGAGGTCTGCCACGACGGATGGAGTGATTTCTTGAATGATTTTCTTTATTTATTAGTTTATTTTGTTGAGGAATATTGTAAGCATAAAGAAGGGCTGTTGGTAGCCCAGGAGTAAGAGATTTGAAAGAAAGCAAGCTAATTTTGATGTGAATTCCCAGGTAGACCAGCCTCAAAACTTCATGTAGGTTTCTAGTGGCAATGTCCAGTACAGTTCAGCCAAAAAAAAAGTCCCACCCAAATATTAATGTGTGCAGCCTTGTATTCAGCAGATGCTTTTTATCTCAGAAGTAGGCGGTGGGGGAAGCTGCTTGCTTCAAAGTTGAGAATGATAGAAACTAAAAATAGCTGTGTTTTTTTTTCTTTGAAAGCATGCTCATTGCAGTGGTAAGTAAGCAGCTTTTGTGCTCAGTGCCTCACAGCTCAAACTGAGGTGTGGCCTACAGAACATTTGTGTGGCTGACTACTCCTGATCTTTTAATGTCTGTATTGACTGAGTCCTCTATTTTTTTTTTTTTCTCCTCACCAGGCTTTTTTCACGCTTGCACGGGACATCATGACAAAGCTCAACAGAAAAATGGTTTGTATTTCCTATGGCATACAAACTAGATACTGATATTACTTAAAAAATAACTGGCTTGCAAGTAGTAGCTCTGTCAAAAAGTTTGTGGTGACTGCAGTGGATTCTACATCACATTTGAGTGAACGGGGTTTTATTTGGGGGGGGGAAGGAAGTCATAGCTCTGGAATAGGTTTGCTAGAGGGTTAATTTGTAGTCATTCACTGAGCTAACGCTTGCGATTTGGACCACTGGATAAATGTTTCTTTTAAAGACAAGCAGTTCTATCAGGTGATTAACAGAGTCTGGATAACCGAGAAGCTCTGACTGTAGCAAACCATTGCACTGGTTATCATGGTGCAAGAGGGAGATGTGACAGGGAAATTAGTAAAGCTCAAGTGAATTTGAATTTGTTTTGCATATCGTGACATCGATATTCTTCTCTTTTTCAGAATGACAGCAGTTCATCGGGGGCAGGTGGGCCGGTAAAAATAACAGAAAATCGATCTAAGAAGAGCAGCTTCTTTCGATGCACGCTACTTTGATGAACTTTTAACAATAGACTGCAGCACACTTAGAACCTTTTCTGCTTCTTTGAAAGCACAGGGTCACAAAGCCTCAGAAATAATACCACCAAGCTGCTGCTGAGAGCTCCATTGAACGTAGACTGTGATACACAAAATATCAAGTGGATTTTGCTCACTAAGCCTATTGATCTGTCAGGCTCCTCTTTCTCAAATACAGAAGCTATGAAGTGGAGACACAAATGCAGAGTTAACTTGTTTTCCTTTTTTACTTTCTGTTTTATTGCCTGTTGCAAAAGCTGCTATGTTTCTTTTAACTTTGCACATCCATATTAGCCTCTTACTGCCTGTTACAGCACAATCTTACATTTGTATTTGCACAGTTTCACTTGTAAGTAAGATTCTTAACAGATTTGTGCAGATTTTTCCTTTCTTTTTTAAACAAATTTATTTTAAAGCAGAACAGCAGGAGGACAGATTAAGTCTCACTTCCATTGTTTTCTTTGCTGTGTACTTACAGCCATGACTGCAGTATGGGTGTTGACACTCTAGTGATGAGAGCTACTCTTAACAATTGACATTTAACAATTTGTGTGAGTTTTCTCTCATAGATGCACAAATCTGTTCATGCAGAAGCCATGGCTTTTATTCTGAATGTAGTATGTTGCTTTTCTTTCTTTCCCAGATTTAGAAAAGTTGTGTTTTGAATTGCCAGTCACTGTCTGATTTCACAGATGCACCTTTTGGTAATTTTAATAAACGCCGTGTCTTTCCTCACTTAACTTCCATTTGTTAGCTCACAGTCTGCACCTTTTCTTTGTTCCTGATGAGGAAGTACACTCTGGAGTTGAGATCACAAATTGGCCTCATTGCTATCACTTAAGTGGCTTATGGAATCTGAATGCATGAGTTTTGAGTAACCACTTTGTGGATTCACTTGCTCAGAATGACTGCTCTAAAGGTGACTTCGATTTCTATTTTAATGCTAAAGATAGTCTGTTAATGTCTGTAAGCATCGACCTTTGACAGAAGGATGGCCAGAAGTGCCATTGCTGAAGGTCATGGAGCTCTGGCACTACGCAAGGGGTCACACGGGCTAGAACATAATCTTGGTTCCGCAGTTAATGATGAATGTACGAAGCCCTCATTGGCCTGCTCAAGCAGTTAAACTGTTTTTCGTCAAAAACCTGTACAGTGACCTAGACTGTTAGAAGCAGAGCTGAAACTTAGTTGCCTTTTTTACTCTACTGAGCATTGTATAATGTAGTCTTTGTTCCTACTACTTTTTTATTGTCTACTGAAAAAATTCCTCAGTGAGCAAGTAAAATAGGTGCTTTAGTTCTGTTGATGTGCCAAACTTGGACCATTGCAAGCTTTAACTGCAAGTTTGTGTCCAGCATGTTTGTTATTAGGGGATAGGTGGATTCTGTCGTTGTCAGAGTGATGTCTCTGACTTGCTTGCTTTTGCTTCAGTATGTTGTCTCGAGTTGCAAACAGTGAATTGGTTGTTACTGCAGATAACTGCTTCATTCGTGGTGTCCGATACTGAATTTGTCATCTCAGATCTGTTGTAAATACTTTGAAAATGAACAGACCAATGGCGTTAGATATGAAATGACCTTTGATTTAAGAAGATCTAACATTAGTAGCTGGTTCTATACAGATTAAGGTGTTATCAACCTGTCCCCACATGTAGCTTAAGAGAAATAGTCACTGTCATTAGATGGTGAATCTCATAACCTTCTGTTGCAGCACTTAAGGAGAAATCACAATGGCAACAAGGTTTAGTGGAAAGTCCAACATCCCTAACTGCTCTGTTGTCTGCCCTTGATGTTTTTCTTGGACAGGCTGAAGCAGTTACGTTTTCTGTATGTTTTTTCTTTTTCTTTCTTTCTTTTTTTTTTAAAGTGCTTCTGTACAGAAAGTGTTGTGACACCAATTATGAATGTTGTTTATTTTCAGTAATTTACCTCCGACTTACTTGGTGTCGTAATACTTTGATTTTTATCTCAGGGGTTGTCTGCAAACCAAAACTGACATGTTCTGTGTTTGGCACCGTTTACAGAATGCTTTGTGTTGTTTTTCCTGTCTTCGCTGTGTGGTTAAGTGTCCATTCAATATTAGTCTCCATGAACTTCCCTTTGAAAGAGCCTGTAAGTTGGAGAGTCTATGATGTGCTTCTTGAAGCAGCAGCGAATTGGGGTATCTGCTCTGTATTTGGGGGGAGGGGGGAAACTTGCTATTTTCTTACATTTAGCTGTGCTAAACTGTACATAAATGTGAGGTAAGACCATAGGAAATTCACTTTATGCATGATAAAATGATGCAGTAAATATTTCACTTTGCTTAATGTTCATGTAAAGTTCATCTTTTTCTATTTGTAGAAGAATTTAGTGCAATTTTGTTGTCCCCTGCTGAAACTGAAGAATTCTAATTTCATGTGGTCTTATGGATAAGGTAAAATGCAGATTTCTCTATATTTTGCCCCCACCCCCATTCTCCAGCAGTATTAAATGGCTGAGTGGCTGCACTTTGTCAGTGTGCTAACTTCTGGTCAGTATAGACCTCTTTCTGTCTACAGTCTGCCTTGGCAGACATAGGAAACCGTGCTGTATCTTAGCGTGCAAATCAGCTGTATGTTTTGCTGGGAATTTTTTTAGCTATGTTTTGCTTTAGACAAGTGGGTGATGATAAATGATATGTTCTGCCTAGGCATCCTGTGCTGGGTACTACAGGCTTTTCTAATACCAGTATGATTGTTTTGTGCAGTCTCTCTTGATACTTTGCTCAAATCTATATCACCTAAACTTTGAAGGACTCAACTATACCTCAGTCAACTAGTTAGTATTCTCATGTTCATTAGAATGAAAGTCAGAATTATTCATTAAGCAGCAAACGTATTTCTGTTTTGCTCCAGAAACTGCAGTTAAGCTTTTAGGAGAAGCAGATGTTTCTGGTGGATTTTAATAAAGTAAAACCACTGTTGATGCTGTTGAGGTTTTTTGAAGTATTTCTCTGCCCCATGTCTGTGTACTCTGTCTTGGCCAATATTTTTCCAAATAGTTTAAGAAGAAATGTGGTCTCAGTGCATTGCAGTTTCAGCTTCCAGTCTGTGCTCAGCAAAACATGCACGAGAAGTTTTTTGTTGAGTATATCTAGAATATTTTATTTACTTAATGTCTTACTGGAAGTTGTGTTGTTGTTAAAGCTTAAACCACTCAAAATACAGCTGACTTTCCTATTTGGGGGACAGTCTCTAAAATACTGGTTGAATTTTCAGACCTGAAGTTGTGGTTTTTCTTTTTTTTTTCTTTCCTATTTTGTACCCTTTTTTACATTAACTATTTGCATTGTAAGTACATTTCCCATTCTAGTCCACTGAAGTCAAGTCGATAGTCATTTTCACAGGAGAAAAAAGGAAGGATTCTTGAGGATACATATTGCATTAAAATATTGTGAATGGATACTGATTTGAAGTACCTGAATGATGTGTAAAATGCATAAATGTTATTTGTGGAAATACCCTGCTATTTTGCTATCTGTTAATGCAGCTGAAATTCTGCAGCGTTACACTTGTGAAGGGTTGCTCTGTAGGTGATGGTAAATAGGTCTTTTTCTTCTCCATTTGCTGAGCTGGTTATGCCATTCTTATTCTTACGGATAAAACTTGTATTCCTCTCTTCCACAAAAGCAGGATTTCCACTGATTTTTCTCGTTTCTGGTAAATTTAAGTATTCTAGTGCATTCCTATGGCCTTACAAATGTTTTTGCAGATAAAACTTCAATTACAGTTATTTTAATGCAATGTAGCTACTAAATTCAGAGTAGAAAGTATAGTCCTTGAGAAATCGCTTAATTTTGAAATAGAAGTGTTCTACTGTGTGTGTTTAAGCACATTTTTCTCTCTGATCAAAGGTGTAACGTGAAACGCTCCTGCAGATAAAGTGATCTTGTCATGTGATTAACCTGTAAGCCTAATCATTGTGTATTGATGTGTATAGACAAACAGATCCCCTCCCGAAAAAAAAACCACTTTAAATTCTAATGGTTTTATTATTCCATGTGAACTTTTATACAATAATATGTCTCAAATAAAAGTTACGTAATGAAAAGCATTTGGAGCATTTTGTATGAAATATTCCACGGAGTTGTTGGAAGGTTGGCATTTGCACACAATGTCTGCTGCTGGATAGCACTTCAGCTGAGTTGCATGTGTAAAGCTGTGTGTAACTTCAGTGGTAAACCACAGGCATTCTTGTATGGTTTTGTTATACCTAAACTTGTCTGGAATGTCCTTTATTCCTGGAGTGCTTGCTTTTTTTTAGAAATGAAGTATATTATTCCAAGGACTTCAGGTTTCACAGGAAACGTTTTGTCACTGTTATCATGAGAAGTTCCAGGAGCTCAGAGAAGGTACTTGGGAAGTAGAAATAACGTGAGAGATGATCTCCAATCTGAGTAAGAATTATTTAGTCTCTTAGTCAGACATCCCTGACTTAACGTGATCTTTTTGGTTGGCTTGTTTTCTGGTAAAGGGTCCAATTTTCCTTTTATGTAACCTGAGACACAAATATAATCAATATGCTGAAATTCACCACTGTACGTGGAGGGATTTGACACAAGTATTTGTTTGCTATTTTATTAACAACAGCTTCTGACTTTAAAAGTTGTGTGGTTTGGCCATAAGTCATGATTGGTGTGAAACTGGAGAAGGAAAGAATAGTAGTGTCTGTTCAAGACCAAAGCAGGTGAATGGTTGAGACACCCAGACGGGCACCCTGGTGCATTTATAAGAGGAGGACTTCATGATGGATGACAAGTAGCTTTGAAAATTTATGCTTTTTAATGTTCCTGTAGTAAACTGCATTTAGCTGAAGGATTGCCTTGTTTCTTTACCTCCCACAAGAGCAAGCTGGATTAGATTCTTGTTAACGCCTGTTGTTATTTTAGTGTTTGTACTCAGGCTGCTTCTGACAGACAAGTTTGCTGCCTTAGAATCAACTGTTTAAACCTGTTGTGGTTTTGTGGTTTTGATGCCGGTATTCCACATCAGAGCATCATGCAGCAGTTAAGGAGTTAATGCTGGGGGAGCAGCAGAGGGGAGGGGCGGAGCTCCGCACCGGATGCAGGCGGCGCTCGGTCTGGGCGCGTTGCTCTGGGCTGCCGTGGAGGTTCAGCACGTGTGCTTCCCCTGCGGGTCCTCCTTAGCGTAAGCTCATAGCTTCTGGTTTGAAACTTTTTCTCTCTCTTTCAATTGTTAAATTTTATTAGATTTAGTAAAGTTACCGTTCCTTCTCAGATCGTGCCGTTGTTTTCTTGTCGACCCATCCCTTCCCGCCGTTTCTCCCTCCCCCTCCCGGAGCGCGGCTCTGCTCGGGCGGCCGCGCGGCCACTGACGCAGTTTCTTTTTCTCTCCCCTCTCCCTTCTCGGTTTTCCCTTGGGTCACTGTCACGGACAACACCGTGACAATTATTGGTGGAGAATGCGGGCAGTGCAGTATTGGCACTCCATTGTAAATCTGGTGCAGAGTGGACTAAGGTTTTTCATGTACCTCATAGCATGCTGGCGTCTTTTTAAGCTCCTCGCGTTCAGCACCGGAGTAATGTGGCTATACAGCTACTTTAGTGTGCTGAGGGGGTTACATGCCTCCTACCTAAACACCCTGGCTAACGTGACAGATTATGCGGCATTTGGAACGGTTTCCAATTACTCTTTTCAGGTCTTTACCTATATTCAAGATGTCAGCCCGGCAACTGTGTTATCTGTTTTTCTGAATGCACTCTCTGCAATAGTAATTTACATCATGTGGAGGGAGCGTTCCTCAAAACCAGAGAGTGTTGAATGGCAGGGAAGGTGGAAAAAATTAGGAAAGAAATTGGAAGCGTGGGGACCCCCGGTGTTATGCAATTTTGATCTTGAGCACCTGTGGGACCCTGAGAAATTCAGTGAGTGTTTAGGTAAGGAGTCATGTGACTCAGGACGATCTGAGAAGGAATGTATTGTTTGGGGTTTGGCTTGTGCTTATCGAGCCATAATTGATATTCTGGAGAGAAATGGTTTCCAAACCAAGGTCCAAAGCAAAAATGAAAACCTCGAAGTTAGACCTGACCAATCACAGGAAGCACCGGTATCAGTGTCGGTTGCCCCTGTGGAAGGCCAGAAATGGACACGGCCGTCCTCGCGCCTAGAACGGAAAGAAGAAGAAGCAGAGAAAAAAAAAGGAAGATCCAGGCGAGGGGCCCTCCTCAGCACCACCACCACCACCACCACCACCTAAAAAGGCCACTAAGAAAAGTGAGAGACATGGAGAAGACAGCGATGATGATGGAGTCACTGTTACCACTACTCGTCGGCCCCTAAAGATGACTGAAATACAAGGTTCAAGAAAGGAGTTTGTACGGCGCTCGGGTGAATCTATTGTCACCTGGTTGCTGCGGTGTTGGGACAGCGGTGCCAGCAGCGTGTCCCTAGATGGCAGCGAAGCCCGCCAACTGGCAAGCATTGCCCGAGACCCAGCTATCGACAGAGGAATTGGCAGATGTCTGAATGGAGTCGCTACCCTCTGGGAACGAGTACTAGTGGCTGTAAAGGATAGATACCCTTACAAAGATGATCTGGAGCCTAAGGTGGAAAGATGGAACACCGTGGAGAAAGGCATCCAGTTTTTGAGAGAAACAGCCGTAGTAGAGATGCTGTATGATCCCAATTTCGTCCCTAACAATCCACACCAGGACCGTGATCCTGATAGAGTAAGGTGCACACCTGATGTATATCGCAAGCTCTCAAAAACAGCACCAGAGAGGTACGCAAGTACACTGGTAGCAATGTTCCATAGATTCGAGGGTCAAGACAGAAGACTCCCAGTTTATGAATTGACTATTACACTCCAAAACTTTGAACAACAGTTTCCACCATCACGTGCTTCCATTGCAGCTATAGTAGCAGAAGAAGTAGGTGAGATTAAGGAGACACAGAAAACTATACTGGAGGAACTGTCATTACTGATGAATAGGGATGAACCTGTGTCAGTATTGGAAACACCTGATGAAGACGAGCATGACGCAAAGAATCTGATGAAGCAATTTATCAAACTGTTGAAAGTCTCGGCCACCAAAGGCAACCGCCCCTCTGCACGAGCAAATGACGGCAGTAACATCATGTCACGTGTGGCCATGTGGAGCTTCTTACGAGAAAACGGAGAGGACATGAGGAAGTGGCATAAAAAACCCACTCCTGTACTGCGAGCACGGGTGAGAGAACTACAGCAGAGATCAGCCACCAATGAAATTGCTCCCGTCACTGCAGGTAACCAATAGAGGGGCCCTGCCCTCAGCCAGGGGAGGGAAAGGGATAACAGAGTGTATTGGACTGTGTGGATTAGATGGCCTGGCACATTAGAGCCACAAAGATATAAGGCACTGGTGGACACTGGTGCACAGTGCACTCTGATGCCCTCGAGTTATAAAGGGACAGAATTGATTCATATTTCTGGAGTGACTGGGGGTTCTCAGGAACTGTCTGTGTTGGAGGCAGAAATAAGCCTCACCGGTAAAACCTGGCAGAAGCATCCCATAGTGACTGGACAGGGGGCTCCATGCATACTCGGTATTGACTATCTCAGAAGGGGACATTTCAAGGATCCCAAGGGGTACCGATGGGCTTTTGGAATAGCTGCTGTAGATGCAGACAACATTCAGCAGCTGTCTGTTTTACCTGGCCTGTCAGAAGATCCGTCTGTTGTGGGGGTACTGAAAGTGAAAGAGCAGCAGGTACCTATCGCTACAAAAACAGTGCACAGACGGCAGTACCGCACCAACAGGGATTCCTTGCTCCCCATTCATAACTTGATCCGTCAGCTAGAGAGCCAGGGAGTGATCAGCAAGACTCACTCACCTTTTAACAGCCCCATATGGCCGGTGCGTAAAGCCAGTGGAGAATGGAGGCTGACGGTAGATTACCGTGGCCTGAATGAAGTCACACCCCCACTGAGTGCTGCTGTGCCAGATATGTTGGAGCTGCAGTATGAACTGGAGTCAAAAGCAGCCAAGTGGTATGCCACTATAGACATTGCCAATGCATTCTTTTCTATTCCTTTGGCCACAGAGTGCAGACCACAGTTTGCTTTCACCTGGAGGGGCGTTCAGTACACCTGGAACCGTTTGCCCCAGGGGTGGAAACACAGCCCAACCATCTGCCATGGGCTGATTCAAACCACACTGGAACAGGGTGGGGCACCTGAGCACCTCCAGTATATTGATGACATTGTTGTGTGGGGTGATACAGCAGAGGAAGTTTTTAAAAAAGGAGAGCAAATAATCCAAATTCTTCTGGGTGCTGGTTTTGCTATTAAACGGAACAAAGTGAAGGGACCTGCCCAAGAAATTCAGTTCCTAGGAGTAAAATGGCAAGATGGACGTCGTCACATTCCAGGAGATGTGATTGACAAAATCACCAGTATGTCACCACCCACTAGCAAGAAAGAGACACAGTCTTTTCTGGGTGTAGTAGGTTTTTGGAGGATGCACATCCCAAACTACAGCCTCATAGTAAGCCCCCTCTATCAAGTGACTCGGAAGAAGAATAATTTTGCATGGGGTCCTGAACAGCAGCAGGCCTTTGAGCAAATCAAGCAGGAGATAGCCCGTGCTGTGGCCCTGGGGCCAGTTCGGTTGGGACAGGATGTGAAAAACATCCTCTACACTGCTGCTGGAGAGAAAGGTCCCACTTGGAGTCTGTGGCAAAGAGCCTCTGGGGAGACCCGAGGCCGACCCCTTGGATTTTGGAGCAGAGCGTACAGGGGTTCAGAGGAGTGCTACACTCCAACTGAGAAGGAGATTTTGGCCGCATACGAGGGGGTTCGGGCTGCCTCTGAAGTAATTGGTACTGAGACACAGCTCCTCCTGGCACCTCGACTGCCAGTGCTGAATTGGATGTTCAAAGGAAAGGTTCCCCCCACCCATCATGCTACCGATGCCACCTGGAGTAAGTGGATTGCACTGATTACACAGCGAGCTCGGATGGGGAACCTCAACCGTCCAGGAATCCTGGAGGTGATCATGGACTGGCCTGAAGGCAAGAAATTTGGAACATCCCCATCAGAGGAGATACCACGTGCTAAAGAGGCCCCACCATATAACGAACTACTAGAGAATGAAAAGACGTATGCCCTCTTCACTGATGGATCGTGTCGTATTGTTGGGAAGCATCGCAGATGGAAGGCTGCTGTGTGGAGCCCCACACGACGAGTTGCAGAGGCCACCGAAGGAGAAGGAGAGTCAAGCCAATTTGCGGAGGTAAAGGCCGTCCAGCTGGCCTTAGATGTGGCTGAACGGGAGAGGTGGCCCATGCTATATCTTTATACTGACTCTTGGATGGTGGCAAATGCTTTATGGGGGTGGTTGCAGCAGTGGGAACAGGACAACTGGCAACGGAAGGGTAAACCTATTTGGGCTGCTGAACTGTGGAAAGACATTGCTGCCCGAACAAAAAGGTTGGGTGTAAAGGTGCGCCATGTAGATGCTCATGTGCCCAAGAATCGAGCTACTGAAGAACAGAAAAATAACCATCAGGTAGATCGAGCTGCCAGAATTGAGGTGTCTCAGATCGATTTGGACTGGCAGAACAAAGGAGAGCTATTTTTAGCTCGGTGGGCCCATGAGACCTCTGGCCATCAAGGAAGGGATGCGACCTATAAGTGGGCTAGAGACCGAGGGGTGGACTTAACTATGGATGCCGTTGCACAGGTTATCCATGACTGTGACACATGTGCCATAATTAAACAGGCCAAGAGGATGAAACCCCTCTGGCAGGAAGGGCGATGGGAAAAGTATAAATATGGGGAGGCGTGGCAGGTTGATTATATCACCTTGCCACGAACTCGCGATGGTAAGCGTTACGTGCTCACCATGGTGGAGGCGACCACTGGGTGGCTTGAGACATACGCAGTACCCCATGCTACCGCCCGAAACACCATCTTAGGGCTCGAGAGACAAGTCCTATGGAGACATGGCACTCCAGAGAGAATTGAGTCCGATAATGGGACTCATTTCAAAAATTCTCTTGTGGATATCTGGGCCAAAGAACACGGCATTGAATGGATCTACCATATCCCCTACCATGCACCAGCTGCTGGTAAGATCGAGCGCTACAACGGGTTGTTAAAAACCACGTTGAGAGCAATGGGTGGTGGGACATTCAAGCACTGGGAGAAGCATCTGGCAGAAGCCACCTGGCTGGTCAACACTAGGGGATCAGTCAACCGAGAGGGTCCTACACAGTCCGGCTCCCTACAGACCATAGAGGGAGATAAGGTCCCTGTGGTACATGTGAGGAGCATGTTGGGAAAAGCGGTGTGGGTCCTTCCAGCCTCTGGAAAGGGCAAACCCCTCCGTGGAACCGTTTTTGCGCAGGGACCTGGGTGCACCTGGTGGGTAATGGATAAAAATGGGGACGTCCAGTGTGTCCCACAAGGGAATTTGATGCTGGGGGAATGCAGTCTGTAATTACGTGTGTATGTATGTATATATATGTATATATGTTTCTTTGTAACTCATGTTATTACTGTTTGGTTATGTATAGATGTGTGTTAAGCATGATGTGATGATGTGGAATAAGGGGTGGAATGTTGTGGTTTTGTGGTTTTGATGCCGGTATTCCACATCAGAGCATCATGCAGCAGTTAAGGAGTTAATGCTGGGGGAGCAGCAGAGGGGAGGGGCGGAGCTCCGCACCGGATGCAGGCGGCGCTCGGTCTGGGCGCGTTGCTCTGGGCTGCCGTGGAGGTTCAGCACGTGTGCTTCCCCTGCGGGTCCTCCTTAGCGTAAGCTCATAGCTTCTGGTTTGAAACTTTTTCTCTCTCTTTCAATTGTTAAATTTTATTAGATTTAGTAAAGTTACCGTTCCTTCTCAGATCGTGCCGTTGTTTTCTTGTCGACCCATCCCTTCCCGCCGTTTCTCCCTCCCCCTCCCGGAGCGCGGCTCTGCTCGGGCGGCCGCGCGGCCACTGACGCAGTTTCTTTTTCTCTCCCCTCTCCCTTCTCGGTTTTCCCTTGGGTCACTGTCACGGACAACACCGTGACAAAACCTTATCTTGTGGTTGTCTTCATCTGAATTGGGTATAGATAATTACTAAAATTACTTGTGTGGTTTAGTGGGGGAATATTGGTGGACTGGATGGTCTTACAGGTCTTTTCCAACGGTGGTGGTTCTGTGATTATTGTGTTGTCTTCCAAGTGAACGCAAATTCTGTCAATATTCAGGGATTATTGAGAGCTTCACTTGTATTTATTCAGCATCTTCTGTAAGGAGGTGACTGGGCTGCACTGCTGCAGCAGTGCACGAGAGTGCCTGTGGCACAGCTGCAGCCACAGGGCCTCAGGGAGGCCATGGTCTCAGGTGAAACCCTGAGCAGTGTTAGTGGCAGGTGAACTTGTTTCACAGTGGGTTTTTGATTCCTCGGGGATGCTGCTGTGGACTCCCTGATCTTCCCAGTGCGGTGGGATGCCTTTGTGGAGCAGCATGGAGCAGGTCACACTGCTGGGGACGTGCCTACGTTGTGACGGAGATGGGCTGAGCACTGCTGTGCTGCTGCCTCCCTCAACCACAGTGCTCACCATTGGTGTCAGTTCCCAGTGCTTCTTTGTGTACATACTTTGGTTGGACCTCTGGCACTGTGCTCATCTCTTCCAGTATTTAGCCAATGAATCTTTCATGCTTGTACTTATGTTCGTGTTTTTTTAAAGGAACAGTTGAACGTTTTTTTTCGATATTATTTTCAAATCCCTGGGGTTATTCTTTCCCTTTTTTTTCTCTTTTTCCTCCAGGCACCACCGCACCTAGCTAGTCCTTGTGTGTTCCAGATGGAGGATGGTGTTACCCGAAGAAGCTTGAGCAAGCTCTGTTCGTGCTTTTTATATCCAGTGCAACCAAATGCTTCTGGGCCGCTTCACCTGCAGCGTGATGACTCTGAAAAACACCAATTTCCTTTGCACAAATAAAACACAAGAGGCAAGCACGTGTCTAAAACCATTTGCAAGTAGTTTCCCCACAGGTGTGTGGTCAGGCGTGTTCTGCAGCGGCTCCGTGGCCGTGCAAATACAGGGGCTCAGGAGCACTCGGGCTTTTGGAATTCCCACTCGAGTCGGTGGCAGTGCTGCCCCGAAGCACGGGGTCCCGCATCCCCAGGACCGCGAGGCCCGGCGCTGCGCTGGGGCCTTCCCCGCGGCGGTGCTGTGGGGACCTCCACTCGCTTCCACCGCCGCCATTTTGCAGCGCGCTCCGCCCCGCGGTGTCGTCATGGCGGCGTGGCGGAGCTGCAGGCCCGGCCCTGCCAGGCGCCCTCGGCGCGCGTTTCGTCTGCGGGGCCGCGGCTCGTGGGCAGCGCTTTGCCTCGCCTGAGCTGCAGCAAAATGCCCTAAGGGCAGGGCGGCTTCCAGGCTTCCCTGGGGCAGCAAGCAGAGAGCTAGAGGCTGTGATGAGCAGCGTCTCATGGTTGAGGAGGGAACGCAGCCTGAGTGAGCTCTGCCCAAATCCGGGAGTGGCTCGTCTAGAGTAGCGGCTCTGAGCAGCGCAGGCAGGGCTCTGCAGTCACTGACACTCCTCCCTGATAAGGCAGCGCTGATTCGTTTGAGAACTTCACTTACACCTTGTCAGAGGGGTGGTGTCACTCGTACTGAAGAGAAATTATCATCCCCGAGGTTGGAAGTTGAATTTAATTAAAAAAAAAAAGTATTTTAAAGCTCTGGCCGTCGCTGTGTAGTGGAGTCAGAGTTTCCTGCTTCCTGCTCGTCCCTGGGGTGTGGTTGGGTGTTTTTGCTGCTCTGTCACTCCCCCTAAGAACTTTGCAACTTACCTGCAATTTTTTTTGTTTGCTGCAAAGTCACAGAAAGTATATCCTGCGCCGTTACGGGGCTCCCTTGTTGCCTATGAAGTAATTAAAAGCCTAAGACTGGTGTGATTCAGGTCTAATCAAACTAATTTTAACTACTGATTTCAGTAAAGCCAACAAAGACTTGATGAGTATAAGGTAGGAAGAAACCGTGTTCATCTCTGCTGCATGTACTATGTTAAGTCAAATGGAGCCATTTAACAAATGTTCAAGTTAATCAAATTTATTATTTTTTTTTCTGAAATATTAGGCATTTAATGGCACGTAAGCCGTGAGATGCTTGTTTCTCAGGTTACTTTTGCTGGTGTTTACTGAAGCTGTTAATGAAAAACACTGGAATTGTAGGGTTGGCTTTTCAATTTTTTGGCAGTAAGTTCTCATAAGTGACGCTGTGGTTATTTGGTATTGTTGTAGTACTTCAGAAAGTATAGACATGAAGTACACGAATAGCCAGCTTTGTGGTGAAATGACTGCTGGTATATTTTAATACATGGCTGTGAAGTGCTGTTCCAAATCTGCATGTTCATCTCTGTGAAGGTGATGAGGCTTTTGGATGGATCCGCTGTCCTACCACGTGCTATAAAAATAGCCTTGAGTACTAGCAGAGCTGGGTAAAAGACCACCTCCTCCTTTCTATGAAGAGATGAGGCCATAGTACTTCCTGCCTGGTTTTATAAAGTTGGCTATGCCCTATAACACTTTGTAGCTGTGTTCTTTTGTCTATTAGAGCGGGAAGGTAAAAGTAGGCTCCGAGTAGGAGCCTGTGGATTTCCGCTAATGTTTCTGTGACTTTTGAAACAGCTGACAGTATTTAATGACTCATATCTCCACGTATTTACAAATAAGGATTTCAGAAATCACATTCTGATAACGATGCATCCTTTTGTAGAAGGGATGGTGAGCACTGCTGGAGTGCTCAGTGCTGGGCAGAGTGGGGCCGTGCTGTGTCAGCTGGCAGCCATCCTTTCAGGCACACCTTTCAGCGTGAGGTGAGGTTGGTTTTAAGGTTGAGGTTTAGATTTTTCTTTTTGCTGAGAAAAAAAATGATTCACTTCCCTGGTGTGAAGGAGGCTGCTCTCTGTCTTGTCACTTATGGAAAACACAGAGGTGAGAATACAAGAAGTAGCAAATGCTCCTCCTTTGTCATTTGCTCGTGCAGGAGTTTGTGGAGGATGCAGTGAATGTCTGCAGTCTGCACAGGAGCAGCACGCTTTGTCCTGCAGGAAATCAGAAGTGCTCTTTGCTGCAGCTGCTCAGCACTGCTGGAAATGGGAATCACTGCTTCCAGTTGGATCCTGGTGCAGGTAGAAATACGGTGTGGTGGTGTTGAAGAGCTGCACCTCTACCTGGTGTCATCAGCCATGGGTGGGATGTAGCCACGGTTACTTGATTTTTAATTGTAAATTTTGATGGCTGTTAGCTTTAATTGATACAAAACTCCTCCCTTAACTGTTGCTGAGCTTGTGGAGCAGTTGGTTTTCACGGGGAGATGTTGGGGTCAGGGACTATTAAATCCATATTGTACATGCCTCCAGAACTGCATCAGTGTGACAAGGATTTGTAAGGACATGGTTTGGTAGAAAAATAATCCCTGGGTAATAAGGCTTGGCGTTCAATTTCTTGCTCCACAGTCAGCCTTCCAGCGTTGTTTATTTTTCCATTTCCTTTCGCTGCTGTTTCCAAACTGCGATGCACGGCGCTGGGAGAGGGACGCAGCGCTTTCCCGAGGTGGGGCACCGGGTGGTGCTGTTTCTCCTCTCTGGAACTGCAGACCGCATTATTTTTAGCAGCCCTTCCTAAGTATGTTCAGGCAAGAAAGCAAAAGGATTGGATTTCTGGGTTCCTTGTGACTTTTTCTGACACTGCACAACGAACTTCCCTTGTTCTGCTCTTTCGTTGCATGCTGTTGGTTCGCGTAGATTTTGCTGACCGTGGTGATGAAACGTGATATAGTGCAAATAACTGCTCTAAGAACAGAAACAAAGAGGCTGACAATGGCTCACTGAGGTTTCTTGCTGCAATCCCAGGGCAGTGCAGGAACAGCTTTGTGCAGTGTGGTGCTGCAGGTTGGCACAGCCAGACCACAAGTGGTGTCGTGGGCAGGAGGTAGGCACAAGTTGTGGGTGTCATTTCCAGGCTTCACCTCTGATGCTTCTGTTTAGCTGCTCAGAAATAGGAAGAGTCACAAGATCATTTTGGTTTTGACGCTTATTTCTTTTTTCAATACCTCAAATGGGGGAAAATGCAAAATAGAACTGAACTTGCACTGTAATTCTTATTAATAGAACTACTTGTTTTGAATGATTCTGGTATTAGCTGGTGGCTTGCTGGCGAGAGGTCTCCAGTTGAGGAGCAGTGTTACACAGGTGGAGCTGATGTAGTGCGGTGGAAAGTGCTTACTTCTGAAGGAGCAGCCAAGGAGAAAAGAGTTGGGTTAAGTAAATAGAACAGTTTCATTAAAAATCGTGAATAAAGCTGCACAGTAAGTCAGCTGTGGCTCTGGGTTGGGTCATGTGCAGACTGTGAGCCTCTGGGAGAGTGAGAAAGGCTGTACACAAAGTGCTGTGCAGCCACCCAGCAGGTAGCCCTGGCAGCTGCTTGGTGCCCTGAGGCTTTCAAGCCTGCAGCTCCTTCTTACTCTACTTACTTGTTAGGAGCCAGCCCTGTAATAACCACTCACGTTCAAGAAGCAGAAAGCAGAGCCATTCGTTCACATTGCTTTGTGTGAATGAAATAAAGCACAGGAGGCCTTGTGTCACCAAGGCCCTCTCACTGCGTGTGATACGTTTGCAGTGCACAGGAGAAAAGCAGCATCTAGTTTGTTGCCTTGATTGTTGCAGATGATGAGTTACTGACTGTGTTACTCTCAGCTTTCCACTGAACCAGGTGCATGGTTGAGCCTGCTCAAGAAGCCGGGGCAGAAGGGCTGCAGTCGGCAGTGCCCTCTGAAGGAGGAGCGTTGCGTTGTCCGGCCCATGCAGCTCTGCGATGCTGCATGCGATGGGACTCTGGGATGCTGGAGAAGCTATTAGGATGACGTGCCTTTCACTTCACTGCCCCCAGCGGTTGAAGACCAGCCGTATCATGCGAGGAACTCGGGTTACTTCCATTCCTGCTACTTAGCTAGGCTGTATAATTGCTTGGCAGGTTTTCTTGCGTCCTCACAATGAAGGTGGCACAGTGCCATCCGCTGTCATCCTGGCCCTCGTGGGGACTTGCTGCTCCTGCTGCAGAGTGGTGACTTCCTTGTAGGCCACCAGCATCCCAGATAATGTCCAGTGTAACCTGCCATCTGTCTGCATAGGTAGAGAAACGACTTGTGCCTTGTTGAATGCAGTGGGAAAAGAATCAGTCGTAGCTTATAACTTCACTTTTGTAAAGCAGCTGTTAGAGGTACTCAGCTGAGACCTTGTGGATACCACACACATGTTGCAGCTTTCTGTAATAATAAATATGAAGCTTACATGTTTAGCTATAGACAACAGATTAAAAGCTGAGGGCTAGTTGCTAAATGAGATTTGGCACATTGATCTTGCTACAAAATTAATATAAATACTATTTTACTTAAACCCAGAAAGCTTTGCTATTGCGAAACAGGTCTATTTTCTATCAGTGTCTTAGCTGCAGTTCAGAAGCTTTGTTGTTGGTTTTATTTTATTTTTTAAGCTGCTGTATTTATAGTGCTATTTTAGAAATTAAAATTTGCTTGCCTGAAGGAATCCTTCCCATTTTATTTTCATACATGAGACGTAATACATACAGAACTTTTTGTAACCTGCAGCATCTGGAGCAGCTTTTGGAATGAGCTTAGTTGTGTGAGATGTGTCATACCACTACACAGCTCACAGCGGATGAAATGTAGAACTAAGATGATATGATCCCATTGGCAGCTTTTAGTAAAAAAAAAAAAGTCCTGTGCCTAGCCTGGCAGCAGAGACAAAGCTGTTAGAAGTTGACATTAGTGGCTTCGTAGGAGCTGATCATGCATGCCTTTTCCTTACAGTAAGCATGTA
Organism: Cyrtonyx montezumae; assembly: GCF_038088225.1. NCBI lineage: Eukaryota > Metazoa > Chordata > Aves > Galliformes > Odontophoridae > Cyrtonyx > Cyrtonyx montezumae. The sequence goes on from NW_027071903.1 coordinate 18,690,706, forward strand.
TTTAATGTATTTCCTGGTTGTGTGGGTTGAGGTTCTTCACGTGTCAAATCCAGGAGGAGTTCTGTAAGCTAGTCTGGTTAAGCCTTGTGCTTCTGAAGTCAGTGCAATTTCACATCCTCTTCAGCAGAAGTGTGCTTCTCATTTTAAAAAATGAGACTCAAGAGTACTTATGAGATGTGAGGAGATAATTTTAATTACATTCTAATAATTAAATCAATTCAGAGAATCAGCAAAATAGTCTACAATATAGTTGGATTTGTTATATGTACTCTAAAATCAGTCAAGATTTCATGATTAAATGGGAAGTAGTGTGCTAAGAAGTGTCAGCGATGGCAGTATCTCCCACATATTAGTATACATGCTATAAATAAGAGCAGGATAATAAATAAGGTAAAATGCCCTTTTAACAGATTTGTGAGGTTGCATAATAACCAGAATGCAAGGTATTCCTCACATATCTTGTTTGGATTCATGATGCTGATCCTGGATTAGCCAAAGCCATTGATCTAGCAGTAAAGACTACTTGTACCTTGCTCAATGTCTTCAAGTTTGAATACTTGTGGGAAAATCCCTGCTAAACAAACCATAAAACTGGAGTTTAGGATTAGACCCGGGCTCAGTGAGCAGCCAGCATGAAAAGAGTGTGGGGAGGAAATTAGCTCAGTAATATTCGCTGATCACATCTCCCTGGGAAATGAGAACAAAGGCTCCAGTAACAGTTTGGGCTGTTATGTTTTTAGAGCACCCTGAGGTTATTGTTAGCTGAGAGCAAGGGGCTCTGCTCCACGAGAGGACGCCGTTATGTTCCACTCGTGCAGTACCAGTCAGTGCTGCATCTGAGGCAGAGTACAGCATCATAGTTTGGAAATAACTTCTTCCTCCCTGTGCATGCCTTGTGTGTAGGTGACTCCTCGGTTCTCTTCTTTTTTGCAGCTGAAACAAGACAATTATATTAAATATTCATCACTTCAGTGAAGGAAAAGCACTGTTAGTTATTTTAAAAGTTCCATTATGTGGGCAGGGAATTACTTTTCTCTGAACTGGTGCAAATGCCAGGGTAGCTCATTGTTACATGTGTCTCTGGACAATGCGTTCTAAGTCAGTGCCGATCACAAAGGGACACAAACAGGCTGTGGAAAGGTTTGTCATGTCAGCCTTTTTTTCCAGAATTCAACTTTGGTGTCAAGCCGTGTGGCTAAATGGCCTCTTGCCAGTGCACATTGTTTCCCCTTAGATAGCGTGACCTTTGGGAGAGCCTGTCTCTGAAACTATTCCCTCTTGTTTCACTTCTTCTTGTTCCAGGACAATAAGTAAATAAATAAAGTGAAAAGATTCAAAGAGCACTTGGGAGCAGCAAAATGGCCCAGCAAGAGGAACACAAAGAAGACAACTGTGGGAATAGTTAAACTGCCACATGCTTTTGGCCTCTCCCTCATACCCACATATTCTTCCCTATTTCTTGCCCTTGTACCTTTGAAGGGTTTGTGTAGGCATTGCTGCAGTAGTTAACTGTGGCACTGGTAGTGTAACGAACTGTGGTGTTACTTTTCACAGAAATCAGCCATTCTTCCAGTGGTGAAACAAATCTTGCAGCAAGTAGATCCCTCTTAGCCACATAAACCTACTTTGCTGGCAATTAAATGGAACTACTTTGAAGTGTATGATACTGGAGACATAACACCTACCGCTGAAAAGTCGTGTTGGTTTTCAGACACACAAGCACTTCTTTGTATTAGAAAAAAACAATTGGTTTGGCTTGTTTGACACTGTGGTGTGACAGCAGGACATCTTACCTTCTCCGCCTGCATAGGCAACAGGCTACTAGAAGAAAGATGAGAACTCCCACAATGCAGGCTATCACAACGGAAACAAGAACACCTAGAAGAGAGGAAGCATACAAAATGGTTGAATTCATTCACTGAAGAGGAGTGAGCTAATCTGTCGTAACACTTTCTTCCTACATCTGCAGCTTTCCAGCCATACATTTGTATTGCTTTTGCACTCGTGGAATGGGTAAGTTTGCACAGGTACTAGGAATGTCCCAATCTCAGAACTGAATCTGTGGTTAGGATGTCTAAACAGACACCTGCCAGTGTTACAAATCCAACGTGGAGCCAATGGTGTAGCAGATCTGTTTGGATTCACTGGCACAGGCTGCCCAGGGAAGCTGTGGGTGCCCCATCCTGGAGGCATTCAAGTCTGGGCTGAAAGGAGCTGTGGGAGACTGATCTATGGGTGGCAACCAGCCCACAGAAGGGGGCTGGAGCTTGATAATTCTTAAGGTCCCTTCCAATCCAAATCATGGTGTGATCTGATGCTGCAACACGTCAGAGAGCATAAGGAAAAATGAAGAGCTAAACCCAGGCCACAAAGTATGTTAGATTTGCTGCCTGGTGTTTTTTTGTGGCAGGGCATCGCTGAATGTGGGCAGCTGAAGAGTGATGTGCTTTGTCATTGAAAACATTGATTAAAGGCACCTAGAAAGGTAAGAATGAGTTCCAGATTACAGTATGAACAACCAAGTGATCTCAAGTTTGCACTGAGATGTTAAGCATTATCACTATAGTGTCACTTATGATAAAGACCTTCATATATATATTTTTTACAGTAAAAGTATTTTTGTCATTTTGGCCAACCTTGAGGTCGTGAAGGTGAGTACTCTTCAGTTCATTTTCATATTTCACTCACACACTATTTTTTATGATTTATCAAGTGACCAGGTGTCTCTAAAGGCAAGTTTCACTACAGTGAAGGCACATCACATGGCAGCAAAATGTAACACCAAATAGAACTATACAGAACAAAAGCTTGCAGTTCAAAGAGAAGGGGTAGGGAAGATTAAAGTTCAAATTTTAGATTTCTGTTTGACGAGGATCTCCTGGGAAATTCAGATAGAAAGCTTTTTAGCAACACTACACACCAGTTCCTGTTTAATTTGTGAGCAGTGGAAGACTTGAATCTCTAGAAGGTTCCTTCCAACCCCTGCAATTCTGTGGTTCTGGGAATGCTGTAATAAATTTGAGCTGCATGTATGTGGAGCTGATTTTATTGGAATAGCTTGCTAACAGGCAAAATACATTATAAGCATGTTTGACTTTTAGTGAGTGATCCTTTAGGATTTGAGACATTTTGAACTTTAGTGCTTGTTCACGGTGAGTATGAGTTTAGATTTTAGTCATTGGCATCCAAACTTGGATGATCTAATACTTCAGTTATTTGAATTTGGGACCCAAAGCACAGCTCAGCGGCCCCACCTGGTGGCACCTGCGCTCTGATGGAGATAAGCAGCCCTGAGTCTCATTGCAGAGGCAGAGAAGTTGCTCTGAAGAAGTGCTTTCCGGTTGAGGTCTGGAGTGTGCACAGCAGGATTTTTTTCACGGACTTCTGTAGTTGTCTGTCCCAAGGCACGTTTCTGTGAAAGGCCTCTCCTCCTCTCAGCAGGTGCTTTCTGTTCCCGCCTGTGGTACACCTGGCAGCGGCAGGCTGGCAGCCAGCGGCCAGGTGCACTTCAGCTGTGCTTTGGAGGAAAGGGCTTTTCTCTTTTCTTTTTTTCTCTGAGGTATGAGGCTGCACCTGTGAGAGAGTGTTTGTGGCTGGAGTAGGTGGAATGTGAAATTACAGGGGTGATGTATACCCTTCTTTCAGTGGATAGAACACTTTTGCTACGGTTCACTGGTAGCCAGTGAACCTTTGTAATTAAGTGTACTTAGGCTGAGTGGGGTTTCTATTAAAGCAGTGCTGAGCAATGCCTCCTGTAGCCATAGAGACTGGTTCTTGGGTGAGAACAGCAGGATGGGCAATATCTCATACAACTCAGCCCTAGTAAGTTATGCCAACTTTAAGGAAAAACTGAAAATGTTTCTATAGAAGGTGTCAGCTCTGCATAGGAAGCAAATGATGTAGCTTAATAGACAAACAGCCAGATATTTCTGGCTTTAGCAGTGGTTCACAGCAGCAATTCTGAAAATGTCACATCTAGGTCAAATTTGATCCTATAGATAGACGTAGTAATGCTTACCCCATTTTTGTGAAGTGTTTAGATCCATAGATTAAAACCACGCTGTCTGATTTTCAGTTACTGAGAGCACGGATTGTAACTCCTTACTTTAAGAACTGAGCGTGATTTACAGAGAGAGAATAGACAGGTGCAGAAACGCCAGCTTAAGATCTAGATGGAAAGCAGCATTTCTCATCTCTGACTGTTCTGAATCGCTGGTGCATAGATGCCATTAACAAACCAGCAACATATGCTTGCTTACTTTCATGAATTGAGAGCAGAGAAAGAGTGGAATTTGGATCATCTAAGATTTTGTGTCTTAAACACATGGTAGCTGCTCATTCCAGAACTTTTGCTATTTCAGTGTTTCTCCTTGAATATGTCATTAATAAATTGTATATGGATTTAAGTTCAGTTCCTTATTGTCCAAGCTTACTTAGTTTCCCTCTTTCCCCAAACTTTGAGATTTTAAGATCCAGCAGTTTTGGGACATTCTGTTACAGAGAAGTGCAAAAAAGCAAAAGCTAGTTATTTTTGAGTTTTCTATCATGTTTGTTTGCATCATGTACTGTGATTTGCTCTACTTTGTGTACCAGAGAGATAATTATGCTACAAGTAGGCCTTTCCAGTGCTGCTTAGCTTCAGGGCATGCTTTGTACCCTGTATGTGACAGTAGAGGCAATGCCATGGGCTTCTCTTATTACTAAAAAGTGAAGCCTGTGGTGAGAAATTTCTCAGTCTAGGTAACTCCTGTGTTTTTTGTTCTTTCATTTAAGTGGGAGAAACTAGTAAGCAAAGTTGATGTGACATGCTAGAATGTTAACTTGAAAGCTTACTGCATGGCTGATCGTTTTCATGTGGTCTGCTTTTTCTTTCAAAAACATTTTACTTTCAGTTTTAAACTGTGTAGTGGTTTGCCTAGATTTCCCTTGGTGAGTGTGGCAGCTTTACAACTGCTTTAGATTATTTGTTTGCAGGACAACACAGCAGTTGGAGCAACGCATTTTGCTTAGAAAAGATACTCAGATGCCTTACTGTGGGGCACAGCTAAACTTCTCACCACTGATGCAGGCTTCTGTGCAAAAAACAAACAAAAAAAACACCATATGTATTGTTATTTTGTAATGCTGTAGTGTTTAGAGTGACAGCAAATAGCTTTGCTAAGCATGATGAGGCCAAACAGTCCTCCTCCCTTCATCTCCTTCCCTTTGACTGGGGTCAGAAGGGTTGCTTGGTGTGGCTTGTCTGATAGCTGCTGTGAAACAAAACTTTGTACATGCTCTTTGCCTGACTGCCTTGATTCTCACATAATTGCCCGTGCAGAAAGGGAAAAGAAAAAAAACTAACTGCAGGAGAGTAGAACTCTGATATTTTTGTGCTGGTACAGTGCAACAGGACTGCCACATTGCTATTTCAAGTTTACACAAACAACTGTGTGCTGTTTCTTTGTGCAGAAGCATTTGTACAGCTTACCTTCACGGAAGGAGATAAAAACAAGTCTTTCACGAAACTCCTGAACGTTTCGGAAGTTATTGACCATTTCCAGGGGTTCTGGGTCATCACTCTCTGTGCAGTACATGGCTGTTTCCAGTGCCAGCAGCTATAAAGGAAAACACACTGTTCAGCTCCCAGAAACAGAAATGATGCTGGTTTATCACTGGCAGTGCCTGTTGGAAATTAGAGAGGTAGTCAAACAGATAAATGATACTTGGAAGTCTTACATGGCTCAAACAGAGTGGGTTTATATGCATATAATGCATAAACAGTGGTGACATCCCCGGAACCCCTACCTCTGTGTGTGTGTGTGTGTGTGTGTGTGTGTGTGCGTGTGTGTGCTATACCTCCTGGGGAAAATAAACACTGCTGCCAGGGAAATTGAATGGGAGGAAATGTGGTGGTCCTTTGCAGCACAGTCTAAATCCTAAGCAGTACTGTTTCAAGAAGGAGCTCACGAAAGAGCTCATGCTTTGGTGAAATGATCTGGTGCAGAGGACAGAGTTAAGAATAGGCTTGTGATGAGAGCAAGCACACTGTAGTTAAATCTCATGTTAAATGTGATAATAACATTTTTTCCTTGTGTTTATAGTTAGGTGAATCAGAAGATAGTGATTAGGAGTTTATGCACTTCATCAGTGTCCACTTGAAAATGGAAATAGCTAATTAGATGAGCACAAACACTTTAAGTTGGAGAAAAGTTTGGGGATTCAGGCTTGACAAATAATACATCACAAGCTCTTTAGAAACGTTAGCATCTACCCAATCTGTCATGATTAAGTTATGGGTCATAGCAATGCAGACCTTAGAATTTAGGGTTCAGACATGAAGCCTCAACAGAAATGATCCGGTAGTGACTCATGGAAAGACTCAAAGCAGGGAGCAAGTACTCAGTAAAAAGAAATGAATTTCACTTTAATGTGATTTCTCAAGATGTTACTATACCAATTCCTATTCAGTTGGCTGACCTTTATTTTGATCAACTGAAAATGTGTTAACTCTGTCATGATAGGATATTGATAAAGTCAGTTCTGTGATGTGCACCCCTCCTGAATGATTTTAGCAATAGTCACTTTCCAGTTCAGTAAGAAAGTAAGACAAATCCAGGAGAACAGAACAGCCATTTACCATTCCATAACAAACACCAATCAGGAAAATACGTGTTGTATGTAAACTTGCCTGCTCTTGTGAAATCTTAACGGGGTGCCGGAAGACCGTCCAGAGAACACTTGGGAAGCAAGGAGGAGTTGTCAGGGATCCTTCATAGCGGTAGTACTCATCTGGTCTGTCAGGAAGCAATTCCTGAACGTTGAAACCAGGGACATGGACCACCTGATCTAAAAGAGGAATTTGTGTTAAGTGCCGCATCATTGCAGTGCGGACGATATGCCATGAAGTGATTCTGCTATTCAGTAAGCAGGATGCCTTCAGTAAGATCACTAGGAAAAGAAAAGTACTTTCTGGAGGAGGTGATCCCAGCTATACATTAGAAACCCCAAAATCTGCATTTCCTATCTACTAATCTTGTAGATACCAAATCAGAATTTTGTAAAATAACCCGTAGCCATGTTGACCAAACATCAGCTGGTGCAGGAAGTAAGGCCCACACCGTGCACTGGGTGTGTGTATCTTGCTAGCTAGACACTGCATTGAATATTTATGTCTTTCAGCTTAGGACTGCTTTGCCTGGGATTGCAGGACTGTTTCTGCAGCTGCTCCGGCCTCTGGCAGGGTACCTATCTGCTACCTCACTCCAGTACCGCCACTCACCCTTATATTTCACATTCCGGAAGTGCCTGAAGATCTTTTCATATGATGGGTTGAAGGGTCCAATCTGTAATGAGCAGACTGTTAATAACTGTGCAGGTCCTGTGTTTCTGCACAGAGCAGCAAGCAGTATTTGGTGGATTCTGTTCTAAGGAAACCGTACACTGTTCACATTTTAAAAAGGATTGCTCTTTGTAACTGAAATATTAGGTACCATTCCCAATAAGGCTCTTAGTTGCTCTGTGGCTATTAAAGGTGCTTTGTTGTCTTAATAACTGCAGCGTAGGTCTCTAGCACACACTTGAAAGACTGTTGCTTTGCCTGTTGGGCCTGCAGCACAAAGGTGGAGTTGCCATTTCCTCTGAGAACATCGACAGACAGAAGTTCTCAACTCATCTGCTGCTTTCTAGTCCAAGCCACATCTTTTCACCCACAAATGTTTCTCAGTTTACTGCTCCTCATAGACTGCGAAGATGAAGAATGACACTGTTGGGTAATGCAGGGCCACTGGCAGGGGCAGTAACTCAACCAGCAAGCAAGACCATATGTTTCAGCTGCTACCAACCACTTTTTGGTTTAATAATCAGTGTCTTATGAATTCATTGGTGCTTAGCAACTCCTCTGACAGCAGACATCGTAAACTGGTGTCCTTAGATGAACTGTAAGAGCTGGCAGCTGCCTGTAAGGTTTTCAAAGACCTAATCACCAGACTTAACATTCCCTTTTTTGATCTTAGACACTATTACTTAGAAAAAAAAAGAACAGAATCCCCAGCATAGTACACAGTACTCAGAAGCTTTTCACAGTTGCAACTTCCAAATGAACTGAAATGCAACACAGTTATTATCAAATTCTTAGAACTGCTAGGAAGTGAGGTGGGGTAATAGCTGTTTGAATTAGAGCTTTGTCTGTCAACTGGGACGTTGTCACCTTTTTCAATCAAGTGTAAAAGCATTTTCAGACTTTTAATGAAATTTTTTTTATGCTGCAGAAAATCCCCACAGCTAAAAATTGTCATGATAGTTAAGCTTATTTTCTTAAGTCCTTTAGTTCTCAAGAAAATATAGAATTATATATGTACAAACTTGTCAGAATTGTTTCTTAACATCATTATTACCTTTAATTGCCCATATTTGGGGCCTCAGAGGGGAATATAGGAAACTTGTCCTGTCACCTAAAAAAAGCACTGAATTTACTTGTTTGTAATTTTGTATTGCTGCTGTAGTCTGTGATTCAAATAATCCTGGAATCTTGCATCCTGCAAAGGATGGTCACATCCTGATTCTGTTAAGTTGCCCAGGGTTGGGTCGTGTCTGTCAGTCTCTGCAGGGCTAGCACTGCATCATCATGCAGTAGGCAGTTCTGAGTAAGCAGGTTTGAAGTTCTCGGTTGTGTGTTGCTTGTTAAGCTATACCAATACTTAGCTTGTGAATGAATGCAAATATTGATGTAACGATTGGAGTTAATTTACTGAAAACATGAGCAAATGCCCAGAACTCCTCTTTTCTTAAAACGAGTACCCGTTTATGCATGTACTGCTGGAATCTGGCCCTTTTTATAGAAGCAGAAGAAAAGAAACACTTTTTCAGCTGCACTACTGTGAAATAAACTGTTACTTTAAAGCTCCCTAATGATTAAGAGCATGTTTAAAAACACAACAAATGACCCCTCTCCCCTCCCCCCAACTTTGTGTCCTACCTCAAGAAGAACAGCCAAAACTGCCAGGCCATTTGCTTTGTCCATTGCTGCTGTTATGTCTGGATATTTCTCAGAGTTATAATGTACAATATGCATCTACAGAGGAGATACGTTGTCATGATAATGCCGTGGGCAAGTGAGAAAGATGAGTGCAGCTATCTCAGGCTAACAGCCATAGAACAAGATTATTGAGTGATTTCTGGGCATAGTGGTAAGATCCTTTATGGAGAAAAGCACAAGGTTTGAAATACCCATTCCCAGCCCCTCTCTAGTTGTTATCCCTCCTGTCTACTTGAATGGGAAGCAAAAAGACTGATGGTTTCATCTTCAAGGCGCCTTGTTTGTAGTACCAGCATTGGTAAATGTTTCTGAGAAAACAGTACTTCTTTTGATCATTTTGCAGTAAATATTCAATTGGTACTATTTTCCAGAATCTATTCCCAAATCCATAATTTAGGATTAGGAGAGATAATAAGTAGTTCTTCAATGGAACAAAAAGAGCAAGTGAAGACATTGTTTAAGCCCAGCCAAGCAGCATTGTGCAGCTAAAAGAGAAATCAAGCAATCTGCTTGAAATTACTTAAGAGACTGAGTGCCAGCCCTGAGTTGAGAATTCAGCTCCTTGACTTGTAGTGTATTGGAGCCCCACCCAATTTGTGGTGCACAAGGCATTTTTTCATTATACACCCAGATCATAAATACTTTATTTCTTTGGTTGATTTGTGCATGTCTTACCTCTGCTGCAAAGTGCTTCCCGCTGACTGTGTGCTCTGAGCCTTCTGACTTGTTTCTGTTTCCCCAGTGCAGGTGAAGTTGAGATGCAGTGTATTCAAAAGGGAGGTTTCTGATGTGCATGGTAGGAGATAGATGCATTTTCACTGTAAGCAGACCAAAGGCAGACGGGGGCAAATGACACCACAGCTTTTAAGAAGGAGGCAAATAAAACTACAGCATCTAAACACCTTATGTAGGAAATGAGCAAAGCAGAATAGCTACGTTCTTAACTTGAAATCCATCTCAGTCTGTAGGTAGGAGCTAAACACTCAAGTTGTCAATAACCCTTTCTAGGCAATTCAGAGCAATTTAGAATGTTTCTGTTTTCCTGAACTAAATGAATTGAATGTGGGAATTATTGCTAATGGACCTCTCTGTCTTCCTTGAAGAATGCAAAATTCTTATCTTTGTTAAAAAAGTAATCAAAGTATTGAAGCAAAATTTAGGCTTGTGTGCCTTCTTTAATTCTCCTTATAAAAGATAATATGTTTTAATAGATGAATATTTCACGGTATTAGTGAACTCTTGTTATATTGAACTCCTCTGTCTGTTAACCCTCTCTCAGGAGCGTTTGTCAACACCAAGTAAACTGTTGATGTCTCCCTTCCTCCCCAGTCAAACCCAGAGGCAGACCAGCTTATATTTTGTGTATGTACTACAGTAGAAAGAGAACGGAGATGTTCTCTGTTGTGACTGTTTACTGAGAAATTAGGTACTTCAATAAGCAATGGTTTGTATAAAGAAAAGTTCAGCTGCTTTGCAATTATCTTTACTGGTTTCCAGTGTGACTGTAATTTGTTTCTGACATGTCCCAGATTTGCAGGGAAAACAGAGCTCAAAACCTTGTGAAGGAGCAGCTGCAAACCTTTTTCTGTTATTTAAAAAGCATTTCTTGAGGTGCTGTTCTCAGTCTAGCTGAAGTAGGTAGTTCATCTGGATTAGCTGGCAGTGAAGAGCCTTAGCTGTGTCTAGGAGTGACTGGTATGACAGTCTTAAGTATCCTACTGATTTCTTCTCCAGCCATAAGAGAAGATAACAGCAGATACTGTAATCACCACTCTCACAAAGAGCCTGTTTTTCATGCACCAGCTAAGAAATTGGTCATTACCTGAAGAGTGGGTTTGTGATGCTGTGCAGAGCAGGTTTACCTCACTGAAAGTGTGAGGAAAAATGAGAAGTATGCACTGCAAGCATGCTTTAACAGAGCGCGCCATTGAAAAGCAGAGGAACAGGCTGCTTTATAACTCAGGTTCTTTTGATGCTTAGAGGATACAAGAACACATGGATAGAGGATACATGTTCTAAGTTAGGTGTCCTCAAGTGTCTAATGAAGGGAAAAAAGTGGGCTAGCTTAACTGTTACTGTATGTAGTGTTGATACAGTTGATCATGCAGATCTTTATGGGACTGCATCTTCTCTGCTTTTTACTTTGTGTACTGACACTTTTAATAGTGCCAGGCAGGGCATGTTTGTAAGCTGTTCCTAATTATTTTTCTATTCCTTTATCTATTTGTCTGATCCTACATTAAGGGAGTTTTCTACCTCAAGTCAAAGGAACAGAATAGTGCTCCTTTTTTTCTCTATGTAACTCAACTGAGCTGCTTTGTTTAGAATATCAGAGATCAGCTGCACCCATGTTTTATCAGTTTCTCTCTTTCTAACATAATCACCAAGTCTGTTTCAGAGCACTTCAGCCAAAGTAGGAAGAGAAGCTTTCAAAGGCACAGGAATTATTTTATGACATGCCTAAAGCTTATTGAAGAAAACCATGGTCTTTCAATTCTGCTTGCAGCAAATCCGTTTGTACTTTGTATGTTCCCGAGTTTCCCTAATGTGTTCTCTAGATACAAATTTGCTGATGAGAATGGAATCATAGGTTAACTTCAAATGATAAAGTAACATCATAAAATACAAGATTACACAGTCCAGTAACTTCCTACATAAACGTTTGCTGTCGTTGAGCTCCCTTACCTGAATGCCCGTTATTAGTCAGTGTAAACTGGTCAGTGGAAGACACATTATAGCCTATGAATTCTAAAGGTGAGAGATTAGAATCATATTGGAGAATATCTTTGTGAAAATCTATTGGTGATTGAAATACTCCCCCACAAAATGGATATTTCTTCGGCCAGGATTTCTCTCCATCAGGACCTGTGTAAATTAACAGAGACACATTTGTCAGCCTTAACTATCCAGTTGGCGCGTGCCTTTCTCTCCCCTAGATTCATCTACCATTCAGAACTTGGAAAAGGAGCCTTTGCTGAATTTTGAAGACTGTTTTTATTTGACTTTCTCAATTCCCGTTTCCAGTATGCCACTTGATAGAAAACGGCCTCATTACCATGGTAGGGGTGCATTTGCTGGCAGAGGAAGTGCCAACAAAAATCTCAAATTGATGCTTCACTCTCCCGTGATTTTGAACAACCTCAGCTGCCCTTTTAACTAACCCTGCTGGGGTTAGCTCAGTGGGTTAAGCCCATGGTAACACCATCACAGCCAACTGCAGTACCTCTGACCCTCTAGCAGTGGTATTGTCTTTCCTTAAAGTCCTCATGCACAACAAGTGAAAATGTATCTATGACAGCATTATTTACTGACAGGAATGACTTTTCCTTGTAAAAGTTTCCAGCATGTGCATGTTAACATGGCTATTGCTGGATTATGAATAGAGTTTCTGGTAGAAGTGACTTCATGCTGACAGAGATAAGCTTCCATATTTTCCAGCAAACAGAAAGCCAGTCCATTACAAACTTCTCCTTATCATGCAAACCATTAGGCTCCATCTAGTAGTATTGCATAGGTCAGAGTAAAAAGCTGATTTGCAGTAATAAGTGTTACCTGTAATAACTTGCTCAAACTCATGCAGAACTTTCTCATCACAACCTTTTGCCCTAGGCAGTCTCTACAAAGAATAGATAACATCAAGACATTTTTGGTTGATTTAATTATTAATAGCAAGCAGCTGTTTACAAGCTGTTAGCTGGGATTGTTTGGGTTTAAATTCCAGAAGAAGTGCTCGTAACTTTTGTTTCTCTCTTACACTTGAAGGTTCATCGATTCTTTCTAAAGCAGCAAGATCTTTTTGGGTCACACAGACTGACCTGTTAACACGGGCCGTTGGACCTCCTTGGGTTAATTACTACTTTAACGAGGCTGTATTTTTTCAAGGGGGAAAACAGTCTTTTTTTAAATGTTGCAGATAAAAGATGTTTCGTTCTTGCCCAATGGATAATTGCTTTCTCTGGCAGCTTGCTTGTCACAGTGAATTTGTGTACACTGGACTTCTTTCAGATAGCAGCTGCTTTAAGTCTTTTGCCTGGAGATTGAAGAGCCTGCTGTGAGCATGCCTGTGTTCATCTGGAAGTACTTACAGAGGATGTAGTTCCTTGCTTCTCTTAAACTAAATAGATTTAGTTCCTTGAGTTTGTCTTTTTCCAAACCTAAAATAGCGTTGGTGTCTTTTTTGGTCATCTCACCAAGATGTTAGAGCAGATTGCTCTTCAAGGATGACAGTGCTGAAGGGATTTGCACATTGGCTGAAGAAGAAAATGTGTCTGCAAGGCGCTCGTGCTACCGACAGACTTTAGCTCTGACGATCAGTTAATATTCACATTGCTCAAGGTTCTCACGGAACATCCGAGTTCTCCTAATCTGTAGTCAATTAAGCAGTAAAATGCGTTGGGTCAGTAGTACGGGGAATGTCTGTGGTATTCTGCAGTCACGCAGAGCACTCTGCTCGTTTTCAGCCAGCTGGAAGCTGTACAGCTGCAGTTAGCCCAGGGCTGAGTCAGTAGTGAAGGCTGAGAGTCTAGGCTACGTGCCACACCAACATGACCACATGGTTTCCATTTTGCTCAGAGCGCAGGCAGAGCTCAGTCATACCCCCCTACGTACACATGGCCGGTACGTGTAGATCTGCTGCGTGTGTGTCCAGAGGGAAGCTTGTGAGGTAGTGGAATTGCTAAGGGCTGTAGCTATCCCTGCTACTCCGTTCGAATGCTGTATGAGAAAATTTGGCATGTTCTAGTGCATTTGCTACAGCTGCCATTTCCTGGAGGATCTTAGCACCTCACTGGACTGAATTTAGAATATTTAGCAGAATCCAAAGATTTGAAGCACAGGTCTCTGTCGACTGGCACCTGAATTTCTTCTCTACCCTTAACCTTGTACCTAGATCCTCAATCCTGAGATCAGCCTACACTGACTACAGTGGGCTGACTCCTTTCTTTTCCTGTTGACTTAATTATACTGGGAAGCATTGCAAAGTCTTGTGGGGGCAAAGGTAAATGGTGGAAGGTGAAAGCTGCCATAACGAGTCAGTATCAGTCGGAGATTATGAAGGAGAGGCTTTGACTGCAGTCTTTCCAATTGCCATTTTTCTCTGTGAAGATCAGCATTCTTCTTTCCTCAGGAGAAAAAAAAAAAAAAAAAAGCTTTCTCTATATTTCAATTCCAATTTTTTTATTTGAAGTTGCTGTTATATGTTCACTGAATAGATTTAAAAACCAGTGGTTGAAGGAACAAGTCCATTAGAAACAAGAAGCAAGTTAAATCTTGGACATTCCCAGAGTTGTCTTTTGGCTGCTCCAAGGGCTGATGAAGAAGCTTTTTATTGTGGAGATTCTCAATACATCCTGCTTCTCTGTGAGCATATGGTGTATGAAACACAGCTCTGAATGAGGAAATTCTGGACAGAGGATTCGTTCGCTTAAAATAAAATTTCTAGTTAATTCTAGATCCTAGGTAATTAATGGAAAAATTAGTACTTACCTATATAGGACCATTTTGACCCTGTTTAAAAACAAACAAAATATATGTGTGAATATTTGAAACTGAGCTTACTCTGTAAATTAAAGTTAGAAATAGCCCCTTCAGTCCATGTACTGAAATTTGGCTATACTTTCATCTGACTTCCTGGTTCCAGATGTTGAGCAAAGCGAAGAAGTTTTCAAAGGTTATGAGCCCTTCTCAACCACATTATGACTAGGGTTATTCGGAGATCTTGCCCATAGGGCTTGACTTTCTTGTGGTCGCTTAAATTCTGGAGCCAAACTTTTTTTCTTCTTCTTTTTAATTTTTTTAATTTAAATAGCCAGACTGTATGTAGGCATCCCCCATTTCTTTTGGTGAGCTGTAAATAAGGAGTGTAGGCAGGGTGCATTTGTCATCAAAATCCCCATACCTCCTTGAGCTGTTTGAAACACACCAGGGGATTGCCTGTTGCTGCCCTGAGAAATGAGAGACAGTCCTTTCTGCATAGGTTCTCTGGGACTTGCCAGCTGAACCAGCTGCTGTGTAATTACAGGCACTTGTCATGGCAAACCTCAACAATTGTTATCAGGCTAATGAAATATCTGCTTAGGAGGCAGTTCTGGATGACGAGTCCTGCAAACACTGTGTGCCTGTGTATGCATGTGTGCAGGCAGATATTTATCCTTAGATGCACACGTTTGCTCACTACCTAATTCATGGCTACATTTTTTTTTGTACTCTGCAGTGTACTACAGCTCTTACTGAAAACTGCTGTGTGAAACATTTGGTTTTAATTTGAGGGGATGTGTAAAACAGCTGCACTTTGCTTTTACATATTGATACATGCTGGAAACGCTAAGCTCTGTGGTTCCAGAGAATCAGGGCCAGTGAATTCCAGTTACAGTGGGATTTTCAAAACGAGATGTGTGTAATCACCCTGGCTGGATTCCCCAGGTTCATTCTGGAGGAGAGGACGTGCACTGTCCTTAATTGCTGCATAAGAAACCCGATACTCTTTTCCCCTTCTGTTTGCTGGGTTAGTCCATAACTGAGGTTTTTGGGGCTGCTTGTGTCCTGTGGTCAGCACACTCTGTAGGTACGACTTGCATACAGTTACCAACTGTCAGCACGCTTTAGAAATCCCCACATCCTCATTTGAGCAGGGTTTGAAGAAGCCCTGGCTTAACTGAAATAGCTGAGCTCCACAACTGCTCTGACTTCACGTTAATACATGCACAAAGTATCAAAGCCATAAATATATGTAATTATGATATAGAACAGCCTTGAAACAAGACATTTCAAAGATTTTCAGTATTTTGGGCTTTTATTCAAAAATAAATAAAAACTTTTACCAAGTGAAATTTTCCTCTACCTGCGAGCATCTTTGGTGCTCTGTGGTTCACTACTTTTGTGCCTTTACTGATGGACACAATTATAGCAACTCGTATAGGGCTAAGGAACATTTTACACTTGTTTCATCTAACAGACTGGGAGATGAGCAGACAGCACAGGGCAGAATCTTCTTCAATCAAGAATTTGTCTGAATGAACATGTCAGATTTGCTGTCCTTCTCAGATTGTGAGCAAGGTTGGTGTTACCTTTATTCTTGATAATGGCATTTGAATGAAGCAGACTGTTATACAGTCCTCTAAATTTGGACACGAGTCTGATTCACACCTAGAAGGATAGTACCAGCAGCTCCGTGCCTCTGAGGGCTCTCCTGCCTCTTTGCTCACCCTGCAGTGACTGCTGATGAATCTCACAGCTACATGCCCAGATATGCCAGAGGAGTTTCCTAGAGCCAGTGTATCTGGGTTTCATCAATATCCAGGGAGTAGATACATTTCCGGTAACATCTGAGAGCTGATAAAGTGGGAGGGGGAAGTTGTGACAGTCTGCATCTTAATTGGGTCTCTAACTTGGGAAGATGTTGAAAACGGGCAGGTGCTGTAGCTCTTAGCATTTGTTGGCACTGGCTGTCTCATTCCAAACTAGGAGTTCTCCAGATTTCCCTGAAGGACGTATCATCTGCCATGCCTTCTCAATACATCCTTTCACTGCCAAGCCTTCAGTGTTATTCTGCAGAGCACCAAGCTCTAGAAGCCTATGCTTTTCAGGTGGGAGAGTCTGCCATTTAGCAATTTTTCAGGGGAAATATGCCTGAAATAACAAGCTGAGCTGAAAAGTCTGGAGTTCCTCCCTGTGTAGCTCATGCTGAAAACCTGGCAAAATACTCGTCCTGCCAGGGCTGCACGAGAAGTGGACTGCTCTGGATTACGGGCAAACCTTCAGGTTTTTCCTTCCATGAATATTCATGCTCTCACACAACACTATACTATGATTCTCCCTCCTATCCTATAATCACGCTAGGTGGATTAAAATAAGATTGAATGGATGAAAATTAACCCCTAAAAAGAAAGTGAGGAGTGCTGATCTCCTGAAACAGGTCCCATGTAAATATAAGGCAATGAGGTTTATTACGTAGGAAATTGAGCACTTCAGAGGGCTTACGTTCTTTTTGTTTGGTTTAAAAATAAAAAGAAAGATGGTATGCTTCCAAAGAAAGCTAACACCAAGGAAGGCCGGTCTGCTTCATCACGAGAAGCATAAGGATCACAAAGCAAGGCACACTGAGCACACAAGAAGTCTGTAACGTGAACTAAATCAGAGGATGGATTTCTTTTTTCTTTCTAAATCAGAATACCTATTTTGAAAAACTGAAATCAGGACACTAACTCCAAACAACTGCAACAATACACAACGTTGAGCATGCTATTGAAATATTACTTTAAAAAATAAAGAGATAAGAGTTAGTTTTCTGCGTACATTAGCTACCCAAGGATAAGAGCAACAATAAAATAGCCAAAAGACTTTACCATTCAGCGACGCTGGTACCGAGAGCTGTATCTTTAGGAAGAAAATGAGCACAGTAGTGACTATGGCTGTACTGCAGCTCTTGACTGACATCTCAAGGAAAGACTTGAAATATACCAACAGTTCACACGTTTCTCTGCACCCTGAAGAAACTCCCTTGTAGGTATCAGGCAAGCTGCAGAATGCATGCATGCAGACCTTCTGCTAATGAGTTATTGCCCTTCTGTTTCCTTGTCTCTCTCCCTCCTTTCAGGTCTGCTTTTTATAAAGCTCCTCGGACTCATCCCAAAACAGATGATGTAATCAGACCTGCCTCTAGGTCACAGCACCCTCAGAAAGCTGGTCCTGTCCTCGATTACCTCAATTTTACTGAACTTCTGAGGGGACCGAGTCCAGTACTTATAAAACAAATTAATATGTGGAACTTAAGAAATTATGTAGCAGAGAGTGCTTATAGAACATGTCCTTTGCTTTCATGAACCAGACCACAGCAGAGTTTTTCTAGCCTATTTCAGAGCAGCTCCCTCAACTCCCATTTTTGAATCAGTGTGATTTTAGCATAAAGGGCCACTGTGAGAACTGGAGGGAGGGGAAGCCAGTGGAGGGCAAGAGAAGCAAGGCTGTGTGGGACACTGTTCATACTTCTGCGGGACCATGGACACCTCCCAGGAAAAAAAATGTCCATCTTGTCAGGAAGAGATTTTTTCTTAAGCTCTTGGAACTGAGAGAGTACAAGAAATAGAGAAGAATGAAAATTCATGAAGAAGCTGTCCCACATGTGAGGCTTTGTTCAGGACACGTGTGAGGAGGGGTACAGAGGAGCACAGGGCATAGGTGATGTCCTCTTCTGAATGTGACCTCTTAAACTGAATGCATCATGGATAGCTGAGGAGGGGTAGGTGGGACTGGAGAAACTATCAGGTGTTCCAGTTATGTACACTATTATTTATAACTGCTGTTATCTACTTACTGTATCTCACTAACAACCATGTACCACGTTACTTTTGATTGGTCATATTCTGTGTTCAGCATCTTTATTTATCAAATGCTGTTTAATTACTTAGTATTATTAGATGTAATTATTTTCCTAACATAATGCATGAGGCTGATAAAGGTAAAGGAAAGCTGACTGCAGCATAGCTGACTTAACCTAGATCCTAGGTAGAGACGTGCTGTTGAGCACAACTCTGGCATACTGGTGCTGTGTTTCTGTAGTCCCGTCCTCTCAGGCTGCAGAGAGCAGAGGCAAGTAACAAACACGTTTTAGAAAGTGTCTGCCTTTGAGTACAGTTCTTCACTCATACTTCATAATATTTTCTGAACTTAATTGTAATAGCTGATTGATTTAGTTCAGCCAGATGTGATCTAGATAGAGAAGTTGTGAGCTGTAGTAAATCTGTTTTTAACATGTCTTTTTAATTAATTATTGCCCAAAAGAGAGGATTGCATCCTGTCTACCATGTTTGTATAGAGGGGCACGATGAGTCTGCTGGGGCTTCTGTAGAATAAATTGTTCTGTCACAATCCTTAACATAATGGCCGAGCTGCTAAGGCTGGTATCAGTAACAGTTTTATATGACCTCCTCTACAAAATGACCCTTTTGTGTAGGAGGGTGTGAACTGAGCTATCTGCCAAAATACGCCTTCAAACTATCTCCTCCTTTCTCTTTTCTGCTCAAGTTCTTGAAAAGTTTACTGTGCTGAAGTACGCTCCTATTCTTACAATCTCCCTCAGTACTTTTTTTCACCTTCACGTTTCACACCTCTCCTGGCCCAGCTGCTGCTGTAATTTGGCTTCACATCCTCAGGAGGAATTCTGGGCAACGCTGGTGGATAGAAAGCACTTTGCTTGCAAAATACAAGCCACCCCCAGTTGTCCCCCAACAAACAGACACAGACACTTCTCTGAAACAGCTGACACTGTTTTCTCCAGAAACCAGACAGGGCTTGCTGTTTGATTCTGTCTTTATGAAATTCTCGCTCGCTAGCAGTTGGCTTTCATCTCAGCGTCCATCTGAGGTGGAGACAGGACAGGGCTGTCAGGGGCTGGTGGGGCTCATGAGAAGTTGTGGGTTTGGATATACAGGCAGTTCAGTGGCACTCTTACTTGAAAATGAAGCCCAGAAGCATTCCAGCAGGAGCAAAAAGGAATTTTAGTGGAAGGCCTAGAAATTAATTTTGAGTCCTGTATTTGTCTTCCCGTGACAAACTGCTAGCCTGAAAAACAAGCTGGAGTATATTCAACCTCTCTGAAATTCCCTATGTATTTCTTATTTTCCATCTGCTCTTCCAAAAATATTATGTCTTTATGGGATAAATATCTGCTGTGGTAGACTAGCCTTGTGAAGCTGAATTCAAGGGTTTTTGTGTGTATTGAAGTGTCTGCTAAATGTGCTGGGAATATCAAACTGGGCAGAATTTAATGTATGAGAACATCAAGTGGTGCTGTGTTGTACTTGTACAAATTCAAATCAATGTTCCCCAACCTTTTTTCTGTTCAAACCGGTATTCTGATTTATTCACTTCACTGAGCTTAACCTCCTAGATTGCATCAGGGCATAGTCTGACACAGTTATCGATGAAATCTTTCACCACTAAGCTGCAGGTGTGGACATGAGCAGTCAGCCTGTAACTGCTCCGATGACCAGCCTGCCTCTGCAGAATAAAAGGTGGCTTCTACACAGTTCCCAAAGGAGTTTACATCAGCAGTGCAGCAGCCAGCATTAAACAGTATGTTTGTTCACATCATTCAGAATGAAAAAAGCTAAGCAGGCACTGGGTCCTTCCCTGGGTCTCTGATACATAACTGGCTTGTGCAAACACTTGAACAGTCTCAGAGGATATTCCTGCAAACCAGAATGTTTGTTCATGATTCCCGTAGTTAATTTTCCTCCCTGAGTGAAGCTGACAGTAAGGATCCAGGACCTGCCATAGAAAGCTGACAACATAGTTAAAAGGGCAAGGCAGAAAAGAAACAGGGAGTGATGGGAGGGGGAAAGAAGGATGAACCAAAAGCCAAATAAAGAAAAATATTCCATGTACATGCAATAGGCACATTACTCTGATGAACTCCTTAGATTGCAGCAAGCAAGGTTCACCTCCCTTTTGCTGTCTGTTTCTCTCCCCTCAGAATGATCTTTCCCACTCCAGAAGTGTTCGGACAGCATGATCACAAGTGCTGCCTGCTAGGTTGTGCTCTCTTTATTCCAGTTTCCATGGCAGTCTGACATCTTTCCTGGGCATTAACTGCTCACTTCGTTCTAATGTTTACTAAACATAATGGTGACTTTGATGAGGCATGCAAACATGAGCTTGTATAGGGATAAAGATTAATTACTGAGACTGTCTGTCTCAGTTGCAATTGCTGACTTTGGGTTTCAAAGAACATAGAATCACAGAATCATGTTCCTCAACACCATGTCTAAACGTTCTTTAAATATCTCCGGGGTCTGTGTCTCCACTACCTCCCTGTGCAGCCCATTCCAGCACCTGACTACTCTTCTGGAGAAGTATTTCCTAGCATCCAGTCTGAATTTCCCATGGTGCATCTTCAAGCCATGCCCTCTCATCCAGCCACTAGTTACAAGAGTGAAGAGGCCAACCCCCAGCTCACTACAACCTTCCTTCTGGTAGTTATAGAGAGCAGTAAGGTCTCCCCTGAGCCTCCTCTTCTCCAGGCTGAACAACCCCAGCCCCCTCAGCCATTCCTCGTAAGGCCTGTGCTCCTGACCCCTCACCAGCTTCGCTGCCCTTCTGTGGACACAGGCCAGGGCCTCAATGTCTTCCTTGCAGTGAGGGGCCCAAATAGTTCATAAAGTGAAGCCTGCTGGAAAGTATTAAATCCTACTTCAATTTACTTCTTGACTTCACTGCACAGAGAATGAAAAGTTGTTAAAAACATACTTAATTTCTTGTCATCGTATGCACCCTTGCACTTCTCAATGGGTCATTTGTACCATCCATTTTTTCATCTGATTATTCTTACTTTATGCTGTATGAAAACAATGAATTCCTGGGTAACTGTAGAATTAGAATGCTTCCTTCTACATTCCTCTGCTCAGAGACCAGATGGAATAGATATGCAGTTTATTTTGGATCCAAAGTGGGCATTTGGGATGACTCACTGGGCTACAGTGCCTTAGGGCTGTACTGAGGGCTGGTGAAACTGACCAAAGGGATTGTTCTGGTGTAAAAAAAGTTGCAAGCCAGGAATACAGGCTGAGAGGAGGGTATTACTGGATCAAGCCTTATATAGCTTCATTGGTGTAATACATAAAAATGTAGGCTGGTCACTTCTTCAGCTTATGGCCTGGAGTAGCTGTATTTATCACAAATTGCTTATGGAGATTTCCATTCTCACAAGCTGTTTTCAGTGCTCCAAACAAGACAGTTAGTTTTGTCTTGCTAAATCATAGAATTGTTAAGGTTGGAAAAGACCTCTAAGGTGATCTAGTCCAACCATCCACCTATTGCCAATACTGCCCACTAAACCATGTCCCTACGTACTACATCTACCCTTTCTTAAGCACCTCCACGAATGGTGACTCCACCACCTCCCTGTGTCAGCCTGTCCCAGTACTTCACCACTCCTTCTGAGAAGAAATTCTTCCTAATATCCAAGCTGAACCTGCCCTGGCACAACCTGAGGCTGTTCCTTCGCATCCAATCACTGTTACCCAGGAGCAGAGGCCAAACCCCTCCTTGCCACAACCTCCCTTCAGGGAGTTGTAGAGAGCAATAAGGTCCCCCCATGAGCTTCCTCTTCTGCAGGTTAAAAAATCCCAGGTCCTTCAGATGCACCTCATAAGATGTGTTCCAGACCCTCCACCTACTTTGTTGCCCTTCTCTCAACACTCTTCAAGGCCTCAATGTCTTTCTTATAGTGAGGGACCCAAAACTGAACACAGTGGGGGCAAACACTGAACGCCGCTGATGGGCAGCTTCACCAATACAGAGGGACAGCCACCTCCCTGACCTGCTGGCTGCACCATTTCAGGTACAAGCCAGAATGCCATTGGCCTTCTTGGCCACCTAGGTACACTGCTGTCCCATGTTCAGAGAAAAGATGTCCGAGAAAATTTATTTTAACAAAACTCTCTATCCCAGGCTTTTTCTTGCACACACTGTGGCATCCTAGTATTTGCACAATTGAGAAAAGAAGTTCCAGGTTTAATAGGAGGCCACTTCTTACTGCTTTGCATGTGATTCTTTACTCCATGTTATGCCCATTTCTTCTCAGATGCAGTGAGCAATTTAGCACTTGTCATGTCTAACTGTTTTTCAGTCTTCAATAATATTCCACTTCAGCACAGCAAATGCTGCTCATGTTCCTTGTGGTATCCACTGTGGAAACACACTGTTATATATAGCAATTGGTTGAACAGGACCTAGCAAGACAGAGTAGGGCTCTTGAGTTGGCAGCAATTTGAAGTTCAGACAGAAGACCAGTCTGAAAGCTTCTAACTGGCACAAAAGAGCAGTTCAGTAGAGAGGAAAGGCCTTAGAAATGTACCCTCTGGTGAGCCACAGCAGAGTTCTTCACTGTCCAGATTTGAGTCCCAGCTTTAGTAATCTGCACTCTCACAAGTGGCAAAGTTTGATTGTCTGTTGGCCTTTTTTATTGCCCTTTTTTATTTCCTGGCTACACTTCATTAAAGATTGTTTCCATATAACTTGAGGTCTTCATCCACATTCTAAGACTTTTCATTGGTCACCTGGAAAGACACTGGCATGCTAACTGTCTCTTGAAGAAAATGGGATCTTGCAAACTTGCTGATCATCATGAAACAGAACAGGAATGCCATCATTCAGGAATGCACTTTTAGGGGTTCAGATTTAGAGGCTGTCTTCCTTTAAGTCAGATCTCAGGTAAGATCATGTCAGGCACAGTACTAAAACTCTCTCTGTGTGTATATACTGATTTGTTCAGAGTACATTTTCAGAAGTATTCATTTCTCATGAATAGTTGGGTTGAATTCAACCTATTACAGTAAAACATCACTGTTAAATAGCTTGGTCTCACGTCTCAACTGTTGGAAATACTCAGTTTGTATTTAAACAGTAGACTAAACTGTGATGCTCGGAATAGTTAAAGCATACTTAAAAGAAACAGGCTGAATGCTGGATTTACAGTGCCATAACTATAACCAGTTAGAAATCTGTCTAATCTTGGCATGTACGTGAGTCAAAAGTCCAAATACACTGCCAGTTAATTTCAAGGCAGTACATTCAGTTTCTGAGAAAAAGATCCGTTGAGTATCTGCAGAGAGATGTCTTACAATAATTAATCGTGGAATCACAGATTATCCTGAGCTGGAAGGGACCTGCGAGGATCACCGAGTCACACGCCTGGTACACTCACCTGGTGTAGGGAACTGCTTTGGCAGGGGGGTTGGACTCGATGATCTCTTGAGGTCCCTTCCAACCCCTATGATCCTGTGATTCTGTGATTCTGTGATTCCTGTCTCCACACAGAACTACCCAAAAAAATGTCAAACCATTCTTCTGACAATGGCTAGCAGTGCTGTGCTTGATGCACCCCTGGGAACAGCTAACTGTCAGCCAGAACCCCTGGATCTCTTTCCATGGTCCTTCAGTCAGCTTAAACCAACTGCAGCCATCCCTGACAGAGAGGCCAGCCTGGTGAGAACCCTGGGCTTTGAAGACATGCCCATAGAATCAGTGAGATGCACGGCAGCCTTCCCTGCTTCTCAGACAATAATTCATGGAGAAACTCCTTTAATGAGCTTGTGCTAGTCATTACAATGCCAATTGTTGAATCACAGTAACTGAAGGACTGTGGTGCCATGTGCCCTCCTTCCTCCTTCCCATTTCCTGTAGCCATGCATTCTCTGTGCTCTCACTTTCTTCCTCTCAGTGATGCTGCAGTGGGATACCAGACTGCACAATTTCTGAAAAGTAAGATAAAAGTTCTGAGAGGAGTGAGAGGCTGGGCATTACCATTTAGTTTACCTCTTGGAAAAAAAGTTTATCTTGTGGCTAGGGGCAGAAGGGAGGGGAGCTCACCCCTCTGTACCTTTCCTCTCCTTTTCCAGCTCAGTGCATGAATTTGCAGAGCCCCCTGTAAAGCAAGGGCATCTGCAGTGCCAGTGTTTTGGTATTAGGCACAAAGCACTGTGTCCTCTGAGGTGCTGTATTGTGGTGCTAAGCAGTAACGACTGGACATAACACTGAGAATGTTTCTTTGTGATTTTGTTCTGAAACATCAAAAATGTATTTGTAAGGCTGATAGGGGCGATGCATGAAATGTCAATTGTCTCCACCTGTTCTATTTATACGAGTAATGGCATCAATCCTCTAGAGAAAGATCCCTCACAGTTTTTCACAACAGTCTTTGATTTGTCAGCCTGCTGTAGGCTCCATTTACAATCACCCAGATTTTTCCCCACCACTGGAGTAGAGCTCTGAGGACCTAAGTCACTGAGTGGGGGAATGGAGAAGTGTAACTACATGAATGATATGCATCACAAACTGGTGTCTAAAATAGGCTCTGACAAAATTCCTTGTCACCTGTCAGGATGGCGACCTCTTCCTCCACATGAAAAGCACAAATGGTATCCTACATTATGAAAGGTTACCTAGTAAAGCTGTGGGGAATAATAAAAGAATCTCAGAGGCAAACTGTTCTCTGTGGTCACTGTTGTGACCAACTGGGCTTCTCTGTACTCATTTAAAAACATGCTGAGGATTTGCTTGTGTGGGGGAAATGAGAAACGATGCCCACAAGGTGGCAACAGATCAGAACAAATTTCCAACAGAAGTTTCCAGCAGACCTAAAATGTGAATTCGTGGCACTCTCAGGTGGGCTTTATATAACAGCTAAATAATAGGTATGTACTTGCGAGTCACTATATTTGTCCTGTCTGCACACATTGGAAGCCCAAGGTTCTGGTTAAAAAAAGACACACAAACAAGGCAAGAAGCAGAGCACAGCGCAGCGAGGCGTTCTGCTAAAGATGGAACGTGGCATTCTCCTTGCTCCGGGATTCTGCCAGAAATACGCCTCGTAGCAGCACAATCATTTTGTTGTTGGCCTCACCAGCAGTGCCTGTGCTCTGTTTGCTCCATTCACCAGACATGGTTGTGGTGGTGGCTTAAGATAAATTAAGAGATGCTGGCAGAATAGCCAGACAAATGTCCTGCTGTAGGGAAGACAGGCACTTGGGTGTGTGTGATCAGCTCTGGCCTTGCCTGGTTACTCTGCTAGCAGAGCGGGACAACAGAGGGAGCAGGAGCAGGGGACAGGATTTTAGTGCTGGATTTCAGTCTCTGAATGACTGACTTCTCTTCGCTTTATTTCTGTCTCAGTGTCTCAGTAATCACCTGTAGATGCTTTTCACATTGCACCAGTCCGATTCATAAGGCAGTGTGAACTGGAAGGGGGTTGGAAAAATGGCCTCACTGCTGTTTCTCTTGGAGTGTCTGTGTGGCTGAGGGGGGTCATATGCCATTAACATCTATGCAACTCTCTAGTTGTCCTGTTACAAACAAAAACAAGTAACTATACCAACTCTGCTTGTGACTGGAAAAAAAAAAAGAAAGAAAAACAAACCCCAAAACTTACCTCGCAGCTTTTTCCAAAATATCTGTAAACTGTCTAGGGTGACTCACTGATGCCTGCTACACATCAAGAGATCGGAAGGTACAGTTAAAATAAAATAAGAAAGATGAATATTAACTCTTCTTCAGCCTCAGCTGCAAATGTATTTATGGCTTAGTGTTGTGAGTTGAGAGTGTTCTAAATCAAGAAGGGAACCTATCCTTAAGCAACTACAGGATGATTAAAATAGCCATCTCCTCCCATTGGGCTCGTGGAATCACCAGTGCTGGTGCAGAAACTCAAAGCTCTAAGCAGTATTTTATTAACTTTGGAGACTTAAAAATCTGTCTTGGTTTGCCTTGCTGGTAAACACTTAGCCAGTCATATGTGGGCTTTAAAAGACAGTGATGTGAAAGAAGTCAGTGTTGCAGTTTCCCAGAAATGCAAATCTCTTAATGGCTGCAGAGGCCAGGGAGTGAGGGGTGGTGGGGGAATGGAGAGAGGGCCAGTTCTTTGCATGACAGCATGGCTATGTTTTGAATAAAGCTTACTCTGCCTGTATTTTAATAATGTGTTCCCAAATCTTTAACAATATTAAGTTTCCTCCAACAACACGAGAAATCCACATCTTCGGGTCCTTTGCCCTTGGGGAATGCTGTGTGCCAGTGGTGCAGCTGCTGGTCTGAGGCCTCCCCACGAGGGGATTTTTCATGCATCCCCTCACACATGGAGCTGTTGGGGTTCTCCCACTGGCTTGTTTGCTGCAGCAGTCTTGTGTCCGAAGCTGCAACACACCAATCATACATAGCAGCAAACGCAGTATCATTGCAAATAGTACCTTATTTGCTGTGGGGGAATCAGCATAACCCAGTGCTGCAGACTGTGAGTTGCTGGTTTGGGTCTTTTTCTTCCCTTTCTGTCTTCATGGCTGCAGTGGTCCATCCCACTCTTTCATCCTAAGATAATGGACATCCTAAGAAAATGGATATCCTAAGAATGCAGCCTGTGCAGATGAGAAGCTGTAATGAGAAGCTGGGCTTGTTGACCTCTGTTACTTTAGGGAACAACTGTAATGAGAAGCTTTACTGTTGTGCAGAAGTACTGATTAGCAGCGATGTAAAGCTTAAGCTCTGAATCTGAGCACAAAATTGATGATTACCCACCATGCTTATGAGAACCTAAATGCTGTAGTTATTTACATCAGCCTTTTGATTTACTACAGCAGCTACACTTACCCATTTGGCAAGTAGGTCTTAGTTATACTGTACTTCAAAGCTCTGCTCTTTATGAACCTGAAGATGTGGAACCAGCTGTTCTCCCTTGGGCTTGCTTCAAGTGGCAAGAAGTACAACAAAGGAGAACTGGTTGTCCTGAACTAAAAAAATATTTTTAAAACTGCACTACATGCCACACACATTTAAACATTTCTTGGGCTTGGATACTCAGTCATTTTTTTAATCAAACGGATAGGCCGGTCCAGGCTGTCACATTTACCTGTCAGATATGTAGGACTGGGTTCTTTCCAAAAGGTGCTTGGGAGAACACTGACTTTGCTGTGCTCTGATGCGCTATTGTCATGGTTTTATGATTTCTGTTATCAGTATTCCACATCATAACATCATATGAGGCACTGGGAGGTAATGCTCCAGTTCCAAATTTCCAGGTACCTGGTTCTCAGAAGAGAACTACATACCCTGGAGGACTTTGCATTCCCATTTTCCACTCAGAGGGAAAGACAAAACTGCACACAAGTCCCAAGACTTCCTCTCTTTGCTGCACTGTCTGCAGTGGGAGCTCCCTAGTTGTCTCGCCTTCAGCTTTAGAGTAAGACTTTTGGTTTCAGACACACTCTTGTTTTATTTGATGTATTAGTTTCAGTTCCAATTGTATTGTATTGTGTTATTTTGCATTCCTATGTCTTATTTAGTAAATTAGCTTTCCTCCTCATATAGTTTCGTTTTCAGGCCCCTCTCCCTTTTCCCCCTTCCCAGGGGTGTTGGTCTGTGGATCCCCCTCCCCATTAGTCACAGAACCAGGCTGAACCAGCCCACAAACCATTGACAGCTATGTCAAATGAGTTGTATTTTTTGAAATATAGTTACCTCATTTGCCTATAATTGGTGTGTAAAGTTTGTTCAGTTGTGATAAAGAGAAATTAGTCACATGAACACAAGGAAGTGCTCTCTTTCCATTCTTAAGATAGGATGAAATAAAGCATGACGATCTTAAAAGCAGCTTAAGGTGAGTACAGAATCAGGGCAATATTCTCAAGAATGCTTTTGGAAATAATATAATATAAAATTTACATAAGTGATCGCAGCAAAAGCTGGGGAGCCTGAAGGTCAGTGACATGAAGTACTGCTGGATTCATACTGAATGGACTCTGGAAGGCAGTTGATGAAGCTGGCATTGAAAGCTGCCAGACACAAGGGAGCTTTCAGGCAATTGTTTGAAGCATGACTAAAAATAAACCCCTTCCTGTACAAATAGCATGTTAAGGAGCAATGTGGAGAAATTTCCAGCAATTCAGTTCATTTGTATCCTTTATTTTTTATATCTTTCACAGAGAACAATCACACCACAAAGAATAATTGCATTCACCTTTATTTATACCTTGCAGTGTGACCAAGCCATGACAGTGCAAGCAAAGCAAAGATTGGGTGATAGTTAAAAACTGCTTTCGTTGATAGGATGCCTCCAGAGTTATGCAGAAAACTGTAAAATTAGCATGGGGGGAAAAAAAGGAACTCTGGTAAAAGTGCTACAGCTTTTTGCATTTTTGTTGCACTGCTCTCTTTTCCTTCCACTGCCACTCGTTTTTCTACAGCTACAGCTCCCAGAATATGACGAACTAGAGCCATGAGGATTCCCTTCTCATGTGGGAGATGAAGT
The DNA here is from genome assembly GCF_038088225.1 of Cyrtonyx montezumae. Lineage (NCBI taxonomy): Eukaryota > Metazoa > Chordata > Aves > Galliformes > Odontophoridae > Cyrtonyx > Cyrtonyx montezumae. The sequence goes on from NW_027071903.1 coordinate 18,719,514, forward strand.
TGCCACAGCCTTCCCACTTTCAGCATTGACACTTAGCATTCTCAACGCTGTACTGTGAACGAAAGATTGTTTTGGAGGGTTTTTGATGCTGCAGTAGTGTTTGCTTCCTGCAGACGTGTTTCCATTGTAGAGGACTCCATCATCTCTGGGTACCCATTCAAAAACGCCTACTTCTAAGGACTGGATTTTGCAGACGTTCAGAATATGCGATCTCACAGGTCACCAGGTTGTAGTCAAGGCTCAGGAAGCACTCCCTCTCTCTGGGCAAACACAAGCTGTGGAAATGGGCATGTCTTTTTTATTCTGGTTATCGTAGCACGTAAACAAACGGTGCTTTGGCCCACTCTTACTCATCTGCTTAAACAAGAGGAAAACAACCTTCTGATGCCATTAGAATACATGGGGGCAGCTGGTCAGCTAGTCTGATTTCAGAGTAATAGAGCGACTCCAGTGCTGCAATCCGAGCCCTGGTTCCGCTGGGCGAAGGACTGGAGAAACGTGTACAGGTGTGTGCAGAAATACAGGTACGCGTCCCTGTGCCGGCGCAGCGCAGCCCGCGCGGTCCCGTGAGCAGCGCGCGGCATCTCCCGCCCGGCGCGGCGGGAAGGGGCGCCCCCGCAGTGCGCTACGGCGCTCTGTGCTGCAGCGCCCCCTAGCGGCGGGCGCGGCCCGGTCCCGCCCGGAGCCGCCAGCTCCGCTCCGCCTCACACGCTCTAGTAAAGGTTTTATTAACCCAAGAGCCGGTATTATTACTTAGCCACGTCCTGATGGTTTCTATTGATATTTTCAGGCCAGCTGTCTGCCTTGGAGTTGCATCTGCACCGAATAAATAATTCATTTCCTTGCAGGTTTCTGTACTGCCCTCATTGATATCACCATTGTACCTGAGTGTTGCACTTGTACACCTCTGTGAACACAGAACTGCCTGCTGTTTGGATGTGATAGACAGAGGTGGAAGCACAACCCAGCGTGTGCTTGCTAGGCTTGGACAGGCACTCGGTGTTCTCAGAGTGTTTAGTGCTGTACGTGCTCAGAACAGAAGGTCTGCTAATGACCTTTTCCATTTGGACTGTTAGGTGCACTAGCCAATCTCTCTCCACGCATGCTGAGTTTACCATTTAGAAAAGGAGAAGCATGCTGTGGGAGAGGATATTATTTCTGTCTATATGAATTTAATTCAGAAATTTTAGCTGGGAGAGATGGGAGGACTCCAAAACATGTGCTCTGGACAGAGCTAGCCTCTTCTCAGCTGCGGTCAGGAAGGAGGTCAAACTTTTAACTTAAGCAGACAGATCCCACTTACAGTTTTGGTTTAAACACCTTTCCTTTCATCATTCAAGAAGTTTCTGGTGAAGACAGATTCTAGTTCTTCAGGACAGCATTCAGTCCACTCCTCCAGTGTCCTTCCTTCTCCACTCCATCCACGCACTCCAATTCCTACAGCAAGCAAGGAAGTCATTCAAGGCAACGATCTTCACTTGATCCTCGGAACAATGGCTATTCCGTGATGTTGAAGGAAGCCAAGATCACATGTAAAGTTCTGCTGTCGCATCTTCAGTCCATATCACGGTACACACACACGTTAATACTTCAAATATTTAAGACCAAAGATTTTATCCCTGAGGAATACAGAACTAAAGAACTCCCCCGGCAAAACTGCCCAGAGTAAATTGTAGGTACGTGCATGATTCTAATTTAGGGTCAAATTCTGAACTTAGATGCTCCCAAATGGAGCCTGCCGCATAGATGGATGATTACATACATCTCACAAGAGGATACTGTATGGAATCTCTCTCTTGCATTGGAGCTGATGATGTGCTGTATTAAATGGAAATTTCTAACTTGAAATGCTGACTCTCAGGTCCCAGTCGTGCAATGGTCTGTACCCTGTATGAGTATCTTAGCTATCATCTAAATTGGACTGAGCTGGGGAAGGATGGCAGTGACAGATGGGACTCCAGTTCCAAATTAAATGCGTTTTCTTTTTCCTCAATGAATCTTATTGAAAGAACAAACTGAAAGGGAAAATCATACCTGGAGCTTCTACTTGTTTTCCTCCTGCATGGGAACAGTGCAGGACACTTGTAACAAATGTGGCAATCAAGATGAAGAAACAAGCAAATATCTGGGCAAAATCACACTTTTTAAAGCGCATCCCTGAAACGTCAGCCAGGAAAGAAGAATAAACTCTGCAGTTATCATGCAAAGGAGCAAAGTGTCACGGCCCCTATGGTTTGGCTCCTAAGAGTGGAAGGGCCTAAGTTGGGAAGCTGGCACCTTGTTATTTAGGGAAGTGAAGCCGCAGGTGTCTGTCAGTGCATACAGCCCTGCCTGCAGCTCCCAACTTTCTGTTCTCTTCTTATGGGCATCTTCATAATGCCACAGCAGGGGAAGAAAGGCCGCTTTCCTTTCTGCGTAGCACTGCAAGACAAACAGTCACACCGTAAACGTAATAGTCAAATCCTCGGAAACAAAACCACGTTTGTTTTTTCCGTGAGAAGCCTGCGGGCTTCTGCAACGGAAAGAGGCAGCCTCGGAGAGAGCAACACGTCGCCCATGCAACTCTCGGCCTTTTTGAGGATCCGTTCCTTCGCAGCCCCGTGCGTCCACCTTCCCCGCCCCGGATCGTGCGCTTCCACCGGGGCGGAGCGGCCCCGTCCGGCCCCAGGTGCCGCGTGCCGGGGGCGGCTGCTCGGAAAGCCCGGCGGGGGGCGGCCCGGCCCGGCCCCAGGGAGCGGCGGCGCGGACGGGAGGCGGCTGCCCGCAAAGCCCGGCGCGCTGGATCTCGGGCCCGGCCCTAAGATGGCTGTTGTGCGCGGGGCGCCGCCGCCGTAGCGCCGCGAGGAGCCGCCCGCCGCGTCTCGACGCCATGGAGTGCCCGCACCTCGGCTCCAGCGTCTGCATCGCGCCCGACTCGGCCAAGTTCCCGCAGGGCTCGCCGTCCTCCTGGTGCTGCAGCGGTGAGTGCTCCCGCGCGGCCTACGCCGCTCCCGGCCCGAGGCGGCCCGAGCGCGGCGGGGGGCGGTGGCCGAGAGCGTCTCCCGAGCACCGCCGCTCCTTTGTTCCCCGCGCCCCCTCCGCCCGACCGCGGGACCCCTCGGCGGGAGGCGCCGCTCAGGGCCCTCCCCGCGGGAGGTGGGAAGGAGGCGGCGGGCCGGGGGGGAGCGGGGATCCCTTCCACGCGGCCGAGCGCGTCCCGGCGGGCGGGAGTGAGGGCTGAGGGCTCGGCGGCCGCGCTCCCGGGCCGGGCCCGGCTTCGTGCGGGGCGGAGCGCGGCCACGGCCCTCGGCGGACTTCGTGCGTGCGGAGTGCCCGTGCCCCCGCTCGCCCCCTTCCCCCCACCCCCCTTCCCCGGACGCGGACGAATGCGGGACCGCGGCCCTTTTGTTCGCCCCGGGAGCCGCCTCAGCCCTGCGGGGCCCGGCGCGCTGCCCGCGCGGCTCTCGGTCACCCCGGGATCGCTTTTTGTTTTTCGAGTAGATCCGTTTGGAAGGAGTTGAGAGAGCTCAGCTCAAAGCGGAGCGCCGTGGGGCCCCTCCGGCAGCCGCGGGCTGTCCGTGCTGCTGCCCGTGGGCGCCCTTTGTTCGCCGCCTCCGCCGCGCGGTGCTGCCGTCGGAAGGCTTTGCCTTCGAAGTTTCCGCGTCCCAATGTTGGAAATGTCCGTCCAGCCTTCGGACGGACGCAGAGCGTGCGGTGCTGGCTGTGATGTTTGGTACGTTTGTCCAGCCGCCGTGGGGCTGGTTCTGCTCGGTGCTGAAGTGCGGGCAGCCCGCTGCAATCAGCAGCAGCACCGCGTCCGTGGGCACCGCGTGGAAGAGACAGATGGAGGAACACGTCAGCTGTGCTCTAAGGTTGCTCCCGTTTTTAAGGAAAGACACTTGTCCTTCGTCTTTCGAGCAGAGTACCGGTGCTGTAGCGTGGGAAGTGTGCTGCCGGAGCCCTGTCCCGTGGTGGCAGCTTCCTGGAGCCGAGGTGTGGTGCTGCTGCTTCCTGTGGCAGAACCGGCACTGTCACTGCAGCGCTGTGCTTTGCAGTGGAATAATCCCCAGAAATGGTTTGAGGGAAGGAGTGCAGGAAAGCTTATTTTTTATGGCGTTTCTTTGATAAAAAGTTCCTCGCAAGATGCCTAACTCGGTAGTTCCATCTGTTCCCTTCAGGCTGTTGGGTGCTCACAAGGTGTTGTCCAAAAGCACGTGGTGGTAGGGAGCCACCGTGCACAGAGCTTCATGTAGACTAACTAAAAACATATCCTCAGCTATTCATAGAACTTCTCAGCTTCAAAAAGAGGCCGGTTTGCAGGTACAGCTACCCTGCTGGGAAGGCCAGCAGTCAGAAGAGCCGTTTCTCTGTCAGTCAGAGGTGTGCCCAGAACAGCTGTGTACAGGAGGAGGTGGTTGGGTTGCTGGGCGTGCAGAGGTTGGCCACGGTCTGGGGGCACGAGGAGGGAGCTTGGCACACGGAGAGCTGAGCAGATCTGTAATGATGCTGTATCTCCAGGAGTGCCTCCAGTTGCTGTGCTTCTAATGAAATTAGTGAAATTAAGGAGTCACGTAGTGCTTGCATGTAGGTAGAAATGTAGGTAAATCTAAGACATTCTGGTGGGCGAACAGCAGGCTCATGTCAGTTTAATGCAGTTGAAAATATTTTTAGAAATGGATTTTGTGTTCTTATTAATCTGGTAAAGTGCTGTGCATTCCTTCTGAGCGACAGCTACTGCAGTATGTTGTTATGTTTGCTTCCTAGAGGTGTCTAGAGTGCTGCTTCTTGTCTGTGCTTGTCCCAGTGAGATTAATTTTGAGAGCTGTGTGATAGGGGTTTCTGTCAATTCACAGTAAATGCAAGTTTTTACTCACTGCTAACGTCCGATTAAATGAAGTGACATAAATAGATATCTTGTAAAAGTGTAATGCATTTCCCACTGCCTTTGACACAGCTTTCCAAGGTTCTGTGGACTCGATTCTCATTGTCGATGTCGGTTCGGTTGCAGAAAGATGTTTAAGGGTGATTTTGTGCAGTATAATGTGGTATCTGGCACATCCACGTGGTCTCAGAGTGACTCAGGCCTCGCGGCCTGTCCTCTGTGCTGAGTACTGCTGACCTTTCCAGAGGAGTGCAGGCGAAGGTGGCGATGCAGGAAGCACTGTGGCAGCCACGTGGCTGGTGGCTGCTGGTAGCAGGACGTGCCCCATGGCTGGGAGAGTGAGTTCCCAGTTCAGACTGGGCTGTTTTTGTCCCTGTCTGACCATCTGTGATTTGAGGACATGGGTTCGTCACACAGTGAGTGGCAGATGTTTGTGAATCACCTCTTCCTCTCTAAATGCTCGTGATGGCAGCAGTACTTCACAGGGCAATAGGAGTGTGCTTGTGAAGCTCGAGGAGGTGTAGGATGGCACTGTGGGAGGGTGTTGCGTTGGAAGCCAGGATTTGGAAGGCAGCTTTACTGAGGTTAGGGAATTGATCAGCATGTGCACTGGTCTGAATTGCTCGTTTAGCCTAAATCAGTTCCTCGAGAAGCTACCTGGCAGCATTGTTAAGGAGGCTCTGAGAAGCAGTAGCACTGATGGCAGGCGTGCTGGTAAGTATGAATCTTTCTGCCCCAGATCAAAGAGCAGTGGTCTGTGCTCAGTTTGTAGTGTCTCTAGAGCTGCTGTTACCAGTGTGTAGAGTTCTAAGCACCTCTGTGGAGGAAGGCCTGTTTTCCTGAGCATGCTGTCCTGTCAGGGGTGCTCTGCACAGCCATACAGAAAGCAGCATCTGCTCTGGGGAGCTTTAAGGCTGTCAGAAGAGCAGAGTGCCTTTTTGGAGATGCAGAGGCAAGGCTGCTGTTGTTGCTGCTGCTGTAATTGGGCATTTAAGAGGAGACAGAATTCTTACATGGACTAGAGGTGATACAGAATCCGAAAATTGCTTTTAATCAGCGCAGTCACGTGGCACACTGCATGCAGATGTCTGCTCGTTCTGTGCGTCCCCATTTCTGAGTCCTGTGCTGAAGCTGGAGGCAGAGTGCTGTAGAGCATCATGGTTGGTGTGATATGCCACACCTTGAGTGCTGTTGTGCAAATCATGCAGCTGTGAGAAGTACTCTGGAGCAGCTCGGATGTGGTATTGCCCAACAACTTCTCACAGGCTCGTGAAACCACGGGGAGCTGTGCCTCACCTGAGCACCCTTGTGCAAGTCTGAAGGATTTTGCCAACTTTTTTCTGCACGGTTGAGTTGATTGTTCGGTGTAGAATTTAAGTCATTTCTTTAGAAGAATGGTTACAGACAGATGGGACTGTCTGCTGAAACTGAGATCCAGTGAATTGGTTTTACAGGAAAATTGCGCTGTTGGAGTGTGTTTAAAACTTTTTGTTTCAGAATATATCTTTTCATGGTAGTGCAGTTTTGTTAGCTATCGAAGAGCAGTTCTGGCTGCAGAGTGGTATTTCCTGCTGCAGTGAAAGGTCTTTGCCTGACATCTGTTTCTTGCATTCTAATTTTTGTCGGATGAGAGCTGTAATTTCACATTTGGTCAGAACATACGTTGTGGTATTTGCAAATGACACTGGGACTAGAAAAATGACAGAGGAGAGCACATACAAGGAAGCAGATTGGTTATCACAGGCATCTGCATGCTCTATTGCAGTGTTTTTCTGGTTTTAAGGTAATATGCAAAATTTGTTTCTTGAATTACCCGAAATGTCACAGAATGCTTGATTTATGTGAGTGCAGATATTCTGGGCCCACCACTGTTGTGGTCGGTGGATGATGTCCCCAGCTCAGTGAGTTACGCTGCTTGCTTTGTACTGAGGTAGGCAGGAGCGTTCTGCCAGGCTGCTGGACTGCTAGCAGGGCCTTCACCACTGCACCACAAAAACATGGTACAGGCTTCAGCCATTTTGGGTTCCTTTCTCATCCCAGCTCCTTGTACTCTTCTCCACCTCTATGAGTATTTGTCTTTTTCCTTTTTGTTACTCGAGATCCTCATTTCCTCTTCCATTCTTAGCAGAAGATGGGAAGAGAGGACGTGCTGAATGTGGACAGGATGGGTAGAACTTTGTTCCTAAGAGCAGATACTTTCAGTCAGCGGCATGCAGACTCAGGGTCAGCTTGTGGATGTGATGGTCTGTGTATGAATGTGATTTCTCTTCTTTTTCTTCTAAAGCTTTTTAGATTTGCCTTAAATTTTGTTAGACTCAGTCTTTTTTTTCACTAAAACTGTGAACACTTCTTTTTTCCCATTTGAATCTGTTGCTTATGTGTGAGCTAACCAGCCGTAGGACAATAGCTGTTGTAATGTGTGGTAGAACGCAGTGCTTTGGGACAGTTTTTTTAGGAAGATCTGTGTTTATTGAAGTAGTGTTGGAGTCTCAATTTCAGTCTCATAGGATAGTCCTCATTTTCCTCTTCCATACATAAAAGGGGGAGGTGGTGTTTTCTTTCAAATACTTGTCATGTTTAAAAGCACATTTGAGTCAAACAATGATATAAATTGATGATGCCTGATGTTTTCAAGGTTTTCTTTGGAAAAGTTTCTTTTATTCTACTCAACAAAATCACAGGCTGATGGAAGAGACTGCTCCAGAGAAAGGCATTAGTCAAAGATCTCATCCACTTCCCTTGTTTAGAAACTACGTCCAACCTTTGTGAAGGTCTTGATGTTAAATTCTGAAGGACAGGTTTTAGTCCCAAATTAACTCTTCCAAGTGCACCATAATGGTAAGGAGACAGGATGCTCTGAGCTGTTCTGGAAGTGGGGTAGGGAGAGCAGGGCGGGCTGCTCAGGGCCTGGTGTGCAGATTAGTTAGGTCTCACCACAGCTGGTTTATGTGTAATCAGGGTAATAATGTTCACCTGCCTTTCTTAATCCCTTTGAGATCTGCAGATGGTTAAAAAAAAAAAGAAATAAAGCAAAGAGCAAACAGAAAACCCCCAAGCCAGGTCATTATTGTTGCTCCATTTTTCTGATAGTTGGGGTAGGGCTGTGAGGTGCTGAGGCCAACAGGGCAGTGAATTTTCTGTTGTGGTATCTGTGCCTGAGGTTCAGAGTGAAAGTTTCAGATGTTGTCTGGAGGGAGATAAAGCTTTAAGCCATTTCTCACTTGGTTTGTGCTGCTTTTAGTAACCTGTTCCTGCATCATGTTCTGTTTGGTTGGTATGTCCTTTGGGTAGCTGCAAGATGATGGCAATCCACCAAGGTTAGAGAGTGCAGCTGCTTCAGAAATTCACAAAGCTAGCTAAGGCATGATATGTAAGTTGAGATTATCAGAGGAAACAGTTGTTGTGAAGTGAATCTGAATAATATCAGGTAAAATACTGCTTTATGGTATCCTTGTTATGGGGGCCATGTTATTGGGGGCCACTTCTGCTCTCCATTTCCTTGATCATAAGAGGGTTTCTTGAAGCATAGCTGACACAGTAAATGTACTTTGCATTCAGCAACCTCTGCTGGTATGCCAAAGCAGTGCTCTCATTTTTTTTGTTCCTCCTTCTGAATGTTTGTTTGGTTTTGGATCTTAAAAATGTAGCTGTGGTGTTCCTTTGACAGATCTGCTCACCCACTTGAATCCAGTTCTGCTGACCACAGGCAGCCCGCCCAAGTCAGATGGTTCTTCCAAAAGTTGGGCTTTTCCCCCTCAAAGTGTCGCAGCAAACAGCTGTTTCACTTGGGAACAGCTTGGTGCTGGGCCTGGGGGTGGTCCTTATCAGACCCAAGTGGGCAGGTATTGATTTCTTTTAAGGTGACTGTGTACCTCATTTGGCATTCAGTCTGAGTGCAATTGGTCCATGCAGAGTGCAGGTGCATCTTCTCAGAACCGCCGTGGTCTGTCTGGATTTATTTTCCTGCATTCGTTTTTCAGATAATACTTCTGTCCACTGAGCATTTTTCCCTTCTAAGGGGTGGTTAAAAAGTAAGTCTTCTGCGTAGTATGGGGAAAATAGGAATTGAATACGTGTGCTACAAATGAGTAAATTCATGACTAGATGAGCTAAGGAAAGCAGGAGGCCTCCTTTGCCATCTCTCCCCTTTTCCCCCTCCTGCTCCCAGCTTGTTTCTCTTGGCCTGAGATTGATCGCTGTGTGATTCAAGAAGATCCTTTTCCTTAAGGGTTTGAAAACTACATTACACTTCTGGCTTTGCTGTGCTTTTTCTGGCAGCTGTCTGAGAAGGACTGCTAGTGTAATTCATTTCTGTCTTGCTCTAATGTCAAGACTGATTTTTTATTCATTTTTGGCATGTTACTACCGTAATATGGAACAATATCTGTTTTCCCATGAAGGCTAGTGTTTAGTTTTTATATGTTTGAGGGTGTGTATGTATCTGTATTTAAATGTGAATGTTAATTATCACAGTAGCTGATGCATTAAACATTGCTGTGCGTCTGCTTTTGCTTTACAGCCTAAATAATTGAGTGTGATTCGTGGTGCTGAGTGACCTTTTAACTTCGCCATAACGGAGCAAGCACAGCGTGCCCTGTGTCTTGATTCCATATGCAATCTGAAGCTTTTCTCCTTGAGCTTGTTGAACCACTTCCTCGGGAGCTGGTGCATGTTTGCACGGATTGAATGCAGAAAGCTTGTCTTTCCCACCCGTCTGCTTCTCCAGCACTGGGGTACACGCACAGGCAAATGACAAGCACGAGGTTACCACCTTGCAAGATTTTCAACGTGGAATTCTGAAGGCGAAGTGAAAGTGCTGAACTTGCAGGCCCTCGTGGTGCAGGGTAACATAGGCAGGAGGTGAATGAAATGCAGCTGGAGCGATCGCATCGTGCTCTGACAGACGCTGCTCAGTGTTAGAAGCGTTGAACTCTCCTGTGTCCTGTTTGTTCTATGGACAGTGCTTTACCTGTCCGTGTTCTTATGTTCTCATGCACTTGTTCACTATTCCAATTGGGTGTGTTACCATTGTAGCAGAGTGGTTCACGGTAACCAGCTGTGAAATGCCTCCCTTGGGACTGAGCAGTGCTTTTGTTCAGCGATGCTGCGTTTATTGTTATGCATGAGCACTAATAGCAGTCAATTTCATACTCAATCTTTCTGGCTTTGGCTAAACAGCAGTTTCCTGTTTTTTTCCCATTACTTTAAGGAGAGGGCAGCATCTTTTTTATCACCTTCAGAGTCTGTTTGAATTCTTTGACTTTTGGATGAGATTTCAGGTAGGGTGACTTGACACAGTTATGACTTGCACATCTCTTGTAACGTTGGAAGGACAGTTAGCATTTCTGGATTGTTAGCAGTGCTCGCCAGGAAACTCGCTTCCTTGGAAATTGTCTTATTTTGATTTAAATGCAATTAAATGCAAGATTTCCTTGTATTTTCCTCTAGCTCCTGGGTGCCGGCTGGCTTAGAAGCAGCGTCTAAATAATCTAATTAAAAATAATCAGACAGTAGTGCTGCTGTTCTGCTGGGCCTCAGTGTGCTTTTGTGTATCTGAGTGCAGGGCTTGTCCTGTGGTTTTACTAACGTGTGCTTGCTTGTTTCACTGTCATGGAGTCCTCCTGAATGTAAAGAGGCACTGGTGTCAGACAGTAACCCTTACATCTGTGCTCGTACCAACCACCCTGTTAAGTACACATTCCTTTTTGAAGAAGGCCAAGTCAGAAAATGGGGACACAAAATTACTTGGTAATAACCTATGTAGAAATACCCATGATGGGTATTATGCTGCTTGTATATTTTTTGAAGGGTTCTTCAGCTGATATGTGACTTATGTCAGTGCCCAGGAGCTTGGTGATGCACATACCCGGGTCAGCTGTGATCTTGACTGATGCTCTGTGATGTGCAGGGCTTCTGCTTCTTGCCCTGAGAAGCTGTTCTGTTGTGTCTGTGGTGGATAACAGACATCACAGGTCAGAAAGCAAGAGCTCGCGTGGCTCTAACATCGTGTGTTTTAAGTTCCACTCTCAGTTGTAGTGAGTTGTTTCATCTGGAGGATCTGGGTGGTGGGAGGCACGTGTGCTCCTTGCTGCAGAGACTACAGCCTGGCTCAAAGATGTACTTGCTGTGCTGGGGAAGGACTTTCTCTCATGTTCTTTCCTGGGACCGTGGAGTTACTGCTTACTCACAGTGAATGCTGTCTGCAGAGGAGGAATTGGCAGGGTGAACCGGGAGGACCTGGATTTGAGGTGTAATGACTGCAGTCGTTTGCATAATTTTGGTTAAACCTTTGTGCAGCATCCTATTCACACCTCCAGCAGTCACTTCTGAGGATTTTTGAACTGTGAGGTTTTCCCACCTTCAGCAGCTCTTTGGAGGAGGCTCTTTCGGTGTGATTCCCTAGGCCCCACAGGAGCACGGCGTTTCACACCTTTGGGCTTTCCCATTTTGGAATGGGACTGGCACGCTGTGTTCTGCCTGGCTCTTTTTTGGTCTTCTTGGAGCAAGACTGAGTAAGAATTGTAATTAGGGCAGGGAGGGGTTGTCAGGCAGGATGGGTTATAAGAATGGGAGGGGAAAAGCGAGTCTGTGTTTCTGGAATGCTGAAAAGCGTTGTCATGTACATTTTTGGGAGTAGATGCACATGTATGTCTGCCCAGATGCATGCAGCCTGCGTGTGTGTGACCAAGTTCTTGTTTCTGGGACAGGTTGTGTGCTGTGATATCAGCGTGCCAGGGCAGCCACAGCTATGTAAATATTGCTGCTTGTGCAGATACTGGCTGCGGGAACAGCGTCCTTTTCCAGTTCAGCCTTTATCAGTATAGCTGAGTTGTTGTGTCAACAAATGCAGAAGTGGAGAGAGGCCACTGAGACTGAAGCTGTTTCTGTGCAGGCCGTAATGCTGGTGTAATTGAGCACACGGGTATAACAGGAAGATGCTGGTGTCAGTGCCACTGCTTGTGAGAACAAAGTCCAGGCTGTTCTGTAAAGGATGCAGTGCTGGAAATAATTTATCGACCCTACTCTCATTTCCATCTGTGCTCTTGAGGACCAGAATACTGCCCTGACAGTGCTGGTGTTTCATGGCCTTTGCCGTAGCGATGTAATAAGGACAGTACTAAAGCTGGGATGTGAGCACAGTTCTGTAGCCACAGTTGTGTTGGGTCACTTCTGCTCGGGCCGTGGCAGAGCAGTGGTCCGTGCCGTGGGGACACTGCCCTGCAGACACTGCTTCCTGTCGGCCTGCTCCTCCTCCTTCCTTCTTGTTTTGCCAGCTTCTCAATGCTGCAGCATGCTCCTAAGCAGCACTGTTGGCTTCCTGTGTTGTTTGTGCACTTGTGTGTGCAGGCAGCTTTCCTGCGTTGGAAAACTGCAGAGGCTTTGCCAGGAGCCCTCCTGCATCACATGGCTGTGCTCAGAGGCTGTTTTCAGCAGGGAAAAAAAGCTGTCAGGGCTCAGGAGCATGTGGGGCCATGTGAGGGTAGGATGGGTGGGGGCCCGGTGTGAGTGCCAGCCTCCGTAGCTGCATTGCACTCATTCTGCTTGGCATGACTTGGTGGTGGTGTTTGTCAGGGTGCCAAAGGGATGGGGAGGGCAGGGGCAGAGCTCGGGGTGTTTGCAGTTACACGTGGGATGCACGCCTCTGTGTGTAGCAGTGTTTGATTGTTTCCTCTCTTGGGGATGGGTCTGTGCTCTTAATTTACAGAGGGCTTTGTGGGCCGAGGCAGAGGGGTTTTTACATTTCACTTGGGTCACTCTGTATGTATGATGGTGTTTGCGTTTCCTATTACGTGAGGAAGAAGCGTTTCTACCCTGAGTGGCCCAGTGTCAGTGTGCAGTGGCACGCAGCACACTGTTTTGGCCAGCACTGTGGTGTTGCAGGTTCGTTTTGTTTCATCTGTTGATGTGTCACAGCCACGTTTGCCTTTACCACTTGGGCTGCTCTGAAAGCACAGCAGGGCAGCTCAGAACCGTTGCATGTGGCTGCAGGGTTCCTGTTCAGAAGGCAGCTGGTGTGCCTTAGCTCATACGGTGCAACAAACATAGATGGGTTTTTTTATGTAGTTAAGGTGTTTGCTGGGTGAAACTTTATCCCAAAGGGGAAGGTGCCTGTGAAGTGCAGCCCTCCTCCTTGTTTTAATTAGCACTAGAAGTCTGAAGGGTGGTGTTCCAGGGCAGTGGGATGTGGTCTGAATCACGAAGGGGCTTGGTACACTGAAGCCACATGCCTTCATGTCAGCACTATGTTTGAAAGGAATAGCCTGTGCTTTCTTTACAGATAAAGCCTAATTGGGTTATGAGCAGCTCAGGGCAACTGCTGTCCTGCTGTGTGTTCTGTTGTACCTGTCTCAGTGGAGTCCTCACTAATGATTAAGGCTAATTTCAGCCTAACTTACGTTCTTAATGCCAAGCAGTGGACAGCAACTGCTTCAGAGTCTGGAGTGAGGAGTACCTGGGAAGCCAGGCTGGAGGGCAGGTGTCAGAGCCAGCCTCAAAGTGCAGTGTGGTCTCAGAAACCTTCAAAAAGGAGTTACACAACTCGGAGCAGAAATCCCTGCTGAGCAGAGCAGCTGTAGGTCAGAAATGCAATAGTGCTGTTTCATCTTAGTGGGAGTCACTTCCATGTTATGTGAGTTCTCTGTGGGAGGAGATGTTTGTGCAGAAGATAAACTACACAGTTCTAATGTGATGCAATTGGAGCAAAGTTCCTCCTGAAAGCTGAAGCAAACAAATGAACCATTTTTCCCCCTATTCTCTGATGTAAAAGGGTGGAAAACAGTCATGTTTGGCAGTGTGCAGTTTGTGGTCTTGTTTGCAGGCCTCATGTGGAGCGTGCACTCTGGTGTGAGCACTGCAGGAGGAGTCTTTTCAGTGTAGGTCAGCACTCCCCAGACACACAGTACGTGAATGTGATACTGCAGTTGTCTGGTATGTAGAGGAAATGAACAGTCTGCATCCTGGTTCTTGGGCTTACAGGTTGAGAGCCTGTCCCACCCACAGGTGATGACATAATGGCAGCAGGGATGGTAGTTAAGATGGGGGAGATCTCTGCTGGAATTTTCCTCTTGGGAGGGCTGCTTCATGCTTCTGGCAAGGAGAACATAGGGTGATGGAAGTGGGCTTTTGGATTGGCTTGTTTTTCATGCAGCGCTTAAGCAACTATTTGATACTATATCTTTGTTTAAGTGCTTTTGTCTTTGTTTCCTTCTGGTTAATGTTTGACCTTGCAGTTTCTGTAATTCAGGGAAGTGAAGTAGTGTGGAGTCAGACCAGTGATCTGTTTTGCCAGTTTTGATCTGGTGATGGCCATGAACATCTTCCATTTGCTTCTCTTGTTTGCCAGTGTAGATGTTGGGTTTTCCAGATCATCTTTTTGGCCCATTTTGGCAAACTTCTTCCTCTTCCACCTGAAGAGTAGGGCAGAACTGCTCTGCCTGGCTCTCTGCCATCCACTGAAAGACTGCCATCACCTGCTGCTTTTTCCCTGGATCTTTTGTTCAAAAACTGTTTAATTTCAAAGTGAATTTCACTTTTTCAGACATATAAGACTTAGCTGAAAGCTTAGAGATCAGTAAGGTGATTTCCTGGTGTCTTATTTGCAAAGCACAGCACTGTATTACTTTTTAACCACTCAGCTGTGTGTGTGTGACTGGAGGGGCAGAGTCCTCATGGACATTACCAGCATCAGCATACGAATGGTTATTGCACACACGTTGTTCATCTTCACGTGTGATGTCGTTACTGTGTGTGCTTCCCAGCACATCGCTGGGCTCATGTGTGGGAATGGCTTCTTGTGTAACAGGCTCTGTGAAACAGAAGTGAGGAACTCTGCTTCTATTTCTCTGCTGAGTGAGCTGCCCTGTTGCCTGAAGACATTTCTTTTCATTTGTATTCCCAGTGTTTTTATGACTTGTGTTTCTGATACTTTGAAGCGCAGCGCAGAAGTGAAGTAGGCCTCATGGAGATGGAATGCAAACAAAGCCCTGAAACCCTGTGGGGCTGCAGTGGGCCAGAGAGAAGGCCAGGGGCCTCAGCAGCACGGCAGTCAGAGTGCTGGTGGTGGTGTGGGTTGGTGAGCAGGCTGCTGCTCCGTGTACCTGCTCTGTCCAGGTGGGCTGTGCATGTGTAATAGCAGAACCTTGATGCTTTTTTCTGTTTTTTGTAGTGTGCCGCTCAAATAAGAGCCCGTGGGTCTGTCTGACGTGCTCGAGTGTCCACTGTGGAAGGTGAGTATCAGGTGTTGGTGTGAAAGCTGTTCCCGGCCTGCTGGACTGAGGCACTTTGTTCCAGAGACTCCCCAAGGCCTTGTTGTTCCCTGAAGAAGCCTTCATGGCTTTATCTAATGCTGTATGCTTACACCACGCACGCTTCCCTGCTACCTTCCAAGAGTGGAGAACATACCCAACGCGATTACTGTCCAAAAGGGACATGAGTGATGGATGTGATTGCTCGGCTTGGTCCCTGGCTGTATGGTTGGCAACCTGCATGCAGCCAGGCACAGGGACTCGGGTGCCTGGGGGTCCCTGCCAACCCAAGCTGTTACTCCACGACAGGGCCTGGGGAGCAGCTAATGCTGTGGGCTGTTGTCAGGTTCTGTTCAAGAACCTGTATAAATGTTATTGATGAGCAAACTATTTTGGCTGTAGGCAGTGCTGCCATTTAGAGTCTGATCTGAGGATGTTTTCATCTGTGCTTCTGTGTGTGCTTTTGTTCTGGGACATTAGCAGGAGTGTTGCACCTGAGTGTAAGAACAAGTCCAGACTGGAAAAACCTTCACGTGGAGGAGCAGTGCAGCACTCCCAGCAGTTGGTGTTGGTCAGAGAGAAGGGGGGGGGGAGGGTGTGGAAGTCACCTCTGCTCTGGCCATGCACTTCTGAGGGTTAATGGTTTGTCAGCTGATGTTTAGGACTCTTGCATTTGCAGTGCCATTTCTTTATTAACTGAAGATGCTTGACTTTCTAGAGATACATCTCAAATGTTGAATGTGAGAATGCTCACTGTGCCAACAAAAGAGCTGTGGAATTTTATGACTCTTTTCTCACCTACGTGACCCACACTGCTAAAGTAACCACAGAGAATGAGTGCTGGGTGGGAAAACAAAGGAGACCTCTAAGAAAAATAAATGGGAAGATAATTTGTAGAACTGACCACACTGCAAGTGTGGAAAACAGGAACTGGTGTTTTTTTTGGCCGTGGAGGTGCACAGGCCTGGTGAGGGCCCACGTGCTGCCCTGGGTACAGAGGTGCCAGTGTGTGGCTGCTGTGGTGGAAGAACTGATTTGGGCAGAGTGGGAGAATAAACAGGTAAAAACTCAAGTGAACAGATGCTTTTGTGTAGGTGAATTGCCTGTTTTAATGCTCGCATGGTACTGCCTGCATGTTAGGTTACTGATGTGCTGGTTGATTTTGTTGCTTTCTTTCCCCTTTTTTTTGTTGAATGTTGGTTAAATAATTGTTTATGAAGCCTTACTTTTTTTTCCCCCATGTATTTTAGATATGTGAATGGCCATGCAAAAAAGCATTACGAAGATGCACAGATTCCTATGACCAATCATAAGAAAACAGAGAAACAAGAGAAAGTTCAGCATACAGTGTGTATGGATTGCAGTAGTTACAGTACATACTGGTAAGCATTTCATGGCTGTAATTTGACAACTTGTTACATACTGGAAGGTGTAAACCTTAGACTCTTGTGAAGCACTACATTATATACATCGTTATAATACTTGATCTTTTGATTTCCAGACCTGACTGCTTTAAAACAGTTATGAAATAAGTCTGCTTTTGCACATGTTGTGTAGCATTGATGGTGGCAGCTCCTGTGTTTCAGTGACTTGTTCAAACTTTTTGATGTAAATATAACTTAGGTAGCTTATAGTTGCTTTGGTTTGCTTTGGGGTTTGTTTAGAACCTGCCTTTTTGTTGCCAGGCTGCTGTTCAGTTTCATTACTCCTTTCATCCAATGGATGAGCCTTTCGTGGATCCTTTATTTGTAAGAATACAAGAAAGTAAAGTAATAAGCCATAGATCCTGCCTGAGAGATGTGAATGTGAGATGAATAAATGCATGATTGTTTCTAGTATGCTTTATTGTTTTTCCCTTTGTTCTGGAAGAAAGGCAGATGGTGAGTTGGTACAAGCTGTGTGAGCTTGGGAGAGTGATGGATCCTGTTTGGGGCAGCATCAAGTTCCTGACAAGACTAAATCATGGAAGTGGTTCTTGTAACAGGAGCACAGCCTGGGCTGCTGTGTGCTGTCAGCTTCTCAGAGGAAGAAAAGAGCCCTGCTTAAGGTTCAAACAGTTACCCTTGTAGTACCAGATCCTCTGTCATGTGCAGTGGGAAGGCTGGAAGTCAGCTGATAGCAGTGCTCTTGTGCTCTCACCATCTCCCATCCCTGCACTTCTGAGCAAAAGCGTTGTCAGCTGCTTCTCCTTTGCCTGTTAGCATGGTAGTTTTCCACCTATGTCAGTAATGTCAGTGCTTGTGGGGTGTGGCAGTGCGGATCTTAGGGAGGTCAGTGTTACGTGTTGTAAAATTACACACAGCTCCACAGACAGGTACTGCTTGGTTCAGAAAATCTTTGTGTACTTCACGGGGGAAAGGCTGTTAGCTGAAGTTTGCATGTCCCTTTTATGAAGAACACTTCTGTGACAAATGATTTTATTCCTCACAAGTAAAACCACAGTTAAAATGTTCCACCTGAAGAATTTCTGCTTGGAGCAATCCAGAAATCACTCGTGTGCTGTGTGTGGCAGCAGCAGCAGCTGTACAGTTGTTAAACTTGGAGGTGGATTAGGAGTATCCTTATGATGTAGGGGGATTTTGCTTTTTCCTACACTGTGTGTCAGTGACCACCAGTTTTGCCCATTCCTATGTGAAAACAGATGCATTTTTTCCAAGTAGCAACATGCACATGTATTACCAGCATTGGAGCAGCTGTGGGAAGCTAATCCCAGTTTTCCAATTAATGCTGTTAACAACTGAATTCGGACTTGTGATCTGTCTTTCAGTCACATGGAAAGTAATAACATATGCAGGAATTTTAGTGGGATGTTTGAAACCTTGATTACATCTCCACTGAGTCCGCTGGCAAACAGTGCATGCCTGGTCTGCCAAAGCTCACCAGCGTGGTGTACACAGCACGGCTCCCTGCTGACCTCATCTCTGACCTCATGGCACTGCAAAAATGCTGTTCAGAGTGAGGGCAGTGATGTGTTACTGGTGCAGAATGTGTTGGTGAGCAGGGGTGGGTGCCCTCTTTGGAAGCTCACCGGTGTTTCACAGCATTTTTGTGGGAGAATGCAGGAGGAGCAGTTGAGCATGTGGTGAGTCCTCTGCTGTAATCAGAGCAGAGGGCTGAGTCACCAGTGGCTGGGCTGGGACTAATTGCAGAGAGCTTTGCCATGGGGAGTTGCTCTTGCATATAGTTCACTGGCAGATTACAAATCTGCTGTGCCAGTGTGAAGCTGAGCGAGTTTCAGAAGCAGCATATCTTTGCTTTCATTTGAATATTTTGGGTTTTTATCCACTTGGGAGTCAGAAAAGAATAGCAGCATTTGGTATTGGACCCCTTTGTGTGTGTATATGTATACATATATCTGTGTGTGTTTGTCTACCTATATTTCCCCCAGCAGAAATGAGCTTAGATATAAGAAGGTGCAGCAGGAAAGGTTCAGACCACTGCGTGCCCCTGTGTTTCAGGCAGCTCTGTAAGGGCTGCTGCCAACCAGTGCTTGCCTGCTGAAGTGAAGGGCCAGGTGAACTCCAGCCATAACCAGCTACTGGAGATGGAGGTTTCAAATGCCATCCTCCCCTGTGTAGATGTGTAGCCATGAGATATTGGGGTGTTTATGCCATTGTATTGCTTCCGTGGGAACTTTCATTTAGCACCAGTGTTCTGTGCAAAGCAGTATGGGCAACCTCAGGAGTTTGGAAGTCAAGAGAACACAACCCTGAGACTTAATTGAATTTTACTCCTACAAAGATGACAGAGAGGCTTTTCCATAGGGCTTTGATTTATTAGTTGCAGAGTTTTGTTGGTGCCGCAGAGCGGTGTGGAGAACTCTTGTTCTGTTTCCACGTTGTTCTGTTTCTACTCCTGGACTAAGATCCAGGAGTAACAGCCGCCGTGTTCAGTGTTGGGAAATGTGAGAGTTGTATTAAGCTTCTGTTTGCAGATGAAAGAGCCCCCGAAGAAACTTGACATCCTGAGTGCTGCTCTTGCTGCCTCCTTGCCGTGGGAAGGGCGTTTACTTCCCCAGCTGTGATCCCTTGATGAGTTCAGTGTTTGAGTCTGTTGGCAGTACTCTTGTGCTACATCACAGATTTACACAGCAAGGAATGTTGTAAATTCCAGTTGTGCCTGATAGTCAAGACAGCTTCATTAGTTTACATGGATCTGCTCCATGGGGGGAGTAACCTGAGATGATGAGAATGTGTTTCACAGCAGAGTCAGTCCTGTGCCAAACAGGAGAGGAGCAGCAGGAGCTGTGCTAATACAGAGAAGCAGAGCAGAGTGCCACAGGGTGCCAGCACCCGGGGCTGGGCCACCTTTGTGCAAGGTGGGGTTGGACACTGCAGTGGTCTGCTCTTTTTTCCATGCACACTGCTCTCAAGTGAGCTGGTGCACGTGCTGTGAAGTCTTTTCTTGCCTTCGTGTTTCTTGTGCCTTAATATGGGTTGTCTTGCTGGAGAGCTGCTTGTTGGCTAGCCCTGTGGGATGCTGAGAAATGCCACCTGCAGTTTCTGGGCTGGTTCCATTCTGCTTCAGCATTTGTTCCTTGGTTTTGCCTTCCCCCTTTCTTGAACAGCCCTTGTATGTATCCGTGCTCTTGCCTTCAGTTAGAAGAGCTAACTGTGGGTAAGGGAGCCCATGGTGCCCATGGAAATGTGAAATCTTTGTAGAGCATCTCCAGCTTGCTGATTTCTGTTGCCTTTGCTGAAGCAGTGTTTATGTGGTAACCATTAGTACCTTTAGCGCTGCTGTGGTATTTCAGTGTGTGTATAAGTTTCTTTGCTGGCTGTGTGCAGACAGCAGGCCTGGAGCTGCTGACATCCTGTTGTTGCAGAACTGGTGTTGTAATGCTGGGCTGTGTGCTTCTCAAGTAAGCAGCATCAACAGCTCGAGTTCCTCAGAGCATCTCCACTGCAGGGAAGAAGCTGTCGATTTGTTTTGGTTTTTTTTTCCACTTTTATTTTATGTATCAGTTGGGATCCTCAGTACAGCAGTGACAAAAAAGCATTTTTGTTCAACTTGAACAGCGTCCTAAGATAATTGACAGACAGTGCTTCTGTTTTCTGATGAAGAAGTAAACTAGCAGAAAAAGGCACATAATGAAATGGTGCCTGGGCCATCTAGTGCTGTAAGGCACTTAGAGGGAACCGAGCTCAGTTTGTAGCTGTTGTCCTCTTCTTTTAATTTTCAGCTGAGTCACTGCAGTGCTTCCAGCATGATGGCCCTGGGATACCTCACTGAAATCAAATTAATGTTGATTTGTTATTTACTTAAAGCTTGTATGTATAAGTATGTTTTTTTTCCTATGTATATTCTTAATTCTGGTAAAATCTTCTTGCAGTTATCGCTGTGATGACTTTGTAGTGAATGATACCAAGCTGGGGCTGGTACAGAAGGTCAGAGAGCACCTACAGAACCTGGAAAAGTAAGTGGTGTGTGTCCTTCCAGGCTGCTTTGGGTAGTACTGCACCATTAAATGTACTGCTGTTCTCTGTGTGTATTTAGTACGTGTGTTTTGGCCATCCTATGAGTGTGATGCTGTGCATATCTGGAAATGCCTTTTCATTACTGAGGAGCAGAGTGGAAGAGCTTTGGCTGATCATGTGCATCTTGTTTCTTATATGCTGTACCTTTAGAGGTTTGCCTGTGCAGCGATTTAGAAATGCATTCATTTTCTTGCTTCCTTGCCAGTAATTCCTATTTTGTCCCTTAGAAATAGGACAGGATTTCCAGAACAGAATCACAGCTTTATCAGAAAAAAATTCTGAAGCAAAGAAATAGAAACTGAAATGCAGGTGGAAGTAGTTTTCATATTATTTGCATAGTTTGGTTTCCACGCAGAAAGACTGAAAAGTTTATGAACTTAAATTCTGCTGAAGAAACATGCATCTCCCGTGGCTTTATCTGGCTCTCTTCCCTGGAAAAGTGAATGCTGTAATCTCTGCGATGCAGATGCTGTGGCCCGTGCTAGATAGCAAATGTTTTTTCAGTTTGCTTGCAGACCTTCTCTAGTAATAAATAGAAATATGTGTGTGTACAGTGCTTCACAATCTATTTTAATGCCCCAGAGTTCAGATAGCACTCCTCTGAGGTGTCAGTGTCTGGGTCCTTCCTGAGTGTGCTGGTGCCTCCATAAGGAGCATTAGCACACTCAGGTGGTGAGGTGTACAGGTGTGTGGCACTGTAAGAGCACACCTGGGAGGTGTAGCTCTTCCAGGGGTAGATGA
The DNA here is from genome assembly GCF_038088225.1 of Cyrtonyx montezumae. NCBI lineage: Eukaryota > Metazoa > Chordata > Aves > Galliformes > Odontophoridae > Cyrtonyx > Cyrtonyx montezumae. The sequence goes on from NW_027071903.1 coordinate 18,740,837, forward strand.
CACAGTGGAGGATTCTGTTGTGTGTAGTGATGGCTTTTGAACGTTCAGAGGGCTTTTCGGTTCAGAAACAAAACCGAAATAAAACAAAGCCTAAAAGCTGGAACGAGCTGCAGTTCTGCTGTTAGAGAGAAGTCCTGAGTTACAGAATCCAGGCCCCTGGTTTCCAGCTGTGGAAGAGAAGCTTATTGTTCTTGTGACATTGTGTTCGTCCTACCCAGATGCTACACCCTGATATGTTAATACGTCAGAGGAGTGAGCTGCAGTGAATTGCTGACTGCAGTTCAGATACTTCTGGTCTTTGGTACAACTTGGCTTTGTCCTGGCTTTCTGAGTTCAGGATGACTCTTTGGCAGAAGTATTTTATGGAGAACTCTCTGTTAAGCACTCCTTTGGTTATGGGAGGAAATGAAGCCTCTTTCAGCTCGGGAGGTGGTATACAAGGGCATGCCTCAGGGCACACACTGCATGTGCAGACCCTGACACGACGAATTTGGACGTGGGTGTTGAAAGTAGGATGTGCATCTGTACTCTATGCATTCTATTTTAAGACTGTGAAAAGCATGTGTAGTGATCAGGAAGCTCTTTGCTGTCTTAATGACAGCTGATGGCAGATGTGATAGCTGTGGTACGACACTGGGATGATTATCTATCTGGTGTCCATTTCCTGCAAGATTTTGTGTTTTAGTAAGTAACATATTTTAATTGCTTCCCAACAGTTCTGCCTTTACATCAGACAGACACAGGAAAAGAAAACTATTGGAAAACTCATCTCTGAACAGCAAGTTACTAAAAGTAAATGTAAGTATAACAGAGCTAATACACTGAGCTTTGCTAAACCTCTCGAGGTTTATAGTTGGCCTAGATTTAAAGTACTTGAACAGTTAACTCCTGCCTGGTTTACATTCTCTTTGTCATGTCCTGACCACAGTGAGGAGGGAGCCCCTTCTCACTAAAGAATGTTACTTTGCTGTACTTCTGCTGGGCTACAGTTTGAGCTTCCCTTTGTTTCTTGGGATCAGTGAGCTGGGAAGCAGTGCGTCCCCTCTGAGATTTAAACAGCTAGAAAGAAGGTTTTATTTTCGTTTTACCTTATTTTGAGCAGATAGGGCATTTTATTTGTTCCTTTTAATGCAGAAAGAAGGCAGAGAAGCAGATGCACTGCCTTTGTCTGAAGGGGGATAGGAGAGTACTTAGGAAAAAGTGGAAAAGTAGAAGTTCTAAGAAGCATCTGGTGAAACTTGCTTTCCAAAGCAGCTGTGGAATATTCTGAAGACTGTACTCCCATCTCATGTTCCCGATGTAGAACAGTGCCCACAGTCCAGCCCTGGCTGAAAAGCTGCAGTGTTTTCCAGTCAAAGAATGCCCCAAGCCTAATGCCTGTTTCTGGTGGCTGCAGTTGGGGGATCTTCTAATCCTCATAATTTCTCCCAGATTTCAGGGAGGGGGAAAGGAGAGAGCGACTCAGCTCTGTGTGGCTGCCTTGTTTGCACCTCTCAGCAGAGGGAGTGTGGAGCAGAGCAGTGTCTCCTTAGGCTTTGGGCATTGGAATTCCAATGGAGCTGAAGTAATGGCTGTCTTCAGCTACGAGAAATAATTGTTTGACTGAGAAGTGAAGAAGTTCTGAATGTATGAATGGAAGTAAGAGGGGAGGGTTGGTGGAAGCAAAGCAGTCAGTGATGTTTTGCAAAATCTTTGGGTTTAGCTACTTGGAAAATGTGCCACCAGGGTTGCTTTGGCTTTGAAACTGTTTTTCAAACACAGTAGTTATTTATTAAGGTTTGTGTTGATACAGCAGTAACAGCTCTGTCGTGACAAAGTGGGTGAGCAGGGATGTATGTTTCTTAACCCGACTGTCCTCACTTCCAGGGAAGCACCACTGCCCTCTGTGCCACGGGCCTTCGGAACCTGGGGAACACGTGTTTCATGAATGCAATCCTTCAGTCTCTCAGGTACTTCCTCTCTGCCAGTCAGGGCTGAGCTCGCCAGAGTCAAAGCACGTGCTTGCATTCAGTTACTGGGACTGCTGCAGCAGCGAGCAGAATCAGTAAGGAGAAGAGCACCTCACTTTAACTTCCTTAGCAGCTGCAACCTGCTTTATTTTTAGGGAATGTTTGATAACTCAGTACCTGTTTGTCAAAGCAGAGCCAGAATGTACTAGTTCCAGGTATTTGGGGTGGTGGTGGCATTTACAGATTCATTCACTCATCTACAGGAGATAAGGATTTGTTACTGCAGTTTTTGTATTGTGGAAGGGAATATTTGAAAAACCTGTTCCTGCTGCCATTATTTATCATTGCTACATGAAGTTCTGTTCATGGATTTCAAATAACAGACTCCAGAATACATAACCTTCCCTTTGTTCTCTGCTCTTTAAGGATTTCACCCGTTTTTCCTTTTTCTCCAGTAACATTCAGCAGTTTTGCTGTTACTTCAAAGAGTTGCCAGCTGTGGAGCTGAGGAATGGGAAGACAGCAGGCAGGAGAACTTACCATACCAGGAGCCAGGGAGATAACAATGTGTAAGCTGAGTCTTCCTTGTTGTCACTGAACTTTAATGAAAACAGTAAATGCTCGACTTGTCGAGCTGCTGTACACTTTCAGTGTTACGGAGGCATAGAAAAATTATCCCTAGAGGATCAGTGTCATAGAAACATGGTTGGCTGCACAAAAAGCTGTAGCTTGCAGTGGGCTCGTGTCAGCCTTGTCCTGCAGGGGGAGGCAGTGAAACGCATCAGGAAGTGCTGGAGTGCCGTTAGAGGTAAGGTTAGGAAGCGCTAGTTACCTCTAGTCCGGACACTGCATGATGTAATTCCAGGTAAAATACCACCTTGTGGATGTGCCATTCAGAGCCTGTAACTTGTTCAAGCAAGTGTTGGGGTGACTGTGTTAGCAGACTTTACAACGTAATGCTGAAGGGTACATAGATTTCCATGTGAGGCCTCAGTATCTGAAATGTGACTTTCGAACCTGTCCACCTCTGATGGTATGGGTAGGATTTTGGACACAAACTCCTGGCAGTACTGGGATGTACTCACTCATTACAATTTTAACCAAGGTAACATCTGATATTTGTAGCACTGAGCTAGTGAGCAAACCCATATTCATCAGCAGCTTTTACTTTCTTTCCAGTTCATTGGTGGAAGAGTTCAGAAAGACACTCTGCGCTCTATGGCAAGGAAGCCAAACTGCATTTAGTCCAGAGTCTTTATTTTACGTTGTTTGGAAAATTATGCCAAATTTTAGGTAAGTTTTGTAAAATAAGAACGTTACTTTTAATTGTTATCTTTGTATTGCTGGTGTCCTGATCTCAAACTTGCTCAGTCTGGAAGATGAAGAATGCAGACTTCTGTATGCCCACAAATATGCCTGGAAAAAAATCTTTACTTACATTTAGTTTGTGTTCATCAGTAGACCTTTTTTCCCCACTCTTTGACTGTGTGGTGCAGGTAGCACTGTTGGAGATGGCAGATATCTCAAATTTAGTAAGAGAAATAAGACACTTTGTGCCTCATGGCATGGAAACAAAACTGCTTTAGATCAGAGTCATATTCCAAGCTTGCTCCAATAAGAAACTGATGTAGTAGGATCGAAAATGTGCAGGTCTAGATGCAAACGTACTGGATAAAACTTCCTTGATTCTCTGAAAGCACAGCTGTCATCATTAGTTGGATGTGAAATGAGGACTATAATAAAAATAGGCATTTTGTGCCCATACTGACTAAAAAAAAGAAAAAGACGATAAAAAATGGTTACTCGAGTAAATTGAAGTATCGTTCCTCTCCAAGGTCTCCCTGTCCTGGCCCTTGAACCTCTTTCAAAGGAGCACTGAAACCTGTTAGGATATATTGTGATGAAGGTAAGTTGCTCCATGTTCTCAGGTAGTAAAGATGCTGTTATCTGTTACACCTCTAGCAGTGCTGAAAAGATGCTGTGAACACACATGAGTAACCCAAATCACAGAAGTGCTTCTGTTCCGTTCTTCACACTGCCCAGTCTGTTTCAGTTGGCATAAGAGAATCAAGGAAGTTTAATACCAGTAGTTTCATGCAGTGACCAAAAACAGCACCCGTGGTGTCTCTGGCCGGTATTCACTATAATTCCTGCTAGGCTAAGCAAGAAGCAATTTAAGTAAGTTCCTCAAGCAAATTTTCAGCACTGTGGATTCACTCAGAGTTTTTTGGAAGTGTTTTTATATTGTTTTGGGGTTTTTACATTATTTTTCCCTTTATTCCCTCTTAGCTGGGAATGTGTGCATGATTAACTGATGAGAAACCACATGGAGAGTAGTGTCAGCTGCTCAATAAATCCCTGCTCCCACGTGGTGCAGTGAGGAGGCTCGTTCAGTGCTTGACTGTGCCCTGTAAAGATGATGGTGTTCCAGTTGTGCTTTGTGTGCTGCTCATGAGCCTGGAGGAGGAGGTGGATGGATCCTCAGCAGAGGCACTTGGAACTGAGAGCTGATGAACAGCAGGGCAGCAGCTCTAGCTGTGCTTACAAAGTGATGGGGGCAGGGAGGGAAAACATGCCTGGAAACTTGGTTTGATTTTTCTTTTAGCTTAAAGAGACATCAGTTGTTGAGGGTGTGTGCACTCCTCACTGAAAGAAAAACAGCACTCCTGCACTGCAAGTGCTGTTTTTCTTTCAGAGGTTACTGACTGTTACAGAAGGTTAAACAAAATAAGGGTTGCTTGGGTCCTTCATGGCACGTGTAGTCTGTGTGTAGAGAATACTGCTTATGGTTTTTAAGACTCATATATGACAAGTGTAGCCAAAGCATCCCTGAGCTCAAGTTCTGCTGACGAAGTCCTGCTCCCTGGCTGTTGTACCAAACCTGCTGCTTTCATTCTGCTGTGTGCCAAAATAGCCCATAGTTTCATGCTGGGTTGCAAGATGTGTTTTGTAGCCTTACTGCTGTATAAATAGTATGCTCTGTTTTCCTAGTAAATGTCCCCTGTCCTGTCTTGTAGTCAGGAAAAGGAGATGTCATCAGTGGGCTTGAAATGAGTTGCTTCAGGTGGCTGCAAATCGATGATATTACACAAGCTGTCAGGGAAACTGCATTTCAGCTGAAGGGCCTTTGTCCGTATCGTGGCAGTCTTTCCAAGATCTGCATCTGGACTTCAGCTTTTTATCAAATACAAAGCATCTTTAATCTATAAATAACTTATTGTTTGTATGCCAGCATAAAACCAGTGTGCCAGAACCACAGCCAGCAACGTGGAGTGATTCCAAAGGTTATTGTTTATTCAAACCCGTTGGAGATCAGATGTGCTGTCTGGAGTTCTTTCATGGGGAAGTTACTGCTGGGAAGCATCTGAAGCAGTGTAAATGCCAGAAAGGCAGTGTTCAGCTGCGTGTCATTTTCCCATCTGTTCAGTAAGCAGGAGGCACCAGTACTGAGTGCACTCCTTCGTCCTCATTATTTGGGAGTTCACACTGTCACTGAGAGGTGCATGGGAAACCAGATGCTGAGAGCGAATTCCTTGCTTCAGCGGGGAGGGGGACGGGCAGGGGCACAAACAAGGGCAACTGCCAAAGCAGCACGAGTGCTCCGTGCTGAGCTGTGACGTGACACAGCAGCAGTGTGCCTGGTGGTGTCCCAAACTTGCGTTTGCTGCCCGTAACTTGGGGTTGGAGTGGAGATGAGCGGAGTGCGGCTGTGCGCTGCAGCGGTTGTGCAGGAGCTGCTCCCTTACAGAGCTCCCACGGAGCGTTCCTGCAGGCACACGGGTCACCGGGTTCCTGAGGGAGCGGTGCAGGATGCACGTGGCTCTCCAGCTCCTGCTCACTGTTACTAAACAAACGTGTGTTCTCCCGAGTGACGTCTCTCTCTTGCAGCAGCGCAGCCCGTCCTTTGCTGACGATGTTCCCTTTTTGCTCCAGGGGATACCAGCAGCAGGATGCCCACGAGTTCATGCGTTACCTTCTGGACCATCTACACTTGGAACTCCAGGGTGGCTTCAATGGCGTTTCGCGTTCAGTAATTTTGCAAGAAAATTCTAGCCTGACTGCGAGCAGCAAATGCTGCATGTAAGAAAATTTTCACATTACTTCCTCAGTACCTTAGTGCCTTAGAGTCTAAAAGCCCACCCAGAGCCTGTGTGCTGACTGCCAGTGGGCCTTGTAGGTGAGAGAGCAACCAGAGCAGTGTCTGCGTGACTTAAAGCAGCTTTCCTGCAGACAGATCTCTGTTTTGTTTATCAACTGACACACACTTAAAGCTGCTGGGTTGTTTTTGGTCTTCGTTTTGCACGTTCTCATGCATCCTGACACAGCCACCCAGCTGTGTGTGCCACACACCTCAGAGTACCGCTCTTCCTGATTTGGGTGTGCTTTTTCTCTGATTAAAACTGACACTGGCAGAAAGCGTTTTAATTTGCTTCAGGAAGGAAGGTCAGCTCAGTTCAGTCCTTGGGTTCCCTGTGCAGGAGTTGAGTGAACTTTCCTTTCCTGTGCTGATGGCACACGGCCCCTGATCTGCTCCCCAAAAAAGCAAGTGTCTAAAATCCTCTTGGAATTGGACAGCATTTGGAAAGTAAACCAGATCTGTTTTCAAGATGTGCATTAAATGCATCTGACCCCAGGTGGAACTTACTGAGATACGTTCTGTAATTCTGCTCTGAGGTGGAATTTGGTAGCAGTGAACTGCCTTCTGTCAAGGGCACGCTGAGGCAGTGCATACTTAAATGGCTACAGGACACGGATGTGTGAATGCTCTCCTCTTGAGTGCTTGTTCATTTAGGCAGCCTTTTCCTCCTGCTTAACAAGCAGAGCTGATATTAAGTGTAAAGCTGATATCAAGTGTTAAAGGTGGAGCACTGATACAGAACGTGGGTTTTTGCAAGCTTGCAGCATCAGAACTGCAAGCACGAACTAGCAAGTTATTTCAAAGTTGTATAATGCAACTTAAAATGTTTTGTTCTCATTGGACTGTAAGGTCATTGCCTAATCTGCTGAAAGGGTTCAGTAAGAGACTTAATGAAAGCGTGGAGGTTGCTGGTAAATATTGCTTAGTGTATCTTAAAGCAGCGTAAGCTGACTTCGGAAGCAAAATGGAAGAAATGTAGGAACTTGGTTTAAAAGTCAGAAGTACTTGCTGCAAAGAAGGGCAAAGATCCAAAACACAATGGCTGACCTGCCTAAGAGGGAAGAACTTTTGTTGAAAATGGTTTGGAAACAGCCTTAGTCATGGGGCACCTTGCACAATGAAGGAGTCAGCAGTACTTCAGCATGGAAATACTCAGTGTCTGGGCAAAGCATATGCAGTTCAGTTCACGTTTTCTGGTGGTACAAGGTAAAGTATTACAGCAGCTAAATAAATACTTGCAGCAGGTAATTCTGGGATGGAGAAAGCCCTGTGAATGAACAGTCACTGTTACACGTGGACTAAACTCTGTGTAGCAGCAACAAGCAGTAAGCTAATTGTATGAGGTATTACAGATGAAGCCCACACCACATTTCTGATTTTACCTCTGTTGTGCTTTGCCTAGAAATGGAGCCTCTACCGTTGTCACAGCGATTTTCGGAGGCATTCTTCAGAATGAAGTCAACTGCTTAATATGTGGGACAGAATCTAGAAAGTTTGACCCATTCCTAGGTAAGATGCCCTCACATTCCTAAATAAATAAATAAAAAGGAGTGGTTGACACAAGGTAGCAAAAAAATCTGACACCTGATCTACTGAGATGCATGACTGAACCAGGGGTTTAGCTTGGGAACATCAAGCATTGTTGTATTCCACCCTAAAGCTATTTCTTTGTGCTTATTTTCCAGACCTTTCGCTAGATATTCCAAGTCAGTTCAGAAATAAACGTACTAAAAATCAAGAAAACGGACCAATGTGCACACTACGAGGTAAGAGTGCCTGGATCCTGAGGTCAGTAATGAGAATCACTTGTTTCAGGAGCCAGGTTATGACTTGGCACCACAGGCAGTCTGATACTATCAGAGGTTGCAGTAGAAGGTGTGAAAACAGTTTTCCATCTATGATGTGCTTCTGTAATAAACTGGGGCTGAGATGTGTGGTGCACAGGTGCAGATTAGTGAATGACTGCAACACAGGCACACCTTTATGTCGCTCAGTTCGCTGCATTTTATGTTACAAAGATCATTTGCTATAATCTTGAATTAGGTTTGTGTGTGGTTTTTGTTTCTAGATTGTCTCCGCAGTTTTACAGACCTGGAAGAACTTGATGAGACAGAGCTGTATATGTGTCATAAGTGCAAAAAGAAACAGAAGTCCACCAAAAAATTCTGGATTCAGAAACTACCAAAGGTTTGTATCAACGTGAAAAGGAACAGCGTGGCAGTGTGGCAAAGGGAACAGCTGCTCAGCTGTTCCTACACCAGCACCCAGCCCTCTCAGATCCACGTGTAGCAGTAAGGTCAGCCATTCCTCTAATGCCTCTCTTTTATTTGATTAATCCCATAGGTGCTATGCTTACACTTGAAACGATTTCACTGGACAGCATATCTAAGAAACAAGGTTGATACATACGTTGAGTTCCCCTTGCGAGGCCTAGACATGAAATGCTACCTGTTGGAGGTATGGAGGCTCCCATGGAAACCCAGGGAAAGGTGTTCCATCGTGCATGTATGTCTTTGTTACAGCTGACATTGGGTATCGCTGGAGTCTGAAGAGTTTTGTCTTTTTAACTGCAGCCTGAGAACAGTGGCCCAGAAAGCTGTCTCTATGACCTTGCAGCTGTTGTTGTGCATCATGGTTCAGGGTAAGTAATGGAGTAAGCCTGCTTCAGAGCACAGCTCTCCCTGCTGAATTCCATGCAGGTTTATTTAAGGCTTTTCTTCTCTTAGTGAATCTCGGTGTGTATATCACTGGTGGAAACGTGCAGTAATTTACAAGCTGATGTGGGGTACTAAGTTGAAATACATCAGACAGATACGTTTATGTAGTTATCCCTGTGAGTTCCCCTTGGCAGTCTCTAGGGGTAACAGCTAAAGTGAAAGAATGAGAAGCACCAAAACTAACGCTGAATAAAGGGTCCTTCCAGAAGTTAGTGCTTCATTTTGACATTCTCAGTATAAGGGAAAGGTATTTTTCTCTTCATTTGAAAGGCACACGGGTGTTTATGCCAGACTGCGTGTTTGGAACAGGAGCAGATGTGAGAGTGGCACAGTGAGGCAGGTACTCTGTATTTACCATCTCTCCTGCAGGATGAAACCTCAAAGTGAATGCTAGTGCCACAAAGCTCAGCAGGATTCATATTCTGAAGTAAAATCGCTGGGTAGGGGTTGTTCAGGTTTGTTTTTTTCTGTTTCCCAACCCTGGATTGACTGCTGAGAATAACTGTAGCAGTGACAAAACAACAGTCCAGGGAAGAAGTTATACCTACAGGAAGTCACTCTGCAGCTGTGAAGGAATTTTTCTAAAGAAATTACGTTGTTGATATCCAGATTTGATTCAAAGATACTAAACAAGGTTTTACCTACAGAACCACTCTTTTTTACTTGACGTAGATGGCAGACTATCTGAAAGACAAGGCTGCTGAAGGCAGGCAGCCTTTGTAGCATCACTCTGCATCTGCCTGGTGCTTTGAAGTCCAAGGAAAACCACAGACAGGAAGGGAGCCCTAGCGACCGCTGTAGAGAGCGTCAGTTCCTTTGTTCCTTTGGTTCCTGGGCCCTTAGTCTGCTGCTGCCCACCAGAAAACGTGTCAGGGAACGAGGTGGTCGGTCTCTTCCTGACTGTCCTTTCTCTCTCCCCCCCCTGCCCCGCTGACAGCGTTGGATCTGGACATTACACTGCGTATGCAGCTCACGAAGGTCGTTGGTTCCATTTCAACGACAGTACTGTAACTCTGACCGACGAGGAGACTGTGGTGAAGGCCAAGGCCTACATCCTCTTCTACGTGGAACGGCAAGCCAAATCTGGATCAGATAAACTTTAATACCTCCTCTTAATTCTCGCTTATCAAGTCCCCAGGACAAAACATTTCCATTGTTCCATAAATACTTGATCCAAGACTATTAATTTCATTGTGCACTTTTCAATTTCCTCTTGTGGGTTTTAGTTTCGTCATGTCAGTGGTAGCATTTGACTTACTGAACTTGGACACAAACTAACTTTTTTTAGTTATACCAGAAAACCTCAGCAGATTTTGATTTGCTGCTTTAGTTGTGATAACTCGATTTTTATATATATATAGTTTCATGAAATACCTAGTTATGACTTTTTTTATATTAATGTTTCCAGTTCTCACTTTCTAAAGGCACATTTACATCAGAGAAGCTTTCTGTTCTCCTTACGAGCAAGACAAATGTGCTTATGATCACAAAGAGCAATATAACTGCGTTGTTCTCACAGCTGTTATCAAGGAATTGCTTGCACACACTTTACCTCGTGCAAGGAAGTTAAGATGTGACCTCTGACCAATCATTCTTTGTCTGCAGAAGAGATGGGATGCGGCATCATTAAATAGAGCAGGTAATTGCTGCCATAGCTGCTATACTGTATTCAGGCTGCTGAATTTCATGAATCATTGTAAATAAACAGTTGGTTCACTTGTATCTATAGTGCAGATGAATCAAGTATTCACATATGCTTTTTCCTCCCCCAAAACTTAAAAAAAAAAAAAAGACCTTAAAATGTATACGTCTAAATTGTCTTGAGATTATTCTTTTTAATCAGACTTGAATTGTTAAAAGTTGCCTCTTTCTTAGACTGTAATCCTGCAGCTTGATCACAAACACTTTAAGACTCAGGACCCCAGCTCTCTTTGAGCTGGGAACTGGGAGCACAGCCCCTGAGCTGGAGGTTTGTGAGAACAGCCTTAGGTCTCAGTATCTTCTGTCTGCATACTTCACTTGAGAGTGAAAGGAGCGGACAGAGTTTGAGATGCTCGGCACAATTTTTATCAGTTCAAACACAGACTGAAGGGAGGACAGCGTGATGGGTAACCCAGAACTACCTGTTGTCTGCAGCAGATTCTGGTAAGCTGCAGTATTTATTCATTAGCCTGGTGTGGGATCTTTACTTTCAGTCTCAAGATTTACACTGATGGCACGACAGCATTTGTAAGACCTGACTGTGTCATGGAGAAAGACAGCTGTTCCAAGTTTCCAGCTCTACTCCTCTTCCACAGAGTGCATGTCAGATAATGTCTGCTAGTGAGATTTAAGAAAGGTGGGCAGGTAAAACTATGTTGGAAAATACAGGAACTCAGAAAACATCTGAAGTCTGACAAATGCTACGATTCAGTGCTTTCCTTGCACCCCTCCCTTCGTAGCTCTCCCCCATGGCCCAGCAAGGATCTGGGTGCTCCTGCCATCAAACAGCTTGGCGGTAAGAACAGAGTCTTGCTTCACACAGAGCGTGGTGTCAGTAAGATCTGCTAGCCTGAAAACACCCAAGAACCAAAGTTTAACATACGAGTACTCTTTTCATTGGATGCTCCTAAACAGACACAGTATGCTGTAAAAATTTCCCTGCAAACTGTGCTGTATAGCTCGACCTGGTGCACGTGGGTGAGCTCCCACTTCCTTGCTGTGGGTTACCTGGTAGCTGTACATCAACAAAATAGAAAGCACAGTCAGGTGAGTTCCTTTTCAGTAGTGGTCCTGTGGTTCTTTCAGATCATCTTAAAGCACGAGAGAGTGACTTACCTAACAAAGGAGCTGCAGAAAACGCTCCACATTGCTAATGTGAACTGAACATTAGTTAAAAGCTACTGTGATTATCTGATATTATATATATATACATATATGAAATAAGTTGAACAGCACACACAACTCTCAGTTGCTTAGATTGTAGCCAGTCCGTCACCTCCCATTTCTCAGTTCGTGCAGCCACAAGTGGCTCTCTGAGCATGGTGACATTTGGCAGATGTCACTGTGGCATGGGATGTGAACTATTTTTCACACCATTCGGACCCCACAGGGCAGTCCTGCTGCTCCCAGCTGCAGAGTGGACTCAGTTCCATCTATGCTGCTTGGCTTGCATTGCTTTTTAGTGTTTTCCTTTGGGGAATACAAACTGCACACGCAGCTGTGGGCCAGAAACAGCTTGACTTGGAGGAGTCAGGTGTGTGGTGTTCCTGCAAACCAGAGATGTAAATGTGCCTTTCTGTAATTGTAAGAACTTAATGTGTAATCTTCAGCGCCATTCACTTACTTGTTTTAAGCAGCTTCTGTTTCTGTCAATTCTGGGGTCAGACCAGTGTCTCACTTGAGCATTTACTTCCAGTAACATTCTCTCTGTTCAGGTCTTGGGCAGCGGATCCCAGCGTGGTCCGTGTGGGACGCGGCCGTGGGCACGCGGTGCAATCACGGCGGCCTTGTTCTTGCAGCACGTGCTCAGATGGACTGGGCCCTGGGCTTTCCTGGAGCGAGTACATTGTAAACCCTTTCCTAATTCAACTTTCTCCCACTGCAAAACCAGCTGGACAGCACGAACAGTTTGTTGTGGCAACACAAGTATTTCTCTTCCTGGTGGAGAACTTTGCTTATCCACTGTATTCTATTCAGTGTGGTGTCAGAAGAAAGAAAAAAGAAAAAAAAAAAAAGCACTGAACTGGTAACCTATACTGCACCTGGCCTGGTATTACGTTTTTAACCTTACTTGTATAGCCTATATTTATCTACTAGCTTGTGGGAGGGGAGGGATATCTCATTTCATTTAAGCCAAATGTTTCTCCTTACTGCTGATGATAGTACACACGAACAGGCAAGAGTTCGTCTTGCTTGTGTCTGCTCTGCAAGCAGCAACTGCTCTCTACACTTCAGAGACGTGCGTATTTTTCACCAAAATTTGTCTGACCAAGGGTTATCCTTTTTTTGTTAGTCACTGTTCAGCCATGTACACAACTGGAGACGTGATTAATGCAGAACAGAAGTGCACAATGCCCCGCTCTCAGAACACTTCTGCTCTCGTGTGTGGCACAGGGAGCTGTAAGCTGCAGCACTGACCGAGCTCCTTGTTTTGAGGCAGAAGGGGCTTCCCCAGCTGTTAGCTGTGGGAGATGAGAGTTAAAACATCTGGGGGGGGGATGGGGACTGTGGGCATGTTTCAGAAGCAGAAGACCACTTAGAAGGATTCTGCTAAAGCAGTGGAAAGCATTAACACTTGGTGTTCAACAGCGTCCCCCGCGTTTCATTGCTGATGTGTCTGTGTCTTACTGATGAGGTAATCAGCACCTTGAAAATTGATTCCAATGTGCTTTAGGATATCCTCAAGTACTGTAGTGCCATAGTTGTAATTGTTTACCATTAAAATTGCGTGTACTTTTCAGTGAGGATCACTGACTGTGCTCATCTCGTGTGTTTTTGGAGCATTCCCAGGATGAACGTGAATTCTGTCTCATGTCACACAGCCTTTACGGAAATTGTGCCATTAAAGTGTCTCTTCTTCCTTAGGCAGTGAAACTGCTCTTATCTTCCAATTTGAACAAGGTTGGCAGAGTATTTTAAGTAGTGAGGAAAACAGAATTAAGAACATTTAAGTGCTCTCACTGTTTAACCCCTCTATCAGACCCTGATCTTCAAACCTGGGAGGACCCAGCTGCCATGGCTCTCGTCATACAACAGCTGGTGTGTTGTCAGGCCACAGCGTGTCCTCCGAGTGCTTGAAGAGTCCATCCCAACTACAGTACCTTTATAATTTGAGTTTGCTTATTTGCTCATGTTTTTCCTTAAAATAATGTTCCCATGTTTATTACGATTCTTGAGGAGCCTCAACTATTTAAACCTCTTCAAAAGTGAAGGTAAGTTCTGAAAACAAGGAAAGACTGTGAGTTTGAAAAGCTTGTATGAGGACACAGAACAAGTCCAGCATACCCACAGAAGCTGCTGTTTTCCAGTGCTTGGCTTACCTGGTATGTGACATCAGCTCTTCTTCTGTGGCTTGGTGGAGGCCTGGTGCTACTGGCCACAGCCAGTTTCTGAGCAGGGGAAGGAAGCAGGACTACCCTTCTAATTCAAGGAGGATACTTAATGACAAAGGATATGAAACCAGGAGGGCAGTTACAAGAAGAAAGTTACTAACTAAAGAATGGCATGGATCCCCACTAGCTATTTCCTTAGAGCCACTGTGGCCAAGGAATATGCATTACTCATGCATGAGCAGGAGTAACAAAGTTCATGTGGCTGCAGATAGATTTCCTCTCCTGTTTTCAGAGTTCTGTTTCAGACTAAAATGTAGAAGATGAACTTAAACTTAAGGTTCCATTCAACCCCGTCCTACTGAGACAAATCCAGTCCCAGGTACTACGGATGTGCAAGTTTCTGGGGAAAAAAGTCCCTCAGAGGCTGATTTGTGCTGCAAGCTTACAGATCAGTAGCAGCACTAGAGAGGAGGCGAGTACAAGCCATCAAACTAACAGACACAGAACCACAGGGCTGCCCGTTACTGCTCTGCACTCAGTCCCCATGTGCTGTTAGTGAAGTTCCTTGACCCAGCCCCTGAAATTCCAGCGTGACAGTCCTTGAACAGGAGGCATGAGAACAAGGCCTCAGAAGAGTTAATGGAAAAGGATGAAATGATTGTACGCTGTAAAAACAAGCTTTGAAACACGAGACTGGCAGAGCTGCCCCTTACAGCACTACCTGCCCTCTGCCCCTTCCCATTCATGAACACAGCACAAGCTCTTTCTGTGCTAAGTACCAGGTCTGCCTGAAAATAAATAAATAAAATCAATCCCTTATAAGGGAGCGTCGTGTGAATGTCAGCTCCTGCTGTTTCTCCGCGCCCATTCCATTCCTCTGAAGGAACAGAACAACAGTTTCAGGCGTGAATTGTCCTTATCCTTCCTCCATTCTTAACTTCCTCACCAGTTGTTGGCCAAAAATAAACACCATTCCCCAACCATATATGAGCAACAGCCTTCTGCTGCTCCCGGCCCCTCCAGCAGTGCCAGCAGTGCCCCTGCAGCAGCAGCTCAGCTCCCAGCACTGCACAGGGCCATGCACATAACCCAGCTGAATCGGGAATGCCTCTTACATCTCTTTTCCTTTCTGGACAAAAACAGCAGGAAAAATTTAGCAAAAACATGTCACAAATTGCTAGAAGTGTTTCAAGATCCTGTGCTTTGGTCTTTACTGAACTTTAACTCTCCAGCGGAACTGCAGAAGCATAACTTCCTCCTGGGACCTGCTTTAAAGTACCTGTCCATCTGCTGGTATTCAGAGAGAGTCAAGGTGTGTAACATTGAGGACTGGATGAAAAACAATTTCCAGAAAGACTTCTGTAGCAGGCACGAAAACACTGTCACTGATTTTTTACTAGAAGTTGGCAACAGGTATGTGCTTTGGGTGTGGAATTCTGCATTGCTGT
This sequence comes from Cyrtonyx montezumae, assembly GCF_038088225.1. Lineage (NCBI taxonomy): Eukaryota > Metazoa > Chordata > Aves > Galliformes > Odontophoridae > Cyrtonyx > Cyrtonyx montezumae. Next base: position 18,756,122 of record NW_027071903.1, read on the forward strand.
AGAGGTTAGCTGCTTTCAAAATACAGTTTGCAGCTGCTGACCCCTCCATACCGTCTCCCTGACTGAAACGGGGCTGAGAGTGAGTGCTCTGACTGTGCAGTTTTAATGTTAAGTAAGTTGATTTTATAGTGGCAATAGTGCATCTTCTCACTGAGTTTCTTTAAGCCTATTATTAGTTTTTCTCCTTTTTACTGGAAGAATGCTTGATTGATGATTAATTAATACAGGAAAGTGCAATACAGCTTAATAAATAGCTGCATGCCTCAGCTGAACCATTTGGTCAGTGCAGTAGTCCAGGGGGACCCCTAAGGGAAAGGCATGGTTTCACACAGCAAATGTACTCCACTATAAAAACAAGAGCCTTACCAAACAGTACTCCATTACTATTGAAATTTAAACTGTGTCTGTCTGCCTATGGATTTTATAAGCTACAGTAACAGGAAAGTGCCACTATGAAAAGCAGCTCTCAGAGCACTTCGTTTCTTGTAACAGCTTTAGTGCTACAGAGCAGCTCTAAGGAAAAAAAAGTGTTAAACTGCATGAGGAGGAGCAAACAGGCACAACCAATCCCAGTGCACTTTCGTAGCAGCAAGATTGGCAGCAGCCAGTTCACGGACCAGCACAGCTCTGTGCTGCAGCCAGCAACCAGCTCAGTGCCAGAGTGCTGAGCACAAAGCTCTGCTTGGAGCAAACTCAGGATGCAGGGTGCCCGAGAGAGGCAGCAACAGCACAATCTCTCACCAAGGATTAAAATGTGGGTGCAGAAGAGAATGCAAATTTTAAGTAGAAAGTGCCAGAAGTCACTGTGACAACAGCTGATAAGAACTTCTGACTAATTAGCCATATACCATTAGGAAACTGTGTGTGTCCAGGAAGGAGGGGCATGGGAAGAAATACTCCCTTAATTTTGGGCACTGGAATGTCTTCTACGATGCTACACTTACTCAACTAAGGAGGACACCAGAACACAGCTCTGCAGAAACATTTTAACACTGAAAGTGCCTTCTTCCTCTGCAGAATACATTACAGGGACACATTGTTTGCTGTACAAAATGCAAAGCGGAGGAAGCAAGGATTCCGTGGAAGTCCAACAACTGCCTCTCAGAGTTAAACACGTCACTGATGTCCAAAAGTTAAAGTTCCACTCTTAAAAATGACAGTTATATTAGTAGTGGACAATCTCTTCCATTTTAGCCTTCCCATGTCTATGCAGCAACCCTCTTAAGGCATCACAACAGCACTCCTTGCCCTCTGCACACAAAAAAATAATTACATTAATACTTAGCTTTACAGGTTCTTTAGTTCTGTTGATGAAATTGTGGAAGGTGGGTGGGTCAGATCCTTCCTTAACCTTTGCACACAAGCAATATAATTTTTTTAAAAAAAGCTTTTTCTAGTTTTCTGTTTCATTTAACGGTATTTATTACCAGATTCAGTTATCTGAATGAGTTAAGTGGGGACCAAACATCAACACTCCCCCCTGGGGAGCTGCTGGCACCTGCTCAGTAAAACCACGGAGTTGCAATGTGCACACAAATCCCCATCAAATCATGAGAGTGGGAGCACCCCACTTTCCTGTGCTCAGAACAAAGCTTCACTCACCCACAAATCAATTCTGACCCAAACCTATGATCTCTGCGGGGTCTTCATCAGCTTACACACACATCCACTTCCCCTCCTCCACTGTGCTGACTGAGCTGCAGCTGTTGACAGCAACAGAAAAAACAAAGGAAGGTAAATAAAGAGTGCTGTGACAGGCAGTGCTGAGCTTTGAGGCCTACGTGTGGCCCTCCCTACTCATGCTTCTTACCCCTCCTGGTGAAACTATTCTTCAAGGCACTGGCTTCTCCAAGCTCTGTACATTATTTATTCTGTCTCACCTTAATGCTTACGTTTCAGATGTCCAAACCTGCTCTCTCTGACCCTCTCTGGATGCGGCCACGTTACAGATGATTGCCTCCTGCTTCTTCTCAAGAACTGCCCAAGCCTCAAGACACTCAAACTGGAAAACTGCGTGCGGATCACTGACAGCACTCTAGAAGCAGTGATCCTCTATGGGGGATCGCTGCAAACGCTGCACGTGGATTTCTGCCGGAACATCACACAGAGCGGGCTGCAGAGAGTGAAGGAGAAGCGTCCTTCAGTAGCACTGAGAGCAGAGAGAAGTGCTAACATGATTCCAGACAGTAAGCCAGACAAAAAGCTGGTGTTTGAAAAATGGTCCAGAAAACTGGCTCAGCTTTGAGTGATATGGATGGTCCATTTCCACTTACCTCTGGTGGTGTAGCATTGCTTCAACTACCCATGGGTGCTGTACTGCACTCTGGTTTAAGGAAGTCCAAATAAATGGCTGAATGTTTTGTAAAGGTTGCACTGAAAAAAGGCATGAATTTTCACACCTTTTGAAGAAAAAAAACACCTCTGTTTTTGCTGCTCCTTGAAACTGGAAGAAACATGTTTATGTCACATAAGGCAGTACTTGATTAATTGAGTCTAAAAATCTGAATTGGAGAAAAGCAACAGCCAGAAGACCCTTCAAATTCTCAACTGTGACAACACAGATCATTCTGGCAGTAAAGCACAAAAAGTAAAAACTAAGCCTTGAAACACAGTAAAACTTTACTTACCAGAAGTGCTAACTTCAGCAGTTAAACTTCATCACTGAGTCAAAAGGGTTACACTGCACACAAGCATCAAATTTCCAGACTTGAACTGCTCATCTGTTCACTTTTTCTCTGGAGAACACCACTGCTCAGTAACACATTCTGCTCTTATCTGTCCCCTTATGCATGCCAGACACATGCACCCCTGCATTCCAGGGCTGGTGGCTGAGCCAACACTTGCACTGCTAGCTCCAGAGAGTCTAGCCTTGGACAATATGCTTAGCATACTGTGCTCCATACCTCATTAATCTGTAAAGGGACTACACAAACACACTGTCACATAGCTGCTCCTACCTCTGATGCGCATTTGTTATCACTGCTGCGCTCACACACGTTTCATCCAGTGCTAAAAAGCAGAAGGGAACGTTTCATCCAGTGCTAAAAAGCAGAAGGGAAATGACAATGCTGTGAAACAGCTCACAGCCAACGCAGCAACTCTGTCACCAGCAAGTCACAGGACTGAGCTGCGTGCATTCTGGAGAGCCTGTTTGTGTCTAATTGTTTAGGTAAAGATGACTTCAACTACAGTATATATGACTTCTACACTGGTCATACTTACTCTCCTTTTTATATACAAAAATGTTTGCATACATAAAATACTCTTAAACTGACAAAGTTACAGTTTTCTCAGATCATCTCCAGTGAGCAGTCAGTGCATTCTTTGCCTTCAAGCGCAGTTATGTCCAAGGAGTGCTACGCAGTGAGTGAACATGACTTCAGTCTCATTTTGATGTCTGAGCAACAGAAAGAAAGCCAGACTGCAGATTAAAAGGAACGTGTGCACAATGCCATGACAGTGACAACAAAGAGCTGGATAAAAGAAAAACAAGCACTCAGTAGCCTGAATCATGCTAAGAGAGAATATGCAAAGGACAAGCATAATTTAAAAAGGAACTGCACTCAATTTTTAATGAACATCTGCATTTATAACATCAACACCCTCTCTTAACCACAACTGTCTCCAAAAATACCTTCATTATCCAAGAGCCAAAACGCACAGCCCATGCAGAGCTGAATTCTGAGGTACAGTTCTATTACCTTTCGTATCTGACTGAACACACTGGCAAGCTGATAAAGGATAAAGGACATGAAAGAGGTCCAGTATACAGGAATAGATATCTCTAGGTACAATACCTATACATTTAAGCCAAGAGGTGAATATATTCCTCCCTCCACAACATAGTGATGAGATGCAGAAATCTCAGTCCAATCTGAAACACGAAGCAGCATCTGCCTGAAGTCAGAGCCCCAGCCCTCCTTTTCCCAGCACTTAACATGGCCCCCCTGGGTGTTTCATGCTACAGCCTGGCTCCTGCTCACTGCTGAAAAACCTTCTGCCTTCGTCACAAAGCCAGCAAGTCCCAACTGAAACAACTGCACCAGATAAAACCTGGAGCTGAAATTGTTTAGTTCTTTGCTCAGCCCTTTGTCCACCATGAGCTGGCAGCAGTACACCAACCAGTTAGTCTTGGACAACTGGGAAGTTTAATAATCCCTGCGAACCTACAGGAATGCCTGTGGTCTTGTCCAGACTCAGGGCAGTAGTGTATCTGGGGAGTTCAGGTTAGTGGACAACGCCCTCAAGGGATTCCAGGGAGGAGGGGAAGTCAGGCAGGGCAGCAGGGACACAGCTGGGGAAAGATGCACCCTTCTCAGCACAGTTACATCGCTCCCGAGCACAAAGCAGCATTTGCAGTTTGACACAAATGATGGTTTTGATACAGAGACTGAAGAGGATCATCTTCCACAGCACTAACCTGAGAACAAATAGAATTTCTTTGTAGTAGTTCCATCACTGTCCTACCCAAACATGAACCGAATGAGCCACACGCTGCTGGTTATAATGCCATCACAGCTGCACTGGGTACCAAATGCACACGGTTTACTAAAATCAAAGGCATATACTCAGAACAAATATATAATATCCACAGCTTCAACCACTATCCTGCCACCTTCATTTATTTGCACTCATTAGTTTCCGAGTCACAGTGGCTGTATATCATTACTGTCAACAAGTAATACTCTGGAAGAGAAGCGTCCAAATGAAAGTCAAGAAGGAGTCAAGTACAACTTTAACTTGTATTGAAGCACACGGTATAAACAGTGGTACACCTGCCCTCAAAGACATGAACACAGGGCACAGTCCTACCCAGCAGAGAGTTGAAGGATTCAAGGCGTTCCAAAAATCACGACCTGATGAATGCTGTGATCTCCTGAGACAAAACGAAGCAGTGTGAGGACTAAGGAAACCAACACGCAATGCACAAATGCATACAAGCAACCAATTGTCGAATTTGCTTTATTTTTCTCTGCATAAGGAACCCTGCACAGGCAATTCAAATTAGAACAAAATAAATATGTGAATATTCATGTAAAACTGTCCTTGCTAATGAACAATTATACACAATGTACAACCCTTCATGTTCACTGGGAGGGCTTACAAATGTACTATTCCCAACAAAAATGCACCCAAATGTCTCCATGCAAACTTATCAAAAGTGACCAAAAAAGGAGAAAAAAAAATTATTCATCATACTTTTTTTTTGTTTTGTTTTTTCTTTTTTACAATCACAAAAAAATAAAAACATCTAATTTTTTGTTACATTTAGAGTAACTAAAACGTGGCCACTGTTTATTAACACCTGCTTTTATGCTCCTAAAACATCTATGGTTACCATAAAATTATGTCGACAACAAATTGGACTTAGGGCACTATTTTCAGTATAAGGAAGATGATTTTGTTCACAGAATGTTAATAATCTGTGTCTGAGCCCTCTGCATTGTCCACATTCCGTGAGAGCATATAATTGTCCATATCTATAGACCTGCAATTATTGATTGCATAGCGCAAACGCTCTGCCATGATTAGTTGACTGGAGTAAGGTGGGAGCCTCAGTTGAAAGAAACAAGTCTGTGAGGTAGGCAAGCTGTCGTAAGGCTGTGGAAATGGATAAAAGGTGGGACACTGGTAAGTTTGTGAATGTAGTAAAAAAATGCAACATAGCCACAGTTCATCACTTCCACCTTCCCTGCCTCTATCGTTCCGCATTTTCTCAGTTTACCTCAATATTTCTCTTCAGAAGCAGACTAGCATCCCTTGTTTGCATCTCCTGTTTCCTCCTGAAGCACGTGTCAAACTAGTGCTATATCAACTGCTCTGTGAATTACTCAGCTCAGTAAGGAAACACAACTATTCAAACTCTTGATCACAATATTTAGCAACCCACTGGAAGATAACAAACAACGTTCACATTTATGTATCGCACCCTGTCTTAGTGTGAGCTGATGTGAAAGACACCTAACCAAACATGACAGTCAAACCACTGCTATCTTTGCCCCAGTATTTGTTTCTTACAGTCAGAGAATGTGCTTTCACTGCCCACGTCAGTGACACAACGCAAAACGTAGGCATCCTGCACAGGATGTTCTTTACAGATACATTCTGTAAAACTCTGACTTCGGAGTTTGTTAACAATCACGTGACAAACTTAAGGGAGTGAAAATTATCAAATGAAAAAAGGAAAAAGAACAGAAAACGATTGTGGAAAGTTATAACAGAAGACAAGCTCATCCAAGAGCTTGTCTTGACCTCCAGTTACAGAATTACAGTAAACGCACCAAATGAATTAATATCCAACTCATGCAGCATTCCAGCTCCTCCACGACTAAAATCCTCGGTTTTACTACCTCAGGGAGTATCCTACCCCATCCTTTCTCTATAAATGTACAAGTATGGAAACCTGGCTCCTATTGCCAAGGGACAGATTAAGCTAGATAGGAAAACGAATATGGATAATAATAAATACAGATAATAATAAATATTAAAAAACAAAACAAAACAGCATCTTACCCTATCAACCTTCATTATTTGGAATCGCTGAGAGATGTCAGCTGTGTTGGCTGGCAATCGAGATCTTCCTGACACAAACCTCATGAAAAGGACTCTCTCCTCATTGGAAAATTCTTCAAGGGTATGCCAGAACCACTGCACGAGCTGATGCTGTTCATCAACTTCTCTGTATCGCACAACTTTCTTCAGAACTTCTACTGATATTTCTGGCATTCCACAGACCATTTGCTCCAACTGCTTAGCAGTCAGAAGAGACAACAAGGGAACTGGGACAATCCAAGACATTCCTTCTCTTACAGCAGCCACCTATTGCCCAGAAAAGGAGAAGCACTGGAAATGCAGTTGTCTTACCTCTATCACTTACTGTACCATACAAATAAATGCAGAGGCAACGCATCTGCTGAGGAACAGGGTAAAAGGAGAGAGCATCTGCCAAATACATATGCATCCCCTTTAAGGACTACATCCTCTCTCAAAATTCTGAAGAATATTAAAGGTATAATACTAAGATTATTTTTAATAGTAATGCACATGGAGAAAGATACTGACGCAATATAGAAGAAGTTAAAGTGCAACTTATCAGCACAAATGATAACGGTAAACCAAAGTGGTGAAGTTGTAATACATCTGAGCTGGAACGAAGCGTGTTTTTTTTCTAGAAGACATGATCTGGTTAACCTTGTTGAGAAAGTTATCCTCCTAATGCAGGTAACAATAATCTGCATGCATCTATACACTGAGAAAAAGGAAAAGAAGTTTCTTAACAAGTAATCAGCATATTTCATGCTTTTACAAGCTTCACTATACAAGTGACAAAATACGTAGAACTATGAAAATAGATCATTAATACTTCTCAGAACATTTAATGTTGCATTTTTAGTTTCACTGCTAAAGTAGAAGAGAAATAGTTTCAAGAACCAACGTTTGTTCATAGTATTTAGTTCAGCTGCACTGTGTTACTATGATGTCTAATAACACTGCACAGTACAATTGCAAGGAGCTTCCCAAGAGGGGATGACTGCTGCAATGGCACTGATCCAGCTCTCAAAAAAGTGGTTCTCATTTTCAGTGCTCTTTTGTCAAACATGCACTTGCTAAGGAAAGCAGGACTGGCCTAAAACAAGCAAACAAAACAGAAAAGTTTGTGGGGGGAAAAACAATCCTTGGGGACCCACCCAAGATGGGGTGGTCCAAGCTTTTCTTATTCGCTGGAATAAGAAATGGAAACTTCAAGAAATAAAAATGCTGTTCATGTTAACAACAGCAGGGAGGGTCACGATATGATTCTTACCTGACGGTCCATTTCATGAAGTCTGTACTCAATTGCCCTCTCCACATATTCTTTCCTGTTTGAAAAGGTAAGTGGGATGCTGTTCCCTCCGGGGATTATGGGAACCATTTTGCCATCAGCACTTTGGCCAACAAAAGAATCTAAAGGAATCATCTGTTATGAAAAACAAAAAAATTGTTCAGCTCAAGTCACTCAAGTGATCTATGTTTAATATTTTATTATTATAGTCATCTAGGACTATATTCAGATCACGAATGATTCCCAATGCACATTAAGTCCTTGTTATCCCAATAAAACAAATAGCAGTGTTAAGGTCAATCCTTAACTCAAAAGCTCCAACTTTCGTAACTTACCTCATGGAAATTTTCTTCAGTAATCCCACTGTCTTCAATGTGAAGAATGCTGTTGAGGGTCTGCACATAGAGCAGATCTACCTCCTCCAAATCCTCCAAGATGAGTGGGATACAACAAAGTTGCTTCCAGACCATTGGAGCCAAATGAAGATCTAATGGCTTTTTTGTACGGATAGCTACACCCATGAGAATGCCCAAAAATTTAAACTGCATCAGATGTTCATCTAAACATGCTGAAGGGTTAAAGAGAAACCTGAAAGAAAAGACACTGAAGGTCATACTATAATTTCTATGCTGCTTCATTAGAAGCAAAAGACCAGGTATTTCTAAGCACAGCACAGTAACTGCCAACACAATTATTAGCAAGGCGTGTCCAGGTAAGAAGATGATCTTAAACAGCTGAAATAAGGGACACCAAGATGGGCAGAATTAATCCCTGCAACAAATGCTGACATTCAGGACACTATGCTCAATTCCGGAATCCAACGTTTGTGTTAAAATCATACCCTCTCCTTCATGTCAAAGTAACATCACAACCTGGAGAAAAAAAATATATACCGGGGGGAATCATGACGTCTCATCATTTGGTGAAAAAGAAAATAAATAACAAAACTAAAATATTTAACAGAAGTTAATCTTCACCTACAAACGTTTGCAGTAAAAAGCAATCGTAGATAACTTACCTATCCCTATTGTAGCCTACTTCAGCTGTGGCATTTGGGGAAGGAATAAGCAGGTCTACTACACCAGTTTCAAGTTCCTTAAAAACCAACAAGAGAAACAACAACAAAAATTCTTAGACGTGGGAACAACAAACATGGACCAGATCTTTATTAGTCCTGCTAGTCTGAAGTCCTCAGTTTCCAGACGAGCCCAAAAAGACAGCTATACTGCCAACAGCAAAAATACCTGGGTTCAAGTTAAGGCAAAATGCCTAAATTCTGCTAGTGAAGTCCCTTCTAGCACTGAACCTGAGAAGTGACATTTATTTTCATATATGTAAGAAGATAGGTGATTCTGTGAACACCTGTCAGAGGTGCTTCAGTATTTTACGGATGGAATCTTAGGGGAAATACTGACAGGGGAAAACGGGCTGCAAAAAGTGCCTGTAAGGTGTAGAGGCTATCACAGAACTTCAAGGAGATCTACTGTAACACTGAGTCATAGTGTGGCTTTTTTTTTTTTATCATCTCCTTGATACAGGCTAAAGGTTTTTTTCCTCTGAGGCATCCCTAAGTAGACAGCTCTAGTACTGTGCCTTAGGATTAAAGGACAAGAAGAATTTGCTATGCTGCATGAAGGAAAGTTGAGAAATACCATCAGACAAAACAAAAAACTCTACCAGGCACTTGGAACTGACAGACTTTTCATACCTGACACATTTCAGTAATAGTGTCATCAAACACTCCCCCTGCATCATCAGCCCCTTCTCCAACCAGTTTCACTTTCCAGGCACGAGAAGGCAGGCGAAGGTCTGATGCGTTCAGCTTTACCACTTGCCTTGCAATCTGAACAAAAATGGGTTTGCATTTCCGACCCCTTTAGAAGAAAAGACACAACCATACAACGTAATCCATAAAAGTGTAGAGGTTACTGGAGTCATTTGCTCATAAATGCAGATGTATGAGGAGAATTTGATACGCTAGAAGTTACGGGAAAAATAAGAACAGTATTTGTTTGGTATCGAATACAATGCCTATGAAAACAATACTGACCTGGTTGATATCCTTTTTACAGTAATCTGAGGACCATAATTTTTCCCCTGAACCATGGTCTTTCCTATAGAGCGTACCATAGGGAGCGTGTACACTCGTGGTGCTAGCAAGGGTCTCAGCTGCCCCTGAACTATACCCCATGTTCCAGCATTGTAATGAGATGTACTGTTCTGTAATAAAGCAGTATGAAAATAAACATTAATAAAGATGATTAATTCTCTTATTCACAGAAATAAACCTTCATAATTAATCACTAGCACTTCAATATTTCACAAAGGTCAGCACTTCTTTTTTACAGCTTTGAGGACTAATTTTTGAAAACTACTGGCATGTTAATATTAACATAACTGAAAATATAAAATGGTACTTTGACATGGCTTAATCCAAACTTGTATATTTTATTCATTTATTAGGAAAAAAAACAAAAACCAAAAAAACTTTACAGACTCTACTAATGAAGCTAGCTAGGCACGTGGCACAGCCCAACAGAGCTAAAATATATTTTTCAAATGGAATTTTACCTGGTTATTGGGACTGAGGTTAAGTAATCTCCATGAAGAGTACATGAGGTCAGAGAAATGGTACAGCAGTCTAAGCCTTGCTCTTACTGTATGAATGCTGACTTCTTTCAGTGCCCCATACTGTGGTGGGATGGCATCAGGTAAGCCAAGCTGTAAAGGCACTGATACACCTACCACACAAGACAGAAAATGTTATTTCATAAAGGACAGCAAAAGCGAGAGACTAAGGTACTTTGAAAACCTGAATGGATGTAAACCAGAACAAATTTGTGCCAAACATTCCAAGGTTCTTGTTATGCTCATCTCTCAAGAAACACAAAGACCAATTAAAACGAGCACACAAACCATCTCAGCTCCTTACCTGGAGCTCTGGGTGGAACTGGGGGTGCTGTCCAGGCAGCACTGTGGCAACGTCCTGCTGAAATCTGCCGAATATTCTTTCCTTGTAGGACTGTTATTAGGGTTGGTTCTCTGACATGATTAGTATGGCCAAGTCCAAGCTGACAGATTATAACAGTTGCAAGACACGCATAAGAATCAACAACAAATGTGATAATGCTTCTAGAACACTCTCAAGCAAAGATTCAGTACAAATGGTAAAACTATCTATATCATATACTGGCTTAAAAACATTTGCCGTGTAGATCTTTTATTATGCTTGCATTTACCTTTTATTTTGGATAGGATATTACATCCATGCTTAATGAAAGCAGCAAATCTAGGTGGCAAAGAGACTTGAGAACAGCTAGAGATCTTTTGCACAATCTTTTCTACCCTGAGAAATTAACCTAGGCTGCCAAGTCATCTATACTGTACAATCCTGCCCATACAGAGTCAACACAGCTCGTGTCTCTTCTATGCAATTTAAATATCACCCTGGCTCTAGCAGGCACATTCCTGCAAAAGCAATCAGTGTGAAAAGAAATTTTAATGAAATTCTCATTTTTTCCCCAATAGTTTTGAGTTTCATGTTGTAGAAGTGTAACTTTGTACTTTAAGAGTATAAAAAATTTCTACAACATATAAAGCAAATTTCTTACACTGCAAGTGAAAATATACAGAATAAGCTTTCCGAATCAAGTTTCTGTACTTCTTTTTAACACTAAGATTTTCTCTTCCAGAAACATAACAAAAGCATGATGGCAAAAACGGACAAAGGTTCCTTTCAGAAATTATTCTAAACAACTTGCTTAAATATCATTCTCACAAACTCAGCCTTGAACTTCTGCAGCACTAACTTTGCCTGAAACATCAAGACTCAAAACATCAAGAGACTCGGTCTTACACTTGCAGCACACAGAACTCAAGATCTGAAATCCTTTCAAAAATTTGAGTTCTACACTGGGTGTGGGAAGAGAATGGACTTTTAAGTGCAGTGAAAAGTCAGTGTCTCAAAGAAAGAAAGTATTTACTGTTTTCTTCTGACTTGGAAAAATGACTATATAAAATTAATATTTTCTTTATGAAAAGTAGCTAAAAAGCTCGTACATCTGATTACCACACACCATAATTTTTTTTAGTATTTGAAAACATTGATTCTAGGTCACAAATCAGTAAAGTTCTGTCCAGTTCTTTGTTCTTGTTCTTTCACAAAACATTCTGAGAAGCACACATTTAGACAACGTTCTCAGTGCTTTCCCAAACTGCTGCTATTAAGAGCATAGAAAATTAAAAAAAAAAAAATAAAACAAACCTAAAACATTATTTTGGCTGAGAGGAAGGAAAAGAACAAAAATAAAAGCATGATTTTCCACTAGAAGATATATATACGAACCACAGCTATGAAGTATAATCAGGTTAGAAATAAACAAGAAACAGTGCCTACCTGTCCTTCAGAGTTGCTGCCCCAAGCATACACATCCCCTGTAGATGATAAAGCTAGTGTATGCTCTGCTCCTACAGCTATGTCTTCAATGAAGACACCTGACAGTACTGGGACTTGTTGGGGTCTGTTGTGATTTCGAGCTCGGCCTTCTGGCAGACCAATGAGGCGATCTGAAATTGCAAGGAAACGTCTATGTGCATAAAGGTCACCAGAAGTTAATTTTACTTGAAGACAGAAGTCAGGGAGGTCCAAAAAGCAGCTTGCAGTACTCTTAGAACTGGGATGTAAGTGCAGTTTGTTATGGAGAAATCTAGTATTGCTGAAGCTATTTGCACTTCAAAACTTAAACAAGATCTATTAAAACTAGATATTTAGATATAAACACAGTTTTTGACACATGTGAATTAACTGACTCAGAAAGAGAAAACCTGTTTAATTCAGTGATGCTGGCAATTTACCTGTCCAGATTTTTAACAACTTGTGCAGGTATAGGCTCTAGTAGGCAAAGTGAAAGTTCAAGTAACTCAGTGGTTTTAGACATATGAAATTCAATGAAATTTTACAGAAACACTTGTCGAAAACTAAATTAGACACTCTTCAAAAACCAAATTGTGAGGCTAATGTGAGACTGAACTACATACAGGCCTAAAAAAACAGATCTGTGGCTATGTTAACACTGCACTGTTGACGTTCCCAAATTCACATAGGGTCACTCTTACCAATATGTGTTAATGTCCTTCATTTTCATTTTCAATACACAAAAACAAGTATTTGCAAAGGTACAAATGTTAGATTAACCTACCTTGTCCAAAAGTATATACATGACCATCTTTTGTCAATGCAACAGAAAACTGTGTTCCACAGGCAACTTTTTTTATGCCAATTCCACAGAGAATATCCACTTTCTAAGGGGGCAAATAAGAGGATAAATAGCTATGGCATTATGAAAATATAAAAAAGAAAATAAACATGAACTTCATCTGTAACTTCCGTTTCTAAAAAGAATTTTTACAATTCCCTCAATGTAATACGTAATTTGTAGCATTACTCAAATTAAGCCCTGTAAATTGATACAAAAACTGAGACTGACACTCTTTTCTCTGTTTCCTTAACAGAATGAAATCTTATTCTATGCCCAATGATTCAAAATACCTTTTATTTACTAGGGATTCATGAGAGGTGGCATGGGAGGAAGTGGATGAGTATGTAAACAAGCTTACCCAAAAATACCAAAACAAAGAACTTCCTTTAATCTAACCCTAAGATTTTCACTGTTTTTATTATCACTGAAGTAAGGTTGAGTATGATTCACATGAAATTATTTGAAGTGTCATGCTTAGTATAACATACTATATAGTAACTTATGGTAGATTGAATAGAATAGATTGAATAATTGGAATAGAATAGAATAATTGAATAATTTATGGTAGATTGTATTAGAATAATACAGCATATAGAATTAGCCTTTCAGATTCTGAAAAATACACTCTGAATGCTGCGTAATACATTTAGCAACAGCAACAACTTATGCAAAGAATACTTTTCCCTATGAATTCTAACCTGTGGTGAAGATTTTGCAGTGGAATTTCCCAAGCCAAGTTTACCATAATCTCCATCTCCAAAAGCCCAAACCATTGAGCCATCAGCTGACACAGCTACAGTATGATTGAGTCCACAGGCCACCTGGTTCAGAGAAATATGTTATTACAACAGTTTTTGTCACTACTAGCTTAAACTACTCAAATATCTTATAGAAAAGGAAAACTGTGTTAAAAATATATATATTATCCCTTTAAGGACACTGAATATTCTGCTTCTTACAGCATTTTGAAGACAACAGTGGTTTTTTGCACATTCGTTTTTTAGGTATTTGTTCCTGCTCCTAGAACCAAATAGTTTTCAGCTAAGCATGCTCACTGCCTTAGAATATAAAATGCATCATAAACTCATACTTAATGCCTAAATATTGAAATGTTAGGATGTTAAAAAGAAAAAAAAAAGCAGTTTTGCAGAAAGAGACTCGAAAATTTGGAAAGAAATCAGAAAAAAATACTCTTCTTCAAATTCTGCCATCACAATCAAAATGCAGTCAAAACATAAACAGAACTTTGAAAAATGTTGAAAATATCAGCTTTAAATGAAGATACACTGACAGTTTTAGATAAACATGCCTGTCCAATCTGGTAACCCTCCAGCGCTGTCACTCTTTCTGGAAGTTTCTTATTAGAAGTATTTCCAAGACCTAATCGACCATAATCACCATTTCCAAACGTAAAAAGTTTGCCATCTGCTGTCACCACAGCAGAGTGTTTGAAGCCACATGACATCTGGAAATAAAACCAACATAATTTTTACATGCGTTTTGTATTTTAGGAGTAAACTATTACACACCTAACTATGCAATCACTTTTTCATCTTAAATACATTATAAAGTCATGGAGGACAGGTACTATAGCATGAATTACTTTAACAATCTACCTCTTCTTTATCCTCACAGTAATGTTAGGAGAAGATCAGGAAGAATGAGTGCATGCTTGTGTGGACAGAGGCCTTTGGGCATTTTTATTTATTATTCTTTCTTTTTCCTTCAAAAACAAATAATGTTTTCTGGAAGCAGGTTGCTTGCCAAATGCAAGTTCTATTAAGCAGCATGAAAGAATGCTGGTTTTGATACAGAAACCTTCAGTCAAAGCCAGGTATCCTTTTCTGCACTGCTATGAAGCACGCTCAGTACACGGAAGGAAGATAGGGTAATCTGTTTCAAAGAACAATGCTATCTGACAAAGATGGAGGGACAGTTCTGAATTGTGCCCATATTTTGACAGTCCTCAGATCGTTCCCTTTTCACAGGCTCTTTCAAGTGTCAAATAACATCACTCCAGCAGTGAACCCTGCGATAATAAATATTTTCTACTGGGAATTATCAACTTGTTTCATAACACTCAGGGAGAAGTCAAAAGCTGCCTGTTTTCATTCAGTGCATGAATTCCACCTGGCAAGACTGACTGTGGCTCTGGAACATCTATGACTGAATGTACCATTTACGTGAAGCAAGTATTCTTAAGCACTAAGTTACTGTATCTACAGTTTGTAAGAAGAAAAACATGGTGTGGAACCTGCACCACTTCTTCTCCTTGCAGAGCCTCAATCTGTCTAGGTCTGCGCTGTCTGTCACTGTTCCCATGTCCCAGTTTGCCATAATCTCCATCTCCCCAGCTGAAGACTTCCCCACTTTCAGTTAAAGCCATGGAATGTCCATCAGATCCACAAGAGGTCACCAGCTGCGTTACAACAAAGCCTGTTTAAGAAAAATGAGAAAACAGTAAATAAAAAACAAACTATTGATATGCCTTTATCCAAGTGCCTCAGGGTAGTAAATTAAGTCTGGGAAAAGGCATGAACCAGGAATACACTTCTGTTATTATAGTAATTTCCTTATATTATTACTTTGAAGAAACTCTGCTTCTTCTCACATACAACCTACACTTCTGATCTGCTGTTACAATCTTAAGCAAATGTTTTTCCTCAGAGCTGTCTCCAAATGGTGGAATTTTAAGATGTTACTAATTACATAATAAGGAGAAATAACCATCTAGTTTATTTGTTCAATTTTCAATTAACAATTACAATATGTTAATGCCAAACTGTGGAAAAAGTATCAACAGAAATAATTACATTAACTATCGAAACGATGTCCACTATCAATCAGTTTAATCTTTTCAGAACAGTTTTACCTTGCAGTGCTGAAATGACTGTTAACACATGAAGATCATCCGAATTTCCTTGTCCCAGTCGCCCATAGCTCCCTTCTCCACAAGCCAAAACTGTGCCATTGGCTTGAATGACAAAAGTACAATTCTGACCACAAACAACCTAGTGAGAAAAATATACAGGAGTTTGTATGGTCTTTATTGTTTTAGATGCAGTAATCTGCATTATAATTACAGTGTACCATTTTATTTTTTCAACCATTACTTTCCTTTGTGATTCTATCAAGATCAAAGACTCCTTAGTCACAGTGTAAATATTTTCCTGACAACCCTATTAACATAAAGCATCATTTACAGCATGTTTAATGGACTTTAACCACCTCATTAGATCACAACACACATTAGATTAGACCTGAGGAAACATTTTTTCTCAGAAAGAGTGTTCAGGCACTGGAATGGCCTGCCTAGGGAGGTGGGTGAGGCACCATCCCTAGCACTGTTCAATAAGTGTTTAGATGAGGTGCTAAGGGATTTGATTTAGTAGTTCAGTGGGTAGGGATGGTGATAGGAGGATGGTTGGACTAGATGATCTTGTAGGTCCTTTCCAACCTTATGAACCTATGAAACTTGCTACTGGTTTCAACAAACCTTCTCCCAGTGAGAGAAAATATAATACACTCCTACCTGAGACTTTAGTTTTGATGTTTCTATCCTGAATGTCAATTTTATCTCAGAAAACAAAACAAATTATTAACTATGATAGAAAATACATGTTTTGAGTGTACTTAACAGTAAACTCAAACAATAAATAGAAGACATTCAGAGAGAGATTCTGACATTCAAACAATGCATAGTATAAATCAACAAAAACAAAAACATGTGACTGTCTTTAGGTGATCACCTGTTGAGCCTGAGAGAATGAAGGTGCTGCCACTGGTACCATGACATTTCTACCAGCTTCTGCTAATTGTCCGTGTCTTCCTGCTCCCCACAGATACACATCACATTTGCCTCCTAAGTGCCAATCCTGCGGTGTAGCAGGAAAGAATGCTTTAGAAAAAGAGTACTTTAAAAAGCTTGCTATACTAAGTAAATAAATAAATGAAATAAATATAATTTCCATTTTACTAACCTCTGGCTTTGATGTTGCCCAGGACATTATCTGTTCATCCATACCATTGATCCATTTACTGTTATCCTACACAGCAAAAAGTGTGGTTACCACATTCAGTTCAAAAGATGCACATTATTTTGCTGCTAAGTAATACCTATTCCCTCATTAACTAAGAACAATATAGACATTCAAAGTACTCCAGAAAAATACAAAGATAAGAGTGGATGTGTGCAAACTCAAATAGTTGATTTTCATCCACAGACAAAGCCTGCTTCCTCACTGCACCTACCAACGACACTGTTATTCATCACAGGCAAAGTATAAACAAAAGCAAATAAAATCAATTTTAAAGCTTTCTATTTATTGATAATAATTTATTGATCCAACATGATGACATATCAGCCAAAATAAAAGGTCATGAAGGCAATTAACATTAGTAAAGTAATTTTGTGTAGGAATGTGCCAAAAATTTACTTCAAAATTAGTGCAGTAGAGCTCTACATTTCTCGCTTCTGGAACTTAAGAAAATTACTGTGTTCTTTTTTTCCAGTATGCAACTGATTGGCACTTTACAGCAGTCTGTACTAGATAACTAAAAAATGAACTTACATTTATTGCTGGGACTTAAGTATAGAAATACATATGCCTACATAAACATACATTATAGAAATTTCCAGTTCAGAGATGCTGAACACGTCAGACCACATGCATAACACAAACATACTTCCTCCTTGAGGCCAGGCTGGACAAGGTCCTGGGCAGCGTGATTTAGTTAGTGGCAACCCCACCCATGACAGGGGGTTGGAACTGGATGATCTTTAAGGTCCCTCCCAAGCCAAGCCACTGTATAATTTTATGAATATAGCACATTTTACCATTAGGAGAGTAAGTTCATCCTCTGGAACAGGCTCCAGGTCTGGAACAGTAAAAGATTCTGGGAACTGTGCTCCCTTTGCCAAGGCTTCAGCAGCTTTTATGGTGGTTGAGAAACACTCCAGCCAGGCCCATTCTGTGGGACTCCAGGTTGAAGGATCAGGGAGGCAGTTCTGGTGATGAGGTGGTACTGGGGGATTACACAACAGCTGATCTAAGTGGAGGCCCACAGCGAGCGATGCCAAGCACTGCATATAAGGACTGTGAACAAGCTGGTCTCCACAAACAACATGAGGCTAAAGGTGAGGGGAAGGGGAAAGAAAAATGTTAGGAATATAAATTAATCAATCTGCAAGTAGGATTTCTACAAAGCCAGTCCTATAGACAAATACTTTCTTCCATACTTAATTAAAAGTTTTTCTAAAATTTTAATTATTCTCAAGAGATTGCTAATTCTCTAAGAGACTGCTAGTTTTGAGAATATTGAAAGACAATTGCAGACAAGATGCAGGAAATTCTTGGGGGGGTCTCAGTCCTGAAAGACTGCAACCAGATCACTGCAACAGTGATCCCAAGGGACAGGAATTTTAAGTCTTCTCATTAGCTCTTACCTTTTCGTAAGCATACTGTTCCTGAAGCATTATTGGCAAACGTTCCAAGAAAGCTCGCATGCAAGGAGCCATGTTTAATCCTAGAACTCCTTGCTGTTTCAGTGCAGTCCTACATGTTGCAAGGATGTGATTGGAAGATATCCACTCTGATGTACAGTTCACTACCAATACATCCTGTTGAACAGCAGACACAAGACATGTTAAAAATAAAAAAAATATGAATTAGGATTATTCAGATGCACTGATTTACCACCAACTATCTTGTTTTCTGTTCACTTTGGAAACTATCTGTACTGTCTCTGTTGATTAAGAGGTTGCTGAAAAACACTACAGAGTACCTCTTTCCATACTGTCACTTCTTCATCTGTTACTGTCAAGTTCTCAAGGCAGAATTATGATTACATATAGATATTCCATATACATTATGGAAGAATGAAAACGGACATCAACAAGCAGAGTTAACTTTTGTGCACAGCATAAACATAGTTAAGGGCTTGTTTTGTAACATGATCTTCAACATCAGAGTTAAATTCAGGAAAGATTTTCAAAGAATTTCAAAATACTTAGAACCAAATACAGCTCAGCTCTACTAACAGGAGTCATAACTTGTGCTACATTCATCCTTATTCACATAAAAAGTTGTCTTCTGCAACAACCAGCTGCTGTTTATTTTTTGTTTTTTAATCACTTGAGGAAGTGGGGGACTCATGCAGGCTTGTAAGTATAGCCATATAGCCACCTATCAAACTTCTGCTCAGATACCAGCAGTTCTGGACAAAGTAAACACTGAAATAACATTTGCTGCTCCTTAAAAAAATTCTGGTGTTGATGCTGGTTTGGATTAAATTATATTAGAGGTGTCTTATTTGTTGGGGAAAAAAAAATCTTCATGCTGCATAAATAAAAAGTCTATATCCTGTGTCTGTGGCCCATTTACAGTTGCAGCCAGTAAACAGAAATGCAGATGTAGCCAGTGTGTAGAATTCTTTGTAACCACCAATTCACAAGGATTCCCTCCTCCTTCACCACCCAGAATTTAACATAAGACATTAAAAAACAAATTAAAAAAGAATCTTTATAGGCTCAATTAGTAATTGGGAGTCAAAACAATGTACTGTGAAAATATAACAGTTGTATAGACTCAGTTATTCAAACTACTTTGTAAACAAATAAGCTTATATAATACAAGCTGATAAATAGAGATAGGCCCTGTCTCCATAGTTCCTCCCCCCTCCCCCACAAAAAAAGACAAATGGAATTGTCTTTTTATTAGATAATTCTTAACTGTGCAAGCAACTGTAGGATTACTTTAACACACAGCATCACCTTTGATCTGTTACAGCACGCAGCTACGCCAACTTCAGGTATCCATACAGCAGTCTGAATGGCTCCAGAACCTATCACAACACTCTGTAGTACAGAACCATCCTGAGGAAAGAAGTGTTCTGTATCAGCGTGTGTATACAGCTTTATTCTTCTATTTAAATACAAAGCACATTCCTAACGGATTACATTCTCCAAGCAGTTCAATAATTTCTTAAAAACTGAAACGTCTATGATAAAAGCAAAAGTCTATCTAGCACTTCCTTTGTACTATGGAGATAATATAAGAAATTATTCAGAATTGCTCAATACAAAGCACTTGGAAAAGTTCTTGTATAGCAAACCAGTGTTGCTCCCACCTCTAAAATGAGTGGCTGCTTCTGCAAAGCCTAACTACTAATATGACTAAGACTAAAAAGTGAATAAATCACAGAACCATGATCTATATAATACTTAACAACTAAGTGAAATGAGAATTTCAACTTTATTGAGCATAACATTTTTTTTCATGTTTGTAACACCCTGGAAAAAAAATGAAAAGTCTGATGCCTCAACCATTGGAGACAGCTACATAAAAATGCAATCCGAGATGACCTTACCCGCAAAGACCAAATATTCATGAGACCACCAAGTCCACCAGACACTAATGCCAGTCCATCAGGACTGAACGCTACAGTCCGAACAGGGGTAATGTGTCCTCTCAGTTGAAATACACACGTGGCTTCCACTGCTTTTCTGTATCCATCCTGAAAATTATATCATAGTTACAGAACACTGTGAACTTCATACAGAAAAATTAAGCTTCTATATTCTGTAAAACATACTGAACATTTGCAGAGACACACTAATTTCCATAAGACAATTAAAAAAATCCAAAATAATTGTCACATTATCATCTTTTCTCCACGTACAAAATGCCACCAACATTAAAAACTGTATTACAATCTGATGTAACACAGGTAAAACTTATGCTGACAATTTTATATAGATACAATTTTAATATCTTACCGAATTTTACTATAGATTTACCAGCTTAGAAAAAAACAGTTCAGAATATAATAGTTCAAAGTAAAATTCACTCCAACCTGTGATTTTTCAGTTTCTGTTCTGAAAACGCCTACGCACTTACAAATGCAACACAAATGCTTCTTTTTAGCAAATATCTTCTCTCAGGAAATTTGAGGTTTGAGTAACTTGTCCACATTGCCTCCTCCCCAATTTCAGAACCAGCAAAGAATTTCTTACATGCTATGTCTACTCCTCCTACCTGGGCACTTGTTTCTTGGTCCCACCATCCTTCTGAGTATGCTGAGCTGGTCTGCAGTGTGACTGCTACGTCCTGGGGAACAGTCCAGACACACACCAAACCATTGTGGCATCCTCTAAAATAAGTCAGGGTAAATCAGAAAAACAAAATAAAGGTATGAATACAAAATACTAACTGACTGAATGTCCCAAAAATATCAGACATTGCTACTTCCCTAGGAAACTACTGATCAGTTCATCTAAGTAGAAAGGCAGGTAACCAATGCTTAAATGCATTCCTCTTGTTCCATTCCCTGTCCTCCCACTCCTCACCCCACACCTTTTCAGTTTTCATATCATCATATTCTCATATAAAAGAAGTATTTTCAGGAAAACTTCAAGCACAGGTCTGCCATGTACAGGTCTTACAGCATAGAGAGAACAGCTGATAACATGACAAGAGCCATGCTTTTCATTTTCATTCCGGTGCGTTAAGAGTTCTCATGAAAACTGGTTTACTCAGTAAATGATACTTGAAAAAAACACAAAACTTTACTTTGCTCTTGTCATTAATGATCGAGAAAAAAATACAGTAAAGCTACAACAAACAAAAACACGACATACGTAGCTAGCAAAAGCTGTAACTTGGGACCTTTCCCTGGAAGAGCACACCATGCAATGCCATTCACAAAAGATGGATGGGGCAGTGAATGCAGACGTCTCCAAGACCCTCCCATGTATGCCCAGAGTTTCACCACTTCTTCTTTGGCACACGTCAGGAGAATCTTACCAGTTGGATCCCACTTCATACTAACAATTGTATCCTATTAATTAAATAAAAAATAAGAGTTGGTATGAAGAAACACAGAGTGACTAGAGACAATTCAATTGCTAGAGGTAATGTAACATTCCATTATCGATAACAAAGAGCATTCTATTCTCAAATCAATTTTACCAAGTAGAAATAATGACTCGCAAATATGAACTCATGATATCCTCAGATCTCTTGGTTTTCTTTCTGTTGAATAATTGCAGAATTTCCTTAGTGGTACTGACTTCATAGACCTATTAGGTAAAGGCCCAGATGAGGCTAACTGATATAGCACAGAAGGACAGGCCATAGTGGAATAGTGAAGTATAGTTTTATTATCACAGAATGCCCACTTCTGTGACCACAATGCTTCAAATACCAAGACCAATTCATGGAAGCACTCAAGATACTTCCATTAAACTTCCACTTTGGGAATTCTCTTACCCTAACAACTCATCAGTCAAATCAGTAGTGACTTTTTATTACAGACACTAAAGCAAAGGATCAAAACCTTTGTGGCTGCATATTCAGAAAAAGATTTTTGCTTTGCATGGTAATTTAAGCTTTACAAAAACACATGAAACAACACAATTATTAGAAGTGTTAGAGTAATAGGAGTGCTGTTAACAAATCAAGTCTTCTTAAACCCAAATACACCTTTAATACCCTTCCACTGCTGTATCTACACATTTTGTGACCTCTAATAACAAAAAGATTATAATTCTTACTCCTTGTATTAACTTTTAAATTCAGTGGACTGTTTCCTAAAACTCTATTGTGTTCAGCATATCAGAAATAGACAATCTGCACTCGACTTTATAAACAGCTTTCAAATACAGAACATAGCTTAAACAGATCCTTACCTGCAGAAGTTACAGATAAATTTTAAAATGACTAACTCTACCTTGTGCGCATCAACTAGAACGATTTCTCCTTTTTCAAGTGGTTCCTTTGTTCCTATTAGCAACTTCCCATCTGAATAGCCAACTGCAAATGGTTTATCTTCACTGAACCAGGCAAGGCATGTGACAGAAACTGTGACAGACAACACGAAACTTAATTAAACCAAACTGAACATCACTCCTGCCAGAAGTTTTTGACAGTGTGACTGCATAAAATATGAACTGTGTAGTAACTTCCCCCTCAACTTGAATTACTTGACATTT
Source organism: Cyrtonyx montezumae (assembly GCF_038088225.1). NCBI lineage: Eukaryota > Metazoa > Chordata > Aves > Galliformes > Odontophoridae > Cyrtonyx > Cyrtonyx montezumae. The sequence goes on from NW_027071903.1 coordinate 18,779,193, forward strand.
TTTTTTGTCTGAAAATTTTCTTCAACTTGTATAGTAAATAGAAAAGTGAATGCCACTGTAATCACAGCCACTGAGATCATTCTGTAATTTTTTTTTTTGCATTCTTCTTCGTTATATTACTTGGATATATACACTCTTGACATGGGGAGAAGAACTGCACTGGGCTGCTTCTACAAAAATCACTGAAAGCAACTTCAGCCTTTGTTAGCATGTTGTGCCTCCATTGATTCTTCCCCAAAAATTGCAGATTTCTAGAAGAAGCCACAGTCTTTGTGGAAAACCACACAAGGCTACCTAAGATGTGCTATCTGATGTCCTCTGCAACCAGAACTATAAGCAACAATGGCTGTAATTATGGAATTCAGATGATATTGTCTACAAACTATCTGCAAACAAAGGAATCACTGCAAAAATATATGTCCCCTTTTAATTCTTTTAAGCCATACAGCCAATGTAGCGAGATTAATGCAAATATTATAACCCCTACTAACCATCCCATACACGAGGGTGCTCCAAAAGTAATGCCTCCTATCTCATGTTGGCCTATGACATCAGATGTAAATGTTGGGAGGCATGGCAGTAGGGGGTGAGGCTTCTTGCCAGTACCCCATTACATTCTGTGACCGTGTGACAGATGGCAGCAGAGAGGCAGTCTCTGTCTGGAAAGTCTCCATCCGGAAAAAATGATGTCCATGGACACTCACTGATGCTTGCTCAATGTTTACAGAGACCCACCAGTGCATGTCAGCACAGTGGGGTGGTGAGTCTCAGCAGTAGCAATAGTGGGTCACCTCCACCTGTGCAGTTCTGTTTGGTTTTGTTTGTTTTTTTTTTACAATTGCAGCATGCAGGCTTTTGCTCACTGCTGCTGAAAATGCACAGCTAACAGTGGTGACCACACTGAAAATATGTTGAAAAAGAGTGTTCTCAAGCTGACAAGTTGCTCTATCAAACAGTGTTATGGTATTATTTCTATCTACTGTAGTTTCCATGGGAATAAATAGAAGGCATCACTTTCAGAGTAACCTGTGTATATCGCTTTTTCTTTATAGTGGCAAGGAATCTCAAGATTTGACTAGAGCACTACTAATTTTCATCTCTACTTAAATACTGATACAGTCACCTACCATCCTTTCTGTAGCAGTGTTCCAGTTCTATCCGATGCATGGTTGAAATATCCACAACTTCAATGAGTCCAAGTGATCCATCCATACGACCAATTAACAATAATTCTCCCTTCCATGCTGCAGCAGGCCCTTCTTCTGGCCAAGCTAATGCAGATACCCAGTGAGGCTGAAGATCTAACAATCCTTTTCCTCCTAGGAGCCCCCCCAAAATAGTTAAATAATTAAAAATAATTTTGAAATATTTAAAGTATTAAATTTAATTATTTAAAATTATGTCATCTTCATAAAGAAAACAGTACAATAGAAACACCTTCCACAGGAAATTACAGGAAGACTCTATAGTCTAGAGCTAGCACATACTAAAGTTCACTTAAGTTATGAGACTATAAAGCAGTGGACCATTAACCTACACAAAACGTAGCTAACAGATCTCAATGTTCAGACAAGTTGAACAGTTTTATTACAGGAGAAAGCTAAGTTCTTCAGTTCTCAGATCACTCAATCTTCTTGCAGACTGTCTATTAACATGGACAGTTTAATCACTGATTTTCTTAAGTTCAAAACTAGAGAAAGATGTTTCATGGATTACAAGTGACAAAACAACTAGCAATTTTCCCAAAGTTTTAGAATTATGGTGGATTAGTTTAAAACAGCACAAATGTCAGGACAGATGTTAGAAAACCGTTTAAAGACACTTGCAAACTGAATCAACAAATTAAGAAGGGCCCTTCTGGATCAGGATCAGACCTCCCTAACACAATGCAATTTCTCTAACACATCCTAAACGTATTTCTTTTCCAGTTGTCACTCCTCTTTAGAAACTATTTGATATCACAAACATTTGAATGCCAGAATCTTTCTTGCAGTTATATTCATGGCCTGTTTATTTCCATTTCTTCTTGTGTCAATAATATCCATTTGTTCACACAGCTGCTTTTGCTCCATGGGTTTCTCCTAGAGCTTACCTTCCTAATGCATCAATTTATAATCTTATTCCTCCCAGACTCTTGTTCAACTAAATAAACCAGTCTCACACACTTTAGTCTCAAAAGGTCTTCCATCTCACTGAACACTACCATCAACCATGCCTGAATCTGTTTCAGTCAATTTTGGCATTCTCCCTTCCTTTTGAAGAAGTTAAGTCTTGTGGACTGAGGAAATACCCTATTTGCAAACAAAAATCACAAGAAGCAATCAAGTCTTAAACCTAAACAAGAATTTGTACATGGTACTCAGTTTTCTAACCATTTAATTTTAAGGCACGCATCAATTTGTGGTTAGTGCCTTTATCTAATTAAAAAGATTGACAAGGTAATGGCAGATACTGAACTGGATAGAAAATTCAAATATTAAACTGGAGAGAAAATTCAAATACTTAGGTAAACAAACATTCAGTAACTTAGCAGCTTTATTTAGAAATGCATTTTTCTATGTTCACAGGTAGTCAGAGCATACCATTGACTTGCCATATGTTCACCATCTTTTCTGTAGCTCCAGCCAGATACTTGCCACTGATGCTCCAACAGATAAGAGACAAACTAAGGTCACTGGGTGACCCCAGACTTTCTTCAGAATCACCCTCTCTGTAACAGTACAAAATAACATACTTAAAGGGCATTTCCTTTAGGCAGACAGGAAAACAGAGAATTCATGAAATATTCAAATTAAAATCCAAAGTCTTTCTGCCATTGCTATAGGTTTACACAATAAATGTATTCTTTTCTGCTCATAGCCCTACATTCGATTTAAAGCAACACCAAATTACAAAATGCGCAGCATCAAACAAATTGCTAAGAAATCACTGTGACACCACCTTCTAGTTCTCTACTGTGTCTTTATTCCCCTGAGTTAACTCACATAAGCAATACTATGGAATCAGATTTTTTCCTTCCTTCCTTTTTGGACACATCGAAATTACAGGAAGTGCTTCCCAGACAACCTCATGAAGGAGCAGCAGGAACTCTAAGTTCCTGAAGCCCAGAAACCACAAATTCCTATTTTTTCCCCCCACACTTGGCTGAAATCACTACATTCATAATTATCATGTTATATAAACTTTTCAGCAGAATCCTCTAAATGAATATTTCATCTTTTTTTCCCTCTCATGTATGTATTACTCCTTCAGAGTAATTATTTTAATAATTTTGCCTAATAATGAATGATTAAGAATATTTTTAACAGTTCTAATGTAACCTCCTTATCCTGACTCTGATGAGCATGATATTCACGTTCTGTTTTCAGTTTTCTCTTACACTGCCTGCCATAAATGCAGAACCAATCCCAGGAAAAAAAAATATAGATGAAAGAACGCCTGTACAGAAAAAATTGCAGGATCGGCTCTTTTCATTACCTTGAACAATTGCAACTTAAATATCTGACACTTATAAAGAACTGACTTACAATTTGTTGAGCACACACGTTTGTTGCAATGAGTACTGCTTCTTGGTAACATTCCACACTCTTATGGTGCCATCATTTCCACTTGTTGCCAGAAGCCCCTTTTTATTGCACCAAACACATGTCATGACCTACAAACATTAAAGGAGATCAAGGCAAAATTGGAATTTAAATCCGAAGCTCAGGTTACTTTGTTCTCCAATAACAATGCAAGCTTAAATCACCAGAATGGAGCGTAGCCTACATTACTGAAATACACAATATGCTCTTCCATGTTTACAATAGTGTACAGTGTTAAGTATTTTTTGAGGATGCTGCACTTCATTCAGACCCATGCTCCACGGGGCCACTACTGCACAGAGTACCAGAAAAGGATGTTACTGACTATAACAGAAAAAATACTACAAATTAAGTCCTAGTCCAAGAAAAGACTGATGATTTCACTGACTTAATGCACTGTGAGAAGAGTTTCACATCTCCTTTTTTAGAAGAATCCTCAAAGAAGGTATGCACTTCTCTGTATCAGAGATACCTTCCAGCAACAGTGCATTTTAGCACCAAAACATAACGTTTTGTGGGAAACATCTCAGTCATTTGTAAAGCAATCATTTTTTATATTTTTCCTTCTGTATTCTACAGTAGAAAGGAGAGCATTAAAATTCATGCCATTTTGGGAGAAATCATGCTTACCTGTTTCTGGTGAGCTTCCAGTTTTATGAAGGAACACTTTCGTAAGTCTCCCCCCATATCAGCGAGGGTCTGAGGAATAGTTTGATTATCTCGATCGTGAGCTGCAAGAGTTCGCACCAGCTGCTGGGCAGCCCACTGCCTATGTTGTGAAGATAACCTTGAAGAAAGGCAGCAGGCTGCTAGTGCATTAGCCAGCTCCAGAGGGCCTACAGCAGAAGGATCATAGGAAGGATGGGCATACAAATGGGCAATTAAACCTGCTTAAACAAAACAATGAGATGATGCCTAGATGAGTACCAAACAGAAGTACACAATGAACACAGCATTAGCCATAATTTCCAGAAAAAAAAAAGGAAAAGATTAACAACGTTTTTAACAACATTCTTAAAAAATGCTTAACTACTAGGAAAAAAACCTCTTCTGATACCAAGAGAAAACAGCCCCCTTTAAAATTTTACAAAAATAACCAAAACACCTTAACAAGAGAATTATGAATATTCTTATTCTTACCACATAGAAAACGGTTATTCAAAGAGCAAGTGCTGTCTAAAGAGCAAAATGCCTCCTCTGAGATAAGCTGCCCTAAGGATGCCCTTCCCTCCCCTGAACAGTTTGGTGTGGAAGCACAGCAGTAGCATCTTGGTTCCCTGACCTCTGAACAGCACAGTTAACAGAATTTTGTGCACCAGAGACAGAAGTACTCAGGTATCAGGAATCAACTGCTATTCCCCTTAATTTCATTATGGGGCCCAACTGGGGCTGAACACCACGCCTGTATGGCTTTGAATACACACAAATGTTTAGATTTCTTTTAAAGTGAGACAAGATGTAGTTATGTAATAAATCCATATTTATAAGTAATTCATGTCCTATACTATAACACTTCATAAATTAAGGGTTTTTTTTGAGAGCAAATTTATGTACAGATTATTCTAGCATCTTTCCTTAAATAGAAATGAAAGATTGAAGATTTTATAATTAAGTGATTAAAATAAATAAAAGCCTTCTCATACCTTTCTTTTCAAATTCTGCTTTATCGTAATTTGGCCTCAGTTTGGCCCCTTTGTCTGCCAGCAGTGCTACAAGTGCCTGAGTAACCACAAAATTTGGAGAAGTTACGAGTTTGTTTTCTTCAGCAATTCCTCTTAAAAAGCTTGGCAAAAATTTTCGTTGAATTGGATCATCAACAGTTGTCAAGTTTACACCGGTTGCTGCAGAAATCAAATTCTAAAAATAAAGAATTAAATAAAATAAATAACTAGAACAAAAAATAACAATTTAGAAGAACAATTTTATTTGAAGAAAAAAAATATCAGAGTTTAAAGCCTGACAATTTTTTTGGGAGAAATTCTTAGCTCCCAAACAATGTTGTTTTAACAGGCAAACATGACAACATGGAATTTGAGTCTTCTGCCCTGAGGACTGAATATCTGGTCTTAGTAGAACCAGCCACTCAGATCCAGAGATCAATCAATTAATCAATACACAGGCTCAAGTAACCACATATATCAGCAAAAACTAAAGAGCTTCTAGGAGAACTTTTAATGAACTGTTTGCACCTGGGTGTAGGATGAAAAGCAGCAATCAAGTTCAGTATTCCATCCAAAAACTTGTATTAATCCATGATTATATTTCAAACTCAGAAGAACAAAATAATTAATTACTTTGATTGCATGTAAGTGTCTTCATATATATGAAACATCACTGCATTTCCACAGCTGTACATCATCTCTAAATACAGTCTATGTTCCACAACTGACTCAGTTAAAGAGTCAGAGAGGGCAGTCTCACAGTTCAGAAGAAAAAAGCACAACTTATGAACAAGGACAAAAGGGATCGCTTAACCTCATGTAGTAGTAGTTCAATATGCATAACATACCTGTGTACATAACTGCACCAGAAGTTTAGCAGCACTAGGAGTGTTTGATGCCAAACAGCCCACTGCCGTACTCAGGTAGGCAAGACATGATATAGGCTTGCTTGTTTTGCTGTGAATTCCTCTAGATCGCTCTGCTGAAGTTGACACAGTGCATGGACTTGTGGAGAGTCCTGCTCTCCCTGCTGCAGCGAGGCACATTAAACGAACCAAAGTTCTGATATCTGTTAATCCCAAGGATTCAAGACCAGCTGCCAGGCTACAACTGGAACCACTGTCAAAAATGAACAGAAATGCTCTTGGTTTTGCTAGTATATTAATAAATAAAAGTGGACAAAACTATTCCCAAATCATTAGTGAAATCTGCCTGCTTGGTTAGCAGAGTAGTATTACCATTCAGGAGAAAGGAGAAGAGACAGAAACAAAGCTGTATCCCCCTCCACTCCATTTAAGTTGAGGGCACAGATTAAAAAAATAAAATTAAATTAAAGCCTTGTCCTAGCAAAAATACCTAAGTTTAGCTGGAATTGCTCAGAAACAACAGGTACAGATAATTCATGTTTAGAATTATGCAATGGCAATATGCATGTCAGATTTATGTGACTCCTTCACATCCTCATATTCCATCAAATCCTGCACTATGTCCTCTTTCTTGCAACGTTTACCTTTTATTTCTAATTCTTGTATTTAACAAAAGCCAACTGGCAAGTAGAGAATCATTACGTTTCAAGTGGCTGATGCTACTGGAGTCTGTTCTCCGTATAAGACACAGAAGGCTCTTTCAAAAAGTTTGAAGACAGGGTGCAAAGGAACAAAATCAACAGAATTTTCTCTTAATAATATGAATTAAGTACATAAAATGAGCATCACTTCCCCAGATAAACTGTAAAAGTGCATCTACAGCAAGCATTGCTACATAACCAGACTCAAATGAAAAACAGCGTTGCTAAGAATGCCACAAACCTGACAGACAAAAGCGAGAGTGCTCTCATAACCATAGTTCTTGCAAGGAGGACTTGTGCAGCAGCTGTCACTCTTCTCAAGGCCATAACACGGTCATGTGGATTTACCAGGGCAGCTGCTTGCTCTCCTAAGGTTATCCTGCCAGAAGAGCTTTTTTCTATAGAGCCATGACAACCTTGGAAATAACAATTTGTGTTAGTGTTAGAAGAACAGAACAACATACCATAATAAGCACAGATGCAGATCCAGCATAGGTTTCTTTAAAAAAAGCTTCAGTTTTCAGCATATCAGAAATATAGAAAGTGATAATGACTGAGTGGAAAATACACTTCTACAATAATATGTAATTATTTCTTATTTCCAAAGGTAGGTAAGTAACCATTTGACATTACTGACATTAATGCTAACTCCTCTACTTCCTTTGCACATTTCAAGGAGTCTACAAAGTTAAATATAGATCCTGAACTTCAGTATGATGATCACTAAATTAAATCCATGAATCTGAGTTGTGGATGTTTGTAACATCCAAACACACTACTGGCATTCACTGTAAAACTTCGGTCACGGTTTCATTAGTAAACCAAAGCTTCAAGTCCGTCAACAAAAATATCACGTGCACCTCACCACCTTTTATAATAAAATTTACAGTCTGTCCCAAAGGGGACGTATCTGTTTTGTAAATTAAATGTGTATCAAATTCACCTATTTGCATCAACGTTTCTTCCATGCTGTTGGTGGCTGTCACCATTGCAACGGATGCACCTAGAGGGTCACTGTCAGGGAACTGCACAGGTTCAGGTACAATTCGTCGATCATTTAACCCAAGAGGTCCAGCCAGTAATTCAAACTCTTCTTCTCCAGTCAGCTTTTCATCTTCATCTACATCTAACATATCCCAGTCTTCTAGAATTGGAGAAATACAATGACATATAGCTACAAAATCTGAAAGTAGTAAATAATGTTAGCGCATTTTAAAAGATCAACATGAGGTATAAAATACCAATTGCAATCCACAACTTAGTAGCCTTGACTCTCATCTTCAAAGCAAATTAGAAAAACAAAATCCCCGTTGTGTCCCTCTTCACTAAATCTAGCCTTTATTTCTGCCACACAGAAATTTCATAGAAGATTTCTCTAAGGCATCAATCTATCTGTCTTTTGAAACGCAGAAACAAGAGGTTACTGCATCTAACAAAAAGACAATTCTAAAACCTGGAAGACATTAAGAAGTGTGGACATACAGTAAATGCTTTAAATCAAAACAGCAGACAGATATTCCAAAGAACCAAATAGTAAAGATAGATATCTCAAAAGCTTTTATCTAATGGAAACAAAGAAACAAACAAATAATAAAACAAAAAACAACAAATATCAAAACAAAGAAAACAAAACAAAACCAACAAAAGTTGCCCCTTAAGTTCAGGAACACTCATTTACATTTAAATCTACAAATGTGGCAACTCATATAACTGTGATCATACAAGCTACAAAAGGCCCAGATTCACACTATGACCTGAGAAATATTTTGTACAGTCATTAGAAATAATCAGTTCAGGTGTGACAGACACTGTTGAGTCACTCCCAGCTAATAACAAAGTAGAAGGAAGAGCAAGCCTAAGGCCAAAATTTCCAGAGTCTAACTTATGCTAATTAACCTCTCCTAAAAAGGCAGCTGAAGAATGCATTTGAATGTTAGACTTCATATGTAGATCTGGATATAATATCAACCTACAACACCTCATTCACCAGACTTAACTACAAGCCAGCAGATGAAATCCAAGGGAATTATGTCACTGACTTATTTCCACCTGAAATTAAAAACAACAATGAAAGTGCTAAATCTAGTCTGAAGATGTCTTCAAGTAGAGTTTCACTACATGTTTATTTACAACTGCGGAGAAAGAAAAGTACACTTTAGAAGTATTCAGTACCTTCAAGAATTGGAAAAACCTACCTTCATAGACACTGTCTTGTTTACCTATTAAATCAGGAGCCTGGCCTTTGTACCTGTATGAAAAAAAGAACGAAGAAAACAACTAAATGGCTTCAATCATTTATACATACGCATACCAGTTTTAAACTTGGTTTACTCTAAGGTTACTTTACTGTTATGTCAGTATATATATGACTTCTGGAATTAGCGAGATAAATTAATAACGTATTTTGCAGTATGAATGTGGAAAAAATCCATAAAAATAATGGCATATTCAGAAAAAAAGCTTTTCAAAAACAACAGGAAACAAGATTCCAAGAAATAATTCCTTTTAAGGAAGACAGACAATCATTTCAAGCTGCAGTCAAAATGAAGACAATAGTTCTACTATAAATTTTTATTTCTTCATTCAATCTCTTAAAATTCACACTCTAATAAACACTTTTAAGTTGTTTTTTTTTTTTTCTTCAAATACAGTGTTCCGCTGTCTTTTATTTCTGTACCTTTCTGAAGTTGATGTTTTAGATTTACTCTTCAGGGCTAAGTATTTCTCTCTGCAGACGCCACACAATAAATAGTAAGGATTTCCGCTTCCACATTCACCACCAAACCATCCATCCACATAGGAACCATTGCTACGATAGCCCTGACGGTTGGCACTACGCCCGCAGCCTGGATGGTTTCTTTTCATGTGTTGATTGAAGCTGACAACACTTGACTCACACAGTTCACAAACCACTACTTCTTCTCTGTCTTCAGATTCACAAACATGCTGTATAATAAGATTCTCACGTCACTTACAGAGAAAAAATATCATCATATTAGATATTAATTAGGTGCCAATATTGTTAAGTGGACGTTTCTACCCATTTCTACTACACAAAGTAGGATTTGTATAGTTAACTTGCACAAGGGCAAGGCAGAAATAGACAACCAGATAATCTCAGAGAAGAAAAAACATTGGGATGTAAAGTTTAAAGGGATTAAATTTTCCTATTTCATTTCAGATTTAACTAAAACAAATCTTGACAGTTGTATTTTTTACACACGACTTCGCTAGTTTACATTTAATACTGTCATTATCTTGTTCTTTTCAGAACATGAATGAGACTAGATTATTAAAGAAGAAAGAATCCATTGTTTCTAGACAATTAGCCTTCACATTTACTGCATTTACTGCAAAAGAATAATCTGTGTCAATACATTCTGTGATGTTGTCTGAATGTACAGTAGGCTATAAACCAACTGAATGAGGACTGTCTGTAGATCCTCTTCAGAGGCCAACATACACATGACACGACTAAATTAAGAGGGTAAAATTGATTTAAGTGCCAATTATGTTGTTAAAGATTAGATTTATTATTTCTATTGATATTATTATTTAAATAGAACAAAATTTCACTGCCAAACAATCTGGCCTAACTTGCTTTCTAAGTACTATTATCCAAACAAACACACTGGTTCTGTTGTCACCTTTCAGGGAAGAGTGTAGAAAAACTACATACACGAAGCATAGCAGAGTAGGAAACACAAGAAAGCAATGTTCTTCATCTAAAAGTGAAGCTATAAAACACAATGTTTTAGCATTGCTGGCTTTTAGTAAGATATTTCAAACTGAGATATAAACTTATGCATGTTACTTTATATTAAGAAATGCAAACATGCAAAAAGCAGTAAGTTAAAGCAGCCCCCGCTGCAGTCACACACACCCAGGTAGGCCAATCCAATACCTCTGGGATCCACATTCCCAGAATATCATTATCACTAGCCAGGTCTTGACCAAACATAGCTTCCATTGCTTCATCGTCAAGGTCAATTTCCAACTCCTCATCCAAGTTGAAGTCATAAAGAGCCCCTGGATCTTGCTGCAAAGATATCCCTTCTCTTCGACTCTGATTTCTGTGGGCCTGTACAGAGCGGTATAATCCCGCTCAAGTGAAAAAGAAAACAGCACTTTTATTTTGCATATAATAAGCATAAATCCACTTTCAGCTATCTTTTTCCTTGTTTTTCAGTTCAGATAACCATGATTTTCTCATTTACCACAAAAAGCAATCTGAAGATACATGGATACACATTTGCAAAGGAGACTTGTGTTAACTTTTATGCTAGGTACCAAAACCCATCCTCTTCATTTACTGGATAAGCAAAAACCCAGAAGTCTTTTCAGAACACTTACCAGCACGTGCCAGCAGTGTTCGGGCAGCTAAATCAAACTTGTGTCTTCTTGTTACAGATGACCGACTTCTAGAAGGAGGTCCACTTGCAGAAGCTGCATTGTCTGCATGATCCATATTATCAGGGCTACAAGAATTTGTAATCAGCAGGTGAATGAAAAAAAAGTTTTAAATAGTTGCATACAGTAGCTAGGGAAAACGTATTAGAATTGTATTTTGGGGAGGAATCCTTTCTTTTACAGAAGGGAAAAAATAAAAGATAATTTGGATTTTAAGAACTTTCTTTTCCTCTACAGCACATACCAACTGTCTTTCTAACCATGAGATTCACTTCAAAAAGTGAGATGCAGCAATGCCTTCCAAAACCATTAGAAGAACCATTTTATGTTGTACTAAGTACAGGCTAACCTTGGTTTCTTTATCTTCTTTGTTAAAGAAATAAAATCAACACTTCTGTCCCCAGATCAGTCGTTCCCTCTTTCACTCAGCAAGTGAGTCACAGTTATTAGTTTATTTTTCTCACCTGACATCTGTGAGTTCTCTGTAAAATAACATTTTAACCAGGGTAATTAATTAAGGAAACCTAGAAATGTGCTCAGGATCAAGGAACCTGAACAAAAGCACTCTCAAAATACACACTGCAATTCTCACCCCCCTTGTTAGCAAAAAGCTGGTATGACCTGCAGCATGTGTCACTTAACAACATTATAAAATATTAAGTAAAATCATTCTTTCTATATTAATATATAGTTCAGATCTAAGCTTGTGAATAAGGCCAAGAATGTATATCTCAGGTAATTTCTCTGGACAAAACAAGAATTTCTTTAAAAGGAAAAATGTAGGAAGGTAAGTGTTCATGAGTATACAGAAGAAAACAAAAACAAACTACCAAACAAAGTACCCTACGCCCCAATGAACTTCTGCTCTATTACTACTTCTCTCACTGGTAAAACAGAAGCTCTCAATCTTCATTTCCTTTGTTCATTCTTTCTCTTTTTTTGAGTAAGGATGTTCAATTACATTCTTCTCCACTTGTATGAAGCCATAGTATAGGAAAGTAAACACATAAGACTAATTTAATTGCATCTTTGCTTTTGCTAATGTGACACAATTCAGAAATGGCAAGACAGTGTTTCTCATCAGTAACAATGAACATGCCAGACTTCCAATTTCAGCAAGATATGTAGTTTTCCTCTAATACCTTGACATCTTACCTTTCACTAAAGCCTTCTTCCATTTCAGTGGCATCAGCTGAAGGGATATCTCCTGGTGACTGCAAATAACAATGATCACCAGATTTTCCACCACTTCCAGAAACTACTGCCCCATGTCGTGCATCTGCAGTCACATCTGGCTGGGGTTCTTCATCATCCTCATTTCCAGGGTGCTCTATCATCCACATAGCAAGCACTGTGATGTTCTGTGCATCTGCTTCTCCTCTGGCACCTGAAAGCAGGAAGAGCACTCTTTTAAATTGTATTATACTGTATTTACAATATATATTGTATATATATTAATTGTATTAAATCACCTATGGTGAAAAATCCATTTTTTTCTCCCAAGTACTTACAGAATTGAAAAACAAAAATATGAAATACGATTTTTTCCAGTGTAATATTTATGTAATTTTTCAGTTTCAATAGATGGAAGTTACTGATTACCTGTGGCTTCCATAGCTTTTGCAATCTGCCTGAGGGAGAATCCCATTTCTAACAATGGAACAGCAATAGCAGGAGGAGGAGGAGATGTTGAAAGTCGGCTGCTTGGATCAGACAAAGCTTAAAAGACAGAAGAAAAACAGGTCTTTATTTTTTTCCACTTCAGCAAATCTCATTCTGATTTGGCAAAGATTGTTATCTTCAGATAAGGGAGCAATCACCTTAACAACTTTCCTCTCTGTTACTTTCCAATTTATGGTAAGATAGAATGAAATCAGACAGTGTTTATTCTTACTAGTAACATTTATATTATGTTGGCCTCTCATAGCATTTTAGGAACAATTTCTTTTAAGTATTTGTAAGCAGTTTATTTCTATTTAAATTTCTATCAAATTAGATAATTTTGTTTACATGTAGGTAGACTAGATAAAAGTTACCCTTGCCTGAAACATCAAGATTCCAAAATGCTGTGAGGATTTCACACATTCACACAAATACACATTCCTTTTAATGCCCAGAAAGAAATCTCTACTAAATTGCTGGTGTATATCTGAAAATCAGTTTGCAGATTATGGATACTTTTCTGTTCAAAGTGACTCTTGAGTCTCTAAAAATATCAATTACTATTCAAAAAGTTTTACAGAAAATACGATTTCCTCTGATCAACAAAGACACTAAGAAAACTGACAAACACTGCTGTAAACACTGTATAATGATCCAGAAGCAAGTCAACTCATCAAAAATTGAGAGATGAAAACCGAGCACACAAACTGCTAAGCTACAACAGCAGAAAGAGCTGAACTATAGCACAGATGTAAGAGAAAGAATAAGAGGCAGACCTTGTTTTCTCAACACTAAATAATGAAATTGAAGAATTTACTTTAACTCAGTCTATTGTATACATTCAAATATACATAGGTCTCTGAAAGTAATGACTCCTATTTATTTCCACAGAATCTTAGATACAAAGAGCACAATAAAATCTGCATGGCCATCTGGAACATGGTCTTCTTTCATGCCATTATCACTACTGCTGAAATGCATCTTCCACTGCCTCACTGTGCTCACATCCACTGTTCGGTCTCCATAAACATTTAGCAAGAGTTGATGAATTGTCAGTGGGTGCCAATTTTTTCTCTGTGGAGTTCAACTCCTTACATTTGCTTCACACCCACTTCCACGTCAGGCACCACCTCTGTCAGACTGCATCACAACAAAATGTAGTGGAATATCGGTGGGAAGGTTCAGCCACCTCTACTGCCATAACACCAACATCCACCTCCAACACCATGGACAAACATAATAAAATAGAAGGCATTACTATCGAAGCAGCCCTTGCAAAACACAACATATGCTTTGGATCACAAGACAGTTCTTTAGAGGTTTGAGATTCTCACTCAACAGTTTGTTCAATTCTCCTGTTACTGCATTCTCTATGCACACTGAAATTGAACAGATCTCTGTTTTAAGTAGCAACGTGCACACCGTAGCACGGTCCTACCTATGAATAGAAGATTTCCATTACCTTTATGATTCCAGGGAGTCCCAAAAATGTCTTAAAAACTACACAGAACTCATGTGAGTTTACAATTGTCTGTATTTCTGTCTGTATTGACTACAAGCATACCTGTACGATTTGTAGGCCTTGCAGACTGGGAATCAGGAGAAGTCAAACTTTGCCTCCTTCCAACTTCATCTGAAGGAGATGTTGGTAAAGAAGATATTGGAGGAGTCTGAGCACGTCGTGCTGGGAGTACAGTTGTAGTAGGATAACTGGAGAACATTTGCCTTCAGAAAAAAACAACATACTTATGTGGAAAAGAGTTACCCTGTTAAAGGTCCAACACAAAAAATACATCAAATTAGAGCAGAGCTTGCCAAGCAAACTTGAAAGCAACTACTTAACTATTAATTAAAGAATGTCACTGACTTGTACTATAAACTGTATCAAATAAAAATGAAACTGAAGGAGAACAGAAGAAAGGTATTTTCTCCTGCTCAGAAATTTTGTAGAAACTCATTCATTTTGTAGAAATGAATGCCCTCAAAGTAAAATAACAAACTGAACTTTGTGTTTTGTGGAGGCAGCTCTTAACAGCAAATAAAAACAGTAATGTTTTCAAAACCTCAGCGAGCTAATGACATATGTGATAGGTAAGTAAGAAAACATTTTACCTAAGAAGACTGAGAGGCATAACACCAGGAGATTCAGAAGCAGGAACAGTTTCAGTATCAGTTACTGGAGTAGTAGCAGTGGTAGTATCCTCCAGAGAGCTGCTCATGAAAGATGTTGTGCTAGAAGCAGAAGGGCTGGTTGTAACTGGTGTTTGGGCTTGCTGAGATTGATCGCCTTCTTCCACTTGCTGGTCTACTTCTGCAACGGAAAACAGTGCAGGAACATTAATTAAACTTAACAGAGTAAAACAGTATTTGGGACTAAACTTTCAAAAAAAACCCAACAAACTCCCCTAATAAAGAAGTGTGCAGAAACTCAAACCACACAAATACTCAAGGACAAACAAATTGGTCTCTTGTCATACTGACAACAAGGCGAAGAGCAAGCCAAACTTTCTAGATCTTAACAGAAACCGTTTACTCGGTTAGAGGTTAGAACTTACGATACTTCTTGCTCTAACATTTAGGATTATTATGTTAGGTAAAAGGGTTGATCAATTACAAAGCTGCTTTTAACCTCCCAGCTTACGTAACAGATTTTTCAAGACTTTTTTATTTGATTTCTAAGAAATTCATAAGACAGTAAAGAAGCAGACAGCACATGCATTATCTTCAATATTCTAGATAATTTAAAAAATACTTCAGATATTTTCTTTTTCAACTGATTTAAATAATTTTCCCAAAGAGTCAGTCTGCAATACGCATCTTTTTCAAGATGAACAGGAAAGATATGTGCTCTCTCTTCAACTTCTGCTAGTTCAATGCCAAATATCTCCGGAAAATAAACACACAAAGCAAAACCCAGAACCGATTCACAGATTCTCATGAAGAGAAACATCTGTTAACATGACTGCATACAATCACCTTTCACAACAGTGAACTCTGCCATAGCTGTGTGATACACGACTCCTTCCAATATATATATATATATAGAACTGCTCAATTTTCAAAAGAAGAAAGAAAAATTAAGTAGCCATACATTTTGTTGACTTGCATTCACTTTTTATCAAAATAAGGAATTGGAGAAAAGGTTAAAAATAAATAAATCAGTGCTGTATCTAAAGGTCTCATAGAACTTCTCCGTCCAATTGAGATTCCTCCAAATTACAGCCACTACAAATTTACAAGACTGTGTCATTTTTATTGTTGTCATTCCTAACAAATTGAATACAAATACACAACAGTTTAACACTGCACTTGAATACTTTTGATGACGTACCTTGTTTAAGTCTGCCACCAAACTGATCCTCCAGCAATCCGTGAACCACTAATTTGTAGATCATGGCCTGTGCTCGTTCCAGATCTGCCAGTCCTAATGCCCTTTTAATAGGGGAGCGCATGACCGCTCGCTTCACCATGTGTCGCATCAGGAACTGCAAGGCAGCACGCATTTCCACATCTTCATGAACAACTGGAGAACTGGCACAGTCAGAGTTGTGACCGTTTTCTGCCAGGACTTTTGGTATTAACAGTAGTTCAGCGTATTTACTACAACTAAGAAGAACACTAAGTGACTTCATAGCACCAAGATAAAGGTACGACAGCTGTACAGCTCTGATTTCTGACTGAACTATATCATGATTTCTTGGAGAATGCTCATGATTCTTTTTTCTTCCTTCAGCAGGTTGGTGTTGGGATTCCATCCCTAGCGTTGATGGTTCTAGAGAAAAGGATGCAATTTCATTTTCCAATTTAGAGCTTGCAGAACTATGTCCTTTGTTCTCATCGGCACTTTGTGCTGATCGTGTATCTGCTCCAGCATCACCCTCCATTTTCTGGTCCACTTCCCCTTTATCTTCAGACTCGTGTCTGTGTTTTTTCTCATGTCTCTTGGTGCTTTGTTTTCCCATATCTTCATGAATACCAGTCAGATAGGTAAGGTCCAGCAACACAGTAGCTGTCAGCCCACGAAATCTTGCAACATCAAAAGGCAGCGGTTCGCAGGGCTCCAGATTATACAACGGAGTATCACTAGGCGACCAAAAAGTTGGGAAGCTTTAATAAAGATCAGAATGACACAGGAAAAAGCAAGTGAGGGAGAGACAGGAGGAAAGTACAGGAAATAATGTAGGCAAAGTAAGATGTAAAATACGTTTAATGAAATAAATGAACCAATTCTAAAAATTAAATGTAAACAGGGAAAATGAGGTTATGATCAGAAAACGGGGAGATATGATATCAGAGCAAAGGCAACAAAAGCATGCACAGGTTTTCAATAACATTAAAATCCAGAAGCATCACAGAAGCTATCAGTTAATGCTGACAGAGAATTCTTCTGTATTACTTTGAAATACAAAACAGACTAAGATAATTTACCTTAAGCCAAATTTTATTGTCACACCCAAGCTGATTTGTGACAAGGAATAGAAGCTTACATATAAAACACTGATTTCTTCTTAAGCATTAAGTTTTGATTGATTGCACACTGACTGACTGCACATTTCTTTTCAAATTGCTGGAAGGAGCACACAGCTGATAGCTTATGATAATTCTGTCTCTATGTCAACACAGACTCCCTAGAGAGGACAGTGACTTTCCAAAACATAGGTCAGGAAACCCAGCAAACAGGTAACAGATGCCTA
The DNA here is from genome assembly GCF_038088225.1 of Cyrtonyx montezumae. Taxonomy (NCBI): domain Eukaryota; kingdom Metazoa; phylum Chordata; class Aves; order Galliformes; family Odontophoridae; genus Cyrtonyx; species Cyrtonyx montezumae. Next base: position 18,796,771 of record NW_027071903.1, read on the forward strand.
CTTATCTGCTCAGCTGCATTCAGTGAAAACTTCACGTTATATTTAGGAGCTATATTTGTCTTCTTTTCACCATAAGCAGGACAAAAATTCACTAGCTGGTATTCTCCCTACATCTCATATTTTCCATTACATCTTCCTATGTATCCAGTAGATAAAGAATTTTTAAATCTTCCTTTAATTACCCCCCAAATGCTTTCCCCTTTCACAATGTAAAATTCTACTTAAAAATTGAAAGCGAGTTTTAATCTAATTATGGAGGTACATTCTGAACTTAATTAAACGAATTACCACCCTCTGTGGTCAAGTGCTGCATCACCTCACTCAAACGGGATTTGAAATAAAAGGGTAAACTCACTTTGAGGTCATATACCACGTGGGCATACTAAAAAGAATTTGTACCTGGATCTAAATTTGATAATCAACCTCACTTCAGCAGATGTAATTAAAGCAACAGCAGCTCTTGTATAATGACAAAACAGGCATAATGTTGCAAAGGTTCCAAGAGGTGATCTGACCTCAGCTGTTTCAAAATGTGATTTTAATGGATGGCAAAAAAAATAATTACAACTCAATTTCTTTGTAACACTAAAGTTTAACTATAGCCTGAAGAATACAAGGATTTTAGCGAAGCAATTTCCATTCAGAAACCACACACAATTCCTATGAGAACACCACTGAGCCTTCAGACAGCTCTAGCTTCATTTCACAGCTTCCTTCCAAGTGCCCTCCCTTTGAAAGTGAACCTGCAAGAAAGGTGGAAAAAGAAGCATTCTCCTTCCACGTTTCTCTCTAAGATCTAAACACCCTCTGCAGAACTGCTCCAGCAGGTCAACATCAGATACAGGGCATCCCTTGAGCTCTCTAAGGCAGGTCAAACATGAAAAAATACTGCTTTGAGGCAGCATTAATTTGAATAGCTCTATCCACTCACCATTTAAAAGAGAGAACGTTCCCACATCATGAATTTGACCCACCCCTGAGCCTCACAGAGCAGACTCTACTCTGCAAGACTGGAATACAGCAGAGATCTGTTCTTAACTACAGCAAATCAAATTAGGACTCTCTTCAGAACCAGATCCACCATTTACAACTAAGAAGTGCAGTTTCCCCTAGTAAAATCTGTCTTTCTTTATATCCATAATGAAGAGGCTACAGTAAATTAAGAGGGCAATATGTAATATTTAAAAACAAGCAACGATAATTATGAATTTGGGAAAACTGGCAGGCTGGTCACATTCCAACTGTGAAACCTGGAGCCCAAAACTAAGATTTCTAGTGATGCCGATCAATTCTAAGCTATTAAAATATATTTGATATACCAATCATTTTATTATGGGATACTGTCAAAATTTAAACCATAGTTATTTGTTCTGAAAATCCAATTTTGGCTGCATTATTCTAAAGTTTAAGCTTAACATAACTGATCAACATGACACTAATGTAAGATGCATGTTACACCTGAAGATTTCTGAACACAAAACACCACTACATTTTGAAAAGTGGAGGAAAGGAGCATACTGTACCTGATAGTAATCTCTGCTTCATCCCATTGGACCTTAGCAGATGTACTGCCTTCCTTCACTACTCCAAGTAAAGTGGCGTGACGTCCAGTTTGCTTGTGTACGCACCGACCTCCAACTCTAAGTCCAGCATCAACTCCACCAATTACTGCTAAAACAGGCCACACTTCCACACACAGCATCTTCAGCTGCAATTCTGAAAGGTCTGCCAGACCATGTCTGTTATGCTTGCCCTTCTCCTCCTCCTTATTTTCTTTCTCCTCTCTCACCTCATTCTCTTCCCGACTTTGAATTGAGCGACTTTTTTTCAGCTTTTGACCAGCTTCTTTAAGACATGTTTTGATTTTATTCAGTCTTTCCATCATTTTTTTATTGATGCAGTGTGTCCAACGGTCTGTGCGATGAAGGATACGAATGAGCTGGATTGTGGCTTCTGCCAGCACTGCAGCAACAGGACTACAGATGGGGTCACCAGGTAGCAAATCTCTTGGTGTACCACGCATCTGCATATCACAGATTTTCACCTAAGTGTTTAAAGAGAGCAGTTTAAAAGTTATCTTCTAAAGCAAGAGACTCTTGATGAATAGAAAAATTGGACAGTGTAATCTTTTCTTTGCTGAGGTACCCTAGGAACTTCATCTTATCACATTCCTACAAACTCAAAGATACCAAAATTCCAAGAGTTTGTGCTTTCCCACATAAGAGACACATCTCACAAAACCTGGAATTCCTAATACTATATTACCTCTGACTTTTGTGGATTGTGATTTTACATGTAGAACTAATGGTGAGTAAATCAACTCCAAGTAGTTAAATACTTTTTACTTTTATGGTATACTGCACATATAGGAAAAGTCTAGATAGTGTGCAAATAAAGTAGTGCTGTTCATGTCTTAAAACAAACTGAATCACCACTGACATTCTCAGTCCTTGTCAACTACCAATAATCATGACTCCCCAGAAAAACCTCTCTACATCCACTGACATAGACTAGAGAAAGCACAAACTTGGGAGTCAATGCAGATGAACATTTGTTACCTTTTCTCCTGGATTACTGCTATAGAACATAACACAAGGGTATAATTCTGCTGCATCCACATCTTCAAAAGCTAGTTTTGGCTCCTAAACAAAAACAAAACCAGAAACTTAGAACATCTTAACATGACGAAGTTACATTCTTGTCTTAACCATTATGCTTAGCCTTTATATAAAATAGCACTATATAAAATATTCATGCCAAATTACTATTAAAAAAGCAACAGTTAAAAACCAAACCAAATACAACCAAAAAGAAACAAATACCTCTCCATTTTTGCCAAAGGAAATAGTTCTTGCTTCCATATCTAATACACATGTGATGAAATCTCCTTGGGTAAAGCTGGACAGAGTCAAAGTTTGCTCTCCATTGTGATACAGGTTACCACTGTAGGCTCTATACAGCCACATATCTGAGGTAGTACGATGGTTAAAATCATGTACTGGCCAGCGAGAAACACCAACACATGTGCCCTCATTGCCTCGATTCTCCTTTACAATGTAGAACTACAAGGCAAATAAAAAAAAAAAGAATACACACTCTAAAAGAACAAAGCAATGAGAATTTGCCTTATTCATTAGTACTTACAACCATAAAACTCACAAGCATTTAATAAAGCAAAAATTTTAATAAGCTAAAATCATACTCTATTTCATAGATTCATAGATTCAGATACATTAGGCTGGAAAGGACCTACAAGATCATCTAGTCCAACCATCCTCCTATCACTATCCCTACCCAACTACTAAATCCAATCCCTTAGCACCTCATCTAAACGCTTCTTGAACAGCACTAGGGATGGTGCCTCACCCACCTCCCTAGGCAGGCCATCCCAGTGCCTGACCACTCTTTCAGAGAAAAAATGTTTCCTCAAATCTAATCTAAATCTTCCTCGGCACAACTTGTGGCCACAGTATTTCTAAAAGGAAGTCTTGGTGTATATGGGTAATAATTAATAAGTCATGTAAATTTGACCTCATATTAATGAAAAAAACCTGAAAAAAAATACAAGTTTTTTTTTTTCCTGACTTGGGAAACATACAGAGAAGCTGGCATGTGAGCAATAAACATTACAGAAATAAACAAGCTTTATACTCTTCATGTTGAACACAAGTTATTTATGTAGATTCAAGTAAAAAGGAAGCATTATGCTCAAAGACAATACTTAGTACAACTGCATATTTATCTGTATTTCTGAGTAAAGTATTCAGATGATATAATTAAAGGCTAATTTCATCAGGCTGTGTCTTTTTGCAATAGAACAAAATGATTTCTAAAGTATTTCTCCAAAGGAAAAAAAAGTCTTCATAGTTCAGAAAGTAATTATTTCAAGACTATCACATCCTTGCTAACTATGGATCTGAGGAACATGTACCAGCACCTCTATGGACAATCAGTGTAATCACAGCCTCCAACCTGTGTACTGAAATACCAGCTGAAAATTTACTCCAAATGGTGGTCACGAGACCAGCCACTAATTCGTCACTTTGGATTGAAAATGTCATTTATGTAAGGATGCTTTCATAAACTGGAAATCATAGTTAGCTACCATTTATAAATTACTGTATATTTCTGTAACAAGGTAAGAAAAGAAATACATTTTCATTCAACCTACCTTCCACTGGTAACACCCTGAAGTGACTCCAGTTGATGCTAATCCATAGCCTTTACCTCCGCTTCCGTGAGTCAGAATCTGCCCATTCTCCACTATGCAGCACTGAGCTTTCTCAGGGTCAAAGGACACTTCCTGTATGGGAAGATTTTCATCTTCATCTTCAGATTCTCCTTGCTTCTGTCAGAAACAGGACAAAATGACTGTAATAAATGTAGCTTAGTTGCACTCAAACAGAAGAGGAAGTAAACCATAATTACCTGCAGCTTCATTTCTTGTTCTTTCTCCTTTATTTGAATTGCATGTTTAGCTTGAGCTATAGGAGTCTCCCACATGCAGTCAGACAGAAGCAAGAATAATCGTTCAACAACCTGGCACATTAGAATACAATTCAGATCATTCTAAATCCAAGATGAGGTCAACAAACAGCACTTTATTTTGGTTCACAGATATAAATGTCAAAATATTTAGAGCTCCTAGATAAGCAAATATCCACAATGATCTCATCTGATTTGGATTCTGAGCAAATCTATGAAGCATTTACAATTCTAATGAGATGCTCTGAAAAAGTAAGTGATAATGCTTATAGCAAAATATAAAGACCTGAGCCATCTGATCATCTTCAACGCCAGATTCACATGCAGGTAATACAGCTTCTAGTACATGAAGTGCAAGAAGTCTAGTCCTCAAATTTCCAACCAAGGGAACTCCTGAAGATGGAAGAGTACGTTAATAGTCTACAAGTGACTTCTGCATCAATCATGCACCTATGAAATGACTTGCATGCCACCAATGCACTATTTTCCCAAGTGTGACTAGTGTGCCCCTACTGAAGTTGAAGAGCTAAAATCAGTGTGCAATATATGATGAAACAGGATCAGTTTTTGGGAACTGCAACACTGAAATGCAAGTATAATCATTCTGAAAAAACTCATACCTGAGCAACATTTCTGAGAAGCAATGTTAAGAAGCACTTCTGTCCACTTTGGAGATGCCATCTTTGACTGAATTGCTTTTGAAGAGACAACTCTACGCAGGAAGACAAGGAAGTCTCCCAGGTGCAGTTCTGCTGCGTGTTGCTTCCGGAGCGCAGCTATGAAGTTAAATGAGAAGTTTTCATTTACACCATTTCTTCTACAGTATCTGTAAATAATCTATTGCTAAAATCAAAGTAGATACAAAATACTAAAGCAGACATTAGTAGCTGAGTTTTGTACTGCTCTCAGTTTCTGAGAGTAAGGAATCCAGATACAGATACAAAGGATACAGACCGGACAACTAATATTGCTAGGCTATACAATATGGACTAGCATGCATTTTGGAGAAAAAACATAGTGCACTGTGTGATCATTGCATAGCTATGGAACAAGTACTTTGGAAAACTAACATTTATCAGCAATTGTATAACAAATTATAGTGTATATCTTATCAAAACTGTGGGGTTGTAGAACAACACCTCAGTATTTCCAAGCTCTGTATATTATTAAATATAGCCAAGCAACTTAAACATAAAAGTAACCCTATTTGATGTCTATCAGAGACTTGAGCTGCTAAAGTATTAGCAGTGCTTGTTACTGGCAACAAACCAATCCCTAAGTAAAAATGTAACGACCAATTACTGTATTTTTATATATGAGTATACCTGTAGTGCAAAACACAGCTATTGCTACGAAGTATGAAAATTTGTTTTCTGTGAGATTTTGATACAAAACACTATGCTTCCTTGAGCCTCAATTCATATTCCAGGGGATCTCCTATCTTCACAAGGAAATCCTACAAAACAGAAGGCCTTATAACCTAACTTAGTAGTGAGCTAATTCTGATGAATTAATTACCTTACAAATTCATCAGCCACCTAACTACTGAGAAGCAAAGACAGTCGTAACTTCTAAAACAAAGACAGACCTAAACATTTCTTCAAGTATATTATTTCCATAGAAATGAAAAACATTCATTATGGGATTATAAACCATGTGGAGACCTTTAGGTTTCAGGACACCGGGCAGAATGTCCAATACAGCGTTCTGCACAACACAGAGCAGATGCTACAACTGTGGGAATCACACTATGTTGATTTGGAGTTTGAAACCCGGAGAAGAGAATTTCTTTGACCACAGTCTGAAAAGTTAACACCAGCAATATTTCACTTTCAGAGAAAAAGCATTCCTCTTCTAATTACAAACTGAATTGAGTATTTCTTATTCTGTATTTATTCCTACCTTTAAATTGATAAATCTAACCTGAGCACAAAATTATTTGATGGCTTTTTAAGCTCACATAAAAAGTTAAGAATGATCCAACAATAATCAGTACAGTAGAGGGCTTCAGCACTCAGTGCTTTAAAACAGTAACAGAAATGATGCAAGACAGTTACCTCTGAAGTCTCTCTTTTCATTCTCCCCATTTGAATCTGCCTTTTTTGATTCCGCTTCATGCTCCTCAACTTCCTCTTCCCCAAATGAAGCCATAAGCATCACACCAGCTTGTGATAACAAGTTCTTCAGTTGGCTGCATAATAAATCCAGCAATGACTGGACCACCTTTGGGCTCAATTTATCAGCATAGGTGCTACAAACAAACAATAAAGGAGAAATAAAGAAATATTTGAGAGCTGATGAAAAGAACTGTAACAAAGAAAACTATAAACTCAGTGCAAGTGAACAGAGACTAACACACACTAATGCTAATTTGTTCTATTGCAGCAGGTTACCTTGCTTCATATCCTCCACAAGTTTGACAGATTACTCTTATGTGAACTTTACTTTTAAGGTACTTCAAAATTCTCCATTCTTTATACAGTCAAGGGATATTTTTTCCAGGGGAAAAAAAAGCAACTTAGTTCATTAAATGACTGAAATTTCCAAATATGAAGGTGTTTTGATTTTTTTTCCTTATGTAACAGAAATAGCAGGAAAGTGTACTGCTTTGTATGAACACTGAAGATGCATATATCCTACATAAAATAATGCTTACGCTCTAAACAGACAACACTTTCTCCACTGTTTTTTTTTCCCCTTTACTGAGTTAAACTCCAGTAGAGACCGGTTCCCCACTCAAAACTGCCTTGTGCCCTGAGAAAAAGCATGATGTACATCACTGAAGAACTCCTACCACGTTATTATTGGTATCACTTCTACATAAATGAATATTAAACGGCAACATCTTAATTTAACCTCATCATATTAACTTAACAGACCTAGACGTAAAATCAAACTCGAAAAAGAGGGATTACTGCAAGGCAATACTTAGAGACCATTAAGTTCCAAGCACTCTGATTCAAATGCCTCATCCACAGATTAAAAATATTTATTAGACTTAAAATAAATATTAGTCTTACATTCTTTATTTTCCTTCTAATTACATGGTTCTGAAGGATACTTACTGTTCTAAAGAAAACTCATGCAAAAAAAATAACCCATTACTACTACAGGGTGTTGAAAAGTCAGGAAATTACATTTTCTGAGAGTAAGGGAGCAATCAATACTCACCCTGTGGTGATAGCAAGGATCTGAAGTAGTCTCGTGCTAGCTACTTTCAAAGCTGTGCTGAGCTGAGAAATACCAGTTTTGGGAAGCAACTGTAGTGGTTGTCCTAACATGGTGTCTGTGCCACACAGCTGTGATAGCACATTCAGCAAACCAGTGGAAATAGCCAAGGAGACATCAACAGGCTGATAGTGTACACTTAGAGCAAAGACTGTTACCAACAGAAGACGTTGCTGTGCTTCTATGATTAAAACATATTTTTTAATTAGTAATCTGTTTATAGAAAGAACACTAAGATGAACAATATTAGATTAGTTTTAAGAAAAAGTAACAAATTAAATCACTGAGTAGAGTTCCTGTTAATGCATGCTCTGAGGTAGACTTTCTTGTACACCATCACAGCCTGATTTATTCAGTGCCCTCTGTGTCAAGGGTGTCCAAAGAAAACTATCCCACAGATCTAGTTCATGATAGTTTCTGATGCAAAAATCACAAAAGAGACTGGACTCTTCTCCCTAAGGTAAGGAGAAGCAGCTGAAATACTGGTTGCTGCTTGTACTTCAGGATGATTCTCAACAGATTTCTTTCAGTTGCATTTAACTGTAAGTGATGCCAACGAATAATTCAGGTAGAGCCCCATTAGGCTCTATCAACAAACTCAACTATGCAACTCTTTTCTGTACTGAAGCTCTCAATGAGTGTAAGTACAAAAGCACAAAGAGTTGCAGAATTCCAGCTATCCCTTAAGGACAGAAGCACACAGGAATATCTTGGTAAAGGACTTAAGAGGGGGATTTCAAAAACATGCAATATGCCCTGTACTTTGGGTTTGGGTTTAAAAAAATTAGAGCTGAATGAAGAACAAAAGGTTTGGAGATTCTTAATCACTTCTGAAAACTGATAGCTGGAAAACAACAAAAAAAAATTATTGGAAACGACAAAGAAATGAGAAAATTAGTATGTGGCTTACAGGAGTTGGAAAGCTTACAATACCTAAAAGCCTTAAAATAAAAAGGACTGACACTTGAAGAAAGTTAAGATAAAAAAGAGTTAAAAAGATTCTCTTCAGAGAAGTTGCTAGCTCAATACTTTATCTGCGAATTCTGGCCACTAACATCAAAGTTTGCTTTGTAACACTTAGAATATGCTGTACTACATATCAGAGGACACATTTTACAAATCTTGCTTTCACTTACCTATGTGATGCTTATTAGCTTGCAGAGCTCTTTCTAAGGTAGCAGACAATTGCTGGTAAATTTTGTGCACAGCCACCTGAATTTCAATCTGAATGCTCCTCTTAGCTGCTCTGATACCATCCTGGCTCAAACAAAAAATGCTTTAAGTACTGATAACATGTTTATCACCTAGTTACTGAAACAAACAGAAACAACCTATTAAAATACATACCTGGTAGTGATGCAGTCTTATGCTCTCTCCTTTGGCACCCCCATGTCCTACTGTGCCTAAACCAAAGCATCCAGCAAGAAACTGTAGTCTAACAGAAGTAAGCAAAGAAGATGACTGAAATCCTGGCCCCTGATGACTTCCCATTAATGCCACACTGCCTTTTTCTTCCATCCCTGATAGAAGCACTAAGATTTGATGAAGAGCTTCCAGACGAAGCTAGAAGTAAACACAACCAAAAGGCAATATTAAATAGTAAGCATCCTTAGAAATCAGATCATTTTCAGCCAGAGCAGGAATGAATGATGTAGCAGTTTCCTCTGAAATTCAAGTCTGAGATTTAAAGAATATGTAATAAATGTTTAAGTGGATTTTTTACTTTCCTTTTTAGAGCTTTATATGAAGTTCCCAGTATCAGTTAAGATATATATATATATATAAAAATCTCTGTAATAAACAGAACTTGGAAAATGGTAAAATCCATAAAATTCAAAATACGTGAGAAGTAAGAAAAGGTTTCAACCTGACACTTACCTCAGCCCTCAGCTGCTGCTGCTCCATTGCAATTATTGATGCCTGTGGACTGGTGGACATACTTTCCTCTGGTTCCTTAAATCCTGGAGAGTTTCCTACATCTCCACTTACAAAGCTGACGACATTTTCAATCAAAGTATGAACTCCAAGAGATCTTGAGAGATCAAAATCGGACTCAACAAATGAGTAGGAGGAAGTGTACAACCAATCTCTGCTGTGTTTCAGACGAGCCCATGAGTCAGTTAAAGGCTCCACTTGACTGTGTATTGCTCCTAAACATATACATAATAAAACCTCATAAATTCCAATTCAGTAGCGAACAGATGTCAACAATAGCTAAAGACTGAACTGCTGCTACTCATACAGGTGGAAAATGGATATCCATGATTAATTATACCATGCATTAAGCAACTTAGAGCAGAACAATTGATTTAAATTTACAGCAACTGCCCTAGAAGAAAGGCTGTATTTCTTTTAAATATGTCAAGCAGTATTGCAACACACTGCCAAGTGAGAGAACAAAAAGACAGAAGCCACTTGAACTGCTCAACTTAAAGCTAGAACACTGGAAAAAAAATGCTTTGCGGCTAAATGAGAAAATTGTAAAGAAAAGATCTGCTACAAAAGAAATTGTGCCCTTTGTACATTTACTTTAAGGTCTAATTGTAAAATAAAAGCATATTTTTTCTTTGTTTTAATCAAGTCATTATACACTCTATAGTTTTGAAAAAGCACAATGTTATTTTTTGAATAAATTGCCTGCAGAATTCCTGAGTGCAGAAGGGCAAGTAAACCAAGAAAAATTCACAGAGAACATTTACTTTTTTCTGTTTCTTTGATAAACATGTATATCAAATTACTACTACAGCACATATTAGAACTCTACCTTATTCATCTGATAATTTCACAGATTTATTTTTTAAGATTTCCTATCATGCCAGCATGTCATTACATTATCAAAAACTTCACCTTCACTAATTAATATACTCCTCTAAATGACAGTTATCTGCAGCACTGGAACTTATTTATTATCATATATGTGATCTCACCTCCAAAAGCATTTTGCTAGCCTGCATCCCTGGCATAAATGAATGCAATGTCAATGAAGTCATACCTTCATTAGCAATTAAAAATAAAAAAGGTTTAAAAAATTAAAGAAGTTTTAAAATAATATATTTATTTATTTATTACTAATATCAACACATATGTTGGTATTTTATTTCTTCTGTAAATGCTGTTAGCTGAGTTGGAGCTAGGCATTATAAGAGATCACACTGATCAAAAAAACTTCCCAACAGACAGGTAATGCCTTGAGAGCTATAAGTAAACCAAAGTATTTTCACATAGACTTCCAACACCTAGTTTGAATTACCTTAAATAATCTATACACAGTTTACAATATTAATGATTCTTGTGCACAGTGTATTTCAGATACTGTCTGGAGAAACACAATCCATTCACAGTACTCACACAAACCTACTTTAGACACTGAAGTATCTAAAAATCTGTCTGCAAGGTACAAGCTTTGAACGTTCTTAAACATATCCATATTCAGGAAAAAGTCACACAAATTCATGAAACTCAACTGATGAAAGCCCACTTAGGATGAGTTCCAGTGTTAACAGCTGGATACTAGTGTCAGGACCTCCTACTAAACAATTTTTACTTGCAGAAGCTCTGTGAACAGCTGCTCTTGGGAACAATGTCGACAGACACATAGCTTTCTGAACTCAGGACAATGTTCCTACCAGCCACCCTTCATCACCTTTTCCTGAGGCAAGGCAAAAGGCCAGTTTTCTGCACCTGAAAATCACCTACCCACAACAAATTACAAATATAAAATACTCTGAAAGTCTGTTATCCCTTTATGTTAGGTAGTTTATCTCCAATTAGCTAGCAAAAAAAGAAACCTAAGTGCCAGGTCTATAAATTATGAAAATCTTTCCACATCCCATTAACTTTTCTGTAAATAGAGTTCAGATGTGTTTATAAAGTATTCCATATACCTGCTACTAAGCAGACTGCAATGGCTTCAGAAAGTGCCATCACAGTACTCAGAACTAATATGACCTAATAGAGTATTTGGCAAAAATGTGTTTAATATCAGAGAATTTAATGAAACTCTCTTACTCAATTTTGTAACTTATGGTATAGTGTAGGTTGGTCACAACACTTAAAACACAATACCATCTTACCCTAATTTTAATACTCGTTCCTGTACTCAGTTTTTAATAGAGAGCTTTAAAATAAGTTATATGCTAAAGAGTCAAGTGAGGAACATGAGATGTAAAGGACAGCATTAATGGGCACCAAAATACAGCTGTCATCTAAGAGTTTCCTAGCATATGACTTGTGAACAAGGCCCAGGGAAGAGGCAAACTGAAGCCTGAGACTTTCTACAGTAAGCACAAGCCTAATTACTAACAAGTATATAAAGCGTTGCCTATGTATCAACAACTGTTTCAAAAGACAGCTCTGCAGTCTTTTCACAGCAGTAGTGGTTAATGCATTCCTAAACATCATCATCCTGTCCTCTGCCTGTCCTATGCTGTGTCATGCCACCCTGAAGCACAGCAGAGAATCAAAGGATGTGTAATGAAACCAAAAGCAATTCTAATGCCTTAAATCATAAACTTTGAGATACCATCTCACATATTAACCGACCATCAGAAGAAAATTTACTTTTGATAGTAAGAAAGGAGCTTCTAAATAAGATCATCCCTTATATATTAATAAACAATTAAACTATCTCTTATTTGAAAAAATACAAGGTCTTAGTAAATCATTTTAGTACTAAATGTAAGAACATTTCAACATAAAACAATTTTAAACTCTTTCCAATTAGAAGAAAAGTCCAAGGATTACGCGACATAAATGCAAAACAATTGAAAATGTAACTGAAAATATAAAGATTTAAGCAATTTCAGAAGTCAAAGTATATGCTTATACCTCAAATTAAAATATTTAAGAATTAGGAGAAATCGAAAACTTACACTATATTTTTTTCTTGAAGATGTTGAGTATCAACAGAAGATTCAACATAAGCTTGCACAGAACCTTAGCTAGATTCTGTGCAACATCCACTACACAGAATTGATTGCAGCTTAGGACTTCTATAAGCCTCTACAATCACATGAATTGAATTGCATGTAAGAGCAATCTTTAAGCTTATAGTAAAAAGAAAACAAGTTTACTTGTCCTTGAAAGCCAGCTTGTAAAAATGAGTTTTCTACATGAATGTGGCACAGCTGCAATACACACTTAATAAAACATAAAACATGTAGGGAAGCTATAGAGGAAAAAAAATAAACATGCCATCAGGTACTTGCTTGAAGCTCTTCTTTTTTCTGGGGCTCAACTGGCCAAAAAGGAGTAAATACACTACACACCACACAAGAATCAGAAGACAAAAGCAGACATTTGAAACAGAAGACAACATATTCATCACATCTCTTCCTCATATTATACTGAATTTAGAATTAAATGGTCAGGTTCATCTCAACCAATACCTCAATACATCACTCAGTGAAGTTTTAGGAAAAAAAACCACAACAGTGTGTATCTATTTTTGTTTTGAATTATCATAATGTAGGTAATAGACTTACTAAATTTTCTACCATCTTCCCAGGGAATACATAAATGCATTAAAACATTTATACCTCCTACTTAAACAGACCCTTGAATTTCAAAAATCAATACAAGCACACTATTTTATTTCACATGAACTTGAGTATATTTTAAGTTGCTATTTTTTTTTCCAGTTACCTGAATTGTGTCAGTAAAATACTAAAGTATGCACAGGCACAATGAAATTCACTAAATTAAATTTATCTGAAGACTGGAGGAGTTGCAAAATATTTGTGACTGTAATGATAAACATGCATTCTTTATTTCTAAGTATACTTACTGCATTAAATATAAATACAAAATACAATATTTTGAGGCATACTAAGTCTGCAGAAGTGAAAAAGATGAATCTAAGCAAGGAAAAAAACAAAAGCCAATGGCACTGTGTATCAGGGGAAATCTTAATTATTTCATCACTCCATGTGGAAAAAGCTTAGAAAAAGACTTTTTTTCTACAGGAACAGAAAGGAAAGTTTGGCAACTCAAAAGCAACTGAATAATAGCAAGGAACAGGATCCTCAAAAGATCATCAGGCTGAAGTAGGAATACCACTGTCTTATTTCTGAGCAGAAAATACGTGGCGAAAGAAACTAGATTAGAGTGTACTAAATGGCTGAGATGTTGCATTAAAAGACAATGCTCTTCTCCCAGACTGAGCTGCAAGACAACACAAACTTAAAAGAGTAATTTTTCTACTACTGGTATTCTGTATTGCAATTTCTGAATAGGAACAGCTTTTATACCATAAAGATCAGACTATTCCCAACAGTTAAGATTTTATTTTTAAGAAGTGATCTGAATTTTGAATAATTATTTGCTGAAATCATTGAAAAGAAATTCTAAAATAAGTCAATCTACTTCAGAAAAAATTACTTCCTTGCCCATTGCAAAGAAACCTACTTACCAAAACTCTAAACACAGTGCATTTTTTGCAGGCTTTGCAATGACTGAATACTCTGCAGAGACTGATGATTGAACTGAGAAAAGTAGGCGGTGTAGGACAGGGAAAGATCTGCATTCACACACAGCATTTCTGAGAGTTGAAAAATCTGATGAGTCCATCATGACTTTAGTAACTGATTAAAACTGCCACACATTCTAATAAAATGAGGGTATAAGAGTTGGTTGATAGCAATGATGAATTCTCTGGTAATTATGTATGGGATTGAAGTGCTTCTGGAGGAAAAAAAAAGGTCATGAATCCCCTGTAGGAATCGACTGAGCTGAACATACTTGGGACACAATACAACTGACTGCAGAAGTAATCAGCGATTTCCATCAATTTTAACAATTCCCTAGCATTTCAACTAAAAGTTGATTCACCTTCCAACTATTTGTTATGGCTTCTTGTTACCTACTTCAATGGATAGGAAGAGGACATCTTCCTGAAAACAGTACACTGGTTGACATTAAATGGGTGTCAACAACATCAAGAAGGCAGGGTGCTGCTTTCAGAATTGCAACATGGGTATCTGCAGCTCTTGGCACTGATTGCATGGTTAAAAGTCATCAGTAGCCAGCACTCAGATGTAAAGGACCTTAGAACATATTTATGAATCTTGAGAATGAAAGAGCTGGAATTCTGTGATCTTCCTGCTTACTGTATACAAAATACCTGGACTTGGAATACTCCCCTTGCAAACAGGATGAAGTAGGTAACTCATAACAACATAGTGTATAATGTATACACACATTTATGTGCACCATTCACAGTCACCATTCTATAGCAAGCAGTGTGTTTAAATTCTAATGAACTCACAAAAACTTCAGCCTTAAGTTACATAAAGTAACAATGGTGATATCTGTTTTGTGTAAACAGAGGCAAGGAAAAGACTGTATGTTTTACTTTATGTTAATTATAATTTGAGAGGTGTTTCTAGTGTCTACTCTCGTAATGCATGATTATCTACCACACCCAAACTGAGGATCTCCTCTACCATTCATACAACATGCATGTTTCCTTTTGCTACTTTTCCTCACTTTGTGTGGCATTAACATCTTCCACATCTTCCACTCAAAACCAGTTCATGTGTGGGAGTTGTATGAGCAGAAGAGATAAACATGCACATGGAAAGAATGCGTCAAAAAAAAAAAACCAAAAAAAACCATGACTAAAAGATTATTTAAAAAAACCCAAACTGTTGTTTTTCATTAAAATGCCAAATGCTTTCTTTCAAGGTGCTTAAAAGCACAGCTGGAGAACATCCTGAGGAACAATGCTGCAGACTTCTGCAGGGCACCTCTTTACAGCAGCTCACTTACATTCCACAGAATGGAACAGCAACAAAGAACAGCTCAACAGATGAAAATCTGATTTATATTGGAGCAGTGGAGAAAGTCGTTGCTTGGTTCTGTAAGAGTGCTGGAGTTGAAATGATGCATAAATTATGCATTATTTTCTGGGTAAGAGTTCTCAATGTTGAAGTACATTTTATGGTATAACTTCAGTAGTGGTATAAGAATAGACTGCTCTAGCCAATAATGAACTTCTCTGTCAATATTTCCTTGTTAAAGGCTAGGGAATGAAAATACAATATGAATTTCTAATTTATTCAAGTCACAGATATCCTCACTTGCTTCTGAGAAGCACTGCAATTCTAGAAGCTAGGGGAAATGCTTACAACCTAGGAAACAGTATAAGCTGGCCCAAAAGTAGTCACTGTTAGCACAAAAAATAAATGATAACAATTTCAATGTTGTTGGAAAATTGTACACTTCCAGATTGTCAATAAAGTACTGCAATTACAGACACATTTTAACTTAAGACACATTAACATATTTATTCTAATCAATATTCATTATGTAATGAATATCAATAATACTTACCCCTTTTTCTGTGTGACGATGCCAAATCCAAATCAACATTTCTTCTTCCACTCTAGAGTAAAAGATTAATAAAAGCTCATTTCTTTAAGTGGAAATATGTGGCACATAATTTTTGAGTGTTTAAAATACATTGTTCCCACACAAAAATAATAAAAAAATTAACTGAGCTATATTACTTTCAATTCCTGTTTTATCACCATTGTTTTCTCGTAACAGTAGTGCTTATTAGCACAGATCCCTACACTGAAACACAATCCTAAACAAGTAACAATGTACTGACATTCTCCAAGGCACGTAATATCAGTTTACTTACCAGTGAATAACCTTCCTCATCTGATTCTGGCTGAGATAAATCAGACTCACTTCTTGACTTCATCAGTCTATAGTTCGAGTTTGCATGGATTGAGCGACTCTCTGCAGTAAGACTTTCACTCCTGCATCAGACATACAAACACAACCACAAAAAAAAATACTTTTATTAGCCAAAAGTAATAATTAGTGATAAATAGTTGATGGGAAAACACAGCAAGTACCACAGTTTTATGTGGGAGAAGACTATCATGGAACATCAGAAGACCAGAACTAAAGAGGAGTCACTCTGACAAGAGAGTCACACAGCCTTGCTTTAAGAACTAGAATTCCACAGAGGCAGAAAGAATGAAAGGGTACTGAATAGATACAGTCTCTCTCTAAATTCCCTTATCACTATCCTCATTTAAATTTTAAGTGAAGGAAATGTCATAGCAACAAAGTTTCTGTACATCAGAAGTTTAAGCAGACTCAGAAGTTCACTAAGAGCACTGGCTACCAAGGACTGTATCCAAATTTAACAATTCCTGGGCTATATTCTAATACACATACAGAAATTGAAATAAAAATTTACATGGAGCAAATTTAGAATAAAGTGGTGTTATCGAGTATATCTCAGTTACAAAAATCATGTAGTGTTTATATTCTTTGCATGATACATTTGTCCAATTTCATGAGCTATCTGGCTTTGTTACTTCCCCGTGCATAACAACACAGCCAAGATGCTAGAAAAACATTTAACACTAATCACAAATGACAAATTTTTCACGATACACTTTGATTCTTTTTTTCTTTTAAACATATCTTACAGTGGTTTTGGATACTGAAGTACTAGAAACTGTTTACAGATAATACAGGTAATAAAAAATACAAACACAAATTACTTTTAGGAAAAATAATTTTTCCAACTACAGCTGTTATCTGTACAGTAGATGATCTGGACTCTATTACTACTTATTGGTAAGCTCAACCTTGGATAAGAAATTCAGACTACATGGAAAAAAAAAACTCTTGTAGAGATTCATCAATGGGGACTAAGAAAACAGAAAATATCACTGACCTCAAAAAAACCCAAGCCAAGAAGCGTTTAGATGAGGTGCTAAAGGACTTAATTTAGTAGTTGGGTAGAGATAGTGATAGGAGGATGGTTGGACTAGATGATCTTATAGGTCCTTTCCAACCTTATGAACTTATGAACTTATGAACACCATAAGCATTGCTCTGGACAAAAAACATTTTTTTTTAATTTCTAAGAATCCACAGAGGAAAACTGCTATTATTTCATCAATTGTAAAGGTAGAACAGTTAACTATGTAAGTGAAGCTCACCTTGTCATTAGTCCAATGCCCTCAGGAGCAGTAGAGGGAGGCTGCTGTAACTGCCCGTCCTCCCTTCGCTTCTGGAAATCCTCAATAACAGGGCTCACCCCCAGGATCAGCAAGGCAGATCTGTGGATTACAGAGTTGCATGCAGCAGTATACACATCTTGACCTTCTGTCAGATCAGTGCTGATTCTTCTTTCCTGCTGAGACTGAGGAGGTTGATCATCAAGTCTAGTCCCCGTCCCAGTGTTCATTCTATCTCGATCCCGACTGCGAGCTACTTCACGGGCTGATAGGAAACATTGAAATATTTCTGTAACATGCAACACAAAAAGAAGGTCTTAACTTCTAGACAAAGTCACACAGAAAAAAATATTCATCTACAGCTCAAGCTAAAAACAATGTCAGATTACAAAAAAACAGCAAATATTTTTCCAGTGGTAAAATAACACAGTAATAGAAACTCATAAAAGATGTCACAGAAACAGATGGAGTCAAGTACTTACACAGTGCTAAGTTTAGAAGGAAGAGACACAATAATTTGGCAGAACACTAAACACCCTTTCAGTGTCTTACAGCAGCCCAACTGCCATGTAGATAGCATCAGAAGAGTATTTCACATTAACCTTATAGTAGACACAAAAGGTAATCCTTTAGGATCTCCAGAAAAAATGCCATCGTCTCACCTCTTCTAATGTGAGCTTTGACATTTCTAGACCTATTTCCTGTACTGCACTCAGAGATCTCGTCCAGGTGGAATTTTAGAACACTGAGCACTTAGCCAGGACAACTGACCATCAAGCAGCAAAAGCTAATTGGATCTGCTTAATAAGTAACACACATGCAAACCTTTAGATTCTTAAACCATATGGTGCATATTCCCTTCAACTATACAGTATGCTTTCAGGAAAGCACTGAGGGTATGATAATCCCTCATATGGAAGCTAAGGGTTTAACATGCATTTTGGTACACAAGAACCCAAGTAAGAATATGGGAGTCCTAATGGGGAATGGAGGCATTGCCAACAGAATAGGTCATAGTTATGGCGGAAAAGAGGCAACCATTCTAGCAGTAACAAGAGAAACAGTAGTTGGAAAAGGGGAGAGGGGGAAGGGGAGAGGGGGAAGGGGAGAGGGGGAAGGGGAGAGGGGGAAGGGGAGAGGGGGAAGGGGAGAGGGGGAAGGGGAGAGGGGGAAGGGGAGAGGGGGAAGGGGAGAGGGGGAAGGGGAGAGGGGGAAGGGGAGAGGGGGAAGGGGAGAGGGGGAAGGGGAGAGGGGGAAGGGGAGAGGGGGAAGGGGAGAGGGGGAAGGGGAGAGGGGGAAGGGGAGAGGGGGAAGGGGAGAGGGGGAAGGGGAGAGGGGGAAGGGGAGAGGGGGAAGGGGAGAGGGGGAAGGGGAGAGGGGGAAGGGGAGAGGGGGAAGGGGAGAGGGGGAAGGGGAGAGGGGGAAGGGGAGAGGGGGAAGGGGAGAGGGGGAAGGGGAGAGGGGGAAGGGGAGAGGGGGAAGGGGAGAGGGGGAAGGGGAGAGGGGGAAGGGGAGAGGGGGAAGGGGAGAGGGGGAAGGGGAGAGGGGGAAGGGGAGAGGGGGAAGGGGAGAGGGGGAAGGGGAGAGGGGGAAGGGGAGAGGGGGAAGGGGAGAGGGGGAAGGGGAGAGGGGGAAGGGGAGAGGGGGAAGGGGAGAGGGGGAAGGGGAGAGGGGGAAGGGGAGAGGGGGAAGGGGAGAGGGGGAAGGGGAGAGGGAAGGAAGCATATATTTGAGGAAAATATTCCAGGCCAATTTTCTAAGTTTTATATACATTCTACATTAGTTTTCCAAGGCTAACATAACTTCCACCTTCGAGAATAATATGGTAACAACAGAACAAACAATTGAGTGTGACCGAATGTTGCTTCACTAAAATTTGAAGAATCTATTACTCCATTGACTCTAAATACAAACAAGCCCAAGTGTAGAGAAGTTCACCTTTTTCAGGCTGCTTTTTAAAGAATTAAATCACTACTTCATTTTTTTTTTTAGAAAAACCAGGAGAAAGTATTGCAATTAGTGCTACAGGTAATGAGTTTTGGTCAAAGCCTCAATCTTTTTAATAAATTTGAGATATTCAAAAGATACCAGCCTGGTCAGCCCTGTGTTGTTTCCAAACTTATGAACATTGCCCTTCAAATGTACAAGATGAACATACACAAGTGCAGCAATGACTTCCATGCATACTAATATAAACAGAGATCAGTTGAACAGAAATTTAGAGAAAATATTATGAAGTCTATTACAGTTATATAGTTTATACAAGAAGTGTTAATACACGTCAGATGAATTACCCATAGAGGTATATTCATATTCCCCTGTATTAAAAGAACTTTCTAACCCAATAAAAGCACTGTATCATCTTATAAAAATTTGTAACAATGCACAAAAATCTACCACAATCTTTTCAATCTTCTTCCCACTCTACTTTTGAGTGAAAAACCAACTGACCTTCCAAAGCACGTTACACTTATTGACCCACACAACTAGTACTTACTACCAGCTGTCATCACTTCATGCTCTCTTTCCTCTTCTTCATCTTCCTGTTCTATGTGCCCCTCTTCTCTGTCCCGCTCTGCCTGCTCCTCCATTTCTGCTTCTTCATCAATTGTACGAGTAAAAGAATGCTCCTGAGTATCTACATCAGCCGATTCTTGGTTATCCAGCATCTTGATAAAAAAACAGAAGCCTATAATGAAATAATTCTCACCAGAACAAAAGCCAATCAAAAACTTGTTGAAAACAGTGGTTCTGGAATGTCAACCAAACTAAATTTTGGTTAACAAAGCTAATTAATCCAGATCTACATCCAAGTTGTATAGCTCTGATGTACAGCATACTATCACCATGTCTACTGATAAAACTAGGTTTCTGGCTGTGCTCTCTTCAAACACCGCAAATCTTTTGCTTCTAGCGACTTAACAGCCCATCTGCTGCAGATTAATAGATTCTAATTATATGCTGCACATTTGCATTTGAAATATCCTGAACTTTTTTCAACCAGGCAGAACAAAAAGACCTGCAACAAATGAAATTAACATTTGAATATCTTCAGCTATATACAGAATTCATCTGTTACTTAGGTGTTACACAGTATTCCCTTAACATGCTATTAAACAGAAAGGAATGAAAAATATTTCCAGTCTTACCCATCTGTCTCTTGACGATGATCTAGTCTGAATAAGTTCCATGTTCTTGCAGGCAAGCAAGCGACTCCGAACTTTATAAACACAACGGTATACTTCTGCCAAGGCTTTGCCAGGCTGATACCTACAATAGAGATCCCAAACAACAACAAAATCACACAAATTTTATTTTAAAAATTGGAATTGAGCTTTTAAAGACCACTTCAAGTTACTTGCCTGCTCTCACCACAGGCTTGACTAAGTAGACTTGTATGTTTCAGAAGAGCTGCAAGAACAAATCTGGAAACAGTATCCAGGAGTGATTCATTAGTTAAAGTTGCAGTATCCCAATCTGAAAATGGAAAGGACTCATCAAAACCAGCTACCGTTTCCAACAAAAACATTTTCAGTGACATCATATAAGAATCTTCACCCTTTTAAATCTTCCAATTTAAAAGCAGATTCAATACTTAAAAAATTAAGCTTAATATCAATAACTCATGCTGCTTCAGAGACAAATATGTTTTGGCCTGCTCAGGGTATTTATGTCTAACACTCAGCCAAGGAGGGCATGCAAACTCGCTAGCCAGAAACTCAAAGAGCTGAGTTATGTTGCAACCTCCTTCAGCAAGGATGTGCAACTGGAGCTCTTTCCTTTATCTAGCCACTGAGTTCATGGAATTTTTTAGTAACTTGTCATATTTGAGGCCTTCTATTCTCTTACATGTTGCTGAATCCAGATTCAAAAATTATCTTGCAGACTCACCTACAATGGAACAGCTGTATCTCCATTAGGAGAGACAGTAATTTACTTTAACAGAGCTTAAGCATATGCAACACTGATAATATTAACGAGACATTTTGAAGACTCAAAATTTAGGTTCCTTAAGTGTTTCCAGAAACTTGCATTTTCATTTAAAAATAATTTTTCCCCACTTTAGAAAATGACTGTTATGAAAATAATACCGTTCCACCATAAAATAAATGAACTCCTAAGATAACATCCTCAAAGCTCCATCTACATTCCAGGTGGAAATCAAATTATTTTGCATACTTCCACACATAATAACTTCATAATAGTATTTTTATTACTAAATATTACTTATGAATCCTTGAAAGCTGCTTTAGAAATTACAAAAATCTGTCTCTGTAAGTCCAAGCTTAACATACCATCTCCTCTGAGTTCTGTGACTTTGCGTTTTATGCTATGTTGTTGACATACAACTCTCAATCACCTTATATTGTAAACTAAGCAGGACCACATCAAAACACTCAATTCCATAACAAAAATAACATCAATTAGCCCATTCACCTCAGATTTTTCAACCAGACAACCAGGACAACCAGCTTTTTTTTATTATTTTTTTACTGGAATTCCTAACTCCATGGAGTCCTGAAACAATTATTCACACTGCTCTCAACAGGTAGACAATAGAATTTGCTGCCTTCTTAATCTGGCCTAGTTTGGCTAGAGGTACAGAAAATAATCTCTGGGTCTCTCAGAGTTACAGTACGACAGCAATGCTCAGTGGATCAATACAAAGGAGGCCTGGAAAGATCAAGAAGGAACAAAGACCATAGGCAATAAGGATGAAGAGCCACTGATACTGTAACACCAGCCTCACAGGGACTTGAAAAACTAAAGAGGACTTACTCTTTCATCGCATTCATAGCATATTTTCCAAATTACTTCACCTTCCTCCATCTCCCTCTTACCCATTCTTTTTTTTAATTACAAGTTTCACCCCACTTTAGTATGAAAACACAAATATAAACATCTCAGTAAGGAAACAAGAGCCCCTCTTTTCTTAGTTTGGAGGGGAACAGAACACTGAACTATACGCTTGCCAAATAATGGACTAAGTTTCAAGAAAACAGTGGAACATGACATTAAAATACATTAATCATGCCACAGAACTAAGCTGTTACCAAGGAAAATACAAGAACTTCACTAGGCACATAGCTGAAGCACACAATATATATTTAACTTACATATACATTCCACACCTACCTTTACTGACAGCATAGTCTTGCATACTGATCCACAGGCTCCTTGCTGGCTCTTTTGTACAACCCAAGGCCAAATCAACATAGACAGTAATCTCAGGTCTCAGCTTATAATCAAATGGCTTCTGTTCCTCATTTCCAGATAAGGCCACTTCTAATAAGGAGCTCATGCACTTGTCTAACAGAAGGGAATTAAACTCCATAAATTTTGAGGATTACACGCATCTATCTTGAAAGGCATACAAACGTATTTCACTCTCCACTCTATTTCAGAATAAATGCATTAAAAGACCAGCATACCTCACTGTCCAACTACAAACTCCCACTAGACAAACTGATCTATTTACAATTTTATATAAAGTTCATGAAGATTTAGAAGCATTATCCTCTGCTTCAATATCATAATGTTGCATCATTAAATTCTCTCTGACCTATAACCACCTATAACATGCTTGGTTGGGTTGGAAGGGATGACTAGAAACGGTAGTACCGAATGCTTTCAGTGCCTCTGGTAAATGAGAAGAATTTGTTTTTAATCATGTTTTTAATTAATAAAGATTTCACTTTCTACACAGAATACAATTTAACATAATATTTTTAATGAAGAATATGAACAATGGAGCCCCTGATTTCTCTGTTAAATGACAAACATCTAAGAGTAAAACAAATTTCAATTAACTCAGTGAATTGTATTACTGCTTTCAGTGAGAAACTGTATGCTTTAAATTTTAATTATCTCCCTGTGCATTTTCAATATTCTCTCTAAACTATAGCAAATACTTAAATAACCCATTTTGCAACTTCTGGTATTAAGTTAAACAGACAAAAGAGCTGAAAGACAAACTCAATGTACAGAGACACACTCAAAAGTGATCAAGAAATTTCAAAACACAGCACAAATATTTACAGCGACTGTTTGGTTTCTGTATTTAATAGCTTACCTAAATGAGGAATATCCATTTCAACGCCATCGCTGAAAAGTGGAGTTTTCAACCAATAGGCTGTGTCCTGCTCCTCAGGGGACACTGGAGGTCCTTGAAGCATGCCACCAAGACACCGTCCAATAAGTAAAGCTACAGTTCGCTCTAGATCTACGAGCCATACCCAAGACTGGGCAGGCTGTGGTAAGGACACTCCAGCAGGATCAATTAATTCAGGTCCACCTAAAAGTATGAGCAATGAATCCCCAAATTAGTTGCCTAGATCTTAAAACCAATTTTAAAATTAGTAAAATTAATTTCAGGTCACGTAACATTTCCGTGTTAATAACAGTCGCTTTGCTCCTCTTTGTCAACAATCTGTAAACTAAAGAAACAGTTAGGACCAACTGATCACATATCAAATAGATCAGTGGCAAAAGCCATAACCATCCATGACTCGTGCCCAAAGTTTAAATTAGGCATGTTAGACACATGAGTTGCATGTGGTCTGAGACAGCTAACGACGCAGCCTGTCCTCGTGACATGGTGGTGGTTGCTCTTCCCTGCCAAGCAGCCCCGGGCACACATCCACAACTCAGCAACAACCAAACCATCCGTGTGCTGCAAATATCGTGTCAGCTGAAACCATGACGAGGGAAGGGGACAGCGTGGTGCTAACTCCACATTTTGCACCAATTACACACACAAGGTCAAACTGAAACCCACGTGTATTACACGTTACACATGCACTTGTGCCACTTGGCAACTAAAAAGCAGTGATCGTTGATAATATTTCAACCTAATGTAATCTCAAAAGAAAACAGAACCCAGTAAAAAAGAAATCATGGATGAAGTTCAGTGAAAAATGGACAGGTAAGTACTTGCTTGTAGGGACAGATAACATGGCAGTATGCTTCGTCTGTAACAAAACTGTGCCAGAAGGATCTGGTAGGCATGCCTTCAGGCAGTTAGCAGGTTCCAGAATCATTATGCTCATAGAATCATAGGATGGCTTGGGTTGGAAGGGGCCTTAAAGCCTATCCAAGCCCCTGCCATGGGCTGCCACCCACCAGATCAGGCTGCCCAGGGCCCAACCCAATACAGCCTCAAATGCCTCCAGGGATGGGGCACCCACAGCTTCCCTGGGCAGCCTATGCCAGTGTGTTACCACCCACTTAGTAAAAACTTAAATCCCAGTGCCTATTCTGAATCTCCCCTCTTTAAGTTTAAAGCCATTCTCGCTTATCTGTGTGCCTGTGTAAAAAGACGGTCTCCTGAAGTCCATAATTTTAAGTTAAAGTTTACTCACACAAAAGAAAATCTGGACTTGAGAGGAAATGGATCATGACAATTTTTTTTCCATTTACAAGTAAAGTACTTTCATGCATTACAAATTTATTATTTTCAATTAAATACATATACCTCCTATATTCTCTTGCATTCCCAATGAGATCAGCATACATTCACAGTAAAGAAGTCCACCCACAGCTCAAAATATTTCACAGCAAGGGACGTTAATACACTTAAGAATTTTAAAATGAGATGCAGTAAGACACTATGCCTAAAAAGCAGTTTGTAATAGAAATTAAGTCTTCCACTATATCAAGTGATATCATATAATCATTATCGAATCATTAAGGTTGGAAAAGACCTCTAAGACCACCAACTCCAATCGCTGACCCTTCCCCACTATACCACGTCCCTATGTTCCACATTTCAGAGAATCACAAATACTGGAAAAGACCACTATGATCACCTAGTTCATATCTTAAAGCATTAGGTATGGCTGTGGGCATCAAGATGCTAGAAGCATACAACCCAGTCTGGGGCAGGATTACAAACTCTGTATCACAGTTTTATTTGGGTAGGGTGGAGGACAGCACCCCTGTGGCACTGCTCAGCTCCAAGCAGGACTGACATCTGCTTGGGTTGCAGGATGAGTCATGGGGACAGCAGACAGCAGGACGAGGTCATGCTGCTTCCTATCTGCTACCACTCACAGCTCAAACCACCAGAAAAGGGGGCTGCCTCCATCAAATGCAGCTCTGAGGACAAGCTGAGGAGGCATTCATCTGCCTTGCAGGCCTCCAGCTGGTCAATAAGCAACATAAACACCTTTCCACCAACCTAGGACATACTGTTCTTTACTTTTCAGTAAAAGTGTGTTATTTATCACACTTACCATGAAGCGGCCACTGTAATTCTTGATCTTCCAGAAGTGCTGCAGCAGGTAAAAGTCTATTAAGACGATCCAGAGGTGGCAGCAGATCTAGCAGGTAACTCAACAAAGGCCGGGCTACTGACACAGGCAGTAACAGTAAAGAGTTGACAATCTGAGACAGCATACTACCAGCTGCAGATACATAAATTACATCTACAGAGGAAAAAAAACCCAAAAAACTGTAATTAGAATCTGGGGTGGGGAATCTTGGGATGTTTGTATTGTGAAGGTGTGGGAAAAATAAGGTTTCTTATTATTCTAATCTAAACAAACAAGAACTGTCCTAACCTACCAAGCCATCATTACTCATTTTCTAATGAGCATTTACCTCTTAATTTTTCTCCAACACTACCATTCCAAGAGCTTTCTTTGAGCAGCGTTGCAGAGCGGGAATAGATATCTGTAGCATGAGGCAATAGGAGCTGAAGGTGTTTATGAAGCAAAGCCACACTGCTGGAATTCTAGAAGGAAATAACCATCAATTATCATAACAATATTCAAATATTTAAGGAGTTCATTATTTAGACCAGTTTTGTTTTCAAACACTCAGAAAATTTTGCATAGCAATTAACATTTTGGTACTCATGTACACTGAGGCTATCTTCCCCCCTTTAAAATCAAAATAAGAATACATACTTCAGTAACACTGTTGATATGACAAAAAGCCAGCAACTGTTTCTGCAGTGAACATAAAAGCTCATGAAGATGAGCAGGTTGGCTGTTTTCTGACGATGATGCACCCAGTAAAAATTTATCACTGTTTTTTTCCAGTTCTCCAAAGGCTTGATCCTATTTAGACAAAAGGGAAAGAAAAAAACTCTCTTCAAGAAGCTTTTTAACCTTCAATTACTGAGGATTTTTATTAGCTTAACTCAAAGGAAAACTGAATAACTCACTCCTCACCCTGCCCCCAAATCACAGAGTTAAATAAGTACTATTTCTTAAGATACCTGAACATTTTATATAGAAACTTTTCTCCATTATATTTAACTCTGTAGTTGAATAAAAAGGTGCAAAAGTCTTCAATTGCACCTCTTCATGCACCCCTTAACTTTTCATCAGCCTTCACTATTCTACAGCTGAGAACAATAACGTATTTGACTTACAATAAGATGGCTGACCTATACTTGATGAACTACTGGAAGGCAGTTTCCTCAGTATCAACCAAACAGAATGACACTGAGTGTCTTTCTCTGATTGCTGGCATTATGTTGACATAAAAGGGCTCCATAATGCAATGTACCTATACTTGATGTGCTACATTATATCTTCCAAAAAAATTTGCAGCCAAAAGTAATAGCAGTAAACACTCTGATATGAAATCAACAACATTTATGTAAGCCAAGTTAAACAAAAAATACCACTGTAAGATCACTCCATCAATAATGTTAGAAGTAGTGAACTAATTTTAATCCACTTCATATACATATATATGGCACTGCTGCTTTAGATAAAGCAAAAGAATGCCACTTTCTGGAAGTGGGAAAGAACTTTTAAACCTTCAAAATATTCAAAGCTAATTGCCACTGAAAGAAAACTAAATACAAGGCATACACATACCGTGTAAAATCCCAAATTTCTTAGGAGAGTCTTCATTAAGATTTCAGCCAGATGAGTATCTGGATGACTGCTCTGGACACTGTATGTCTGATCAGAGAGATTTCCATAGCTGATGCATAATGAGGACGTTTCTGTGGTATCAGATGGTGAGCTATAGCCAAGTAAAGAAGCTACATGGGTGTGATCTTGCAAGCTTGTCAAAATAATATCCAATTGCATTCTCTGGGAAAAAAGAAAAAAAAAAAAAAAGAGTCCAGACACAAACTTCTTGTTCATGAAGCCAAAATAATGAAATAATAATGAAATGGCATTATAGTTACAACAGTTTTATCATAAGATGAAAATAATCTGGAAAATTTACCAACGAAATCCAAACATTTCTTTCTGCATGCCTTCAATACTAGAGAACAGATTAAAAAATCAAATTAGATAACTATACCGACTAAAAATCTGAGACTGACAGAGCGAAATAATACACCAGAACAATCCAGTCTTTACTTCGTTAAATTATGCATGTTTTATGGCTGTTTTCAGCTTTTTTCTTATCATTCTAATTTAAGGAAGAAGGAAAGGGATAAAAAGCATGACAAGTATAGAGGTGGCAGAGTAATGACCTTTCATTTCAGTAGCATTTCCTATTGTCACTGAAAAAAACTAATAGTGTTCAGAAAAACCTAACATTTTCTCTACTTGTTCATGGCTTTTAGTTTGCACCAGTACAAATCAGACATCTTTGGAAAATGAGAATCAAAAGATCCCTTTTCATAGTTTCAGTATTAGTGTAAACAAGTCTCTTCCACAATAAAATAAATGTTATCTACAGAACTGAATAACAGGCACTCTTATTTGTTGAAACTACAGCAGAAGCTTCAGCTCCTACTGCCATAAAGGACAAGATAAAGGACAAGAACAGATGCTCCTCCTTTTCCTTCCCCTTACAGGGTACATGGCAAGTCTCCTCATCTGTGTAAATTCCTGGTCTTTACATTCATCAAGAGAGAAAAAGGGAAAAAGTTACATCCCACTGATCTTTACAGAGTAGGATAAAATCCATCTGGAAAAATACAAGTACACTTCCTAGAAAACAGCTAATTTTCTGTTTCCACAATTTGTTAAGCAGGCTCTAATTCAACAATACCAAACCTTTAAACTTGTCCAGGTATTCTAACACAGCAATTACAAATCTTTGCTTGAGAGAACATGCAGTGCTCTTTACCACTCTAGAATCTCATTTAGGCAGACAGTTACAGTTGGGCTTTCAATGCATTCCACCAATAATGTGCAAGCTTCTCCGTTCAAAATCCCCTGCTGTTCCAGCAAAGGAATATGCAGCACTAGTTTCAAAATGCAGCATGTTATTCCCTTGACCATACCTGTCCTTTTGATAAGCTTTCCCATCTATCAGGACCCTGGGGTAGAAGAGAGTGTAGCAACTCCATTCTCTCACGCAATGGAGGAAGTAGCATAGTTGCTCCTACTGACAGAGTCTCAATTACGACCTAAAAGGTAAAGCAGCAGAAAATACTTCTTGGATAGGGAAAAGCAATCAATTCAACTGCATCTTTAAAAAACTCACATGGTACATGACACACCCAATACAGCCAGAACATATTCTTCATTTCATTTGACACCAGGTTTCTAATACAAAATAGCACATTCATCTTTTATTCCAGGATGTAAATGTACACAGTACACTGAAGGAATTAAATTTGCCCAACGTATTATTGTCAAATGTGAAGTTCGTTGTGAATTACCATTTTCTCAGTGCCATTGTAAGGGAAGGTACTTTAATCAATCTACAAGATTAATATTTTTCAGTTATCCATAATAAACTTTCTCAGAAGATAAAATTAAAATTCATAGCTACGCAAGTTCATCTCATTTTAAATGCAGTATGAATAGGCAAAGTGAGAGTGAATAATTTCTTACTTGTAACTGTAATGAACTGTACTCATCACAGTGCCATGTTTACAAAGTTAGAATGAGAAATTTCTAATAATACACTTAGAGAAAAAAGTATAAAGTAAAAAGTAGATTTTTTTTTTAAACTATAAACAGAGTATTACTTACTTCCTGAATTTCATCAGGGACAGAAGAGTCCATCAGTCTGAACAACAGATTTCGAAGAGGACCTGCCTGCCGTCCAAGAATACTAGTAGCTACACCTCCAGCTAGTGCAAGTGCAAGATGATTTGAAAGTAGCTTCAGGCACAATTTAAGAAAACTGTGATGCTCCCTGCAAGAAGAAATACATCTGTGTTCATATTTTCTATTTTTAGCCTTGCTCCTCACTGACTTGTGCACTGACATTTCCACTCGCATTGTATTTTGCAGACCAGAAAAGTAAATAAATTATAACTGTAACTTAACATAAATTCACCTGAAAGCCTACTGCTTATCTGCTAAAAAAGAAACAAGAAATGGTTCCCAGAAGAAACAGTCACCAGAATCAAAAGGCAAAATCTTTCCAAAAGACATTTACAGCTCAAAAGACAAATATATTCCTCACATAAAAAAAAAAAAAAAGCTGTTAAGGAAGTAATAAAAATAATCTTCTCTGATTATATTTAGAAATGAAACAATCAGATCAAAAACAAGAAGTCGGGATATTAATTCCTGGTCATCCTTCTCAAAAACTTTTGAATTTTTTTTATTTTGTTGTGAGGATAAAAAAAATCCTAAGAATCTTTGATGCTTGCAGTGCTGTTTGCAGCTGTCTGTGAAGAAGCATTCATGATTTTGTATTTCAGAGTATTACAACTTTTTGTATAAAAGCTTCAGACCCGGGAAGCTATAATAATGACTACTGACGATTTGTTAAGAGATTGTTTTAGTCAACATGGAACTACCAACATGGCTTAGTTATGTCTGATTTTCTGATTCACTTTCCAGAAGAGATGAATTTGTGGAAATCCATAAAGCAAGAGTACATTTCTTTGCATATTTGTTTTAAACCTTCCAAAGGTTTCTATCAACCTTTGTTGTGATGATGATGAAATATCTCAAGCTGCCTACTACTAAGCACTGTACGTATATCTGAAGTAAACTGCTGAACCGTGGTACTATAATTTATTGCTAAGTTTTACAAATGGAACCGACCTTCTACATTTTTTTCATTCAGACATAAAACAGTTATGTTTAAGTTTTGAACAAAAAAGTCACACGTGACCTTTGAAAAGGTCTTTCAAACATTCTGTAACCCCTGCTTCTCTAGAGGGGATCACAGACCTTGAGCTGCAGGAACGAAGAAACAATCCGACCTCACATGCTAAAAATGCTTGTAGAAAAATATTCTAATTCTTCTAATTAAAAATTTACAAAAACATATAACATACAGGTGTTACATATACCTTGATGAAGGAAAAGGAAGAGGGGGAATTTCACTGTTAATTTTGTCGCAGTAGTGCTCAAGAAAAGAACGAAGATGTGAAAAGGTACTTTCTTCAAGGTCTACACAATAGGGTCGGTGCCATGCCACAACTTGCCTGGAATCAAATATCAAAGTAAGTTAATTAGTAAAAATACTCCAGTATTCCAATTTAAGCAGATTGAAGAGAGCACCTGATCTTACCGATCTCAGGTTTTCTTCCTAAAACAAACTCATATGACTAACTCTTCCAGGTATTTTCTGCTTTTTTTTCCTGTAGAGGTCTTCACAAATCAAATATTTTTCATTCATTAACAAAAACATTTACAGCACCATGAGTATAAAACTACCAAGTTGGTGCAAAAGCTGACACATTCTCACAAAACTGCTTTAGTACAAACTCCAGATCATAAAGAGGTTGTAATAAAATATAGGGAGAATTCAAAAGAGGTAGTCCCACTTGGTACTATTTGAGGTTATTTTCCATAACTGACTATTCTAAGATAGCTCCCATTAAAACAGGACATCCTGAAAATCTAAACTATCTTCCAAACATTAGAAGAGTTTTTCTAATCGATTCTGTTAGTCCATATATAAGTCTGATGTTTATCAGTTCACTGCAATCACTAGATCAGGCTTTTGCTGTAAAATGAGATGAGGTGCTAAAGGATTTAATTTAGTAGTTGGGTAGAGATAGTGATAGGAGGATGGTTGGACTAGATGATCTTATAGGTCCCTTCCAACCTTATGAACTTATGAACTTATGTTATTTCAGGTACTGTATACTGATTATTAAATCATTTATTTAGGTACCTGTTTTCAGTTCATCTTAACACATAACTACTTAGAAAGTTATCATGATGTTTAAATCCATGTGTAATGACTTATCTGAATTTCTTTAGCTCCCAAAGTCTTACTCTTTGCTTCCTTGTTATGCTGAAAGAAACTATATATCAACCACGGGACGTGCAGTGAGAAGCACAAAACAAATACTAAGTCTCCCACTGCTTAACTTGATTATTTTCAGTAAACAGGTATTATTTTTGTCTAATAGCAGATAACAAATCTTGGTTTAAATGTACAAATATCCATATTATTGGTGCTGCTAAGCTATTACTTCATGTAACTTGTATTTGTACTTCTGTAACAGTTTGAAAAGAAGAAAAGGAATGGGGAAGAGAGAAATTAAACTCTTCAGTCCAAAAATTACATGTGGAACACTCCAAATGCATAATGGGATTAATGCCTTCAGGAAACTACTACATATCCCAAAGGGGTATTATATATATACTGTGTTAAATATGTACCTGTCCCCAAGTGCTACTGTTACCTGTCCCTTGGAAGAGCTGTCCAGGCAAGGCTATGAGAGGTTCCTGCTGAAATCTGTTGAATTGAAACTCCATCTAAACCACTGACTTTCTTCGGCTTGGTAATGGGACCAGTAGAGTTTCCCTGACCACACTGTCCCATTGAATTGTTACCCCAAGCGTAAACTTCATTATCTGTAATTATAAACACAGCAGAAAACAGAATCTGGGATAAAACTGTTTCTGATCAAAAAGGAAGATTACGTATCTTAATTTGTTTTACCATGAGAAAGTGCCAAACAGTGACTGTCACCAATTGAGATATCAACTATTCTCGTAGCAGCCAGTTCCTCGATAAGTTTGGGTCTGAGAGCAGTCGCCTCAGAAGAGCCACAGCCAAGGCATGCACCACAGCCCCACGCATAAACCTAGAGCAAACAAACCACAAAATATCAGTATCAAACTTAAATGACTGCGATCATCAGCAATGTACTTGATAACCACTTTCACAACAATTGAAATGACATTCTCAACAAAATATGCAGAACACTTTCATTGCTTACATATATTTAATGTAATCTATATTTATTGTCCCCAGACACTCAGATTTCTGGCTACAGAGCACATCAGCTGAGAGGCTGTTGCAAGACAAGAAACCACTACAATAAACTTGACCATTCTTGATCCATGTTTTAAAAACACATTCTCTTTGAATCATATTGTGGTGGGGGCTCAGCTAGGTTACAAGCACAGAAAAGTTTACTGTACCACAAGCATATACATCAAGCCAGTGTGGGATCCCATTTACCATCTAAAGTTTATCTCCAGACTTTCCTGTCATTTTCTGAATTAGAAGTAAAACAGTTAACATGTGTATTCTAAAACACATTTTAGGATACTATTACATTATTTCATCACCTTAGTTGGTTAATGCATCAAATATTAAAAGCATTCTGACGCTCTTGCTCCTGAAGCTGATCTGGTTTTGTACTGGTTACATTTCTTAATCTAAAATAATTAATTTTCAGTGGCTAACAAAGACACTTGGAACATGTACTTCTATTTGACTCTGCAGAACATTCTGAATGACTCTAACATTTTAGGATCTCAGTACTTTTAGTCAGTCTCACATCAGGAGCCTTATAACAGCATACATGAACTAGCTACGTATTTTCTCATTAGACAAAATAATTAAAACCAAAATAAAGATTTGTCTTCTCAAATATCAAATGCCATCGTTTGAGTGAAATCTTATTTCTGCCTACCTGTCCCGTTGACGTTAAGGCAAGTGAAGACTGGCTCCCAGCACAAACTTTACGAATAAACATTCCTTGCAAGGCTTCAATAACTTTAGGTTTATATACTCTATTTGTGTCGCCATGACCAAGTTTGCCTAAAAAAAGCAAAGTGGAAAGTATTTTCAATATATAAACGTTGACAGCTGGAAGTACCAAAGAAGAATTATTCTCAGATTTCCAAAAATGTCAGGGTATATTTTTTAAATCAACACAAGTAACTGTTGTTATAAAACGTATTCTCTTTCAAATACAGTAATTACAAGCTTTAGGAATGTGTATTTATTACAGTGTACTTATACCCACCGTTATCTCCTCCTCCAAATGACCATACTGTCCTGCCGTCTTTGGACAGAGCGATAGTGTGTGAGCTGCCACAGGAAACCTCTCCTACATTGCTAATATCTTTTACTAAAGTCGGAATGTTGCGGCTGTTGCTATCACCGTGACCTAAAGAAAGCAGAAAAAAACTTCTTTTTGTGAAAATTCCTATTCTGGTCTGTAACGCCAGCAGAGTTTTGGAAAAACCATATAAACTGTAGTGATCACAGAAGACAATTTTACAAATGAAATCAGTGGATAGTTTCAGATCATCCTTCCAGCAGAAGTCTAATACGTTAAGAGTATCACCTGCTTTAAAACATAATGTGTGGTATCCCTAACTGGTGGAATGCAAACAGGTCCCTATGACTTAACTGAACACTACTGAGTCGTGCACTAGAACCCATCACTATACTAAGGATGTAAAAAACAAATTAAACCTTCCCTCTAACCTAATGTGCCTTTCCTAACAGCTGGGAGACGCTCAGAACTTGCTGTTTCCCTTGAAAATCTGTGACAGTCTACACTGTAAAACAACATCCCCTTCATCTTTTGTCCCCAGCACTGCTATTCACTTTTACCTCTCCACTGGGTGATCATGACATTCAAATCAAAGACAATAAAAAGGAACTAAAGCCCCACTTGAAAGCAATTTTCTGCACAAAATCTTGTGGTTTAGCAGAACCTGTTTGAGATGTGTGGTTCCATACTAGGCATGCACGCTGTACAGCAAAGATAATGAAATAGACCATAGCAAACTTCAAAAATTAGAAATATCGACTTTACCGTTTCAGTTAAATTTAACTTCTTAAACATATTAAGGCAAAATGACACAAAGCCATTTCAGTAAACTAAATGTCAAGTTTCTTTATTGGTGTCACATTATAATCAAAGACTTGATATCTTCTGCCAGTTATTCAACACTGTTCAAAGACCCATCCTACCATCACTATGTCCATCTATATGTCCACTATTATGTCCATCTAGAATTCTGGTTTATTTTACATGTCTATTGTATATACTTAAAGGACAATGACTATCATATGTTGTCTTATAAATGAAAGGTAACTTTTCCTGGAAAAGGAATACCAGAACATATATAAAATTATCTGTACTGATGTAAAAAAATCTTTTTGGTACTTGTTTTAATATAGGTGCCTATACATACATTCACATGTGCATATATAAGTGTATTCAGAGGGGATAATAAGAAAAAAGGGGAAATGTATGTACAGTATCATTACTAGACACAGGAATTCTCCTTAAAGCACTACACGGTATTTTAGGATTACCTAATCTCCCAAAGTCTCCTTCTCCCCACGTATACAGCTCTCCATCCTCTGTAACAGCAGCACTATGTCTGTACCCAGCAGACACACACACAACAACCTGCGTTACATACAGAAATAACAATTATGTTTTTGTACAAATTATATAAGAATTCCAAAATCTTATGTAAGTCCACTCTAAGAAGGAATTTCAGTACATCTACCTCCTCATTTAAGTACAGCAAGTATACATTTGTCTTCACTAGCTTTATCATTTAGCACTTCAGAAACAGAAAACAATAGAGACAAGACTATTTATAAAATAGCCACGATTTGCTCATCAAACAAATTTAACGTAACAAAGTCTCAGCCTTACAGCAGCAGAGAGAAGCAAAAGCAGACCTTTAAAACACTGGCCAAAACATGGGCAGAAAGGGAAAAAAAGGCCTTTTAGGACAACACAACAGAAACCACAAAAAATGTGCATATGAGATGTCATGATGTTACAGCCAACAAAAATAACGTTCTTCTGGAATGGCACTGCAGCTCTGCAGAAACAAGTACGTCAGATTTAAGAACCTGAGAAAGTTTACCAACAATGCCACTGTCCACATCACATGCCTTAAGGCAATCAGCAAATTTAAGTGCTCTGCTGGATCAGATATGACTTCAAAGAAAACTTAAATAAAATACAGAGTCTTAAGACCACACGTATTTCAAATTTTACACAACACCTTAACCAAGCAGACCAAAAATAGGCACACTTCCATAAAAGATATACCTTTCCTTGCAGCGGACCCTGGATAAGTTTGGGATATTTCTGAGTTGAACTGTTTCCGTGTCCCAGTTTTCCATAGTCACCATCACCCCAGCTGAAGACTTCCCCTTCTGTTGTAAATGCTAGAGTGTGCCCATCAGATCCTTTTGAGGATGACACTTTTTTAATGGATCTGTGAGGCTCAAAAGTCAATTTTTTCAAAGTGGACTGGTTATTGGAGTCACCCAGTCCTAGTCTCCCATAGCTGCCTTTACCACAGGCTCTGACAGAGCCATCCGTAGAAATTACGAAAGTGCAATACTGTCCAGCTTCAATCTACAAACAAAAAGGATAAAACAATATTTAGAAAAAATAAAAGATAAATGATTCACCTACAGGTCTAAAAGTATGTCTTTTTAAGCAGGATGACATTTTTCTTTCTGTTAACCCTTTCCTATAGTACAATGTCAAAAATTAAGGAGGATTTGTGGAGTCCAGGAAGCAACAAAATCAAAATAACTGGTAAACATTTAATGAAGAAATTCTTTCATTTACATAAGGGATGTAAATGGTGATTGAGCCATCTTTTTTAATTGCATCTCTTTTACAGACTACAGAACTCACACTACTTTCAGATCTCTGAAATTCATGAATGGTATCTGACAGTTTTGAAGGTTTATTCTCTGAAGATCAAAAAGACAGAAATAACTGCCTGATGTCACTCATTTCTATAAGTGCTCTGTTTAAGCAGTTTTTTAAAATGCACAAGCTTGCTTTATGATGCAGTTAACTGGCATAAAAATGTAAAAGTGAAGTCCATGAACATCATTTCAGAAAACGTATCTCAATTGTGTAGTGATCCCCCAAAATGCTTTTACTTAAGTCAACACTGCAAAGTCAATAAAGCAACAGAAAAGCAAACTATCCTGTGTCACGCATCAATAGAAGTGCTAAGCTGCAACTGCAGAACTTGCAACCGAGAGCAGAAAGAGCATACTGTATATTGATTTTGAGAAAGCTAATTAAGGCTTTTGTGCAAGCAGCTAGCCCTGTTTGGGCTTCTAAAACTAGACATACTTGATGTGAAAAACACCAATGGAGACAAG
Source organism: Cyrtonyx montezumae (assembly GCF_038088225.1). Lineage (NCBI taxonomy): Eukaryota > Metazoa > Chordata > Aves > Galliformes > Odontophoridae > Cyrtonyx > Cyrtonyx montezumae. The sequence continues at coordinate 18,833,724 of NW_027071903.1, forward strand.
AATTGAGTATTTAAGGCATCTTTTAAACAATAGGGGTGGGGGAAAAAACCTACAGGCAAACAAATTCCTCTCTACAAATGCATTTCACTGTAAGCTAGAGAATTCAGCCATTCCTCTTACATGGATATCAATTCGTGTGTATCACTAAGAAAAGAATCAATCCTTTTTCCAGGCAACGATAGAAGTAGAGAAATTCTTTCAGTAAAGTGACTTGTATAATTAGTTCTGAGAATCATACTCTCACTTCTACACTTAGCAGAGAGGTATCATTTTCCAGTTTCGTACTATAACTATGAAGTTGCTGCATCTTACATTATATAATGCTGTAAGTATCACCCACCGTCTGTGCATCAGAAAAACTTGGAGCGAGCTTGGGCTGAAGTATTTTCTCTTGAGTTCCTTCTACCAGCTGATGGCTGCTGTTGCTACCCCAGACGTAAACTTCGCAGGTTTCAGAAACAATGGGAGCATCACCTGTTTGAATGCTGTCAGGGCTGGCACATGTTCTTGAATAGTCTGATGCCATGCGACAAACCTGTCAAAAGATTTATTACACAGCTGTATTTTCATTCATTTTCCTATAACAACAGTGGAACCAAAATGAATTTCCTCTCACTAGGACACTGCCTAGAACACAAGTTATCCCCATAATATATTAACTTGTTTAAATAACTTAGACAACCTGCATTCTTGCTTTCAACTTTTCCTTGCCTCCTTACTCCATTCCAGAATCACTCAGTAGATTCTGCACCACATACACATGCACACAACAGTCAGATGTAACGTGTAATTCCCTTAAATTTGAGATCCATTTCAAGACATACCTCTTCAAATAAACACAGAGCTGCCTCATAAAGAGAACATAAGCCATCAGATGTTCTAGTTGGCTCCCTCCATTGACTTCGATCAGCAGATGATCCCTGCAATTTTTAAATGTTACTATGAGAAAAATACTTTCATAGAGCAACAGTGCAACTGTATGAAATACAACAGTGATCTGTTCTTAAAGTACCTACGTTACCTGAATGCATTTCAGGGAAATAAAAGCGTGTCAATCACTAATTAAACATTGTTATTTTTTCTTTTCTTTTTTTAATATCTGGGTTTGCAGTTAAATTTATCCTGATATCATTTTATTCTGAAGTGCGTTTCATTTGTGTTTGTCTAGTTAAATCATAAATTACTAACCATTATTACTTTTCTGATTACACGGACTGCATTTTGGTCTGCAGCTTTGTATCTACTGGGAAAAAAAACAACACAAAAACAACAGCTAACCTTGTCCATGAGGACATTCAACTCAGTGTAGATCCTGCTACTGCCCACTAGGCCGGGAAAATACTAAACTGAATAAATAATTTGATCTGGCAGCCCACCCTTCTTTCTGCCACACAAAAAGCACACAGCACACAGTGACTGCACCTCTGTACACGAGACTCTTCCACTGCTGCCATACAGATGCTAGCTGTCTTTCCTCAGTCAAAAGAATGAAACTTACGTAACACAGTAGGCAAACATTCTGAAGAAAGCAGATTTCGTAACAGATCTTTAACAATAGATTTTAACAACAGATGTGTGAAATGTGTGAAGAAAGGAGATAATCTGCTACTGGCTAATGTGAGAATAATTATATTCAGAATTTTAAAAGTCCTATTAAAATCAAATAAGTATTTGAAGGGCTTTTTTTTTTTTTTGCACATTAAAGAAAACTATTCAGCTAAGAACTGCCATACACAGTATTTAGCATTGAGAAAATGCATTCAAAGTTAAGAATGCATCTATATTTGCTATGTAGAAAACTCAAAGTTGGTATACCTACCAAAGATCGTCGCATCTGCATTAATATGCTCATAAAGCAATCAAAGCTGATCATCCCTTCCGGACTTTGTAGCAACTTGGTTTTCTCCATGGTGTTCACTACAGCTGAAGCATTTAATGCCATTTCTATCCACTCAAGAAGATATCGCAGGGAACCTCGCTGGGCAGCCAAGCCAAGAAGCAGCTCAGAAGCTAATCTACGGCCTAAAGTGTCTGCCCCAGAGTTCGGAATTGTTACTCCTTTAAGAAAGGTCGTTACTTGTGCTAAACAGTCCAAGCCCATCGGTGGAATCTTGCTTTCGTTTGCTAAAGATAAAGGTGGCAAAGAGCTCACGACTTCTATTGCAGTGTGGATAACATCATTGCAAAGACTGAGGCCAGGTCCCGATGCCGGCATCATCCAACTTTGTCTCAGCAGTGCAAACAACAAGCTTAATCCAGTCCGAACCCCCATCTCTATGAGCGCATCTGTACTCGACCTCGGACGCTCGCTGACAGAATGCACATCAGTCGATCCAGAACTGCTTTCTGGTGAATGTTGCTGTTGCTTCACCTTGCCCTTATCATGATATTTGTTAGAAAGTGCATAGAAGACACGCTGCAATACAAGGAGACGTTTTCGAAGTGCTCCAGCAAACGGAGAGTCTGAGCATACCATCTTAGCCAGTGCCAGCTGGCTGCTAAGAAGGGCATCCAAATAGTGGTCCTGTTCATCACTACTTAGAGATTCCCGCTCAAAATCTGGTAGCTGAGGTCCTTTGAGGCACAGAACCTGCTGAGGCAATGGCACTACTTCTTTATTGCTAACTAACTTAGCATACAAGATAGAAACTCCCTCCCTCGTTGCAATAGATTCACTGTCCTCTGTGATCCAAGAGCTGTTTAGATGTTCGAGCCATTTCAGCTTCACGGGTGGGACCATAGCTGCCATGCTGGTTTATTCTTTTGCCATTAGTCCTAAAGATGAAAAGAATAAACAAATAAATAAACAGACGTGCAATAATATCTACTGAATTTACTACTCACAGTACACCAAATGCTATCAACTCTTCAGCAAAGCAAGCAGCAAAAGTTTAATTTCCAACATTAGCAAATTTCCACCATTTTACCCATATAAGTGTGCAAGAAGCTGGAATTCAGACCCAATCCCTGTAGTGTAAGGGTAGGATAAGAAGACATTTGGCAGCTCAACTTTGATTTCCACTCTAAACAAGAACTCAGATATGCAATTGCCTTGACATGCTGTAGAACTGTGGCATATACCTATATTTGCTAAATTTGTATGGATAACATTTCACACAAAGTAAATTTAATTCTGCTCTGTTCAATGAAAGTACACTTCAAAACGTCTCAAAGAAAATTAATATTCTCTTTGCAGACGACAAAACTAAAGACAGACTTCAAAAACTGATCAGGATCATACACAGCCGTGCACCAGCAAATGAGTGGAGTACCGCTGTGAAGATTCGTTTCACAATAAGACCACTAATTCAGGCCACTGACACAACACTCGACCTTACAAGCATACTGTAACTCCTGCAGTCAAAGTTATTCTCTCTCCTTTCTTAAGGTAGATATCCCAAAATCAACATCAAAATGTTAATGTTAAATGGAAACACTGGTTGTAGGTTACATTAAGGGGTACAGGTAAGGAATGGGAGTAGCTCCTATTCATTCAGTGAATAGGATCTTCAGAGCCAAATACACATTACTATTCCAAATAAATTTAATCTATTGAATGTTATGAATTACATCATATTGATGTATTTCATCATGTATGACTTCAGTAGTATTCAGAACTCTTAGTATAGATTTTAAGAAAGGAATCACTGACAATACAGATATAGAAGACTTAGAAGCACAAGCTGGTTTATGAGGGCAGCTCAAGCTGGTTGACAATCCAACTTGACAGCTTTTGTCATTCTTCCAAATCAAAAGGCATCAATGAATTTAAGAGATCTTTTTTTACTCACGTGTTATGGAATAGGAAATAAAACACATTACATGCTCATGCAGATCCAAACTCAAATAAACATTATAATGAAATTGCTATAAAGTTTCTGTGAACCCTACAGTTAAAATGCTCTACCTCACAGCACAAAGGTTTTTTGGGTTAGCACCCGTCCTCAGAATAAATCTCTGTTGCTCTCACACTGCCTGAGCCCAAGTCAACATACGCACCTGAACCCTATTCTCCTTTTTATTCCCTTGAGAGACACAGGAGGGTCTGAGCCCTACATAAACTGTCAAAACTTTTTTTACGAAACCCATATGTGAAGCTCAAAATGCTTTGACATCAAAACACTCACAAGTTTAAGGTTAACAATCAGTTGGAAGGGACTGCATTTCTTTCTGCTGGTACATAAGTATCAGCATTATGATGATTTTTGTCTCCACTGAACTATGGGTGGATGACAGTGGTGGTACCTGCTGCTGTTCTATCACAATAAAGGAGAGTAACAAATGACCAAATGGATATCCTCATCAGTGATAAAAGAGTGACTGGTAAAACAGTGACACCGTGCTACCACTGTCAACGAGAGAGAAAAGTATGCAAATGAGAAGTAGTAAGATTGGTACCTTGAAATTTAACAGTAAGACATGAAAGCTTTATAATTACAAAATGATTTGTTCTGTAAGTAGAGAACCTATCACTGGGAGGCTCAAAAACTAGGAAGAATACAGCGACTTGCAGAAGCATGATGAGTCATGGTAGAGATCAAACACACACCTGAGCAGAATGAATGGGCAATGGTTAGACAAGGTCAGGGGAAGGGGAACGTTTTTACACACTTAAAAAACTTGCTGATTAACTGGATGCCAGCTGGAATTTCTGCCACTTATTTCTCTGAGATCTTGGATGCAATAAAGGCTGACACTGGAACACAAAGAGAAAGACTATTCCTCTGGTCCACCTTTGCACAGAACCTAACCTGAAGAGAAGTGCAGGATTCTGACTTTGGGCAGAGCCAAAGTGTGGGCAAGGGCATCTCACCTCTTAGTTAGCACAGGCAAGAAGAAAACATTTGACCTTGAAAGACCATGTGAACAGACTCACAAATGTTCTGCTACTGAGCACTGTACAGCTAACAGTGTGGAAGGTACCAACCCAGCAGAGCAGGGCAGCCTGCAGCACTTCCTAAACAAGATGATGACAGCTTTTTAAACGAGCTGCTGCCTGGTCACAAAGGGAGAAGGCAGAGATACAGACCAGAGGTGGAGAAAGGAAGTACTTCTCCTGCAGCAGCAGCAATACAAACAAAAACAGTTTGGTTCTACATGAAAGAGTTTTAACCAGGTATTTAAACACTGCAACGTGTTAAATACTCCTATTTCACAGTGGCCAAAACTTTCTGGGTGTTTCTCTTAGGAGCAACCAAAACATGTATCTGAAATTGCATCAAACAATCCTCACAAACATGCCAACTGCATTTTACAACATTATATTTACTTTTGTTGTTGTTGTATTTTGGGACTTCAAATAGACAAAATACCCCTTTCAATAAGCTGAAAAAAACTTCTCCTGCCAAATCATTTACCAACATGTGACACCTAGCGAACGTTCACATCTTCCACATGAACAGCTTTCCCCATCACATCTCCTAAGATCTCCACCCGATACTGAGTTCTAGGCTGCAGCACAAGGACATGGACCTGCTGGATGGAGTACAAAGGGGCCTTGAGGATGTGAGAGCACCGAAGCAAATCTCCTGAGAAGAGAGGCTGAGAGAGCTGGGGCTGTTCAGCCTGGACAAGAGATGGCACTGGGGGATCTTAGAGCAGCTCCCAAGGAAGCTGTGGATGCCCCAGCCCTGGAGGTATTCAAGGTGGATGGGCTCTGGGCAACCTGATGACAGGAGGGCTGGAACCACATGAGCTCTAAGGAGCCTTTAATCTCAAGCCATTCTTTCATTCCATAGAAAGAAGGAATAAACTAAAATCAAATATAGCAATTACCACATGCTATTACCACTCCAATTTTACACTTAGGATGGAGCTTTGACCACCCACAGTAATTAGTAAGCATAACAGAAGATAAAAGGCTGCATTTCAAACTCAATTAAAACAAGTTAATAGGAATTTTGAACATCATGAAATTATAATTAAATGGCTTGTATATATTTCCACAAGACAAAGAACTCAGAGAAAATGAAAGTTTACAATTAATCTTTTACAATTAATTTCTCCTTTTCCCATATATTTATGTTAATGTATTTACTAACATGATAACTGAGTTTCTCTTTTAGACAGTGCTACATCTAGGAAACAGCAAGCACAAAGCCACGAGCTTGCACCCATCTGGCTGCAAGACAGAGTAAATGCTAGTAATAATTAATACATGTAAGATCTTCCTTTCTGAGTTAAAATACAAAGGAAAGATATCACATTTCTCAGGAGAAAAAAAAAAGACATCTTAGTGAGCTAGCAAGATGAGAATTTGAAATATTCAACATCACTAAAGGGCTTCTTCTTCTTAAGCACAAATTAATTCAGCCTGCAATCAGCCATCTCTAACGTGTCCATTTTTGTGAACTAAGCATCCCTAAATTAACTCATAAATCACACAGATCAAAATATGAAAGGATCATTGCAGGTAATCATGAAGTACGACAGCAGATGAAACAAATGTGCTTCCTTTAAAGAATAAGTTTTATATCACTATTAACACAGACCAGATAGAAAATATTTCCGCTGAGAAAAACGACATATTTTCTAAGGAAATAAGGACTATCCTTCCATCTTAAGAAGTGAAAAAAAGACACCAGATGTCCATATGTGCACTCAACTAAACGGAAATGCACTGTGAAGTGATAAGCTAGAAACACTGCTTGTTTCTCCTCCTGGTCACTGCAGCAATTTAAACACTTGGAAAGCAGAACGTGACTTTGCAATTAATCCCAGCTTATGTTATATATACAATCCCATGCCACCAGCCACACCGATGCATGATCAATTCCCACATGGAACAATCACTAGTGGGTCAAACACAGCAAGTACTCTGCTACAAACACAACAATGTGTTTGGGTTTGTTGGCTCTTTTTCCAGAACGTACAGTATATTCCATGAGCGCTCTGTGATATTCACCTGAAGCAGAAGTAACTTCTATGTACCACTTATTTCTCCCCAAAGTGGAGTAACTGTTTCAAAATTTCATAATCAATGTCAAATATGAAATACATTGTAGGGAAATCTGCTAGTGCCATACAAAAGAAGGTAAAGTGAGACGAAAGAGTAAATTCTGCAGCAAAAATACCACCATCTCCTAAACTACTAGAATGAGAAAAAAACAAATACTTAAAGGCTGTCCTAAATGCATTTGGCTGGCAGTAAAGACTGTCAAATCTCTAACAACTTTTCCACGTTTTTATTACAGCTTTTGGATACTAGGAAGGTTTTACGTCTTCTCACTCTGAGGTAAGTGGGACAGCTTTGATCAACCACAGGTACAAAGAACTACCTCCTAAAGGCAAAAAAAAATAATCTAGTTCTTTAAAAATAGACAATCTCAACTTCAACACAGTCAAAGGACTTCAGAATTTGAAAACAAAAACAAACAAACAAAAAAAACCCACAACAATAAATAATCCTTCAATACAAAAATGGGATGGGGGGATAACACCAATTCAGTACGGGGCTGAAGGGCAAAGCTGAGCTTTAGTAGGAATGACTCCCAGGGCCCACGGACAGAGCACACACACAACTTCACCAAAGGAATTTCCGTAGTCTCAGTTTTCCATTTCAACTTGGAAATTACAGGGGATGCTTGAATTTGACATCAAACCACTGCCTCCACACAGCTGAGCAAATCCATCCTAACTAACGTAAGTAAACAGGAAGCTCCCTTCTAGCAATCAGGCACAACTATGAAGTGTTGTGTGTAGATGCAAGAGAAAGACTAATGTGCTCAACTAAAGAGAGGTGGAGATGGGGCAGAAGCAATGCAAAGTGATTACACTGCAGCTCCTTTTTCAGGGAGGAAAAGGAAGGTAAGGGCAACTCCAAAGAGATAACCAATTTCCTGCAAGAAGAGAGTTAAAGCAAGAAGTGGTATGGTGCTTTTTTGTTTTGTTTTTTAATTTTTCAGAGGAAGTTTTACAGAAGAGCTTCAGTGGTACACGAGAAGACCTTACTGGTGTAACATAACAAGCAGTGTCTAACAGCTTTTCCAGTCTGTGACAAGCACATTCAGCTTACCAATGCACAGAAACCACCTACACCAGTACAGTGATTCTGATGTTTGTGTATATTTCACACTCAGTCATCACTGCACAGCTTAGTGCTCTCCTCTCCCTGTGCACCATTCCCAACAAACAAGCACTGCAAGACAGGGATAAAAAGCAATATTAACCTCACAGAAAGCACAGCTAAATGAACGTAGTAAACCATGGGAACATGTGGACATAGTCCTTAGATATCACTCGTCACAGTCCATAGAGATTTCCAGGTCTGCAAAAATGATTCTTCAGCTAACACAGTTACAGCTTTCAATGGTTTCTTCAGCTCCAAGTCTACCCCTCCATTATCTTTCTTTTAACTAGCAGTAAGTTGCCCCAGTGAAGGTTTAACAACCTGGTCAGCATCACAAGCTCCTACAGTTATGAATGCATGCAAAACAGAAAGGCTTGGTGCTTGGAGGTGTGCAAAACATCATATTCTGCTCAGAAAAATCGTGGCATGCTAGCCAGAGAAATACAAGAATCTTGTCTTGTAAGCAATACTATGCCTCAGCAGTAACTGAGTACAATGCTGCTGGACAGAAAAGAGATACCTACTATCAAGAGGACTCGAGCACAGTTAGAACTGAAGAAAGAAATTCAATGTTCTGTCCAGTTTCTCTCTGCAGTGTCAGCTGAATAAAACATATTCTTATTCATTTTCTTCATAAATAATGCATCATGTACAAAGCAATCAAACCCAGTTTCAACAGCCTACCCCTCAAAAGCTACAAGATAAGGTCCACTAGGAAATTATTTCAGTGTTTATGAAGGAGTTAAGTCATAATACCCCATAGCAAATAGAGAACTCATTTCTGGAAAAGTGAAACTACGTATTAGAAAGGTAATGAAAAAAATATTCAACTACTAACCACAGTCTCCTACATTCTGGAAGGACTGAGTGCCACTTGACCAACCACAACCTGAGACTTAATATGTATAACATAAGACACAGTATCTTTCTTCAGTGCAAAGAAAATACATTTTCTTAATCCACTGCCAGCAGCAGGCACACGGAAGATATTAAGACGGTCACAATTTGATGCAGTCAAATATTACCCATCAGTTGTTAACTCAGGCTGACTTCAGTAGGAATAAGGCACAGACAAAACCAATTACTACGGCAGAAACTAAGTGCTCAGACTCAGAACAACCACAGAAGCAGCTTAAAGCTTTCATTTTCTGCAAAAACTCTTGAAGACCACCTGTACCTGGAGGGTTTAAAACCTCACACCTCCTAAAAATCAGAACTCTTTGCAGAGTTTCAGGAGTGCTTGCTCCCCTTTCTGCAGTTAGCAAATTCAGCAACCTCTGCAAGATGCTGACAACATTTAACTTAACTTTACAGGAGCCTCATTACAAAAGCCTGTAAGAGAAGAAGCTGGAAGACTGTACAGTTGAATCAGAAGCAGCAAATATCAAAACTAAGACATGCAAAGAAGGGGCTGTGACACCCACATGCCCAAATTCTATCTGCTGTAGTGACACAGTGCCTTTCCCCAGCAGACTGGTAAAGATATTTGCTAAACTGAGCACAAAAAAAGGCAGGGCTTTAACAGATAAGCAGATCCGTATATATATATATGAGGGGCAGTGCTCTCCTGCACGTGTTCACTGACACAATCTTTCTCAGGTTCACAACCATTTCATTTACTACCTTCAACATGAGCACTCTCAGAGCAAGAAGTGCTACAGGTCCTTTAGCATTATGTCACCTGGGTGGTTTCTGAAAAGGATTAGAAAATGTAGTCTTCAACAGAGGGCAACCAGGGTGTACCACCGTGTTTCGTGCTGGTAAGAGAAGCACAGCCTGTATTTGCAACAGTGAGAAATAATTCCTGCGGATGGCCTAGAAAAATCAAGCTTTTCTGTGCTTCACCCAAAGCTCAGGAAGGATTTCACCATCAGAACAATCAGTAATTCTACTAGCTCATCAGGAGAGTAACTCAGTTCATTCTCTGACAGACTGGCTATTCAAAGGTAAAAGATTTATGCACTGTTAAAAAAAACAACACTTTTTTTCTCCAATGTTATTTTAGTTAAGTCCTTGAGAAGCAGAAGTTGTGCATACACACCTGATTACAGGTCTACAGCAGATGACTTCTTTTACATGTGACTGAAAGAAACTATGCAGTGTACATCTGCTTCCTACTTCACCATGATGACAACACAATTCCACTACAGAAGCAGAACCTCTTCAAATTCGGAACAGATTTGTTTGTAGCAGAAGCACTTAGAATCCCAATAGATTGTTTCATTAACTCAAATAAACATTACGTTGTTAGCACAAAATCAAAGTCACCACCCAAGTCTACCAAATTATCAGTTCAATATTCTAATCAGGACTATGAGACATCACAGAATGTGGTTATTTCTCCCCCGCAGCTTCAGCTGAAACCAAAGACTCTCTCTGCACAGAAGCAGTGCATACCTCTAACCACTGCCCCCAGCTTCCCTTCTACTTCTGTACGACTGCTTACATGTGCAGAAAGGAGTGCCTGTAGCTGTGATCTTGCTCTAGCAAACAGTGCTGCAGTGCTCTTTGTGTCTGTTGGAGTTCCATGGAAATACACAGGAATCATTACTTTCAGAGTGACTTACGTACGTTATTATTTATTATTATTATTACATTATCCTGCAGACCCCTCACAAATACAGGGACAGAGCTCACCCAAGTCTTTGCAACAGGCCATATATCCTATGGAAAACACAAAAACTAGAAGGTCCTCCACGCTGCTCACAGCCAGGGCAAACCACAGCACTTAAAACTAATAGTAACAGCACATAATCGTGCCTAAAATTATTTGTTCAACATTTCAGAATCACAGAATGGTTTGGGTTGGAAGGGCCCTTACAGATTATCTAGTTCCAACGCGTGCTGCGTGCGGGGACACCGCTGCTTAGACCAGCTGCCTAAAGCCCCACCCAGCCCAGCCACAGCCTCTGTGGTGGAACAAATCTTCATCTGTAACTCTGAAAGGTTTTGGTTTTGGGGTTGTTGGTTTTTTAAGGGGAGCAGAAGAGGGAGACAGATTTGGAGCCAGACTTCAGCACAATTAACTACCTCGAAGTTTCTACTCACGAAGTACCAGTTATGCTGTGATACAACTGTTATTGCAACAAGTGTCCCTCTTTTCAGGGTCTGCAAAAGAAATGCAATATTTTATTATCTGCTCTTTGCTTTAGGTGAAGAGGTTGTGAGAAGAACACTCTGCCAGAAAATCCTTCTTTATTAAGGAGACTTAGGCAGAAGCTGGAAAAACAATTCAGCTCAAGCTTCTGGGGAGCAGTCTAGCAGGCTGACTCAGATGAAAACTTCCTTCTGCTTCATGATGGTTAGAGTGGGAGCGAGAACACCTCATCACCGTTTGCAGCAGTTTCCCAGGGCAAGACCATGCTCCTTTCTTCCTCAAACCATTGCAGTGTATTTTAGACATGAACAGAGATGTCTTATTTACTAATTCCTTTGATGACTCTTTGGGTTCTCACATACTTCCTCAGCTTTTGCTTTAGTATACTGCTATGTCTCTGGAGAAATAAATCAACTTCTCTACACTTCTCTGCTGAATAGCAATAACAAACTTTTCTCTCTCTTCTGCATTAGTGTACAGCATCTGTCTATATTTAATATGGGGTCTGCTCTAAAAGTAATGCCTCCTACTTCATTATGCTGGTGGGATGGCAGTAGGGGTTGACCCTTCAGCCCAATATTCCATTGCATGGTGCTGCTGTGTGAGAGATGGCAGCAGAGGGACACTGACAAAACGCTGCCTGACATGGAAGTGCTGGTGAAGCAAAGGGGTGGAACGCAATTCCCACATGTGGAAAAGATGGCACCCACTGACGTTTATCCACACCTGCTGAACACTTAGAGACCAAACAGTGGATGTGAGCAAAGTGAGACAGTGGGTGATGTGTTTCAGCAGGCTGGTGACAGTGGGTCATCTGCTGATGCAGGTTTTTATGTGTGGCATGCAGGCTCTTGTTCATCGCTGCCAAAAGCACAGCTCATCACAGAATATCCTGAGCTGGAAGGGACCCACAAAGATGATGAAGTCCAACTCCTAGCTCCAAACAGGCCCATCCAAAATTCAAACCTCATGTCTGAGAGTGCTGTCCAAAAGCTATTAAACTCCAGCAACTCAAGGCCATGACCTGGGGAGCCTGTCCTAGTGCCCAAACAAAGTACAATCATACAGTGGCTTAGGCTGTAAGGGGCCTTAAAGACCACTGAGCTCCAATCCCGTCATGGACAGGGCTGCCACTCACTAGATCAGGCTGCACTGGGCCCCTCCCAACCCGGACTTGAGGATGGGGCACCCACAGCTTCACCAGGCAGCCTGTTCCAGCACCTCACTCCCCTCTGAGAAATGAATATTTTCCCAACATCTGAACTTCCCCCCTCTTAGTTTAAAGCCATTCCCCCTTGTCCTGTCACTATCAAACCACATAAAAAGCCAGTCTCCCTCCTGCTTGTAAGCTTCCTTCAAGTACTGGAAGGTCACAGTGAGGTCTCCCTGGAGCCCTCTCTTCTCCAAGCTGAACGAAGGCTGAGAGGGAGCTGGCCTTCTCCATAGCAGAGGTGCTCCAGCCCTTTCATTAATAGACTCTATCTAATCATTTACACTTGAAAGCCAACACAGCATAAGCACGTCAATTTTAGTTTTACATCTAGTGGCATTACTCAGCTCTTTGGACCTGTTGTAGTACCCATGGAGATAAACAGGAGGCATTACTTTCAGAGCAAGCTAAGTACAACAGAGCCTATTTTTACTTCAGTATTAAGCAAAGAGAAAGAAAACATACTCAAAAGCTAGAATGGAAGTTAAATGCAAACGAGCACATTCTTCACTCTGCATTAATATTTTCATTTCTTGACTAGTATAACGAGTGCTCAAAGACAAAGTGGTGTTCTATAAATCTGTGCATTTGTACAGAAGTGTTTGTAGATAACCACGTTACTCCTTGCTGAAAGTAAGAAGAAAATAAAAATACTTGTAAAAATTCTCACTAGTAATGACGACTCTAACTGTAGGCTGCTCTCTCCACAGTAAATTAATTCCAGCTTCCAGCAGAGAACACGATTGCTTCAGCCACTCAAATACAGTCCCAATCAGCTCGATGTCATCAGGTCAATCACAACAGGCAGCCAAGGCCACAGAATATACCTGGCCAGTTCCCAGGCCACAATTACCCTTGCTGTTGACTGGCAAATTCCTCAGCTGCCGGCTTCTAGGCTACTTGGTTTTTTTTCATCCTTGGAAACTATATGGGTTACTATGAAATTGCTGCACTGCAAAATTAGCACCTGCAGCTTCTTCAGCAGCCCTTGGAAAGGATGGTTTCCTTTTATAAGGATTACTGCATTTGAAAGCTTTATTATGAAAGTCACCACTATGAAAACGGAAGAGAACAAAACCTGCCAGCAATTTCAGGGCTTGCTGAGAAATAATCACAAGAAAGCAAATGGTGAGAACTGTGTTGCTTGTGTTTGTAAGACTACTGTGGCAACAGGAAGTTCAACCAGCAAATGTGCCCTATGTATCAGCAAAACATATTTGAGAAAGGTTAAAAAAAAAAGTTCAAGTCAAATAAACAGAGGAACACTGAGGACCTCTACAGTACCTAAATGAAGTTTGTGTTATGGAGCCGATAACGATATCATAACAACCTATGATCAGAACTCAAATGTCTGTCCCACCAAGTTAGTCCAGAAATCCATACAATCCTCACATCTCCATCCCTCTGAAGTAAAAGGATAAAAGCATTCTTCCACCCCGCAATCGTTACACAAATTACATGAGAAACTGAAGGGAAAAAAGAATACTGAAAGAGAACCCTAAAAAAGTATTCAAATGTCTATTTCTTTACTTTCAGCACCCCACGTGTGATGACTAATTTCACAGAGAGGTTTTCCCATCTGCAACAACACTCCAGCTATCACTGACACTTTAAACCATGCAGGCCATAACTGCACCATTAAAAAAAAAAAACAAGTTACCAATCTGAACTAACACCCAATTGACTTTTTAGGCCACCTGAAAGCCTTTCCTAATTAACTAATATCCATTTATTTCAGTTCTGAAATAAGAGAAGGAAAAGCTTTCCGTGGTGAGCTACTGTTCAATTCAAGGACTAAGTGAAATTAAGAACACTCATTTCTCCACCAAAAGCAAGCCAGAAGACCTCCTATCCCTATTACTCTTAATTAACAGCTAGACAGACCATTCAGTGACTGCACAAAGAAACATGGTAACCCCTAACTCTAAGGCAATGAACATATACATTATACATTTAAACAAGAACGTACAAGCTGAGAGGAAAGTCTCAACTGTGCACAGGTTTGTTTATCCTTGGAGAGAAGGAGCCCGGATGGTTCATCCCAAAGGAAAGACAAGCACGGTGTAACAGTGCAGGAGACTGGCCTGCCCTGCACCCGTCCCACTGCGTTTTAACTTTGTACAGCTTTTAATCTTTCACACCAAATTAACAGATTCCTGTTTGGATACCAGGAAGCAGTTAACAGGCTGACCAGGTTCACAGCCTACCTTTCCACATTAAGTGTCTATTATACTTTTCCCATAATTACGCGAGACTCAGACCTGAGACCCACATCCTCTGCAGTCCCACATTCCTAAGCAGTGGAGATGTGGTTTCTATGGTCCCTCTAAGAGGCAGTATAAATTCAGGATGCGTAAAAACAGTATAGAACACTTAATTTGATCAACACTGTCACACAACGTGTATGTACATATATCTGATAGTCCCTGCTACTGCAAGGCAAAGAAGTCTGGGAAGTAACACCCAGCCGAGAGATGCAACACACACAGGTCTGAAACTGAAAGAGGTGTTCACCAAGGCCACGTATGTATTTCCCTGCGGACTGTGAAGGGGAGAGACCAACAATGGGGCTGTGCCCCCAACAAACACGGAGAGCTGCTTGCACAGAGAACACTTCCAACGACTGTACGAAAATCAAAGCGTTCGGATTTCAAAATGAAAGCGCCAGCACGCCACTTTAGGCTACAAAACACGTCAGCCCCGTGCACAATCGCACACGAGTGATTTTTCAGCACTGCCAACAGGAGCAGGAGGAGAAACCACGGGATGCGCGGGGCGGGCAGGAGACGCGCGAGCACCTGAGGTGGTGCTCACGCACAGCGTCGGGAAAGGGCCGCTCAGGAACCGGCGGCCACAGATAACCGCAGCGCCGAGGAAAGCACCCCGCGTTCACGGGGCCCGAAGGAGCTCCGCCGGAGCGGAGCGCGGGTTCCGCGCGCCGGGAGCGCTCCTCAGCCCTCCGCTCCCACCCCACGAAGGACGGAGGCGCTCTCACGCTCCGCCGCCCCCCGCCCGGCCCCACCTGCCGCCCCTCCGCCGCCCCGCTCCAGCCCGCGGAGCCGCGGCCTCCTCGAGCGCTACTGCCCGGCCTCCCCGCGGCGGCTCCGGGGCTCGGTGAGGCGGCGGCCGCACCCCGCGAGGCGGCGCGGTGCCGAAGAGAGCCCCCTCCCACCCGCGCCGCGCTCCCTCGGGGCCGCCCGTCCCCCCCGCGGCCGAACGCTCACCGGGCAGCGGCGGGGAGGCGGCAGAGCCCGGTCCGGGCGGGGAGCCGCGTCCTCCCTGCGGCAGCGGCTTGTCAAAGAGAAAACATGACGCGGGCGGGGAGGGGGAAGGCGGCGCCGAGATCTCGCGGGGCTCGCGCGCAGCTCTCGCGAGACGTCGGCCGCTCCCCGCCCCCGCTCGGCACCTGCTCGGGCGAGGGGCGTGTAACAGCGGGATGGAGCGCAGCGTCCGGAGGGCTCGGAGATGAGCAGGGAAGCTGACGGGGAGCAGCGGGGACGCGGCAGGTTGGGTGCACGAGCCTGAGAGCTTGCAAAAACAGAGGTGGCATGGATTGAGCACGACTGCTCGCCGCGCACTGTCTCCTCCAGCAGAAGAGTCGGAGGCAGCGAGTGAAGGAGGCACTGGCTGTCAGACCCCAAACAAGCGAGAGCGGTCACGTCTCAGCACACGTCGTTAAGCTTTCAGACCTTCGCGACGCTGTATAAGCCTTTACTGTGCGACATCAGAAGGGGGCTGGAGAAAAGTAAGGAAGAAGTCCAGCACAGATTACAAAAACCAAGAGGTGTACTCTCGCTCAGAAACGCCCTGTCTCACAGAAGGCCATAGATTATCAGAGGAAACATTACTATGTGCTTGCTCATGTTTTCTTCTGTAGGCACCTGCTGACACATTACACTCACGGACCATCATTCCTCTCCTACAGACCATCTTTGCACCTCCCAGTATTACCTCCCTCTCCCTCCAAAGGACACTTCCCTGATGGTTTATTTGCAGGTAGTGAGAGGACTTAGAACTAAGGGTCGAGCTCAGCTCTGCAGAGAAGCTTTGACACAAGATTAAATGACACCAGCTTTGGCAGTAGATCCCAGGTTTTCATGCCGATTTTGTTCCCCCTTAAAAGCTTCTTAAGAATGCATAATTCTTTGCACCAGAGAATCTTGTGTTGAAAATAGTCTTAACCACCCCAGCTAAAAAAAAAAAAAACAGACCACAAAATACCTCTATTAGCAACTTCTCTGTGCAGTATCATCCCACTGAGAAATGGTAAAGAAAAGCTAGGTTCAGGAAGTCTTAAGTTTCTTACTTGTGAGCATACTGGCTAATCTCTC
Source organism: Cyrtonyx montezumae (assembly GCF_038088225.1). NCBI lineage: Eukaryota > Metazoa > Chordata > Aves > Galliformes > Odontophoridae > Cyrtonyx > Cyrtonyx montezumae. Next base: position 18,850,430 of record NW_027071903.1, read on the forward strand.
TAAAGCCATAGTCACTATCTGCTGTGAATCAACGTTTTCTCATTGATAAGACCACATTTGCTTGCAAACATAACCAGAAGCAGGGAAAACTGTGAAAACATTTTAAAGCACTCTTCAAACACTTAAAATGTGGATAGTGTGAGAAATACGAAGTTCATCAGCTACATCAACATACATTATATTCAGCAATGTCCTTCCACCACCTCTAAGCAGATCTGCCATTCACGCAAGAGAAGCGGAAGAAAAACAGACACCAGGCAGCACTGCAACATGCTGGCACACCCCACGCCCACATGCTGACACGAACCACAGCATGGACACAAACCTTATCATTAACTGCAGGTTTTTTTTATGGCTTGCAGGCTCTATCAGCAGCCAAGTGCTGTACAGCACACAAGGAGTCTTCAGTTTGCAAGTGCTTCAAGTATTTTCAAATCAGGCGTGCATTTTTGTGTGTTAGGTGGTGTTTTTTTGTTCATTTGTTTGTCAAGTTGTCACAGAGCTCTTCAACCGTCTCACAATACTGAGAGCACTTTTGTCTTGGAGTTTGACTATAGCAGATGTGTGTCTCTGTTTCTACAGGCTCACGGTTCTTGGAAGCTACCAAGTTACAGTGGGGACACAACGCAGCCATCTCCAGGTTGGGACCTCAAGTGCTGGGAACACAAAAACAACCAGGGGAGCAAATTAACAGCAGCATGTTCTAAACTGACCATCTTCCTATCATTTCAGAACGTGTGTATTTTTAAGCATCTAGGATGACTCTTAATAGCATTCAACTAAAATGCCTTAAACTACATGGCAGATGTTTTTCATGATCGTTACTGTTTGGAAAGCAGGCTGACAAATAAAGAGGGGGAGGAATAAGAGGAGCCAGCAAAATGAAGGATTTCCAGTATGGCACTGATAAAGGTTTCATCCCTTTAAGTGCTATGTCCATGGCAATTTCTCCTTCTGGATTCTCATCTAAAGCTAGCTTTACTAGGTAGCACCTATAACAATAATCTTGAAAGAAAAGCAACACCATCATGCAAACCAAAAAAACCCTAGCACAGTTCACTGCTTTAGAAGTTGTGGTTTATTCCCAGTCAACGTTTTCTTATTTCCAATTCTTCATTGATGGTATCTGATATTCCACTTTGTGCTGACAAGCACATCTTGACTTTTTAACAGCATTTTTTCCCAATACCAGTCCAGGTGTTTCTCAAGAGCTGAATGCTAGCAGAACATTGCTCAAATACATCTTATACAGCTTGGAAATGCCTACAATACACATAATGTGCCTGTGATGAAGAGCTTTCACATCTGGGACCTCCTAGGCTGGTTCATACTCAGAATACTCACTTGACAACGATACCAACATTCCTCTGCCAGAAGCATTATCTGCAAAAATATCTATTTTCTACTGTATGATAAAAATGTTCCCTCTTCCTCCATGATTCACTCATTCAATAAGTTGAGCATGTCTTAAAATTTCACCACATTTCCTCTGAAGTCTCAAACAGCATCTAGAAGTGACTTACACAGTTTCTCTGGGAATTCAGGAGGGCTCTTTTAGCACCCACCCACTGAACACCTGAGATAGTGCCTGCACTTCCAGCCAGCTGGCACTCAGGACTTCTCTGACCCACAGAACTCCCAGGATGGCAAACGATCCAGGATGTGGAGAGGCCTAACCAGCCTCCTCGTAATGAGCAGGCAGGCATTTTGAGAATTGCTGAGAACCCAGCTGAAGCCAACAGGATCCATCGGTCTAAAAGCAAGGATATAAAACAAGGGTAACAAGCTCTACGTTCTCCCTGACTTTGCCTATGGTTTCTACTAGATGTCTGCCACCTCAACTGACTACATATAGTATTTCTATCCTTTGGAAATCGAAGAGGTTCCTGAAACTCTTTGGAGCACATCAGAGGGAAGATCAGCCCTCCAGGCACCTGCAGCTACAGATTTTCTGGGCAAAAAATAACAAAACTCTGGTAAGACCGAGAAGAATGGAATCACAGCTCCTCACTGGGAAACGGCATTTGTCCTCTCTCCCCCTCCCTCACCGCAAGATTAAGCAGATTAAGTCTTTGAAACCTATAGATTTCTAGAATGCAACATTTAATTCTCCCGAATACAGGATATTCATGCCTAATTTACAATTCCAAGACAATCACGATCTTAGCTTCCAAGAATAGAAGCAGATCATGAGAAAGCCCTTAAGATTGTGCAGGTTTCAAGGGACAGGAAACCATACATACTTCCCCGACAAGTTGTGCTACCACAGTTGATAAAATGAAAGCTCCCTCTCCTGATGACTGCAGGCCTCTCAAGTCCGAGTCCCCTGGCTTTCTTCTTCCCAGCTTTACTTGGTCTTGTAGTGCTCGGGTCCACAAGACCTGTTTTTACCCCACCTATGATTTCCTATTATGACATTATTTATTTTAAAATAAATATTAAATGCATAATTTTGTAATCCCATCAAATGTAATTTTCATCCCGGACAATAATGAGAACAGCATGATAATGAGAGAACTATGCGTACTTTAACATCAATTAATTACCCTTTGTTTAGCAGCCACATTTCACTCCTCATTTTCTCTTCCAGGGCTACAACCATAGTCATTATTTTTGTAATGCAATGTCTAGGACTCATTACACTGAACTGTCTGCACGGGGCTTGCTCTTAACCACTTCTTCACAGTACAAGATTAACTATGGATTGTTACATAAAAATGGATTTAGATCTGAAATCTCTCAGTTAACTGTGTTTTGCTTTTACTGACTTTTTTTCCAGCAGACATCGCTAACATTGGCACATCTTGCTGTTGTCATGGCAATGAACGGAGCCTATATGTTTTTGGATGTGACTCAGAGATCGTTTTATATAGAAATGGGCCAACAACTAGAAGAACAGATACTGGACTGTTTACTGGTAGCACTGAAGCAATTGGTTTAAAGGGGGAAAAAAGGAGAGTGCCTGAACTGTGTAAGAGGCTGAACATATGCTCCTTGATTAGACAGAAGACATCAAAGTGCTGCTTGTGACCCATCTCGCAATTAGGTCTGTGTGGGTAGAATTTTGTCACTTGGAAGCATTACTGAAATCACAGTGATTTGCCTATGCAATTACATAACCAAACCAGGACTCAGATTTGTTGGAATAAATGCTGCTCATATTGTTCAGAAATACATGAGAAGAGCCTCCTTATATACTCGTCTCAATAAGGAAAGGTCACGACAGTCTCTTCTCTGAAAGGACTCATTCCCAGACAAGACACATCTTGTCCAAAGAATTCACAATTCATACAAGGCTTGAGAAAGAGGAACATTCTAGAGGGTCAAGTTTACAAAGGAAGAAAGGTGTCAGCCACTGTTCAGGGGTGCAAGAAGCAGTTGCAATCATTAAGAAATACGCCCGAAGCCAGCCTACATCGCTCTGAAGTGTACAGAAAATCACACTGCTAAACTAAAAATACCAGTCACCCATGTCTTCTGTATGTTACTCATCACAACGCTTGCTCTTTTACTTGTGCATCCAAGGTATATGAGGGAAGCTGTTAAGAGAACATTTTGCCTGTGCAGGCATGCCAGGAGTGGAGGCACTGATATATATGCATCTGTGCCGCTCAGTAATTTCATTTTCTGACTCACATTTTGGAGTGTCAGTCCTTCTGCACGGCACTTCCTGTTCCTACCAAGCAGAGCCATGCTCACTGCTATTTATTGGAAAGCAATTTACAGGGACATCCACACGGCCAGCTGGCCCTCGCTGCAGCGTGAGCCCATCATTGCCACATCGTCAGCACTTCTCAGAGCTGGAGATCACGGGTGGCTGCCTTGCTTCTTCATCCCCCTGTGGATCCCAACACACAAATTCAGAGCAGCAACCAGTCTGAAGTAACTCACATCACGCTCTGTCCATCACCAGCTCTTCCTTTAACTGGTTGGTAACTTTTTCACATTATTAGAAGTCAGTTTCTGTGAAGATGCTGTTCTGTGCCTCTGGCCAAAATGATAAGCAGTCAGAGAACTAATGGGAAGAACACACAGGAAACAGAAGGGATTTGCACTCAAAGATGATGAATGAGGATGTGAAAGGGAAAATAAAACAGCTACACCTGAACAACTGAACATTAAAATTCATACACAGCACTGATTCCAAGGTAATATATGCATAGATGCACAACACCCTGAGTGCATGTATAATTAAAACTTCAAATCAGTAATTTAAATTAAGTTCAACACAACAGCATCGAATGCACAGCCAAAATGTACCTTAAATGCCTCACGCTCACAATTCTATGCACGAAGACACTAGAAAGAGTCAAAGTACCACTCATAGGATTTCCTCCCCACAGCTGCATTCTTATCAGTTCACAACATCTCTGGGGCCCTACCACCAACACTCTGGGGAGTGAGATTTGGTCCTCTGCTTTAAGAGCCACCATTGCACAACGCTGCAGTTGTGTCTCAACTTCACATCCGTTTAGCAATACAGTTACACAGAAAACAGTACTTGTTGAAATAGTTTTGGTTTTTCCTCCTGTAATCTTTCCTACTCTGTGAGCAAGGCAAAGAGTCCTCTGGATGGAAATAAGGAAAGATCCAAAGCCAGGCTCTAAGTCACCTTTGTGCTTACTGCTGGAGCAGGCTGAGCCTAGCTGTCCCTCTGCATTCAAAGCCCAGAGAGCTTATCCAGCTAGCACGGCCACGAGCAACAGAAGCAAACAGACCCGTTAGTCTTGGCAGGACACTGGGGGGCATGGATAGGAAGACTGCCAACTGCAGTATGCAAGAGACATGTGCCTGTACACATTAACTTAATGCACAGTAAATTCACTGCTGTTCAAAAGAAGGAATAGCCACAGCATTTCATAAGCAAATATTTACGGAGAATTGCATCACATGAAACCAGACTCGACATCGAAAAACCCTCCACAAATGAAAATTCTGTGTTTTGTCATAATTCCGTCATGCAAAGTTCTGTGCCTTATTTCTTCCAGCAAGAGGTCATCTAGTTTTCTAAGTCAGAACATTCTTAATACATATTAAGGTCATGGAAATAAGCATTTCCCTATACTTGTGATCGCTCTATTATTCATTGCTGAAAACTCATCATAAAAGTAAAGCCTCCCCTACAAGTAGGGATGTTCAAATGTCACCATTTTGCCAAGGCCCAGGAAACCACACCACACGAAGCCTGAGGGCCTGGAAGGGACTGTAACACATCTGAACACCACACTCTGATAGACCCGTTTGTAGTATTACAAATTAAGGGATCTCATTCCTTATATGAGGAATGACCTCCTAGTGAAAAAAGTATTTCCCCCAAATATTACTCTACTTAAATCTCTCATCCCAGAAATCCCTTCTGAAAACTACAAAAGCAATTCATTTATATCTGAGTACACAGTTTTCCAGAACTCTAAAGCCATGTCAGTTCCTCACTCATGCTCCATTTATTTTCCTCTTCGCCTAACTTACTCCCCTAGTTCCTATTTTTTTGACCCTTCTTTGGCTTCTGTCAGTCTTCTGTTGATTCATTTGCATTCTTCCAGTCTAACAGAAAGGAAATATTCTATTCTAACCCTTGTCTGGAAGCTGCACAATGAGGAATTATTATCCTCCTGCTTTCAGGAATCAATGGCTGCTATGTAAGGCTAAAAGCAGTTTTTCTCTTCTCATTGTTCTCATACTTCCTTCCACTCCATTGTTCTTGCTTTTGTTTTTTTTTCCAGGAAGCATCACAAACACAACTCTCCTCACCTTCACTTTGAGATGCCAGAATGTTCTCTACAGCAAGAAGCATCTTTCCCATAGATAGCAAAATACAAGGGGCAAAGAAATTCATCTTATCCCTGCATACTTAGCATAGGACACGTTCCGGCACGTTACCCAATCCTGTACTTTTACAAGAAAATTCTTGCTTATACTGGTCAGCCCAGAAGGAGACGGGCAAAGATCAAGCAGAGTTTTGTTCCTGTTCCACAGCACTTCCCGGGCTGCTACCACTGCCGTATCACACTGTGCCTGCTCACAGAAACTGGCATGGAAAAATAAAGGTCACCTTCAAAAGGAGCAGTGAGAAGAAAGCTTCCACACAGAACACTGCCAACATCTTTGTTTCAGAGAATGAAAAGGTGAGATCCAGACAGATGAAAACCTCCGCAGGGCTACTCCTGAGTCTGCATAACTCCTGTCTCCACAACTCAATACCAGATTTAACCCATGAGCTCAGAGGTGCTTCCCACGCACCTGAATTTGTATGTGTTGTGAAGCCTGGGCTTTACCCACAACCACTGAGTAACACGCAGACATTTTCCTCCTTACCATGGCTGACTGGTCCTTAAGTCATCCGGAGAACAAATGAGCCAAAACAGTTTTGCTATAAAATACTAATAAGTAGCTCAGCCAATTAACAACTTTGTTGGAGACCAATGTGGATATGTTGATTTGAGGTAGCCTGGTCTCTCATTAACCTCTGAATGCTGTTAAATGACTAGGATTGTTGGTTGCAATTTACATTAATAAAGAGGCACTTCCTTCCATCATCTGCTCTCATACTACTGGCTAAAGACACACTGCTCTCTTAACAAATGCATTTACTTACAGCAGTCCTGTATCCTCTGCCCCCCAGAAATAAAAAACACCAAAATCCCAACCACCACCAGAACTGGAAAAGCAACAATCTGAAATCTACACAAACCTTAGCATGAATAGCCTGAGGACAGCACAGCAGCACACAATCACCAAGGTTGGAAACAACCTCCAAGATCATCCTGTCCAAATCCAACTGTGCATCTACCACCAATATTTCCCCGCTAACCATGACCCTTAATAGCACACCTAAACATTTCTTGATCACCTCCGGAGACAGTGACTCCACCACCTCCCTTGGGCAGCCCATTCCAGAGCCTGATCACTCTTCCAGAGAAACTTGTCCTAATATCCAACCCGAGTTCACCTCAGTAGTTAACTTAAATCTATTTAAACATGGAAGGAAAAAAAAAAAAAACACCTCTGGTTTTCTGAAATCAGTGGCATACACGTTTCTAATTTGTCTCGATCAAGTGAACTGAAGAATTAACTGAATAATCATTCATCTGAAAAAGGTCTGGAACTGAGCTGGGAACCTGTCTGTTGTTCCTCAAAAATGAAATAAAGAGCTTCAGTTCATTTATTTTAATAAAGAATTTCCGGTTTTCTCTGTGTTACGGTTGAACAAATGCACATTTGGATGGCACATACTGAGAGGTTTGGGACAGAAAAAGCCAAAAGGACAATTTTCTGTGGATATGCATTGAAAGAGAAGAATTCAGGTTCTGAAAGATGCGTTCTGTCCACTTAAATACGGCTGCTGATCTGCAGCACTTCCTGAAGTATACGACCAGGAAGGAGACACGGTCTCCCAGTGCGTATGAGAGCAGAAAGGAGAAAAGGCAACACATGCAGTGCCAAATTTCTGTAGGCAATCTTCTTGACAGCTGAGACATTCTCTCCCAGTTTTTCTAGCTTCTTGGCTAGAAAGGATCTGGTATAACTAATCCCCATGCCCAAATGCTGTGCTGAGGGGCACGTGGCTGGCTGCGTGCCATGCGATCCTCCTCCTCACCTCCCTGCCATTCAGCTGATTACCAAACAGGTTTTTTCTTGCTGTTATTTTTAATTCCCTCAAGCTGCCTCTTTCTTTTCTTCGCCAAACAGTAGGAGTTGTTTAGCTGCTCGGAGGTCTTACATAGCTGCTGGGACACAGCTCCTGAAAGGCCCCGTCCCATCAGTGAGTGGGGCAGGGTGCAGCACAAGGCAGCACCCACCTGCAGGCACTGCACCACGACGTTTCTGAACAATATGTAAGGTCCATCAGGAACTACTTTTTATGCCACTTTTTCCATTGATTCACAGAAACAAGCTGCTCATTTCTGGAGGCTTCATCTACTCTCATGTTTCCCTGCCTCATTTCAGAGAGAAATCTCAGAGACAGCACTGGTGGGATTCAGTGTCTTAAAACCACAGTGGCAGTTTCATTTTCAGAGCTAGTCCCCTTCCATCACATCTCACCAACAGCTGCGGCAGCGTACAGATGGTCAACATAGGTCAACAGCTTCCATCAGCACAGTACACTCTACTGGAACATCTGAGCCAGTGCAAACTGAGCATGTGTAGGAGAGGATCTCAATTTTGTACAATGTTTGGTTTTAAATGTTGCTATAAATATAATAAAAACTAAGGAATATACAGATTCCTCGATGAAAAATATGAAAACAGGTGATAGTAAAATTACTTGAAATATGAAAGCACAAGGAACTCAGCGAAAAACACAACTCTCCCTCCAACCTGTTCTCCTAGAGCTTTCAAGTATACTTTTTTTGTAAGGTGGCATTCCCCTAGCAAATAAATGCCAGTCTTCAAGGAGCAGCTCCTCCAATGTTCCAACAGTTCAAAACAGCATTTTAAATTTTCCCTTCAGATTTATAACCTGTAGGAATGCTTCGGAATTTTCAAGCCCACACCCTCAAGGAAATTGGTATGGCATCAGTACCAGATGTTGTGCCCTTTATTCTCAGTCTAAAAGAGTCTAGTTCTGCAGGCTGAAACTGCAGTTTTGATCAATGACTGAAAATAAGTTATACTTGAAAATATTCACAAAATCCCAAACGTGAGAACAAATCTGAAGTTGTACCAGAAGACGACTGCTGGCACTAAACAGAAGTTGTGATCTCTGCCACCTACTGGAGAGCACTGAATACCATTACCTTGGGAGGCACAGAACACAAGACAGCTCCTAATCCAACAAGACAATCAGCACACGTTTCTCCTTTCTTAGTGCTCTGCATACCGTCCTTTTTAACTCACTCTCTCATATCCCTTCCCCCCAAATAGTTTAAATGAATATTAGGCAAACCATGTGAATTCTCAATTATTCAGCACCAAGCAAAGAACAGCCTGTAACTCCTATGGACTAGTTTAGTTTAATGTTATGAAGCACCAAATATCCCTAAATACCTGAGAGCTCATTTTTTATTACATAGCATTCTCCCAACTTCAGTAAGGAAATCATATTAGAGACATTAACTCCTGAAGTTTTAAAGAAGATCCATTGCTGCCCAACTGCCCAAGATATTTAAGCTCTTCAGGAAGTTACATACCACTGGCTAACATTCATTGTTAATTGATAAATGACTATAGAACGTAATCATCCATCCATGGAAAATCCTAATGAGTTACCCCAAATATACAGCTCTTGGTGCTATAATTAAATACTTTTTCTGTTTTGTTTTTTGTTAGAATAAAACAGCACAGCACCTATGGGAACTCCTTCAGTTTAGTAGCAGAGAGGCTGGTTTTGACCTAGCTTAGATGCAACTCTCATAACCTGTGTTGTCAGCTACAGACAACAGAAGAGGGGGAAAAAAAAACTCATTCAGGCAAAGTGAATGGGAGAATGGTTTCCATTTATAGCCAACGGGTTCAGTAACATGGATAATACTCAAAATTATCTTTTACTTTATTCCTTCCAAACATAGCAGCTGACAGTGCAATTTAATTTGTTCAGAATACATTGTGAGTCAGTAGTTTTGCTCATGCTCCTTCCAAAAGCTTCTAGCATTAAATTGCTTCATTTTGTTGAAGATGTATCTTCATTTTTAGAAGAGTCCTGTTCACATCACACACAAGCCGTCACAAATTATTATTGAATAGTGTCTAGTGCAGAGCATATAAATCAAAGGCAACACAACAAGATAGCACTGATCATGGTATTTTTCCCCCACCATTTAAATAATCAGCCAGAGTGACAAAAAAAATGTTAAAAGGGTGAAAGAAGCACCAAAAGACATGTTTTGAAAGGAGCACCTTTTGAGTGAAAGTGGAAATTCTCCAGGTCAGAGGAACTCCGTGAGTTCATACTCTCTGCTGTTACGTAGATGTACGAGCAGACATGCAGTGTACCAGTCACCTTCTCTGGTCCTGCTCTGTGTGATCTGAGGTGGGATGGTGAGATCAAAGCACATATTAAGGAACATTATCCAGGTTGTAAAAGTCTTATTTAGCTTATTCTGTATTTGTGGTTCCACTGACTTAGACGTGGCTGTTCACAGCACAAGCAACCAGAAGCAAAAACTATAGCTGTTCCATGCAATGTGGGACAACTGTCTTCTTGACAGATGGAAATCAGAAGTACAAAAAAGCCAGTGTTAAACAGTTACTGCAGCTGACCTGAGGCCCATTAATATTCTTGCTTGCTTTCAAAAGCGTATTTAATAAAAGCATAGGATTAGGCAAATTCTTCAGGTAGATAGAAAAAAAAATATCCAAAGCCATGTCTGAGGTACTTAGAGCTAACAATAAAATATCACATAGCCACAGGGACAGTGGTTAAACAGGTAACTCAGCTGGAATTGAACATACAACCTTTTTTTCCACAGCCATAAGTGGCATACAGGACAGACTCAAAGCAGGTGAGAAAAGTAATGAGCCAGAAGTTGACCAAATAAGCTTTGATTTGGGAGAAGGAACATTAGGATTCAGAGGACATTCTCCAAAAATAAGTACAAACCTTCACAGTCACTAGTAAAGATAAGCAGATACCCAGTAAAACAAATACACCATCAAGGACACAGAAAAGGATAGGTGAGCCAGAAAAAAGTACAGCATGAGGAAATACGGCAGCATCAGATGTGGATGCAATGGTCAACGTTAGGAAAATGCATTGATAAAACAAAAAAAAAAAAGTATTTTTCATAAACATGCAACACAGGTTAAGTAAAAGAGGACAACGTATTGCTAAATTTAGGAAGGGTTCAATAGACACAGCTCAGCAGCAATGACAAGGCATTTTGTTAGGGCACAGTACTGGAGAAGAAGGAAGATCATGATGAAGCACTTGCTATCTTAGAACTACAGAAAAACACTGACAGAATTAAACACGGGCTCCAAGGAATAAGCAAATGCCCAAGACAGGGGAAGAAAAGTCTGTCTTACAGCACGTGATAATGCAGCCTGGAAAGAAATACAAAGGATGGAAAATATTCATATTTCACAGTGAGGCTGTGCAGCATACAATACACACGATAGGATATCCTCTGTGTAACAGCCATCTTAAGGAACATACCCAAGAACCGAAGGAATTCAAGTCCTCACTGATGTGATCCCTTCACACAGCAGTTAAATAAAGCAATACAAATGTAATACTGCTGCTGATGTGGCACTAGGAGAACTCGAAACGCTCATGACTTCAATAAGAAAGGCATTTATCTTGGTTGCAGCTTAGAAAGGAGACAGTACTCATGACCCAACTAAGCCAAAGCAATCTGCACACTTCAGGGAGTTCTCCTTGCATGAAAGCTGATAAGCTGCTGTGAAAATTAGGAGCCAGACTTCTAGGAAGATGCTGCAGAAGCAGCATTTGCTGCAGCAGTTTTGCAGGAAGGCATTCTGGGAGACACAGGCTGAGAATGCACTCAGCAACAGAGCACAGATCTGCTCAGGCTATGCTTCTCTCACTGCTGCTGTTGCTCAATGTCAGGAGCATTGCCACTGCAGTAACAAATAGAGAGCACAGCTACTGCCTCACAGAAATACCCATCTGCAGCTTCAGAGCATTAACTGCAGGGAGGCCACAGTTTGGCAGCCTGAAGCAGCACTCCTGTAAGTGACTCTGCCTCCAGGACTTTAAAGGACAGGGCTAAAAAGGAGACACATAGCACGTGGTACTTCAGCATGGACCAATCTGAAAGGAGGCAGCGATCACCTGCACCAGAAATTATAGAAGTGAAAAGTGGAAGCTCCCTGACATAATGCATGCTTCATCCTATGAGCATCACTGCTCTCACAGAGCCCAGATCAGCTGCCTGGACTGAGTTTAGCAAGGCCGACATCCTTCAGCCATGGGGAGAGCATAGAGAGGGGCTCAGCCCCCAGAACAGACCCCAGGGAGGGATCTCTGGCTTTGCACAGAAGTCCAGGGATTCTGAACAGAGAAACAGAGCTGTACAGGCCAGGGGTCTTCCAGAATAACATCTGAAATAGATGCAGGATCACATATTTCAGAGAGCTCAAGGTCAGGATTTTCAATCAGTTCTGAACCTTCTTTATCTAAAGATGATGTTTTTTACAGCATAAAGAATCCCAGTAGTTTCACATACAAACATGACACGGGAGCACAACCGAGTAACAATATAGGGCAGAAAGCAGAAGATAAGACACAGCACCCCATCACAGCAGCAGGGCACAGCTCAGTCGCTAAATAGCACGCCTTATAACAGTGCTGCAGGCTCCTCCATGCTGCAGCTGGCTGAGGCACCAGGAGACCAGGCAAGGTTTTGTTAACTTCTACCCACTCCACTGATCTTTAGCACTTGGGCAGATCACCATTAACATCCTGTCATTGCTGCATACTCTGGAACAACTGCCCTTAAGATCACAGTCCTGTTTACATTTTTACTGACCAAAACTCAAAGTAAATGTTATGTAGCTTCCCAGGAACTGGGAGATAAGCACATAACTGGGCGCAAACAACGTGCATAAGGAGAGTTTAAATAACAAACCAGTTCAACTTGACACCAGTTCCAGCAGTCATCAGGAGGAAACAGAGCTGAGGAGACAACACGACTTCATGAACTTACAGGGACACGATGACAGTGACAGAACCTTTCCTTTGGCTGACAGCAGTTGTACGGTGCTATTAAGTCTACTGTACCCAAGCATGATGCAAGCTTGATTAAAAAAAACAGATGAATAACATTTATATTTGGAGAGTACACAGCATTTGCTAACTTTCTGCCATTTCAGTTTTTCTTCTTTCCAAATTTATGCTTTTCATATATATATCTCTATACATAGACAAATTTACTGTAATTTTTTGTCCTTTGCTTCTCTGGGGAGTCTACAAGATTCCTAAAATCACCAAATGCATACAAGGCCAGGGAAATAAGTTAGAAAGAACGTTTCAATATCTCTTCATTATTCTTCAGTTAACAAATAAAATGTTTTCAGTTGATACTAAATGAACATTTGCATTGATTTAACATGGGAAACTGTCTCTTCATCTGATTCTAAGCTTCCCATGGGAGTGCTGAAAACCTGCTTTGCTCCATTTCAAAACAGTTTCCATTTCTTCTGGGAAGTTTTACTCCACATCCTGGAGAATTAGAGCGTGTTAAAAAGATGTGGTGCCCACAGACCTTGCAGAGCATCAACAATGTCACACTTGAGAAATAGGTAATTTAGCATTCACCGTTAGAAAAAGTGCATGCACACACAGCATGAGACTAATTGCTGCTAATCTTATTTTCTTCCTTCATAGTGAGCAACATACACACACGGATTCCTAAGCAGAAGTGCAGCTTGGAATATTAGGAGCTTTCTTTAACATTAGAGACCACTGCAAAACAAATTTCTTTGAGAATTCAAAAACAAACATTCTAAACAAAATCTTCTTGATCAGACAGGCCAAGAAAACTAGAGTTCACCTATTGATATTGGCTTTGAACTTCAGGAGCAATTAATAGAAAGGGCTTTTCCTAATATTGTGGATTACACAGAGACTAAAACCACTTCTGCTGGTCATGTGTTGTAAGCAAGTACAACACTGAGGTGTAACTTCTTTCAGGTGAAGATTATTCAGATGTGTGCAAATGCACACAGTGAGTTGGGTGAATGTAAAGACAAAAGCATTTAATAAAGCTGACTGAAACTTCTGTCCTTACTCTGTTTGTGAGGAACCCGCTTCCCATTGCCTTGATTCTTATGTAGTCCTTTATGAATGTGTAAGATAAGTGCTCTGCAATTATAAAACTCCATCAGGACAAAGAGGGAATACCAGTCTGGGAGCACTTGTTCTTATTTTGCACAAAGACAGCAGTCAAGGTGTACATCACAATCAGAAGTCAGTTAACTCTCCATTTACTCTCTGACACCTATTCCAGGCCAAGTTACCAAGCACAGCTAGCACCCCATCATCAGAAAGCATTGTGAAAATTCGTGGTGTACTTTGAAAGAGGGTTTAACAAACATGTCTGTCTGAAATGGCCCTTACCACAATCCAATATAAAATTAGTTGTATTGGTTTTGGAATGGAATGCTCTGACACTGCCTTATTTTCCTTATCACACTTGTTTAACCATCACTGACAACTTACTCAGACCATGCCTACACAACCAGGTTCACTGTACTAGAAATTGCACCTGCATCAGAACAAGTCACTCACATACTTGTCAGCAAAGGCTCCCCATGCACACCGTGGACGCAGGGCACTGCACAGCTTGCCTTCCCAGGCCCTGACTTTCAGGTATGCGTTTACTTAGAGAGCAGACATTTCTGTAGACCTCATTTTTGACCAGGTTTTTATTCCTCAGAGTGGTCTCACAACAGTCACACAGTACAGACCTGCTGCCATTTGGGATGCCACGGTATATGGTGAAGGACACTGATCCATGAGACCAAAAGAAAGCTCCACCCTAAAACATTTTAAGCTTCCTCTTAGTAATATTTCTTATCCAATTTCTTAATACTGTGTTTCTCCCCACTTCTGAAAAACAAAATGAAAACTGCTAGCTACTGTCCTGCTTTATGGTTATTAAGATGCTAAGGCCCAGAAAGGAAAGCACCTCAGCACCCCTTATAATGCACTATCACATCATCTTAGTGCAGGTATAAAGCAAAGCATGACAAGTGTTGCCATATGAGGTATATTTACTCAAGTTGGTACCATCTGTGTTTCTCATGAGCAGTGGAGTGAAACAGAATCAGACTGATATGCAGTCATTTAGGGTCCTGTGTTCTATCAGCTTTCCAGGAAAGCCTCACTAAGCTCATTTCAGATTAAACCAGGAGACACCAACAAGTCCTGACCACCTGTTTTGGAAGGTGCTTTTTTGATCCCATACAACACACTCACAAAGAAAAAAGAATAAAGCAACAACATAAAAAAGGAAGAACTTTCCACTCGCTTCTGAGCGCCTTGCCTGACGATAATACAAAAGAGTTGACATAATTCCTGACTGCTCCTGGATGACTCTCAGAAGGATGACAAATGACCACTGCCCCCATCTTTCAAATTCTCCATAACTTGTAGAAGGCCAGAGCTACCAGCCACAGAGGAAAAGCAAAGATCAAAAGATTACAGCTGACAGTGCTTTTGTAAGGGGACCTCAGACTGAAATGCAGCGACCATGGCAGCAGCTCGATATCTCATAACTTCTACATTGACAGTACATACCAAAAATCAGCAAGCATGAAGGAAAACAAACTCCTTTCTCCTCCAGACGCTCCCTCCTCTGCTCCAGCACAAAGACAAACCATCCTCACAGCAGAGCTCTGTGGTTAAAGCAAACTGAACCTTCAGCAGTGCAGCACTGAGCTCGGCCACATTTGCACAAGTACTCATTAGAAAAATTCTCATTAGAAAAAGCCCTAACCTCACAGCTGGATCTGAAGAAAGGTATTCAGGGATGTGGAAACTGAGGCAGACACCTCAGATATCCCTGTGCAGTGCTTCTATGTTGTGTCCAGGACTTAGAGGTTCCCTGGACCGAAGAGCACGTGTCCATCTCCTGCCCCAGGACTGGGGCTCTCCACTGGGAAAAGGTAAGGACTCTGTCTGCCTCACAAGTATGATTTATGTGTTATAGCTTAAAATGCTTACGTGCTGAGAGCCTGTCAAGACAGGCCAAACGGTCTCCATTTTTAAAGCAACAAAAGGTTACAGCTGATTCAGACCACGGAGACTCAGGAAAGCAGTTCTGTGATGTAGGCATCAGCTGAAGCAGGAGAAGAAACCACACTGGGAGAAGCACACGCTGCTCCAGAGAGCAGCAGCTGGAGGGCAGGTCTGGCTCAGCTGCACTGCACGGGGCTGTGACATGTCTCTGCATGCACAGAGCTCCAATCATCCCCTGCAGGGGCAGGTAGGTCCTTCACACCACAGTCTGAATAAAGCTGTACTTAACTATGGCAAAAGCCAAGGTGCTTCTAGTTCCACAAGCATTACTGTTCTTATCTATGCATAAATAACGCCAAAATACATTAGATAAGGAAATTATTAATTGCCTTGAACACTATAACAGGGCAAAAACTAAAGACCTAAGTCATTTCATACAGCCTGCCCTGCTTTCTGATCGTTTCATTCACCACAGTCCCATTTAAAAATTACAGTGAGTTTGCATAAATAACTCCAGAAAAATCAGATGTTCTTTCGTGTGATACCTCTCAATTTCACACATGACAAACAGACAAGCTGCATTAACTCAGTCAGATGAAAAATACTACAACATCTGCCTGCGTTCTACCTTTCCAGGAGTCTTACAAACACCCACAGGGTTTCTGCCCAGCAGATGAACCAGCAACCAAGAGAGGCCCTGGATCTCCAATTCACTATTTTGCCTCATGAAAATACCAACATGAAATACATACGCAGGCACAGATGCACATCACTAAGAGGACACTATGGATTTAAATACTGACTTCAGCTGTGAGCTCACAGAACACTCCAGCACCAGGCTGAGAAATCTTTGTCTCGACTGGATCCAGGTGCAGATGAACAATACTCATGACTACAAAGAATCTTTATATATATATATATTTTCCCATTTTCAAGAGCTTAGAATCAATCTCATATCAAAATAAGATTTGAGTCGGTGTAAACCTTGGAGAACTCGCTTTTCTCTGCTGCAGCTTTCTATGTCAGGATCTGAGGACAGAATCAGGCTCGGTGCTAGCACCAAAGCTCCACCCTTACACTGCTGTTCTCCCGTTTAAATCACATAACTGAGACTAAACAATGCAGTATTTCCCATGAATGAGAGGCTTTAAGCTAAACACATCAGATCTTACGAAAAGACCTTAGGGAGATCTCCCCATGTTTGGAAACAATCAATCTAATGAAATTCAGATTCCATACCAATACATTAACAACACATTTTCTGGCAGATAGAGAGTAAGAACATTTTTTAAAGCACCAGAATTATTTACAAGCTCTCCCTCCCCCCCAATTAATTATCATATTATCAGAATTTACACATACACCACTACAGCATACCTCAATCATTTTTAACAATGCATCTGATGTATTTTTTGCAGCTTGCTGCTGGGGGTGGTGGGGTTAGGAAGTATTTTTGGAACTACTGATATGACACAGTCTTTCTTATCTAATTTTCTTGACTAGATGCTTCCCACCCTGTGACTGAGCGCAGTTCTGAGTATGACAGGAAAATGTTACACCTCTGAGACTGATAGTCACACGTTGTGACAAACTGCTATAAAAAGCCAATGCTCAGTGATAGCCTCATCACCCACCCCACCAGCACGAACAGCAAACTCATCCAGTGTTCACACCAAGAAAAAATTCTGAGCCACAGGCAGCTCTCCCACTTGTCCATCTCCTTCCAGGACCAGAGCTTGTTCTCCATCCCTCCAACCACCCCTCTGACACAAAGCTGCTCACTCTCACAAGAGCCACAAACCCTTACCCCTACGAGGCCTTCGTGGCTCTTTGCACCTCCAGCTCCTCATGGCTCTGCCTACAGATACAGCCTCTCCCTGCTGGCTTGGGTGGCTCCAGGGGCACAGCTGCAGCCAACCCCCCATAAGCACTGGTTCAGCCATCCCCAGCTGGCCCTACTCACCTCGTCAGCCCCATGGCCATCCCCAGCTGGCCCTACTCACCCCGTCAGCCCCATGGCCATCCCCAGCTGGCCCTACTCACCCCGTCAGCCCCATGGCCATCCCCAGCTGGCCCTACTCACCCCGTCAGCCCCATGGCCATCCCCAGCTGGCCCTACTCACCTCGTCAGCCCCATGGCCATCCCCAGCTGGCCCTACTCACCTCGTCAGCCCCACCAGGCTCTGCTCCTTGCTGCAGGGCTCACGCTGCCTCGCACAACTTCCAAGGTTTACGTGAAGATGGATGTTGAAATGAAAAACATGGAGAACACTCTCCAAGTCACAGTGATCACGTGGAAAGCTGAGATACTGAAAACAAAAAGGCCTCTGCGCTCTCAACCATGTAGCAGTACTCTCCACAGAATGCTGTCAGAGATGTACTTGCTGCCACGTGCCCATATTTAAGCAGCTTTCCCAACCCAGCCCACCGAACCCCCTCAGGGCCACATGCTCAGCCTGGCTGGGCCTGCCCTGCAGACAGGCACACGTGTCCCACCGTCTCCCATTTGTAACCCGAAGATGCTTTGAAACACAGGGAACTCTGTAAAAAAATAAAAATAAATAAAAACCTCTGGCTCTGAGTTTATTTGGTTTTCCACAGCCCAGGGAATGCACTGGTGCAGGGAGGGGAAGCCAGCAGGTGAACTGGGCAGCCCCTTACCAAACACACGTCAACACTCTGTTTGGAAGATTCCCTCCTGACATCAGAACAGCTTTTCCCATAACTGCTCCCTCGTAACATTACTGCAGTGCTTTGCATGCATTGAAGAATAACATTTCTCCTTCTTTAATATATATACCAAAAGCAGCTAAGTGAACAATGCAATGAAAATTTGTTCTCAATTCCTACAGGATGGTATAAACAAGTTAAGCTCAAATTACAACAATGTAATTGTCACAGTTTAAAAAAACTCACAGAAAAAAACAGTCAAGTATGAAAACAACAGCAAGTATACACTCAATGTCAAGGGGAGCATATAAAACATTTAACAAGACCATATGTAATTTATGAAAATCAAGGTTTAAACATCAGAATTGCTCCACTGATGAAGAAACTTGTCCTTCTCAGTCCACTAAAATGTAACACACTACATGGATGCCTAACAGATGCTTCACCAGGTCCCTGTGAAAATGCTTCACAGTGCAAATGAACTTTATGTCCAGTTACTTCAACAGAAGAAGGAATTCAGGCCACGATTTCAGAAGGGCCTGAAATGAAGAGCCCCAAAGCTCTGAAAGCACTGCGAACAACACAGGCAGCTCAGATATTTCACGAACCTATCACCAACCACTGCACAGTTCTGACACTCCCTTTTTTCACCAAAATGACCTCATCTTCATTGGAGATGGGGAAACAAATACCAACCAACCAAAAATACCAGAATTCCTGTATCTACTTACTCCTTCCCTTCCTTCGACCTTCCCAATCCCGGTTCACTCCTGCTCCCTGCACACCTCCCTCCTTTACGTATTTCCTTCCCACTGCTTTTGCCCCTTCACTACTTCCTTCAATTTACATTACTGCTCTTCCCTTCGATCCTACCTTCTGCCTCTCTTCTGCAATGCTTTGTGCACATTTCCATCCTTTCACAGAAGTACTTTCTTGTAACTGCATTTCAGCCTCTACCTAAGTGAATATACAAAAGTATAAATACAAGTAGCACAATTTTCCTTCTTCCTAAGAAACTGGAAGACAGACAAAATTAACCTAACTCCCCTTTTCAACACTAGTTTACACCTTCAGCTCTAAAACTTGAACCTGGATGCAACTCCTGTAAAAGCAAACAGAATTGGTTTCCCTATTGATCTACAGCTTTTTCTAGCAGGCTTGCTTTGCAATTTTTAGTTTACATATTAGAGGAAAAGTAAATATGGATTTTTAACAGCTAGTATATTCAAACAAAAAAACCAGCCTCATAAGTGCACATTTTTTGTACCAACTGAATAATAATAGCATATTCAATATAAACTAACATAGGTAAAATGATGCAACTTACTAGCAGAGAGGAGCTAAATTAAAGTGCTTCTTCACTTCCTTTTCAAATCAAACCCTTTGAATAAAACTCAAACTACGCAGTTTGGGTTATGTGTAAACAACACCTATGTAACTAGGTGTTAATGAATCTCCAATTTGCCAACAAATTAAAATAATAAAAAAGTCTAACAAAGACTATTTTGGCCATTCTTTAGGGCTTTTCTAAGTGCCCTGTTTTGGTGAAGCATCCCACCATCACTCTGTACAAATGCTTTACTTGGCACATGACAACCTCTGAGCCACTATGGATTTTTTTGGATGTGCTTGTTGCCAGTGGCAGCTGTGTTAGTCCTCCTTCAGTAAACCAGGTGATGGCTACAGCACAATTCTTATTGGAACAGAGAACTGGTGACTGCCAGGTTTGTGAAGGCAAGGTTATGGAGTGCAGTGGCACTATGGTTCTCTCTTCAACAACAGCAATAGCAGCGTGAGTACTGCCCACAGCAACCAATACCTGCCATACTATCAGATATCCATGTTATTAACAAATACAAAAATCATAAGAAAATCCTTTAAGACTTGATAACAATTTCCCTGACTGAAATAATACACACAGGTTTAATCACTGCAAGGAATGTGAACGATTCTGCAGTAAAAGTACATCAAGTAGTAACCCTGCATCCTGAGTGAAGTTGATATCACAGAGATTGAAATATCAACACAAAGCTCAAAATATAAAAGCACTCCAGTGGAGCCTGTGCTGTGGCACTTCCCTGGAAATCTGGATCATCAGTTTTCCCAAACGCTCAGTAGACAATTAATAATATTATCCAGCTGTGGGTGTCATTTCAGAAGTAAGAAGTATCATTCCAGGGATCCAGACGGCAAGGCAAGAGTTGCTAACAAGGCTGCTTTTTTCAGCAAGGATGAAAGTTTCTTCTGTTTTCTGCCTGTGGAGTTCTCGTTATGCTAGGATATGCTGCTTCTCCTTTGATGAGTGGCTTTTCTTTGCAGAAGATCCTCACTGTCACTCTCACCGTTTCTCTGAAAGAAAATGGCCATGGTGTTCCAGTCACATAAATGAGATGCTAAATATGCTGATAAAATCAGTGTACCATTTATAGAGAAAAGCGTAGGTACTAGAAACACCAGAGTTTCATTCCAGGTCCCCCACTCCCCCCATCACACAGCTGGTCACGAGGAGCTGTGCAGACTTTCACTATACCTGCTCATTTCCCAGTCCGACAGGACAGTCACTGCTGTCGTATCCAAGCATTCTGCAGCCTCCATGCTGCTCCTATGTAAAATAAACATGACTAGCACCTATAGGGTTTGCAGTCACTATTTCTCCTTACCCAGCATTTCCAGCATAACATGACATGCATTAACAATGCACTAACAGCGTATGAAGGATGCCATGGTTTCCTGGCTTCCCACACCAAAGTTTTGCAAATTTCAATCCACAGTAAAATTTCCTTCTCTTCCTCCCCTTTGAAGAATGTACCTACCAAACATTCATCCTGAATTAGGACCTTTTTCACCAGCGAACGAGATAAGTGGTTGCAGAATGAGACAATGCTGTAAGAAAGCTATAGGGGGAAGAATGAGAATGTGAAAACACTAACACAAATACAACAAAATACATATAATTTATCTAAGGTATTTTACAATTTTATATCTGCAAGCTCTGCCTTGCTCTCCAATCCCCATGAGCCCTACGCAAACAGGATGAAAAGCTTCTTTCCATACCTTCCACCTCCTTCTGGCATACTGCCTTTTGAAGTTTTCCAAGTTAACAACAGATTCTCTCCGTACCAAAGCTTGCTGCTTGTCCAACGGCTGGAAGATAAGAGATGGCAATTTTATTGCATGGCTCCCCTTTGATGCAAGAAATGTATAAGATTCTCCTCACTCATTGGAGCTGGCTGAAAATAATGTTGCGAAAACTGCAGACTCACACAGGTAAAAACAGAAGAAAGAGTTAAATCACCAATCCCACCCTGTCCACTCCTGTCCAGTCAAGGGGTCCATACCCTTGACTTCAAATAAAACCCTCAAACTCCTTCAGTTGGCAGTCCTCAGCTGCCTTGAGTGCTGTGCCCACTTCCAGCTCCGAGACCTGACACAAAGGGTACAGTGCAGGCGTAGGCTTTGCTGCATCCTCCACTTCTGCCTGCTGCTTCTTAATGAACCCCAGTAAAACACAAGCAGAAAGTCTTGAACAGCTTTAGCAGCCCAAGGACAGGATGCAGGATGGCAAAGCAGGAGGAGATAACTACAGTGACTAGAAGATGTTAAGGCAATGCGTTTGCTTTGTAAAGCCACTGAAGCACATCTCACTGCAGCACCTTAATTTCCTCTGATTGGAGCTCATCTCAGCTGGCCTTTACTCACATCGTTCAGAAAGGCACTGGGAGAGCAACCAAGAGGCTCTATAGGTGCCTAATGGAAAGGAGATAGAGCTGCTATGAGCACAAGAACAGCAATGCAGCCCACCGCTTTCACAGGGGTTTTGCACATGCAATATCTAATTGTATTGTGGGGGGGAGGGAGGAGGAGGGATGCAATTAAAAATACGTGTATATATATATATATATATATATATATAAGAATTCAGACACATGCAATATTTGGGGATGTCACCCTGGCATTAACAAGCAGATGCTAAAAATGAAGTACCTTTGAACTCCAAAAACACATCAACATATGCGTAGGACAGACAATTATATTTGACTGGGAATGACAAAAACAAAGTTCAGTACTAGATCTGGTAAAAGAAAAAGAAGAGGCTGGGAGACAGCTCTTCAATGGCTACGGAGTTTAGGGAGTAAGCACCATTTTAGCAGATCTGATTTGCTTATGCGGGGAGCAGACAACACAGAAATACTTACACTGAACTGGACTAGAATGCAATCAAGGCAGACAGCTGAAAGAGAAGGAGTACCAAAAGATTTTCCAGCAAACCAGTGTTTATGTTATGAGAGGACAATTTCATTTCTCCCCTCAGACGCTACGGGTATAGCATTTGTGCAAGTCAGAGCCAAGCAATCAGCCAGGACCCTTTCCCATTTTGATGTACACATCACACCCAGGTGTCCCCCACCACAAGGACACACAAGCACTGAGTGCATTTCCCCAGCTGCAAACACACAGCATGGTACAACAAAACCTTGCAGAATCAGTTTGAAGTGGAAAAAAATGTCACAGTCTAATTGCCAGCTATATAATGGTTGTGAAAAATCTGAGTGCCCTTTTTTGCTTTACAGTGCTCTTAACTGTTAATAGCTGTCTTTCAATTGCTAAGCAGCCTGCAAACAATGACTTTGTCATCTTCTCAATCATCAGAACACCTCAAAAACAGCGTGTTATTTACCTCCTTCAGCTCAGAGAGCACTGACCTCAAGGACTGAGTCACAGAAATACTGACCTCACCCAAACACTCGGGAACAGAGTGGCCTCATTTCACGTTCCTTCTCATCATGTCACTGCATTTGTTCCTCAAGAAAATCTACACAGATCAGAGGACGTGAGATGACAGCTGAGGGAAGGCAGACTCTCTTTCTTCTGTGAGGGTCTCTTCTGCAGATACTGACTCTCAGTAGGTTTTAAGTTACTTCTTAAGAATTTAAACTCTCTCCTTTATAATGGCAAAAAAGAAGTCTGATGTTCCAGTTTGCCTGGATAGCCTCTCCTGAGTCTTGCATCTCCAAGGAATCCACAGAAATGACGACTGAAGCTTTCAGGGCCAATCAAAAGCTGAGACAGTTAACACTTCCCATACTGCTTGGCACTCTGGAGTCTTGGCCAAGAGCATCAGCATGTGAGGGACATCTCCTGCCTACCTAAAATTTCACTTCCTGTGCAAAGCAAGATGCCACGGAGTACACTTCCAGTTTCCATCCTCCAGGTACAGTGACAGTATTAACACCACCCCTGTTGAGCAGCTGCTTCCAGGACACTTCATTTCCACCAGCCTCTGAATGCCTTCACAAGGACATGACAGTGACAGATCCATCGTACCCTACACAAACTGGATGAAAGTATGCTTCAATCTTTTTTTATCTCAAAGTAGGAACCTTTTTGAATTATTATTTTTATTTTTTATTTTTAATGTTATGAACAACAGTGGTTCAATGCAGTGAGATTACTAACCTCTCCAGAAGGGGAAAGATATCGTGCAGTGAATACATACTGAGATCAACTCTGGATCATCCTGAACATGGATGCAGGGAAGCCTGGCTACTACCTCTCTAATTCCTGTATCTGTGTAACAGTTATCTTGAAGCAAATTTATATAGCTAAGCAAAGAAAGCATGAAGTAGCTACCAGACAACACTTCCCAGTATAAAAAAGCCTCATAGTTCCTTTTCTGTCACTGAGTACATCATCAAGGAAGAACTGCATCCTGGATAAGAACAATTTATTGGCTCTAAAAAATGAATCGTACATCTGTGAATATACAGTATAATGAATTGAAATGTTTGAAACACAAGACAGCAAGGCAGGATTCAAGTTTGGGCCAACTTTTCTCTGACTTTCTCAAACTAAAAAGAAAACCACCGTCATAGCAAGAACGTTACTTCTAATCCCACATGGCAGAATTAATTAATCACAGTTCTGTCTCATCATCTTTACTGTATTCAACAAATCAGATGTCTACACTACTGCTTATCATCACTCATCATTTTAATATTGGCACTGCAAAATGATATACATTTCATCAGTTCATTACAAACTCGTAATTCTGTCTTTGGAGTAAGTTTCTTTGATACAGGACAGGAAACTTCTCTGAATTTTAAACTGAAGAATTAATCATTAGCTAACACCTGATGGTAGAAGACCCCAGTCTGAATTACAGGCCTAAAAACCTCATCCTCAAAACCCTGATTTTAACTGTTCTTCAGCAGCAGACATTTTCACAGAGAACTTCCACGTATTAAACTGCTACTTCATTTACTTCATGTTACAGCACAGATTTAACCTTTGCAAATACTCCTCCCATCTGCTCTGTAAAACTGCCCACAGCAGCTCTACGTGACTATTTCTTTCACCCAAATGGAGATGCTATCATTAATTCGTTATCAGTTTCTAGGCACCCAGCCCAGTAAGTACAGACTGAACTCTCTTTTCTGCATTCATTATGCACTGAACTTCAGGAACTGTAATATATGATGAAGTATGACACAGGAAATGCAAAAGGCTGCAGGGTTAGCTGTGGTCTGTATTAATGTGATAACCCAGTTCCTGTAAGTTCAGACACCAAGCATGGGAAAGAACTCAAACACCACAAACTTTAGCACTGGGAATTTATCGTTTTGGTCAGCAGCTTGTGAAACACATCAGAATTCCTGTTCCAGTTCCAGGTGATGTTTTTGTGTGTAGAGATTATTCACTGAAAGATATATATTTTTAACTGCTGCACACTGAGAGAGGAAGCAAAGGCCACATGTAACCTGATGTAGAACATTACTGATTTGATTCTGCTACGCTGAGATTCAGCCCTGCGAGGAGTTCTTCACAGCACGATCTGTTTAATAGGTCCGTTAGGGATTCGTTGATATCTTTGTTGAAAACAGAGTCAAAGTTTCCATTCCAACAGGCTTCACTCCCATTTTCCAGATGAAAATTACTCATTAAATCCTGTATCCACTTCAGATCCTCAGAAAGCTCTTGACTGAGAGATTCATACTGACTCTGCAGAGCAGTATATTTCCCAGTTATGCCTGTAAGACTGGCACCTACAGTCTTGATATCATCTTGTAGATGTCTTTTTAGGGATTCAGTTTTACGGTATTCATACTTGAGCTGCGACAGCTTGTGCCTCACACTTTCATTTTCTTCTTTATACCAAGCCTCTTTCTCATTATAAATGGAAACCAGAGTATCAATGTCCTCCTGCAAAGAATCGTGGGATGCAGCCAAAGTGCTGACCTCTCGTTCCATAAATGAAATGTCTTCTACTACCCGGGCAAAGCGCTCAAAGTTGATGTAGGTATTATTAGGAGGCATACTTGAATGGCATTTTATGGTGTACTCTCTCAGACGTTTTGTCTTGAGCTGTGTGTTCTCAACCTTCTTGTTTTCTTCGACTTTTGTTTCTTCTTTCAGCTGGTGAGTCTTCAGATAGAGGAACCAATATTACTGGACGTTTACAAGACAGTGCAGTAATTCAAACTCTACACAAAGGATGCAGACTGATATTTCCAATCTGTGGGAGATTCTTTTCTCCCACAGATTTTCCATCACACACTCAATTAAGGAAAAAATGAATATAATAAGCAACGTGCATTCATTCCAATGCAGTAAGCTGAAGTACCAGGGCCTCCATTTCTTTTCTTGTTAATTTTTTATCAGCCATTCTCAAAAATATCAATATTTGTAAGAGGAAAAACAACAATCCTGAAAACAGTCCACTCAGTGCAGTGCAGAACAAAAACTGGATCTCTACGCATGCTGAGATTATCCAGAGGTATTTTCAATATGAGATTTACATATCCACAAACGCAAGCATTATCTATGATGAAAAAAATCCATATAATGTCAGCAGATCAACATGTGAGGTACAAGTAGTTTCACTCAGAGGTAAATTATATTTCCACACTGGCTGTGATCAACTACCAACTCAAGAAAGCACTAAATCCAAGATATGAGGTGTATCATGCAAACAGAGAAGGATGGAAAAACGCAAAGCGCAGTCTAATGTAGGCCACTGTACATGCAACAAACATCAAAGCTTTGTTCTCCTCTTTTTGAAAACTACAATAAAAAGTCACGATTAAGGTTTGCAGAAATCCCAGGATTCAGTCAGACCCAACCAACTTCCTCCCAGTGCATCTCTTTTAAGATGTCAGCAGTCTCTAACTACACGGAGGTCAGATTTCCAATCAACACATCAGTAAGAGTGAGAACATTATCTCTGCTCCGCTCACAGCAAAAAGCAACCTCTGCCTTTTCATTTGGTCTTACCGTTATCCACGGATGACACAGAGCTTCCTGAATTGTAAGTCGTTTCCTAAAAAAATGAACAAACAAAGAAATACAAAGCGTACAGATTTGAGTGAGAAATACCTCGCACACAAGTCCACGAGCCTTCTCTGTGCCTTTGTGTAAGCAGTAAAGCATTCATCAAGATAACTCCAGGACTAATGCTCCAATCTCAGGATGATGTTTTTCCACACGGCATGTTGTTTGTGTGTTTACCAGTTTCAGTAAGAAGTTGTCCCCACTCCAGACAATTTTAATTCCTTCTTGACCAAAATCTGTATTTTTGTGTGATAGAAGTGATAAAACACTATTCATCCTACACGCTTAGAGAATGAATTATTTCTATACACCTGTGTCTGAATCGCAGTATACAATGTTAATGATATAAAATGTTGTTTAGAGTGCAACGTGACATCCCTCCTGCCATTCCCTGAAAATAGAATTTGAGAGGAATACTTCAAATCTTATCCAACGTGATAGATCCTAACTTATTCCTGCATTGTGGCAGCTGAGTGAACAGCACTCTGTTGCCATTCAGAATCAAAGGCAGAACCACAGCATTGCTCTGTGGCTGCCTCTGGACACGTGACAAATATCAGTATCCCTGACTCATCTTTTTTATAAGGAGGTTGCCAGAGCAGTGCTAGCCTCTCATCAAACCCCATCTACTCTAGCCTATTCTAAGATTGCTGCAAATCCTCAGGGCTTGACCCAACAGCTTGCCTCTAACATTGTTCTCTCCTAACGTAGCCCCCATAAAGAACTGCAACAAGTTTGACTTCCCTCTGGGATGAACAGGGTTAAGAGGAAGGAGATGCTACAGCTATGTGCTTTATAAAAAGAAAGGAACACATTTAAAAGACTGTGGCTCCCAAGGACTGGGAATAAAGCTCTGCAAAGCTGTCATGCAAATGCTGGGTGATTGCAGCAGATACACAGAGACATAAAGAACAATTCCAGTAGGAACAGATGTAAAAACAAAGTGTTCTTGGACCACAGGGGACATATTACAGGATCATGTCATCCCCCTGCATGTAGTTCACAGTAGACTGAGATACTGGAGTGGTAGTTATTTAGAACTAAAGCTTTTGCACACGTTTGCCTACACACAGTTGTACCATTTTGACTTTGGAAAAAATGCAGTCATGAAATTGAAATTTAACAAAGGAGATCTCAGTTCCTTTTGTGCTAGTTTGTGGGTGCTGTGATTCACTACGGGCACAGCAGAACTATGCCTACTATCTTACCCTTGAATGGCAACACACACTGCAAGGAAAGCTTTGCAGACTGCTGAGCAGGCTGTTACACCTGATTTATCTAATACACCAATGAATGATCGTGAATTTTCACTTACCGTGTATCTTTCACCAGGAGTTTCTGAATAAAATCTTTTGCCAGGTCACTAGTATTGCTGAAAAATTCTTCATCAAATTCATAATTCACAGCTGTGATGTTAGCAAGCGTTTCTTGTTTAGTTTCTCCAAGGAAAGGTGATGCACCACTAAGCCTAGATAAGCCATAAGGAAGAATCAATAGGAAAAACATGCACTAGAAGTCCCCTAATTCAATTACAGTGGCTGTGTACTATACACTGAGGACATCTGTGGATCTCTGTATTGTAGCAGCTGTGCCACTTGGGAAATAACAGGCCCAGCTTTGACTTGCCACATCTGTGGTTCTGAATCAGACTCATTCTGAAAGTCTTGAGGGCAGCACCGAGTGCTCAGACAGACGTGTACAGATTCTCCCATTCTGAGTATCTCACTGAAGTCACAGTTTGTCAAAACAGAAAAAGCTTCAGCTGAGGAGAGTGTCTGTCACTGTGCCTCCACAAACACTACCAGTCAGAAGCTGCTACCAGGTCAAGACGACAAATCTGTACTTCCATTCATTTTCATCAGGTAGGAAAAACCCTGCCTGCAATTTTCTGCCTGCAAAGCTACTGACAGGTTCCCTGCACAGCAAATTCAGCCAGGAGATGTTTCTCAGCTGGAATCACAATACAATGTGTGACCAGATATCAGGTGTGGCCTTGTTAGAGGCCAGCCTTGCAGGGAGGAATGGGCACACTGCTCATTAAAAGGAATTGGCTTTGGTTGAGATAGAATCCAACCACTTCTGATCAATGCAAAATTGCATTCTCTTGGCACTTTCTTCCAACCATACGGATATAATGGAGGCAACATAACAAAGTGGCCTTTGGTAACCTTAAGCTTTCATATTGATTTGCCTCCTTTGCCTCTATTGGCTGTGACTCAACAACTTTCATCTTTAACAACTATTTACCTTTTATCCACAAAATTCAAATACCAGAGCAGGTTCATTGCAGACTCCTCCTACATTGCTGCCCACTCCCCCCATCCTGGAGGGATGCTAACTTGCAGGTCTGGTTTACAGGAAACGTTATGTATAATGAAAAAATTCATTTCATTCCTGTTTAAAGTTGTCTGGACTATTATCCTCATCTCCTACGCCTTGCTTTGATGGCAAAGCTTCAAGATGCTGCAGGCTCAAAAAAGGACTGCAGGAAATTCCTGTGACCTAATGTGAGGGTTTGAGTAAAAAATCGCTATACAGATCTTTTACTTTGTCTCTCCTTTCACTGCCAAGCTGACCAGGGATCTGGAGGTAAGCCAAAAAAGAGATAGGACCATGTATCATTCAGCCCAGTCCCCAGCTACCACGCCTTCACTCAAAGAGTAAGCATTTGAGCACAGAAACAGTTTCCTCTCCTGCTCTAATCATACAATGACATCAGTGTCACTGATGGCAGTAAAACAACACAAGCAAAGTTCTCCAGTTGTTTCTGATGCAGTATAGTTTGCCCCACGAGCACAGTCAACCTTATTTCTTAACAGGTTCTCCTCGCTCCTTCTTACGCTGTTGTTCCAATTCAGTCAGAAGACAACAGAAAGACACCTTTCCATAGACCACAGGCAATTTGTGAAAGTAGTTCCACAAATTGTCAAGCTCCATCTTAAGACTATCTAGACTGCTTGTGTCCAGCATGTCAATAATATCTCATTTATTTGTTTGAGAGTTTACATGCTTTTGTCATAAGCATTATTTCTGTGCTTACTGACGGCAGCGATATTCCCAGCCAGCCTTCACCCCACTACCTTTAAAAAGCCCTTTCTAATCCTGCAAAATGAGTTCTCTGCTTCGTGGAGCAACCATCTGTGCTTCTATTTCAGCTTAAATTCACCTTTATGGATATGGGCGACCATATTTATATAAACTAGACCACTTCCTTTACAAGCAGTTTCAAACTTCTCTGTTTCCACCAGACAATAATTAATTTCCTCCAGAAATAAATCTGCCTGCAAATGCTGCAGATACACTTCATGTTTCTATTCTTTCCACATACTGGTAACTCAACTATTCTATGCCCAATCAATATGCTCGGGTTTTTCTACCCCCTAGCACGTTGTGCAGATGAGATCTTGAAGGAAGCTGAAATACCCAGTGAATTCAGAGCCATTTGTTCTTCGTCTGGTCATAATGTCCCTCTTAATTTATTATATGCCTTATTTTAGAATTTGAAAAATCTGAGGAATAACTTTTCCCATTACAGGGTGTGTGTGCAGCCCCTTTCTTGCTTGACTGAAGGGAAAAGCTGTTCTGTAGTAGTACAGTAGAGCTTTAGGAACACTTCTACAGTAATGAAAGTATTGCTTGTACTCACAGTATGTAGGTGATGACTCCTATGCTCCTGAAAAACAAAGGAGATTAATTGCAAAGCTTCTGTACTATCTGTGTTCTTTTCAAGGTACACGATACAGAAATGGCTACAGTACTGCAATATATAGTATACACAGGCAGGAGAGCTCTCACTGTTCTAGATAACTGCTATTATCTAAATATAGTTTCAGTGAAAATGTGAAATTTACACCAACTCTCAGTTTCGTGGATATCTGAAATCACTTATTTCTATGCTGGAGATATTTACCAAAATACGTGCCAGAAATACACAGAAACAGTAGCAAGGGTATTTTGTTTGGGGTGACTTCTTTTGACTGCGTTCTCAGCATATCAGATTAGTACCCAGGTCTCCTCTGCATGCAGTGCTCTTATAAATAAAGCTGTCACAGGCACTGCAGGAACACGCTTTCTTTTGAGAGTGCTCCACTGCAGTGGACAGTGGCAAACTGTTAACTCTATAAGGGCCATTATGCAAGTTTATCACTGTAATTTTGCAGAAGCTAACCACTTATCTTTTCAACAAAAATAATCCAAAGAAATGGAACAACAGAACAAAGAATACACAACGATTACACTGAATTTTGTTTTGTTAAATTTGTTGCGGTAGAATAAGATTCCTTTCAGAGAAGAGTCAGAAAATTAGACAAGAGAGCAACCTGGAAAACCAGTTAGAAGCTTACCACATATCTGCAGCCAGCCCCAGCGGTTCATAGTTCACTATTTCTGGAGCTGTATAAGATATTAAAAAACAAAAACAAAAAAATCCAACAAATAAAAAAAAGTAAGTAGGTGAGAACAGAAAAAGACAAAAAAAGAGACTACACTGTTATCCATGTGAAACCCTATTATATTTACAAGAAAAAAATTCTTATTGGAAAGCAACTCCACGTAAGACAGCAGGAAAAGAAAAAGAGCAACGTACGACACTGAGATGAAAAAAGGTGTTTCTATCAGCACTGAAATCATCTCAGGTCATGGGACAGTTGTGCTTAAATGGAATAAGAATTACAATTCTCTATTCTACCCACCACAACCTTTGAAACACAAAACAAACAGAAAGTAGAGAGAGAAATAAGAATGACTGTCAGTAAGCAATACAAATAGAATCAAATGGGTAAATGGAAGGGAGAAACCATGGGAGGTATTTTATCTATAACGAAATAATAGAGGAACCTGTGTAATTGAGCACATATCCTACTTGTCCTGGGCAACAGGTAGAAAATTATAACTTGTATTGCAGTGTTTCACAACCTCAGTCTTATGTCTCTAAATATTATTTGGCAACAACCAACTCTCACAGGAGTAGCCCATCAGGCTTACAGAAAGCCTTATCCAGAAAAATAAAGCAGATCTCTATATTTAGGTCACCTTGATACAAATTGGTCACTCACCTACAAATTCTGGAGTGCCGAAAATGTTTTTAAATTCAACTCCATCTTCTATTTTGTGAGCCAGGCCGAAGTCAATGAGTTTGATGTGTGGAATAGGGATATTCTTGTCTAGAAGCATAATGTTTTCAGGCTAAAATAAAATAATAACAAACCTCTATCTTTTGTCATCTTAGAAAACAATGTATCTGTTAACAATATTTCTGTTAAGTCAGAAAATATGTCCTTGTCCTGAGAGGCCTCATAGGAAGATGCCAGGCCCTGATGCCATGGACTGCCTCCAAACAACTACCAGTGCCTGCTTAACAGCTAGAGGGCAGCTGAAGCAGTGCAACTACCTAGTCCTAAAACAGCATGCACTTGCTCAATCCTGAAGGGGAGCTGCACAACAGAGTATTTTACTGAACTGTTCTTGGAATGTACACTGAGATTATTTCTGTGCAGCTGTTCCTAATGTAAATGGCTCTTAACACATCTGAATCTACTTAAGGAAGGAAAATAGTCTTCTTTCCTGGAACTAAATTCACACCTGAAACAAAAAGACCCAGAAAAATCGACAGGATTTGCTACCTGAACA
Source organism: Cyrtonyx montezumae (assembly GCF_038088225.1). Taxonomy (NCBI): domain Eukaryota; kingdom Metazoa; phylum Chordata; class Aves; order Galliformes; family Odontophoridae; genus Cyrtonyx; species Cyrtonyx montezumae. The sequence continues at coordinate 18,882,699 of NW_027071903.1, forward strand.
ATCCTGAAAATGGGAAGTGCAGCAATTAGAGGTCCTAGATGACGTATGACAGCAAGCTATTAGAAGAACATGCAGCATTTCTTACAGATTCACAGGGCAAAGCCCTGAGCCAAAGCTAGAATTACTTTGAAATTAGACCTATCTTTATCTCAGATGTAGACTTTGACTCCTTACTCTTTGCCAAATGCAATGGATATTTCATATATTTTTCAGCTATGTTTCTCAGCCTCAGTTATGCCCTGCCAGCACCTACTTCACAGGTTTCAGAATAAACTGCAGATTCAATTATCTCTGATGAAGAGCTTCAATGCATTAATTTTTCATAACTTAATCACAAGCTCAAGAGCAATGGTGAGACAATTTGATTCACTGCTGGCAGCTGCCTGGCCTTTTCAAAGCAGATCCGAACGTGGAAGCGCCTCCTGCTAACACACACACACTCAGAGCTGCACTGGGAAAGAAAGCATATGAATAATTTATTGTCATAACCTATTTTAGCCTCTGGCTAACAAGTCTGGTTTTATTCCATGGATCTAGGGCAAACGTGTTCCCTGCAGATACGTGATGTAAGTTTGTTTGGAGCACACAGAACAGACTGAAATGGAAAGAAGTCACAGCCACAGTCCTGGGCTGTTTTATTCCTTAAGAAGTTTAAGTCACTGCAGCTCCACTGTAATTGATGGAGCCTTGATAAGTGATGAGATAAAAACCAATTTTCTTCCACCTGATCGGATCACTGGTTAAAACTTACGTCTAATTCAACGCTAGTAAAATCACAGAAATAGTCCTATAAAATCCAAGAGATTTAATCTGTGAATATGTTTTAGATAATTTGATATCCTCCATTGGGGAAACGATTCTCCACTTATCCTTCCTCATTTCTATTTTGCTTTTTCTGTAACATCTCCATTGACCACCTGTCATCACTAGATTACATATCAAATGAACTGCTAGAGATCGGTATGGAAAAAATTACATTCATATTCACAAACTTCATGTCACTGGGTATTATGCTGTTCACCAGCATGAACAGTGAAAACCTTCATTCTTTGGCTTCTAGGCTCATGCAGTAATTCAAAAATCAAGTGTACTTCCCCTTATCCCTTCATACACCTCATATTCTTTTTCACATCCCCCCTGAAGATTGCAGGGGCAGTTTATTTGGTTAGATGTACTCTGCAACATTGCTCTGCAACGTGCCAGTGACACTGGCACACACAAGACTAGGTACTTTAAGACTAAAACGTTAGTCACACATTTAGCACAAGGAATCTGTATACCTACCTTGAGAACCTAGGAGGAGTCAACCTATAGGACACTCAACAGTAATTAGTACTAAACTAGTGTTAGGACAAGGAGCAGGTGAAGTAGTAGTAGTTTCATTCCTTTTCCTTCATTTTCAAACAGTTCCCTTTCTCTCCCTTTCTTGTTCAGTCTTCTACTACTGAGTAAGTGTATTTTGAAAATATTTCTGAAAGCAGTAACATCTGAGGCAGACAGTTCTGCAGCAGTGGGTTTGCTACTGAGAAAGTACTTCACTCTAGCCTCAAGGGTTTCATCCCCAAGGATAAGACTTTAACCTTCAGTTAAATACGTTCATCTAGGCAGAGCACAATCAAAAGGAGAAACAGTCTGCTCTGTTTCAATCAGGCCAGGACGAAGGCTATGGATGTCACTTGACAAAGCACACAGAGGGCTCTGTGTGATGTGCTTTCAAAGCCTTATGTGATTTCTCAAGTCTTTTCATTTAACCAAACTGCACTGGACAACACATACACATACTCCTCATATTATTCTAAACACAGTGAAATCTACAAGCAGCAACAGTTGTCTGTAGCTGGACCTGGCCCTGCTCATCCCGGAAAATGTACAGTCAGTCATCAACAGTCAGCAATAACACTAACTCTAAATCAGCCTCTTTACCTTTAAATCAAAGTGAGCAATTTTCTTAGAGTGAAGGTAATTCACACCATCCAAAATCTGCTTGATGAATCTGGTTGCCTCCTCTTCACTCAAAGATTCCTTCTGCGCCAGGAAGTCAAAAAGTTCTCCTCCAGACACCCTGCAAAACACACCAGGAAACCTCCTGTTATTGACTGCATTCTAGGATATTAAATAAATGTAACTGCAGAAAATTAAAATAGCAAAACATTTCCATATAGTCAGAAAAAGGCCACCTTTACAAGCAATCTGGAGCTTTGTGCTCTGGTCTAAAACATGCCAAAACTGCTGTTTGGCTTTAGCTCACTCCTCTCTAAATGAAGAATCAACTTTCCCTAACACAACGATGCTGTGAGGTTTGATTCATCAAGGGTTATGCAGGACCAAAAAGAAGTGCACTGCGTGATAAACCTGCAGACACACTGCAATAGGTAGGCTTCAATGTTAATTATTTCAACTGCAATTTTCCAACATTTTCACTTTGGATAAGACACAGAAAACAGAGAAAATTCCAATAGTCAACAACTGCTGAAGGGTTGCTTACCAGCTGCCATCAGAAACACGAAGCAACGAGATCTGCCAACAAACTCTTGTCTCCCTTCCAGAACAGCCATTACAGAGGCTGCAGAACCAATACAAATTCTAGCCTGACACATACTGACAAGAAAGCATTCATTTTGTGCTGATAAGTAAGCAGATTGCAGCACGCTGGGAGGTACCTAAAACTGTTCTTTCCAATCAAGGGAGTGCTACTAGTTAATATGAGTTCTCAAAAATGAAATACATTCCATACGTATTTTGTACATACAACTATTTTCTTTTTTTTCGGTCTCATATTGAGAGCCTCAGTGCTATTTTTCCAGGTTGAACCTTCCCCCAAATATTTCAGCACTACTTCCAGAGCGATCTACATACTTAACCAACTCCTTGTACAATTTACTCAAACCTCATGTTAACAAGAAATCATCACATCTCTTCTACAGAGTTTTCCTTTAGATTGGTCCCTCAAGATCTCTGCAGCTCAAGCTGCAGTCTTAGAATTTACCACAAGACACTGGAGATGCATGCTGAGCTCTGACCTTCAGAAAACAAAATGCTCATGGGTTTGTTTTAAGAAAGAGCCTTTTGCAGGTGAAGGAGCAGAGGGAATCCAGACTCTGTGAATCTTTTTTTAATTTTCCTTTTTTGCTTTTTCCTGCTATATTCTGTACCTTGGAAGTTCCCTCTGCTAAACAATTTTCTGGTATCGCAATGTGCAGCAAAGGATACTCCTCAAAAGAATGTTGCCTATCTCGTCCTGATTGGAGTCCAGCAGCGGTCACAAAGATGATGGAGGGCCTGGAGCAACTCCCATATGAAGAAAGGCAGAGTAACCTGGGTCTGTTCAGTCTGGGGAAAGGAAGACTGAGGTGGGGGGGGGCTCTGATTAATGTTTATAAATATTTAAACAGAGATGGGAGGCAAAGGGACGAGGCCAAACTCTTCTTGTTGGTGCATAGTGATAGGACAAGGAGAAATGCCCTAAAGCTTGAATATAGGAAGTCCCATACAAACACGTGGAAGAACTTATTTACGGTAAGGGCAACGCAACACTGGAACAGGCTGTCCAGAGAGGTGGTGAAGTCTCCTTCTATGGAGACATTTAAGGACTGTCTGGATGCCAAATTGAGTGACCTACTGTAGGGAACCTGCTTTAGCAGGGGCATTGGACTTGATGATCTCTTGAGGTCCCTTCCAAGCCCTGCAATTCTGTGATATTCTCTGACATGTTTAGTACAGCCCTCTGTGCCAAGAGAACATGCAGGGAATGCCTTCCATAAAGTACCTTGGGATCTGTGCTTTCCTTAAGTGGCATCTTCTTTTGTGAGTGCTGGAGGAGAGAAGGCTGGGTTGAAACTTGGGCTGTTGGGGACAGCTCAGGGAAAACTTATTATTAGTCCTGATTAAAGTGCCTGGCACGAGAAGCTTCCACAGTGCAAAAGGGAGAGAGATTAGTGTGCCTGCACGGTCACATTCCAGAAGAGTAACAGAAAGTATCCCAGTGCAGCTGGCTTCCTGCTGGCAGGGCAACTGCTGCAGGAGATGACCACTGGTGTGTAATTTGAATAGAAATAATTAAGGAAACGAGACTTGCCTGCTCTTTGTACACAGATTTCAGTAGAGACTAGCAGATTTCACTTACAGATTCCTTTATTAAGTTGTTGCAGCTGCAATCATTTTTTTAGCTAACAAACCCTGCTACCACTTGGAATGCAGACAGTGTTCTCTGGCTCCTGAAATACACAGAGCAAAACAAAAGCAGTAAAACACTCACAACTCCCACTGCAGGTTACAACATGTGAACATCCAGACAAGTGTGTTTTCCAAATCAACACCACACATAAAAGAGTGAGTGCTCCCTTCTTGGGGGACTTCACCTTACAAAAAATCCCTTCCTCCAGTCCCATCTTTCTCTTACCAAATCACCTTTATTTCCAAGGCAAAGAAAGAAGCAAGTGGATGACACCTTTGCTCTCCCTTCAAAGTCCAATGAATGATAAAGCTGCTTTATTTCTTGGGAACACCTACTAGTAGAGGGGTCTGACTATCAATCAGAGCTGCCTTTAAGCCACTTTTGTTTTGGCAAAGCAGCCTCAAGCCAGAGATGAGGAGACAGAGAACAGCAGCAAGGTCACCAAAAGCTGTGGGGAGCATAATCCTGGGCAGTGTGCACAAGGGCAAACTGTGGGCCTGCCCAGGTGCACGTTACAACAATGAACTAGGCAGTGCTCTTTCTGCCCTTGAACAGAAGAAACAGCACCTGTAGAATCTGTCCCCACATAAAGGGAAGATACTGCTGTCCAGCACAATCTGATTTGGATAGGGTGTCAACACTTAAGCCAAAACCTGTTTTAAACACGCATGCAGCTTCTTCAATTAATAAGAACATCAGGAACATTCTTCTAAAGCTCAAGTTCACTGCAGCTTGTTGTAAGATTAATTGGCCAGGTGCTGAAAATGCTTATCTGAATAAACTGCAGTGAGTGTGAGAGTGGTAACAGCGTGTCAGGAGTAGAAATCATCTGCTTATGGAGAGAATTTAAGTATCTTTATTAGCAATTATCACCATCCTCAACTCGCATACAGCAGCAGAATGCAGTGGCCTCAGTAAGTTCAAAGCTCTGTTACACTCAGCCCTCTAAAAATGAAATAAGCCTCTGCCTGACAAAAAACCACATGAAATGTGCCAGGCTATGTGAGGACAGGAAAAAGCAGAAGTTAATGAAATGGGAGGCTGCTTAGTAGCCAACAGTCAAAGAGAGCAAGCTTCTACCCTGTCTTCTAAAGCACAGACTCCTAGTTACAGACACTAATGCTCGGCCATGCACATATACTTAACAGAAGCTCATCACCACACACATGCCATGGGGCAGGAGTCACATCGGTCTCCAGGCATGCTCCCCGGACTGAACTCACTCAGAAAGCTAGTGGGTATTCACACAGCCTTGCTGTCTGCATTCCTGCTGGGGCAGGTGCTCTGGGGAACAAATGATCTGCATAACATCAGCAATGCTGTTCCTATAACTCCTGCTTCACACACTGACAAACTGCACAATTCACCAAGTATCTAAAAACTGCAGTAAGGAGAAGACCTCTGGGTGCCTCCTTGTTTACTACAGCTTTAGTTCAGTGCCATGAATTTACAAATAAAGGATATGCCACCTTCTGTACAGCTCCTCTAAAACTCAGGAATCTGTAAACTAGGTGATAGAAACTCTACAAAAGAACAGAATATAGACCAAAAAAGCTGCAACTGCTGTTTTAGAGACACTCTAAAGATGTCTCTAAGACACTCTTCATCCTTTAGCAATTAGTCCTTTCTCAGAAAAGCTCTACTTCAGCTTCAACAATGTAAGATGAGGTCACATAGAGAAAGTGATAGCATAAACTCTCCCCACCTCCTTGAGATTAGCATCCCTTAACCAACTCCTGCATGTAAGCCCCAACACATGCCTCCAAAGCACTGTTAAGAATGGTGACTGCTTTTCAAAATATGGCCAGGCCTGTCTGCCTGAGACAGGGACTTTCAGAGTCTCAAATCAGGCAGCAGAAACAGGCAGGACACGTACAAAACAAGTTGTGTTATGAGAGATTACATTATTAGTGTGCGCACTGCACCTGTCTAAAACATTTCATCTCAGTTTGCCATTACTGAATACATGGGAAGAACCATAGAGTGTAAGAAGGAGCTAAAGTCTTTGGGATGTTGTATGTCTAAGCTGATGAAACAGCCAAAAGAATTCACAGAGGGAATTCCACAGCTATTGGAGAGACCGACAATTCCGATACTATTTCAGATTCTAATCATCTGGCATTTCTCCCCACTGTGAACACCCACTAGCCAGGTTTTCTCACTTCCTTACAGCCAGTGAGAGTATGTACAGACAAAAAGACCAAAGGTGACCCCCTGAAATACAAAACTCACATCCTTTGGGACAGGTATCTGTTCTTCCAGGCAGGGATGTACACAGGCTCTCCAGAACAAACCACTGTTCCCTCAGCCCGGACAGAGCTGCTAGCTGCTTCTGAATCTCCTCTTAAACAGCACAAAGCAGACTATGTTTGATAGCCAAGTATGCATAATATAATCATCCCAAACCAGCAGCCTGCCCACCCAGTGGGCCACTAAGTAAGAGTGAGGCTACAGTGGCCTACAGAAGTGCAGGTCAGAAGGTCCACTTGTCAGCAAGTTTTAACTGGCAAGAGCTTTCCCTCGTTGCATGGCAAGACAAGAGGGGCAATCACTTCTTCTTCACTCCCACCCTGCTGCTATTCATCCTTAATAAGTAAAGTTTGGGGATTCCAAAAATACTTCCCCTACTTCCTCCGCCCCCCTCCCCTTTTTCCCCTTGTCTCTTCCAAGTGAGGAAAACACAGCTGTAATAGAATCACTGAAAATACTGCAAAGGGCTTGATAGATTTTCATGCACTGAAAGGGAAGAATGCAGAAAATGTAAAAAAAAAAAAAACAAAAAAAACCCCAAGAGGCAGGGGAAGTCAGTGGCTATCTGTGGTTCCTTGCAGGCTTGTGTCAGGGCAGCACCAGGCAGACATGATCACTGTCAGCAAACTTGTTTTTTTTTTTGTCAAGTTGACAACAGAACCTGGCTCAATATCAATGGCCTAAACTGATTTAAGGTCCTCCCCAGGACACATGAACTGACACGGGGGCTGTCCATCAGCATCCTCACCCAGCTCTCTTGCCATGACCCGTGAGGTCTGAAAACAGCACCCCTGTGCTCTGGCAGCCTCATCCAGCCCCAGAGGATAGCAAGTCCCCTTACTCACAGCTCAAGGATGAGAACCACATCCGTCTTGTTCTCATAGATGTCGTGAAGCTTGATGATGTTGGCATGTTGGGTCTGCTGCAGAATGGCCACCTCCCGCTCTATCTCCTCACGCCTCACTCCTCGACGGCTGGCCCGGCTCTGACGCTTTTTAATGAACTTAGCAGCATACTCCAAACCAGTGCTTATTTCTCTACATTTCTTCACAATAGCAAATTGGCCACTGGAAGTACAAGAAGATAATAAAACATTCTCTTAACGCCTTCATACAAACCTCTGGTAATACCCAACAGCTTCCTGAATACGCAAAGCTGAGGATTCTTGCTCCTCTGAGATGTACTACTGAAGTCACACAAATGTGTTCATATTTAAATGATTAAGTTAGGTTTCAAAAGGTTCAAATTACCAGTCCTTTGCTGGAACATGCTGAAGGCATTCAAGTTTGCAGCACATGAGTGTTCTGAAAAGACACGAGCGCACCGAAGTATTTCCCTTTAGAATAATCTCTCTGAAAAGAACTCAAGGGATTGATGAGCCTTTGGAAATGCAGAATTGGGCCCAAGTAATCAGGTTTTTTTGTTTGTTTGTTTTTAAGAATGGTTTGTTCATGTTTCTTAATTCAGCTTTAAATTTAACTAGAATAAGCGCAGGTATCTCACTGAACTTCAAGGATAGAGAACTTCCCGTCATATTAAACAGAAAGTAGTTGTGTTAAAGATAATAAAAACGTGTAGCTGCTTTTTGTTGATACCATTTTCCTGACTTTGTCTCCTATGGTAAAATATTTCACTTCAGCTGTAATATTTCCCCTTTATGTCCTGAAAGGGAAACACCTGGAGGTCAGATGACAAACTCAAACAATAGTAACCCTGCAGGTTGCAGCCTTATGTCAGTGATGTGAACTTCTCAATAGGAGGTGATTGTTAGCAACTCTTCAGTAGTGAACAGGGGACTCCACTTTGCTCTCATTTGTGTGAACTACTCTCCCTTCACCATGCCCCTGAGTGCACTGATGGAACTCAGAGAAAGCACCAAGTCCACAAAGCTGATGTCCCCTCCTTCTGAAGGTAACTGTAACCAAGCCAAGCCATGTCTTCTCAAAATTAAGAAAGACAGGTGGCTTGTAGCTAAAGCAGGATTAAAACAATATCAGTTTTGTAAGGCAAGAGTACAGCAGGACACTGACCATTCAGAGGATCCTTTTTGCTCATCCATTTGGAATTGGTAACTTCTAGACAAGGATATCTGTGCTGTGTCTGAGGAATGCTTAATGGCATTAAGTTCTTCACAGGCATAAAACAATGAGAAAAATCATAAGCTATTACCTTGAGTTTGCATTTAGTCGAAGCAGCACATGTAAGAGAGCCACTTCTAGCTCACAAAAATTAGGGGAAAAGGATGGTCTGGAGCTAAAGTACTGGAGGAATTTTGGAGATCTGAATCCTGCCAGAAATGCATGACATATATTCGTTAGCAACCCATCTCCACTTCACTGACAAAAAATGAAATGGCCTTCCTTTCTAACACTGGGTTTGCCTATGGGCTGCTGTGCACTCCTAGCATAAAGGTGTCTGCCTTACTTTGCTGCTACGTAACAGACACGGGGTACAATTACTACTGCACCACACAGTGTAACAGGCTCCTGTCCTAGCTGATTCTGGAAAGCAGACAAAAATCTCATCTAAATCAGTAACAGCTTTCTCGTGATGGCTCATTTGTAGACTAAACAGGTCTGTACCTTTTATGCTTCATTTAAATTTATGATTCTGAAATTATGCAAAGAGCAATGCACAATTTAAATATCCACTGACTCCTTAGGCTGGTTAATGAAGATCTTAAACACTCATCAGTCTGAAATTATGTGAAACTTCTACAGCTTAAGGTTTCTTCACGATATTTAAATATCAAGTAGTCCTTACTAAAATAAAGACAAATATTTTTCACACATTTCATGCTAAATTTCCTCATCTGGACACGAACTCTCCAATTCTTACATTTTTCTTAGATAGTAAAAAAAAATAAACTCAAAAACTGATATATTTTAAGAAACTTTACTGTGGTGGTGCAACACACCAAATATCTAGCAGACTGAGCGCGTGCTTTGCTTAACTGTAAAATACATCTTGTGATAACGGAGGTGGGAAACCAGCAAGTTGTGAAGATGGAACAGGACTTTGGTTAAATCAGCTTTTGCTAAAACCGCTGCTTCATGGAAACTGTATTTTACTTTGGCAATGGGATAGGGACAGGAAGAAGAGCCAGTCAGCCAATACCTGCAGAGTCAAGGCACTCAGAGGCAAGGAGCCCCAGCTAAAAGGTCTCCAGTCCCTGAATACATGTGCAGCACCATTTCTTTAGTCAGGGCATTATATCCAGGGTTGCAAGAAAAAGCTTCATCTTACAGATAACCTTCATTTACAGTGATTTTCATCACCCCATGTTTCTTTGTGACAATCAAATACACTCCCCAAGTATGACCTCCCACGGCTACACTGTAGAAGCACTGAGCTCTCATTGGTTTCAATAGGATTACATCCTTCACTGCCTTGGTAAACAAGAGATGCCAGTAGAGTTGGAACTCAAATTATGCAGCACACACAGCAATTACACTCAAGAAACCTTATAATTACACAATGCACTCAGTACTTCATTGACACAGACAGCTGGCTAGAGTCTGTCTTCAACCCACGAAAGAAAAAAATTAAACATGAAAGCTGTCACTTGGCCCTCACTTGCTCTCAAAAGCCAGCACTCCACGGCAGAAGCAGCCTCTCATTTCAGAGAGCTCAAACAATGACTGACAGCCTGAAGGACTTCCTCCTGATTTTTGTTTTCAGACCTATCCTAAGCACTTCTCAGGAGAGAGGTAGAAACACATGGGACAAGAGTACTTATCCCTTTAGGATTCAAACACAAGTGGAATCAACACTGCCACCACTTGTCAAATTCATTAATTAATATTTATGCCTCCTAGTTTTGCTACTGCGTGTAAACTCTAGAGAACGTGTGAGAATGAAACTCCAGCAACAAAATAAATCAGTCTTAAACATTACCCTAAAAGGAGTTCAACCTGTAGCTCTGAAAGCTACTTATGTAAAATATCATGAGTTTCATGTTCTGTTTTGTCCTACTGGCTGGGGGAGGGGAACAACCATTGGTTGTTGTTTGTTTTGCATGACACACACCCCAATTGGTCCTGGCTTTCTAAAGAGACGTAGTTCAGGCGCTGCTACACTGACTTCCTTGACCAACTCAGCCAGCAAGCTCATGGAACAGTACTACTTTATGACTGCTGATTATGAGTGTATAGTTGCTTTTGCATCTAAAAAGCTGAGGGATATCATAGGTTTCATACATCTATGTTGAGCTAAAAGCTTACAAAAGTAACAGTGCCACGGCATAGGAACTCTCATTTTCACCTTCAACATACATCACCTGGGGCAGCTGCTTATCACACCACTGCTTCCTTTGTAATCTGCAATTCCCCCTTGGTGCCACAAGAACGCAGTCTCCCTCCTCCTGCCCCAGTCTTCAAGCTATTGCTTCCATTTCTGAAAAACAGACCCTTGCAGACAGTTTTTTACTGTGCCAGTTTGTGACCAAGTAGATGTCCACAAGGAAGAAGAAAGCCAAGAGAGACAAGGATTTAAGACTGTCACCATGCAATTAAGCACAATGCTATCCATAACCAAGCACACTCTCTATTTATTACACAGCCATTTGCTTTGCACGTGCTCACAGCTGAATTCCCAAGGTCTTTATTAAAGCATCACAGGGGAATGCTATTTCCAGACCATCACAAAGCAGCAGCTGCTTTATCCTTCCACATAAGTAGCCCAGTGCTTTGCCAGGAAATAAATTAAGGAATACTAAGAGAAGAGCTGAAGGCCGGAGAAGTGACAAAGAGGGAGAAAAGTCTTTAAACAAATGTTACAGGGGCAGCATATCGCTCTGCATCTCTATCAGACGTGTTCCAAAATGAATAGTTCGTGAGGAAGCCCAGACAACTATGAAGGTATCTCACCTGCATTTAACCATCAGTCAGGCACACTCCAGACTGCTCGATAAGAGGGCTCCTAGAGTCAAGGAGCAAGTGTTTTTGTGCCTCTAATGCATTTGCATTCAGTGGCTTAGAATCAGCCAGCACTGACTTCCCAGAACTTGCAATCCAGCTAAGGTGAAAGGTGTGAGAAAGGCAAGTATGTCTTCTCTTCGACAGAAGAGTTGATAGCACTGAGAAATTAAGTCATTTATTTGACTTCACACCAGGAGCTGGTGGCAGATCTCAGACTCTACAGCAGATTTCACAGCTCAAGTGCCCAAACGTCAACTAAAATTGGCCAGAATGCCTGGTTTTTAGTTATCACCAAAACGAAGAGACTGCAGTCATCCTAAGAGCAGAGCAGTATTTATGACACACCAGATAAACTCATGGGTTGATACATCTTACTGCCCTTCTCCCCTTCCTGCTTTGTGTTGTTTTAAAGGGACACGAGCTCCTCTCAGAAATGCTGTGGGCAGCCACACAACAGCTTGTCACAGTTCAGCACAGGCTATCCTCAACTGTGGCAGCAGATCAGGAGCATAATCACTAGCTGCTGCAGCCTGTCAGTTACAATATAATTAGATACCACGTAAAATTTGTCCATCATTTATACAGGAATTTATCCTAGCAATGAAGATAACCTATTATTTGCATTGCTAATATCATCTAGGAGATTTGTCACTGAGTGAGAATACAAAGAGACAATATTACTGGGTGGCTTTAGAGTCTATTTTCAGAAATTTGATTTACATGAGCACCAGTTCAGCTCATGTTATTGTGCAGTTCAGGAGAAGATGTGGGGGAAAGAAAGTGGACAATCCAGAATAACTACATAACTTAATGGTTTTATTTCCTCAAGGTTTATTTTTAAAAGTGGTTCTGGAGGATAACGCTCTGGGGCAGAATCTGACTTGAGTGAATAACAGAAGCACAGCCAGTTTTGAATGCCTCTATGCTAAGACTGGTGTTGTTATGGTGCATTAATATAAGAAGAGCTTTTAAGCAGCTCTATGTACATGTGCAGATTTATGGGTCTATCTCTGAAACACTAAAAGCACCACGCTGCTGAGCTGCTGTAATGAAACACTGAAAATATGTAAACAAAACCCTGAGACGACAGTACAGGTTACCTGACTCCACACTGGCACTGAAGGGCAGTGCAGGAAGAAGTCAGGGAGCCGATCCTGAGTCACTTGAGAAGAGCAAACTGCTTCTTCCCCAAATACCAAACATACATTCCCCTTCTGTAAGCATTCAGCTGGCCCTACAATTATTTTCATATCTCTAGACATCATCAAAATTGCAATTATAATCACATTTTTTTCCAGGAAGTATTCCTGCAGAAAACTACACTACCAGATGGAAATGGAAGCACAGCACCTCAGACAATCTCTTACCTGCCAGCCTACACGCATGCAGACTACCATGAGACAGTTCAACCCTCCTTCTCACAGAGGACCTGCAAACTCAGCTCAGCAACTGAGTTTTTAGTGAGAATACGTTTGTTTCCCAGTCTGAGAGGCATTCACTTGAGGTGTTCTCATTACACAGCCACTCAAGCTCAGCAATGCCAGCAGCATATACTCACACTGCTGCAAGAATGCTACCCATAGTCTATTGCACAGAGAAAAAACATGGCAGTATTTTTCCACACAGGATTTATATATTTTTTTTTACTTGCCCGCTGCCATAAATGTCTATTACTCTATTTTGATGTTGTTTTTGAACTACAGTTGGTCAGAAAGGTGAAAAGCTTCCTCTTTCCATTTGAGAAAAACAGAACAACCAAAGTACACCAGGCTACAGCAGTGTGAGCATGGTAATACTGACACCAACACGTTTGGTATCGCTGCACCTGATGGAAAAGTCCCTTAAAATGCAGTGGATGCAAACAAATGGCTTTAATGGAAACTGAGATGGCTTTCCAGTCTCTTTCTCCACCCACACAGGTTTCTTTTTGCTGCAGTTGTTCATCTTTGAGCAAGGTTACACCAAGCTCCCTGACCTACACTTCAGTTCTTGCTTAGATAAGCACTTCTCCCAGGATCCAAGCAGAGGTAAAGTAACTGTGGTGGTATGCCAGCCAGCTGCTTTAACAGGACAATTACACTCAAGACAAAAGGCCTCCAAGGAAACTTCTTACAATCCAAGTTCCCAAGCCATACAAACCGTGGAGAGAGACAACAAAACCGAAGCCCGACTGCAATGCAGAACACTGCTATAAAAAGGAATCTAGAGGGAAAAAAAACAAAGAAAGAGCTTTCACAAGACAATATGGTGTTCACAGTTGGAATAAAAAACACCAAACTTCTATCTGTACTCATGCCTTCATATTTAAGACATTCAGCTGTAGGAATGCAGGATTAGCAAGGTTTGTCTGCTATGAGAAACCCTGTCCCAAACAAGGACAAATGACATCATTCAGATATGTGACTGCACACAGGAAGCCAAAACACAGCTCAGAGATCTAATTTTAGGTTTACTACGCTTTGTAAAGTTTGCCAGTTGCTGGCTATCTTTTTCTAATTGGATGATAAATTACATTTGGTCCCTTGACAGCAAGAAAAAAAAAGTGACACTTTACCCAGTGCTGCACATTCTCCGAGCTATGAGACAACGTGGTATCTTTAACCTTGAAAAGTATTGATGTTTACTGACAGCAGCAGACAACAACCATCCATTGCTTTCCAGTGTACGTCATGAGCCAAGTCAGTTTCACCTTAGGTAAGTACCTCATCTGGCAGTGCCATGCTTTGAAATTCTGCACCTCAGCGTTCTCTGTTTATTTTCATACTAACCTCCTTTTTCCCTGGGAAAAATAAGTTCTGACAATTTTATAATTTCATAGTTATATTTTTATCAATTTCCAAATCAAAGCCCTTGGAAATTCTTACTGAATGTGCTTCTTAAAAACCACAAGCCTTTCAAGCAGACTCCCTCTAAATTTAAATGATGAGAGCAATTAATCTACACGCAGTCTCATCACGATGAATTTTCTCCTTCCTCCTTCCTTACGTTTCAGAGACAAACTCTGGGAGTTGTCTGCACTGGCATGCTCTTCTCAGCAAAGAGGACAGGAATGTGTTGGTGACTCCTTCTACAGGCATTCACATCTTGTCAGAGCTCTCAGGAAACAGCTCAACCCAAGGCCGTGCAAGGTTCACAAAGTGTATGCACAGAAGCACTCTGCTGGAAGCTTTAAGGGGGAAGTCTGAGATCACAGCCATAGAGAACTGGGAGCCTTCTGTAAATGGGACGTATCAAGTTTTTAGTGTGCTTTATTTTATGAAGACTTTTTATTATTTAATCTAAACCAGTACTTGGAATGGCAGAAATGTGTTGGATTTAGTGAGCATGCAGTGCGTACAAAAGGACAGTATTTAGGAAGAAAGGACAGTAGAAATCCAAGCACAGCAGGGCCACTGAAGGAAAAGCATCTTCTTGTTTCCCTAGGACTTTATGGAACAAAATTCTCAAAGAACCCAAAACATTCATCTGTTCCACACTCGGCTGACAGCCATCACAGATGTCACCGTGCTTCCTGTGTCTGAGCTGCAATAGTGTTATATTTACTTATTTTAAAGTGCAAAGAAAGCTGCTACCTCTCCTAGAACTACGCAGAACCTGCACCACAGCAGATGCCAGGTGGTGCCAGAATGCTCTGAACCGTTCAGAAGTGCATATAATAGGAATTTAGACTACTAAAATCATTTAAGTGGTTCAGCATGGGAAAGATTTGCAAGTAAATCCTATCCATAGTAACTCTACAGCTCCCTGTTGAACCTTTCACACAAGACCATAGACACATCACTAGCTCTTACCGCAGCTCTGAGCCAGGTAGGAATACAAATATTAATGATGTGAGAAATGACTAACGTTTCATTTCAAGTTCATTTAATGCCTGGGCACTGCCAGGGTGCATTCTGAGCACAGCAGTTTGTGTGTAACACTCCACAACACAGTGACTTCATGGGGCAGGTTTCAGTGCTCCCAACAGGAAAGCACTGAGCACCTTTGAACATATGCTGTGTCTGATAACCACACCGGCACTTTTCACCCACATTACACTGTAGTTCAGACAATTGTAACCAATGTAATCTGGGCAAAAAACAATGTGTCACTGCCAGAAAAGCATCAGAGCACTGGAGGAATATGGGCTCGGACAGAAGGATCCATCCTATCAGAGTGAGTATGGAGCAAAGTGCCCATTTGAATTCAGAACACTATTTAATAAGTCTCATGTTTCCAAACAATGACTTATTACTGTCTTAACAGCTAATTAAGTGTCATGTTATTAATTAACATACATAATATCAACAATCAGTTAAATAACATTATCTGAATTACAGCCAATTAACACCTTAGACACCATTTTGGGTCACTAACCCTGAATCACAAGAGACTGTGCCACCTCCTGAATCATCACAGCATCTTCTGAAGTTCTTAAATGATTTCTTGGACATTTCCCAATCATGCAGTGACAAGCAATGTGACCTCCATCTGCCCTGAGCTTGGAAAAGCAGAATCTGCATTGCAAACTCCTGCCAGCCTGGCAAGCATCTCCTTAACCTAAAGCTGAAAAATAAAATGCGCATGATAGAAAAACTTCCCACTTAACACATGAAGGTCTCAGATTGAATATCAACTCTCACAGTGGTAATAAACAGAGTCCAAAGACCCAGGGAAGGTCAAAGCTGACTCATGCTCAGCAGGAATAGCAGATTTGATAAGCTGTTCCTTCTGCTATGTGGAGCAACACCAGGGCATACGTAACAGGCATGCAGAAGGTTAGCACACTGTACCCTTAGTGTTTAAAGGTCCAAATCTAGTCAAATGTGATCTGGATGTAAGATATCTGGGAACAATAAATACTAGAGGGGACAAAAATTATGATTTAATGGTTAAGCAAATCTTCCCCTCCCCTGTGTATGTAAGGGATGGAAATAACGACAGTGTTCTAATAAAAATTTTAGGAAATTATCATGAGGCCAACAGCACTGCTGTCCGTGGATTCATCTGGTCTGGCAAAAAGGAAGAAGGTACCTCCTCATCTGTTTTGGCCTCTGCTACATGAAATAAACAGAAGTTCCTCCAGCAGCAGGACAGTACAGAAACTTTGTTATTTAATATGTCAGCTCTCCCTGTGTAGGAAACAGATAAACCAGTATAAATTCTCTCTGTTTGAGGATTATGGATCCACAAAACTCACAGACTGAGAGTTATTACTCTAATCACAAAACAAAACAATTTTTCTCAGAACTTTGTGTAAGAAACTAAAGATTCTGGAAATTGTTGAAAGAACATAAAAAAATAGCAATTAAATTTGATAAAAAAGGGAAAAAGCACCTAAGATCACTGCTGGAAAGAATAAAGAATCCAAAAGTAATGACTAGCAGACAGCTAATGACAATGAGAGTTACAGTGCTCGAGTATCAGATACTAAAATGTATGTTAATTCTTCTGCTGAAACAAGCTCATGACAAAGAAATATTAATAGGTGCTAGCTAGTGCTCAATAATTAAAGTTACATTTCGCACTGAATGTGAATTCTTGCTCTGCATATACTGTAGGAAAAAAATAATCCCAGTTTGTTTAAAAAAAAATTAGAGAACTCATTCAAAGTATAAATGAATCTAAGAGTTAGACTCTGTATCTGAGGAAGTCCAATACTATACAATTTCTATAGACAGGAAAGAAAATTCCTGGTACAAAGACACTGTGTGATGTGTGTGAAGGGTACATATCCTACCTGTAATTACACCCTGCTGTTTGCCAGGGAGAGTCCATCTAGCTGGATGGCATGGCTTTTTATCACAGATTTCCAAGTTCCTCCCCTACAAAGAATACCTTAGTTATCTCTGCTTTTTGTTTTCATTGGCTAAGCAAATATTTGTTAGTTACGCTGTCAGAACAGTGAGTATGTGCCAGGCTCTATTACCACTGGTTGAAGGTTAGACCTGCTCCTCTCAAGAAGAAACGTTTTCACCTGCCACAGGGAAGCTGCTGGGATCTTCCACACACAGGAGTGTGGGGGACAGGGAGGGAACTTGTGTCTGGAGATGTAGGGCCATAAGAGATGACAGGGCAGTGACTAAAGATTTGGCTTGGCTTAACCACACCCCAGGTCAGCAGAGGCTGAGAAACTGGGAGCTGGTTTATGGCTACAATGATCAACAGAAATCACAGTTGTTACCTTTTGCATTAAGGTAGAGACTAAATCATCTGGGACTTCTTCCAAGCCTGCTTAAAATGTAGAAGGAAACAACTTCAGCTGAAGTATCTGATGCATGCACCTGTTCTGTTGTTCTTTAGCACAGTAGCTATGTACAAGATGACTTTCAATGCTGAAACTGCAATTATATGAAGAAATGAAGTGCTCTATTCAAGAAGAAAAGAACATCCAGCAATCCCTTTGAAATCTTGAGTCAATCTAAGTTTCATATGCTTTAATGACTCATAAAAACATGGAACCGTGTCATGTTGAATGGAAAAAAATGCAATTGCTCAGAAGTGACTAGAAAGAATGTAACCATGAAAAAATAGAAGCATCCAAATATATATAATATGTTATTGTATCAATTACAAATTATAAATCTTTGCTCATTCAGATGACAAAAATCAGCTACTACAGTTGATTCCTGAATTCCAACCCTCTTGCCCTGAAAAATCCTTACAGTAAAGACTTGTAGCTCCCTAAATCCAAAAAGCATGTAAAACCAAACTGGATCACTCAAGGGGAGGAGGGAGGATTGGGAGAAGTAACTCTACTAGCTCCCCAAATTTCTCCTTCATTTAGCACATCCATGATAAGAAGTACCACTGCTTCTCTCCTACTGCTCACCAGACACTTATAAATCCAAGCAATATTACAGAAACCACCACAGAAACATGGGCTTTTTTCTACAATACGAATAGCTTTTCTTATAGTAACCACTGACTCCAATGACCCAGGAACCACAGTGCTAAAAATACACATCTTCAGAGACAACCCATATCTGGGAGAGCTTAAGACTTCAGCTCAAAAAGCAATAGGGGAGCTAGACACTAAGCAGTTTTACATCAACACTTCCGCAGAGAACAAAATGCAGAAGATCAGACTTACCTATAATTCTGAAACAGAGCTATCATACAGTCAAGTTCTGCTAATTTGAGAGAAAGGCAGGTAGGACAGAAACAGTTCAAGTTATTAACGAAGTGCTGCCAACACTGAAAGGTACCCTTCTGCCTGTTCTCTTCAGAAGAGTAGGTACTCTTCTGTTGTTTTTGGACAACAGTGAATGGCAAATCAAGCTTGGGTCATTTTCTCCAGATGATCAGAACTGCTTTTTCAATCATCTCAGTGAACAGAACAGAAAATCTTTATTAGAGATCCACAGAATAAATAATACTGTGTTTGCAATAACATACCCAATCAGAAATACGGGAAAGGACTTTTATCATTTGAGCAAACAAAAAAAGAAACAAGTAGGTATTGATATTTAAACACAAACAGCAGAAAATTCCTCAAAGTGAAATACAGATCACCCCAACGTGCAGAAAAACATCACAACTTTGCTGTAAATCCATTTCCTGCAGGTAAAGCCTAGATCCTCTCCTAGGCAGCTCACTTCTGGCACCAACCAGACATTAACTTGGCAGTCTGCAGCTCTGCCATGCAGAGAGCTTCACAAAAAACTGCCACCCCAGCACTACAACTTCCACAAGTCCAGAGAGCCTTGCTTCTTTCTCCTGTCAGAGAAAAGTCTTGAAGAGACGCCCAGCCACCTTCTTTGTTGGACAGGATACTGCATCTGCAGCAGACGAGGATTCCAAACTACCCAAGTGAACAACGTGCCCTTCCCACTTCTCATGCCTACTCAAAGTCTTGGCATTGACCTGCCACAAAGATTGGCATATCAGACCACACATTTCCATCCATAACAGATCTTCCACATCTATATAAAACATAGCAAAGCCAAACAAAAGCTGGGGAGAGGAGAGTTTATAGGTGAGCATAGCTCCCAGTGAGGAAGATGAGCAAGAAACAGGCAGTCACTTCCCTACACCCATAGGTCAATAATGAAGGGAAGATTTCCTCACCCAGATATCAGTCAGGTTTCTCTGTTAAGCATTATCTCGCCCTTGTAGGCTGCAGAGAGCTGAGCCATGGTGAGCAGGATGCCCTCAGGGCACAGCAGTGCCAGCCCTGCACCACCCTGCACAACTCCCAGCAGGCGCTGCCATGAGAGGCCCTGAGCAGCCCCCATCACGCCTCAGCCCAGACACGTAGCAGTGACACTGTCCAGAAGGCACAGATGTCAGCAGTGCTCTGCAGCCTAGCTGATGACACATTGAGACTGATGACTCTTTGGTACAACCGTTTATGAATTACGCTGCACACCTCTAACTTCCAGCACTCTTTGTGCTGCCACCCCCAGCAATGTCTGCCAGCTCCACTGGAAAAAGCTCCTGCGAGCTGCTTTTGTCCACCCAGACAGAGCGAACTATCCACAGCACAACAGATGCTAAGACACTTTGTGTTAGAAGGCTCACTCTAGCCTGCTGCTCTGCTGCTCCCTCCATTGGGAAACAGACCTTGAGACGGGCAGGCCAGTTCTTCCTTCCTCTTGACCCACTCTGGCTTCGACTGAAGAGTTTCCCGCCCTTCCCTTCCCTGCCCGAAGAACCAAGGGTCACTTGGCTTGCTGCGTGTTACCAAGGAAGTTAAGCTCCCCTTCACTTCTGCCCATTTTTCAAGGAGCATTTCCAACATTTAGGTACGCAGTTACAGTCACCTGCTACCAATGTTCCTGTAAACAGCTTATGCCAGGATCCCCCTTCACAGCATTTGTAACAGCATTAATAGGTTTCTGACAGAGAAGTTTATTAGAATGAATGGTGAAGGGCACAGTTCCCTGTTACTTGAATGAAAGTGATACTTAGCAACACAGAATCACATCTGGGGAGGGATAAATTTTGAGAACACTGTGTGAAATGATTTTCAGTGTATCCATTTTTGATCAATAACTCAGACACAGAAATAAAATAAATTTGCCAGAAATAATCACTTAATGCCTTGAAAGAGACAGCATTAAGTGCCTGTGAGGTCTGTATAACATATCCCCAGACTGCAAAACGTACTGCCTTTGGAAGAAGATAAAAAGAGGAGAATCTTCTAATACCTCTGCAGATGCTGAAAGCTTTAAACCCCATTGCATTCTTACTCTACTAAGACTTCCAGACCAGCTAGTCTAATGTATATACATGACAATAAGGTATTACCCTCCTTCAGCATAAGCCACACTAAACTTCCCAAGTGTCACTGGGAAGCTACATCAAGCTACCAAAGCCCATTAGCAACTTCTTTTGTCTAATGCCACTTGCCTGATTTCTGGTTCCCTGAAGGTACACTTAAGAAACGTTAGGCAACAGAACCATAAGCCTAAGATCAATATTTGAAAGACTGAGGAAGCCCTGGAGTTAGGCAGCTGGTTACAGCACACAGCTGCAGCTATGGAAAGCCTGCTCCCCACTTCTGCAGACTTTTCCCTCTCACCCTGCCTTAGCACAAGAAACAACATTTCCAGCATCCTTGTACAGTTGTACTGAAGTAAATAAAAAGAGGCACCTACAGGCTCCGAGGGTATCAGTCAGCACTGGAAAAGGCTCTTGTGCTACACCCATCACAGCTTGTCTAGTCTATTATTTCACTTCCATCAAAGCAAGGTATCAGCTGTCACTGGCTCTAATCAGTAGTTAGTGCTCAGAGACAGGCACCGTAACCTGTAACACTATACACATAGGTAACACAGTTGAAACAGGAAATCTGTAGAGCTCTTCACAAAATCTGAAAGTGAAAATAAAGCTGGCAGAGACTACGTGACATTATTTAACACGAAGCAGAGGTGTCACTATTTGTCCTTTTCCTTTAGGGAAGGTTTTTTCCTACTGCCCTCAGTAGCAAGTAGACCAGGATTTCTCATCTACAAGAAGCATTATGGCCATCACCTCCAAGAGTGGAGTGAAGCTCATCATCTCATAACACACTGCACTTCCAAAACCAATTCATCAACCAAACTGAAAACATACTGTTTGGTTTCCAGTACCTATTTTCACTAACCTCGTTGTAACAGCATGGAATATTATCTCATAGATTAAAAAAGCACACCCTTTACACACTGCATACACAAAGTGCATTTGTTGATTGCTCACTTTTGCCACATTTTCACTTTCAGGCTGATATTCTCAGAATTAGTACTCAAAAGTAAGCAGCTATGGAAAATTTAAAAGCTGAGGTCTTCCTGAGATGGAATAGAATGGAAAATATATATATATAAACATCCTCCACATAAAGATTTGTCAGGGAAATAGCTTCAACTGAAGTGTTTTAATATAACTGATCCATTGGCCCTTGAAAAGGGGTAATTGCACACACACGGTTATTTATCAACTCCAACTGCCAGATGTTGGGAAAGAAGCCAACAAGTACAGCCCTAATTTATACATTTGCATATAAAAAGTAATAATTGGAGAGTTCAACACTAAACAGGAACCACTCAGAACACTGTGTGCTAGGTAACTGGGGAAGCCTCATCCAGCCCACAGATCCATGACGTGTTTAAGCAGGTGATCATGGTTAATTATGGCAATAGTCTATTAACTGCACCTGTAATTAATATCTATTGATAACTCTTTATAGATTAAAGGCTGTATAAAGGCCTTATCCAGTCCTGCTCAAATGCTGATTGGTGAATCTTTTCAGGAATACATACACGATGTTTTGTAGGAAGGTTGGGACACGTTTTGTGCTCTGAGCCCACCAGAGCTGTGCAGCACCATTCAAAACACAAACCAAACCACAGGGCTGCATCTGTGACTATGGCAGTGCAGCTTCTTGTTTCCTGGCTTGTTCACAGAGCAGGCAGGTGAACCCCATTTAAAGCACACACACAGATGAAACCTATGTACAAAAGACAAGTGCAAACATACCTTCTGTTGTCCTAGTTGCAAGAAAGGAAACAGGAAAAATAGTTAGCAAGTTAGCACGCTTAACAAAGCAGAAACATCCCAAGTGCAATTCCTCTAGCAGAATGTGTGTTCCTGTTGTAATATACTGAAATTGATTTAAACTATCATGCAGTGCATTGATCAAGTCACTATTTTAAAATGCTGCCAATATCCCCATGTGTCAGCCTTTGCAACCGTGTGGTGGCTGCACAGCCTTACCTTCCTAGTTCTTCCCCAATTTCGTAAACATCCTCCACCTTCTGTTGCTTGAACAAAGCCATACTTGGACTCTTCATTGATGCAACTAGAACATTAAAAAAGAACAACATTCATCATGACCTCTCAACAGGCAAACAACAGATACAACACGTTCCTGATGTAGTCACTTAGAATCCACTGCAGCTTATCAGGGCTGCACTTACCATGCAGAGGTTGAAGAAATCCATTTATTAGTCTCAGCTGAACAATGAAGGTTCAATTTTATAAACAGGTGAGCAGCGCTAAATGAAGTGACCCTCACTGAAATAACCAAAACCATACACATCCATGTGAGCAATAGTGCACCTCCATGCTACTCCAAAGAGAGCTAGGGAATATCAGTGCTGCAGGCTTCCTCACTGCAAGTGCCAGCAGGCAGACCACAAACCAAGACGGCCGTGTGACACTGCTTCCTCCTTCTCAGCTGAGGCTGTGGTGCTGAGCACGCAGGCAGGGCAGCAAACAGACATCTGCTACAAAAAGACACTATGATTTTGCCTACAGAATGTTCAGTGGAGGGCCTCTCATCACACAACATGTGTTTGTGTAAACAGTGCAATTTGTTTCCTGATCTTAAGTGTTGATGAGCTCTGTGACCAAGCCTCCACTAGTGCAATTGAGGACCTCTGCTGCAAATACAGGACACAGGTCCATACTAACCAGGGACTTGTATTGAAAGGTGTTTCTTCCTCTAAGAAAATGATCCCATATAGCAGAGCGCTCCATAACACTAACCAGAGAATGAGGCTGCTAGGGAAAGGGAGAAAGAACTTGTTATTTCTACCAGAGTCACTGGATTGACATCATGGAGGTGTTCTGGCAGCAAGGATCAGACCTGGCTCCCAAAATGATGCTCTAATATTATGGGGGCAGAGAAGGACTGAGTAAGAACTCAGCATGACATGTTTAACCTCACTCTACTGTGCTACTCAGATACTTGTATACCACAGTGCTAAGGACACCAGGAACTCTCAGGAGTAACCAAAGTCTGCCTCAGATTTAGACTGCTGATAAAAGACATAACAGAAATGAAGAGGTATTCAAAGAAGCAAAGTGCAGCGAATGATAAACCACTTACAAAATGCCATAGTGGCAGAAAAAAATAATCAGGCCTGACACGTAAGGCTGAACCACAGAAAGAGCAACGTGTTTCTAGAAGTGCCACTGAGGTGAGCCTCCCCCCACAGCAATGCCAGTCAGCTCAGTTTTCCACCTGTCCTGGTGTCCCCTCACCTTTTTTGGGTGGGTGATCCAGAAGCTGCTGCTTCTGGAAAAGGAGATCAGAGGCATTATTCATCAGATACACACACACAGCCAGACAGGTTCAGATGACACTGTAATGCAGTAACCAACCAAACACTTCACAACAAGTTGATGCATCCCATGTAGATAAACACTCATATTACCTCCAGTGTTAAAAACAGCACTGCTTCCATCAGAAAGTGTAAGGTAGTTGTCAGACCTCTCAGATCATAACAAATCCAACTGCACTGACCAATACAGCTGTTGTACCACCCATATCCCTCAGTCGAATGCTTATCTCCATGTGAGCCCAGATGCCGCTTGCTGCAGATGCATCAGGGACTTCTGGATTCCAAAACTATTTTGATCTACAAACAAATTCAATGCTGCAAGAAGCTCCAGCTATTTTAACAGATCAACAATCTGCCTATAAAGTAGGACCAAAAGCAATTGCAGGGCTTCTGCCAAATTCACTTGTTTTTTTAAGATATTCTCACACATCTCTGTGCGTATTATCAGCAGCAAATGTGTTGTAAAAATCGAACAGACTTGTCAAAACGAACCCAGCTTTTGTCATGCACTCACCTCCCTAAACAGATCTGCTATTTTTTTCTCTCTCTCCCCCTCTCTTTATAAGCTGTTGCCTTCTAAGAAACAGGAGGGTGGCTGAGCATCAATCAAATTCATTTCCAAAAACATTCCTCCAAAGGAAGAGAGACAGTCACTCCTTGCTCTTCCACATACTGTTTGTGGCTTGTGTTGGCAAAACCTACTCAGTAGGACAAAAATGTTTTGATTTCTTCATCTCATCTGAAGGGGCAACTGCAGCAACCTCTACTTCTGTTGGGAGCAACATTCACTCTTTTAAAAACCAATATGGATTACCAAGAAGAACAACAGTCCCTCTGCCAGCACTCAGCACCAGTCACACAGCACACAAGGCAAGAAGTGGCACCTGCTGCCATCCTCCAGCATCACTTTGTGCACCTTCTTGTTGGCTTTCACCACACAGCTCTGTACCGTGCACTGTGCAAACCAACACTTCTGTTGGCGAGCCTGGACCAGTGGCATCACAGGGGTGTCAGTTACTTCCACTTTCAACCCCTGTATTTTCTCAGATGTTTTCTAGGCAATCCATACTTCTCCTCTATTTTCCAAGCATTGCAAGATGAAGCCACATAAAACCATGCTGTTCCTTTGCTCATTATTTCCCTTCTTCTTCCCAAAGCCACGCTAATGCCTGGGATAAAAATGCCTCTTTCTCTCAGTCAAAATAAACAATTCAAATTCTGCTTTGTAAATTAAAATTACAGTATTCCTGAAGCAATCCTTCACAACTTCAAAGTCCATTGACTGATTCTGCTTAAGCTTTGAAACCACAGTAAATCACTGCTTTAGTGGCACTTATAGTAGCTGGGTACCTGTGAGTTACTGGCCCCATATTAAGTTTATGTAATCTTTGCAGTTGTTCAGAGCACCATTTTCTGAAGTGTTGGAGCAAACAAACACTCAGACTTTAAAGAAAGCGAACCAAGGATGAAGCCAAGCCCTGCAAAATACCCCAAACCTTTTGCTCATCCTGATTTGCAAGATCAAGTTCTGAACCCATGAGAAAGTCAAGCAGAGGAAAATACCAATATATTAAGAGATACTGCTAAGACTCGCCCAAAGGGATTTACTCAGACTGACTACTCCCTTCATTACACAATTCAAGGCACGTGGCTGTAAGTGACATTAATTCAAACACCTGTATAAAAAAAAAACATCTACAAACCAAGCACCACCACTGTCCTAGGAGACAGACCTACTGCCTTCCACCCTCATCACTTCTGCGGGTTCCTCTCGCTGGCTGTCACCCAGTAGCTGCAGTTAGCAAGTGTCTAAAATAGATTGTACACTGGATGACCTGAGACAATTGTCATTAGCAAGTACACTGCACAAGGAGGGTTAAGATAATGAAAGATTACCTTTCTGCGCTTAAATTTCAAGGGAAATAAAAATTCCCTTCACAGTCATAAACACAATCCTACTCAGGTGTTGCATGCTGACCTTGGGAAACCAAGGTTATGTCACGTTTCAAGGCTTAAACTGCAAAGCTTTTGCTGCAGTCCATTGCAATACAGAGCACAGGTTATCAAAAGAGGAAGGAGAGCCTGAATGTTTTCTTTACTCACACAGTGGTTTCTGTGACCAGAGCAAGGGGGGCACACAGTCTGCTCTTCACAGAAGACACCACATCTCCCCAAGCACCCCACGCTGGGGCACACTCCTGTCTCATTGCTCTGGTTCCGAGCACTTTAATATAAAAGCATCCACTCAGCACTCCTATTACTCCCTGTGTTCCCATAATGACACTTTGAAGCAGTTTCACCTTTTATGCATCCCGGATACCACGAGGTGATGAAGTATTACTAATACCACGCAATATCCTACAGCCACGCAACCACAAACAGAACGCAGAGCTCCCACATTCCAGTTTCTGGAACTGGAAACACATACTGCTGGTTCACTTCATGCTTCTAAGTTCTGTCATACCATAAAATCAAGAGGTTATCTACCACAGGAAATCGTGGTTTACCAGTGGACCAAGGCATGGATTGGAATAGGTTCTTTCATACCGCTGCTACACGTCCCGTACGTACATGTTCCTCCTCCAGATCAGATCCTCTTTGGGAAGAGGAAATGAACCTTCTGAAGCCAGCCGTGCACACACCTGAAGGGGAGCAGGATAAAGGTCCCCTTGTGTAGGCAGATTATGAAGCCTGCCACCAACAGTGTGACAACTGGGGATGGGTTTGTACACGATGACTGCAAGATACACATCCAGCCGTGGTGGGACGGGGAAGGACGTGGCCGTCAGCAGCTGCGCTCCTCTCTCCTGAAGCAGCCTTCTCCAGCCCTTGGCCCAGCAGCTCCCCATGAGGCAAGAGGTGAACCACAGCCTCTAGGCCAAGCTCTTCGCATCCCCTGCAGCACATTTCACATCGCAAAACAGCTACAGCAAAGCAAAACCCAAAGCAGGCACCAGAACACAGGGCTGCATGCTGCCTCCCAGCATTAGGAGGTGACCACGGCAACTCAGAGCCGCCCAAAACAGTGATGGAAATAAGAAAATGAACTGGTGCTGTATCCCAACGCGGCGCTTCGTGCCAAAGCTGAGCAGGCATTAAGGGCTTTTCTGCTTTCACCTTTCTCACCACTCCTCGAAAGTTCACCCGCTCTTTCAGAGCAAAGCATGCAGAGAGCAGCTGAGCTCCACCTGCAGCGTCTCCCCCACGAGCACCAGGCGCGGGCGGGTCGGCCGCGATCCCGGAGCCGCCGCCGTGCCCGCGGGATTAACGCCTTCCCCGCTCACCTCTAAGCGGGGGTCAGAGCTCGCCCCGCACAGCAGCGCGGGCACAACACAGGGGAAGTAGACCCGCGGGGCTCCGCAGCGCAGCCCCCACTTACCGCCAGGAGCACGAAGCGGCCGCGCGCGCAGCTCCGCGAGGGCTGAGGGGCGGCGCCGCTCACCGGGAGCGGCCGCGGGGCCGCGCCCCTGGGCGTGAGGGGCCGGGCGGGAAGGGCCGGGCGGCGCGCTGCGGCGCCCCCTGGTGGCAGCGGGAGCGTGAGGCGGCGCGGCCCCGCTCCTCCTCGCGCCTTCCCGTTGCTCCGCGTGTCGACGCCGTCGAGACAGAGGGGGCAGGAGGGCACCCTGACAGCAGGGCGTGCGGCGCAGAAGCGAGCGTGAAGTGTGTCAGCGAATTGTCCTCACGGTAAAAAGGGCACCGCCGACATCCGCTGACACTCACTGAATGTTTACGGAGACCACACGGCGGTGTGTGAGAATTTCACTCTTGGTATCGGTGGTTCTGGTTTCCATGGGAATAAGTAGGAGGCATTACTTTTGGAGTGACCCGCATACAAGCTTATTATGTGGTCTGAAAATGAACACTGCCCAGTGCAATGCCCAGTTATTTCAAAGAACTAGTGCCATTCAAAGAACGGCATGGGTTTCCACTCCCCACTGAGGCTCAAAATGAACAAGCAAGCACTGCTGCAAAAACCACACGCTGTACTTCTTCCCAGCTGACCCGGACCAAACCTCGGCTAAGAAGAATTGCACCGTTTGTTTACTCTGTCTTAAAGGCATTCCCCAGACCTGTAAAACTAGATTGTCTATGTGGCAGACAGTAATTGTGATAAATACTGTACAGTTTCCTTAAGTCTCTCGTGGGCAGGTTAATATCCAACATTTGTTAATGAGGACTGATGTGGTATGGTTCACACCTTACAAATTGAATATAAATGCTAGGCTGCCTTCACTTTCAATTCTGCATGCAGTTAAGATAAAATAAAACAATAGGAAATTATGCAGAAGCAGGCGGGCTGTTTCCATTTTAACAAATTACTAAAACGTATTTCAAAACCATTTTATACTAGCCTGAAGGCATTGCTTGTAATTATCAGAGCTACAAAGAAACTTGGCTACAGATCTGCCTGAAGTGAACCACACTGAACTGCGCTCCTGCTCCACAGCCCAGGAGTTCCACCCAGCTCTACCAGCTCAAAAAATGAAGTCTGTACCTGAGAGCTGAGAGGGTGGAAGACAAGCAACAGCAGAGGTTTCAAAGGCTACCAGTAGAAATCATAAACAGAAATAATAAAAAAAAACCCTTTCATTCCTCATCTCTAGTTCTACAATATCATACAATTACATTCAAGTTACATCAGTGCTCCTACAAAATTCTCAGAGAAAAGAGCACACAAGAAAGGCTGCTGCTTTTGTTTGCTCCTGCTTACAGGGTTGTCCTCTGTAAGGACACAAACAGTTCATCCCGAGAGGTGAAAATCCCTTTTCAAGTCCCTAGACCCTGAGAATAATCCTCATTTTAATCTAGTTTCTACTGGTCAGCCCTACACGGTGTCCAAAACCACCAAGGCAGACTGAATCTCATTCACAACACCACATGCATGGAGTTTACAAGCCAAAAAACACAGGTTCTGCATAAATAAGAAACTGCTCTTACACGCAGTTGTTCAGACACTTCTTGAACTTTTTAACTTAGATTTCTTTGCAACATTTCTGGTGGCCAAGGCAAAAGAAGGAGAAGGGAAATTCAAAGCTAAGTAGCTTTCAAAACAGGCAGCACCAAGCAAACTGGTAAGTCACTGAACGCTGCAAACTCTGCAGTGTCTGCTAACCAGTCATCTTCCACCAGTGATAGAGAAGGAAGCCCATACCTTAAGTTTCCAAGGGGAAGTTTCACGTGTAAATACCAAAAACCACCACCTGTGTTTATAAGAACAGCCCAATAGCCTACTTCACAATTTAATCACGAATCACTGTGCCAGCTTATCAGCTCAAACACAAAGTCCGAGCAGCAATTCATGAAAAAAAATAATAAAAGGAACTGCTTTATACTGCATAGAGTACACCGTACTTGAAACACACCAGCAGGATGCAGTCATTCAAAATGGGGCATCTGAATTAAGGCCAAAGTCCCCTGGATTTTCCCACCTGTACTGCAGCAGAACTGACATCTAAATTACCTATTCACTGCTCTACAACGCCCTAGAATCACACTGGGTAGCGAACCAGTCTTCTTATTAAGTATCTGGTGGTTGTTGTTTCTCATTGTTTGCTTTTTTAATTTCACATTCATCATTTAGTCCTGAGTTTTGCTTTCTAGTCAAATCCTTTCTTAGAAAACCTAGTCATGTTGACAGAGCAGAGTCAACCACCAGTTAAATATATATGTAATTGGAGAGGAGTATGGAGCATTATATCACAACAAAAAATACCACCCTACTAACTTCTTTTCCAGGGGCAAGCTTCTTCTTGGGCAGAGCACACCCTTCCTTTTCATTATCTGAGTGAATGCATTTTGTGGCCTTCATGTAAGAAATCTTCAAGCATCAGCACTACTTGGATTCTGCTTCCAGTGAGGTCAAGGAGTTGAAGATAAGGAAGCTATGTTTAGACTGAACACCTGATAGACTGTAATGCAGCACCAGCAGACTTAAGCATGTTCTCTGCACCCCTGAGGGACTCAGAACAGAGGGTGAGGTTCTGCATATATGGACTCACTTCAGAGTAGACCAACTGTTGTTTATCCTTTCTAAATGAATTCATTTCTCAGCAATAAGATATTTAACAACATTTAGCAGCTACATCCATCATCTCTACTCACATCTTTATTGCAATTCTGTTGAGAACAAATGTGTTAACTCAGCTCCAAGGAGGAAACAGGAGCCTCAGCTGTTCTTTAACAGCTGCCCACGCAACATATTTAGCATGAGTAGGTTGTGTTAAGTGTCCAACTGAGACCTTGTTCCCCACACACAATTTTCTGTTTAGTCCTCAGACTCACACTTTCAGTACACAGGACAAGAGGTCCTCAGGCCAGAGTCATGTTTTGCCTCAGCTGACACACTCTTGGAAATCCTTAGAGCACATTTCCAGCTGTGCCAACATCTACTGTAGCTGAGCTAGAGAACTATATGAGCTATTCACCTCTAATATGGAAGATCTCCTTCAGTGTTTAGTTGAAAATAATATCAGAACTCTTATTTCAGCTGTTCTGAAAAATGGGAAATTATACACTCAGCAACTGTAAGGCTTTAGTAGGTTGGGAACTGACACTGTGCTCAGAAGGCCACGTGGGGAGATAGCAAACAAATACTCGGGTTTCTTAGGAATTCTGTTCCCTGTAAATGCTCGTGAAAATTTCATCTCCCCTCACCACCACCCTCCCCCCCACCTGAAGACATCAAGGGCACCAATCACAGATGTACCCAGTCAGCATCACCTGCACGCAACATGTCTACACTTCATATCTTCTTGTTCCTCTATAGAGACTCTCTCAAATCAGGCCGAGAGCCCTGCTTGGAATTTGTTCTGATGGCACCTGCAATTATTCCCATCTGTCAGGGGAAAGAAAAAAGAACTAGAACAAGCTGTAATGCAAAGTAAACTATTTATTTATTTTACATCAATCTTTATGAAAATAATATCATTCACGTTTTGTGATTGGAATTTCTTGTACCGTGTATTGCTCCTTTCCAACATGGCACTTAAGGGAAGATTCACCAAAACAGCTGTGCAACTTCATCCAAGTGACTCAACACTCGTTTCTCACTGAAGTATGACTGAACATACAACTCAATTTATCAAATTTAGGACAATTCATTCATTGTTGACGATGTAATAAAAACATTTCCCTTCCTGCTGAAATATCTCACCATGTTTACAAAGATTGAGAGCAAGGGAAGAATCTGTCACAAAAGAGACCTAAAGGGCAACAAAATACTCTACTGATTACATACCTGGTAAAAAAATAATCTGGTAACAGTTGATGATAGCATATGAAGGTAAAGCTGAAATACCGTGCAGTCTTAACAGCTAGAGGTATTGTGCACCAATGTTCTGGCTATCCAACAGAAGATAAAAGGACATTTTTATACAAGTAACCAGAAGTTTCACCAGACAGTCACGTATAAGCATACAAAGATGGAGAAATATTCCACAATATGCAAATGAGCAGTTTGGTTTACATAACATACTGAGAA
This sequence comes from Cyrtonyx montezumae, assembly GCF_038088225.1. Classification (NCBI taxonomy): domain Eukaryota; kingdom Metazoa; phylum Chordata; class Aves; order Galliformes; family Odontophoridae; genus Cyrtonyx; species Cyrtonyx montezumae. Next base: position 18,914,049 of record NW_027071903.1, read on the forward strand.
TCATGCATAAGAAACTCTATGCACATAAGTGCATGATCTTCAATGAAAAAACAAAAAATCTCTACAGTTTTTATTTGCATTAATAAGTCCACTTCCTGCTAGGTGGCTGGTAGGAATGTTAAATCCTCAGACTGTGTTCCCTCCCCAGTTGTGAATGCTTAGTATCTGCACAGCTCACCTTTTGCAGGCTGACAAGTCTTGCAGTGCTTTTGCTCTGTTTCATTTGGTTCAAATACTGGTTGTACATCTTGTGTAGCCCCAGCTGTAGTCACTGCTCACAGCTGGCAGTTTAAGCAGGGCATCACTCAGGACCCTTAACCAAATGAAGTCAACAGCTTGCTGGGAACTTCAGTAAACGAATACCAGATCATTTTATAATGCTAAAGACAACTCACTTCAATAGCTAATGAAGTACCCAGAGACAACACGATTTGCACCATTTCCGACTATTCAGGTAGGAAATCCACTAATGGAGTAAGAAACAGAGCTGCTTTGTTCCACCATACAATCAGTTAACAATTTTTATAATGAATCACAATAGTACAATTTACAGTTCAGCTCAAATGTAAAAAAGAAATGGCCCTGCAACACTGCAGGACACGTTTCACCAGCAACAGAACTTCCTGAACAGTTCCCTAAAGTTACTTTTGTCTTCATAGCCTGAAGACTTTAATGAATTCTGCATGAAAACATCTTAAGTCGTAGAACTGGTTCCTAGTGCAGACACGTATCTAAATTCTTCACCTCCACATTTCAGCTGTTGACGCTAGAAGGAAGATCTTCAGCTTAGAAAAATGTTCAGTTAACACTTGAAAATAGATGAAAACAAAAAAATATAGGATATTACAGACTCATTTAGAGACCAGCTCTTTCCAAAAACAGTATAGTAGAAAATTAGAAAAGCTGGTCCTGTTTTTCTATTCAAATACTGACTGTAAGTAAAAAGAATACAGTACATGCAATAATATGAAAGAAACCCTGCCTAACAAATTCAAGTAAACGACCAAGAGTAACTAACAAGAAAGAAAACCTACTTCTTACAATAGACAAGACAAGGTAGGGGACAGTCAGAAGGCACGTGGCATATAGATCAAGAAGATCCCACCACGTGCCCTCACTGGCTAGTCTGAAGTCACATAGGAAGAGGCATACGTTATCCGTCAAAGTAAAACCTGCAAGTGACGTTCACCTCGTTGATTAGATACTTCCCTCCCAGATAAACTGATGAATAATATATTTAGATAAGGGTATAAATACATTCACAAAGAAAAAAAGTGCTGTGAAACAGACACAAGATTTCTCCCCAGGCGCACTGGACTCTTCAGAACCGTTACAAGAGTACACCTGCCACAGAAATCCCACTTGCTCTCACACAACCAAAAGAGATGAAGCAGAAACTTCTTGCACTTGGACTGTTCCTGACCACTTGATTTTGGTTTGTTCTGCCAATTAACCACTCCTTCCTAGAGCAGAGAGATTTGCTGACTAGTACTTGAATGTTACGTTTTATCACAGCCTATCCCGAGCCAGCATCTAAGCCCATCTAACATTATGAGGATTCAGCAGCTCAAAAACACGGCAGGAGCCCAGAGAAAAGGCAATTAAAAAACAACCAATCAACAAACAAACACACCAGAAAAATCTACACACTGAAACAAGAACTCTTCCTCATCATCAGAGCTGCTTGAGAATACAGCTAGCTATGAAATGAGAACAAATGGTCTCCAGTCACATTTTCACACATGCTCCAAATGCTTCCTTACAGCTGTCTTAAAGCAGGTGCACACAATGCTCACAGAAAACCTCAGCAGATCAAGAAAACATTGCGTTTTTCTGCTGAAAAGGGATCTTAGATTTGTGTGCGTGTGCTGTGGCCTTTATGGTTCTCTGATTAACACTTATTTTTTGAATCCCATTTTACCACTATTATAGATTAGTTATATATTCATGAAGAATGCTGTGTTTCTTTTTAAAGACCATGCCTCTGTCCTACTTTAAGACCTAAATAGGCATAATGATTTAAATTCAAAATAATAGAAAAATAATACCAATTTAGTACTAATAGATGGCACTCCTGCAGCAAGCTCTGCTCTTCCTCCCTAATAGCTGGGTTTTGGTTGTGGATTTGTGTTTTTGAGAGATAACAATCACAAAAAAAGTGACTATGAAGCAAACTGACTGAACAGAATTTGCTCAATTAAACCTTCTGCAATAACACCAAGCTTCAGGAACAGACCTGCTCAGTAAGTGATATTCAATATCACTGTTGCAGTATACCTTGAACATTCAGTGACAAATAGGGACCTATCTTATACCTCAGTACTTAAAGTCTTCTGTTGGATGATCCATTTCACATCACTTCAAGAAAAGTGAAAGGAATGTAGAAGTCCTTCTCGTGCTTCAAGCCGTACTTTTCTAGTTGTGACCAAAAATGGGCTTTTTCTTCCACCCAAGGATGAACCAATGAAAACCCATTTATTAAACCAACCTGGAAACAAAAAATGTCTTCCCATATTGAACTTGCACTATAAAAACATGACTGCAATCAAACAAATGCAGAAGCTTGGCAATGAACATAGTAAACACCGTCCAGACTTTTCTTACTGTTTCACATACAGACAACTATGAGCATGCTGCAGAAAAACAACTGTCAGCTAAATGAAGAAGATATTAAGTGCCCTACATACAACTCCACGAACATAAACGTAAACAGAAGTGTTTGGCCTCCACAAAATGTCATGTTTCTGAAAGTGCTGGGGCTTGGAAATCTGTCCTGCATATTTCCAAAAGCGACTAGTTTACATTCTGGTTGACAGGATTAATAGAGTTTTGGACATTAACTCACTTGGGTTGCAATCCCAAAGACAAATTTACGTTGAGCAGTTTCAACTATCCTCCTCATCATCACTAATAAGGTCTCTTTTCTCTACACAGGTCTCTCGTTCACGCAGGAAATCCTCACGAATGGCTTCCAGTTCGTTTAGCTCGAGACGCACTTTCTCCAGGTGATAGGTCCTCCGGTTCCTGATCTGACGTAATGGAAAAGGATTCAGGTCTCCAAAAGCGATACCAGTCAGTTTCCTGCAAGATTATGCAACACAAGAAGATAATCATTCACATTTCTTTTAAAAGTCAGTTCTGTACTCCATTTGTATCAGCACTGAGCATGTAACCGCCATCTCTGGTTTCCTTCACACACCTGACAGATCTCAGATGTTATCAGTACTGAAGGAAAGTTCATTACAGCACTCAGTTTTAAAGTTACTTCAGGTGGTAAAGTGTTCTCAAATGCTCATCAGTTCTCAAAGCCACCTGCAAACTCTATGCAGTGCTACAGCAATTATAGATCCTGACAACACTGAACAGAAGATGTAAGCTTGGCGAATCAGATCATCATCATCTAGGCTGAATACACAGCACACCCTGTCACTCAACTGTATGCTGGAAAGCTCCATCCCAAGCTCTCAAGTTATCCAGGGTAATGAAACAGTGAAGGAGTCCTAATAAAGCCTGGGACAGCACAGACAAAAACAAGCATAGCACAAAACGTGTTTAAGCCAAACTGTGATACATCTCAGGAATTTCTCTTGCTGCAGCAGAGATCTCAGAGGTACTATTTAGTCCAGCCTCACATGACAATATGCACTTCTTTGCGTGTCATGCCATCTCATCCCATTTTCAGTCCCAGAAAACTACTAACCGATCTCCCCAATCAGCCCAAATAGAGTTAACCTGGTTATTACAACTGCAAATAAACAAGTTCTCAGTACTTACTGGGCAGAAAAAGGGGAGCTAGAATTTCACTTATTCTAACTTAATCATCAGCAGAACTCTAATACTAAGAAAATTTGGAGAGTTTAAGAGTAACCTCTTCCTAGCTTTGTAATGCAAGAACCATTCCTCACTATTTATGAACAGAACATACTCAACAGCTTGTCTGCCTTCCCCACATGCTACAGAACAATTTGCAGCTGTAAAAAACCAAGGCAGATGCACAATCTGTGGTGTCCCATCACCTCCAGCATGGCCACACACATACTTTTCTCCATTAGAAAGCTTAAGCTTAGAAAATTATTTTGATGGTGTTTCCAACTCACTGAGAACATTTGTTAACTCTAGGTAGAGCAGTCTTTCTGAATTTCAGTTCTGCCATACAATTTTTTGTCCATCTCAGTATCAGACAGTTCTACGTGCTTCACACCAACTGAATCCTGATGTTGTAAAACTTGTACAAGAAGTGGTAGAGAAAGAAACAGGTGGTTTGGTAAGAAACATGCCTTATTTTACAATAAGATCCTACAAATCAGTTCAGGCATGCACGCTCACATTCCCTAGGTGGCACCACGGCACCACACCATCTTTGTTCACCTACAACTTAAAGTCCCAAGAAGTTACTCATTTACAGACTGGCATAGAGTGCATTTCTACTTAAACACTTCTGATGCACTGAATTCTGGCCTTACCTGAATCCGCCACAGATCAGAACAGGGAAGGAGTGCTTAAACTTGGTAATACCAAAACGAGACTTCTCACAGCAAAGTTAAAAATACTTTAAATGGGATATTTTAGCACTGTATATTTTACACAGGAGACATAAATCATTAAGTACCTTACATAATATTAAGAGAAAAGGAAAGTCAAATGCTTAATCACAGCTGCGCATCTAAACCTGGCTTCCTCCTTCACACACCTTTTCCCACTTAAATTTCTCATGGAGGTATACATTATAGGTTACATTCTTAAGATATCAGGTTAGAAAAGAAAGGCAGTTTTATTTACTGCCTTTAAAAAAAAAATTAAAAAGAGTATGTTTCCCCTTCTCCCAAAACCAAGCACACAAGCACATCCTTCTCCATCATTTCAGGATGTGGAATTGCAAACAGCTCAGATTCTAATATATTAATTTTGTATGGAATTCAGAATCATTCCATCCCAATATTTATGCCAAATATATTTTCAGATATTAAGATTGAAAAGTTATACTGGGACTGATTTAATCTGCTGCTCTGCAGTCCTGAAACCAAGCACTAAAAACGTTTGACCCTAATTTACGTGCACCTTATATCCTATGCATTTAACTTGTATTCCATCTCTGCTCCAAACTACGTGCTTAAAAACAGCCAAAGTTACATGGCATTAGCCTACACATTAGCATTCCTTAATTGGTTTAATTCTGGTAGAACCCAGCTCATGTTTTTAAATACTTTTACAGTAAATAAAAACCTGTCCTTTGTACAACATTTTCTAATTTGAGTCATGTCCATAATGCTAGGTGAGACTCCTTGCCTACAGATGAACTTAAACTTTTCTACCATGATACAGCTGCTAAACAATACCAACCTGGCAAAGTAACCACAATGATCCCCCCAAAAAACTATTATCCATCACTTCTCATTTTGCCTCCTCTCATTTTTGCAGTGCGAAACAGTCATTCACACATTGTTTTAATAAGATTTTTAAATGAGAAGTCATTAGCTGTCTCTCCAGTTCTCTGTACCAAAATTAAGACATAGATGAAATAAATAAGTTACGCAGCAAACTTGCTCTGTGCCCCACCACAAGCCCTTTGCTTACGCAGGTGTGAGTTACCCACCTAGCATCAACTACTGTACGTGTGAAATATCGAAGGTACTTGAAAATGGACATCGAGTCTTGCAGCTTTAAGATTTCTTCTTCTTTGTACTTAAAAAATGCCAGGGCAAACCTGAATATTACCTGATAAAAACAAAGAGAACATTAAGAGCATTCTTTTATTTGAGACAACCCATTTTCATTGTTATCTATCATAAACTCAAAAGAAAAGTGTTACTTCTCCTACAGCCTGCATTTGAACTAATCATTCATATTTGCCTGTCTTCCCTGCCATTCCAGCCCTCATTTCCAGAAGCTGCCAAAAAACTTCTGTGGGTAGCTTGTAATCAGCACAGGCTGTTGTGGAGTTTAACCCAAAATATGATATTGGGTTTACAGCATACAAAACCAACCCCCTGAAGCTTTGATTTCCTAATTCACTTGTAGACCAAAGACTGCTGAACACACCAATAAAGTTACATCAGAGCTAAAATTGTCTTGTCTATTATCTAACAGTTACCATTTTCCCAGCATGTTGAGGGACTGATGTTGGAAGAATGTGATAACAGCTTGTCAACCAAATTAAAGCATAAGGAAGAAAAGCATTACTTCTTTCTAGAAAGACTTCATAAGTTCAGAACTTTGTCGGACTGTGCCTGGCTGCCCTCACAAAAGTGCCATGGTGCCTCAAACAAACCCGTTTGCACAAAGGCTCAACCAAAATCCCTGCATCTAACTGCATGTCAGAACACTCATATGAAGCCAACAATAAGAAACACAACTTTTGTCTAGCTATTTGATCCATCTCCTGTTGTATCCAACATCTGCTTTGATGCTATTACTATGTTTGAATCCCACAATCTATCTGCCCTGATTTTATTTCAGTGCAATTTCACAAGCATGAAACACGTGATAACTGTTAGAACCTCACTCTCTTGATTTGTGCTAGGAGCCCGGATAGCCATTGTTGGTCAACAGGAATTTAGATGTCTGCAGAAATAAAGCAAGTAGTTGCTGCAGAGAAAGCCTGATCAGTGGCATTCAGTTACAACTCATTTTTACGCCTTTTCAATACTTCTAACTTACACTCCTCCTCTTCAGCTTTCACAGTAGCTCCCATTTTCACATAACCCACATAACCCAATTAACAGCACTGTCTACAGTTTTGTTCTTCAATAGTAAAAAATGGTAGGTGGGCAAAAGAAAACTCTGCATTTAGAATCCCTCTGTGTATCTCAAAGTGAACTTGCAAAATTTAGGGAAAATACTGTTTTGAATATTTATGCACATTTCCTCAATTTTTCCTACCAGTGATTGTAACCAACAGGATTCCCATGAAACCACCATCCTCCACTCCCTGCTCTCCATAACAGGACAGTGTCTTGCTACCAGACAGCAACTGACAAACCTAGCTGGTCCAGCTCACCTTTGGTCCCTCATATAGGAACGAGTCCCAGATCTTGAAAAGGATGTCACTGACCACACTGTCCACAAACACCACAAGAAACCAGTTGAAAGTTATGAGAGTATAGTCAACTTTGTACTGTTCAAAATGAGCATGCAGACGTGGAAGTTTCTCACTCATTAAATCCCTGAACACTCGCTGATCAACCTAAAAGAGTAGACAAACATGGTGTTATTGATGTTGAATCACATGTATGTTGGTAAATATACACACAGGGCCACTTCTTTCAAGAGCTCACCGGGAGCCCCAGGACCATCAAGTTAACACTTTTATCTCCACCCAATCCATACACTGCTGCCACAATGTACACTTTCTTTGCTGATGCAACTTTTTGCTTCTTAATCCACCCTATACATACATTGAGTTCCAACCATAAGGCACTACTGCTGCATCAGTGCATACGCACAAGAGCGGAGAAGAAGCTAGGGAGAGATGGAGGAAGGAAGAAGCAACACTCAGAGAGCCAACTGGAAGAAGAGGAGCACAACAGCACGTGTTGCTCACAGCACTACGGAATAAGTTCTCACCCCCCAAATCACCCAGAGAGCCCACAACTCCCCCCATCAGTTTAGTTAACAAGTAGACAACGGGCTACAAACAGGAGCTCCAAACAAGCTACTGTACAGTGCTGTGATTTGAGCTCTTGCCCTTGGTGCCTAGAACCGACTTGTCGACTCATCATACCTCCCCTAGAAGGGGCACCAAAGAGTTCTAGAACAGCTTCTGACTGGCAGCAGTTTACAGAGTCAGGAGTTTTGGTAGAGCACATACCTGAGATCCCAGCAGGGTCTTAGTATAATAATCACGAGGCATAAAGACTTCCACTATTGTTACCAGACACCAAAAAGCATCCTCCTGTTCCAAGTACAGAAGGGCAATTGCTACCAATCTGAAAATAGAGTTTATTTGGAGAAAATCATAATAAACACCAGAAAATCCATTAAGAACAATTACAATACAGCCCTTCTTTCTGTTCAGCAGACATAAATGAATTAACTGGATTTAATGCAGAGATGAAGCAAAGAGATGTCTTCTCAGCCAAACCAAGCATTTTAATTCAGTTCAGTAACAGAACCGAGTACTTCTTTCCAAGAACTAAGGCAAAGTAATTAGCAGTCTGGAAGTCCTAAACCTGCTATCCCCAGGCATTATTTCCTTCCTGATGGAGAGAAGACAGCTCCTCCACTTCACACACAACAACGATTTAAAATTTAGATTAGATTTTTAGTAAGTTTATATTCACTGTGCTAAATTTAAATAACATTTTCATCTTTAAGACCTAATTTTCCAAGACTAAACTTTTTCTAAGAATTTCCTAAATAATGAGAACAAAAGGACTGAATAGAAGCAGCATCCTTTCCTGTTTCCAGTGAGAACCATGAAAGAAAAGAAAAAACTCTATGGAAGGCTTCGTGTTATGGAGAGTTGCTTGAATATGAAACACTTCCTCAAATGTATTTTACCAAGTCAACTTGTGTTATTGCTGTGTGCCAGAGGAACTGCACCACGCACTGCTCCTGACGTTACACAGCTTAACAACATCATCACACACTTCCAAGTCTTAAGAGAATCAAGTAAGGAGTAAACATTTAATTTGCTTTTAACTCCTAACACGCCTGTTTCAGTTAACACCTTCCCTCATTACAGATTTCAGATTTGAAACTGCACGGTCATCACACGTTTGTAGCTTCAGGTGCCCAGAAATCTTACCTGTTGAGCCCTTGGCAATATCCTATATCAGGATTTCTCCATGAAAATGCCAGCAGCACATTTCGCAGCTTCTGGATCCCTTCGGATGTGGGAGAAGAATAATGTTTGTTGTTTGGCAAAGTTCTCAACAGATCCAACTCGATCTGTTTAGATGCAGGATTTTGTTTTTCTAGGGCGCTCTGAAGCAAGGTCTGGAAGTACTCGGGAACAGTGCTGTCCTTGAATTTTTTAACGTGGAGACTGACGCACCATTTCCACACCTTGGAACGATGTTCGTGTGGAATTCCAGATCGAATTAGATTCTTCAGCTCTGCGCAGCGCATCATCTCTCTATTCATTGTACTTGCAAGATAATTTTCCCATTTTACCCCTGCGGAGATCTCACGATTCTCACTGAGAGAAAGAGATCTCAGGTCCAAAGCTCGAGATTTGGCTACTAGTTTCTCTTCCTCATCGTCCTCTGGGACTGTCTGGAAACCATATATATCATATTCACTGAAAGGGAGGGAAAGAAAACAAAGAAACAAACACAGAATGGCTCCTAAAGACGTGTTCAGCAGTCCCGAAACTCCCGAAATCCTACCCTAGGGTTATTTCTAATACCTCTCACACCACTCCCCAAAGTTTTAAGAAGTTTTAATGACCAGCTATTATTTCAGTATTTTTCTAAGGTATATCTTATATTTAATACTTTAAAATCCAAAACTAAAAAGGTTTTGTTCCCATATTGCAATATATAGCACTACACAGATAAAGTGATTTAAGAAGAGGGTCGAGTCCAAACGAGCGCAACCCTTCAGCAGCTAAACAACAGTTGAGTCTGTATTTCATATCTTATCTTAAGAATAGAATTTGTGCCCAAAAGGATTCCAATGATTAAGTTTTTATCTGTGATTGAAAATACAGTTAAAATCCCAAATCCTGCAAACATGCCCCCGCTTGTCCGTCCCCTCGTGGTAGAGCCAGGCACACTGGTCAAGATACAACAATTTTCTCAGGTACAATATGCAACCCATATAAATGCAAGATGCTCTAAGCTGCCACGGACAGTACTTCCTTTATTACTACAAATGCTAATTACATGGTCACACAGTAATTTTCATTCCTTTTCATACACATTTCCTGAAGTAAAATTACCTGACCAGGTGTGGTTTGAAAAACGCTTGTTCTGGCTGCTCACTGGTTTCTGCTTTCAAGGCATCTTCCAGTAACTGTGTGATAACTTCACGAGCAGGGCTCTGCTCCTCAGAGCAAACAGGAGTTTTCATTTCTTGAAGCAAGATCAAGTATTTACTTTCTATCTGACAGAGTTTGGCTTCCAAGCTAGTATACTGCAGGGAACAACATGGAGTATTTAAGGCTTGTCTTCAGGAATTTAGTTTGCACTACATATCTTTTAAAATCAGGTTCTTCTGTTCACTTATGCTGCTTAGAAACTTTTAAGTCAAGAACAGTCATCATTTCCCAAGAAACCGAAGCACATCCTACCAGACCTCAGCTACAAGTATCCTGCCTTAGCTATGGATGTCTGCATGCTTTCTTAGCAGCTCCTCTGCACTCAAATTCCTCTTTATAGAAACAGACTTCCTAAGTTACATTCTCTGTAATATATTGACCCTTTATGCTCTGAAGGTGAAAGCTCTACTTGGAGACGTATCACCAAAACAAAACAAGTACAACACAATCACGTTCTTCCACACATACCCTGGTTCTGCTGTATTTGAAGTTACTGCTACTGCTTTTGGAAACGCGTGTGCTTAGATGCCTAAATTATTAAAATCAATGCACTTCTTAACACTATTTTTAAGTCCATTTTTCAAGAATCTGTTCGGAAAGATCGCTCTGTAAAACTGTGACCCTCTCGCTTTAACACATTTGCATTGTTTCACTTCTGTTACATGGTTATGCTCTTTGAGTAGATTTACAACTGCATCTTTGAAAACTGCTTTAGACATTGCCAAAATGAGAACATGCTTTGTGAGTCTGACCTTTGCCTGCCATTCTCTCTCTCTTGCTTCTGCATTTCTTCGGAGAGCAGAAAGTTCCAAAATCTCCTTATTTAAAAATTTATTCTGGGTCTTATAACCCTGAAGACTGTCCTGTTGATAAAAGAAAGCAAACTGGATTTTTAATAAAGGTACCTTACAGCAAATGCCTGCCAGAGTAAGTATACCTCAAAACAAAGACCAAGCAGCTATAATAGGTATACTAATAGCTACTGAAATCACTGGGATCAAATCAGGTATTACTTTTAGTTTTCACATAAGCCAAACACGCAAGCTAGATATGAGCACAGATGTGCTCTCAGCAGCAGGCAGCTGCTGACTGCTTGCAGTCAGGAGGCAGGAGCAGCCCTGCCAAGCTGCCCCACTGAGCAGGAGAACAGCAACGTGCATGCTGAGCATGCCAGAGGGTTCACAGTGCTGCACATCAGCCAGAAGCACATGCAGTACAAGAAATAGGGGCAAACATCCCTCGGTCTTGGTTACCCTCATCAGTCCTCAGTGAAAGTGCAAGTTTGATGTCTACCTTCACACAGAAACGTAAAATGTTAGTAATAAGAATTCCTCAGCTAACCCACGTGGCTCCAGGCTACAAATACTCCCTGTGAAGCTTGTGGCTATGGGATAAGGGACCATCTCAATGCTGTGCAGCACCTGTGAGCTCTGCTTTCTACTAGCACCACTGATTTCTACAGTTTGCCTTTCGTTTTCTAAAATTTTGCAGGTTCAGAAAGTAAGTCTTTTTATCTACTTCAAATGCCTCCTATTCCAAATGACTTGGAATTTTAATCTGTTTGGAATAGAACATTTACCCAAAGGCAAGTAAGCATGTTAAAGCAAAATGAGTAACTTGAATAACTCCATTAAGAACCTCTGACACATTCACTGAGGTTGGCTGGAGGAATGAAGCGTATGGGTAACATCTTTAGTAGTACAGGTTCTTATGCTCTTCTCTTTTGTCCTTTGCTCTTCGTTCCCTCACTTTCCACCCTTTTTGATGGTTCTCCTTCACACTAGTATTTTCCTCTTACCCTTACTTCTTTTCCTGCTCCTTTGATTCTCACATCACTCCTCCACCATAGCAATGATTAATTACCAAAGTATGAGACACTGTACTACAGCTGTACAGCCCAGCTCAAAGCATGGAAGTTGCCAGACAACAGTTCAAAGCGTAGATTCCAAGCAGAGAAAGCCTCAGGTGATGAGTGTCTTGGAGAAATGCTGAAGTGAACTCCCCAAACCATACAGCAGACTAGCAAGTAGTTTTTATAGGCAGCAGAGATTTCCCTATCCATCAAGACAGAGACATTGCTCTTACTTTTAGTCTGTCCAGTTCCTGTAGTTCCTTATTAATACAAGTGGCCACGGGAGAATTTACTGATCCACTTGGGGAGGATGAATTGTCCTCACATTCGCTGAGTTGGCGAGACAGTTTCATGATCACTTCATCTTTAGCTTGAATAGTTTCCATCAGCATACCCAGCTGCTCATTGAGTTCTCCGACCTTACATTTCAGATTCTTTACCTCCTGCTGAAGACTATCCTTTTCCAAGTTTAGCTTTTCAAGCTGATTGTTGAGACCCAAAATCTGGTCATCTTTTTGGTGCAACAGCTCTAATTTGTCTTTGGGAACCCCTTCACAAAGACGGCTTGCAAAGTATTTATCATATTGGGAAGATCGGACTGTTTGCTGCAGAAGGCGCACGAGTTCCTGAGAATAAAAACAACAAAAACAAACTGAAGAAAAGGAACAGAAAGCTGCGGGAATTATAACTCGGAAATTTGATACCACGTAAAAGAAACCTTTGGAATGTTTAGGTATTCTTGGTGTTTTGTTTTCCTTTTTTGTTTTAACTATAGCACAGGTATGGGAAAGATAACTAAATGCTCTCTACCACAGATGCAGAGAAGATAGGAAGAAGGAAAAACAGGTGCTGCTTGGCTAAATAGACTGTGCAAGTTTGTTAAGAAAGGAGCCTCGGCAGTCTTTGTAAAAGGCAGCACTGACATCTTGTAACTTTTTAATGTTTTGTTGCTATGGTTCTTTTAGTTTTGGACCATTTTTGTCTTCTATTTCTTCATTAAAATAAAAAAGACAAGCATTGTTGTTCATGGGAACACTGAGAACCTGGATCACTACAACATCTATTCACTTCCATGAAAGATGTTCATGGATCCACAAGAATACCAACATAAAAGCAGATGATTAAGACAGTTATGCTGAAAACCCGGCTTGCATCCTTGCTGGCATCAAATCCTGGTAAGAACTTAAAAGAATTAGAACAGTTTTCTGCACACAAGACCTGATTATCTGCCAGGATCTTCCTAGACACTGCGAAAACTTGCTTCAGAGAGTAAGAGACTTAAATAAAACAAGTTAACGAACATAATACAAATGAAATATGTGTCCAGAGATCTAATCTCCAACAGATGTAAAACTCTTCCCTTGTTTAGGGCTTTCTGTAAACAGAGGTTCATTTAGCACCATTATTTTCTAACAACCAACTAGCTCTTTATGTATTTAGATGGCCACAAAGGGTAAACTAACAATTACCAGCCAGATTCATTTGCATCTGAGCACTGTGTCTGAAAGCTTAATTACCTTTTGGCTCAGAAGATCTTTCTTCAGCTTTTCCAACTCTTCTTGCTGGCTCTGATACTTCAGTTGCAGCTCGGAGACTAGTTTGTTGCCATTACCAGAATACCACTCTGTTGGAGAAGAGTCACTGCTGTTCCGGCTTTTGTTTGATCCAATCATGTCCTTTAATGGGCGTCTCGTTTTTTGTGGAATGCGGCCAAAATCAAATGGGAAAGCTGAACTAGTCAGTCCTGCATAAAAGAGCTCCTTCTAGTTCAGTTCACTTGATTAAAAGGCATTCCTAAGCACTCAAATTTCCTTTAAAAATACGTTCACTGGAATTAGACTCTTAACGACATTTACATAGCTCAGTACAACAGTGTTAAACTGCTTTCCGAGTTGCCTCCTGCGTTAGGAAGAATGCACAACTCGGACTCTCTCACCCTCCCAGAACACTTTCAATCAAATGTGTATTTGTGAAATAAAACGTGAATGGATCTTTGTTCCACCACAGAAAATAAAGGGCACTCCCAACGGTAGCAAAGTAAATTTAAATACTTGCTTAGGATTAATCTCAGCACAGTGTTCTTTTAAGATGCATTCCATGTAGTTTCGCCTTCACTTATAGAACCACACAAGAATTCTTAGAGATAAACATGTTTTCTAATGGATGAAATCAATTGGATTTTGTTAAGACATGAAGTGCCCCTAAGGAGCTTTATGTACACCCTCACAACATTACTGCAAGCAGTGGTGACATGAAAGGACCAGCTGCAATATACATAAGCTACCATCTCATCTATGCCTCTCTTCCCCACTTCCTCAGCAGGTCAACGTCACAAATACACCTTAGTAGAGCCTGAAAGCCATTCTACTTCAATGAGTGATGGAAATGAGTAACCAAAAGCCCCAACTTCTCCCTTCATCCTACAGTTCTGCACCCTAAGTGACAGAAGAAAAGGTAACATGTTCAGGGAACCTGAAACAATGGGAAATGAGTTCTTGCAAATTCTGTTCTACCTGAATGGCTGGAGACTCCCAAATACAACGTATGGAAGTTATTTTTAAAGCACTGCACAAAGCCCTGGGTATGGTTTGTGAAGAAACAACAAGTTTTCACTTCATTTCTGAAGATACAGATATCACAATGCACTACATGAAAGGAGGAAAGGCATGAGCGCCTCTTCCTTCCTCCCATGTCTACCTTTATTTCCTTCTGCCAGGTGCTTCCTCTTTTCTTCCAGGGCCACTGAGTCCTCCAAGTCTTTTGGGGTTGGGTCCAGCAGCTCCCACTCTTCACTTGTATAAAATACACTCTTGCGGTTTTCATTATTTCCTTTTCTTAAAGAAGACATGGAGTTTCTGTAAAGAAACAGCAGAAAAAGTGACAGATTTTTCTACTGTGTAATCATTTCATAAAGTGGTGCTTCAAGACAATCGTTGCTGTTGTAACGACACAAATGATAAATAAGCCCACAGACATAACCAAAACCAAATAAAGGCTCAAGGAAAATAAAGCATATCCTACTAAACAACACCTGCTACCAACTGCTGTATGTTTCAAAGCAGAACTTTTTGACTGTAAGTTGATATTTTGGAAAGGTCTTTTGAATCATCCTCCGTGCTACCATTGTTATGGCACAGAGATAAAAAGATAAAGATTTCAAAGCAGCATCTCTTTCATCGATGGGTTATTTCGGCTCACAATTTTAGGATAACAACCAAGCACTAAACAGACCAGCATGCAATTAAAATGCATGTATGTTACTGCATCATATCATCAAACTCAGCATCACCCAAGGGACCTGCTGCAGCTGCTGATGACCAACTCCTTAGCAGCTTTTCCTTCCCGAGGTGGAAACATTGACAATTGATCTGCAAGAACATTTCAGATTCAACCTCTAAATTCCAAACAAATTACTCTATAAAAGACCAACTTTCACACAAACAAGATGAGAATCCCCTACCCAGCTTCCCCCACAACCATCGGGCTGTCAGAGACAATTTAAGTCCACAATTACGTATGATCCATAGTATCAGCACTGCACAGTATTGTCAAGTCTTTCTTCAACTGAAGAGGTTTCCACCTCAATCCTCATAAACCAGCCCAGTGTTTTACATAAAAAGACAGAAAGAAATATGTTAGGTGTCTCTTAGATACACAGTCGTTAGAGACAGAAGTCCACAAAGACACTTGCACTTTGCCAGCCTCATTCTCTCTTCTTATTCTGCAAGCTGTAGGCAGAAACTAAGCTGTATTGCACCTCTGTGATCAGTTTGTAATCCAGTCCTATCTGTGATCAGATGACAAATACCTTGCCAGGCTGCAAATGAACTCTAGGCTAATAGTTATACAGCACCCAGTTCCTACAGTCTGGTTACCTGATTAACAATCAAGTACAAGTCAAAAAATAATCCTAAAGGTTATTAATAAAACTAACAACAAATTTGAAGAAGTTACAGAGATTGAGTTACACAACACCTTTAATTTTCTTCCAGCCTTCTTAGCAATAAAGATCACAATTTCTGTTTGGGGTAAGTAGCCCCATTCTATTTACAGTCAATAGATCAAATAAGATGATGATCAACACATCACCTAAGGCACCTGTAATAATCAGCAGGCATCTCTCCAGCTATTCTCTGAAGAGTGGCTGTTTTCTTGCAGTGCAAGCCCCCAGCTTGCACTCTGCTCTCAGTCAGCTTCTGTACATAGAGCTTGAACAAACACCACTTTTTAAAGAATCTTGAAGATTCACATGAAACAAGTCATAACTCCTAGAAAACCTTCAAACACACGGCCCAAGAATAATCACAGCTGAAGCTGAATTTAGTTAAGCTCTGGCACATCAGCATCACTGCTTTCTCTAAGATGAAAGTGAACTGAATTTAACATAAAAAGCAACACCAAAGAAAGCGCATTCACATTCCTGTGCACAGTATGACAAGTACAGTCTAACTATTTAAAACCTGAACGTATGATCTACTGATTCTGTATTTCTAAATGTTTGGTTATAAGTCAGATTTTATGATTACATAACCTGAGGTCATTACAGCTCAGTATATTTTCCGTATCCTGCACCAACAAGAGATGCGAGAAAGTGATAAATAGCTTTAAGATGAAAAAAATCAGAGTTGAATGTTTGTGCATGCCAGTTAGTACTTGAAAAGAGATTTTATGAAGTAGAAAAAAATGTTTCAGCTTTAGGTACTGTAAGTATACGTACAGCTTAACTCAAAGATACATTCCTCACCTTCCAATTATTAGTTTGTGGCTGCAACTTTGGATGTAAATGCTATAGCAATAGCTTCTCAAGCAAACATATTGTCGATGTGTTTGGGAGCAAAAGTAAGTCTGTCAGTAAGACACACAGTAGCTACTTAACAAATACATCCTCCTAGCAATGCAGAAACCTAGGTATCAGGGATGCCTCAATTCATTCTCTTACACTGGGGTTAAAATTAGTCACAACCAATAGCACACACAAATCCTCTGAAGGGGATCTGACAAAAAAAATAAATCCCCAAAACCACACGGCGTGAAAAAGCTTCACTGTGTGACAGTTTCTCACAGACTTAATTCCATAGATCTGCATGGACTCTAAACTGTTAGGATCACAGCCATAGAGAAAAAGGCCAACTCTTTGATGCTGTGCTAGAACATCTGCTGAGTCACTGCCATGATGAGCAATTCCCTCCACACAAAAGGGCTTCCCAACCCCACCTCCACTGACAGCCTTTCTGCTGTGTTAAAAAGGAACAGCACAACACACCAGCCAGGCAACACTGAAAAGCTTACCCTGACACTGCCCTTCTAGCTAGACTTCCTCAAAGAACATCTGCAATTCAGAAAAGACAAAATCAAGAAGAAAGTTTCAAAACAACAGACATACTCTTAAAATGATCCAATCTAGCACAAATTGCTTCATGGAACTTTCCTTGCATCATGACCAAATTTAAAGTTCTACCAGAGCAAAGTGCCTATGCAAACCCAAGCAGCTACAAAAGATTACAGACTGAAACACTGAAGCAATTCAGACAGTAACAGGTCATCTTTATTAGAACTTAATAGTGGTCTATACAGTCATTTAAAATTAAAAAAAAAATAAGAAGTGCACAACTTTATGATCTTTTAGATCTCCATGCTCAATAGGTAAACTTCAAAAGGGATAAACTCTGCAATGCTGATGAAAGCAAACGTTACTGGCAGCTGAAGAGGGATGTGGTCTAGCTACCAAAGCCACAGCTCTGCTTTATGAATTGCTCTGTAGTACTACTGTAATGTCCTTTGAGTAGAAGCAGAAGGCTCACCTATGTTGGCAAAGTCAAGGAAGCCACAGCAGGAGAGCTGAAAACCAATAGGACTGCTTTCCATAAATCAATTAATACTGAAGAGTGAACTCTTGAAGAGTGAGAAGGTAAAATGTGGCTTTGCTGTCATTCAGAAGGAACCTACCACACTTATGCTCAGAAATTCAAATTACATTCATTTAAAATTGATAGGATTTCAGAAGGAAGCTTCCTCTGTCAGCAGTTATCATTCTCCCACATCACCAACTTACTTGATTTCAGTGCTCCATTGTTTAAGTGAGAAATTGATGGCACTTGGTTGGACAGGTGCAGGCTGGGAAGCTGCTTGCTCCCCTACTAGGTCCGTAGGAGAAGTCTCCACAGCTAGAATATTTCTAGCTCTCTCTGCTGAAGCATTTTGGCTTAGGATATTCAAATCTATTTAAAAAAAAAAAGAGAAACAAATGAATGAAAAAATAAAAGAAAACTTTCAGTAAGTAGAAGAACAGCAGAAGTAATACATTACTGAATCTACTAGTAATGTAGTCAGGGTCTTCTCTTAAAAACTCTTATTTGAGAACTAGTTCTGCTTGTTTATATTTTGAGAAAGAACAATAGCAACCATATAACATAAGCACAGTATCACTGGGGGTGGGGGAAAAGAAATCCAAAAGCACATCACACCTGTAATGTCTCTTTCCTGAAAGAGAAAATCAACATAATCCATCACTAGCATAATAAAACATATGAGATGAAATGAATGCAACCTAACTCAAACAGGTAACTTATTTGCTACCTCATTTGCTGGAGGTGTTCAAGGCCAGGTTAGATGAGGTCCTCAGCAACCTGGTCTAGTGCCTGACCTAGTGGGTGCAAACCAGCCCATGGCACTGGGTTCAAACTGAATGATCTTCAAGGTGACTTCCAACCCAAAGTCATTCTCTTAAAAGTCACATAACTGTGCTAACTGAAGGAACTTGACTAGTCTTCAGTTGTTGTAGGTGTCTGACTGCTTGATTTTTTTTTTGAAGACAAGTTTAACATAAACAGCAGATTCTGCTCTACAACCTGAGCTGGTGATAAACAAAAATACATTTGAAAAAACAAAGTTCACATTTGCATTTGAAAACTAAGTTCACCAACTACAGCACAGAAAGTCAGTTGAAGCAGGAGTAGAGAATAGAGACCCTGAAGGAATACATCAGTAAAGGTGACCCAGGATTAAAGGATGGAGTTCAACAGTTTAAGTGGGTAAGAAAGCTGGAGAAAGTTCACCTGCTTCTTTATGCTGTTAAAAATACACATGGAGCAAGACAAAAAGGAAAAAAAAAAGAAGAGTTAGTTCCATTATCTAAGCCATAATAGGAAGGGATGCAGCAAGAACCATCTTCCTGAAAAACTTGTGCCTATGTGGACATGCAGAACATCACTAGAATATACCAACAGAAAGCCCCATATACAACACACAGCAACTGGCTTTTGTTCTTAAATCACTGACATTACTCACACCCATACTTCCTACAGCGAGGAAGATAATACTCCAGTAACCCTGCAATTTGTGAACGCCTTAAAAGCTATTTTAAGAATAACAATAGTTGAAAAATGGAGACTTCAGTCACAGCTAACGTTAACACTTTGATACCTGTGCTTTGGAAGTTTACTGAAGGCACGAAAAGACAAACACTCTCCCCGAAGGAATCCCTACGCCTCAAGAGCTCGGTCAAGGACAGATCACAATGATTTATCATCAAAAAAGAGATACTACAGACAGTCAGAAAATACACATAACACAGTTTAACTGCTGGCTGTCCTCAAAAGGGATGTGTCTTCTCAGCCCATGCATTCCCAGACATTCCTTGCAGTGTATTCAATAAACTGGACAAACCACACAAAAAAATAGCAAACACACACCACACATCACAGCCCTGTAACAAACTGCTTAGCTTGCTGATTCAGAAAAGCCCAGCCAACAGCTTGGAAGAAACTAAGACATTTAGGCCAGTGATCCAAAGTGATGGGCCTTTTTCACTTCTTTTGCTGGACTCGTAGCAAAGCAGGAATGAGGGCACGGTATCTACACAAGCTGTAGGGACAACAGATGAGTTTCACACCACCTGAATGCTGAGAGTAGCAGAAGGAACACTTCTGGTGTCAAACCATACTGATGCATCCGATCCAACACTGCTCCCAGAAGAGGGCACTCCTGTCTCTGCTACTCTGACTTCCATCTTCAGCTGCTAAACCTTGCTCCCTGCCTCCCACCAGCTCAACAAGTCACCTGACTGCATAGTAAATATATTCCATTCAGCAATCCAGCTGGAAACAGAAGAGAACAAAACCCAGCCCTCCCTCTTGGCTAAGCTTCGACTTGAATCAACTCAGCACAGCATCAGACAACCACCACAAACAATGCAAGAAAGTCTGACTAACTGCCTAGCAGAGTGAGAGGCTTCTGGTACAACGAGGAAGGCTTAAAAGAACAAAACTGTGAGACCATTTCTGACAGCAGCAGTGTATATATATATTTTTGCAGGATACAGTCTGACAAGCTGCGAATCAAATGGGCTGCCACCAAAAAGGTGATCTCAAACCATCCCACTCCACATTCCCACCAACTCTCCTGTGCTAACCCCAGCTCTCGTCTGTCCCTGTAGCAAACCACTTCAGAAAGCTATGCTTGCCAAAAGCCAACCTGGAGAAAAAGCTGTTCCCTGCTGCTTTCACTCCCTGCACAGGTGTAAGGAAGGGTGAGAGCAGCAGTGGTGCTAAATCATGGGAGAGAGCTGAGCAACTCTTCCAGCAGTGGGCAGCTATTAGATCAGCACAGCTGAGCAGGCCGAGCTCCTGAGGCCAGCTGTGCTTGAGCAAGCAGTCACAAGCAACTGCTCCCAAATGAAAGCAGTAAACTGGGTTAGAGGACAACGCTGCCACATGGTCTGACATGGGAGAGCACAGAAGGGAGGGGACAAAGACATCTTTTAACAAAATGAGCAAACTGAAATCAATAAACTGTAACATTTGTTGATGAATTATGTCTGACCTGGAATCAGAATCTAATCCCCAAGGAGCTTTACGAATGTGCTTAACCTGGCAAAGAACGGGATTTCTTAATGCAGTCTTATTTGCTGATGATAGAAATAAGCAACCCATTTTCTGAATGGTCCAGGAATAAAACAATTCAGAAGTGTCTCAGCAGTGAAATCGAAACATTTGTGTCTGACACTACTGTAAAATCCGCTTTTAAACGAATCAAGGGGTTTCAAAAGAGATGAAAATCACACATCAAATTACACTTCTGTCAAATAACTTCAGCAGCACCAACACATGCAAAGTTCAAAGAGTTACTTAATAACAGGATATTACAAAGAACTTCCCAACACAAGCTCTCTATCTTCCCTATACGCTGCGCTTATTGTCCACTAACAGATACTGAATAGAAGCACACGTCATTTTCACTCAGATTTTCCACCTACCAGGATTGTCTTTGGCAACAAGACCTTTGGAAAAGTCACTCGGTGTAGGAGAAGTCCGACTGTCCCTTTTTGCTGCATCAAGGTTGTTACAGTATTCCCACCTCTTCTGCTGAAGTTCCTGAAGCCAGTAGGTCATATCCTGACGAGTTGCAGCCTACAGCACAGAGGAGCAGAGCACTAATGAGATTAATACATCTCTGGTATCTGAAGTCACTAACGCCAAGCACAATAAGGAGACGAACTACCCAGATCTCTTTGCAGGTCTGCAGATCACAATGACCCCAATCAAGGATGACTTAAAGGAAATCACCATTGTACTCAACGTAAGTTGTGCATGTACCCTGACTTCCATGCCAAATCCATTTTCCCTTAGAAGTAGTTGTGTGGGGTTTTCTTCCAGTTTTAGACTCAAACATTTGAGAACATGGCAGTGTCCTGTATTTCACACACACACAAAGCACTGTTCAGGCACAACTACAATTCCACATCACAAAAAAAAGCCCATGCACAGAAAAATTCCTATTTTCCTTACTTCATTTTCTTTGTTACCAGCAGAAGTCAACAGCGTAAGAACGCACTCTGATGTCATCTACTTCCATGACTAACCCTACACACTGTGCTGGATGATGGCCCCCATGAGCTAACCATCCTCTATAGGAAGGGTGTATTAGTAATATATACAAGCCTACACTCATTATAATGAGATTATAATGAAACTGCTCCCCAAGTGTCTGGGGGCATCGTTAGTTAAAAAAAACCCACAACCTGGGCAAATGACTCTGTTTGCTCTTCAGACCAAACTTAATTTCTAGAAGCTTCCTATTCTGTTCACTGCAACTGAAGAGGATGCCTGCGTAGGGAGAGCTGCAGAAGAATGAAGATGCCACTTCCTTTGTACAGAAATACATTAAGTACTACATAAAGCACACAAATGGCACAGATTCATCTTTGTTGCTGACACAAGAACACTTTTGGTCTAGTCAAATGGGAGATCCATTTACCATCATATCTCAACTCAGAGCAGCTAATTTCAAGACAGAGCATTAGCAATACAGCAAACAAGAAGAGATGCTTCCCCAGGGTGCTCTCTGCCTCAGCAATCTGCAATATTAGTTCTTAGCAAACACAGAGACAAGCTTTTATTCTATAATTTGGCCTTCTGTACCCATACAAGCTTTAAGGTCCACACATCCTATGGCAAAAGGCTCCAAAGCACCATTCAAGCAAGGTCAGAAAACCAAGACAGTAATTCCTGGAGCTGATGCTCCAGATCCTCTCAGCAAATCAAATGCATGCAACAACACAGAACATGGGAATCTAATCAGGTAAGCATACGTAACACAAACCAAACAGTGAAATAAACCAATCAGTGACACATGAAGTGAAGACAGTGCAGGTTCACCTTTCTCAGCTGGTATGACACAGCACGTAAGTAACGTTCACTGACTCCAAAATGGAAGTTTTGTCTATTTAGTCTAGCCAGCTCACAGGTACCTAGGGGAAAAGTATTTACCTTAAAAGAAGAGAGGGGGAGAGACCAGTTTACATACGCCTGTGAGATTTGCCAGGTGTAGGAAAATTTGAGCCATCCTTCCACCTCCAGCACCAAAGGATTTTCTCTGGAGGTTTGCCCAGCAGCAAGTTTCCATCTCCAATACATTTGAGAACCTACACTTCCTTCAGATGTGCTCAAAGGCCTCGTCAAGCTACATTTTACTGTGCTTAAGCTCAAGAAAACCACTGCATCTTCAAAGAGCTTCCACTAACACAGGATGTAATATGTAGGTGGTTCTCCCTGCTGACACAACATAGCTAATGAGGCAATACGATGTACACCTGTAATTAACTTCTGCTCATGCCTAGTTCAACTTAATGAGTCCCGTTAACATCCTGTACTGTTACCCTCTTGCTAATGCTGTTTAGTAAACAACACATTCATTTTGTTGGAGCTGCTGCTTGCTGCTGTTTTTCAATTCCCATTTGTACCCATTCTCTGCTAGGTAGGCAATACATACCCTCAAGCTTTTAAGTGATGGCACTGACACACAGGGGTCAGCAGGTACAGATCTTCAGTGTAAAACAGGACTGCAGTCTCTCCCTCCCTCTTTTAAATCATTTTCCCTAGGATTCCTTAATACTCTGCTGCTTCAGCCCACTTATTATTTTACCTCCCTTCCTCCAAATACACTGCCTTCCTTTTCTTTTTATGGATATTTCCACTCCCTTTGAACACTTTTGGCTGAGTTTATACAAGCACCTTAATTATTTACTTAACAAGTTAAAGAATAATATAGGAACCTCTGTTAAGATGACCTTTTGTTTCAATAAAATTGCCTTTAAATATCACGTTGTACTCAACTACTAAGTGGCTCTTCAACAAGACAGAGCCACAGCAGGCCAATGGCACTTTAAGGTAGGCATCGTTTGCAAGAAGAAAACCACCATAAATGGAGTATCAGGAAGGGTGCAGTTCATTTACTTGCATTCTTCAATTAAATAAAAAGAAATAATCAGAGTGATTTTACGGTAGAATAAATGTAATCGTGCAACAGAACGTGTGTGCATCCGCAAGATCACAACCATTCGTTTTGACAGAGAGACATTCTCACAACAGAACAGATCCTGCAACAATGGCAAGAGTGTTCATGTCTTAGAGATGTACTTACATCATCTGACCTGAGGCCTGACAAGGCATTACCATTGGAAGCTCACAGGTAGCAGCAGCAGAAGATAAGGTTACTAAAGAGAGACACAGTTCTGGCTGTTTTTCAACAGAAAAGATGGAAAATGGTTAATGTTTGCTTAAAACCCTCCTCCCCACAGTCCGTGAAGGATGCTGCAGGACCTGCCTTCTTCCAATGCACACATGGCATGAACAAAGGAAACTACTGCACAGCACCATCCCCTGCCTGGACCACACGTGTCAATATTACACTCTGAGGAAGAGACTGAAGAAATGTCAACAAGCAGACATCCCATTCAGAGAAAACATTTGTCACAATCATTTTCTGAACATAGAAATGTTTAAAGGAGGATCACCAGCAGAAAATAAGCATTTCTTAGGACTTACTAACCCTGATGTGTGCAAACAGCAGGTGTTGAGCCAGATAAGGTCTCTGGAAGGCAGCCCAATTTTAGCTAAAGCACTGAAACAACTAACGAGTGAAGCTGCAAGTCTGACCAGCTCTGGAAACCAATCACCTCCCTGACTGAGCCACTTCTAAGCCAGGACCTAAGGTTAGCTCCTAAACCAACACGACTGTAGCTCTTAACATCACAAGAGATGCATGAGCATTCTGTTATTAATCAGTGCCACATCCTTACAGGTTACCAGCAAATTGGAGTAAAAGCTCCAAATTAGCTCTAGTTTCAATTAATTTGGTGTCCTATACTTTCAAGGACCTGGGCTCCAAACTGCAGTGCCTGGAATATTGACTGCTTGGCTACTAACCCTCCAAAAGGTCACTGGTTTTTCTTCTTTTATCAAGTCTGCCTCCAACTCACCCCTCTCCACACAGAAGGCAACCACATGAGCAGACACAGAGCATTACCACTGGTCAGCAGGAGCAAGCACACAGTGCCATTAGCCACAACAGCCATTGCTTTAAAAATAAACTTATGAACAACTCACTTCAGTGCTGTGAAGGCTCCAGGACAGGTTTTTCTTTGTTGTTTTTTTTTTTTTTGTCAGACTGCTATCAAACTGAGGAACCAACTGCAAATATATCATACTGTCCTCAGCTCCCACTAAATTACAAAGACTGGGCAGTCCAGATGATGAAATCATTACATTAACAAAAAAAGGAGGCATTATGAAGAAATAATGCATTCCTGAACAGCACCATCACCGCAATCTGGAATTCCAGTTGCTTATTTCTTACTGCTCTTCTCAGCTGAGAAGACTGAATGAGAAAGAGCAGATCATGAGATCTGGAAATTCTGAACAAGCAGCAAATTGAGGAAAACGAGGCATGTGAGTTAGAGGGTGAAGGCAACATTTGATTCGACTTTCTTCCTCGTGCTCTGTGTGCAATGCTTTCTTCATAAACGAAACCACATTTGTTTTCAACAGGGACTGGATCAGACAGTGGTTTGGTTTTCCTATCCTGAATTCATTCCTGTTTCTACCTAATTTAGCTGTGACATATTTTTACAGGCCCTTAAGATCTACCACGTTGGGCAAGAAAATTAATTCCAGCCTCAAAAATCTTAACCCCTGGTGAACCACACCGCCTGTGAGGTTTTCACTCATTACTTATTTATTATGTAAGTGCTTATGATGTGATACCATTTTTAAAGGCAATTGCTTGGCTGCTTTAATGCAAGTGTCAAAACAATACAAGGGGTAGGAGATACAGAATTACTTCTGTTCTGCACGTTACAGAACTGACCTTGGCTTTTCTCAGTCTCCAGAAGAGAAACACAAAGAGAGCTTCAACTCCCATCAGCTCTTTCCCAAAGAGTACAGCAAGAAGTGATTAAGGAAGGGCAGAGTAACATCACAGACTAAAAGGTACCATGAGAAACATAAGAAAGGAGACCTCCTGGTGCTTACACTTGTGCATGACAGCTGAGGCCAATCTGTGTCTCTGATTGCACACTGTGTCTGGGGCTGCTGCAGTACCCACAGCAAAATAAATAACAAAAGTCACTCAACAGTAGCTAAAGAACAAACCAACCAACTTCTGCACCAAGTCTGCCACATTAACGTCTGCACGACCGACACTCAGAGTACTATGGTGAGTTCACAGAAAGTAACGAGAACTTTGGTTGTGGCTATAGGAAAAAAAAGTCATTTTCACAAGTGATTACACGCACAACTGCTGACTGTGCTGCTTTTCTTTAACTAGATATACTTATGATGATTACTGCACTAGTTTTCCAGGTGGATAATAGTTCCAGTTGACATACTTTTTAGCAAAGTATGTCAATGGTTCCTAATTTTGATAAACGCTTACAAGTACTTAAAACTGTGAAGAAGAAAAAGGTATGTAATCACATTTAGCAGTATCAGCAGTTATTATCATTGTTCAAATCTCTGCTGTTAGATGAGCGGATCAGAAAGACCTCTTCCATTCCCCATAAGGAAGTCTCGCTGTTGGGACTTTAACAGCACGACAGGTCCTTTATAATCACGTACTGAGCAACTTGCTGCCAAAGAGATGCTCTGTGAAACGTGAAAGCGCACACAGATCGCTCCTTGAGCAAAGCGTGTGCATCGAGAACAATGAGAAGTCACGGATTCTCAGGAGAGAGTATTCCTGCTCTCAAGTGGCAGCATTTCTCCGCTTACTTCGCATGTGTCCCGAGCAGCAGCGCGAGCCGCGCTGTTTAGTCTGCTGCCCGCGGGGACCAGCGCGACAACGGCCTCCGCTATCAGGAAGCGATCCTCCCTGCTCTTCCTTCCTCCCAGAGCAGCGAAGAGCGAAGCTATCTCCACGCAACACCTTTCCAAAACAAGCAGCGAGCGGCGGCCCGGCTGCGCTCCCCGGGACCACTGCCCCGCGCAGCCCGACCGACCCGGCACGAGAAACACGGCCCTCCCCTGCAGGACAGCAGCACACAAACGCTCGCGGCCGCTTCTGCCAAGTATCGCTTCTGCTCCCGGAATCCAGCGGCCGAAAGGCAGCGCAGGAAGCCCCGTCCGGGCCGGGGCCGGGTACCGCAGCCCCTCCGAGCAGGGCGGGGCCGGGCCGGGCCTACCTTCAGCACGGCCACAGCACCGCCGGGACCGTGCACCTCGAAAGCGGCGGCCTCGTCCCCCGCGGCGGCGGCGGCGGCCTCGGGCTGGTGGTAGCTGAAGCAGGCGGAGGCGATGTCGATGTGCCCGAGGGGCAGCGCCTCCTGCGGCCCCTTGAAGTAGTAGAGGTAGCAGCGGCGCGGGTCGAAGACGAACCAGCGGCTGCGGAAGCCGCGCAGAGGGCCCTTCCCCGACAGCTTCTGCAGGTAACCGCACAGCTTGGGGCCGCCGGGCACGGCCTGCTCCCCCGCCGGGCCCTCGTCCCCTTCCGAGCCCGCCGCCGGCATCGCCTCTCCTCTCCTCTCCTCCCCGCCGCCGCGCCGCCTCACGGGACTTGTAGTGCCCGCCCCGGCCGCGGCTGCAGGCGGAGCGGAAGGGCCGGGGCCGCCTGCGCTGCGCTGCGCTGCGCTGCGGGACGGCCCGGAAAAGCGGCGGTAACCGGGCTGCCGCCGTGCCGCGCCCCGGCAACGCTTTGCGCCTCTTGCTGTAATCGTGACCGGGCTCGTTAGCTGTGCGACCCCATTGAAAAGTATTTGCCGCAGCGTGGTGTAGCCCACGATGAGCTTGAACCCTTCGCTTGTTTTGCGTGGGAGCCATCTCACGCATTGCGGTTCTCCAGCTCCCGCGTTTAACCCCTGTGCAGTGCTCCATCTCGCTCAGCGAACCCTCTGCCCTCAGCAGAGCTTTGAATTCCATCCCAGCTACCACTCTATGGCAAAACCCCCTCTGGATGATGCAGGCAGCAATAGGTGAAAAGCCATAGCTCACACATTTTGCACTTGTGAAGATTCCAGGCCGAGCTGCCAGTGTTTTCCTGTTTCCATCAAACATGCCTAACACTTTGGATATAAACAAAGAAAAAAGTCTGATGTGGCATAATCATCCAAAAATAGGAGGCAGATTTGATAATGACATTCAGCTTCTTTCAACCCTAACGACACCACGAGAAGTTTGGTGTCTACACAGGTATTGCAATGGCTGGAGCTCATGTCTGCAGTGGTGTTTTTTGTTAGGGTTATACTAAGTACAAACTGAATTATGACAGTTCAGAAGTTCTCAAAGTATCCAGAAATCCTGAATTCTCAAAAGCTTTCTACTCTGTCTGGGTTTTTAAATCCCTGGATTACTTTTTCAGTAAAAAGTGACTGTCATATGCCAGACATTTTAATTCTCTGCTATAGGACACAAAGGATATGAAGAACCCGAATATTCAGCATGGTTGTCCTTGGGTTCTGTTTTGATACTGACGGAAGGGACTGCAGAGTTCTTCCAGTCCTCCTCTCTGGGTTTCGCCTACTGATAAGAAATGTGCCAAGTGAGGAAACAGAGAATATTCTGCCAGCAAACAAACAGAGCGAGGCATGGGAGTCTTCCCAAGAACCTCACCGCTTGTCCCTGATCCGTTATGTTATCTCACCAAGTCAGAGAAGCACAGGCTGTTCTTTGCACCGTGATTGCCACTGGTTATCGATAACTGTATCTCTCAGCAACTCACAGAATTAATTCCTAAGCCCACAAAACTTTTTCTGTCAGTACTTCTCTTTTCTTTAGTTTGCTGTTCAGCTTCCTTACAGCACACAAAGCAGGAGAATCCCCTATTTTTACAGCTGATTCATGTAAACAAGTTCCCCTTCCTGGGGACATCAGTTCCTTATTTCATGCATGCCCTTTTTCAAAACAGATCAGATGTGGAATGGTAAATAACAGCAGCACATTCCTAAATTGCTGCAGGAAACATACATGACAACAGTGCTTTCCCTTCTTCCTTTCAAGTCTTCATGTCAGAATGCACAGATGGGATAGGTGACATTCTGCTGTTAGCAAAAGCCTAGAAAACAGATACAGCAGCATCTCAAGGCTGTGATTTCTCTCCTGCTGAGAGGGGAGGCCCAGAGAATCTTTGGTTTGAAGTCATTTCTAAGCATAACACAACAGCCAAGTGAATTTTGCTTACAGTGGAATAGTAGTTATACTTCCAAGAGAACTAAGAAGCCTGACAAACATCACAATATTTGGCTTTTCTTTGTTCCCACCATTCTTTTAGTAAGTCCCTTTTGCTGACAATGTACAATGGCCATGTACTACACTTATCAAATAAAGCTGTGTTTACTCTGATGAGACTGGCCTAATGCACTACAATTGTAACACTTCTATCCTGTGATGAATATAAGCATTCATGGTTCCTGAACAAATTTTGATTTTCTTAGGAAGAAAGGAAGAAAAGAAGGAAAGAAAACATGGAAGAAAAAGAGTGACTGTCATCAAATACTGAGGTACAGAGGGCAGAGTTAGTGGATATCTTAGGCTCATGCTGTCATATTTACAGAAGCACAGGAACCTTCAGCAAATTTCAAGCAGCACAGGGGCACCTCTATTTTAATTAAAGTGAGGTCACAAGTCAAAAATGGAGATCACTAAGAGCACAATTTGCTTCCTTTCACAGAAAAGAAAGCAAGAATGGCTTTGTCTCTTGTCTGGTAACAACCCAATTACATCTTCTGATACAGCCAAAACCATCATCCTTCAGCTGCGTCAGACATCGTTCTAAATTGCCCTGCTTCTCCGCAGTGCCCACGAAGAACATCCTGTTATTACATTTCCAGAACAAATTCTTTCCTGATATACAAACAAGTCAGCCAAGGAATTGTGCCGTCTGTACATTGTGAAGGATTTCACGGATTTTCGTTCCCCAGTGTTACTCTTTAACCACTAGGTGATGCTCCTTTCTTGTTCCACATTCTCCCTTCGCGGTAATAATTACACACTTCAGTGAGGGGCGGTTTTCATTGCTAGTCACACATTTGTCAACTGACTTGTAAAGAAACCCACAGAAATTGGTATGCACGTACAGGAGAGAGGGTCAAATTAGACCCTTAATGAACAAAAAAGCCAGAACTACCTGACTGTAGCTGTGAGCAGGACAATGCAAGCACACATAATTGTTGGCTTCACACAGATCCAGACTGGCTACAGAACAGTGACAAAGTTTGATGGGATAAGCAGATGAATTCACAGGACTGTTGAAAGAAAAAAAGATTAATGGGCAAGAGATACAGAAGCAATGAGGCTTCATTACGTTAGTTACTTACTGTGGAACTTCTTTCCATTGTAACCTACCTCTACTTCCCAGGGGAGGACCTATGAAAAAAAACCAAACATATAATGGGATCTCGAAGAAAGGTCCAGTGAAAAGAAAGATCACAGGAGTTCATGGGGTAGATTTTAACAAAAGACTTTATGTAATCCTTCTGCCATTTTTTATCATATTACATGGAAGCACAACATACTGCAAGAATTAGGAAAAATCCAGTGAGATAGAGTAGACCAAAAATGTTCTACGTATACTGTCTTACAGAGTGAAATATAGCGTAGGGCCAGCTTAACGTTACTCTTCTTCCCTGCACTGGCAGCATAAGTCATGTTGGACAAAAGAGCTTAAAGATGAACCCAGACCTACATTGGAAGGATGTCCAAAATCATTTGACAATCACTGATGTTTTCTTAGAAAGAGAAAGGAAATGTTGAAGAGTCATCCTGAAAAGTAGGAGCAGAGAGAGAGAAAGCAAAAGAGGTTAGTACAATCCACGTTGGAGTCCTTCAGAATCCATAAACATCTCCTCGGGTCAGAAGCCCGCCTTTGCACTGCCAGTGTGGAGGAAGGAGGATCCTCTGGAATTCTCAGCTGTAGGGGCACGCTCAGTTTAATCCACTCATGGATTAAATGTCACAGCTGAAAAGTCTGCTTGCTCCAGCCTCTATCTTGCAGTAACAGTAAAACAACAGGTGTTGATGTAGAGCAAATCCTCCACTGTTTAAACTTCAGTGGGAAGAATTCCATCCTAAATGCTTAAGAAAAGAACTTTTCTTCTGATGAGGACTCTGCGAGGTGCTTATAGATATTAGTCAGAAACAATAAATGGTCACTGAGCTCTTTGCAAATCACTGTTCAAATCTTTTTTCCTCTTGACTTACAATGTGTCCATTCACTCCTTTACAAGAAAGAAAGCAAGTGTTCTAGCAAAGGGAAAACACATTTCTCAAGGCTGAGCAGGATCAAAAGAATTTAAAGGTGAAAATCTGAAAGACATTTATATGTGCTTTAAGAATCTGTAATTGGAAAGCTTATCTAAAAATCTGCAGACTGGTTAGAACAAGCTACATTTGCCGTAAGAAAATTATTTTGCAGGAAATGTATTTTGCTGTTTGCTTCTGTTCAAGACAAACATTACTAGGACAGCTTTTCCTGTAGGTTTCTGTTTTGGAACTTTTGGCTTTGGCAAAAGACAGGAAGCATGAGAGAAATCAAGGAAATACAGAATGAAGACTAAGTCACGTCACTTATATCTGGACCAAAACGAAACTCAAGTCCTTTCTAACTAGGACTACCAAACAACTATATGATCTGAGAAAATGCAAAGGGAACAGTTCGTATCCAGACAACTGGTCTCCAGTACCCAGTTCTGCTAGCAGTATGTGCCAAATCTGGCCTTACATCAGAGCATTGCCCAGAATTGGTTTACCTGGCCTTAGCAGTTTTTCTGGCCCTGTTACCTTAGTATCAATAGAAATTCTGTGTACCCATAGAAGGAGAGATCTTTATCTTAGAAAAAGATACAAAACGTAGATGACTGAGATAGGGGAATGCCAGTCCTTGAAGACTAAGCTATGGTTTTATGCTCAAAATTGCTCCAAAACCAATTTGGTTTATCGAAGACGAATACTTTCCATTCTCTCCACCTCAAATCCTAACTACCTTCTGCAACATCACCTTTCTTTAATACCAAAAATATCAGATATAAACAATGCTTACGCTTTGCAGAACATACTGTATCTTGACATGTCATCAGCCCAAGGACAGCCAGCTTACAGCTAGCAATAATGAACTCTTACCATGCATTCCCCATTAAGATATTTATGAACTCTTCACAAAGCCTGTGGAAAATGCAGCTTACTGAAGCTTTAGCAATCAAATTTTTATCTGGAATGTTTTGATGGTTTAACTGAGTTAATTGCAAGCAGTTAGCAGATGTCTACCCCATTACAGTGCTGCTGTGCACTGGCATAAACAAATTATTTCCTCAAAGTGAGATGCAGCTCTCCCAAATTTTTTTTTTCATTAAGAATGAATTAATGAAGAACTAATGTCTCCTGAAAGGTGAAAGAATTTGGGGAGGTGCATGGCATCAAGGAACAAACCAAAAAGACCTTGGATTCTCTTTCTTGAAAGCTCTGTCTTCAGAATATATATATAACATACATATTATATATGGCTATGTAACACAATGTGTTACATAGAGATGCATCCTCACAAATACTGCAGCAGAAAGTTGAGGGGGGTAAAAAAGAAAGGTGTCAGGAACATTAATGAAAGAACCAAAAATGAATGAGGAGGACAATGTCAATGCAGTGTTTTGGCAGGACAAGTGTGTATATAAATACAGAGCTGTACTGGTATGCCTATCTTACTGCTGGGACTGAATGCACCCTCACTACCCAAAACTACAATTTACTGTCTGAGTGGAGAGCTCCGTGAAGTTCACTTGGGGTCACCTTGCACCATGCAGACATTTCTGCAACAATGGGAATTGGATCCAATTAATGTCAACATAAATGAATCACATGGTCCAACACTTAGAACAAGAGATTCAGTCCTTGTCCACCAAACATATTGGTTTCTCATTTGTAGGAAGAACGTTTCATTTACATGGGTGAAATTAGCACAGCAAAAAGCACTTCCTGATGGACTCCATCACAAATTTTCCACTCCTATTTATTTTAAAACCATTTGCAAAGGAAAGAACAAAAGCATTCGTGCTCTTATGAAAAGTACAACCAACTGTAGTTGAACGTAAACATTTCTATTCATCTATAAGTAAGAAATTTGTTCTCAAGCTATATGTAACAAGCAACCCTCCCATTACTTTAACATGAGGATGGAAGACTGTAGGACTAGAAAGATCAGTTTTTACAAGACCACAAGAACTCTGATTGGAGCAGAGGGATGTGTAGTTAAATCCCCTTCTCTGGGTGGTGGTGAAGAGAAATCCAGTTCAGGCTAGTTTCTTGATAAACATGCATCTAGGGTGTTTTCCACAGTCATGCATTACAGAACACATTTTACTAAACATTGAGGATACGTTGGAAGTTAGGTTGTGAAAGTCACTTCAGGCTGAGCAAGAAGTCACTGACCACTGATATTAGAATTGTAGCTGAGAAGCACTCTTCATCTGGCTTCTTTGTAAAGATATAAAGCTGATTTGTTACTGTGACAGAATCCTTGGGTAAGAAGATACATGCTGTGCTGCAGTTGGCCTTGATGTGATGAAACTCAATCATTCATTCCTTTACATGTATTTTCTGCAAGCTGAAGGTATTAGATAGTAAAGCTTACAGGTGAAAGCCTGGGTCAGAAATATATGCTCTATAAATGAAAGCTAGCCATTTTGATCATGCATCAACTGACTCACAGACTGGAGCTGTATCTGCAAACCAAAGAACTATCAATACTTGCTAGGCTAACTAGCTAAGTTGTAAGCAACTTCCAGGGACTGGAAAATGAGCAGATCAGGGTTTCTTGTGGACTACCACCTTTCCTTTTTGTCAGACTTTCGGTGGGAGCACTAAAAAGTGTAAATTCAGTACTGCTTAATGTGGATCTGCAGGACAGCCAGGAGGGACTCCTTCCACGCTGCAGGTGGTTTCTAAGTCAAAGCTGGTAGCAATAAAAATCTAGTCTTCTATTGTGAGCCAAGAAAAAGCATTAAATTAAAATTAAAAAAGGCCCCAATGTCAGTTAATTAACTCAACAGAAAAACACGTAGCTAGCGACGTCACCACGGTATCACAATTAGCAAAAATATTAATAGGATAGTACTAGATGGAAAGCAAATCCCAATCACAAAAATCACATACAAATCTCGATGAAAATATTACCACCACAATCATCTTCTCCTCCTGTCCTTAGAAAGGATTTCTAAGCTGAAAAAGAGTTCAGAAAATGCCTACCTCAGCAATCATAGAGGTGACTGAAGGTCCTACCTCGGGGCAGGATAAATCTATCAGCTGATAACTGAGGAAGTGTCCTTGACTCTTTTCCTCTGCCTACACTTCATCATCTTCCCCTTTTTAGTGGGACATAAAATGGAGATTAATAAGAACCGATGCCATGAAGAATCACATTTATTTGTAAATTATTAGGTTCAGTGGAGGTAGATGAGCTACCAACTCAAAAATTCCACCTGTGTTATATATCTTCAGGTAAATAGGAAAGGGAGAGTGGGAAGGTTTTGTAGGACATTGAGTCAGGAGTTCTGAATTTTGGCATAGGATTCATAAGTGTTAAACCTCTCATCTTCACTTTACTAAGACAAGTCAGAACTTTTGTAGGATCTTTTAACACAATAGGTTTAATTTTCCCTACACGCTCAACCTTGTCTCTGCACTAGTATTCACAATACAGTATGTTAATTGCAGAAATACTGTGCTCCACCAACTCTCTGCTGAAAATGAGCAAAAATCAAGCAATAGTTATACCACCAGTAGGTCAGCAGCACATCTGCTTGCTTCTCTAACACAGTTATAACTTTCAGTGAAGATACACTGATGACAGTGGACTTTATTACTACAGCTGCAGATCAGGATAAAATCCAGTTTCCTTGGCAGACCTGAAAGACCTGAAGCCAACCTTGCTGCACAGAGTTGGTCCTTTGACTAATATATAACACATGACAGAGATTCGGGAGCAAACCTTCAAATGCTGCTCTGAGACTTTCAAAAAGAGATGAGAAATTTCAAGTTTTTCACTAGGAGTGCAGTTAAAATATGCAAATACTGTTTCAACTATCTGCTTTGGTTTTCCCAGCATTTGTCAAACGTTTACTCAGAATGTGTAGGGCAATGCTATTTAGTGTTAAACCTGCAGCCTGTTTGCATACAAACTGTACACCCTACATGAAAGCAAATGAGATGGAATGTTAGCTGGAATAATTGTTCAGCTTTACAGGAAATCCATCGTAAGAATCTAAAATATTTTCTCTCGTTTTACGTATTGCCTCGTAAGGAATAAGACAGTAATAACACATGCAGTAAATATATTTTCTACCTCTGATTGTGCCTGCTCATTAATATTTCTTCAGAAATTATCATTTGTTATCCAACAGCCTCAGTCTAGGGTGTGATCTGAAGCCTGACTATACTAAAATCAGTAGGAGCACTCCTGTTGTTGAGACCAGGCCCTCAAGGATAACTGGCTAGTGCAGAATTACCACAGCAAGTAAAGCAAACAAGCAATTCAAGCTGGACTTGCTGCATTAGTAACCCAGTACTTAATGTGAATTCCCTGCTATGAGGAAAAGACCTTGACATACACCAACTTTCTTAGATGCCATTCTTCTTTCTTCGTATTCTGCTTTCTTTTTTTTTCAGCTAGAAATGGAAAACTAATGCAAGTGAGTCACATGGGATTGAGTCATTTCATCAGAAATATTTGTTATCAAATTCTGCAGAAAGCTGAAGTTTAAAGACTGACCTGAGAAGCAGTAATGTGTAGCACTACTGACATTACCAGGATGTGTGGAACTGCAATCCGGAGTATTTACATTTCCTTATCGTATCTGGCTTTATCACCAGAAGAAAGATAGTCACTGAAATCACCACAGGACAGAGGAAAACTTTCCAACACAGAAAACTTCACTGAATGTCCCGGAATGGAATTTCTGAGAACACATGAATACGTGCATCACTAACCCGTTTGTTTAGGCTGAGCAAATTTCTTCTCTTCCAGTTTCACATTTCTCCTACAGAGGGAATTCCCCCTGAATCTACATTTTAATTTTTTTTTCCTGTGTGGAATCTTACTGTATCAAAAATGCTTCAGGACCATTTTCTGAAAACCAAAAAAGTGCTTCAGTTAAAATCCCCACGTTCTATTTTTCTCTCAGGGTCTCCGAGGCCACAATGACAAAGCTGAACAGATTCCAAGGTAGCAAACCATCTTCTCTCAAGGGAAAGATGGCTGCTGAAAATTAATTTATTTCTAAGTGCCACTGAAGCAAAACAGAATGTTAATTACTAATGCCGGATTATTAACGATCAGCACGAGCTTCTGCCAGGACTGTCTCCAGGGTGGTGTGAGGAGCAGCTCACGAGCACCAGGGATGAAAGTGCTCTGCAAAGCTGAAGCTGGCCCGGCGTGAGCTGGGCTTTCTGAGACTGAGCTGAGAACATTTCCTGCCATGTAACAGACCGTTTGTACCTGCGTCCCCACAGTGCTCTTCCTGCAGGACCTAGATCTTCCTTCATGCCTTCCAACCATCAGCTGCCATTCTGTTCAGCTCCTTCCCACAGCAGCAGCCAGAATCTCTCGCTGCTGGCAGGCCACCCCCTCCACTGACTGCATTTGGGAGGTTACAGTTAGAGAGGAGGAGGCTGGACTGCTGCCCAGAATCCTCGGGCAGAAAGAAAACATTCTGGCCCATGTTTTTAAGCACGTACAGCCTCAACCCATAGGTGCACAGAACTAGAGAAGAGGGAATAAATCAGAGTTTGTACAGTGAGGTTTGTGAGCAGACATTCAGCAGCACGCTACGAGACTCACCGCACGTTTGCAAAACAGATAAAGTCACAGCTTTCAAGATCTCAGAAAATCTTAACCGAGAAGAGAGGAAATGAGTAGCCTACTTTTCAACCTAGCAGAACACAGGAGCCTGATGCGGTTGGCTTGCCCTTGGTCTTGCAAATTAGGCGACGTAAGTAAAAGGGCAGCAGGGAATTTCAGAGTTCAGACTGTAAAAATCTTTCACAGACAAGAACGGCAGAACTTCCAGTTAAGCAAAGGCACTCTCACCCGTAATCCTGATGCTCTTTCATTTCCACCACCTGCAGTCTCTTCCTCTTCCCCACCAAAGAGAATCTGATACTCTCTCTGCGTCACCAGCATCTCTGCAGACACCCAGAACTGCAAAATGATACAGAGGAAGGAGCAAAGCATCTGCTCGTGGTGTCCTTCACTTCTCAGTCATGTCTTTCTAAGGACAACAGCAATCCAACTGCCATTAATGCCGCCCACCTCCAATTTCATTTCCAGTCTGTCCCAGTTGAAGTGTACTGGGCAACAAGATGACGAGTTCTTCCCAGTTCTATTGTCACTTCAAGTCAGGATCTTGATCTGACCAGCGTGGTACTTCCCACGCTACAAACATTGGTACCAAACACTCCACACCTAGCTTTCTTTAGGTTACTTCAGAAAATAATCTGAATCGATTAAAGTCTCCAAAGCACGTGCTTTTCTCTAAGCCCATACTTGCTTAATTTCTACTGGACATTTCAACTTTAAGACGTGCTGCGGCCGCCTCAAGCCCAGAGAGCACGGGGCAGAAGGGCGGGAAACGCGGCCCGGCCGGCGCGGGCTGCGCTGCGAGGGCGCCCCCTGGCGGCGGCGCGGCTCAAGGGCCGCGGAGAAAACGGGAGGGAACCCCAAAGCGACTGTCGCCATTGCCAAAGGCCGTTTCGCGGTAACCAACCACCATTTAAGGTGACATCAAAGGGCACGAGAGAGGACAAAGCAAGGCGGCAAAAGACCTATTGCTTCCCTCAACGCAGATCCACTTATAAACACGAAGGTCAATTCCTTTTAGTAACCCAATTCAGAATCTTGCAACCTGTTGTTATTTTATGGTACGTAATAGTAGTGACAGAAAAACGCATCTCACAAGGATTTAAAGATTAAAGTCATCTCAAAAGCAATGGGAAGTTATCAGGCTGACATCCTGATGAATGGGGAGTAATCATAACATAATTTCTCCATGCCCATATCTCACCAGCTGTTTGAATCAACTAACTCATCTAACTTAATCTACTAGAAATAAAGAAGATCGAACCTTGAATCTCTTCTTACTCAATCAGAACTGAGTATCAGGATTGATTTATGTTACTTTCAACTCAGGTACATAAATCAAAGGAACTTCAGGCTCCAAGTCCTTTATCTAAGAAGTAACGAGCAGGAGGAAGTAACAAAATACTACAAATACTAGAAACATGATCACACTAAAAAATGTCCAAAATAAATACTACTGCAGATATAGAAGCTTCGTTTTCATTACGTTTAGGTTAAGTTAGTCTTTTACACCTCAGATACTCGAGATTTCCACCAAGGCTTTTAAAATCCAACCCTACTGCTAAATAAATGTATCTTGATGCATACTGTGTATATATGAACAGCAAGCCGAGTTTCAAGCTTACCCTCCATTACAGGTTCCAACCTAGAGAGCATTGCCACACCTACAGAAATAGAAAAGCTTTTAATTTCTATACTTTCAATTGTTCAAACTCATCAATTGTTTCAATAAGCATAACATATTTCAACCTTGAAAGACTTAGAGTTACAGACATTGGAATGATGAGTAGAATGAAAGTTAATGTGCTTAGCCCACAAATTCTCACAGCACAACAGAATGCGTCAAAAGTTTTAATAGTTAGGACTTTGATACAGAAGCCATGTAAGTGACAGAGCCCTTCTATTGACTGTTAGAACAGTAATACATGTATGATTGTCTTCAGGCCACAGTACCTAAACAGTACTGGAATTAAAAAAAAAAAAATCTAGCTGATTTCCAGCTGGAGACCAAAGAGAAATATTGAGCTGCATTCATGCACTTTATGGGAAAGATTGCATAGCTGATTTAGATAGAAAATGTCTTTTTATGTCCTTAGTAATAGTGCTGTGCTTGTTTAATTTCTTCATGGATTACAGATGATTGTATTCTCCTATTCAATGCTATCAGACCACAGAATGAATAAAATGCAAGACTCCTTTTGAGAATAAAGACACAGTTTCAAGGTTTCTCTTGGGAAGAAGTAAATCACATATGCAGTAATCAGATACAAAATGCAAATATTTCAAGTTTCATAAGGACGTGACAATCCATAAAATATTAGTTGAAGGTAAGCACCAAACCCAGCAACTGCCATTTCAGTGACTGAAAGGCAAACCTGGGATGTGGTTGTCTTCAACACTGGGAATTGGATCTTGACTGCAGTTCTTTCACCTAAGATTACTTCCATGCAAGATCCCCAGCTGTACAACACAGTGATAGAGGCATCTCATTATTTAAGGCCCATGCTTTTTTCTCCTTGGAGAAGTCACCCAAGCAATTTTTTTTTTTTTTTTTTGCTTTTAAGAGCGGTATTAAATATTCATAAATACAAAAATTATGTGGAAATACCCTTAGTGACATTCTGATTCTGTTAAAAAACAAAAAGAAAGAGAGCAACCACAACCCAGCAATCAACCATCTCTGCCAGAGTGCTCGGCCAGCAGCGAAGATAAAAACGCAACTGTTCCAAATATCCTGTAGATCACATGATGCTTCTCTCTCTTTGCAGACCAGAATTATTTCAGTTTTCTTTGACTTCTAAGAAGCCACAAGGAGAGGACAAAAGCCCCTAAAGCGCCTGAGATTCAGATAGGCTGGACTGACAACACTGGCTCGCTTATAGTTCTTCAGATTCTTATGTGGAAGGTACTGCAAAGGAAACAAAAATATTAAGAGATACATAAACATTTATCATTACGTGCAATGTTTTCCTCACAACACATAAAGAAAGGGGTTCTGTAAAGTCTCTGAGTCTGTTCTTCCTTGGTCTTTCTCCTAGTAAGGACATCTGAGAAAGCAAAAAAAAACCCCAAACAAACAGAAGTGCATTTCCACTTACACTGAAGTACTTAAAGATGAAATGCATTCCTCAGCCTACTAAATTTTACTCCAGAAAGTACTGTCATCCTTCTTACAGAATGACTAAAAAATAGGAAGATAACCATATCAACAAATGAATTGCCATTAGAATCATATTAAGAGTCATAAGAATCATAAGATGAAGAGTGACAGCATCTAAAGAATTTCTCATTTGGAAAGCAGATATAATAATTTTTAACTCTGGTTTGATTAGAATTCTTAAGATCTTTTGGACAGAGAGACATTTTTCAATTTTCAGTCATATGTTGATGATATTGATAATGGACAGACAATAAAACTACAGCATTACTATTGAAATGCACCCATACCATTCAATCTGCAAAAATCTTTTTCTGGACAGCTCTTTACATAATGTAAGAAATTATGTATAAAGCTACTCCAAATGCAAGGGATGCTAATATTCAGACAAAGCTTGAATTCTTGATAAGAACCCAAAAGCCAATCTTCAGGCCTGCATCTAAGCAATGGGAATATTCTCACTTTTCTTCTGACATACAATAATATTGTATTTACTTAAGAAAACTTCCACAAAACTGCCACTGATTAAGTCTCTGGGGCAACTTATTACAACACTAATAAAGGCCACTTACTATCTAACATAGAAAATGAGTATCTGACAGAGCAAAACGTTGACTTAACATTCAGTATCATTGAAAGTCACTATTCTGAAATCCTCACTAAACAGGAATCATTCTATTGAGGATCCTACCACAGTAATTACTCCGTCCAGAATGCTTGCATTTTAAGGAAAAAGAAAGTATTAAGTAGAACACTCATGTTTTCCTTTCATCTTGCTATAACGATGATGATACAGGATGGTGTAAAAACCAAACTAAGGTAAGTTTTTGGACTCAGCATTGCAGCACCATATCTGTAGTTTGACCAAACAGTAGCGATTCAGTTCTTCATTTCACAATGCCACTTTACAGACTGCGTTTATGTTCTATTGCAGCTGAGCTTCAGGCATTTCTCAGA
The DNA here is from genome assembly GCF_038088225.1 of Cyrtonyx montezumae. Lineage (NCBI taxonomy): Eukaryota > Metazoa > Chordata > Aves > Galliformes > Odontophoridae > Cyrtonyx > Cyrtonyx montezumae. Next base: position 18,954,603 of record NW_027071903.1, read on the forward strand.
TGTGCAGTCCCTATGTGCAAAGTACTGTGCCATGAATTAGACACTGTAACTACAAGGACTTGAATTCTGGTTGCAGGCTGAGATGGCAAGGTAAGTTAAGTCAGAATGCTTCCTTGAATCATATAAAGTTTAATAAGCTTGTCAGTAAGAAAAAGCACTATGTGTAGAATAACACTCTCTTTGTAAGAGAAGAGATTCTGAACACTGGTATAATTATGAAAGAGTTCACTCTACAACATGACGTGTACAATGAGATACTGATAACATCCTAAGAAAAATTCAGACTTCGAGCAGGAAAGATGTAGGCAAAAATTTGTGGTGCAGATCTCATATCTGCAAATGTCTTCAGCTTTAAGAACGAGCTAAAGCTAGACACTAGGACTGAAAACCTCCAATCTTTCTGTAATAGAATAAGGAATAAAAGAAGATGACTGCTTATTTTGTATGGCAACTATAGAATTAGATTGCAAATTGCCTCATTCTCCAGGACAGTTAAAATCCAAGGTTGGACAATGCATTTCTGTTAACTAGTTATCTGCATAGCAAGTCTTCTCTCAGGAAGATTTACATACATGAAGAGAAACCATCATCTTCTGAAATTATTTGATTAGAGGGCCAAGCAGAGCACTGGATTAAATCAAGTGTCAATTGACTCATTTACTGGATATACAGAGAAGCAAAATATTTCCCAATTGTACTTTTGCTATTACACAGCATTTGGGTTCCTAAGCAGGCCAAACTAGGCAGACAAATTTGATGTTTCTCTTGCTAAGTCCAAAATTACTTTTGTATTTTGAGTGTCACTCTGATCTTGAGAATTTGAATTCTGAACTTGAGAATTCTGAACTTGAGAATTAAGCATTTTATTAGTAAGAAAATACTGATAAAAGTGATTTTTTGCCACTGATTTCTCATTAATAATCTCTTGCCAATTTGTCAGTAGCTGTGATTTTAGTGATTAGGAACAAGATCATCTGCACTTCAGAAGAGGTCTTACAAAATGGACAAAATCCTAAGACATGGTTGCTGTCACTTGGGCTTTGGAGCCCAAAAGGTTTCAGAATAGCACATATACAATGACACCTTTTTGTTTCATCTGTTGTTTCTCTGTCCAGGTTTGGCAGCTCTTAGGTGTTACTAATGCCATATTCTTCTCAAGCTCCATTTCAGATTGTTATAGTATGTTTCACCCTCAGGCCTTCAAATAAGCTTAAACTTCCAAGATGATTTATAAAACAATTTCCTGTGGAAAACGTAACCAGTCTTGTAGAACAGAACACTTAGCTCATGCCACCTCAGTGTCCAATGCTTCCATTAAACTACAAGCAGCTTCTAAATGATAACAATTTTGAGTGAAATAAACCTACTGAAATCAAATTTTCTGAACTAGCAGCTATTGCTTTTTTATAGCTTACTCAAAGCTTCCAGAATAACAGCCAAAAATGCATATACCATCTTCCCTAGTCAACACTGAGCAACATTTTCTTCTAGACTCTAAAAAAAAAAGTCATCAACATCAGCAGCACAAATCAAGCAACAAACTTAACTGCATCTTCATTTGCCTGATAGCAGCACAAAGCTTGCAAAGGCTGTCTGTAAGAGATTAAACCTACACAGTATCATTAAAAGGTTGGGAAGTAAGCAGTGGCATGAGGAAAAAGAACTGGTCAGCATAGAATGGGTCAACTTTAGCTCATATCAAGTACAAGCTTTGATCATGGCATCAAGATATTAATCTTGATGTATGTATTAAGTATGTATAACAGTACTGCAGCTTTAAATAACACAGTATATTGAGTTAAAAAAATAAGTGCTTCAAAAAAGGAGTAGGTGAAGGAAAACTCTGGAAGGGAAGATTCCTATCAATGAGGTAAAGAAGATACTCCTCCTGAGTAATGAGATTTTACATTTGAAGAATCACATTGTAAAAATTTTCCGTGTTTGTCAAAAGTCAGGTAAGCATGGGACCCAAAGTAAAGACAACTAAATTGTATGACATATGGATAGATTTGCTGGCAAATGCTACTCTGCCATTCTCAGCAAATGACTGGATTGCACAGCATTCTGGTTTTAATCAGCAGTTTGCAAGCTTCCACAACACAACAGTAAAATCAGTCACGGCACAGGAAACCTCAGCTTCTACTGACTCTCCACATCTGCCTTCCATTCTTCACATTTGGTCTGTGCTATCTACCAGCTTTGCAAATAAAGCACAGCCTTTTCATTGAATAAATGAAACTCTACTTCACCCCAGGTGAACTCAATTTACTTCTGCAGAAGTAAATTGAGTTAGGGTAAGAAGTCATCCTCCAGCTTCCTCAGTAAATCTCAGTTCTCTTATGCCTGCTATGCTATACAGTTGACAGCCAAAAAGAGTACCTGAAAATAGGCAAAGTGACAATCTTTTTTTCTTCAAACAATACCTGAGAAAGTCTGGTGCTTTGGAAATCATGTTTTCAAAATCTGCAAATCCTAATTTGCCATCACCATCCATGTCAGCTTCTTCTATCACTTTCTCACACACTAGAGTGATTTCTTCTGCTGTTAGCTCTTCTCGGGTCAGTTTATTGAGGGTTTTCTCCAGGTCTGCTTTACAAATGAAGTTATCTGTGTTAAAATCTGAACAATAAAAGAAGCAAAGATCACCAGCAACTCTCATACTCATTTATTTTCAATAAACACGTACAAAAATATCTCAATACATTACCATAGATCTTAAAGGCATAGATCGCTTTAAGCTCTCTGGGAGCCATTTCACTGAGCACAGAGAACATGTCCACAAAATCATTGAAGCTGAGGCTCCCCTCTCCATCTTCTGAGAAAGATTCCACAATTCTTTCTTTAAAGGGATTTTCCTGTAAATACAAACTTTTTATTACTTAAACAAAACAATAACACTTCTTTGGAATATCAGCAAAAATGCATACCCCTTGCAAATAAATAGTAGTTGTTTGAAAATCACTTCTTGAGGATAACTTTTATCTTTCAAAATGCACCCAAAAATTTACCTTTGCGTGTTACAGCACAAAGTGTCAAAGTTCTCACTGTTGGAGGTTGTAGCAAAATATATTTTAAACGTTATCTCTATGTGGGTGACAAACATCACTGTGCTTCCAAATTTCCCTTATGATATCAATTGGACATCTTCAGCTCTTACTTTAAGCCACTGGACACCACTAAAAGTTGTTGAATTTAACTTCAGAGACAGCTGTATATTAGTGGTACGTAGCCCAACTCTTGTAAAGTACTTTATGCTCCTGTAAGGCAAAAGATGCTACACAAATGTAAAATATCAATCACTAGTACAAGCCTTTTGTGTTGGAAGACACAGCCTGGCAGAATCAAAATGTCAAGACACTGTGGCATGTGTTCTAATGAACAATTCTAGCTAAGTTCCAGGAAAATCATCATTTCTTGAGAAACACCGTTCATACTAAGTGGTCACATCACAGATTTCTTAGCTGCAATAATGCCCATGAAACTATGCCCCTCTGTGACCTCCTTCATGCACCAGCTGCATGTGATATGCTACGCACCATTTTCAGTTCATTTTAAGGATTCTTGTTAAAAGACCAGCATAACAAATGAGAGTGAGTTGTGACTGCACACAGACAACATTGCAAAGTACATCTAGTTCCTGGAAAGCAGCATTCCTTTCTTCTTCAGGTGATTGATCATGCGTAGACTCACTATTGGATGACTCCTTGCAGCACGTTCCAGGATGCAATTACAGAGAAACGGTGAGACATTTGGGTACAAGGCCTCATTTGAAAAAGCTTGTCTTCTACCTAAGTACACTTAGCAAATCAAACCACCTGGGAAATGTAAGAGCATATTTTGGCAGCCTTGTTGCTATAACCCTGAGGTACTTTCACACAAAAGCTAAAAGGGTTATTCACATCCTATGGGCATACCTGATTTATCAGGAGACTGCTACTTAATGGAAGTGTAGGTCTCAGCATACATCGACTACTTAATGAGATGCCCCTCACCCTTCATGCGTGAGGCTGAACTCACTGTTCAGAGGCAGAAAAAAATAGGCCAAAGGAAAATGAAAGAAAGAAAATACAGAGTAAAAACTGCAGAGGGATTCCTAAAAATAAAAAGATGTCAGCACAGTCACAGCTGTCAAAAGTCACAGAACTGAAAACAACACCCCAGAATTAGCCAGATGGCTAAAAGAGCACGTAACGATCCCTCAACACATCATTTGCGTGATGTGTAGAAGTACAGCAGATGTGGAGCAGAGGGTACTGCAAGGAGTACCTGAGTTGAACACTTGGAAATACACCTGTCCTATGAATACACATATAGAAAGCGACTCCAGAAGAATAAATGATTTTCTTGTTTCAATTGTTTTTTGATGGTCAGCTTATCACCAAGAGAAAGCAGGATTCAGCCTGTCTGAAACAGATGAGAAAGGCCCACTTTCTTCTTCTAAGCACATAATATTTCTATGTTTAACAGATGCACTCTTAAGGAATGCTCAGTATCTGACTGAACAAAAGAAAGCCACGTTAGAAATGCTGTCACTCTGATTCCTAAAATGCTATATTACTTTCTTCAGAACCCACCTCATCAGAGCTAAGTGCCATAGCAACAGCTATAAACCGACATCTTAGAGGCAGCAATGAGTAACAAGCTACACAGATCCAGATATCCCTATCAGCAGTGAATATCAAATCCAGGACTTTCTTCATTCTAAGTGCTAGCCATGATGTCACTGACTGACTGCTGCTTAGCTTATGTGGCTGCATAAGATGTATTATCTACCTGGCATGTTAGAGGCCCTGAAAATACCAATAGGTCAGCAGTGAATTAAAAGGACCTGGGTATATTTCTTATGTAACTCTTTCCTGAATGTATCTCTAAAATCTAAATGAAAAATCTTTCCTCATATTGATTCTCTTCCTTTAACTTTCTCATATTGTGTGTCTTCAGGCAGTATATCTGTAGTTTACACAATGGAAAGTATTAGTTTACCTTCACAGATACTTTTCACATCCTTTCTGTAATTTCATTACCTCTACTCTAAAGAGCACAGATTAAGGTTCCATCATATTTAAAGAAAAAGCCATGGGGGAAGGGAGCAATGGGGAAAATGATACTCTTCCTTCATAGATTGTTTTCCTTTAACTACTAATTGTTTAAGAAAGAATCCTTTTGCAAAACGAAACCTACATTTGTCTTGTTAAAAAGCTTTTTCTGTCCTCTCACAATAAAAATAAGAGACAGAAACAATGAAGAACTGTTACAGCTAAAACTCTGTTTTGCAGACTGTTGATGTTGAATCCAATTGAGATAATTCTCATAAAAGTGTCCTCTGTCTTCTTAACCATTACCTTTTTCTACTTAGACAGTTGGATTTGTAAGTATTTTTAACAGAATATCACGTCTGTTCTGGCTTACGGACTTAGAACACAGTATGATAAGCCATGACTGTTAGTTTTCTAAGAATAATTTCAATGGCCTCGTGCCAGGGGTTGTAGTCAGATCTTACTATGTCACCTGTTACTCACACCTCGCTCTCATTTCCATCAGAGGTGTGAAAAAAAAATCATGAAAGCATTGTGTTGCTCTCTTGCCTCACCCATTCTGCAATCATCTTGCAGCTTGACCAGTTAATTTAAAGCATACCATCCTTTTAGCACAAGCTGACTATGTTTTAGAAGTAAGATGCTGCAAGTATATCTGAAACAATTCTCCTCAGGTCATAGTAACGCAGCTAGAGAGGCTGAGCAATCACTACAAAATGCTTCCCAGTTCGACATCCACGTAAACATAGTGATCTTTTCTCTGGGATTTGCATTCAAGTCCCCACTGACACTGGCAGAGATGCTCAAACACACAAAGCAGTCTGCAAAGCACTGCCTAGAATCGCAGGAAATGGTTTTATTTTCTTTTAAAGCAGTGTGCACACATTCATGATGGTGCTAACTTCAGTTCTGAAGTGTGACCAATTCGCTGTTCCCTGTGTGTCCTTTCTTCTCCTGACTGACTCCTGTGGCTGCTGCTCATTCTGTTTCAGCGGTGCGTGGATTTATGAACTACCTCACTCACCAGTGCAGTGAATGACAAGGCCTGCGAGGATCAATGAAGTTAGCGTGTGAGCCAAAAATGGAAAGCAACAGACTGTAAAGCAAGTGAAGCAAAAATCATTCCCTACAGAAAGCCCTTTTGTAATCTCTCCTGACACAAAGATCGCTGCATCGCCATGTAGCAGCTTGAAGGTTCTGACAATTAGGGATGCATGCCCCAACGTGCACTTCTACAGATCACACGTGATCAATGTGATCAGCTTACATTCCCAAATTCAGCTATGAAAAAAGCAAAATCAGTTTTGTTTGGAAATAAATCTTCCCTTTCTACATGGCTTCACACTGAGTGGCTCATATTGTTGCTACAGATTTGCAGCATTGATTGCTGTAATCTCAGATATGCTTATATACCCCCATTAAATTATTAGACATTTTTGCCTGTGCAACCACAATGGTCAAAATTAGACAACAGAGACTACAGTGAAACAGTTGGAGTAAACTAGATCTGTTAAGTTCAGTGTAATGGTAGACCTAATCAACTTAAAGTATCTGCACCCTCTTTATTTATTTATCACTTGCCCTGACTTTCAACTTAAGAACCATGAATTAGTGAAAAATTCATTACCAATTTAGGTTAGTTCTTCTTTGAAACACAGGTATCATATTTAAATCTACCCTGTCTGCAAACATTAATGCGTGAAGTAAAGATGTTTCTTTATACTAGCAGAATCTAATTTAGAAAAGTGCAGTATTGATTCTATCCATTTGTCAGAATCTGCAGTGGTATTGAGCTGAGCACTGCCAGTAACTAGAAGTGTAATGTGCACATGAAAAAAGCCAGGTGCATTCAAATTATTGCTAATTTTATTAAAATTCAATAGACATTTAGTTTGTTTGTTTCTATTTTGAGATTCAAATATCAGTTTAGTCTTTGTCTTGATGAAAACTTACTCAAGAACGAACACTAACAATTTGTTTAGTGGTCTGGGAAGTTTGGAAAGGTTAAGGACATTTTTTTTTCCTGTATTAGCTACAATAAATACCTAGATTGCTTGGAAAATGAACTCTGGGTGGAAGACTTTTTCCTCCCCACCTGTACAGGGGATAATGAAACTCTTCATGACCACGACTGGCCCAAGTTCATGGCTGATATCCTTGCTGACATTTTAAGATTCTTTACTGATAATACTTTGAAAGATGTGGTGGGGAAGGGGAGGAAAGCAAGATCTATTATCTTCATTTCACTGTTATTTTACTGGAAACAAGCTCACTAGCTACTGAAGGCATTCTCACCACGAACTCTTAAAACCTCTGTTCCTGAAGTGAAGGGTCAATCAGCAATACTTCTAGTTTTCCACGTCTCATGAGATTTGAGAGGGAATTATTAAATTTGACACTGAATGCTGCCCCTTCACTGCCATGAAATCTATTTTCCCCATGACATATTCTAAAGCTGGGTCAGAAAGCTTCACAGATTTGAAGGGGTGCAAGAAGATTGATTTTGATCCACTTTAAATACTCTTCTTTAATCTGTTCCCTTTACCACCTGTATTTGCAATGGCAGCAAGATATGCTCTTGTATCTCAAAATCTAATTACAGTTCAAAAATAAACTTACGTTTTATATCTCAATTTAAGCATCTCTGTTTTATATCTCAATTTAAGCATCTCTGTCCTGTAAAAACAGTAGTCTAACACTTTCATAGAATGAGCAATTTCGTAAATGTCTGATCCTATATCATTAAAACAAATAAAACCACGTGGGTTTTTTTTGTTTGTTTGTTTTAATTACTGCTATTCATTTTCTTTTCTGAACTGAAGGCTGAAGTTGGCTTGTCTTGACTTCTCACAGAGCAGCTACTGGCCATCTGGCAGTTAAGGGCTTCAGAGCTACATAACCAAACCAGAGCATTTCATATTGCATTATCAATGTCCTAGAGATTCTGGCTCAGTAATAAAATAAAACTTAAGAAACAGTGACTTTCCACATCAGAAGCACCAGTACAAGCACCTAAGACACTAAAACAATAGATAAGTTACAGACGTGACATGCTGAAGAGATATAAAACACAATGGATGATGTACTTCAATCACACAGATAAAATATAATATCTGTATATAAGCAAAAATAGTAGCTGGCTTAATACAGTCAAGATGGTCCCACAGTCACACGAAGCACAGACTATTTTATCCTTCCAGGTACTGAAAAATCCAATTCCTTTACATTCACATAGGTCAGACTATTGTAATTTTTGATATTGTATACTAACTTGCACATTTATATACACCTGCCCATGCAAAATGTCAGCATTTCAGTAAGTTGGGAAAACAATCCTATTTCAAAATGAATAATCCACATTTTGTGAGCTCGATATGTTCATGTGCTCTATCAGCCAAATATCTGAGAGCTTCATGAAATACCTCCTAGTCCTTTTGAAAAGTAGTACATAATTGTTCTCTGTTCACCTGTTATTGTTATTATTTAGCCGAACCCATGATCTCATAAGCAGGAAAAAGAAGGCTTAGAGAATGCCATGTAATTCCCAACTTTGAGCTCCTCTACCTATTGAGCAATATGCATCATCATACAGCCTCGGGGCCCAATTAAGTCTGCTGGTGCTAGAACTTACCTCAGGCTACTGATGGAGATGCCTAATTATGTTTTAAATAATCTTATTCTAGATTATCAACTTCGAAATTGGTGTTGCTGTTTCCAGCTGGGACTCAGGTTGAGGTAAGTAAAACACAGGGCAACTTTGCAATGTACTGTGGATCTTTCCAGATTTGCCTAATTTCTTTATTTGTAAAATATGAAGAATAAAAAAAAAAAAGTAAACATTTGTGTTACGTAAAATTTACATGAAATATTTATATGATAACTGAACACTTAATGCTCAGTAAGATGTTTTATGCATTGATGAACTGAAAAGAACATTTCAGCAAGATCTTTCTACCATCTCCTTTCAAAGCCTGTAATTACTTTACCGGATGCTCTTTACTCTTCATGAACTACCCAGACACATAACTTAGGTCCTGCAGTAGATATTTCAACACATTTGCACACACAATGTTGAAAACTAATGGTTTATGGAATGCAGTTGTTGTTATTAACATTTCATTAATCAACAAACCTTGAATTACACTACTTTGATATTCTGTTTCTACTCTACACAGAGCAGCATAATGGAGAAAGCATAATTTTCATTTAAAATCCAGTACCTACATGAGTTATTAAATGTCATTCATTTCATTAGAGATGAGCTAGGAAGGTCAGCTTTGTAAGCTGCAGAGGACAGAATTACACTGATACCCCCAGCAGCCAAGGACACAGACAATGCAAAAGTTGATAAGAAACGAACTCAGAGCTGAACTGTTCAGCTTTAAGAGCTACAAAGCTTTAGGAGTTAAAAAGCTGAACAGCTCTCAACCAGTCGATGAAAGAAACATCTAACAAATTCGAGGAAAAGCCTGTATCATCACATCACAGGTTTCATTTCTATAACTATTTAAACAACAGTTATGTACATACTCATATTCCTATACTAAGCAATGCTGTTAAGAGGAAGTAATTAGCAAAACAATCCTATCAAAACCGACTAGTTTTTAAGGGACACTATATACAAAGTGGAGAGAATATAAGATCTAGTTTTATTTCCTTCTCATTTCCTTTAAATTTTATTCCAGCTATCTTTGCAAGAGAAACACAAAGCTAAATATTTTCCAGTTTCTGTGCCTGGCCATGCCCTTGAACAATAACAGCAAAGGAAAGACCTTGGTTGCCCCAGGGCACCAAACTCACCTTGCAAAACCTATCACAATTTACAGAGCTAACAAGGTGCAGTTTGCAAGCAGTTAGAAGCCTTACCTTTAGCTCAGGCATGTTTATTATAAGCTGCATAGGTAGTTTAACATCTGGGTCCTTTGTATAGTCCATGGGCACAACGTTTGGTGCCATTTCATGGTACCGGCCATGCAACCTGTAAGCAAACAGAAAGAACAGCCAACTTCAAATCACCAATTCAATGCATATGGTATAGAGTCACAGAATAACACAATACAGAAAGGACCCATAACGATCACCAACTCCTGGCTTCATGCAGAACTACCCAAAATCAAACCACCTTTCTGAGAGTGTTGTCCAAACACTCCTTGAAATCTGGTCAAAGACACAGACAAAGGATTTTATAGATAAGCAATATATGATTGTGCTGCTATGGCCAACAGAATCCACAGGAGGCCTTACTTCTGGATAAAAAGCCCTTTTCCCATCCGTGCCTCTCTTAAATGGCAGATTGAGACTTGCAATTGTAGCACTGGTGGATGCCATTTCAAACCGTTTTGTATCATAGTTGGTTCAGTTTATCAATCAAAGTATCTAATCTCGAGGCAAGAGAGCACTGTTTCCTTAGAGGTACAGATGAAAGGATCCCAAACATACTCTAGACCTTGTTTATTATGGTGACTGTATCATGTTGCAATTTGGGTAAGGGAACTGGGAAAGGAGGTTCCTAAAGGTCTATAAGCAGGATACTTACCAGTGCATCTCAAATTCTGGCCAACTACACTCAAAGCAGGCAGCTCTCCAACAAGTTACTGACAGAAATTGCTTGGTAAATAAAACATTAATTGACTAGAAGTGATTCATTTATTCTGTATCACTTATTTCAAGAACAAAAAAAAATCCCTGTCTGATTATTAGGTATACTGAGAATTGCAGATAAAGAAATGCAGAAAAAACCATCAAGCCAGGAACACAGAAGTAATGCTTTATCAATACCTTCAACCTGCCAACTTCAGCTCCAGCAAATCCTCAGTCTGCCTCAAAAGCACATGAGACTTTTCAGATTAATGTGAGGAATAAATTTCAGAAACTACAAGAAAATATTACAGAATCTTAAACATACAAAATGGAATGTAGGAACAGTATTTTTTTATGACTCATAGGAAAAACAATACACAGCAAAATATTGTGCAAACAGGAAATTAGATATACACTGACCTAAGTATATTTCAGCTGCCAACCACTGCTCACCTAGACATTTCATAACTACTCTATGCTTCAAGACAGAGTAGCCATTTCCATCTCCAGCAACCAATTTTTCTGTTATAAACAGCCACTGCAAAGATTCCCCAGTGGAAAGAAAAACAGCAAAAAAGCACCCTAAGCAAATCTTTGAAATCAAATATTCATGCAAAGAACTCTTCTTCTTCAGCTAGACTACTGAAATGGTGTTTTTGTCTCCATGAAATTAAAGAGTACATCATTGGAGCAGCTCAATCATTCTTGATAACACTTGAACACACTAGTTGGCAATGCTTATGTGTTTAAGCACCATTTTCCTCTATTTCCAGTAGTGTTATGTTTTATTTTATTTTTAAAGTCTTCATGCCATCACATCTAAGAGGATTAAGAACATCAACAGTGATTTTTAGCACCTGGGCATCTTAAAGGAACTCTCTGAAACATCTTTCAGAAAATACTGAAAGGAATGGAGTAAAATAGTCTGAATTTCATAATTCACTCAGCTTCCTGGATTGATCTAAACCACAAGGTATGGATTTTTATTGAAAACAAAGAGAAAATCCATCTGAATAAGCCTTTTGTTTGAAAAAAGGTGGAAAGTTTTGTGCTGCCAAAGCATTTAGCAGAGCAGCTATGTTTTTTATTAGATCTTAGAACTGCCTTATCGTGCAGACAAGGACTAGTTTGTGTCTTTTAGCACAAGGCCAAAAAAGCCTGCTCTTATTTCACTGTGGACATGAGCTCGTGGGATTTCTATACCTGTGTCTTACTCAGCAACATCCACAAACCAGTCAACATCCATTTTTTACAGACAGCAGCTACTACAGAATGTTCCCAGTCAATCCATTTACAGTTAAGGTGTTTTTCTTTGAAGAGGAGCAGAAAGGAGCTGCCAGGCACTGCCAACTAGAAAGCCTTCCACAACACTGCCTCAGGCTCAACAGGACTGCCAGGCATAGATGGAAGGAAGATGGCAGATATAAAAACATGCAAGTAATTCACAGGAGATTTGAGGGAAGCTTTCGTGCCTTCTTCTCCTTCCACTAACTCTTGTACTAACCAAACAAATCAGAGATCAACAAGAACTTTCTACTAAATGAGTTAGTAAGAAGTGGCTGTGCTCCGACTCCTGCAAACTAAAATAAAGCAACAGAATAGTATTTCACAAGCTTTTATGCCTAAACATCCCACACGTCTATTTGAGATAGCTTTAATAAATGATAACATTTGCTAACATCACAGTGCGAAAAGCCATGAACACGAAGGATCCAAAATCAATATGCAACCAGACCAACCCACAGAACACTGCCACCTTTTTCCACTGCGAAGCCAGAAAGAGATGGAAAGTTCTTCAGGGCCAACACACAGCATTTCATGACAAAGTAAACATCAGGTTGCCTGTCTCTCAAATGACATTGTGGATAACTGATAAAAAACAGTAGGAGTTCCTCAGCCTCCTCTGGAATTCTGAAAGACACATGCCATGTAGTGAAATACAGCCTCTTCTGCATGAGTTTAAGCACAACTACCATTTACCTGAGTACTCAGCATTACACTTGGTGAGTGTGTCAGGGAAACTGGACATATTTCTCATCATTCTATAGCACACTGTACAGACACAGAGGTCGTTCCCCCTCAGATGTGTTAGTCCAGAGCCATAATACTCTTGCCCTTTTTTAATCTAGTGGTGATACTGCTGTCACACTTGGACGGAGGAAGTACCATGACCAATACGGGATCCAGCCTCAACAGCCATCTCCCAGGAGCTTCACTGATTGGCACTGTACATATTATTGTTCTGACACATCTCTCAGTAACATTAATTACTAACTGGAAATGGCTTGTCAGTAAGCCCCTGTGCCAAAAGCTCTAATGTTTCTTCTGTTCTTACAGAAGCAGAAAGCACTTCAGATAATGACCTGAATGCATACCTGAGTAGACCTTAGAAGAGATTTGCAAGCTTACACTTGTTTTCATTTGCTACTGAGCTTGGAGAGAAAGTCTAATTATCCCCAAGGTCACCACTGGGTGTGTTAAGATACAGAGAAGCTACTTTTGTAATAAGAACTCTGCACTAAAGGGGTGCTGAAAACAAAATATAAAAGCTCGTAACGGCTCACTGATTGTAAGGAAGTAAGCAGAGGCTTTAAATCAGCCCCTAAAACCCAGTACATTACACCAAGTGTAGAGCTGCCTTCACAGTACTAGTCACTAGATTTATGTTATGAAGAAGAAAATTTCATTCAGGAATATATCTATCCTATTAAACAACATGAAAGTATTCAATATACACACAACTTAAATAGGCCAGGAGTGTCAGCACAGTCCAGGTAGCTCAGAGGAGCCATGGGTTGACCTAGCCGGAAATCGACTGTACAGAAAGGAACAAACTATGGGCAGCAGATCCAGAGAAGCACTCTGCTGCTGTTTTATCACACGTACACCACCAAAATCAAAGCCACTGCCCCTTGTTCAGATGCAAGCTTTACACAGAAGAGTTGTGGAACAACTCCTGGTAACATGCAGGGAACCTAGAGCACCAGAGACCAGAGCAGCACTGATGAGCCTGTCTGTAGCCCTGAGGACAGGCCTGCCCAATCAGCCCTTCTGAACCTCTGGAGACAAAACCTATGAGCAAAAGCAACCGCACAGACCGCAGGCAGAATGCATCATGCCTATGCAAAGATAGAGATGGGAGCTTATTTACAATTGATGCTATAGTGCCCTGGTGATGCAAATCATTAGGGTGCATGCACAATCTCATCCTACAGAGACATTCCTACACTTACTACCTTCTTTGTTTTCCAGTCAAAGTTATTTTTATTATTTGTACAGAATAAAAAACTCCACATGGAAATGAGATTTATAAAAAGGCAGCAAAAGAGACAAGTTGGAGAGATGAGCCTTCTGCCAGCTTTCAGCTAATATGTCAAGTGTTCTTTCATCTCTGCAATGCAAAATGAAGCAGTACAAATTAACTCAAGCCAATGCTAAATAAATATCCTCCTAAAACACTTGCAGTAAAATACAGTTTGTGCCCAGTGCTCCTTGTCCTGTCACCAAGCACCACAGGGAAAAGCCAGGTGTCACTTTCTTTTCATCCTCTCTTCATGGACAAGATTCTTCCCAAGCATCCTCTCAGCTAACTGAAGTGATCCCAGCTCTGATTTCCCTCATAAGAGACACTCTCCAGTCCCTCCATTGTGCCAGAGGCACTGTGCACAGCTGTCTCCAGTAGCTCCACTTCTCTCCTGTACTGAAGAGCCCAGAACTGGGCACAGCACTCCAGGCTCCATAAAGGTCAGTACTGAAAATGAGTAGTCCTCACCTATGCCTAGCAAACCAACACGCCTGAGGTATTATAATGGAAAACTTTATGACGTAGAAGGTGTAGATCTTAAGAAATTGCCTAGATGTCTTTTTTTTTATTATTATTAATTTCAGGGGCTAACCAAACTCAACAAGAAGAATAGAAACATAATTAACAGGATCAACAGCAGCTTCAGGACCCATATTCATCCTGTACCTAATTTCTTGGAAAAAATTTAGGGGGATTCCCAAGGGTGCAAAGTACCCCCAAAACTTCATCTTCTCAGAAAACACCATTTTCTCCAAAGATGACAAAAGTAGAAGTAGGCCCTTCTTTATGTAGACCCCAAGCTTTTGGAAGGACAGGATGTGTTAGCAATGCATAAGCTGTGTTCCAGCCTCTCCCTCATCTGTGTAACAGCCTGCTCCAAAGGGGAAATGCATCCCAAGTGCTTTTCTGCACTTGCTCCCTTATAAGGAAGGCTTTGCAGATGCTTGGAGGAAACCTCAGCTTATCTTCCCAACTGGACTGTCAGGCAGGTTTCAGATTTAAAATCCAACATATCTGCATGGGCCAGAACAGCTCCTCTGAACCTTATCTTTTACTTTTCAAAGACATGCCAAGGATCAGGGGGAGCGAAGAATGCAACAATTACACAAAACTTCCCTAGAGAGGGAAACAGAAACAGATGGGCTGGGTACCAAGCAAGTGTTAATACTGGAGTTAAGGCTTGGCTGCTAAAAAAAACAGGTTTCCAAAACTGAGGAGGTGAAACACTGCCTTGGAGGAGACATCTTAAGCATTTGTTCCTGTCTACAATCACAAGACAGGCATGTTAAGCAAACAGATTAATAGTTACTATGAATACAGTGTGGTGGGCTTTGTTGTTTCGTTTTGGGATTTTTTTCCTAAGTCTCCTTTTCTTTTTTCTCTCTAATGATCTTTTCCAGTACAACAAATCTTTTACAAATGGTGATACCAACCACTGAGGTCCCAGCAATGCTGGCTGGAATTGAGTGTCTTCCCTCTCCTTATTTATTTTAAATGGTGTGGGGGATATATCTATTTTTAAAATTTACTTATATCAACTAATCCCATCATCACATACCTTAAGTCCAACCGCCAGTTACGCTGCATTCTGCATTTGCAACTTTTTCTCCTATCTTCTGACAGCTCTTAGCCCTTGACTGTATGAATATCAGTTCAGCCTGTTGCTAATTTTGCACACATTTATGATCTTGTAAGGTTGATCTTCATTGTCTGTGATCCACCTCTGCTCTATGTGTCATGATTTTTTTAAGATACATTCAGTTGTACCTTAGCCAAGAAGTTAGTGCACTTACATAACAAAAGTAGGAAAGGACTAACACATGCAGGAATATACAATGAGCCTTCACCACAATAAAGATGTGCTGCATTTGTTTGTTCTCTCTTATCCACAAGAGCAGCCATTCATGAAGGAGATATGCTTCCAGCAAATTCACTGGCTGCTTCTGAGCACACATTAGGCTCCAGGCATCCAGGAGCTGTCTACTCGGTGTTCTCGAATCCGTCTGTATGCTGAAGTTGTGCCCTGAAGTCCTGGACTAACTTCCACATTCTGAGGACAAGAGGAGCATGCTTTCAAAGCCCTAACATATACCTATCAAAAAAATTAGTAAGGTTCTAAACGTTCATCAGCTGTCCTCTAAGTATTTTAGACAACATACTCTCAGTGATAATACAAACATCTCTACATTTACCCACCAGCTTTCAACATGCTTTTGTCCAGGGCTCACAAGTGCTATCCACTGGGCTGTGTTAAGCACTTCTCAAGGACTCTATTTACATTTTCTGGTGATAAACAGTCATCTGAAACACCAATAATGGTGTATAGCTTTCTTCTTCCACCAGCCATGTTTGCCTCTTCTGCAGTTTTCTTACCAATTCTGGGTTTTCTTCACCTCCTAGACTGTTGTTCTGTTGTGCTGATATCTGTTCTATTTGCTGATAGTTTATCAACATACTGCTTTGCTTCCCACACCTGCATTACTGATCAGGAGAACATGGAACATGTGCTGAACAACCCCAACAGCAGCCTGCATTTATGTGGTCCTTAGTTGATCACAGTACCAAAGTCCTATGCAGTACTAAGTCAATCTAACACCTCACTTGCACTGAAATGCAGAGTCAAGCTCCCCTCTCCTTTCCTCATTTTCAGCAGCATTTTCTTGCTCCAGCACTTACCCTTCAGAGAGCAGTTTCAGCTCATTAAACCAGACCAAAAAAAAAAAGATTCACTGTTGTTTGGGTTTTCTCAGTGGCTACGTTTTCCCAGGGAGAGAAGGATAAAATCAGTTAGCCTATTTCACCTATTTGCAATGTCATACTCTTTTATGTGAGATTAAATTCATCTGAATTGGAGCTGTGATACTTATTCCTTCACCCCCTTCTTCAGCAGAAAGAAATCCAGCTCAGACTAAACAACCCTGGACCTGCATTTCCTTCATGTCACATCTGAAAGCATCCTGCAATGCATAAGGAAAGGCACAGCAGTACTTAGTTGCTTTCTTAAGTGCAGGATATGATAAATCAGTAAGTGCTAATTACTGAGGGGTTGCAATCCACTTTATTCCACCCACAGAATGTAGTCTGTGCTGAAATACCTCAATTCAACTCTATTCCTTAGACAGCAAGTGTACTCAACAGCTCATACTGAGCACTATAATACAATCAGTTACAGTTGCACCTGCCAGATCATAAACAGATCACGTATACAGCTCATTGATAAGTAAAAACATCACCCTGTGAGGGTAAGGCAGAAGAGGAAACGTAATGACTCCAAGTGACTGTTCTTCCTCCTACAACTTAATGCTTTTATAGAATTAATCCCATGACTTTATTCTTCCAGGCACTCTACATCACACGTTAATATCCAGTTTTGTATACGGTACTTTGGAAAGGGAGCATCTATTTTCCACCATTCATTAACCCAATCTCTTACCCCAGGCATACCTATTTTTCACAGTTCATATTCTGAGGTTGCACAGTTTCTCTTAAGCAGATTTGTTTTTCACTTTTTTCCCCTCAGATATTGCACAATCATGCAGTCAAAGGCTCGCTTATCTCCCATAAACAAAAAAGTTTCCTTTAACCTACAAAAAAATCACATCATTAAGTCTAAGTGCATGCTTTGTTCTTTTCTCAGGGAATAGATGGCTTCCTTACAACTTCACTCAAAATTTATTGGGCTTTCGTGGTACTCAGGTTGAAAAGCATTATATGTTCTTATTAGAAGAAGCTGGAGTGGTATTTCACAATAAATAACAGGGGACATGATTATTTGCACCACATTCACTTTGGATGCTACTGAATAGAGAAAGACAACAACACAAGGTTGTTTATTTACATTTCTGAGCTTTGTAGAAAAACAGTGCTCATTAATGCAAACGCTGCTTGCCACACCCAACACTCACTGTATTTTAACTAGTCTAGTTAGATGTCTACCAGGTGACAGTGACATCTCTCACTGCAAGCCTCAGGAAGCATGCAGACCAGCATCTTCACTGCAACAGAATGGAAAGCCTACAACAAAGATCAGTTTTAGTATTCCATAGGAAGAAATAGCTTCAAATACCCTTACCAGGCAGAGCTGGCAACCTAAACAATGGGAACACAGTCCTCACACTTAAAAGGCACCAAAACATGAAGTGTGGATAAAAGACACCAAGGGGCAACTTGTCAAGGGTGCTTAGTTACACACAGAATAGGAACAGAGTGAGAAAGTAAACACAGAGCTCCCAATTCCCTCGTCCCTATCTCACCAAGTATTCCCAGTCAAGCCTTTGCATATAAAAAATAATCTTCTTGTTCTTAAGTAGTAAGAGAATAATTTCCACAGTTCACTGTGGCTTCAGTGACCTCCTCTAGTGACACACTTGCTAGACAGGGATTTAAAGAAAATAAATCACAAATTATCTGTAATCATTTCAAATCACATGGTTCTGAAGGAGATACAGTCCGGAATACTTTTACATCAACGTTTTCTAATTCAGTTCATTTCTACTTGCTGTTTCTACAAAGTTCTGAAACACTCAGCACCTTGAGATCAAAGGTCTGCATGCATTATCATGTATCTGATTCCAGAATGCACGTAAAAAGCTTACACCATTTCCATAGGGAAATCTCTCTTCATTCTTGTCAAAGCTGCACAATTTCAACTTCTCTATAAATAGTTTTTTTTATCCACTGCTACGCACACACAAAAAAAGCAAAACCAAACAAAGTAAAGCTTCTAACTTCTCAGTTCCTAGCCAGCTTTGGCCAATACCATAAACTCCTGTTTGCCTATCATACAGTGACTTTTCTTACCTTTGGAACAACTTCTCCTGAAATCCAGTTTCTTTTTCAAAGTATACTTTCTGTATTTTCTCAGCTGCTCATGATGGTTCAGATTTACAGTTTGGAAATGCAGTTTTCCAGATGTGAAAAATTCTGCCTGTTACAGATTCAGCAGTTTCCTAATTACATCTGCAGGGGAGATGCTTGATTCCTTACTTCCTCTCCATCATTATCATTTTACAGCTCTGCATCCATTCTCACCCTGACAACATTGCATTCTTGCTAGAAAATGACTCATATTTTAAGTCATGTTCTTTAATCTGGGGCTGTACTACACATGTTCAGGATCAATATTTGCATGGAATTTTTTTCCCTATCTGTACAAGTACTGGAAATTAATCTCTCTCCTTGCAGCAGAAATTAATCATTTTTTCAGGGTATCAACTCCAGTATTCCTCTAGTGATTATCCCAAACGAGAAAGAGAACAATTCCCAGGCAAAAGATGGCACAGCGTCATGTTCTACTAATTGCTTCCCTCAGAAGGGTCCAAACGCCCTGATGTGACCAAACAGAAGCAACAAATCCAACCTGAAGTTCCAATATAAACCCCATAGTTTATAATTATTTCCCTCTTTGGAATAGGGTATGAAGACAAGTATTAATAACTGCTTATTACGTTATGTTGATTTTTTTTTTTTCAATTTAGACTTAAAAGGGAATCAGTCAATTTATCCAGTCCCAGTTAATTTATTTTACAAGCTGTATATCTGTTTATACAGCCATGTGAAACAAGAAGTGTACCTTCTGGTTTCTTTTAAGGGCTTAGAAAGTGACCAAAGGTCTGCTTTGCTCAGGAAGCTAGACTAAAGCATTTCTGTTTGGTTGGGGTTTTTTTTCCAGCTATATAACTTGTGTGTCTGAGATTTGGTGGCTACACACGGACATCTTTTATTCAGTATCCAGCAACTGAAACTAGTGACACCACAGGAATATCACTGACACACAGCTGCTGTTTTGGACAACCGTGATGACAAATTCTGCTGTTGCTGAAGTCAGTGTTCTTTAAGCAGAACTAACGTTACAGCCCTGACAGAACACACAATGGCCACTCGTGGTTATTTGAGCTGCAGGCCTTTTGTAGGGTACAAAAACACAGTGTGATACTTCTTCATAGCCAAAGATTGTGTGTCACTCCTACGGGTTCACAGCTAAGGAAAGCTTGGTTAAAGAAGCCACCCCCACGGAGCAATTAACCACATCTGTGAAGCCCTGACTTGGTTTGAGACCAGCATCTCTGGCGGAGCCAGCCTGTGTTAAGCTCATATTTATCCCACTGACACATTCCGACTAGTCCAGACACATTATAACATGCTATGAAACAACACTGAACTTAATTTTAAACTGTAACAATTAGATAAAAGAGACCTGAGCCAAACTCAGCCCTGGCATTCCTATGTTCCTACTGCACAGTGGTCTCAGAGCTGTGATCCACTGACCAGAAACGAGTGCTTCCTCGTGAGCAATGAGAACAAAATATGCAAGAAGTTAGCTCAAATACCATAAAAAAAATAAAAATAAAAAAAATCAATCATCCCATCTAATGCCACGCCATTAGTTTTTGCCTTGACAGAATTACTGGATGTCTTACTGAGGTTTTGGTCAACACAGCTAAAGCAGAGAACATTTCTCACAGAGACCGTATCTATTTCTGACAGGAGAGGAGTTCTCAGTGTTTATGAAAACAAAAGCTGTTTCCCTAATAGTTCTTGCATCTCAAGCTATTCAAACCAGAGTACTGGAACACTGTGAGCTCCTAGGTCTAGATACAAACCACAGATGCATCCTCCCTCCCTATTAGGGCAAAAATCCTCAGGGAAAATAAAATGTCAGAGTGCACTGACAAAAAAAAAAAGACCTATGTTGTACTTGCATAGATCCTTAATCTGAATGTTAGAAGATCAAGTATCTATGGCAGGATCCAAGGCAAGAAGTCAGCACAGACAAATGACTTTGATACAATCCATCACAACTGAAACAAAGAAATCCTACATCCTTCAAGCAGTGAGTCCTGTTACTGCTTAACTCTGATCCCAGCTTTAGCAGCTTAACAGAGAGTTCCTGCAGAAACAAACTGGTGGATAGATCTCAGGTTTAAGTTCCACCAGTTGTCCCCATGCTGGAATCCATACCAAAACCCACACTGACTGAAGAAGGAGCCCTCACTTCTATACCTGAGCAGAAAAGCAGCAAATTCCTCTTGCAAAGTCACAGCCTCTCTACTGTTAAATGGTCGAACCCTAGAAAAACCTATGGTACAGACATTAACCTGACATCTTTTTCCTTAACATACATTACCACATTATGCATTTATCCTGAGTCCAATCCTACACTCAATTCCATTATGCAAAATAACCAAAAAGATTTAGCTTTTTTCCACATTAATTATGAAGAAAAAAAATCAAACAGAATTCACTTACCGAAGGATTTCTTTCCGAGTGAAGAATGTGCAATCCTGTTAAAAAACAACAGGTATTACTGTACTATATGAATACTGAAAATAAGTGCAAATAATTACTTTTTAATATTTCTGGAAGGAAAGTCAGATCTGGCAGAAAAAAAACATTAACAATGCCATTTTTTACCATCTAGTTTTGACTCAGAAAGGAATATAAGCTATCAAATCATTAAATTATTCCAAGGACAAGCTGTTGGGAAAAAATAAATTCTTAGAGTGAAACTCCTAGAGAAAAAGCATGCAGTTTGCTGAAATATTCCTCCAACGTGAAACAGCCAGAAGCAAAATTAAGATGAATAAAATATAGGTGAAAAATGTTCAACAAACAGATCTAGAAAACAATAAATAATGAGATTAAGAAAACTGTCTTAACTGTAACTTGCACTATAGATACAGGCAACTGTTTAAGAATAAAAGCCATGCACATACATCTGTATGCATTAGTTATTCACTCTTTTTACTGCTAATTAGTTTGCACTGCAGTCACTCCAGTGAAGGCTACAAACTCCCTTGAGCCAGGCAAGCAGACAGAAGGACAGCACCTGCCCTGAACAGCTGGATGCTAGGCAGCTTTCCCTCTGGTTACACACAACTGAAATAGCTTAATAGAATGGAAAGAAAAGCTGCTTGGACATGAAAGAAGGGCTTACAAGCATTCTGTGGTGGCTCTGCAATTCACGCTTGTTTAAATCACTGCTTATGAATGTCGGAGCTCTCCTGGGAGAACTGACACTTCACAAGTGATATGAGCAGTGGAACATTTTGCACTCACAAAACGTTGTATTTCCAGGTGTTGCAAAAGCACAATAGCACGTGCCATTAACGGAAGGAAATATTCCCTCATTTCACTATACTGCCTACTAGATGTTTAGGGCAAATTCTGCCCTGCCTTCAAAACCAGGAACACTGGTGGCAATGAAATGTTGGGTGATCAGTTTAGCTTCCTGCTCAGGCCGTAGATTTGGACAATATGCAGCTCTGTGTCACGGAGCTACCAGCTGATGGGGGGACTGGGGAAAGAGCATCAGCACAAATGCTACGGTGACAAAGGCACACAATTCTCGATGACCAGCTGCTTCTCTCACAGGCCTAGGTGGTGTGGCAGGATACACACTTAAGAATTCAGCTTATCTCCTTGCAAACATGTAAAATGTGTTTAAAATACTTAAAAGAGGAGTCTGACAAGATAAGAACAGCAGGCCTGAGCAGCCCTACTTAAAGAGTACATACAGCCATCATACCCTCCCCTCACTCTTGTTCCACACTTCAGGCAATGAGAAAATGCATTTCATTCCTAAGGTGAGAATTAATCTGGCCAGGAACGCTTGCTGCTTCAAAGGAGGGGAAAAGCAAATGATCACAGCTAGCTGAAGCAATCAACCAGCTTGTCTCAGGTGTCCAGGTATGGTATCAGTCCTGTCTGGTATCAATTACTGAGTTTGCTTGCTCTCCTCTGTATAAAGCAGCAGGAGAAGCAGCTTTGCCTTCCGTGTGTTGCACAGCAGAATAGTGTTACAAGGCAGCACAGGAAGGCACCTTGTGAGCTGCTAACAAAGATGTCACATTGTCTGGAACTGCACAAAGTGAAATAGGAGCCAGCTGGGAAAGTCTTCATTAATTCCAACGTGTTCACTGCTTACAATCAAACTGCCACTTAAGGATGCATCGTCTACTAGCAAAAGGCAGGTACAATCTCACAAATGATTGTGCTGCTCTGTAGAGCAATCATCCCATAATTATATAGGCTTGACAAAACAGTGGACACTTATTTAACTAGAAAGCTGACAGGTAGTTGATATGCAAATAGAGATAAAGAAGAAAAAGACAAGTTACCCTTCACCCTTCCAGAATCTTGTGAAAACACCACTAAGAAACTTAGGAAAAGATGATGATCTTTTTGCTAAAGGTCCACATCTGGCCTCTTTCTTTCTTTTGAGGAGTGCAGCTGATCCTGAACAGTACCTGCAAATGCCATGGCTTCGAGCTCTGAGATGGAAGTGCAGCCAGCTCTCTTGCTTCTCTCAGCTAATTTCTGCTTTTTCCCTTTCTGCTGACCTCACAGCAATGAGTAGTGTAATGGCATCAGAGAACTCTTCAAGTAAGAACTAATGTGTTTGGAAACTAACTGCACAAAAAGGGATCCAACTTCAGCATGGATCATCCCCTTTTTGCACCTTCCAACATAGTTTTACTTACACTAGCACCAGTGTAAGGGACAAATTTAAAACAAGTATCCATTGATGGCTGGAAAGAGGTACAGAACTGCTCTTTCTGTTGTAAGCACAGCCCCAAGTTGGATTAGAGCCACCATGGAACACAGGTCTAAGCATAATTCCATTCTGTAGTTGCTGGAACAACAGCAATTTAATTCCGATTTAATTAAAGACCTTCAGCCAGAGAAACACAGAGGTGATTCATCCAATTTTCTTCCGTCTACTTCATTCATACAGAAAAATACACAATGATGGACAACAAGTAGTACATTAACGTGTTGAATTAACTCCCTCATATGGAAAGGTGAAATGAATCCTGAGAAGCATTTTCGTTTATGCATATGACTACATCAATCTTCCTACAAATCCACGCATATCACAGAACACATTTCTTATCATGAAGGCTGTAGTTTAGTTAATCATGGACTTAAACACCAACCTGCCTACTCCACTTGAACACTAGAGCCACGAGGAGTCCTGCTAGAAAAGCACATAACTGCTCAAACACTATGGGAGGCCCCCTATGGCTTTCAGGTTATTTAGAGTGGAGGTCTTGGAAAGTTACCTCCTCCACCTCTTGGGAAAAAAACCCACTCCTCTTCTAAGATCTACTATCCCACTTAGTCTGCCCTTGAGCCCTTAGGAAGTGAGCTAATAAGAAGTCTGACATAAAGGAGCACTAATGGTTATTTGGAGATAAGATACTACTTCAACAAATCTGCAATTACAAAGACATAAAGCAAACAGAAAACTTCCTATTGATTTTAATGAGATCATTAGCTCATATAATGAGACTCGATTTTCATATTTGGCATTTAGGTGGCTTAACTGGTTCTTAAAATATTCTGCAGAGAAGAGACTCAGAGAGCTGGTGCACTTGGGTTGTTCAGAATCACTGAGTCATAGGATGGCTTGGGTTGGAAGGAACCTTGCAGCACATCCCATTCCAACCCCCTGACATGAGCTGGCTGCCACCCAGCAGGTCAGGCAGCCCAGGGCCCCTCCAGCCTGGACTTGGGCACCTCCAGGGATGGAGCTGGTACTGCTCAGGGCTTCATTCTTTGACCTGCTGTGTCAGGTGAATCCAAGTTTTGGACAAATGGTAGCACAGCTGTCCACTACCTTTCCTATTAGCCTTTAGGACCTCACCACAAGCTCCTAGACTGGTTCTGCTTTATATTTAGATCAACAGGGGTTTGAAAAAAAAAATAGGAGTAGAGATAATGGTGCTGAGAATGCTGATTAACTAACAGACTTTCATCTTACGTAATATACCCACACAGAGCATAAGGTAAGGTGAGGTAAGGAGAGGTACTCTTCCAGGATCAGACCACACAATGGTTTGTTCTGGGAGATCTAGTGCCCATCTCAGAGTGCAGCACACAGCTCACGAAGGTAAGCAGTCTGCTCAACAGAAGATGGCTGTGCATAAAGCACACAGTTCTCAAACAAAACTGATTTCATACAGGGGAGGGCAACGTTTATCAGCAAGGAAGAAAAACTGAAGAATAGAATCAAATGAGAAAACAGCAAAATACCTCTGCTCAAATGTGCAAAGGTACTGCAGAATGGTATTTCTTGCACCCATTAAGTGCATACTTCTTCTTTACAACAATACATGTATAATTATTCAGTTATGTGCATAATTTCTGATCCTGTAACAGCCAGACCAGAAAGCTTTATAAGCAAATAAATGCAACAAAGTAGTCATAAATAAAAAAGTCACTCCCAATTGGACAGTCTCAGAAGCCAACAGGCCACAGGTAAAGCAAACCAATGATGAACAGGTACTTGGATAATATCCTCAGGCCAAGACAGATGAATCCCTTCTAGCTATCTGACTAGGCAGCTCTTCAGAAATGAGAGGTGCTGAATGTTGTGTTTTAAATATTAACACTGTATAGAAATATTTCAGAGTTTTCATTTGGAAAACCCCAAATGTTCTTCAGCACTGTGGCAAAAGGACTCAATCTGTCTAAGAACGCTTCAATTGAAACACCATGAAAACATCATCTTGTTAAACAATCAAAAATCAAGAGTTAAAAGGTGCTAGATAAAATGAAAGGTGCTTACATGTAGTAGTTGCATTATAATCTCTATGCAGAACATATGCTTTTGGATTCTAATTGGCACACAAGTGAGACCAGGATAGAGCTGTCATGTGAGACTGAATCAGTAGCACATTTATATGTATTTTCATCACTGTGAATATATAGAGTTACTGGAAAACAGTGATGCTTGCACCAGCCTTTCAGTTGCAGAACTGTGTGAGTTCTGTAGGGAATCTAGATTTCAACAGTAAAAAAATAATAATAAAAGTCAGCATCAGTATCTGCATTTGTAATGCTGTATGAACGTTTATTTTAGAAAACACTAGTCACAGGCAACAATATCAGTGGAGATTTTAACATTCTCTTTGTTTCTTAGCATATATATTTTTTATCTACATGTGGAAAACCTCTACAGCCCCCACTGAGCTTCAGCAGGCTGAACCTGCAGCTGTGAGAAGCAGTGGGGCACTGGAGTGAAAGCAGCTGAGCATAGGAAACTGGCAAAGAAACAGGCTGTCAGCAAATGCAATTTTGCTCAGTCCATAGATGCAGCAAACAGTAACCTGAAACCAGAAAGGGGCTGCAGGATGATTTCAGAAAGCCTTCCTTCATTACTGTGCTACTGGAAGTGTGCACATTAATGGCAATACTTTATCAAACTGAGAAGTGCTTTTGGCAGAGGATCCTGCAGGACCTGTGGTGAGTGTGCTTTTTGTACTCTTGCCCCCCAAAGAGCTCATTTGCATCACAGATCCTGATTGAGCCAAGCACAGCTTTTAAAAAACCCAAAACTAAGTTACAAAGATATTTTCAACTTTCACGTGACATTTCTTGACATCTAAAGTACTCTATCTCACCTGATTTTGCACACTCCTCATGAAGTATAGTTTAGTCCAACTCTTGTATTTTAATAGAAAGTTAGCCCTGTAATAGGCAAATTCCTTTGGAAAAGACAGCACAGTGATTATTACACACTACCACTACTCACTGCACTAGTGCCTTGAAGACAACCAGAATAAAGACCATCTCGTTATGGTGCTGCATGAAATAATGTAAACAAATCTAGCAATTAACAAATAAAAAAATAATTGACTTCAAGTACAGAGTATTACCTGAAATAAAATGCTTCTGTCCTATGCTCTCTAAGTTACACCTGTTAAGGAAGCAATTAGAACTGAACTCAAATTCAGAGCACTTATTCAAACAACTGCAGTGAAAGCAGTGAGATCCAAGAGCAGTCGGTCCAAAACACGAGCACAGCTTCTAGGCATTTCCTGTTCAATATAACCGTGTTACTCAGTGAAAAATGCAGTGCACCGAGGCCAGTAGATGGCCCTGATATTGCTATTTTTTATGCCCTAATTTCCTACTGCTTCTAGTACCCTCATACAGCACCACTCAACATTAAATTCTCGGTCCACTACTTTTCTCATTATGGAACTTGGCACCCAGAAGTTGTCCTATATACAATTTTTAAAAGCTTCATTTCAAGTGCTATCTGATTGCAATGAAATACGTCTTTCCTGCTTCCTTTTCTCCATCCAGACCTTGGGGAGGCTTTGCATTTTATGTTAAAAACAAAATCACCAATACAGCCACGTACTCTCAGGGCACAGGAAGCAGAAGTCCCCAAGAGAAACTGTGTTCTCACATGGCTAACTTGGTAACGAGGTGAACCTCGAAGAGAAAGCCAATGCTTGCAAAAGCCTGACTCCTTCGATTTCCCTAATATTTTGCATAAGCTTATGCAAATTTAAAGAGCTATCAACTAGAACGCTAGCTTAATAAGTTTCTAGATGACATGACAAGGCATTAGGAGATCTGCATCATGCCAGTCTTTCCTCAGTTAATTGGCTTCCACCTATTCGAATAGCAATAAAAGAATGGTAAGTTTAATGCCAACGAACCTCTTTCACAAACAGCTTCAGCAGCCTTCCTGGAGACTAACTGAAGCAGCCATCTATTTGAAAATACTGAGGTCATCTTGTGGGTGAACAGATTAACCATTATTTCATTTAAACATTGTGTTAAAAAACAATCCTTCTATATGGTCACTGTTCCACTATAAAGTGTATAAATGGGCATTTTTGAACATTTTAGATCAAATGAGGTTCTTTTATTTCACCAATAACATACTGTCAGCCTGAAATCAGTGTATGCTAGCTCCTCATGAAGGTGATCTTGCTCCAGCTTAGCCTTCACTCCTGACACATAAAGCTGCTTACATGTGAATTTACTGTAATTAAGCAAATGAACTTCTAGCATTTCCATCTTCCTTTTACCTACCAGAAGCAGTTCCTATGAAACAAGCTTTTAAAACAATACCTATAAGGAAAAAAGACCTCTCTCCAAAAGTAACATTCAGGTGCTGTGAAGCCAGAGTAACTCATGTTTAAAAGACAGTAATGGTAAAAGTTAAGTCACTTATCTGTATACACTTGGCCGTGCTCTGGGGTACCAGTGTGCACAACAGATTGTTGCAAACCATGTTTTACTCCTAGGAGTGAGCTACAAAACCTCCTGCAACAGAGAAATCCATAGGCTGATCCCATCCACCCAGCCCCACTGAGAGGCTCTGAGATCAATTACCCTGCATTAGGAAAGGCAGGGGCTGCACAAGCCATTAGGGGAAGGCAATTTCTGGATGAAGAGTAATGAATTAGGGATGACATTTCGGGCCTTGCATTTGCCAGTTTATGTCAAGAAGATAACATTAATTACATTTGGATTTTGTTTTGTTTCACTGCAGTTGGGCTCTGTTCTGTGTTCACTTTCACAGACAGAAGACAGACATTAGTGTTTCACAGATGTGTGATTCCCCTTTTACCTATCTAGCAGGGATCTAAAAAATAGCCTTCGGGGATCTTCGACAGCCAAGCCTAAGACCACTACTCAGACTAATGTATTATAGTGACAGACTGCTGGTGAGGGTGAGATGTGTGACAGTGGAAATGAAAGGAGCTCCATTTTCATGTTTCATATGATGACAGGAAGTACAAGAACATGTACGAACCCGTTACCAACTGGACTAGGAATGTAATAAGAACTTAATGCTGAATTTAATCATAATTTAATATATGCTTATTGTCACCCCTGGATTATTGTCACATTTTATAGCACGCTCAGCATATAGCCCTGGACTGACTCCATGTGAATAAATTTCTACACCTGTGAAAAGCCTATGGTAGCACTAACTGCAAATAAAATAAAATAAAATTAGTACTTAAAACCACAGTTTCTAATTCAGTGATAGAAGTAAAAACCTCAGGAACATAAATATATTTACATCTGTATGCCCTGAATCCATCACTTGATTATCAAGAAAAATTAAACACTGCCTTCCCACACTGTTCATTCTGTCTGTATTTACCATTTCACATTAAAGAACAGAGAGATGCCACCAGCCCTGTCTGCACCTGGTAGCAGCATTCACCTGCCTCCTTCCTCAGCATACTTCTATTTCATCTATTGCCTGACTTGCATGTTCAGAAACTTGTTCTAGGTGCCCACCACGCAGACAGCGTCTCTCAAACCACTTCAGGAAGATCTGAAGCATGCTAAGACTTGAACAAGACTGGCAATCATTAATCATCCAGAGTGTGACAAACGCAGTTGATGTGATGGACGCAAACAAAGTACCACAGATGAACTACAGAAGGCATAAAATAAGCAAGACTTCTGCTGGGGTAAGAAGAAACCGCTGCTCAGGAGTGGATAAAAGTAAATGGATACGTATTTTGGATTGCTGGTAAGTGTATTTATTGCCAGAAGTGAAATCAGTCAGAGTTAGGCCCGTCCTGTTTATTTATTTTTGCTGCTATTGGCAGGGAAGTTAGCACAGGTTAAAAGAGGGTTATTGATGCACTTTCCCTTCTTCACAAAACGATGACAGCGGAGAACTGCCCTTCCCAAGCTGGTCATAAACGTCGCAGTGCTTCCAGCCCGGACACGAGGGACCGGACTGCTCTCCTCCTACACAGAGGAGGGAAGGAGGCTGACTACAGTGATAACCACCCTGATAACACAGGTGTGGGGAAGGCACAGTAAAACACATACATGCAGACGAGCAAGGAAGGTTCTGGCTTTATTCTAAAAGCAACGCTCCCAAAACAAAAGGAGAACGACCCACAAGCGCATCCAGGATGCTCCCGGGAACGGAGGAGATATCCTACCTGGTAGGCATCCAGCTGCTCATCAGTAAATATCGTCTGCTTATTCCCCATCTTACAAGAATTCTTCCTTCGTGCAGACGCATCCCATAGGAAGCCGCCGGGCTGCCCGGTGCCGCAGGCATTTAGAGCGCGAATCCCCCGTGAGCGTGCCGAGAAATCCGCGAAGCCGGCATCGAAACGCCTTTACCGCGCCCGCCGAGGAACGAAGCACTGCCAGGAAACCTCCGGCTCGAGCGCACGGGAAGCGAGAGCTGGAGTCACGGGCAGCTGTGACACCGACACGGCAGCGCCATGCCGCCCCGCCGGGAGCGGGAAGGACCGAAGGAGGAGCGGCCAGCCGCGCCGCCCGGCGCCCCCTGCCGGCAGCACAGCGGAGCGGCACTGCGCGCTGAGGGCAGCTTTCCAGCTCGCCCTTCTGCACCTGTTCCGGCCGCCTTTAGCAGCGCTTGCTTTAATCTGACAGCTAAGCGTTGAGCAATATTTGCCCCCGGCGTAGGTAACGGCAGCAGATCGATAGTGTGTGCGCAGCCGGGCCGTAACCGTAGCGTTATCGGTGCTGGCTGTCAGCACTTCGCGCTCAACGCGCGCCCCACACGCTGCTGAGGGCCGAGCTCAGCGCGCGGCACGCGCCGCTAACGGTCTGGGAAGGACGGCGCATGCGCGCCGCGGGACGCCTCCCGGGGGGGAGGGGCGGCAGCGCCGGTTCCGGTCCGTCGGCGGTGGCGGACATCGCGGGGTCGCAGTAGCGCCATGGCCGCGGCCGCGTGGATGCCCGCGGTGAGCGCCGCGCGTGGGTTGGGGGTCGGCGGCGGGCGGGTGACCTTGGCGCCGCGCGTGGGGCCCGGGGCCACCTCGGAGCGGGGCGCGGCGGTGGTGACCCCGCCGGCTCGGCGGTGGCTGTCGCCGCGGCGTTCGCCATCGCGGGGCTTCCGCGGGGAAACGACGTCGGGCTCGTGGGCGCGCCGCCGGGCCTGCCGCGGGGCCTCCGTGACGCGCCGGTCCCGAGCGGTTCGGGCAGGCCGCGGCCGCTGGCGGGGCTGCGGCGGCGGCGGCTTTGGACCGCCGGTCCCGATCCGCGGTCCCGGCCCGCGCCTCGCTCTGCGGCGTCGCCCCGGGCGCGG
Source organism: Cyrtonyx montezumae (assembly GCF_038088225.1). Taxonomy (NCBI): domain Eukaryota; kingdom Metazoa; phylum Chordata; class Aves; order Galliformes; family Odontophoridae; genus Cyrtonyx; species Cyrtonyx montezumae. Next base: position 18,985,366 of record NW_027071903.1, read on the forward strand.
GGATCCCGGCGGTTCGGGCCGCGCCCCTCGCGGTGACCTTGGCAGCCGCGGGCCCGGCCGCCGTGTGCGCGCCGCTCCTCCGGCTGTGCTCATCGCGCTCATCGCTGATGCGCGGTGATCTCCGAGATCGCGGCCGCGGGGCTGAGGGGCCCTCCCATGTTGGACGTCCCGAGCTCGGGAGGGGCCGTCCTGTGCCGGAGCTGTGCGGGCTGCGCGTGCCGTTGCCCTGCTGAATTCTGCCTTTCGCGCGCCCTTGAAGGTTTTAAGCCTGCCGAGTGTGCAGAGAGCGGTGGCCCCAAACATGTCGACCTCATTCAAGGTGAGGACAGAGTGCACCCCGGTTCCAGTGGGGGAAGTCGCACTGACGCTCAAACGCGTCCTGAAAGGTGCGGACGTGCAGCACAGGCAGCTGGTGGGGGAACAGACGTCTCGCTTTGCCTTTCAGGAATCCTCAGCCTGGCTGTGCTGTATCCTCAACCAGAGTCACTGCTGGGGCTGCTGTGCTGGGCCAGGGAGCAGCTGTCCTCAGCTCACCTTGTGCTAAGAATACCCAGGAGCTATGGGACACAGCTCCCCGGCAGCTTGGCAGAGCCATAGTTACTCTGTTTCGTTTTAATTTGTGTGCTGGTTTGAGGCAGGAGACTTAAAGCAATACCACCCTAACAGTGTGATTGCTGCAGTGTTTTAACTGCTGGAAGTTCTGTGGGTGTAGTAAGATGGCATCTTCTTGTTTTATGTTCCTGCAGGTTTCTCGACTGCTAGGTGCTTTCAAAAACCAAAAACAGGTGACCAGAAGTTTTAGTAGTGCTGTGAGTATGCTAGTAACTTTTCTTTTTCTTTTAAGAAGTTTCTCAAGAAAAAAACATAAGGCCTGAATAAGTGAACATAAACACTTTCAGTGCTGTGCTGGATTTACATTGGTCAATGACTTTACCAGTAAAAATGCTTTAGAAGAAAGCAGACGTGGCATGATAACTTGTCACAAAACATGGACGTATGCTTCTGAAACTTCTGCCCATTCTGAAATGGGCAAATACAGACAATTAATTGTTGAGAAGCTTCTCATCCTCTTTTTTTTTTTTTTTTTTTTTTTTTCAGACATTCTGCTAAGTGATAGATTTACTCCTAAATCCTGCTGCTTTTAGAGTACCTTGCAGCTACAGTTCTGCCTTTTCACGGCCCTCTTTAATGTATGTCAAACACTGGTGTGGTGCTTTAGCACTGTGTGTGCCTGAGGTCCCTTTAGGGACCAGCAAAGACGGCCTTGAAAACTGCTGTGGCAGAAGCTGGGCTCAGCACCACTGCACACACTCTTAGGCAGGGCTTAAGGAAGAGTAATGGCTATTAATGCTAAGCTATGTAGAGCTACTAGTGGAGAGAAACTGAAGTGTAGGTTCCTTACACAACACAAAAAGATGTAGATGAGGCTCCTCCTGATCTGCTTCTAGGACGTTTTACTGCATCAGGTGACATCTTCTCTGCTGCTGGTGTAGTGCTGCTGTGCAGCAGGAACCAATCCTGCATTCCATCAGTTACCTGCTTGCTTAGTAGCTGTGCTCTCTTATCTGAAGCTCTGCTTCTTTAGCTTTGCACCGTAAAATTGCTTGGCTTAGTTAGTGGAAGCAAAGCAGCTAAGATTGATTCTTTGCTGTTTGTTTTTTAAGCTTTTCATGAATTGAATGTTGTCTAGCTTGTGTCAGCATTACACAGCATGCAGACTATATGGGAGATGGGTGGAAACAGAGCTGTAAGTAGGTAGTATTGTCCTCTCTCCATTTCTCATGAAGAAAGCAATTTGTGATCACTTATTTCAGAGAGTACTGAGCAGGAACTTGCTTTTCAGGTTAAACTCATATTTTGAAACAAAAATAGTAAGCAGATTTTTAGACAGCTCTCTCAAAATGTGTGCACTCCCTTTGAAAGCAAGCTAGTCACTCTCACTTCTGTCCACTGCTGCTGTTCTTCATAGTGATTTTTGGTAGCTCAAACTTTCTTTTCTAGTAGTTACTTTGGGTTCCTGAAACATGTGAGAGTGTTTCCTACACGGAACACAGCATTCATTCCTGGTACTCCTGATGCTTTTTTATCTAGGTACAAACAGTGACTTTAATCCCAGGAGATGGCATAGGACCTGAGATCTCTGCTGCTGTCATGAAGATCTTTGATGCTGCCAAAGTAAGTCACATTTTTCATGGTGTGAGCATTGGAGCTTTAACTACAACACCAAATGTTAACTAATGTTGTGCTTTCTCTCTAACTTCCAAAAGATAGAGTCATGTTTAAGCTGTTGAAATGTTTTGGCAATACAAAGAGTCTGAAGCTTCAGATATTGAAAGATGGGATTGCAGTATTGAGGCAGCATCTGAAACTGTTAGCTGGAGAGGAGTAATGAGTTGAGAGCAAATGTGTTTAACTGCTGGAAACATCAACTCAGTTTGTTGTGTGAAGCCATGTTGTTGACAAAGCTATCCTGAGCGACAACAGAAAGATGTGCTTTCATCCACTGTGACTTCTCAGTGCAGATCAGAGCACTGTGAAGGGGACTGTCTTATTAGAAACCTGATTGCAATGATTCTGTTGTACCACATTCATCTCAGTGGAGTGAAAACTACGTCTGTCCAAGGAGGACTGTTTTTCAGTGTATCCAAGGAAGCTCACAAGAATCTGTACAGTTTGCTCGGAAGAAAATATAGTTCTTCAGGAAGAAGTATTGTCAAATAGTTCCCCTTCAGTACTGGCATCAAAACACATTCCCTTTCTCTTATAACTGTCCAGCTTAGATCTGTACAAGGTGCAGTTCTCTTTGAGGAAGCCTTGTAATAGCTTTGTTCCTCTCTGAGGAAAGGCAGGAGGTGCAGCGACGTAAAACATTTGTTTGAGTGCACAGTTGCAGTCCTTTCTGTGATTTGTTCATTTTACGGGGCATTTTGCTAGTACATTATGCTTGGACTGGTTCCATTTGCTTATGAGCAACCTTAATTCTTTTCAGCTGTGGCCCTTCCTGATGGACAGGGGGTAGTGGGTGCAAAGCACTGCAGAGCTTGTGTAGATTTCCATTCAGATAACAGGTGGAGCTGTTGCGCCCTGTCTTCCGTGCAGTTTGGATGATCAGTTCTCAATGAGTTCAGTTTTTAAATGTCTCGTGTCTCTTGTCAGGAGGAATGTGACAGCTGTAGCAGGCGGAAGAAAGTAGTGTGTAAACACAATTCTAATGCTGCCTGTGTGTCATGGCTTGGGAGGCATCTTGTGGTGTTTAACTTTGTGCTCATACCATTTTATTTTCAATTACTCACACTTTATAAGTCATCTTTGTGTTCAAACTTCATACTTACTGTCACTCCCCAGAGAAAAGGTGCTCAGGAAGGCTCAAACCTAATTCCTTTTTGTGAAAGGGGAGTTAAAACCGGGAGCAGAAGTCATGAGACCAAAGTTAACGCAGAGCAAATGTGTTTAGGTTCCTATTCAGTGGGAAGAGAGGAACGTCACAGCTATCCAAGGACCAGGAGGAAAGTGGATGATACCTCCGGATGCCAAAGAATCCATGGATAAAAACAAAATGGGATTAAAAGGTACTTTGGGGGTTAAATCAAAGAGATTAAATACTGGTTTTTACAGTGACTTTGGTTCGAATCCGAAGTCTTTCATCAGTATCACAAAAAGATGGCTGTTTATGGGGGACAGCTTACTAAGTAATCTTACAGCAATCCTTTGTGTCAAAGCTGTGACTGTTGCTGATGTTTAGGAAATATGTTTATAAGTATCAGCTTTGGACTCCATACAGTATGCTTTTCCAAGGCAGTTGATGCACAGCAGCATGTGGTAGTTGTGTTCCCAGTGAAGAGTACCTTTATATGTTGTTTTCATTGAAAACCTTTTATTTAAAAGCTCCCATTCCTTGTAAGATGAAGGTCACAGTTTGGCCCTACAACAGCTGATGGATCTCACTGTGTAGTATCCCTGAGGGACTGGAGAATCCCTTTGGCATTTCGTGTTGGGGTTAGGTGAGAATTTGGAGTTCCTGTCTCACAGCGCCATCTGCTGCTTCGACTTTGATATTTATGAAGTGTTTTTTATCATCTCTATTTATTTTTTTACCTTCAGGGCCTTTAAAAACCCCGATTGCTGCAGGGCACCCATCGATGAATCTGCTCCTGCGTAAAACCTTTGACCTCTATGCAAACGTCCGTCCGTGCGTCTCAATTGAAGGCTACAAAACCCCTTATACAGATGTGAATATTGTCACAATACGGGAGAACACAGAAGGTGAATACAGCGGAATTGAGCACGTGGTAAGTTGCTGGGAGTGTGTTTAAGTTCATTACCCATAAAAAAGTCTTCCATTGTACTGTATGTTGAGGAGCCTGCCTTGCTCAGCATGCTATGATTTTGTTGTTCAGAACAGTCATACTATTGAACAAACCAGCCTCCATTTGGACTAGTAATGCTACTGTTGTCTTTCAGATTGTCGAAGGCGTTGTGCAAAGCATCAAGCTAATCACAGAGGAAGCTAGCAAGCGCATTGCAGAATTTGCTTTTGAGTATGCTAGAAATAATCAGAGAAGCCATGTTACTGCTGTGCACAAGGCAAATATTATGTATGTTGATATTTCTTTTAAAGAGCAAGTAGTTATATACTTTAATTATAGATGGCTTTTAAATCTTCTTCACGTGTCTAATGTGTGAATGGTAATGGGAGTAACATGGACAACGCTGACCTTGTCTCAGTGAGGCTGGAGTCACCGTGTGCTAACTTTCCTGTTACTAACTCTGTGGCAGTGCTCTGACTTCCTTCCAAAAACACTTACTTTCAAAAATAATCTTAACCTTGGAGAGAGAGCTGCTCTCTTTTACAGCTGCCAAAGTGCTTCATCAGAAACTAATCCACACTGCATGTGACAGTTATGTCATCACCTGTATCAACTCAGTAGCTTCTTCAGTAAATAAATGAGTCAGTTTGGAGCAGCAGTTTAACCATCATGCTCTGATTGCCCAGACATCTTAGAGGTAGATTTAAAAGGCATAACTTCTCTGATTGCAATGTATTAAAATATTTGCATAAAGGATTAATAGTTGGTAATTAGGTTTTTGCAGTCTACTGGTTTGATTTTATTTTTTTCAATTTAATCCTGTTGCACACAGTTTTCTTTATCTGAATATTGTTTGCTTTACAATAACTGCAGTATTCTTTCACCTAATTACAGGAGAATGTCTGATGGGCTTTTCTTGAGAAAATGCAGGGAAGCAGCAGAAAACTGTAAAGATATTAAGTTTAATGAAATGTATCTGGATACCGTGTGTCTGAATGTGAGTATCTATTTGTTTTAATCATGGTTATTCTTTTCAGCTTACAGACTTAACCTTAATGTAAATATACTTCTTTCTAGATGGTTCAGGATCCTTCACAATTTGATGTGCTCGTTATGCCTAACTTGTACGGTGACATCCTCAGGTATGGAGATCTCAATTTTAACTAGCCCAGCACATATGTAACGCTGTTGGTTTCCAGACAGTTATCCAGGTTACATGCCAACCAGATCAGTGACTGTATTCTTCTGCCCAGAGTTTAAAACTTCACAAATCTGACTCTCAAAATGAGAGATGGCATTGTTACACTATTACACTACAGTTATTCATATATTGTTGGGAGGGAAGTTATGGTGAGAACTTTCTTTGTAGGCTCCACCAGCAAAAACTCCATTCTGCTGTGTGTTACTCAAGTAGGATTGGGTGGAGAATATATTATTCCGTAAGTGTGAAGAAGTTGAGGGCTCAAATTATAATACAGAGTGCTTGGATTGATAATGGGGAAAAACACTTTGCACTTGTCAGCACTGAAATGGATTGGGTAGGATGACTGTGGGGCCACATTTAGAATGAACTAGCCAGGTAGTTAACGTGATTCTGAAGACTGAAATTGATAGCCTCTCAATGTCCTAACTGTTTTTTGGTTTTGTATTGCATTTTCTTCACCTTGGGATTAAATCTCCTATTTGGAAAAATCTGTACTACAGCCAACGTGATGTCCTAAAGGCAGCATCCTTCAGCAGGCTTTCCTACTTCAAGGAAGCTCCAGTGTGGTTGAGTCTTCTTTTGAAGAAAGCCACTCTTGTCACCAGGGAACCTCACTCATTGTGTTTTGTTCAAGTGTGAACATAATGCCAGAGAGGTTTCTTGGCCTTAATAGATGCAGAAGGAAGTTCTGTTCTGAAGCATTAAATATCTCGTTTTATTTCCCAACCAATTACAACTACAGCAGATCCATTTCACTTGAAAGGTTGTTATGCAAGCTCCTCCTTTCTGCATTTTAGTCCTGTTAGCTAACTTGTAGACAATAACATGTCAGGCTAAAACATGGCTTGGCTAGTTCTTGAGACTTGGAGAGGTATTCTGTGCTGTTTGCAATCTCCTTTTCATTTCTCTGAGTTGAAATGTCTCCTGCTAATAGTTCTGCAGATTCTCAGATGTTCCAGCAGAGTGTAAGTGGCTAACAGCATCTGTTCCTTCCCAGTATTATTCTTGTTAGAGTTACTCAGAAACAAAGATGATTTGATATAGTGCTGAGAGGCAACTACATGGAGAAACATAAGGATTTCCTTTTTCCAGTGACTTGTGTGCTGGATTGATTGGTGGTCTCGGAGTAACACCAAGTGGAAATATTGGTGCTAATGGAGTTGCAATTTTTGAATCGGTAAGTCTTCTTAGTCAAGGTCTGTTAATAATAACTACTTTGTCTCAACTGGAGAATCTAAACACTTCTGAGATGCACAATGTAGCTGTTAACAAGTAAGTTCTCTGTAAAGCTATGTTTTACTGCAGAGATTTTGAAATTTTACTCAAAGAATAAAAGGTGTTACATGTAAGTTTTTCTACATGCTTTTATTGGCACTTTTTCACTCTCCTTATGAAAATAGGCACTTTATGAAACAGAATTTAAGAGGCACAACTGAGAGGTATTAGCTGAACTGGTTTCCCTTTTCTAATGCCTTTGGACTGAACTGTTCTATTCTTTCCTGTCTCCATTAAATCTATTATGGTGAATGAAGTTCTATTTCAGCATGCTTGTGTGTGAGGATTATGTTTCAAACGTCCTCTGTTAATCAACATATTAAGTCTGTAACAGACAGGTTCACTTTTCTCCCCAGGTTCATGGAACAGCACCAGATATTGCAGGAAAAGACCTGGCAAATCCAACTGCTCTTCTCCTGAGTGCTGTAATGATGCTGCGTCACATGGGGCTACACAAGCATGCCACAAAAATTGAGACAGCTTGCTTTGATGCAATTAAAGGTGGAAAGGTAATGTAAAAGCATGCAAATACATAACACTGATTCAAATTATGCCCTGTTGTAACACAAATTAACTTAGAACATTAATGCCAAAAGAAAAGATGCCCTGCTTTGCTGGCCTGAATCACGTGAGCAGTACAGCTGCTGTTCTCTGATTGTTGTTATATTACCTCTGGTGGTATTAAGTTTGCCCTCTTCAGCAATAGGGATGCTCTGTAGCTCTCCTCGTGTCTCAATTTACACAGCTCTAAAAGCTAGAACTACATCTCTGTTTTCCACGGAAGGGATTAGAGATCCAAGTAAATAGCAATATTTCCCTTGTGAAGTTGATAGTGCATTTGCATTTAAATCTAGACCTTAGAGTGAAGGATGATCATCTGCCTTATTACAGGCTTAATCACTCACCTCAGTCCCAACTTAATACCTCTGCTCCTGTTTTTCAGGTCACTTATTTTATTGTTTCCTCTTATTTACATTGGCACCTTTTTATTACAAAACAAATGTTATGGGAAAAATTACATCCAATGTTTACTTTTTCCCTTAACGTTGTGTGCAGTTTCCCTTAGGGAATACCTGCCTGCAGATCTGAGACTCAGACAGGATTGGGAGGGGGTGGGGGGTGGGAGGAGTTGTGTTCTAATACCTGACCTGAATTTCTGCTCATAATGCTGTTGGTTCACTCACCTACTTTGACTTCCACCTTTCCAAAATGTAATTGGAAAGATCCTGATGATTGCCCTTAAGGAAGATTAGCATTTAGCTGCTGTGTTATCTGGGGCACAGGCATATGAAGCTGCTTTCTAATGACAAGGAACAAGCATGCTTGAACAAAAAGCTGTCATTATTTCGTAAGTGGTCTGCTTATAGCTATCTTGCTGTGTGTAGGAGCCAGTTTAAAAAACAAACAAACTAAACTTACAAGTGAATAAAGAGATGCTCCTGTAAAGTTCCCACTTACTGCTCTGGAAATGAAACCCTCCATCTGCAGGTTAGTAATTTTTCAGAAGATAACAGCACAAGTTGTGTGACATGGCTACTTGTGTACTAGTTGCTTACCATCTTACATGCTCACAATGGAGAGAATCTTTTTCAATTGAAAATAAAAAAGCATAATGCACTTAAAGAGGACAAGATCCTAAAATTGTAACCTTTATTTCCTTTCATGCTTACCCTTTCTTTCATCTTCCCTGCCCCCAGCCATTTAATTAAGATCTGCATGGATGTGACATAAGGAGAAAACTAATGATTTTTAAATTACCTCTTACAGCTGCTTTAGTGTGCCCAGGTTGGGCAAACATTGACTACTTTATTTTCATTTTACTGTCCTCGCGCTTCCAGAGAGGAGTTGTACTTGTTGCAGGAAGTTTACCTGTTTTTCCAATCCCTTAACTCAACTAAGCAAACTTGGACAACTGTTAACATGCAGCATTTCAAGAGCTGTGTGTGTGCTTTTCCCGTGTGGGTTTCCTTTGAAAAATATATGCCCCAAAGCATTACTGAATGATCTCTTAAATTAGCTGGCCATTATGTACGAATTTTACTTTCAAAAGACAAACTTCTTAGTAAGTCCATAATGCTTAAGTACACTTTGATGCGGCCAAGGGACTTTGGAAAGCTTTGTCCAAATTCACTTTCTTTGGGTAGTTAAAAGAGAGAAAATCTCACTGTGATCTGAACACTCAGATAACAGTGCTCCATGTTCCTACTCATTTTTCCCTCCCTGTGTCAGTTTGCATTGTTGTTGATGAAGGTGATGTAGAATGTAGTGAAACTCGGACTCTATGTATTCCTTCTCATCCATATCCAATACCTGTACAAAGCACAGATGATAGGACTGTGCAGAGGTATAACTAGCTCCATTAAACATTTCAGTGACAGCATTTTTTCTTCCTTCAGGCCTTGACAAAAGACCTGGGAGGTAATGCCAAGTGTTCAGAGTTCACAGAAGAGATCTGCAGCAGAGTACGGGACACAGATTAAACTTCTCATTTGACTCGTGTTAACTCTGACAGGATGCATCACAACCATACAGTATGTAACCTGCTACCCATATGCGTGTACTTTGCTCATCTCTTAAGAGAGCAAACTTTATAGGAAAGGCCTCTCCATTAATAAATTTAGTCCCCCCGGCTACAGATGATGCTTGTGCCTGCTTTCAGTGGACTTTAAATGCTCTGTCTTATTTATTTGTTTCTACCTGGTGAGCATCTTTACATAAGAGAAGTATTTTTTGTCACGGTAACTGTCTGCCATGTGCTGTTTCAACTGGATGGTTTTTTATTTTTCACAAAGAAAAATGATGTGAATATAGCATAACCAGAACTAGTGAATTGCTACAGCACCTTATTGCTCAGAGCCTATGGCGTTGGTCTTACTGAAGTGGAAGGGACAGGCTTTTGGCCTACCAAGAGCACAAGATAAATGTTACAAAAAGAAACGGGTATAAACTAATTTAAAATAGCAATTTTGTGTTAAAAGCAATGGAAGAACACTTCTGGGTGCTCTGCTGATGGATGAAATACAGCTTTGTCTTCAAAAAGCATGAAAAATAGAAATGCAAAATCTTAAGAGATTTGGTCTATTTATGTATACGAAGAAAAAGACATCAAACCAGCTAGATGTGAGAACTGATGTTAACAAAAATATTTTTCAAAACTATCAAAATATTTCTTACCAGTTTTCCTTTCTGAAATGCAACTTAATTTACAAGAGAGTTGTAATGAGACTAAATGAGAAAAACTCATTCCTGCTCTTTATTATGAAGGGAAGTTTTTAACTTCACCAGTTTATACAAAATATTTCATGGCTTCTGCTGGATTGCTTTTTGTGCTATACTTTGTTTTCATGCAGCCTGTTCAGTGTGTCTCACTGCCCTGACTAGTGATTTTACTCTATAAACTCTGAGTGTAAAGAACTAGTCCTAAAGGAATGAAGACAGACTGAAGGTCTGGCTCTGGTGCCTATGTTCCAGAAATACATTTCATCCCTATTCAAGGGATCAGAGACTTCTTTCCTTTCCTGCTTCCTAAGCCTAATAAGTACCAAAGCACCTCTTTTTTCCCCTCTCTTCTTCATCACATATATGTAATCGTGAGCCACTCTGACCTGGATTTCTTAAGGGTGTGCTTCTGATAGTATATCCTTCAAGAAAATGCACATCTGTAAAACTGGTGGCTAACACAGGTTTATACCTACTGCCAGAGCCAGGTGTCTTAAAGCTTAATTGTATTTATAGGTATTATGCCTCTTAGTTACTTACTGCTGAGGCTGTTTCAGCTGGTTATTTCAGAATCAAAGCTATTTTGAATAATGTCTTCTAGCAGAACTCTATGAAGTAAGCAACGCAGCTTTTTTGTACAGCCTGACAACGTGTTGGATGAGGGACAGTAAGCTTTATTTCTTGTGCTCTCTGCTTTTGGTGAATAGGGTATCATTTCCTTCTGTGTTTTACAAGCTGCTGCTTCCTTGTTGCCTCTAGGTTAATCTTAAGATCTTCCGCAGTACCATTACGCACAAAATGGGGAAAAAAATAAACTTTTTGAAGTCCTACTGCTTGTTGTCTTGATAATCCTAGGCTCCTGTTTTGTCTGATGCATTAAGCTGACTGTTGGTACTTGTGATGGTACTTCTGTAGGATGAGTTAACTACCAGCAGCCCTTTAGCTCTTCACACAACATGATTTATGTTTTCTATGGGAAAGAAGAAATAGAGCTCCCATTTGTCAGCATTAGTACAACATCAGTACTGAGACATGCATGTAGAGTTGCAATTCTTTTGCTTAAAAACACTGAAGAAGTTTCTGTTCTAAATTGGGCTTTAAGGGGAGAGCTCCTGTATTACCTGCTTTGTATCTTTCTGTTTTCAGGAACTGTTTTCCCAACTTTGAGTGCTTGGTTTTGGGCGAAATAATAACACTCAACATGAACTTAAGAAATGATGACCTGCTGCTTTCAGAGAAGTCTCTAGAGACTATCTGGTGTAGAAGTGGAAAAGGGATTATTCTTAGGCTCCAAAATGTTGGGCTAGTGAACAGAAATACACTTCTTTTTCTCTAGGAGGGAAGAAAACAGTTCTTGGATTTTTTTATTATTGTTATTTTAAAAATTTATCAGCTTTATAGCCAGTGTTTTACTAAACAGTACTGCTTAGTACTCATCGACCAAAACACAGCATAGGCTACAGGCAACCTCCCACAGAACAAACAGATTATAAGGGCAGAGCCTTTCCATTTTGGTCTAGAGAACTTATGTCACACAACCAATGAGGATATCATTAATCTCACTCATTTAGGGCATAATGTAAAACCTGCATTAGAAAATGGACATGCTGTACAGAACAGGACAAAATATCAGGCGAGTATCAGGAATAACTAGATTACCATAGCAGTTTTCCAGTGCATGAATTCAACAGACTACAAAATAAAAACGATTAATGATTTTGATTAGGAAATACTTCCTGTACCTTACAAATCCTCCTCACTGCTCTGATGAAAGAGGCTTTTCACTCTTCATAGAAGGAGTCCACTTCATTTTTGTATTTCTTAAGCACAGTGAGCCGTTTTAACTTCATGGTGGGACCTTAAGAGAAGGAGTTCATCACAAAAGCAGAAATAGGAACAAGAGTTACTGCACTGTTAAAGCTTTGGTTTTGGATTTTCTGCGAGAGAGCCTTTGTTTGGAAGAAACCTACTCTGTTAGTTTAGATCTCTGCTAAGTGAGAAAGCAATTGTAGCACATGGCTGCCTTTGTGTAATCACGAGCACTTCAAAAGCAGCGACAAATAAGGGAGTTATTAGTAACTGCTACTATTTGTTTTTTCATTAAAAGGCTAGGGGTTTTCAAGTGTTTGAAATAATCCCCACTTTACTCAAAGAGCCTGATAACAAGGCTTTGTGATAACATGGCTTTGGGCTCCACTATCAGTCTTTAATTTAGTCCTCTTTTTTTTTATTGTTCTTAATGGTCACTTTTCAGTATTATTACTGGAAGTTATTACCACTTCAATGCATAAAAAATTAATCACAACTGCTTAACTGCCCAAAGCAATCTCAAACTTAGCTACAGTGTTGTACTCACTTAAATGACCATGTACTACATATGCGTGAGTAGCAAAAACTCCAGGTTTTGTATTCTGTAACATGCTGCTTAACTTTCCTTCCTTTGATCTAGTGGTCATAACATAGAGTTTGACAAATAAAACTGTATTTGGACACTTATAAATCAGCAGCCCCTTTACCGTGTGTACTCCTTTAGTATAAACTGTACAATCGTTTGAGTTGGAAGGGACTCCCCTGCAACAAACAGGGACACCCACAGCTCCATCAGGTGCTCAGAGCCCCAAGCCTGACCTTGGATGTCTCCAAAGATGGAGTATCCACCATCTCTCTGGGCAGCCTGTGCCAGTGCCTCACCACCCTTAGTGTACAAAACTTCTTCCTTACTTACAACCTAAGTCTCCCATCCTTTAGTTTGAAATCATTTCCCATTGTCCTGTCACAGCAGCCCCTGCTAGAGTTTGTCCCCTTCTTTCTTACAACCCCCTTTAGATACTGAAAGGCTGCTTTAAAAAAGTACCACATCTTACCTAGTTCTCCCCCAGAAATAGAAAAGTCTCTTGGCAGCACTATCCATTTTTGAATGCAATGAACCCTATTAGTAGCGTTCCTGTTGACTTTGTTGATTCCCTCCTGAATGGCCTGGTAGATCGCCTGGTCCCTTGTGGCTACAATCTCTGACACTGTAGTGGCTTTACTGCCAATCTTTTGGCAGAAATCTCTAGCTTGGTCAGTGAGAATGTCAGTGGGATCCGATGTATCTGGGTCCAGAACGCTCTAAAATGTCAGAGGAAGATAATCATCAAATGCTCACTGCTACAAGGCATAATTAATAATGCTTGTTTGATAAGGTTCTCCCTGACTATTAAAAGCAGCCCAGCATCAACACCCAAACATTCTGTTTTCCATTTCTGAAACAGCAGGAATCTCTACAGGTGACAGCACTTAAGTTTTCTTTCTACTTAGCTACCAAAAGCTACCAATGTCTGGCTTAAATGTGCATGATGTGAACAGACCAACACCACATCTATCAACCTTGAATTCCTACCAGCATTTTCAAATTAGCCCGCTGTTAAAGGGGAACATTGAATTACTGTGGTATAATGTAAACAGTAGGAGACAAGTATTGTTTGAAGTTAGAACTTTTGAATCCAAACGTTTAGCCAATCACCTAACCATAACAAGATCAGACCATCACGATTTGGCCTGTAGTTGCCACACACTGTTTTCTTGTAATAATGTCCTCCAATTTAATTCTTGGTCTTCCTGTAACGGCTCAAAATCCTTCTCTTTTTGCTAGGTACAGGCGTGCAGTTTCACTGAAAGCAGTATTAAAACTGGTGTACCTTTAGGGTCAGCAACATGGACAAAAATTTCTTTTTATCTCCAATCACCATGGCGTTACTAACAATTGGGAGTTCTTTTTTAACAGCGTCTTCAATAGGAATGGGAGGCACATTTTCACCTCCAGCTGTAATAATCAAATCTAGACCAAAAGAAAAAGAAAGGCTGTTACTTGAAATCTCATTCCAAAAAGCAGGCTAATTCCTGGATGGCTCTACCTTTCTTATTCTTATATGCAGAGAAACGACAGTTTTCCAAGGAAACCAAGCCTATTTTAAGTTATTGGTCTGACTGTCTTCAAAATACCAGTTGTAGATATTGATGCTTTTCCAGGATGTGCTTAAATGTGTTATATAGAGGAAAAATTGAACATTTACCCCCACGTACATGCAGTGTATGTTTTAAATAGCGTAACGTTTTCTATGTAATCCAGTAACAGGTTAATAGTTTAACATGCACACGTTGTATAACGTGGACTTTTTCTTTGGGCAATCACCTCTTCCAGACTAGCTTCTTTACTCTCTATTTCACCAATAACTCACTAAAAAGCAAGTTCATGGTTAACGTCATGATTAAAACTAATTCTCAGAAGCACCAAGAGGGGTCAGACAAAAACAAGTTAATAGTGTAGGAGAGCTCCATGAAAGCAACACAGAAAGAAGGGAAAGAGGAGTGTGAGGAGGGATAGTGAGATTTAAGGGACAAAGTTCACAGTGGAAGTAGTCATTGCTGTCCTGCTTTTGACATGAGGTGGGTTTAATGACAGCCTGACAACTTAATATTTTTAAGATTTGTTAACAGTAGTGACACTAACTTTACTAATTAGGGACTTTTTGAATACATTAGTTTTGCACGTGCCTGCAGATACTCCCTGACTGGGCTTCTCTAGCAATTTTTTAGTCTTTGTGTTTTGCAGCTTCTCTGGATCTCCAGTACCAAAAAGCAATTTCTGTGGTTTCATGCTTAATATAAGACCAAAAGAGGTACAGGAAGAAGTCCTGTTTCAGTTACTGGAAGAGAAGCTCCTTTACTGCCTTCTATTGCATTTTACCTTATTTAGACATTAAAACTAAAAGTAAACTGGACAGATGGTTCTTTTATGTCAGATGGTCTTCCTAACCTATAATTACAGTAATAGTTGTTAGTTCAGCAGTCAAGGAAGATTGAGTGCAACACAGATGTTAGGGTAGAAGGAGACTAGGAGATGCCAACCACAAAACTAAGCAGAATTGAATCAGATAAGAAAGCAAATCAAAAATCAAGGTAACTGTATTTGATGCAGCCTATTAATAGTACCTACTTAAGTCCTGGTGCCTAATAGGACACCACATTACCCTATGACAAATTCATTCACCCATGTTCATCCCCTTAGTGATTCATTGTACATTCTGTGATGATAGTTACTCAGTTTTTAGATCTTGAGTTTACACATCTATGACAAACCTCACTATATCAGCATGCAATTTGAAAAAGTACTTCAAGTAACCAATGACCAGTTTTATTCATGTGAGACTTCAATCTATGCACTGTAATAACACCTCGGTTTACTGCCCTGTGCTCTCAAATTTCAACAGTATACTCTGCAAACGTATCACAAAAAGCAGAGGAACCTAGCATTGACCTACAGCAATAACTGTTACATAGTAGAGTTGTCTGCTGTTACCATCTAAACACTCTAGTGTGTAATTAAAGACAACTGAGCAATATTCAGGGAAGCCAGACAGCTTAAAGGATCATAAGAATCAAAGAAGACACATTAAACCTGCATTATGATTTTATATTACTTGCTATTTACTCACAAATAAAGGTCTGGCAGATGAAAAGCCTCGTTGTAGGAACTGAGTTATCTCCACCTATTAAAAACTAGAAGGAAACCTTCCCTAATGAGGAACACCAGGGCTTCCTCATCAGAAAGCTCATTTTACTTTCTGTTAGGTTAATGTAGCTGTGATTAGAAGACAGTCACTAACTGAGATATACCACATCTGATATGTGATTAAACAGTGCTGAATAGTTCATAGGTTCATTAGGTTGGAAAGGACCTTCAAGATCATCTAGTCCAACATCCTCCTATCACTATCCCTACCCAACTACTAAATCAAATCCCTTAGCACCTCATCTAAACGCTTCTTGAACAGCGCTAGGGATGGTGCCTCACCCACCTCCCTAGGCAGGCCATCCCAGTGCCTGACCACTCTTCCAGAGAAAAAATGTTTCCTCAGGTCTCATCTAAATCTCCCCCAGCACAACTTGTGGCCATTCCCTCTCGTCCTGTCATTATTTATCAGGGAAAAGAGGCCCACCCCCTCCTCACCACAACCCCCCTTCAGGAAGTGGGAGAGTGCAATAAGGTCTCCTCTGAGCCTCCTCTTCTCCAGACTAAACAATCCCAGCTCCCTCAGCCGCTCCTCATAAGACTTGTGCTCCAGACCCCTCCCCAGTGTTGTTGCCCTTCTCTGAACACGCTCCAGGGCCTCAATGTCCTTCTTGTAGTGAGGGGCCCAAAACTGAACACAGTACTCGAGGTGCGGCCGTACCAGAGCTGAGTACAGGGGGATGCTCACCTCCCTGCTCCTGCTGGCTGCACTATTTCTAATACAGGCCAGGATGCTGTTGGCCTTCTTGGCCACCTGGGCACACTGCCGGCTCATGTTGAGCCGAGCATCAACCAACACCCCCAGGTCCTTTTCCTCTCTACATTCTTCAAGCCATTCTGCCCCAAGCCTATAGCATTGCATGGGGTTATTGTGGCCAAAGTGCAGGACCCGGCACTTGGCCTTATTGAACCTCATCCCATTGAGCTCAGCCCAGCTGTTCAGCCTATCCAGATCCCTCTGAAGGGCCTCCCTACCCTCAGGCAGTTTGACACATTCTCCCAGCTTGCTGCAAACTTGCTGAGGGTACACTCAATTCCCTCGTCTAGGTCATCAATAAAGATATTAAACAAGATGGGCCCCAATACTGACCCTTGGGGGACACCACTCGTTACAGGACGCCAGCTGGACTTAACTCCATTAACCACTACCCTCTGGGCACGGCCCTCCAGCCAGTTCTCCACCCAGAGAAGAGTGAACCTGTCCACACCACGGGCTGCCAGTTTCCTCAGGAGAATACTGTGGGAGACTGTGTCGAAGGCCTTGCTGAAGTCCAGGTAGACTACATCAACAGCCTCTCCCTCATCTACCTGTCTGGTCACCCAGTCATAGAAGGAGATGAGGTTGGACAAGCACGACCTGCCTCTGGTGAACCCGTGCTGGCTGGGTCTGATCCCTTGGTTGCCATGCACGTGCTGTGTGATCTCCCTCAAGATCATCTGCTCCATAACTTTCCCTGATACCAAGGTCAGGCTGACAGGCCTGTAGTTCCCCGGGTCTTCCTTACGGCCTTTCTTGTAGATGGGAGTCACATTGGCAAGCCTCCAATCTTGTGGGACCTCTCCAGATAACCAGGAATGCTGATAGATGGCAGAAAGTGGCTTGGCAATCACCTCTGCTAGCTCCCTCAGCACCCTTGGGTGGATCCCATCTGGTCCCATGGACTTGTGGCAGTTCAGATGGAGGAGTAGATCTCTGACCGTCTCTGCTTGGATCACAGGGGGTGCATTATGCATTATTTATGTTACTATAAACATGATGCAAGATTTTGTTCATTACCTTTAATTCTTCCAGTGACATAGAGAAAGCCATCCTTGTCTAGTTTTCCTAAATCTCCAGAATGCAGCCACCCATCCTCATCAAAGGCTTCTTTTGTTTTGTCTTCCATGTTCAAATAACCCATGAAAACAGTCCTTCCCCAGAAACAGATTTCTCCATTGCCTTCTGTATCTTCATTCACTAATTTCACTCTGCAGCCAGGTACTGGTTTACCACAGCTATTGGGGAAGAGCAGGAAAACACACAAGGAGCACAGAAATACCTGATATTGTAGGATATCTACAATACCAACTCCCTGAAGCTACCAAAATGTAAGCAATAGGTAAGTAACACCCTGCTATAACTGTTGGAAAGGAATGAAATAATAACTTAGTGGGGCTAACACAACAGAATTTCTGGCACTTTTCAACTGTGCATCTTGCTCATGCTTCTTGCTTTTTTCCCCCTCTGTATCTTTGAGGTTTCGTTTTGAAAGTTATCCTACCATAGGCCAGAGCTAAGCCACACATCCCATTTAGTAACTGTATTCTGCAGAAAATGCTTTCGTTGCTCTTAACTTGGCATGCTATGGAGGCAATGTGTTCAGTTTCTGACCTCAAAGTGATGTTTGCTGTACTTGGTAATACACTTCTCACAGATACAATGAAATATAATAAAAGTAAAGTTACCTGTGCTGCCTGTAGTTATACGGCCCCGAGAGGCAGTGTGGGCCTGTGGTCTCACTCATGCCATAGGCTTCATACAGGGTGATGTTCAGACCCAAGAAAAAATACAGTGTTTCTGTATTGAGAGGAGCAGCACCACAAAAGTGCTTCTGACAACTCGAAAAACCCAGCGCGTTGCGTATTTTTGCAAGCACCAAGTAATCTGCTAACCTTGTCCAAAATTGCTTCAAGTCACTGCTGAGTAGAAAACAAGAAACAGAAGAGACAGTAAGTGAAATGAAGTGTTATGCTTAACAAGACAAAATCAAATGCAGGGCATTTTTAGATATGTATTTGCCATTTGTTTTTAGATATTGACAGAACTGACATCAGTAGTAACAGGTAACTTACTGCTTCTTTCTCTGTTTATTCAGTGTCTTTCACTGCAAGCCAACTCCAACTCTTACGGTGCCTGAATACTGTTAATTCAGAAAGCATCTACAAAACTGTATTGCATAAGATAAAGCTTTTGTAATCCTGATCCTTTATCAGTTAAATTAATCTGAGAACCAATACCAGTAAAATCTGGAATTGGCAAAATGCTTCCAGGAAGTTGAAAGGTCAGACAGCAAACTGCCATCGGTGCACCGTGGATTTGGGAACCTCATGTTCTGTAAGACATTCCATACTTCACCGTGTCCCATTTCAAGAACTTTGGAACAGGAAAGAATTGTGAATTCAGTTAATTTATGAACATACACAACATTCAGCATCTGCACTCTTATGGAGAAAAACACCTGTCTTATTCAGAATAATGTATTTAGAGCTCAGAGAATTCTGAGGTTTGAGATAGTTGGTGAGTTTCTGTCTGCAATAAGTGCTACTGCTCCTAAGATGCATACTTGAAATTGTCATGAGGCAGTTTATAACTGGGTTGCCCCCCAAATTAAGATCTTCCTTCTCACACAGTTTGCCCAAATTGCCCTTTCCTTAAACCAGTAACCTAGCAGGCACCTCTCCCAGCTGAAAACCAAGCAGTTCAACTCCCAGAAGGCAGAAAGTTAGGGCAAGGTGGTATGGCAATACATTCTCAGGGAAGATGGAGGTTGGTTTTACAATGAGCCTCCTGTAATTGGTAACTACGCCTTCCCTCTTGTACTGTATTTGTTCTGTTGCTAAGTCAAATTTAACTTATTTGCATTTAGAGAGTATCATTGGTGCTAGAGAGCTTATTACATGCAGACAGCTGCTTTCAGGATGCTGGAGACCTCTCTCATGATAACACATACCTGCTTGAGCAGTTCAGGTTTCTCTCTAAGCTCACTGACATAGCCCATGACAGCATTTTTTTCTTCACAAATCCTGACTGAGCAGAAGCATCCTTTAATTTCTCCATGATTTTCTCCCATACTCTGGGAACTCCCATGTGAGATGTCGGCTGCACTTCTTTTAGCGTGTTGATCAAACTACCCTGTTAAAGTCATTAAATCATATCAGAACACTGCAGAAGGTCCATGTCCCTGAAGAAGTTTGGTGATACAGTCCATATTCTGCTTCCATTTCCCCCCAGAAATTGCTTATGTTTTTTCTGCATTAGAGGCACATTTGTCTGCCTTAAATAGAAGCTTATTGATCTAGACTATAAATGTTTCACACACATTAAGAATAGTGTGAGCATAAATCATTAAGTTAGCTGTTTAATCAGGGAAAATACCAGAACTGACTTCTTCTCAAGCTCTATTGTAATAATTACGAGTTTTATGTGTGGACAGGCAAGGGACCAGTTCCAGGCACATTCCTAACTGCAGAAAGACATTCACTTTCTATGCAATTTCACCACAGAAGTAAAGGGAGTTTAGAGCACTGGATCATGAGTCTAATGGATTTTATTTTTCTGTAATTCCTAAAATACCAGACTCTAGGTCTTCATCTTCTGTGCCTCTTCTAAGATCACATTTCCTCCTTCATATGTTTTCCAAGATCGAAAAGTTCAAGCTTAATCATGTGCAAGGCAAGGCAGATACCTTCAGAGCATCTGGCTCAGCAAAGTAGACTTGCTCTCCCCACTTGATTCCAGTCCACAGGTCATATATTTGTGCAGCTATGTGGCTGAGTGGAAGATAACTGACTATTGACTCCTGTTGGACCTCTGCAGGCTGCATATCTCCTGCTCTGCTGCAATGTGCTGATGTCCAAGTTATCTATTTAAATGAAAAAAAAAAAAAACCCAAACACTTATTTTTCTTTTAACACAAACTAAAGATCTTCATGATATGCTAAATACAGCTATGAAGAATCTGGTTACAGAAATTCTTGAAGACATTGTCATCTTTTACAGCACGCCAGGTTATTCCTCTGGTGACACTCAGTCAAAACCAAGATCATCTCATCTAGTTGCATCAAAGGTTTGCAGATACCACAAGTAAATGTGGTCTTTCTGCTGCTTGACTGGCTTACAAACACTACCAACTCCCTACACCCCAGCACCACACTTAGGAAGGCAGCCATGGACAAGGAGAAATCTGCCCCTTCTTTTGCACTCTTCCTCCTGTGCATACTTCCTATCACACTGGCACTTTTCACTAGTGTATGTCTAAATGTCTACCTGAAAAATAACAATACGTACTCAGTGATAAGTAACTGCAATAAGCTAATTGCCTTGTGCTTATCCTAACATGGCTAAGCACAAACAAGGATGATAGCCGCATCCTGCTCCTCCAGAAGATTCGCTGCAGTGGTTCACAGAGGGCTTCCCCCATACATATGTCCCCCACAGGCAGAACTGCACGTGTGAATAATGCTGAGATTTCCTGCTTGACTTCTTAGTGAAACTGTAATGGTGTTTCCCTCTTATCTTCCCAATTCTTCCTCATTTATCTAAGAAGATGCAGTTGAAGGATGCTATATATACCTACATTTGTTATCAGAATGTAGTGCATTCTGACTCACACTTATGTGATGATGTGAGAAAAAGAACATATGTTCACAGCAGAAAGAAGGAAACAGCTTTCTTAGAGGAGTCTAATTAATCTAAACTAGATAGGTCAGGATGCACAAAGGAAATTATTTCGATTTGGCAGGGAAAAAATACAAATAGGCCACTCCAAACATAGGTGTCAGCCCTGGTCAAACTGTTATCAGACTTAAACACAGTAGGCAGAGTGGGATGTCCTTGAAACGTGCTTGTACGGATTGCTCATCCTCTTTATCCTCCAAAGCCTTGCAGCATGCAGGCATGCTTGCAGCAGATCTGTGTGGGTGCCCGTGACCGACTCAGCACTGGTTTTTACAGATGGACGGTGGCACACTTCTTTTGACTAAAGAAGGCAGCAGCAGTTACAGGCAAGGCATGTTTTCCACTGTTGGTCAACATAAAAATAGCCTGTTTGTGATCATCAGCCAGGAATAGTTTGGCAGCTAACATGGAAATGACACCAGACTCTTTTGAGACAGAAGAGCATAGAATTTGCAAGGCCAGGTCGGTCTTTTTGTCTATCAAGTCCACTATGTTCTCCTTCGAGATGTTTCTGTGCCAATTACATACATATGAGCGAATTGCTTGCTACCTGTAATAGCTTCTGCATTCTTTTAAGAAGTAACAGTGAGTAACAAAACGTATTCATAATAAACTACACTCAAACTTGTGAAGTGCTACTTAAGAGTTTCATTCTTCACCCTGCTTATACATTATCAAAACCAGCGGACTCCATTTTCAATGTTGCTTTGTAATACTCTATCCATGTTACAAAACTAGAGCCTTGAAAGTCTGCTGGTATGTAGCAGTCTTTTCAAAACACAAGAGTACATATCCTCATACTTTGCTATTTTTTGTGCTCAAGGCAAAGTCTGTGGTACATACATTGTCATGACTCAACATGGCTCCTTTTGGCTTCCCAGTCGTTCCCGATGTGTAAATTAGTACACAGCACTGATTCGGCTTTTGGGAGTTAATAATGTCATCTAAAGTACCATCAGATATGTCATCTCCCAGCTTCAGAAACTCTTCCATCTAGAACATGTAGCAGAAAACAGTGGATATCATAAGACTCCTCACAAGTCAAAAAGACAAAGTTATCGCATCAGTCTAAAAAATGGCAGAAAAGTTCAGTGTCTTTTCTCTGAACACATTTCCAAGACAGGTTTCCCCAGAACTTGCCTGTGGAACTCAGAATATTGTAAAACTTCATGTGAAAGCTGCAAACAGACCATCTGAAAGTATGCTAATATGAGTCTTTTCAGCTTCTCCAAAAGAAATGGTATTACTGTTACTTATCCAAGATGCATTCTATGTAGAATCTCACACCTAGAATGATAATGACTTCTTTAAAGGAATCTGGGTCTATGTTTTTAGAAGTACACTTACCATGTTCCCCTTATCATTCCCTGTCCACTACATAAATACCCTAAGGGAAAGAATTAAAACTTCTGTGCAAAAGCAACACCTAGATGTATGAATGTTTGCCCAAGTTCCCTGCTGTTTAACAGCAAACAGAACATATGATGCTGATTACAGCTTCCACGCATGTTTTCTTCAA
The DNA here is from genome assembly GCF_038088225.1 of Cyrtonyx montezumae. Taxonomy (NCBI): domain Eukaryota; kingdom Metazoa; phylum Chordata; class Aves; order Galliformes; family Odontophoridae; genus Cyrtonyx; species Cyrtonyx montezumae. Next base: position 19,007,881 of record NW_027071903.1, read on the forward strand.
TCTGAAATGATGGTGGACTTCTGTGCAGGACAAACTTGTCTGAGAAGCACAACGAGCTTTATCCTCTACATTTTATTGGTCATTCTCAGACACATCTACAGTGTGTGCTTAATATTCTGCTAGTTATACTGTTGTTCTCAATGCTAACTGAAAACTAGTGTATATTAAAAACCAAGAAAATCAGTAACGTGTCTGATTTCCCATTGATTCCCATTGAGATCAGGTGATTCAAACAGTGCTACAGAACTACATCATCCAAGAGCAAGACACAGCTCCCCCATTCTTCATGATTTCTTGCAAGTCGAATCTAGGATCACACAGTTGTACAGGGGGAGATGTGAAGGACAGCAGAGGTTAAAACCTCCACCCTCTACCTGAGGGGGAGTTCAATCTTTCCTTCAGACCTCTCTCTGCCTTGGCAGTGTGCTACTAGGGTTGCAATAACTTGCCTCTGTGGCACCTAGCTTTCCTCTTCTTGGGTAGCACTGCTGTCCTAGGATGCTGCTAAACACCAGTCCCAAGTTTTATACTTTCTTCCACCAAATGAGCCATTCTAGGAAGAGAGGAAGTACAAAGCACAGCTCCACAGCAAGTAAAGGACTCATCACACATTATCCCTTCCCACAGAATACAGCTCTATCTATTTACTTCACTTCTAGAAAGTTTGGTGTTGTCAAGGGTGTCATTGCTTCTATGTGACTTAACTGCTGCTCCTGTTTTCGTGACCTTACTGCTTACTCATACCAGAATGTGTTAATCACTGTATATCTGTTGCCTGGGTTTTGTTTATGGAACAGTACCTGCAACAGTGAGTGTTCCTGTTCCGGTGTATGGGAGGTACAAACAGCCACAAACATTACTGTTTGCCTTCTGGAAACACATGCTAATAAGAGAACCAGATCTCTGTCCTTACTTCAGCAATTGATCATTACATCTCAGCTGTCAAGTGGCAGTCCTTTCATCATATGCCGTGTGGTTTAGGTACCTTACATCAAAGATAATAAACAATCATTTCTGCCTTTAGAGATTTGATCACCAATCTTTCCTTTGCACTATGGCAGCTGTCAGACTTCCTCACAACTACCCCTCTCTGTTGAGAAAATACGTCTAATACCTGAAGCAGGATGGTTTCAAGTGTACCTTCCAGTAACAGAATAAACCACGTGTTAATTCTCTCTTCCAGAAATCTCAAGCATTTAGGTTTCAGCATTTTTCCAAAATGATCTGCTAGCTCTTACTCCTTTTATTATGAAATACAAGCAGCAATATCTTCTTGTGCTCCAATTTGTTTTTGTACTAAATGTAAAAATACTCTGTATCAATACATACAGCATTGTAGCACTGTGTAATATAAACAGCATGCTATGGGTAAAATAACAGAAGTACTCTGATGCTGTTAACTCTTCATTAAGACATCTTTCAAACCAGATTCTGATAACCTCCAGTGCACTTTAAAAGGGGATTTTTGTATCGTTATATAACTCCTTTCAATTACATTTTTAAAATATACTGAAAAATACTTTTATTAAAAAAAGTCCTGTTTAGCTTAAATATCTACTACTCAATTTTCTGACCCTGAATTTATCCCTTTCACTACTTTTTTTTGCCACATGATCTGAAGATTCTGCATATGCTGAGAAAATGTGCTTTTCTTTACGTAGTCTGTAGTTCATTCTCTTCACGTGTTGCCTGACCCCAGAAGTATTTGGTGTAAATGAGATATAAACATTATCTGTAAAAGTATAGGCATTTTCATGTTCTCGGATCCAGTGCAAATATCCACAATTCAAATCTCACTAGAGCTGGTGGACAACTTATTTTCAGATGGTTAAGAGCTCATGTTCACACCTGAGAAGCTTATAGATGTTCTGTTAATCAAAACTGAATAACAAACAACAATAAACAAACCAATACTGAGACAAAAGACAGCTAAGCAAGGTAGCTCTCACTCTAAATGTCAAGCACCAAACATCAAGTTACATGTAAACTACACAGAATACACTCAGAAAGCTCTGAATACATTTGCTGGAAGACAGCAAAGCATTCTGAAAGGCAGACATTCCACAGATGAAAGATAGTAGAAACTCATCAACTGATTAATACCTTAATAACATTAACTGTTCTAATGTTCACATACCGTATACAGATTTGGATGTCTCTCCAAAATCGAGTCCCTGTACAGCACCACAGCTTTCAAATGTGGCAAACAATTCCATATCTATTAGATTTAGAAAAACAATTATTATAATTTGTTATTTATATCTTGTGCTTTTCCCCACTGAAGTACTGCCAAAATAATAATTGGGTTGACAGTCAGAAGAAACCTCTGCTTCCCTCCTGTGCCAGGTATTTTCCCCTCATTCATAACCAACTGTCTCATTTAAAAAAGATGGTAAGATCCTAGAGCAGACCATGTAAGACTGTTTTCAGCCAGAAAATTTAACTATTAATTACACCAAAAATAGCTCTTCAGCATGCTCTCTTACTGCATCACAAGTACAAGTAAAGGCATGGGCAAGGTCAAGCTGAATTGACCTGCTTTGGTTACCCGCAGCAGACACCAGACTTCTGAACTTCCTCTGACATTAAAGGTTCCACGACACAGGTAGCAAATATGGTATTTGGGAACAATATAGCATCAAGAAGGGCAGAAAATAGGGCTTGTAGTAAGCTCTCAGCCACCTCATACCTGCAGTATCTTGTCCAATTGCTTCCGATTTTCCACAACCATGATGTTGGTTTTGCTGTCATAAGCAATGTAGTGGCAGGCCTCTGGAGAATTGGTTGTATATATTCCTGTGACGATTCCTCTGGATCCAACATTGGTATATATATATGAATGCATATATTGAAACATTTATATTTATATGCATACATGCATAGATGTATTTAATATGCAGAAAGCAAATAATAAGATATCAGATGAAAGCTGAAAAGAGTATGAAGATCTGAAAGTACACATCATCACAACTGTCATGCTTGTTTCAAGTTTTCAGGTATACATGAACAGTATATGCAAAGTAAATCCCTGAACTCAGGCAGTGCTGTAGGCTTGGATTCAGTATTTTTGTCTGGTTAAGGCTACAGTGGAGTTAGCTCAGAAACTGGTTAAAAAACACCTGTCCTCTTTGTGTTCAAGCTGCATGTAATTCAGTTCGAATTTCACAGGCACAGGAACAAACTGAGAGTTAAAATTTAAATTGTATTAATATGTATCTATCAGGACAGAAGGAATCAAGCTAGTGAGTATTTCACCTGTCAGTCTGTTCACTTGAAGATACCTTGCAATATTTGTATCATAGACCAATATCACAAGGTGGTGAGTCTTATCTGATTCCCACATTCTAGTGATGGAAGACTCTGCAACTGTCACAGGTTTCATTCAGTGTCTAGAACAGTCCAGATAACACTGAGAGCTACAAGACATCAGTATGTTCCTGAACATGCTCATCAGCTGCAGCACAACTTCCAGGATGCGGTACCAAGTTCTGATTTCCCATATTTCTAAACCTAGCAAAACAGGAACTTTGACATTTCTACACAAAAAGCAAAGTAAATAACCCTACCCAGCAAACACAGCTCCAACAGCTGAGATGAACCACTCTGGAGAATTAAATCCGAGGATTGCTACGCTGTGGAATCGTTCAAGACCAAGCTTAAAGGTAATAAGCATAAGTTATACAATATAGGCACGTTGGAGATAAATATATAGCACAAAAAAATGAGAACACATACAAATGATAGAAAGTTGTATTATTCCAGTGTTGATAAGACACATCCACCCCCAGCTTTATACCAATGTCCATGGCAAAACTGGAACCTGTCAGTAGTTAATATTACCTAAACTTTCCACTGCCCCTTCTGCCTGCTAAAGTTCTGCTGCTGGGACAGGCCAGAGAAACAGACCTTTTTTAAATGTGGATAGAAGCATCATGAGAGCTAGCCTTAGCCTCTGCTCAGAGCTGTTTTGAATTGGTCTTTATCTTGACAAATTCATAGTGTTTCTTTCACCTATATTTCTCTTAACCTTACAGCCCTATGCTGAGCATTGTACCTACACCTGAGTGAAACAGTGGCTCTTTACCTGCAATGGCAGTAGTGTTATTACCTCTTAGACCAAAACCATTTGTATCTTTATTATTTCAATAAAGAATGTCTGTCAATCTTCAGTTAATAGAGGGCAAAAAAAAGAAAGAAAAAAAAGAAAAAAGATAAAAGCAACCTCTGAAATTTGTTTTTTAAGGAGACAGCAAGGAAAGGGAATTGGTTTTGCTTTCTGTACTGACCTTCAGGAAACTCTTGGCTGCTTTCCTGGAAAGGCAATAATATTCTGAAAAGGTTATCTTCTCCCACTTCCCGTTCTTTCTGCTGGCCAAAGCATTAAGAGATCCATATTTTTCGAGGCTCTCCTTGAACATCTGATGAACTGTTATGGGAGTCTGCGGACATGAGTTATCTATTCTCAGTCTGACTCTGCCATCAGCAAAGGAAGTCCACAAGGTCTCTGGAAAGGAAAGCATAGTGAGGGTACATTACTGAAAAGTACTGTGGTGACAGTGGGTCACCCCCACTGCTGCAGACTTTTACAAGCATGGCATGCCGGCTCTTGTTCATCGCTGGTGAAAATGAACAGCTAATGGTAGTGACTGTGCTGAAAAAGAGTGCTTTGTAGCTGAGAATTTGCTCCCACAAATAGTGTTATTGTGTTCCTTGTTTCTGTCATAGTTCCCACAGAAATAAATAGGAAAAGTCACTTTTGGAGCAACCTATGTATAGATCTTCACCTCCACTTCCCCGTCTTGCCCTTTCCTGTTTATTCTCCTGCTCATCTCCCTCATGCTATCTTCCCAACCATTCACTCTTTTTCAATCCTTCTGCTTCCTTGATGGGACAGGGCACAAGCAGGAACACCACCTAGTGCCACTTGGTTTTCACAGTGGTGACACGGACTGTAGCAGTCCCTGGCATTCACAACTAATGACTGACTCAAAGATCTTGGCTTGCAACTTTGCTGTTGCAAACCCACCAGGAAGCACACTTAATACAAATACACTTCTAAGAGAATTTAGGGGCTAATAAACTGGCAGAATTCAGGTGAATCCTTATAAGGAAGACAAAAAAAAACAATCACAAAGCCCAGGTCTCAGCTTCAGTTGGCATGGAATCATTTTCTTTAGAGTGTCTGGTACAATCTATGTTTTGGTTCTAGGAGAAAAATGCTGATAACACAATGCTTGATAGCTGCTGCTAAGCAGTGTTGCACAGAGCCAAGGCCATCCGCTGGGAAGGGAGCTGTAAGGAGACAGAATTAGAACAGCAGCCTTAAATTGGCCAAAGGGATGTTCTGTACCATAAGACTTCATCTGGAAGGAGTTCTGAATGGGGTAGAGGTTCATCTCATTTTCTTCCACTACTTGGGGGCTAGCTGGGCTAGCTAGTTGGGGGGTGCTGAGCAACTGCTTGTGCACCAAGCACAATGATGTTATATACACCATATGTGTTATATATATTGTGTATATATATATTATATACATCCATCATATTTGGATCCACTTTAGGATACACCTGCAGCCTCCCTCAAGTCAGGCTTAATAATCTGCACAGATAATAAGAGGCATATTAAGCTCACAAATACTCACTTAGAAAACTTCCCTTTGCAGCAAAAAGTCTCGTAACTTGACCACAGAAAATTAGATTCTTAGTCAACTGAACAAAGTACAACTACCAAAGAGGAAAATACCACAGCCAGCCTAGTTTGCTGCCAGCATTCTGTGAAACTACTCCAAAGATGTCACTGCCTTCCTGCTATACCCCAGCATGTGCACAGCATTTTGAAAAAACAGTTTATTTACCTTTCTATTCCCTTCCCAGACAAGGGGATACAAGCTCTGGTGCAGAAAGTGAATGGAGCTATCAAAGCTGTGATGTGTATCAATGTGGATTACTGTTTCTGACTCATACTATGTTGCATTCAAGCTCCTGACACACAGCCTTGTGTTTGCTCTCTTTGTCAGGACGGTCAAGAAATTAATAGTGAGCAATAAACTCAAATCTTAAAGCTTAATCTCCATTTGCCTTCATTTTCTTGTGTACAAATTGCATATAATGATTTTAAAACACAGGTGTGGTGTCTTACCCAGTATTGTCAAGTGTATTGATGTCAGTGCCTAAAAGGCACTATAAATCCAGGAATTTCAGAAAACTACTAGCAATAGAAGATGCTATGTAATGGACATAGAGACTTCTTCACTGTATATATGGCAAAGGAATACACACTTTTACACTCATTCAGATCTGTACTCGCATGAATTTGTGGGTTAAACTTAAATCTAAAGGTAGTTAAATAGTTTAAAGAAAAAGTCGAGGTAAAAAGCAAAAAAAAAAAAATCTTACAAATTCTCTCCCACAGAATTTGTATGAACAGCAGAAAATGAACAACATGCTCTGTTGTCAGTATGCAACAGGACATTAAGCGGAGCACTCAGTCCTTTCAGAAAGAGCCTGGGAAGGAATGCCTGGCTAAATACTGAATGAACTGATTATATGCTTTGGGAAAAGCAAAATAGGTGTCCTGCCACACTAGCAGCTGAAAGCTAAACTGCAGTGTCTAAGCTGGAAATGAACTTACCACCCGAAACCTGAGGAAATCAGAATAAGGATCTTTTAAATAAAGTATGAGCACGGATACATTATACACCTGTAGATTTAGAGAACACAAGGGAAAAAAAAATAAGCACACCTGATGCAAGCAATAAAAGAGGGCAATTTGTTCCTTACCTATTTCTTTGAGTAACTCCTTCTACCTGCACTACCCCTTTGTACTCTCAAATGATTCTTTGTTCACAAATAATGTGAACTTGGCTCACGTGCTTCTCAATAACTCCCTTAGAGATGGCAAGGAAACAATTGTTCCTAAAAAATCTGCTTCATTAGATAAAATAAAAAAACACACATTTTACTGAAGTACTCAATTTTGAATCCCTGAGCCCCTTCTCAGACATATATTCTGACTTTTGAGTGGTCCTGTGTGGAGCCAGGATCAGTGATACTTAAAGGTCCCTTCCAATTCAGGATATTCCATGATTCTATGTCCCATCCACTCCTGTCCCTGCTGCATGACCTCAGCTCAAATTGATATGCCATCTGTGAAGCAGAAACTAAAACAGTGATCTAACTTCTGCTTGAAACTCATCCAGTTTTAACTCACAGAACATTATTTTGATTACATGCCACTTCCTGCAAAACACCACTCTGCTCTAATGACTAGTGAAGGTATGCAGCTCTCTGCTGGAGGCATTTTTTTAATAGACACTCATCATTGCAGATTCCACAGCTGTGATGCCATCACATTCTGCTGACAATACAAACACGTCATTCCTTCTCTTACCTTTCTTGGTTGTTTTTTTTATGGTTTTTTTTCTCTCTTTCAACATGTCTTCGGCCCTGAAAGCTAAACTTCCTTTCAGTGAAAACTGGAGATGAGTGTTTACACACAGGCTGGAGTCAGAAAACTTGGCATCTGCCCCAAACTTCTCTTGTGCCATTGAACAGATTAAGATTAAGAGGTACAGAACTTTGTATGAGTCAGAATACATACATAGTGATTTAAAAAAATTTTTTTTTCAAAACAAACCAATATCTTTCCCTGCTGCCTGCACTACCTACAGTTAAGGGCAGGAGAATTGAATTCTGCTGTATTATTTTTCCATGATAAACCTGTAGTTTTAAGCTCTCTAAAATTAAAAACAAAAACAATAAAATAACTGAACTATTTTTAAATAACCAGAATGCCTCAAATTGATGTTCTAGTTCACAGATGTTTTTGCCTTTTCCAGTGTATGAAAAGGGAATATTTTTCAATCACAATAAAATATATTGCACTGCAGATGTAGTAAACTGCTACCACAGTGGATCAGAGATATAAAATATCCTTCAAAAAATGCTTCTACAAACTGACATGGAGGGAGTGGTGCAACAGAACAAACAACTGTGGGTGAGTTGCATAACCTGCATATAAAATAAGCTTCATAACAACAGTAATGCTCTTAAAACTGATTGCGATGCACCAAAATGGAGGCATGTGGAGAGTGCAATCAGGAGGAAGTATCACTACAGAAACATTGCCCAGGTATGAAAAGATAGAAAGTCCAAAATCAGTTGAAGTTGAAACTGGTGAGGGATGAGAAAAAGGCTTCAACATGCACATCAGAAACCAAAGGAAGACCTGATGGTATAACGAGCAACTTACTGATACAGGACTCAGAAAGGGCTGATGTACTCAGTGCCTTCTTTGCCTTCATCTTTAATGACAAGACCTCCTAAGTTTCTATGACTAGCGCCAGGTGAGAAGTTCTACCTACAACAGCAGAGGAAGATCAAAGTAGGAACCTCTTATGCAAACTGTACATGTACAAAAATGTCCATGGGCCCAGATGGGTTTCTTCACAGAGATCAGGTCCTGTGTCACCCCAAGGTATTCTCCATCATCTCTGAAAAAACATGGCAATTTGGTTGAGATTCCTCATGACAGAAAAAAGGCAGATGTCACGTTCATCTGCAAAAACTGAAAGAATATTCAAGAAACTACAGGGCAATATGACTCACCTGAGAGAAAACTATAGAACAAACTCTCCTAGAAATCATTGTGGGGCATAAAATGGTGACTGAGACCAACTAGAATGGATTTACCAAGGCCAATGTGAGTCTGTTCAACACTGACTTCCACAGTGGCTGAGTAGATGGGAGGAAGAGAGAAGTGGCATGTCATTTACTTAAACAAGGTCTTTAACCAGGCTTCGCACAGCAGTCAGACTTGGCGGCTTTGGACGAGATGGAGTATCAGGTGAATGAAGAACTGGCAAGATGATTAGCCTCAGAGAACAGTGGTCAACGTTTCCAAGTCCAGCCAGCAGTCAATTATAAGTGACATTCTTCAGAGGTTAGTCCTAGAAACAATATTGTTTTAATGACTGCACTGCTGTCTCGGACAATGGAATGCGTCCTCACAAGCTTCAAAAATGACATCAAATATGGAGAATTGGTCAGTGTGCCAAAGGGTGAGGCTGCCTTTCCGATGGACTCAAGCAAACCGGAGCAATGGGCTGATGAAAGCCTCAAAGCTCAACAGTGATAAATGGTAAGTCAGCACACAGGATAAAAGCTGGCTGGCTCAGCAGAAAAATCCCTGCGGTTACTGGTGGCAATCAAGCTGTACTTGAGTCAGTATTATACTCTTGAAAGGCTAATTCCTGGGCTGCATTAGCAAGAATACAGCCAGCAGATCAAAGGAAGTGATTATGTCCCCCTACTCAGCACTCATGAGGCAACACCTGGAGCAGCATACAGCTTTGGAAGTCCCAGTGTAAGAGATCCTAACAAAGTGACAGTAGCCCAGAGCAAGGGACTCTGAGGTGTTAGAGTGCTTGAGTATGAGATGTAAGAGAAGCCTCTGAAGAAGATGGGTGAATCTAACACGCATGGCAGGGCAGGGTTGTTATAGAAATGACATTCCTCTCAGAGGCACACAGCAGGACAAGAGACAGCAGACACTAGCTGCAATGAAGAAAATTCTTGCTGGATGAAGCAATTTAATTTCACGATAGAGAAACAGGGAGTGAGAGTCTTAGTCTTTAGACATTTTCAAAACTCAGCTGAACAAGACCATGAACCTACTTTTGAATAGAAAGCTACACTAGCTTCTCTCCACACGTCTTTTCCAATAAATTATTCAGCAATTTCATCAGTATATAACCAGTACACATGAGCTCTCATCTAATATTACACTGATTTAAGGCCAATATAATGCTTGTGGCCCAGACTGACACTATTCTGGATTCATATTCACATTATCAGGAAGACCAAAACATGGCCCGGGTCCATAGGAATGAGCTTCTATAACCTGGTGGAAAAGAATGGGAGAAAAAAATTCCAAAACAACCTGAGCTCTTCATTAGACAAATTTACATCTGAAATTGGAGAACATAAAATGAGACAGCTCACGACTAGAAAGCACTGTAATCTCCTTTCTGTTTACGTACACAGCAGGCCCACTTACAGCACAGGCACTGCTACAGACATCACATTTTTGTGTAGTAGTGCAGTGCTTCCAAGTAGAACACTGCTCCTCATTTAAATGGATAGCAGGTAGTGCCACAGATTCTCAAAGTCAAATAAAAGACAAAGACTAACTTCAATTGTAAGCTTCTGATGCATCAACTTAGAAATGTATCTAAGCTCAAATAAAGGAACTGCTTAATTAAAATGAATAGAGAGTGTCATGTGATCAGAAGAAAATTATGATGGAATAGCTGGAATGGCTTCTACCCTTAGCTGTTCACCTCTCCTACACATTCCTTCTTGAGCACTGTGGTTTACAGACCAGCGTACTACTGTAAACTCCAGCCAATAGTAACCTCTGGGAGTCAAGTGGGGTAGGGAACTGGTGGCAGTAACCATCGTCCCAGATAAATGCTATTAGAAAAATAGGTCAGAATCTTCGCAAGCACACAAATAAGTACTCTGCAGAATTACAGCCTCAGTAATAATCTACACATTCAATGTGTCAAATAACTCAACAAAACACTCAGAAACATCTGAAAACATAAGGTAGTTGTCACCTTTACCCATCAAAATTTCTTCCCTGCTTATTGAAAAACAAAAATGCAAATAGCTATTAGTTCAATTGTTAAAAAGAACAAAAACAACAAAAAACCCAAACATCTCAACCAAAATAACATTAAAAAATGCAACAAAAGAAAATGATTGTGAACCAAAGAATTATATTTTTAAAGACTATACACACACATATACAAGTGCATCTTAATACACATGTAAATCTGCATATGACCTGCCACATAGGTAGATTTCTTCAGGATCCAGTTGCAGTCACTATTCCACTTGTCCCATGCTACAAATACAGCAAATTGTACAACAAATTCAGACAGCAGTAGCAGGCTCACCAAGGCAACAGGGAGCTCCTTTGGGGTTGCAAACTTTCAAAGAAGAAGGCTATGTTCTGCATCTAAACTTCCCTTAAGCCACACAGAAGCAGAGCTCTTTTTATTTAAAACCACTCTTGGTTTAAAATTACAGCAGTATGCATATGCTACAATGCAGTGCAGAACTGATCAAAGGACAGATATTTGTTTAGAGCCTCCAGTTATAAACTCTATGCCAAATCCTTGATAGCTAGCAGCTGGTAAGCAGGCAGTCATACCAAAGTTAAGACTACAATGGGTGTGACTTTGATGGAGATCAGGCTACTTTCTATTTTTGTCTAATAACAATCACAAATACAGACAAAAAACTTTAAGAAGTTACTGAATTCATCCAAGTTTACAGAAAGCTCCTGTCACTTTTTCACCTGAGTTTATTCTCTGGCTGCATCTCCTTATCCCAGACCTGAAAAACTGTCAGTCTGTTTGCTAGCAGAGATATGTAGATGACAACTAAAATTTCAAAAAGGAATTCAATTTCCAAAGATCACCTTTCATATCTTACCCGTTTGCTCTTGGCCTTCATCTTGGGTCCCTTCAAAATGTGCCAACAAATCTCTGCAGGCAGACTGTGCACCAGCAGGTCTTCTGGAAGGAGAGAGAACTGTTAAAAATGTAACTCCAGGAGTACTAATAGCATCCACTACAATCCACATAATACAAGGGGAAAAAAAAACCACAACAGGTAAATAGTAAGAAATACCAACAGGAAACATAATAAACAGCTCAAAGGAACAAAGAACATTTTGTTTCCCTTTTGCAAGCTCTACTACAATCAGGTTAGACAGGGAAATGCCTTCAGTCAGTAAGGATGATGTCTGTATTTCACTGAGAGGACGCTAGGTGCCATACCATGGAACACAGGATGAGAACACCAAATGTGACTCTCACAGGGCCACCAACTGTGTAAGTATAAAGAATGGATGATCAATCCCAACCTTGACCACACTATCAGTATATTAATATCACATTTCCTATCAATTTTCACTGTTGGTATCTGTGAAGATATGAGGTTAGGGTTTGGTGGACTTCCCTCGTTTTGTTTTTAAGGCCAGGGATTTAGTTCATAACAATAATAAAATATTTCTCAAAAACTGCATCAAAGCAACTGATTTTCATTATCACACGGATGAAGTTCACATTTCCTGGTTTAAATTTAAATAAATAAAATTGTAAATAGATAATATAACAAAGTTTATAATGTAACATACAGCAAAGTATATAAGGAAAAAAAATCTAAATAATAAATTATCACCTAAAAGTGAATAACTGCATAAAGTAATGTACTACAGAATATTCAAAATCAGAATGCTACTGATGAATAATCTGATGCATTAAAATAATATGTCAGTGAAATGCACAAGTTTCATGACATCTATATTTAATAGTTAATAGCCATAGCTGATACCAGTTGTCTGAAGACATGGAAATAAAACTTCTTCCTTCAGTGACAGGCTGCAGCCTGCAGACTTTTTGATTTAACTGACTTCATTTAATAGAACAACGGGTGGGAACCAAAAGCCTTCAGGGGCTGAGCACGAGTTTGGATTGTCATTTCCTCTCTTAGTACAATGGAAGAGATGGAAGAGTCCTTAGAGAAGCACAAGTTCTTACTCTCTGTAATGTAGTAAGTTAAAGCAGGAAAAGAAAATCCAACCAATGTCCTTCCCAGCTGTCAAATGAAGCAACAAGCAACTTCTAAAGTAGTTTTTAAACACAGCAGAGTCAAACAGCAAGCAGTGGGACCAAACGCTGTCACACATTATTTTGTATCTTGCATTAACAACTCCATTTTAAAGAATACATGTATGTGGGACAATCCAAGGGTTTGTTACTATTTGTTATTCACAACGAAACAGTATTTTAAGAAAGCCTTATCCAAGCCAGGCTCCTACAGAAGAACACAGCTATTTTTGCAGTTCCTCAGCCATCAGAAGTGACAGTCAGTGCTTGGTTCTACCCCTGCAGCAGATTCCTGTCTCAGAGCAGAGGGACAGGTTGCAGAAGCAGCTGATGGAAAAAAGGCGTTGTCACTAAGCTTGCATGTGAGGACGTTTCCCCTCTTGTTAATGGCATAATGGGGCAAAACATGAAAGAGCTTGTCCAATAAACAGAGAATTGCACTCTGAAAATAGTTGCTGGCTGGGTGGAGGCAGGTGTTGATGAGAAACAGAGTACTTTAAATATAGAGGAGGATTAGACTGTATTTGAAAAGGTAAATCTGTTTGATGTGTGGGAGAATGGTGACTTAACGAAGTGTACTGCACAGAGCAACAGGCCAGGAAGGTGTATTTGAGAATAAAAATAATTAAAAGCATTTAAAACCATTTAAAAGTATGTCTGTCAACTTGAAACACTTAACAGTCCTCAAAAATTATCCCATTCTAAAGAAAAATTACATTTCATGAGTAGAAATCTAATGAAATCTTCACTGTTTTTTTAATACTAAGGCTTTTTATCTGTACTTATTTAGTAAAATAAGATGAATGAAGTCTCAGTTAAAAGATAACTGAAGGTTATTTTGGCCTAGAATGGCAAAAAAGCATGCAGAAGAAAACGGATACGACTAGTAGCTTAACAGAATAGCCTCTTGTGAGGCTAATCAGAACTTTAAATAATCGTAATTAACTGTTTATCCCAGAGGAAAGTCCCTTTAGTTTGTTTCATTCCCATCCAGACAAGGTCTAAGATACCGGTTCAGTTGATACTGTGCTCCCTAAACATTGACAGTGTAATGTGAAAGTAACAGCCAGCAAGTTTGAACTTCTGGACTCCCTCTGGTAGTGTATTAACATGCAAATGTCATCTAAGGAGCTCTAGACATCAAACATCTTCAGAAGAATTTAAGTTCATAATATTGTGTGTAAAGCAGTTCTTACCTGCCTTGGTCAACCAAGCAGTCCACCTGAGAGATTTTTTTTGCTCTCAAAGTGCACAAAATGTTCCACCAACAACTTATTGTGCATATACAGAACCATCATTCCAGAGTGAAAGAATATAAGTGCCACTTGATATTTTAGCTTTCTTTATGGTGCTAAACTACTTTAAAAATTAAGTAAAGGCTCCATGAAGATTATGTTCTGTGGAATTGTTGGAGTAAAACTGAAACGATGCTTTGGGACTGCTTGAATCGAGAGCTTGCTAAGCATACTGCTGCAAGGAGAAAACGTGCTGCACAACTGTTTGGTGCTAACAGTATTTCCTGACACAATATGGGATTTAATTTGGAGGTACCATTCTAACAAAGAAGCTCCCATCTGAGGCCTCAAGTCAGTACTTTTGTTGCCTTAATCTTTCCCAAGTAAAAATTAATCTTAGTTGAAACATACAAATGAGGCTGAATTGGAAAACATGCACTTTTTGCCACTGTCAGTGAGAATTTATTCCCTCTCCAGCATTTGTTACCTGATTTCCAGGACAACCTATCCGTATGCAATCTACCAGCTTGTGCCTATACCAGAACTGTTTCTGGCAGTGTGTTTTGCATCACCACCGTTTGCTTATACCAAAGCACTTTCTACTGGGCATCAGGCATTTTTATCAGTTCACTGGGCCATTTTATTTCAAGATGAAACCATTCACTAAACACCCAACAATTCTCTGCACAGCAAAATAGCAGGGGGTCATATTACTTATGGGTTCCTCTGAAAACCTGAATGATACTGGCACTTTGCCCAGAAACTCTGTCCACTAAACATCACCCAGATCCCACTTAGGAGTAATCCTTTCCCCATTTCTCATACGTACTGCAAGTGCTGAATCCAATATATTAAAACAGAACTCTGCGGACAGGATGTAGGAGACATCTGTCAGAGATCAAGACAAAGATGGTGAAATCACTTTGATATAAATCAACACTACACAGTGCCAGAGCTTTGACAGCTCATCAGAGAAACAGAAATCTGTAAGCAACACAAAGAGCTAAGCAGGAAATTCTATATCCCCGGCCTGAGATGCTATGAATTATTACACAGCATTTAAAAAATATTTCATTGTGTTCTACTGCATAAGGAAAAGAAAGAAGGTAATGGTCCATAGCATTAGTTCTTTAGGTCCTAACTTTGTATTACACGTGAAATTCTTCCTATATTAAGCAGCAAAGAGGACCTTGTGGTCCTTTACAGGGGCATCACTGTCTGTTATAACTGGTTTTATTTACCAACTAATCCTCTTCTTTTAATTAGGGCAATATTATAATACTTCCCCTATTGTTCTATTTAAAATTTCCTTCTGTCCTTAAAGATCTGGTTAGATTTGTGTTCTAATTAGTTTCAATGTCCTTATGAGACTTAAGAAGGGGGCCACAAATCAGCGTAGATACACACCTACTCTTGCAAAAACATTCAACTGTCTTGACAATCAGTCCTCTTCTCAGATGGCACCACATAACTGTCTCTCAAGTTATTAATATAGCTTCTTTTCACACAAAGTTATATTTAAAAGCAATGAAGTTTAATAACGAACAAAGCACTCAAGAAAAAGATAACAGCTGAGAGCCGTTTTGCTGTATGCCACAGTTGGCACACACCTGCTACTAAGGAGTATTTTTACTTGACAAAAAAAACAAAACAAAACCCAACAACTTGTATATTTTGGTCATTTGTTTTACAGACAGCTGAGAACTATGTGGGTGAATGGGAAGAAATGAATAACATGCCAGCCTCTGCTCTCTTCTACCCTGTCTGGGAAAACCCACACTTGAAACTAAAATCTTCCAGTAGCTGCCTCTGTGTGGCTATCAGAAGGGATTACAGCAGTTAGGTCATATCGAACTCATTACCTCCTCTCTTCCTCCTTTTTGTGGTCACACTGCATTTCAGCCTTACAAAAGCTCTTTCTAACTCTGCTCATCTTGCTAGAATCTTATATTCTCTGTCTGGTTCTCCTCCCCTAAAATCCTGCTTCTAGCATGAAGAAAGAAACTTCACCCAACTTTAAACCACATCAGGTGGACAACGCTACCGTGCAAATAATAAATATGCACTGACTTCTTCAAGAAAAAATATATGTAAGGAATTTGAATGCATGAAAAGCAGCCTGAGTTGTAGCCTCTGATTTTCTTTCCTTAGAATTTCAGGAACAAACCATACACCACGCATATTTTTTATTGAATTTAAAGAAGTGACATTAACATGCAAGCTCTTAACTAAATGAAGGTGAAATTAGATTTAACAACCAAGCGTGCACCTGATATGTTTGTGGGAATTGATAATCAGTACCTAACAATACTGACAAAATAAGCAGAAGTTAAAACATTTCCTGTACCATTTGCTCTTCTATACTTAAAATAGGTATTTTCAATCAAAAACTCTACTGCCACAGGCAAAAAGAAGAGAGTAGATGAGATGGTTACCTTTCATGTAAGAAAGTACTTTCAACTCCTCTAGAACTAAGCTCCCCACACTCTGATCTAAGAGATGGGTCATCTGTTTAAGTTCTGCTGCCTTTGATGGGAAGATATTCAACAACAGAGGCAAAGTATCACCTAACATTTACCCCTTCCATTCTTGCAAGGAAGAACACTTAGATTCACAGCTGCAACAAGGATGTTTTTTCAGTCAATTCAGAGCACACAATGTGAATGGCAGTACATGCAGAGCAGATACTACTGAAGTTCTCATTTTCAACACTGCTCTACCTGTTGGAGACCCAAGGGATGGCTGAGTGGGATGGCTGAGCAGCATGGCTGTTCTTTTCTTGGCTATGAGAACTTGGCTATTTTCTGTTATTTGAGAAGGCCTTTAATCTCACATTAATAATTTACTATTCTAGTAGCTTACCAGTATTTTCAGCTAGTATTCCTTGTTTTGGCTGAGCTGTGAGCAGCTGAGCCACAGGGGTTGCATACAGTTTTTGTAAGAACTGTATATATATATTGTATATATACAATATATATATATTGTTGTGTATATATATACACAAACTTCTGCTGAGCCTACTTCCAGGCCTAAGGGCTTCTGTGCTAGAAAATGAATACTACACAATTAGATATTTGCAAATAGGATACAAGCAACATAGTTCATACTGAATTAAGTTGTTAGGAACTAATGACAAATTAGGAGTCAGCATAGAAGAAAACTGTTTAGAATTTTCATTACTATTTCATCTCATTCTAGCCTCAAAGGGTACTTCTAATTTGGCATTAGCTTCAGTCCCCATGAGGCAGATACAGTTCTCATGGATCCACCGGGTAGTAAAAGACAAAGCAAAGTTCCGAAAAATCTAAAAATCAGTTTGTTAACATATATAATTAAGCTACTTTACCCATTTTCATCTTGTGGATCTTTCTGAAGAGTCTCTCCACTGTTAGGCATGTTGACACACCCTCAAGGCTGGTCACAAATATGCTGAAGAACTGTGCGGGTCGGGCATAAATACGCCACTTGGACAACAGAAGAAACCAATAGTAACTGGTTATTTGTTGGAAAAAACAACACGTAATACAAGAGGAGGAGACTACAGCCACAAAAGCTGTTTCTTTCTGATTTTAACATGCTTGAAATGTCGCAGTGCTGTGAGCCGCTTACTGTTAAACTTTCCTTTTAACCCAGTTCTCTTTAATTATCCATGAGAAGAATTTTAATGAGTCTACAATGCTTTAAAATGCAAATCATTTCTTCTGACAAGATTTTTAACAAATTAGTTCACATAAGTTGAAGCAATTCTTATTTTTGTTACCATGATCTCCAGAAAAAAACATTCAACAAAGTTGTCTTCTTGAGGAAAACACAGATTAATTACATTAGGAAATGCCCTGAAGTAGGTTATAGCTATGAAACCCAGTACAGCAACAGCCAAGCACCTCCTCCAGCATTACAACTACTAACACTTCATTGCTTTCACCAAAGCAGACCTGTTGTATACTGTAGGTGTTTCTACATATAACTCCAGTTTCTTCACAGGATGTAGTAAGCCCAGTTTGGTTACTTCTCTGCCAGTTAATCAAACAGACCCAGGGAATAGCTCAACCCTTCCACTGGGAGCAGCTTCCCTGGGATGGCTTCTAAGCCCACTTTATTCCAGCATATCTTGCATCATGCTTAATTGTGTGCAAACACAATTTGATACTAAAGCGTGCAACATAATGTTTAACAGAAAACTCTCACAATTGTGTCAAACTAAGTTTGCTGCAGCTGTCAGCTACAAACAGCCCTGTCATTTTAACTGCAGAATCATGAATGTCGTGCTGCAAGAAAAAATTCTACACTTGTCTTTGCAGTCCTAGTACATTTCTCAGTACTCTTAAAGCTTCAAATAGTAAATCCTAGTGCTAACTCATAAGTAAAGGATTATTTCCCCTTCCAATGATTTTTACATCCTGCAATTTACATGATGCTGTTACCACAGTCACCTTTTTCTTCAATGCCAGCTTGCAACTCACATAAGACCGCATCATATCCACAGCCTGAACTTTTGCAGTGGAATGGGCCACTTTTTCCAGGCTACAGTTGAGTCTTTCTGAATGCAGACAGGCTTACAAAGCTATGAAGGAAATTAGGAAGTGAATAAGGCTCACCTACTGTTTATGTCCTTCACTCTACAATTATGACTGGAAGCTGCCAGGAATTAGGGACTGATACTCGCACTGCTGCTGCAACCCTACACTGTCACAAGATGCTAAACAGAAATAGGACAGACACCAGAACAAGGCAGTTTTGTTAACTACAGCCAGCAATTCAATCACAGTGCAGAGATCGGCCTCAGAGTGGGTGCAGGGTATGGTACCCCACTGGTGTCTGGAACAGGACACTTCAGGGTTAATTCACAGTGCTGCTATGGCAACATGAACCTGTCCATAGCTGCTTGCTCTCATTTTTCTCCCTTAAAAGCAAGTGTTTGTCTCACCACAAACTTAAAATGAATGGAGGAGTATACTAATTCTGGATGTTCCTTGCTGTTCATCCCAGTTAGTTTAAGCAGGTTGTCAACTCATGCAACATAACAAATGTGTGATTCACACTTTTTGGAAATCATGTAACTGGTAACAAACCTCTTGGTGTAGAAAATGGTTTTTGTTAAAAGCATGATGTTAACCTTCCAGTCCTATTATTATTTCAGGCTTCCACTGGTGGGTCTAAAAACAACAACAAAAAACCTCTCAATAAGAAGCAGGATGTCTAAAATGCTTTGCAGCTCCTACTGCAAAGGCTTTGTGACACTTATAAAAATGACACTGCTTCTAACCTTTCTTTCATTATTTCAAATCAGCTCTCCTAAAGCCTGACAGTTTTGTGCAAAGCTTCTAGAGTCAGAGCACCTATAACGAAGCATCTGAGATTTGTTTTCAACTACAGTTTGTAGTGATGAAGGAAGATAATTGTAACTGTAAAAAAAAAAGCTGCAAAAACACACAAGGAAGAGGGAGCTGTTTCTGAGCTGTTTCTTTAAGGTCGAAACAAGTTTTGGTCTGGGGACAAGCATATCTAGAAACAATTATTCTGCTTCCTTCTGAGGAAATGTTGGACCACAGGTCACCTGCCACCTCCTATTCTCTTAGTAGCATTCGTGCATCCAGTTGTAGCCAAGTCACATTTCCTATAGGCACAACCACCTCAAGGTACACAGCCTTTAACCAATCACAGCAGTGCTAAGGTAGCAGCCCTAACTCTGTTGTACTACAGTTACTTGAAATTAATTACTATGTGGTACACAATTAAAATTTAGCTCTGAAAAATCCTCTAAAGATGCTAGTCATTCATTTCATGTTAGCCTAATGAGATAAAACAAACACCATCATTTCGATCTTTTTGCCAAGAGAAAGAGCATTTTCTTAAGAGCTGGTTTCTGCACAGAATATCAACAGTTCCACCTGTGGAAAGAATTCCAGCAGCATGTAGGGTCCACTACATTGGACTGTTATATTTTATACAGTCTTTTTAAAGTATATCTTAACTAAGATTAAAAAACATTGGTTAGAAGCGTTATTTAAAGGTTATTTTCCTAATGCATTCGTAGAACTCCAGACACCTGTTTCGGCTTGGAAAAAAAAATCCAGCTCAGCAGGAAGGAAAGTTATTATTCAGATTCCTCCTTCGTGAGCGAGTACAGCAGCAAACTTTGGTGTACCCATAAACAGAAATTTCAAGCCCTGGGCTCCTGATTTTTTACAGGTCCTCTCTGAAACTTGTATACAAAAATCAGTGGTGCTCAATGAAATGGCAGCTTCAGTTAACAGACTGCATTCTTACCTGTGTCTCTGAGACACTCTTTTCAGTAACAGTTTCACAGTTTACAAGGCATGATTTATGAGACACAGGCACGGCTAGAAAACAAAGAGGTGCTATGAGTATCTAAGACAGCAGAGATTGAAAAATAAAATGCATACTGGTTGAGGCCTATACCAATGCTACAAAGGACAGAAAGGAGGCAGCATAGACTCGCTTCGTGCTAACCATGAGGATACCCATTTCAAAAACCAAAGCTAGAGCCTGCTGAATGAAATAGGCGGCAGCAGCCATTCCCCAGCTCCCAACCCTGCCTTCTTTGGGGGAATAGAGCTTCTGTGCTTCTTTGGATTGCTGTTTGCACCTAAACGTGTACAAGTACTCGGTAAGCAAAAACTTAGTGTGATGTGTCCCATGCAGCACGAAAGAAAGGAAGGGAAAGAAGAGTAAGGAGACCAGCAATTCACCTGAAGAGCAGGGAAGCAACTGCTGGCTCGGAACAGATGCGAGCTGAGCACATCAGGCAGGTGAGCTGAGAAAGGAACTACTGCTGCAACTGCTGAGAGATGCGCCCACACACTTAAAGGCTGTGCGACTTCTGCAATCAACCACAGAGCGCCCACAACCAGCACCTCACCACACGGACCTCCACCTCCTCACTGCTCGTCCCCGCCCCCCCCGGTCCCGCCCAAGCTCCGCCCGCCCCGCCCCGCCCCGCCCCGCCCGCTGGCGCTCGGCTCCCCGCGGTGACGTCACGCGCACGGGTTCCAGACCGTTCGAGCGCCGTGACGTAGCGCGGCGTCATTCCAGAAGATTCGGCCGGCGGCGCTATAAAGGCCGCGGAAGAGGCGGAGCGGCGGCCATCATTGAGGTCGCCGTGCGGGCGGCTCCGTTCTCCCGGGCGTTGTAAGCTTTGTGAGCGTGGCCACCATGGTGAAGGAGACGGAGTACTACGATATCCTGCAGGTGAAACCCACCGCCTCCTCTGAGGAGATCAAGCGCGCCTACCGCAAATTGGCGCTGAAGTACCACCCCGACAAGAACCCTAGCGAGGGCGAGCGGGTATGGGCCGGGCCGGGCCGCGGGGGGGGTGGGGTGAGGGGTGGGGGGGCGGGGCGGCGGTCCCTTGGCCGGGCAGGCCTGCCTGTGCCCGGTGGGCGGCACGCGGGGCCCTTTGTTACCGCTGGTGAGGGCTCCGGGCCCGGCTGTACCTCGGGGCCGTCCTGCTGCGCAGCACGAATCGTTGGCGGCTCTTCCCGGGCGCAGTTTTTAGTGATCTCCGCTCTGTTTGCGCTCGTCGGCCGGAGTCCCGTCCTATGAGCGGCACTGGAAGAGCCTCCGTTGCCCTCGTGGGGCCGTGCTGGGTCCTCCTGCCTGTGTTGCTTGGTGCAGTGCGGGGATTCGCGCTTCTGGGCAGGTGGAGCTTGCCCTGAGATCTGCGGGGGTCATTAAGAGCGGCCCACTGAACTTAAATGCTCGCGTGAGTGTAAGCACCGCAGCTGGAAGGCGACGGAAAACCAATCGGACTTGAATGGTTGTTTCCACTCATCTGTGAATGAGTCTGTTGATACCTCATTGCCGGGAAGGAAGCTTCAGTTTCCATGCGTCTAGTACACTAACTAAAACTAGTACTAAAACTAGTGGGGTCGTAACATGGGCTAAGCTAACGTCTGCTTTTTTTTTTTCTGGCCTGCCAGTTTACCTGGCCGTAAGTAAATGATGTTCACACTGGAGTTCGTCATTTCATTGATAGCAAATTGTGCTCAAAAATAGCTGGACTTTATAAGTCTACTGTTTTAGTAACAGGAACCTTGGAACAGTTACTCAAAAATAATTATTTTTATAAGGATTTGATTTGTATATTATAAGGATTTTGATTTGTATTTTAAGTGCTTAATAATGAGAACACCAATGACTTTTCAGCTGAAGTACCTGTAAAATTCCAGCTGGCTGTAGGAGCTCAGCAGCTATGAGGGCTCTCCATTTACCTCTAGAATGGCCAGCAGTGCCTCAGGACAGGGATGTGATGCCCCTTTCTGAACAGCAGTGTTAGGAGTATATAACATCTGCAACCAGCGATCACCCAAGGAGTGGTTAGCATATGCCTGTAAGCTGGATGAGACTCTGAATTAAGTTCATTTGTAACCTGCTGGTGGGTGGGAGGGAGAAAAGAGCTGTTCTTCGTACTTAAAAACATATTATTAGGGTCTGTGACTTAATTGTTTAGGGAGTTTCCTCTTGGAGAAGAATAAATGTTGTTACGGTGGTTCATTCCAAAGATTCAGTTGCATATGAGAGGCTTATTTTTCCTCTTGGTCGTAGTTGTTCAGAGCTTCTTTTTTCTTTTTAGTTTAAACTCATATCCCAGGCATATGAAGTTCTGTCGGACCCAAAGAAAAGGGACCTCTATGACCAGGGTGGGGAGCAGGCTATTAAAGAAGGAGGCCTGAGTGGCGGCAGCTTCTCTTCACCCATGGACATCTTTGACATGTTCTTTGGTGGTGGAGGCCGAATGAATAGAGAGAGAAGAGGTACACAGTTCTAAACAAGTTCTAGAAACTCTAACCATGCACTTAAGCATAAAACACCCGTGCTGTGGTACTGCTGTTCTGCGAGTGCACATAGTATGGGTTTTACTAGTTAAAACAATAGATGAAGTAAACTATAATATTAGTTATTCTAGTAGTAAGTTTCTAATTAAGTAGAAAACATGATGTAGCTATAGCAATCTTTCTGATGAGTTGTGCTTTTTTTTGTTAAATGGGTGTGGGTAGTCTCTAGGGGTGGGGGAAACGTTGGTTGAGATGGTTAGCAGATGGGTTTTAAGTTACCTTCTTTCAAAATCTGTGCCTCACTTGCTCATGTGCTTTGGGCGACTTGCTTCAAAGGACACCATCAACTTATGCTGAAGTTGTTTTAAACCCAAATGGAAAAGATTTGAGAGAAATTGTGATGCTGAGCATATAGTGCTGCCAAAAGCACAACCATTTCATTTCCAGTGTCTGCTGGAAGAGCGAGTAGTAACTTGCTATAAAGACTTTGAAACTTATGCTATGAAGTGGCATGGAAATACATAGGTAGGCCTAGTAGCCATTTCTAAATTGACTAGATCTGAAGCTGGTAGTGTCCTTGCATCTTTTTCTTTTCAGTTAAGCTTATAAAATTGGGGCAGGAGTAGGGATAAAGTGGCATTAGTGATGCTTTGCTTAACTGCAGCTAAACTTTATGTTCTGACTTAAGTGGGTGCTGCTCAGTGGAAGCTGATAGCACCTGCTTTTAAGGGGCTGAGCTCTGTTCCAAGTCTGGAATTAACTTTGTTTCTTCAATGAGACTGCATGTATGAACAAGTATAGAAGTCTTTAAGTATTAGTCCTCCAAGTTGCTGAACCAGCATTAATCTGTTTTTTTCTTTCTCTAAGGCAAGAACGTTGTGCACCAGCTAGGTGTATCTCTTGAAGACTTATATAATGGTGTTACAAGGAAACTGGCACTGCAAAAAAATGTTATTTGTGGGAAATGTGAAGGTAAAATTATGTAGTGGTTTCAAACACCTTTTACTCCATGATT
Source organism: Cyrtonyx montezumae (assembly GCF_038088225.1). Classification (NCBI taxonomy): domain Eukaryota; kingdom Metazoa; phylum Chordata; class Aves; order Galliformes; family Odontophoridae; genus Cyrtonyx; species Cyrtonyx montezumae. The sequence continues at coordinate 19,031,606 of NW_027071903.1, forward strand.
CTTTTAAAAAACGTGGTGGGAAACTAGGAGCAAAGTGGGCTTTCTCTTTTTCTTGAATATTTATCAGTGTGCTTTGGTTCTTTGTACTGCTTTATGTCAGTGCTTAGCCAAGAGTAAGGCCATCTTCCTGAACAAAGTGGTGTTAAGCTATTGGTCTAATGGTGAACTTAATTATAATCTACAGGCAGTTGAAGGGCACCTTAATTAAATTAATTAGAAGCTTTAATAACTGCCTGGGTTTTTTTCCTTGAATCACTGTGGGTGGAAGGTTGGCTTGAATTATGCAACTCATTTTACAGCTCTTAAGTATCATAATGTCTGGTCTTCACTGAGGTTAAACTTAATGTGGACTTGTGTTGTAGTACTTAATTAAATATTTTGCAAGTTCTTTCCAGGGTGTTCATGGAATGTTCAGCTCTGGAATGTTGTATGTTGGTAATTTCTTGAAAATCAAGATATACTGGGGGATAGAGGGAAGAGACTAGTAAAAAGAAGCTGGGCATAGATAAGTTAACTTCTTTCTGTGGAAATGTTTAATTTGTGAGGCATGTTTGTCACAAACTACAGTATTTCCAACATAATTACATTACAGAATTACTCCAAGTTATTCTAAGGGTTCTGAAGTCGGTGAGCTTTAGCTTGGCTACTGTAGACTAATGCTGGTTTTTGGCTGAAATATCTTCCAACTTTTTTTTGCCAAAGGTTATGGTGGAAAGAGAGGTGCAGTAGAAAAGTGCCCTGTATGTAAAGGAAGAGGAATGCAAGTACTTGTTCAGCAGATTGGACCTGGCATGGTACAACAAATCCAAACTGTGTGTCCAGAATGCAAAGGCCAAGGTGAAAGAATAAATCCAAAGGACAGGTGTGACAACTGCAATGGATGTAAGGTTGTAAGAGAGAAAAAGATCATAGAAGTTCATGTTGATAAAGGTAAGAACTCTGTATTTGCTCTTTATTCCCTAATCCCAGTCCAGCAGGTCTGCAGAGAATAAGCGTGTTTTTTTTCCTGCAGGTATGAAGGATGGACAGAAGATAGTGTTTCATGGAGAAGGTGACCAGGAGCCTGATCTGGAGCCTGGTGATGTTATAATTGTGCTTGATCAGAAGGACCATGGTGTTTTTCAGAGACGAGGCCATGATTTAGTTACAAAAATGAGAATTCAACTCTCAGAGGCTTTATGTGGTTTCAAAAAGACTATTGAAACTCTTGATAACAGAGTCCTAGTCATATCATCTAGACCAGGTAGGTCTCCAGGTTTCTGATGACGTTTGATAACGTTGTTTGTTCTTAATCTGCTGCTGCAACAAACTATAATTATGCTTGAAGTCATTTAATAGAGGATTGAAGAGACTGGCAGCTAAGTATTGCATGTAGAATTGCAGCTAAATCTGTCAAATGCTTCTTATGAAATCTCTTCCTCAACTGTGGGATTTAAGTTTATCAACTGTATTAGATTTGCTAATTCAGCCTGGTGGCTGTGCTAAGAGAAGCTTCTTTTACTGTAGAAGTAATACTCCTAAGGAGCTTATTTCAGTGTTCCTTTCATTCAGCTTGGTTTTAGTACTCTTCAATCCACAATTTTCTGTAGTCTTTAGAAATGTAAAAGTTGCTTCTGATAAACTTCTGTCATGTAAAATTGCTTACAACTCCCAACTTCTGTGTAGGTGAAGTGATAAAACATGGTGACCTGAAGTGTATCTACAATGAAGGGATGCCCATCTACAAATCTCCGATGGACAGAGGCAGCTTAATTATACAGTTTTTGGTAAGTGACTGCTCATTTATTGCAGCAGTTTACTGCAGAGAATTATTAGTGTCAGGAGTAACTTAGTTTTAAATAAATTGTAGGTCCAGTTTCCAGAGCAGCACTGGCTTCCAAGGGAGAAACTCAATATGCTGGAGGCTCTGCTTCCTCCAAGAGAAGATGTTATGATTACAGATGAGATGGATCAAGTAGACCTTGAAGATTTTGACCCAAGTGAGCAAACCTACCGTAACAGTGGAGGAGAAGCATATGAAGAAGATGAGGAGGGTCCAAGAACAGGTGTACAGTGTCAGACATCTTAAATTGAGGTGGAGTTGATATTGCCTAAAATGTAAATTTTCACAATGAAAACTGCATGGCTGAAATAGCCACTGCTTGTGGTCTTTGTGTTCAGCAAATTGAGTTGCTGCGCTGTCAGTATCACTTTTTTTTTTTGTAACTAATTTATATTGTGTTCTTGTCTTTATATATAAAGCAAATGTCACACAGCTGAGAACCAACTGAGTTGGTATGTTTCCTTGTGCTGTGAAGGTTCTCAACTTATTTCACTGATGCTATTTATATAAGACTCTCACAATACTGAAAAAAGTTGAGTAGTGTCTTATGTAAATATTTTCATACTGAAAAATTAATTTCATAGAATAAAACATAGCAGAAGTTACTTCTAATAAATAGAACTTCACCTTTTTGTTTTTTCTTGTACTTCTTAAGCCAATCTAGAATCAATAAATTTAAGTCCCTGCTGTCCTTTGTATAATGAACTTTGCATGCTGCAACCCTATTAGCTGTATTCCTTCTGTATATCAGAAGCATTTTTCATTCTCCCTCTCCTTTATAGTAGGCTAGCATTCTTTTAAAGCTTACCTCTATGGAAGTGCAACAACTTAAAGATCCTATACTAAGGTGGCCTCTGTGTGCTTTAGAGTGACAAACTATAGTACTTCCAAATAAAACTACAACTTAGGGTTTTGAGAGATCAGTACCTCATCCTTTTCTAGAAAGTGTTAGCCTGGAAGGAAATAAGATTATTATTATGAAACTCCCTCCCTTTGCTGTACTAATGCTATTCCTTATTCCCTGAGCAGCACAGTAAAATGATGACTTATCCCTCTGAGCTGTTCATGCAGCAGAATCACTGAAGTCAGAGTTGAAAAGAGGTACTGCCCCTCATGGAGATCATTATCAGGCACCTGTCACTGTACAGTTATTGGGACAGCTGTTCAACTTAGATGACCCTCTCACTTTCAAGAGGAACATGAAGATGAGCAAAGCTTTTATCTTAATGTCTGTCACTTTCCCTTCTCCTAAAATAAGTTTGACCAGCTTGAACAACAATTTCTAGCTCTCATCTATTTATGTGAAGGCAGGGAGCAAATAGCAGTGGTAGATTAACTGAGCAGTTACTTTACATGACTACATCCTTCTAAAAATGTTTATTCAAAAACCATGAATTATTTGCAGCTGTAGCTTTTATTTTAAAAAAGTAAAGCTTTCTCTCACGCTAAACAGAATTGAAATTACAAGTGTCTCATTTCTTCAGCATTACTGAAATACTTTTTAATATTAAAAAAATAATAATACAAGGACTGCAGTATTTCTAAGAAATGCCACAGCAGTGAACCAAAGCATGTAAGTCAGGGCACTTAAACAGGACAGTCATAAATATGGATTTCTTGGTCATCTCCAACAGATACAATTTTGGATCCACTTCCATTATATTTCACACCCCAAACCTGCCGATAGAACATACAGAAGACAATCAAGAAAGGCAAAAATATGCCTTTGCAGTAAGGTATATATATACTGAGCAGAAGAAGTAAGAGGATCATTTAAGAATGCCCCATTAGAGCTGATTTGAGTTACACATCCCACTTCTAATAGCAGTGTCCCCTCTAGTTGTCTTGTCCAGAAAGATTCTGCTTTCCTACTGACCACAGGTCATACATCCTCCATGAACCTGAAAACTACCAAGGTGCACTTGCCCCAGTTTGAAAACATTAGGCTTGTTTTATGCAATGATTCCTCTCTTGAGGAGTCTACAGCAAGGTAGTACAGACGTTTAAGAAGGAAGTCAAAGATGCTTATCAAGCTTTTACAGTAATCCCCCCCTGCCCCTCCTTAGACATCTGCATGCTGTCTTTAAGTGATAAATAACAATAGACAAACAATACAGATGGGTAAGAATCCCTTCAGCCATCCAGGCTTGTCCTTGTTTGAACATTTGAAAATGGGTTATTTGGAAGACAGACCTATACCCTTGAAATAGTAATTTGATGTGAAGTGTCTAAAATACTAACAAATCTGAGGACTTCATTATAGCAAGATGAAGTCGAATCCCAAGGCCAGAGTTCTAATTTTAAACACAGACCTGCATAACTGCACATCTTAAGCTTTCCTGTTAAGACAGTGACTTAATGTGACAGTAGACAGAACAATCTTTTGCTACCATACCTGGTCTTGGTGGTCGAGGAAGGTATGAACGCAGGTTCTTGTTCCAGCATCCCAGACTTTCACGCTTTTATCAGATGAACTGAAAAAGTAATATTGACCAACATCAAAATTAATAGATTATACAAAGATGTCATCCTGCAGGTTCCAGTGACCTATAAAATACATTCCCTGGTCCTGTATATACAGCACAAAATCGAGCGCTACCATTTTAGCCAGAAAATTCTTCCAAGGTCCTTGATACAAAGATGAAGAAATGTTTGTTATGTAAAACTGGGTTTCCTTGTCTGAGCTGTTGTAAGAGTTAGTTGTTAATCTACTGGATCAATGTGTAATGCTGCACAGGGTTGTACGTGTTATTTTTTAATAACATTTTCAGATACCTAGAATCAAATTGCCCTTTTATGTTAAGACGTTTTTCACTTAGAGGGAACTCCACTGCTCTGGGATGACTTACCCTGTTCACAATTGCTATTACATTGCAGATCCTCTCTAGAGCCTTTTATTGGAGTGTTCATCTACTTTGTGATCAGTCTCTCTACATAAATATAAAACTTTTTAACAAGCAGAAACAAGTTTAAAATCCTTAGTACCTGGAAACAAAGTGGGTATCATCAGGACAAAATGCTACATTTAGCACCCAGGATCCATGACCACTTAACGTGCCAGCCAGGTTGGCATGCTGTCTGTAGAAAGAAAAAAACAGAATTATAACATAAATGTTATTATGTTATACATTATTATTACTGTACTCTTAACAGTTCAACAGAAAGATCACGGGTGACCTCTGGCCCAAGCAGAATGGTGCAGGAATAGATCCTTCTTTGGATTTCACAAGTTAGAAAGGGGCCACTAAAAAGATGTGTGGGTGGAAGGAACAGTTGGACCTGAAAAACTTCTATGAAGAAGGCATAGTAATGCAGCTGTAGGGGAGTGAAGATAACTGAAGTGGTTTCTTTTCTGCCCAATGTCTTCCAAATTTTGGCATAGTGCAAGAGGAAAGGGTCATAAACTTGGGTACAGATGATTAAGGTGTGTAAACACAAAAACAGGACAAACAAAAGCACAAAACAACCTGTTCCCTACTGGGCCAAATATGACAAAAGACACTCGTTTGCAAGCTTAAGGCTGTCATCCACCTACGTGCTTTTTAAAAACTAAAAGGGTTTATGTTTTACTGCTTAAGCTAGGGTGATTTATTAGATAAAGAAAAATCCCAAAGATGAACAGGATTACAGAAAGTGGAGGGTTTGCTGTATTTATTACAGCGTTGGCCTTTAACGTAGTTATTTTACTGTTAGCATATGTTGCAAAATGACAACTCACACATCGTAGATTTTGATATAGCCGTCATCTGAAGCAGTTACGAGTAGCTGGGAATCTGGAGAAAATGTCAGTGAACGAATAGGCATCGCATGACCTGAAATGGGAATCATTCATGGCTTACAGTGCAGCTCTTCCAATCACTAATGACAGCAGCAGTAATAAGAGCTACACCAGAACAGCCTGCTTCTGCTTTCACACAATGGAAACTGGCAGTAGTTGTGAGCTTTGACTGCTAAAGCATGTCCACTCCAACACAAAAGTATCCTTTCTTCACAGCTGTGGCTTTTTTAAGTAGAAAAGGTGTAGGAAAATGTACAAGATTTGCTTCATCTGTGCAATACAAAAAGCAACCACAGTCTTAAGAAGTGAGTTAAGCATTACCGACATTTACATTTTAAGATAGGCTCTTATACTACATGAGCTTACATTATGTTTTAGAGTACACTAAATAAACAGGATCTAATGGAAAAGAAACATCATCCATGCCATGGCTGTTGTATCTGATTCTGATGGGTTAAATCTCTCAGTCGTTACCTTCTAGCGTGTGCAGAAGTTTTCCAGTTGCAATATCAAAAATATTGATAATGCCATCTATTGCTCCACTGGCTAAGTATTTTCCATCTGGACTCTGTAAGAAAACAGGAGTATGCACGTAACAACTGTATGAATTCGTGCTGTGTACCTCCCCAGCGCTCTTAGCAACTGGTCACAAAGTCTGGCTGACAATATTACATAGACATTACCTGACAGAATGAAAAAATAGTCTGATTTGCAGCATATTACAACATACTTCACTTAAGAAATGATTAGTTGTGCTTCTTACATATGCAATGCTAAGGATGAACTTTCCTCTGGTGTCCAGAGAATATTCTTTTTTTCCAGTTTCGACACCGAAAATATTGACTTTTCCCACATGACTTCCTGTTGCAAGGAACTGGGAATCAGGTGAAAAAGCCAGGGACCAAGCATCAACTGTGTTAAAAACAACAACGAAACATTCAGTTAGCTGAGTACTTTTGCTAGTCCTTATCCAGCGGTGTCAGTTCTGCATGCATATGTTCATACTATTCTTAATACTCCCATCTCTACTAAACACTCTTAAGAGTGTACCAGGTCATTAACGTTATCTTCCTAAGTAATTAATGAAGTACAGCACAAAACATTTACTTCAGTTTAGTGAAGAACTGTATTTTCTAAGATGTTGGTTTTAGCAGCTCCCACTGTAACAACAGCTTTAGAATTAAGACTGCCTAAGTGAATTCTGAATTCGTTCTTTTCTTCTCATGACAAAGGATATTAAGCCAGTACAAGAAAGAAATGCTAGCAGTTAGCAAAGCACTGAAGACACAGGAGAAACATGCAGATAGAAGAATGTAACATGGATCAACATGCCTGTGAGTGAATTAAAAAACCTGAGAGTAAGGCAACGTGCTCAGCAGGCACAATGTAAATCAGACACTTCTCAAGGCTGAATATTAATGACATAAAGCACTCCAAATTGTTCTTAAATAAAGGATTTGCCCGTAGATCAATGAAATATTTGGAATAAGATAATAATGAAATAACCTACTTTTCAACTTGGAGAACAATATCAATCAACAGACTTCAGCCTTACTGTAATGTGACTTGCTCTCTTAAGTTTGGATGCACTGCATAAGTAAGCATCATACATGCAACTCAAATTCAATGCAGGTACAGCTGGGTATCATTAGCAAACTCTGACTTTCTTTATAACCAATCTGAATTAAGTGTTGGGATGATTTTTTTTTACATATCCTTGTATCAATATATCTGTGAGAGCAAGGTGGTTTTCACTTTGCTTTAAGTATCTAACAAAAAGCATATCTAAATGCATACAGAAAGCATTAACAGTGTGTAAATATAAAACTGTGCAATACTACTTCGTGTCGAGTTGGTAAAAATCACTGAGATTTTAAGATTTTGCAAACAAACATTAGAAAAAAAAAATCTGGCCCTCTCACGTACTCTGGTTACACAGTGTACAGCATTTCCACCTAGTGTTAGTACACTTCTTACACGGAGACAGCTTAACACCCGTATCTTACCAGGACCAGCATCTATTGACTTGATCTGTTTGCCAGTTTCTAAATCCCAAAGGCGAATATGGGCATCCAAGGAGCTGGATGCTGCAATGGAACCCGTGTGGCTGATATCCACAGACACCACACCCAGCTGGTGTCCCTCTAACGTCCATTGTAGATCCAATTTTTCATCATTCCTTTTGTGACAGGGAAAAAAAAAATATGAATAGCTGGGGGTACTTTACTAATCTCAAAGCTCAGACAGAACAAATGAGATAATTAACCCACAGTCCTCCATTTCGGTCAGCCAGGGGGCAGTCTGAGTGGAAAGCAAAGACAGAGATGCACAAATTGTTTATGGTACTCAAAGGAAAGAACAAACTAATCAATTATTTGCCGTATTTGTGCAATGTAAGTACTTCATTTTGCACTCTAGGAATTTCCCCAGAAATCTCCATTCCACGGCAGTATACGAATACTTACACAACAGACTTCATGTGCCACGAGAGCATGAAACAATGGCGAACATTTTTATAATACCACAACAGAGCTACTTAAGCAATTAACATGAAGCACTTTTTTTTTTTACAAGGTGATAATTTCTTCTGTGTTTTGCTTCCCTGATTCATTCTGCAGTAGACACACTCCTTCCCAATGCATTATCTCAGAAAAAAATGCATTCCTAATTCTTTGGCTCCAAAATGCATCCAGTCCTATCACTGTGTAGTAAAAGACATGTAAAACGTGATGTGTAATTTCAAAAAAGTTTGTGTTCCTAAAAATTGAAAGCACGGTGGAATGCTTCTGCTCGAAGAGAAAAAGAAGCTCTGCTCAAGAGAAGAGCTGTATTCAATGCTACCTCTTCCCTGATGTAATTTCTAACATCCCTGCAGACTGTGCAAATTTAAGACTACTATAACTCCATAGCAACTACTTCCCAGGGTTAAAACTGCTCATAACATCCCATACGAAGCACTTACCACTTCCAAACCTTCACGAGATCATCCAAAGAACCAGAGATCACTGTTTCAGAACCATCTTTTTTGTTTTTTCCCCAGGCAACTGACCAGATGGCATCATCATGAGCTAAAAGAGAATGAAAGCATAGAAACTGAAAGTTAAAGTCGTTTCTTTTGATGTAAGACAGCAACCAGTTTTTACTTCTCACAAATATTCAGAGCAGAAAGGCCAATAAATATGTAGATGCAACACAGCTACATGCCTACTGCACATACAGACTGTGCCTGGGAGAATTGCTAAGCACACACAGAAGCAATATTCTACATGCAGAAAGCTCCAAATAAGTTTAATGCAACAGGAGTACCATCTCAATGCAGAACCCTTCTTTATTACCATTCTCACATAGATACCTATATCTTAAGCAATAACAAGCAATTGTAATAAATCTGCATTATCTAGTTTATAATTAAGCTGGCCGTCTGACTTATGATTCTAGGAGGTCCCATCTGTTTTGTTTTCTCTTTAATTTCCTTATGCCCTAAATATCATGTATATGCCAACCTGCAATTGTTACTCTCCTAGTCATCTTACCATCTTATTCTTTCTCGGTTATTCTATGCTGCTACTTCATGGACTGCCTTCTAATTAGCAGTCATTATCTTCTAAGTAGTTTTGAAGCCCTTAGGTGTACTAAAAGAGCTAAGGTTATACCATCCATCTGCTGCGAGCTATCTGATGAATCACCCAGATTCATCACACAAGAATCACCCAGCAAGACAAACTTTAAACACTTTCAAAGTTCACTTTTACAGCAGTTAATCCCAACAGATTGGAAGCTCTACTGCATCTTGAAGTACCTAGCTAAAAATGAAACAGACTCTTTCCCCCAGCAAGGAGATTAAAACAGGAAACCTCTCTTTTTGTGTGTGTTGTTTTACCATTTTAAGATTGCGTGTCCAAACATCTGTATCCTACTATAAAGTTTTTTGGAAGAAAGTTTTAGAGTATATGCAGCTGGCTTATCCCAAGGTGCATTAAAAACAGCGTGGCCAGCAGATCAAGGGAGGTGATCCTCCCCCTCTACTCTGCCCTGGTGAGGCCTCACCTGCAGTACTGTGTCCAGTTCTGGGCTCCCTGGTACAAAAAAGACAGGGATCTGCTGGAAGGAGTCCAGGGGAGAGCTACAAAGATGATAAAGAATGTGGAACACCTCCTGCATGAGGAAAGGCTGAGAGAGCTGGGGCTGTTCAGCCTTGAGAAAATGAACACTCAGAGGGGATCTGATCCACATCTATAATTATCTGTGGAGTGGGAGGCAAAGGGACGGGGCTGAACTCTTCCATGCAACATGTGGTGATAGGATGAGGGGAAATGGCCACAAACTGAAGCATACGAAGTTCTGCACAAATGTGTGTGGGAACTCCTTCACAGTGCAGTGACGGAGCACTGGCAACGGCTGCACAGAGACGTGGTGGAGTCTCCTACTCTGGAGACCTTCAAGACCTGCCTGGACGCCTACCTGTGCAACATGGGCTGGGAGCTGCTTTGGCAGGGGGGTTGGACTCAATGATCTCTAGAGGTCCCTTCCAACCCCTACAGTTCTGTGATTCTGTGAAAAATCATGGTGGCTTTGATCCTAAATCTACTGCACCTCCTGCTTCAAGAACACAACACCACAGTAACACAGCCCACAAACGTTTCCCAGGACAACTTCAGAATGCGTGAGAGTGAGATCACCAAAAGATAGTTGTGGTGCTGCTGGTAAGGTGGAGCTGCCGCCAGCAGTAACCCACAGCTCTCACTGCTGCCGAACACAGGAGCTATTTTGCTCACTACTGAAAAGCTGTTGTGATTTACACACAACAGGAACACCCCCTGGTGGTCTCAGTGCCATATCTGTTCTACCTCACCCAAGGAAGACAGAATTAAGTTAGTGCCTTCTCACCTTGCTCTTGCTTGAAGAGAATACCGTACTAGAAAGAAAAAATAATCGGTATTATGCATAATAACCTAAAAATCCATCAAACTAGCGTTTAGCTTGAGTAACGCTACGTTTACATTTACCTGTGTGGTCATATCTGCGAGGAAACGACCTCAGCAGGAAGGCTCTGGAAGGAGAACATCCATTAGGCCCAACAACGGGACTCCGAAACACAGCTCGGGCCGAAGGGAGCTCGGCACGCACGGATAAAAGCCCGAGAGACCCTCCTATCAGCCGCCGCTCGCCTCACCCCGTGAGGCCCTCCCGGACCCCACCGCCACCTCCCGCGGCCGCGCTCCCCGTCCCCGCAACGCATCGGTACAATACCGCGCCGTGTTCACAGCTCCCCGCCGCCACAGCTGCCGCCGCCGCCGTCGCACAGTGATGACGTCACGTACCACAGAGAGTGCGGCAAGAGCGCCCCCGCCCGCGGCCTCCCGCCGCGCCGCGCCGCACCGTACAGCGCCGCCGCGTGGTGGCGCTGAGGGCGGCTCCTCGCCGGGCGCCTCAGCCCGCCCAAGTGCTGGGGATAAGATCCTCAGTGTGCGTCCGTACAGCCAGGAGTGGAAACCTAGGGAAAACTCTTCCACGTCACCACAGAATCCTTAGTCCTTTCACTGTTTGGATGGAGGCTTTTAGGGCAAGTTGCTTCCACGCGCTGAATTTCAGAAAAATTCACACCCATGTTACTGGATGCTGATGTTTTACTGCTGCTGTTACCACCGAGGTGCTTCAGAAGTCAGAAAAATGATTGCATTGATGTGTCCTACAGGATTCTTCCAGGAATTCTGCCATTTAAATTTATGCTTGAAATGTACTCCTTCCTTGTACGCAGGACTGGGTTCTGCAGTCCATGCACGGTGCTGCTCTGCTGCTACTCAGCCCTCGAGAGTCAAAGTGCTCCCAACGCTTTGAGGTGTCATACAAAAATTGCAGAAATGTTCCCAGCCGAAAGCACAGCTGCAGAAGGCAAACTGAGAACAGCTCGTTTCAAAAGTAGTAGTCTGAGTGCTGTCATGGGCAGCAATCATAGCTCAGATCAGGATTCACTTCTCTTATGAGGAAAGGCTGAGAGAGCTGGGGCTGTTCAGTCTTGAAATAAGAAGACTCTGAGAAGATCTGATCCACGTCTATAAATATTTAAGGAGCAGGAGGCAAAGGGACGAGGCTGGACTCTTCTCAGCAGTGCGTAGTGATAGGATGAGGGGAAATGGCCACAAACTGAAGCATACGAAGTTCTGCACAAATGTGTGTGGGAACTCCTTCACAGTGCAGTGACGGAGCACTGGCAACGGCTGCACAGAGAGGTGGTGGAGTCTCCTACTCTGGAGACCTTCAAGACCTGCCTGGATGCCTACCTGTGCAACGTGGGCTGGGAGCTGCTTTGGCAGGGGGGTTGGACTCAATGATCTCTAGAGGTCCCTTCCAACCTCTACAGTTCTGTAATTCTGTGATTTGAACATTCAACAGTTGCCCAGCCTTTCTTTCTCAAAAGCCAAATTTATCAAGATCTCAAAACCACTCAAACCTTTATAAAGCATAAAGGTAAGATAATTAATTGACTACGAGCTTCATCTCTGCAGTTAGAAGAGCACTGTGACATCCAACCGATGTCAGCCACGTCAGCTCCTCTCCCTCATCCATAGTAAATAATTCATTGACTGGTGGGGTTGAGAAAAGTGATAGCAGTATTTGAAGTTATCTGTGGTAGGTAGTGGGAAGGTACCAGAGATGACATGAGTATGTACTCTTGCAGTCATCAAGATGGAGCAAAATGGTCATTTTGGAAAGGGACTATGGAACATGAGTCACCATAGGGTTGGACTGGGTGACAGGTCCCTGTCAGGGCTCGTCCATCAATTTCAGGTTTGATTTTCCATGTTAGGGTTCTGTGTGGGATCAGCAGCAGAAGCCCGCAGACGCCGTGAAAACAAAGGGCTGCCTCACACAGAGCTCGGGTCAGCGTGCGGATTTACACCATCAGCCCGTTGTGGGGCAGCAGCATCAAGAGTATCCCCTCTTCTTTGTGTTAGCAAAGGGTTGGCACACACGATGACATATTAACCACTCCAAATACTTCTGTGTTAGGGACTCTGCACAGTTGTGGCAGGATTCCCCTGCTTTACATTGCCCAACGTGCCTTTAAAAAGCCACTGAGAGATTGTTCTCCTGGGAGTGAATCGGAATTATATTTGCAATTTGCTCGTTCATTTCAGGTACTTGTCCTCTTCACTAAGTTCCACCAAGACAGGTACACACAGAGCATGCGTTCACCTTTTCCATGGCAGACAGAGTATGAGCATGTATAATCCACCCATCAGCACTGCTGCATATTGCTGTCAGAATAGTAGAGACAAGAAATATAAGATCCTAATTACAAGTTCCACTTTTGAGATGAGTCCAGTTGCATACCTGCACAGACATTGCTTTATGCTTGCACTTAAATACTGAACTGCTTCTCTAGCCAAGAAAGAAAGCCTTTCTAAATATTCAAGCAGTGAGAAGTTCTTTAGACAGGCAAAAGTGGAAAATAAAATCAAAGCTGCCAGAGACTGAGCCAAACAGGAATGAAAATAATACTTAGCACTTGCAGGAACAAATCTCTCTGACTGGCACTCTGCTGTTCTACCCCAAGTTATCTTTGTAGGGTAATGATGAGAGGACATCTTGGCCTGGAAAGCACTTTCCTTTCAAATGAATGAGGTGGGCAGTGAGACTGGAGTGACTAAACAGCTTCTTCTGGGAAGAAAAGAGGAAAATAAAAGTTAATTAAGCCAATAAATCCTAAAAACTAGATGTCCTCCATAGAAGCAACCTTATCCCCACTGCTGCCTGCAGAGAAGCCAGAATGTTTAGATGTAATTACAGGCCTTTCAATCTCTAGATTACAGCATTTATAGGTCAAGGGGAACCTTTCAGAGCACAACTATTTTGCAAGAGATGATTTAAAAAGCAATGCTTTTCATTGTAGAAGACTTTCTAACAGCTGGTCTGTGCCTGGAGACAACTGACCCCAGCCATTGTTCTCACTTTGTCTTCTCTTTCTCCCCGCTGAAAAACGTCAGTTCTTCCCTCAAGTGTTTGCTGCATTTAATCAGAATTACTATATTTTGTTCCTGATTTTGTTCTCTCTTGCAGCTTCTCTGTTGTTTGATGTTGGTGTTGTTGTTTGATGAGTGGAGAGGTGAATCAGAGAGAGTTTCTTAGACATCCACATAAGCCTGAAATGTTGAATGAGTATATAAAAACCAAGTACGATAAAAGAAACATCTGGCATTCGTTTGTCAGGATTGAACTGAGGGACAGGGAGGAGAAGAGGAGTTTTCTCCACCTGCTGTGGAACATTCTCACCTCCATGAATTTGTTCTCTGCCTGGTCAAGATTTTCACAATTCATTACAGATGGAGTGAAGACACAGTGGTTCCAATCTCTGGGTATTTGCTGGTAAAATGTTACTAATTTTATACTCCTTATGGACTCTCTTTATAAAGGGACAGTCCAGTTAGCTGCTTGAATTGGTTCGAAGCCTGTGGCTCTAACGACCTTTTTGATATGAAAAAAAAAATTTTACAGCATCAAATGTGGAGAGTGCAGCTCTGACTGTTGAGAATAATTAGTAAGAAAACTCAGATCAGTACCCTTCATTTATTGGCAACTGAGGGAAACCAGGTTTGAAGTAATTAGCTTAGATACTTTCAGAATATTTTTGGAAGTTGTACGTAGTGTTCATTCCTATGTGTTTTTGTGTCACTGTCTAGAATGTATTTACATAAATGACACTTGGATCTTCAGTGCCTGGTATCCATTTGCATGGTTTGCTGGCAGGCAGGCTACACGGACCCTCACTTGGCTCAACCAGCCAATTACTTTACCACTTATCTTCATGTCACTGCCTCGCTTTGTTATTGCAGCCTTCAATGCCACTTCTGTCTTCATCAACACTGTTCCATTCATGCTGTTTGCTTTGATGACTTTGCTGGGCAACCTCTTTCGTGTCCTAGTCTCCTTGAGAGAAGGCCTTATTCTTCTTCAGTTTGTTTGTCTGGCTCACAGACCCTCGTGAATCAAATTGACGGTATTAATCTTACACAGAGGAGCTGCACTGGAGGATAAACGCCAGTTCTCTGCATGCCCTGGCTCCTGTGGAAGTCACTGGGAGGAGGTCTAAGCATGGCACACCATCAACCATTACATTCAGCTACTGCTGGACAAGGTGCTTGAGTCAAATTATATACATTCCTTAAATCTTTGTGTCATTTGCGTGCTGTGGAAGCCCATTTCACAGTGATGCTTCAACATGCTATTTCCCTGCAGCAAGAGCAGGTTTTCTTGGCTTACAGATTTTACTAGGTCCTGAGCTATCTCAGGAGCAGGCTTAGAGGTGCTAAGAGAGAAGAGCCCCAAGATGCGGTCAGTGCAGCACGTTTGGCAAGTGTTAGCCCAGGGTTCTTTGCACCTCTCAGGAATAGTGCCTTTTGCATTTATTTGAAAGGGAGAGTTATGCTCATGCTCTTGTGACACAGATAGCTCTCAATGTTTCCCAGTGGTGGGATGTTGTGCACAATATTTCTGTAACAACACCTCAGCCAGGAAAACATTTGCCAACTGACCCCAAAACTTGTGCAGTCAGGAACAAAGAAGGTGATCTGTTAGGCCCTTGCAGAACACCATTAAATTTAGCAAAGAGCAGTCATTAGCTCTCATTTACTAATCCCAGGTCGTGTTTTGGGTACTGGCAGTGATTAAAAGACTTATTTGAAGTGCTACAGCCACCATAGAAATGGCTGGGATATTTCAAAAAAATCAAACATCGCTCACCTCTTGTTTCTACACACTGCCTTGTGTGCCAGGTTTCAGCTTCTGGGGAAGGGAGCAATGTTCAGGAGAAAGCCTTCGCTGGGAGGGTAGAGCACAAAAGCTAAAAAGCCCTTCTAATGTGAACTGCAGTTTGGCTTTGAACATTTTAGCCCTGGAAAGGAAGAATGTAGTCATCTTCATCCCGACCCTGGAAGTGGCAATGTCAGCCTCGGCCAGTGGTGTTGCATGTGCATACACATCTCCTCCTGTGCAAATCACAGCAGCAATAGTTTCTTTCCTGGAGATGGGCTGCTCCTGGGCTTATCACGTGTGTTAATGTTACAGCAATTGCTGACAGGATGTTAATTTAAAGTGAAGCAGATTGTAAATCATGGGTTTCAGTGGACTGTATCGCCTTAGAAGAGCTGAAGGAGAAGGTTTTTTGATTGTATTTAGTGAGCAATATGTTGAATTTGAGAGCTAGATTTCCTCCAAAAGCAGGCAGATGAAATCCAATTGTTACACAGTGAGTCTGTCTGTAAGGATTTCACAGCCTAGCTCCTTCAAGAAAATCTCATCTTGCTGAGTAAAGACAATCTGCTTTGCCATCTTTGCACTGGTGTCTGCACAAATTCTTTTGATTGTCGCTTTTCTTTTCTTTTTTTTTTTTAACATGAATTGGGTCACTTTCCAGCCTTCCTGCATTAGGGCACAATGACAAAATCTAATGTGACAGCTGCCCAAGTGTTGTGATGCTTCCAGGCGGGAGGTGTGAGGCACTGAAGAGAGGCTCTGCCCTTGAAGGAATTAAATCTCTTGGAAAACATAGTCTCGGGTCTTTCCAAGTGTTTTGGTGACCAACTTTCCAGCAAACTGCTGCAAACCTCCTTCGACTGCTTTGACTAGTGAAGCAGATCTGAGCTTTCTCAGGCTGCTACTGCTGTCTTCCTTTTGTCTGCTTCTCTGTGCTGAAGTCCAGCTGGTGCAGGTCTCATAGATCACTTTGCTGATTCAAGGTGGGCAAAATGTGCAAGCACTCAGCCCCGGGGAACCAAAACTTGAGTGATTTCAGTTGGAGATGAGAGCTGGGGTGAGAGACAGAGGGAAAATCCACAGGAGCAGAGCTCTCTGCTACCCATTACATGGCTGCATCTTGCTCTACTGACCTGATGCTGCTGAGGATTGCCATCATCATCAGGGTCATAATTATACACCTGTCACTAAAGCTCGTGGAGTCTAATTAAGAGTCTATATTCTTTTCTCTGCCTCGATGATTCAGATTTCTCCCTCCTGAGTGCTGTTGCTTTATAACTGTTCTGACCCATCTGCCCAGACTCACCTGTTCTCCCACCTTTATCATGTTAAATTTATTGTCTTCACTCTAACGACCTTTATAGCTAAGACACTCTAAGACAATCATAGCTAAGAACTCTGGCCTTTTTGTCATCTGTCACTCAGTACAATAGGTTTTGTGATAATCACAGTAGCAACAATTGAGTGTTGGTCTGCTTCTCTTTTTTCACATGCAGCACTACACTACTGCTGAAGTATTCTAGTTTGTTTCAGTGGGCACACTTGAAAGATTGCACAGAACCCATTGTGAGGAAGGGCAGGAAAATCTGTTCCAAATTATTATTGTATAATAAATAATCTCTAGATGGAATCATTGGATTGATTTCAAAATCAGTGTCTTTAAAGAGTAACAAGAACAGACGTATTGCCATGTTAACATGTGTCACAAGTAAATTGATGCCAGTGCATGAACACCCTAACTTCTGTAATATCCCTCAGCTCCTCTCTGAAAATAACTGGGTAAGAATCTACAGGTGATTGGCATAATCAAACAACTCATGGTCAATGGCAACTACAGTACTGCATCCCTAGCTGGCTTAGAAAGCTGTCAGAGAAAGATGCAGATAGTTTAAAAATGATGTCAATTCAATCAATTTGCATAACGTTCCTGGTAAAACTCTGCCTGTTCATAGTGGTAAAAAAAAAAAAGTAATGTCCTAAAGCAGCAGAACATATTAGTGTTTGCTGTGGAAATCTGTGTTCTGCCACACTGCCCTGCAGTGCTTTGTACCACCACTGTTTCTCTGAAGTTATGAGAGTTCATTGATCCCTTCTTTATTTTCTTTTCCTGTCTGACTCAGAGACTTATTCTGTCCATGTGCTTTCCTGCAAGGATGGGGATATCACAAGGATATTTACAACTTGATTTCTGGTGGTTACTTGTTTGTTTTTCCTTTATGATAAATTCCAAGTCTGGCATCTCATTTGAAGTAGCTTTCTTTCATGCTACCATCCCCCTGATGGCACAGAACAGGCAAAGGACCATACCGATCTCAAGGAGAAAGTTAAATACAGAAATAGGTGCTGCATGGATTCTTCCTGCACGTCTGTGACTTTGCTACTACTTCATACTTTTGAAAATTAGCTCTGGTAAGGATGTAAGATGGAATATTTAAGTTAAATGCTGTGACTGTTACTGCATGCTTGCCAATGATCGTGGTGGCTGTGTACAGTCCTGGTTAAAACCTACAAGATTTCCTTTTCATCTCCAAACTGCAACCAACACAGGAGAGCTGAGCTGGTTCCAAGAATCTGAAGAAAACATCAGAACAGACTGGATATTATGAACTACAGAATGAAGAACTTGAAGAGAATGTTAGAAGAATGTATTTACTCCATTTCTTTACACTTCTAGGAATCTGTTAGAAAATCACAGACAGGTACGATTTGTATTCTTCCTTTAAATTATATCAGTTTAATGTAAATACACTATTGAGATTATTTCCTTTTTAAAGCATTGCATTCCTACAGTACCACTCTTCTTATGTTGCAGATTAGGGGAAGTGATTTTTCTTTATATTCTTCTGATAAAATTCCAAAGATCAATTTTTGAACCGCAAATGAACCACTTAGCCTGGGGGAAGAGCCAAGATTGTAAAAAGTCCAATAGTTGGCTTGTGTACCTGGTAGCTTAGAAAGTAAATTCTTCTATTCCCATCATCTTTCTATGCATACACACAGCACTATCCCCATAGTCTCATCTGTTAGCACACCGCTTGGCGTGTACAGACTAGGAAGAGTCAGTCAAGCGGAGCTGCTCTGAAACAAGCAGTGATTTCATGAGTAAATGACCTCTCTTTTATTGCTGCTTGTGCCCAAGGCCAGCAAACAAACAGTTTTAACCTGTACTGAAACCAGAGTGTTGACGTGCTGCTACTGGGCATTTGACAAGCAGCAGTAAATAGTCTTCTAGATAGAATGTTCAGGACTCTCGATGTGCTTTATCAGAGCTGTATGAGCTCTAGCTGCCTTACCTACTGTTACTTAATTTTCACTTCTGATACGTCTTTACGATGGTGAGGCCACCATCCAGATCTTTTTTTCCAGCTTACTAATGGGTGTTATTGGTAAGAACCACGGTCTATCCAGGTTCTGAATGCACTTTGGATTGTTGCTTCAGGAAGCATGCCTACTTCAATAAGTTTCACATACATACTCTGTTGTCTATTTGTATTTTCAGTGTGTCACTTATCCTTTCTGCTCCTATCTCACTTTTCCTTGATACTTTGAGTCTCTGTCATATTTAGCATGGTGCCTATCTACTCTTCTTGTCAGACATAATTAATGTCACAGTCTCCACAGGAAGGAGTGACATTTCAGAGCTTTCTGTACTGTTTACTCAGTACAGAATGACCGGTTAGATACTTCACCTCTTTCTTTGCCTAGACTTTTTCAAGCTTGGGGACTCCATTTGAAATGTGTGCTATCTGAAAAGACTACTTGAGTCATTTTCAGTGTGTGAGATAATGGCTTATGCCTGTAGTACATTACATATATTTGTGTGATTTCTACTCAAAGCAGTTAGAGCTGTGCTGTACTGTATAAAGTCAGTGTCATACTACACACTGCACGTCTGTATGGTGCAACTAAGCCCTTCAGGACCGTCAGATAAAACAGCATTTGAAATCTTTAGCCAGCAGCAAACCAGTCTGTCATTGTCATTAGACTAAAAACACGAGACGTGCATTAGAGATTACTGTGAAAGTATATTCTGTCTAATCACAGCTGCAGGCAATGTCTTTCTTAAGCAATAAATAAATCAGCAAAATGAAGGTCTGTTTCAACAGCAGCAAGTCAGGAGCTTAGACACAGTTTACCTTAAAAAGCATGGTTAATCTTGTTGGTTTTTTTTTTTTTTTTTTTTGCATCCATAATATCCCAATGTAAATGTTTCCTTGTTAAGCTGCACTTAGTCTATTTCCCAAAGGCAAATATTGTTTCTGGAACTGTGACATCTTGAAGTCATAAGCAGGAAGGTGCTGTTGTTTTGCAGAGAAAAGACAAGAAAATCAGCAAACCTCTCACAAAAATAACAGTGGTAAAAATTTTTGTTGCTGCTAACACAACTCAGCCTTGAGCCCCTTAACAAGAGAATGCCACTCCCCATGACTGAGCCAAAATGCTGAATCTGATCTTTTTCTTAGTTCCTTCCACTGAGCAATGCTCTTACTTCTTGGTTTCTCATTTTGCAGCTCCTACATCCGGCAGCTGGAAGGGGTGTTTCTTGTTATCTCACAGACCAATTATCTTAGCACCATGCCACCTATGCCACACCTCTGCCACAGAAGGCCTTGGTAAGTCAAGACTTTTGATATATTTTCTCCAGAACCTTCCCTGCTGAAAGACCATTGATTCCAGTCACATCTTCTGATTGGAAAACAAGCTATCGAATCAGTGAAAAGGAATTTCTTAGCCACACTTACTTTACTCTTAACAGACAGTGAGTTCAGATATTTGAAGCACAACAAGCTCCTGAATACAGTCTGGTTGCCCTGATCTTTACCATCTATTCACTCTTACTTGAGATCACAGACAGCTCTCCTAGCTGTCTTGCTTCTGGATCATTTCTGGAAAGAAGCCTCTGTATTTTGCTCAGTCTATGGCAACAATGGATTTAGAGCACTTAATTTCAGAAACCAAACAAACACATTAGTGGATGTCCATTCAAAATTGGTGGTATTATGGACAGAACCTCCCTTATTAAAGAAAGTTATGTTCAGCTGAATGACTTTCTGTCATAGCTCGTTAAGGAAAATGAGAATTAATATACTTCTATTTGTTAATTTCCAACTGTGCTAAGTTATGTCTGGCATGTAGGCTCCATTTCTCTTTAGAAATTCCGCTTAAGCTTGTACCCCAGATGTATAAATAAATTTATTTGTGCCAAGAAAATATAATTCACAATTATTTATAAGTGAAGTAGACAATTAAATCTATAGCACCTGGCATAATCATAGAATCATAGAATCATAGAAACATAGGGGTTGGAAGGGACCTCAAGAGATCATCGAGTCCAACCCCCCTGCCAAAGCAGGTTAATAATAGGGACTTCACTCTTTGGAGGGCCTTTTGAATGCAGTATTAAAAATCAATACCTAGTTGAAAAAGAAGAGTGTTTTCTGGTTTTTTTTTTGACATTGTCTGTCTGTTTACGTGGAACTATTGATTTTTTCTTTTTGCTTTTGACTTAGTTTAGTATTATTTAAAAATGTTCATATAATACCAGTTCTCATTTTATAAACTTCATCTGCCTGGACACAAACAGTCTATGTGATAGAACAATGTCTTTTTTATATGTATTTTTTTAAAAGTCTCCTTTTTCATGAGTTGGTTAGCCATAGCCATCTGACACTGGTGGCAGATACTGAGTTCAGTTGAGGAGAGTGCTCTTTTTTCACTGACACACAACAATTAATGGCAAGAGGGAAGAGTTCATCTTTTTGTTCTGAAATCTGTGGTTTGGAATTGTTGTTTAGATTTATGAACTGGGAAGATGTTGCTTCTCCTTGCAAAATAGACCAACAATGTATTGAAAGAAAAACTGAAACATTTGAAAGAAACTTGGGAAATAGACTTAGGAGCCTCAGTTTGCATCCTTGCCACTTCTTTGTGTCCCCTTTTTCTGTCATCTCTGTCCAGAAAAATAGAAAGGTTACATCAGCACAACTAAGTTCAAAATTTAGCAATTCTTTAATATTGTGCCCCTATAATATTGTTAGTAATCTCTCTATAAGTTGTGTCCCTGGTTTTAAGAAAACATCTCTCCGAAACTTAGTTGCACTATCTCCACAACATCAGTAACTCCTACTTTGGGGGCTCATAGATTGAGATTACTGACAAAATAACCTTCTCCCATGTTTTTCCAATTAACATTATTGATGGAAGTTGCCCATAGGAAACTGCTCAAGACTGAATGCATCTGTGATACAGATGGAAGAGTTACGTGTTGCATGAAGCATGCTCTGCACTAGGTGGTGCTCACAGAAACTACAGCCTCATTCATACTCCAGCAAATTTACTCCCATTATCTTAAAAATAAGAATTGTACAAAGATATGTTGAGACATGCAGGATGGAAATTTCTTTATGAATGAGCTCTTCTGAGGTAGGATTCTCAAGAAACGTGAGACAAATTCTGTTGAAAGTGACTTAATTGTGACAAAAGGTTACATCAGTGTCAACATACATTTGCTGTTCCTAAGGGACTGAAGCCCCTTGTAGTAAGGTCCTTTACCTCAGCTAGAATTTCTTCTTTTCCAGTAAAAAGCTCTCTCAACTCATACAGCCACTCCAAACATCAGACTTACAAAGTCTTATCTAAAGAAAATGGAAGGAATTTTCAAAAGCAGATACTTCATCACCAGCACTATTGAAAATCATGTGGATTCTAGCATGTAAATTTAGAAGACTGAGTACAGAATCTTCTTCTAAGAACTATGGTCATCATGACCCAAGGTGATAGCATTCAGCTAGTCTTCTAAGTATGTAGTGAGACCTTGCTATTCAGAGATGACTACTCTCTCTTTTACTGCCATCAGTGTGAGCTTAAAAGATTATTAATTGTGAAGCCAGAGATTCTTTAATTTAGGTACCTCATGCGGTTTTCTACACATTTCAGCATCCAGGTTTTAAAACTGTGGCTGTAACCACCTCGGTCCCTAGAGAGGACCCCTCAAATCTTTAACAATGAGGAAGCGGCTTGAGTTGTCTTGATGCTTCCCAGATAATGTGTAGACAAAGAATGTCTGCGTTATTCCTTTTCAGTCTGAAATCTACAGATCTAGTACTAGGAGGAAGCCTGGTAAACAATGACCTCCTTGTCAGAGATGCTGGTTTCAGCTGGGAAACAGTCACTTGGCCTGCTTAGTTAATACGCCCCAGAAACCTCCTGAATTAGAAAGAGCAGACGATATTAGTTTAGAAGGTCAGAGGGTTAACAATGGAAGGAGCAGTAGTACTCAAGGTTGTTTTCTAAGCAAAGTTTAGCAGTACAAAACAAAGAGGGATACAAGTTAGAATACCTATAGCTTACATCTTACTGGACCTTGTCTTCTGACATAAATTGATGTATCTTCACTGGAACGGTTACTCATACTGGTAAGGACTAACTCCAAACCCTTAGACTCAGGACTGCTTTGAGATAGGCTGACAGAAAACCTTTGATAGCACATTTGGAATTCTAAATTGAATTAACAGATGAGATTCCTGTTTCCTGGTTCTAATTTACGAGGAATGCAAATTTTTTTTTTTTTTTTGTCTGCCAGATGTAGTAGAAAGCTTTTGAATTTAACATATACACAAAGGTCAGGGCACCAAAGTAAAACCTGGGATTGTGCAAATGTTATGGCCCCTATAGCTTCAGGACATAGCCCTGTTGGGAGTTCAGTCCAGACCTAAATGGAAATATACTCCTTTGAATTCACTCATTCTTCTTCAGGACACTCGGATAAAAAATAACATGGTCTTCAATCCCTGGAGACAAAGATCCTTTAAGAGTGTCCAATATCTAAGGTAATCCATGTATCAGCTTGGTCCATCTGCTTGACTAAATCTTAATAGACCTGGGTCATCTTTAGAGAGGAGCTGACACTGTTTGATTACTTTTATATTGACAGCTACAGCTTTACCAATACCTTTTGTTCAAGCAAAAGAGAATTACAGAGCTTCTGAAGCCCCCGATTTCTAATGCAATGATAACCTCTTTATGAGAAACAGCTTCTCTGCATTACTGATGATGGGGATATTCTCAGCCCAACAGCCAAACTTCAACGGGGTCATAAGCTGAAATACCAAATCAAGGCTGCAAACATGCAGAGCACTGCTCTCACTTTCCTATCCTTGCTCAGTTATTTGTTGTGGCCACACAGGGAAAGTAGCAGGCATCGTTCAGCAGAAAGGCTGAATTTTTTAGTTATTTCATCAGTATTTCTATCCATTTCCTGACTCCAGCTCACATTCAGAGGCTTCTATTTAAAACATCATACAAGTTATTATTTAAAATACTATGACGGGGGAACAGTAACCTTGTTCCCAACTGTGGTGCACACCTACAGGACCTTACTTGATTTGGAGAAGGCTTGATTTTCTGTCTTAGAGAGTAATGCAGACCAGTATGACCCCACCTGGAAAGCTCAGGAGGCAGATCTGGGCTTCAGAGCACTCCCATACATCAGCCTGTGCCAACAGCTCCCAGTCACAGCAGCCTCTCCCTCTGATCCTCTGCTCCCCTAGCCTAGGCTCTGCCTTAGGTTGCCTGTGAGCTGGTACAAATGACTTTACTGCTTAAAGAGATCTTCTAGATTATCTATATTGGAGTTAATGTACTTGTCT
The DNA here is from genome assembly GCF_038088225.1 of Cyrtonyx montezumae. Classification (NCBI taxonomy): domain Eukaryota; kingdom Metazoa; phylum Chordata; class Aves; order Galliformes; family Odontophoridae; genus Cyrtonyx; species Cyrtonyx montezumae. The sequence continues at coordinate 19,055,607 of NW_027071903.1, forward strand.
GGACAGACGCATCCCCAGAATCATCTGAAATCTGTCTGAAATCTCTCCAGCATTTCAGCTTGGGACTAGTGGATATTCTTTCAACTGTTAATGAGAGTGCTGTAGAATATACAAGTCAACACTGAATACATTCGTATTACATTTCACCTCTTGTCATGCTGGAGGCCCATGGTAAATTAATTTGGCAGATAAATTTACAATGGCAATTTGCCTTCCAGTTGTATAATTTATTCATGTCAGAAATAATTTATTATACTCTCCTTGAAGCCATTCTTTTTTTGGGGTACCACCTTAGTAAATAAAATTTATTGTTTACCCTGAGCCTTGTGCGACTTCACAGTGGTCAGTCAATAACCTCAAGGGGATAGTTTTGGTCACATTACTGGTCACTTATTTGGATGGATGATGAAGTGCCCTCATCCCATCTGTACATATATTACTTCCTTTTGTCTTAGTGACACCGTTGGAAAGATTAATTAGGTCCATCTGCAGGGAGAGATCAGCCTTAGGGGATTCAGGTGAATAAAATAAAAGCCGAGGGGGAAAAACTGCTGACAGGGGTGTTTTGGAAATCAAACTGCTTTCCATAACATGAATGGGGAAATTACATAAAGAAGGGACTTGAAAGAAAAATATAACTACAATTTAGTTTGGTTGTTTTAGCATGACCTGATAAATATCCCCTACCACCACTGTAGGATAAGGATTTGTGATAAGGGCTGAAGTCCATGGACAGTATTCTCAGCTATGTAAATCAGAATAGCTTTCTGATCTCAGTGGAGCTACCCTCACTCATGGTACAGATTTGAGTCATTTCTGTCCTATTATACTTCTGCCCTTCATTAACCCAGAAGTAAGCTAATCTGGATCCATATTCCATCTCTGCTTTTTTTTTTTCCTTTTTTTTTAATTTTAAATTATAACAGTACAATGTTTGTTGTGGCTCTTGCACCCCACCTCCATTTTTTCTCCTTTCTCTTGCCTTCCTTTAAGCTTCTTTTCATACTTCTTTCTTATCTTTTTTTTTTCTTAAAAAAACCCCAACAAAACCAAACCAAACCCTAACAGCACTGATCTTACTGATGTGATCAGAGCTTATAAAATAAGAACTCAGCCCTTACAGACTTGAATATTCTTCTTGTTATATGTATAATTGATTAGTGAAACTGCTACTTAAGCCATCTGAAATTAACTGCAATTTAAGTTACTTCTCCTTCTATTGCTGTATCAGTCTAAGAGGACTTGGATACCTTGATGCAGTGGGATTACAATCCCAATATTTTCAAAGAAAAAAAAATCTCACACATTTTACTCACTGAAAGATAACAGTCTTAAGGACTGGGAAGGTAAGAACTATTCTGCTTTCAAACTTTTGTTGGAGTGAAGCTAGGTTCTTTATGAGGCTGCAGTTCAACTCCTGCTGACTTTCTAAATGAATCGGTAAAGCCAGAAGAATGAGAGGGTATATTTTTGTGACAGAATGGGAATACATAAATGATTTTAAAAAAAAAAGAGAAGACATATACATGAAAGATAACATGGAAAAATGTGATTAATTCAAGCATTTCATATATATGAAGAACTTCTGGTGACAAGGAAAATATTTTCTCTGGAAATATGTAGACCTGCCTCCAGCCCTGTGCTAGCAGCAGTGACCCTGTGTCTCAGAGAAGCCTAGTTCCTTCTGTGCTTGAATTTTGGGGTTAATTCTGAAGAGCTGCTGAGCCCAGTCTGTAGTGCTAGAAGAAAAGCTCCTCTGAGTGGAATAAGGTGTGAACATGTACACACTGTCAGACAAGGCTAGCTAGACACACCCAGGAGTGTACCGCATAGGTGGATCAGTAACTCAGTCTTTAGAAAAGAGTATAAACCAAATAAAAATGTAGTTTGAATTAGATGTATTTAAGCTGACTAGCTCAATGTGCTGCCCTTGCAGAAGGGAGCCTTTGCCACCTGCAGGCTCTTGTCCTTCCAGCTTGCCATACTTTCTAGATGAGGGGTATTCTGAAGGTTCTCTCCTGGTGAGCACGAGATAGGTCTGTGGCCACAGTCCAACACCTTGAAAACTGGTCCCACCTCTTCAAAACACCCTCACAGCCAACATACTTCTTGTTCAGATCAGTGATGCTGCAAATAAAGAGCAGTAGTGGAAAATGAGTGGTTGTCTAAAAACCAAAATACCCTCCTTCAAATCTTCAGGGCCGATTTATTTTCTTAGGCAGACATAGACGGTTCCTACCCACTTTGTGCTGTACCACTTATTGTCATAACACCTCTGTCCTGCAGATGCTGCATTGTGCCCATTGGGGTCCACATGTACTTAGTTGTGGGGTTCTGGAAGCAAGCCTGGATGGTGGCAGTATGCTTTCAATGGCACAACTGGCAAGCTGAAACTCAGAGACCCCGCAGGGAGTTTCAGCACTGTTTCGTAGCAATGCATAGGTTAGGTGCAGGCTCACTGGGCCTGCAGCTCTTTGTTCACGAGATCTGAGCCCACCTGCCCTAGAGATACCATCTCTGTGTCTGCTTTGTGATTTTTCCCCAGGTGTTTTTAGTGTTATTATTACTATTGGTGGCAATGGTTAGTTTTGTGTTGCTTCTTTTGCTTTTCCTTGTTTTTGGTTTGTTTCTTTGTTTTTGTTTTTCTAGAGAAAACTGATACTGAAAACAGATATTTCCCACCAAAGTTTTAATTTATTGGGAAAAAAAAAAACAACAAACAAACCACCACATTTTCCATCAGAATATGTCAGATACAGAGCTATGCCAGGTCTCCAGGGAGTCCTAAAAAGACAGGGTAAAGAAAAAAAACAGTAGAAAAAGAATGACTGCCAACAGAGAAATACTTGGTTCTGCCCCACAGTTCCACCTTCCTGGAGAAAAGCTCTTGCTAGGGTGAAAAATGAGAGCAAATTTTACTCTCTAGAAACTGCAGAATCCTGCCTGACAGATGGCTGCAGTAAGTCCCAGATCTGCACATTTTCCAGGAGTGAACACATTTTGGACATCCCTCAAGGAACCGACTTGTCGTTTCACAGAGCGAGTGAAACAAGTGAAGAATGGTTGTGAATGCACCATGAAGCTGGCTCAGCAAAGGTTTTCCTATAAAAATTAAAATACATCTGGCTCTGTTCTGAGAGGGAAATCACAGCCCTCTGAATCTTTGGAGTATTTCTTTAGGCACAACAGCAGCAGAAAAAGTCCACGTGCCTTAACCCATCAAATCCTGCTCCCTTTAATCATGTGGATGAATCAGCTGCACCTCTGGCCCAAAACTGGGGGTTTCCAAGCGAGGGCAACAGGCACGACCGTGAAAACACAGTGAGGCACAGACGGTGCTCACAGCTGCAGCACTCTGGTGCTCATTTAAAACAGTGAGACGAGGCTGGGTGTGCTTCTGGGGACGCGCTCACCCCGGGCTCCAGGGCTGCCTCAGGTGTGCGGGCAGTGCCCGGACAGCTCGGAGACAAGGTGTGATGATATGCTCCGACGCCTCGGCCCAGCGAGGCCGGGAGCGGTGCAGCGTGAGCCCTGAGACTCCTCTCTCCTTTGCGCTGCTTTCTGCTGCCTCCGGGCTCCGCGATCGAGCCCTCGGTGCCCAGCGCAGCGGTGGGACAGGAGGCAGTCGGGCGGCCCCAGGAGGACAGCAGGACAGGAGTGATGGATGAAGGGCCGCGAGGACGGACAGACGGAAAGCCGGGAGGGGGGAACGGCAGCCCGACGGCGTGCGCTGCTCCCAGGGGAAGGGCTGGGGGCCGGTGGGTGTGACCCGCGCTCCCCTCCGCCGCCGCGGTCCGCCCCGCTCACACGGCGCCCGAGCCTCAGAGCGAGCAGCAGCAGCGCGTCCCCGCCGCCCACTTCGCCATGCCTAACTTCGCCGGCACCTGGAAGATGAGGAGCAGCGAGAATTTCGACGAGCTCCTCAAAGCGCTGGGTGAGCGAACCGAGGGAAGGGACCGGAGTGTCCGGTGCCTCCCGGGAGGGCTGCGGCGGCGGAGCGGGGGGAGGCTGCGAGCCCTGCCCGGGGGACGCGGCTCCGCGCCTCGCCTGCAAGCACCGGCTGCCCTGCCCGGGGCTCTGTCCGCAGCCGCTGCTCCTCCAGCAGTCCTGCCTTGGGGTCCCCCGCCCGTACCGGGCTGGTGCTGGGTGAGCTGGCGACCTCAAGCTCTGCTTCCTCCCCGTTTTGCCCAGGTGTCAACGCCATGCTCAGGAAGGTGGCGGTGGCGGCCGCCTCCAAACCCCACGTGGAGATCCGCCAGGACGGGGACCAGTTCTATATCAAAACTTCCACCACTGTCCGCACCACGGAGATCAACTTCAAAATCGGGGAGAGCTTCGAGGAGGAGACGGTGGATGGCCGAAAATGCAGGGTAAGGGGAGAGCTGTGTGTGCGGAGTGTGTTGTACGCACTGAGAGATACAGAACTACCACCCCGGCAGAGAGGCACAGTGAGAGCTGCTGTGCCTGCCCGGCTTCCCTACCGGGATCCTCTTGGGGTGCCAAGCACATCTGCTGTCCTCCACCTTCTTCCTCCTAGTAACACTCAGAGGGTGCCTTGGTGACTGCAGATTACCTCATGCAGCATTCTCTGGCATGCAGGATAGAGCAAAACTGAAATCTGAAGGTAACGGAGCATGGCAGATCTTAAGGGCATAGGGTATCTGCTTGCCAGCTCCCTGTCTGGTGTGGTTTTGTCCAGCTCTCTTTGCCTCCCGCTCTCTGTGAGACCTCAGCCACAGTGAAAGCTCTCCCTGGTCTCCCTTCTTGGTGTATACATGAGATTGGGAATGCTGGAGTGAGAGACGCCTCAAGAGTCGGGATTTAGTGCACAACCCTGACATAACTGTTGTCCTGAAATCAGTTGGACAACTTCACAAGCAGTTCACATTGGTTGTTTTGGGCTGAAATTATCTTACACTCCCTTGCAAGTGCACGTTTTCAGATTGCTGGCTGGATAAACTTTCAGCAGTGTAAGACAGACTTCCAGCCAGCCATAATTACACCATCTCCTCGTACAGAAGTGCATCAAGAGGGTACATTTGGGGTTTGATTCTTTGTGTGGGCCCCTGCTCCTCTACCCTTTGTAAATCAGTGGCAGTGGAGGGGATATAATACTGTGAAGTCAGCAGCATCTGATCTTGGCTTCTTGCTGATGTGGGTACGTGGGATCCAGGGTACTGGAGAACTGGGCTCTCATCAGTGCTGTCTTTCAGAAAGAGTTAACAAAAAGGAAGAGTATGTAATCCTGTACCCAAGTACTCACTGACGTTTGTAAGATTGCCTGAGAAAAGTGTGTGAGTAAAGAGTACCGAAACGTGGTCCCAAATGAAGAATATGGTTTCTGAGGTAGCTTTTGGTGGTGCAGCAGCCGAGCTATAATCTCTGCTGATTCTTAAGCCAGCTTCTGACACCACGTGAACCATTTAAAAAATCAGAGTGAACTTAATATCTTCCGTGCTACTGTTAATTTAGTTTTTTGACAAAGAGAGGTAGATTGTGGAAAATGGTGAATATTTAGAACATCCACTTCATCTCCAGGATGAGTTATCATATATTTAACAGTTTGTTCAGGAAATGTTGCTGGCTGTTAATTTATCTTGCTCAGCAAAAAGCAGTTTTTTCATGTATAATTCATATTCAATAAATGCGACCTGCTTTCTAGAGGAGGATTTATTGCTGCAGATGGAAAAATAATAATTATGGCTGTAAGGTCTGCAAGTTGGAAAAATCTGAAAGAAACGTGTTTTGTGAAGTAGCAGATTTTTTCCATGTGTTGTGAAATTATTTATAGTCCAGTCTCAGGAATTAGTTGTGCTGCTGTATATATATATATATATAGCCAAGATGTGGCCATGGAGCAGAAATTGACAAACAATAAAATAATACTTCAGAAAATAACTTGCAATATCTAGCAAAATTGCTTCCTGGCGATAGATTATGATACACTTTATGAGGTAGAGGGTTTTGTTCTGCCAACTAACTTGATCTATTGTTCATACGAACAAAGAGGAGTCCGATTCAGTTCCCTGAGAGGCATATCTTCTATAACTGCCACTTTAAGTGGCTTGTTGGCTTAAAAACGTATTGTTTTGGCATAAATATATAAAGTGAACAGCTAATTTTAGATCAAAGGAAAGGGTTTTTTAATTTTTTTTCCTCCTCAGAGCGTCTGGGAAGTGTTAACTTGATTTTGTGCATACATATGTGTGCACATATTTGTATATAATCACAGACTAATGAATGTCTCCCATGTGCTAGTTGTAAAGCAATTACTCACACATTCATTACAGGGCATCCTCCTGCACAGCTGTTCCATTGCCCCATAGAATAATAGTTCAGTGCTAGAATGAAAGGCAGCAGAAAGTCAGGGCTTGCCTATTTGTGAAAGCTAGACAAAATCCTCTATTTTCTTAACTTGTTTTTCAGTGGTTTCATAGTCATTATTCAGATGCTTTGAAAAATGCCTGAGGGTATTTTCAATCACCAGACCTAGAGCCTTAAAAAAGAAATATCACAAACACTGGAATTCTAACAAAGTTCCCGTAATGGAGCTGTAGCTGTGATTTATGCTGGGTTGTTAGTACAGAATGTGTTTAACATACAGTTAACTTGGCACAGAGCCACATAGCATGGAAGGTTATAAGTGGCAAATACTGCATTATTTATGACCATAAAATGATCTTGATGCTTTTACTCTGAGGGGACTTTGTAGTGATAAATAATGTCACATCAAACCGCGTGCGTACAAAGATATTTGGGAGCGTGGACACTGCATCATCACGTGTTTCTGAACAGGAGTTTTCAACGTGGAGCATTTTATGGAAACAACTTTTGAGTTTGGAAGCAGGTGATTTACACTGAAAAGACACAATTACTTTACTAGTATATACTTAAAAGAAATCACAGCTTAATTTTGATTTCATCGCTTTTCACTGATGTCTTTTTCCCTTTGCCTTTATCTGTGCCTTGCTCCTTTGGTGCAGCAGTTATTCTCACTACTGCTTGTTGTTGTCCCTCTGCTTCATGCTGCTGGAGAATATAATTAATGTTTTTCCTAATGGTTTTCTTGCCTGCAGAGTTTGGCCACTTGGGAGAATGAAAACAAGATCTATTGCAAACAAACTCTTATTGAAGGAGATGGTCCTAAAACATACTGGACTCGAGAATTAGCTAATGATGAGCTGATCTTGGTAAGAACCTCAAACCCAACCAATGCATGCACCATGTTAACAGCTTTTTGTTGCTATGTAACATGGCTTACTACTTTTCTTCAATCTATCTGGAAAAATTACCATTTTAATAATTCTCTGCAGTACAATTCACACATCAAATCTTTTTCTTTCTTTTTCTTTTTATTATTATTTTTTCATGAATCAAAAATGCATATATATGCAGGTTCTCACTTGCATTTTGTTGCTGTATCTTTCACCATATTTTTACTGGTAGAATAATCACAAGTGGGCCACTTCTGCTCTCTGCCCACAATAACACCAAAGAATTTGTTTGATTTACTGCAGATTTTCTCTGGTGAGGGAGAGATCAAAGTGTTTGACCTCATTTCTGGAGAACCTTCTTTTTATAAGCATGTGTTTAATGTGCTGCTTCTTATACACAGGCACATGCTGCATTGGAGACATGTGGCATGTTGTTAGTATGCTCTAATCTCATTCTGTTTATGATGAACACACAATTCCTTCCCTATCTCTGCCTCTGCCCCCAATTCCTTGATCATCTCTGAATCCATTTCAGAGCTGCCCTTGTGAGTGTGCTAGAAATCCACACATTTACACATCCGCTGTCAGCCAGCATCCCCCCACTCCTGTGTGACCTTCCATATGTCAGCAGGGTTACTTCAAGCATTCGCAGTAGCACCTCTGCAACTGCCTCTCCATTTATGCCATGAATCATGTGCAGTTTCTTTATTTATATTGTACTTCTGTTAGAGCTGAGTTTGCCCTGGCAAATATTTCCTTAGTAATCCATCCATATACATTAATTAAATGACGTCCAGAACTGAATCTAGACACAGGTTTTCTGAGTTACAAGTAACACAGTTCAGCTCAAGTTCAGAATCTTTTATTTTGCACATTCTTCCAATTCTGGATAAGTCAGTTGGTTGAGGTGTTGTGCCTCATGGTTTGGGCATGGAAGAGATGCTGCTGGAGCAACAAGAAAACATCAGACAGGGAGGTTTTGTTTCATACTGTCAGCCCAACTAAACTCCTGCGATTTAAAAAACAAACAGCCTCCCAAATGCTTCTCTAAAGCAGTTGGAGCTCTGTTTTTAATGCTGCATGTGAAACAAAAACAGAACCCAAACCTAGCCAAGTATAAATAAAAGGCTTTTAAAGTATTACTGTTATCCCAGACTATCTGGAACTGTTCATCCACCCCTTATGAGGAAGAGCATGCTGTTAATGAAATGGAACTGGTTTTCACTGAATGAATACTATAATTCTGAATCATTTACTTTGAATTAATAACTGAAATTCTTTTTATCATCCAAAAGTGCTTAGATTTCTGCTTCATCTATCTATCTATATATATAATTTAACCAATAAAATGAATTCTCAACTTCAATTTTTCCAGCTTACTAATACATTGTTGTAGTTTGTTGTTTAAGCAACAAACTAGTGAGGCAGCTGTCAAGGAACGTTCAAGCAAAAAAGCAGTTCAAAGCAAAGTGGGAAGAGCAATCATAATACATTTCTCTCCTGGAATCAGCAACGTGGACTTACCCAGCTCAGGTAGAAGAATGAGACTGGTCAGGAAACCAGAGCAATAAAATGATTAGAAAGCATCTAGACTTTTTTTTTTCCCCTAGTCAGCCTGTTGAACTTTCTTTTAATTCTTTTTCAGATTACAGTGTACATTAGAAAGAACTCCCTTATTCCTATTTTCGGTTATAGGACTGCAAACAACTTCTGAGAATTGATTTTACTGGTTAATTTCATTGCCACTAAAATGCATGCATTCTTCCTAATCTGTATATGTCTATGTTCCACTTTCTGCCATTGCATACTGTGTATATTGAGGAATCTAAATAATATTCCTATCATTTATTTTTACAAATACTTCTGTTAGCATCACTGATGAAGCCACCTCTTAGAAGAACCTTCCTTTTGTTAGGCTAAATCACTTGAGCCCTGCGATGTCAAACCAGGGTTTGTTTTAATTCTTCTTTCAGTCTTTCTATAAGCCCTTCCAATTTATCAGTTTCCTTTCTAACCTATGAATGCCCGAATCACACGTGCTCTCCTGCCATCAGTCGTGCTTGCACCTGATGCAGTAGCAGGTTCATCTCTCCATTCTCACTTGAAATTCTTCTGGTATACACTGAAGACTTTCTTAAACTAGTTTTGGAAACTCATGCTCAGATGATCGTGATCCTAGGTAATTTTCCTGGTTTCTGATTTCCTCAGACCAATCCCCTTCTCCTTCCCAGCAAGCTGTGGTTATGTTTTGGTAGGATTTTACTGTGGCCATTGTGGAGACATAGCATTTGTCTCCAAGTGGTTGAGATCATTCTCTGTTTTTCACTTTTTAATGTGATACGTTGTTCTATTCTTCTGTCTCTTTTCTGAAGCGTGATGGCCTATTTTGCTTCATTAAATATAAGGCCAATACTTGCTCCTCAAGACAGGAAATTTCAAGTCCATTACAATGTTTGATAGGATTTATTGGCCAGATCTTTTAAACACACGAGCCAGGATGTTCAGAATCCTCTGACACCCTGAAGCTCTCTAATGAGGTGTTTCCAAGAATGATTACAGTGAGTGTGAGGTCTCTGGTTCATTTGGAGAAGTTAAGATGGCCAAAATGAATCCCTGTGGGAGGCTTTCTGTTTGAAGAAAGACAGAAGAGGGTAAGGGAAGCTCAATTTTTCTTTCCTGTAGCCCCTAATTTTATAAGCCCAGAATATTCCATCCAGACCATTTTCATTTTGAAAGATAAACTACTGAAAAGGTTTGCCTGAGGTGCACTTCTTGACTATGACAGGGAGCAAAGTAGGAATAGGAACTCTTAGTGGGAAAACTTTGGGATCCCTTTTGAGCTCTTGCCTCTCAGCTGTGTTTGTATTCATAATTGCTCCAGGGTTTAACTTAGATTACTTTTTCTCATGCTTGGAAATCGTCCTTGTGTCTGAGTCTGCAGCTCCTCATGTGTGTCTTACTTCTTCCAAGCTAAGATCACAGTGGGATCTGTCTTTGTCTTTCTCCTTCTTTTTCCTTCCATCATCCCAGCTTTTTTTAGGGATCTTTAGGACCCAAAATTCACTCTCATGCAGTTTTACTCCCTATATCAATTCATATATTTAACAGTTCCCATCTTCGCACTTCCCAAACCTTCTTACTTAACCTAGGAAATATTTTCTCATCCTTCACGTGGAGACTCTGTGAAGCTGATACTTTTCACACCCTCTGCTTCTGCTTCTCCAGCCAAAAACATCTTTCAAGAAGTCATCAGCCTCCTCCCTAGCTATTAATGCATTTGCAGAAGAAATCAATGAAACTCATACACTGTGTGCAAGAAGTTGCAGTAAGGAATCAAAACTGTGTTGGACTTCAGAGGCGTTAATAGCGAATAGGTTTGAGGCTGTAGGTGAGGGGTGAGGAGTGAGTTTTGCTCTGCTAATAGTGGCTGCATAAGTCTTGGTGATTTGCTACATACTTTTTAATCTAATGTGCCACTTGGTTTAGGGGGTCCATTAGATTATGTCATTTTCTGAGAGGATGTGTTTTTCTTTCTGACACAATGTATTAAAATGCATTTATTATCATATATTTAAAAAAAAAATCAGTGTTGAATTGTTATGACTATCACAGATCTAAACTAGAAACCTTATTACTATATAACTTTCAGCCTTTTCAGGGTCCTGGCAGAAGAATTTTCTTGTGTTCTCCAAAGATATTCCCCTGAAGCAGTATGATGGTCTTTCATGCACATCGTGTCCTCTGGTACACAGATGCAGGGAACAAACTATTCAGTTAGCAGAAGTTTTCTTTCATTTCAGGTGCCAATTGAAGTTCACCTTTAGTCCTCCTTAGCTGCGTGCAGCATGGGGAATGACATGACCCTTATTAATAGTGTAAATAATATTTAGCTTGTAGTATGGCAGGTGTAGATCTAAAGTCCTGCTAAGAAGAGTCCTTTTAGCTGAGTGAGGGATTTAGGACCAAGATCTACTTTATAAAGCGGTTGCTACAAATGTGGAAGAACATAGCAACTGCTTTTATCAGTGATGTTAGTGATAATCTCATCTAATGCACTTGCCAGGATGGCAGCGCTGCGTTTTTAGAAGTACCAAATAAATGAGGATAAAAAAGGAGCGTGCAAGAAAAGGAGGATGATAGGGACCGATCCCCATCAGAGTCCAGATTTGCTCATCGTGTCTGTATCTTTAGACTTCATTGGACTTCAAGTCTATAATGCATAGATAACCTTGTTTACAACTCAACTCAGATGCAACGTGAATTAGCATTTGGGCAGTCAAAATTGGAATCTAATACAAAAGTATGTGTTTCATTTACTTGTCTGAAAAGTAAGATCTGGGATTTAGGCTATTCCAACGTCTTTTTCCATCCCTTAACTTTTCTTTTATAGTCCTTAATGTTTTTGCTCTTGCTGTGCGTTTTCATCAGGGACATTAATGAGCTATCAATCACTTGTGTAAGTCAGAACAAAAGGTCTGCTCTTACAAAGTGAAAGGATGCTGCTTCTGAATGCTAGCTGTTCAAATAAGAAACATTCATATTTTGACTTTGCCTCACTGCTTTCGTAGCTGCTCGTGCCTCTGTAGATTTTAATTTAATCTTTAGCACAAATGTTTTAAAGTGGATGGTTACTGAAGAGGATCTTCAGAAACAGCCTTAGAGCACATTTTACACAGTTCATGTATCACACAGGGGTTCTCAGAATCAATTATAGCAAGGGTCAAAGATCAGCACATTGGGGATGGGGGGGGGGGGCTCAAGCATGGTTTGTATTCTCCTTTTCTTCCCAGAAAAATCATGACATAGTTGATTAAAACTGGTGAACTGTAGAGTCTAGATGCGTGAGTGAACATTTTTAAATGATGTCGCTGGCTTCTAAAATTAAACATAGCAGGTGAGAAGTGTAGAATTGGAAATATATTGCTCGGCTGAATGCTGAGATTTGCGGTGTGTCTAAACCTTGTATCAAACAATGTTAAACTCCATAAGTGGTTTAAGCTGATTGGTAAATATTTGGAAGAATTATCTTAAACACAATCAGTTATCAAAAGGGGGGACGCCTCACTGAAGGTTTTTGCTGCTGACCTCGCTAAAAGCAGCTTTGATAAAAGTTCTGAGACCTGCGGTCATGCACACACATGTGTTGCATTTACCTAGTGCTTTACTTTAGTATTTACCCCGAGGAGATTTAGAAGGGGAACTTATAGATCTGCAGCCCTTGCTCACTAGTACAGTTTGATCTGGGGCACGTCCCAGACACGTAAGCAGAGAAAGAAGCCAAAGCCATTTATATTGTGAATGTGTCTGATCCTGTGGATGGCCTCACATAATATCAGCTGTAGCTTAAATGGTTGCTGGGAAGTGGCTTTAAAGACTGTGTTCTTATCTCTGCCGTTCATTTGCTGCTTTACTCTGAGGCAACTGTATAATACAGCAGTTCTCAAATACAGATACCTTGATAAGTGAGCAGATTTTGCATGGTCTTGCCCTGCAGAAAGTGAATTTGTATGTTGCGTAGCTTGTTAGTAGCGTCCAAGTGTGAAAGTGAGGGCTGAGTCTTCTGTGACTATGTCCCCAAGGCAGTCAATCTCCTTGAAACATTATAGGACTCAGGAGGAGAAAGGAAATATACAGTATGGGTTTCTTGTGAAGATTTATATGTTTATGCTGTATAACAGTAGTTTATCATCATGGATTAAGTATGATCAGTCTAGAGATTTATAGATACTTTAATCTCGTTCAGGCAGTATTGCTTCTGTGAGTGTATGTGTGGAAGTCTGTATGTGCAGAGCCTTTTCTGGGGATGGAAAGTGCTATTAATTTATGTAGCATCCTCTCCATTTGTAATACATTTGATGTATTCCCTTTGTCTTTGTAAGAGGTGGCTCTGTAGGTGATCAGTCATGAGCAGAGAATGGGAGTTTTGCACACACTGGCAGAAGTGATTTTTCTTATGTGAGAGTTCAGTGAGAGTTTTCCTGTTTGTACTGTGTACTCCATGTATCACAAAGGTTCCTCAGGAAATGTTTGTAAATAAGGCCTTTACAAGGCAACAATAAGATATACTGCCTGTAATTTTCATTTAATCTCTGATGATGTCAGCAGTCATGATATCTTGAGTGAACTGAAACAGATCCATCTGTTGGATTATCCCCTTGTGCAGCACATTCTTTGCAGTGCCCTTTTGGATTCTTTTAGCTTCAAGTTATGACAAGCTAAGTAAAGAAAACTCTTCTGACATTTACAGTCTTCTGTAAACTGAACATTTAAAGTCCTGTTTTAGACTTAGATAGAGGCTTTGTAGCATTTTGTAAGATGAGTGGGTTCTTTGCAATCTGATGAGAGTGTGGTGTTTGAAAGTCCTACATCTTCTCATTAGTTTTGAACTCAGCTTGGTGGTGTTGCACTCCTTTGAGTTGCTCTGGTGAAATTTCACCACCAATTAGCCAGGATTACTCTCTCTCCTTATTATGAAGTTCTACTCCTTTCAGTCTTGGAAGTCCATAAAGTCTGCTTGTTCTGACAGGAACTAGTGCTTCGTTCCGCTCTAGAATTGGACATATAAATGCTAAGCTGCTCTATCTTACTCCTGAGTACAAGGATGTAAGTGTGAAGGTTGCAGGAATAACAGCCTTTTGTTTTGGATCTTCCCCTGAGCTTGGGCCCAGCTGTTCTTTAGACGTTTCTGTGATTAACCACAAGAAAAGGAGTGCAGCAAGTTTGAATATGTTCCTCTTTGCATGGCTTAGCGACGTGGAGTTTTATCAACAGTGCTAGTAAGTTACAGTAAGATAGAGAAACTCCTTTTATGTAAGTTCACATTTAAACCATGTAGGTGACAATGACAATTACAGCCATTTCTTTGCATGGAAATAAGAGCAGTGAGGACCCAGACTTCACTATGCTCATCACTGCCTGATTGTACCGCAGGAAGGCAGTCGCTGTCACTGACCTTCTAGTCTACACAAAATCTCAAACTCTGCATGGTCTTGATTCTGACTTCCTCTCTCTGGCAAAGCTCCTACTAAAGTAACTTCACGTTTGTGTATAATTATGGAGATCCCGAAGGAAGCCAAAGTGAGGGTGTTTGCAGCTGCTGCTGTGGGTGGTAGGGGACTGCTGCGTCCTTTAATGCTCATCTTCAGACATTTTCATGTGTAAGTTAAAAATGTAAGTAAAGATTAATATGATAAGCTCTTCTTGTGCATAAAAGCAAAGACTATGTCTTTGCCATTTCTCACCATCCAAAATACTGGACGGCTTTTTCCTCAGTAAAGTGAAGAAAATACATGCCAGAGGCAGTTTTAAAGCCAAGTCCTTGAGAAGAAATATTGGCCAAAGCAAGCGTAGGAAGCATTAAAATAAATAAAGTCCAGCTGAATTTTCATAACACTCTGGGGTAGGTCTCAATTATATTTTTCAGTGAGACATTGGCAGTTATTACAGCCAAGCATCCCATCTCACAGCTTGTTAGCAGTGAGCTTGATACTGGCGATGTCAGTGTAGCTGAGCATTTGATGTGCTTGTAGCTTTTTTGCAGGCAGTGTTTCCTCATTCTCGGACACTTATTTCCTGTATGTTTAATTGCTTGCTTTGATTTTAGCCTAAGGACATAAAGTTACGTAATATGATTTAGAGTTTAGGTGGCTTTCTGAGGCAGCTGCCACAATCTCCGTCATGCTTCAATATCATCATAATCCATACTGCAATATTACTGCTGTACAATTGCCTTCTAAGGGCAGTACTACAGAATGATTTAGAGAAAAAACAAAAACAGGCTTTCAGATGCGTATCTAAAACTCCTTCTGTTAGTATAATATCATACAACACCAACTCTAGTAGCTGTAAAATCGGAGTATGCTGAAGTACTGAATCTGGCGTGAGAAATAGGATGATCATCGAATATCCCAAGCTGGAAGGGGCCCATAAGGGTCACCAAGTCCAACTCCTGTCTCCGCACAGGACCACCCAAAAATCAGTCTGAGAGCATTATCCAGACACTTCCTGAACCCCGCAAACACAGTGCCATCCCTGCTGCCCTGGGCAGCCTGTTCTGGTGCCTGGATGCCTTCTCAGTGAAGAACCTTTTTCTGATCTCCAACCTGACCCTCCCCTGTTGCAGCTCCATGCCATTCCCTTAGGTTTGCTGCTGGTCACCAAAAAGCGTAGATCAGCACCCGTTCCAATGATAATGAGACGCAGTCCGTATTAAGTCAACGACTCCCGGATGTTTAATGACAAAACACTGATAAGATCTCACCGTATTTGTCATGTGAAATGAGCTTGATCTCCGCTACATTTTTGTCCTCATTTTCTGCCCTCATTTCAGACCCCTCCTTAGCTAACTAATTCACCAGTTAAAGTCAGTGTATCCTGGAAAGAGGCTGTGATAGATGCTACCCACATTACAGCTTGGGAGAGAAGGGCTCAATATTCAAGCATGGTGTGTCAACGTCTTGCAGCAGCGTTATGTTCACAGGTTGTTCTTACACACTCACCAACGTTGCTCCACTGGCTTCATTTGGATTACTCTGATTTATACTGCAGATATCAAAGAATACCTTTTTATCGTGCCATCCAATCTGATTGCACCTCCAGCATTTCCAGTTCAAAGTGTTGCATTTGTTTCTAAATATAACAGCAGTACATTCCAAATTCTTTTTCTTTTCTCATGTTTATTTATAAACGCGTGCCAAGAAACTATAGAAGGAGGGAATTTCTGGGTCATTTATCATCCTGACAAAATTCATGGTGCCTAGGAAAAGAGGTCAACTACAGTGCATTTCTAGTCCAAAATGACTCCTTTCTTTGCTTTCATCTGTCAAAAGGTGTAAGAAATTTCTTCTGTAGATCTATCTGCTATAGTAAAAGTAACTTGAAAAATGATGTTAAGTGTTTACTGGTTCCATTTTTTCTGATTGATTTCTATTTCTTTTCCAGACCTTTGGTGCTGATGATATTGTGTGCACAAGAATTTATGTAAGAGAGTAAAAAACCATCCATTTACCTGTCACCTGGGATGAAGTGGAGAGCTGTTGAGAGCCCCAGTAGAATGAGTATTTGTGTGTGCTGTTACTAATGCAGTGTTGTATGTGACCGTGTGTTATATCTGAATCCGTATCCTGTCAAGTGTATTTTACTTCACCTTTCATTGCAGATGTTACTCCTTTCTCACTTTTATGCGGTCATTTTTTTGTGTCTGCTTTGTATTCTGTAGTTGCAATGGTTTTACCAACGATTAAACTTATTGGGCATAACTCACAGCTGTTTCGGGGTGTTTTTAACAGAAAACCCAGCAGTGCTTCGATTAGGATTGAAACACTTCATCGTCTCTTTGGAGGTCAGTGTGGAATTTCACTGGTGTTGGCCTCTCACAGAGCTGCAGGTTGCTTTCTCAAACCCAGAGATCTGCCTCTTTTCCTTCGTTCTGACCCATCACCGTGTGAGGGGCTTTGAGGAACAAGTCTCGTGTCCGCTGGGGCTGTGATTCAGAACGAGATGAGGCAAGGAGAGCTCTTTGCTCTCTTTCTAGTTGCATCTCTGAAGAACGATCAAAGAGAGCAACGGTTCTTCTTTTTGAACTGGCAGAGGTTCGCTTTCCCTATAGCAATTCTTGTTAACCAAGTACAAAGCACAGCTGTGTTTAGAGGACAAATAATACTGTGGTCATAACTGTTGCTTACTGTCATCACACCCAAACATATCAGACCTGATTAGAGAGACTTTACTCACATTGGTCATAAAAATATAAAGCTGGGGAAAGCTGCTTTTCTTCTTTTCTCCTGTGACAGAGAAGACATCACTGTGATGAACCAGGAACTTGCCTGTTCTTCGGTGTGTGGATATCTACAGATAGACTTTGGGAGCACTACATATTTCAGCAGTCTCCAAGCTTATCTGACCGATTTTAAGATTTGCAAAAATCATTTATCTGCTTCACGTCATTCAATCATAGCGGATTTTGAAGAAGTTTGGAGGTAGCAGAGTGTGTGTCCTGTTCACTGAACTGCTAGATCCAAATCTTCATCGCACTGGGACATTTATGGCCTCTTCATGACTCACATAGCCATGCAGATGAATCCCCTCATCAGGATTCTTCAGTTGCTCCAGAGAAAGTAGCTACCTGTTCTGTATATCGCATTGTGAGCTGTAGCAGCACAACAGGAGAGAAACAGGATGTTTGCTGTCTCCTCTGCTCTCTAACAGGTCACACCTTTTTCATCTAGGATTAGTATGCAGTATATGTATTGCAGCTGGAAAGGGGGATCTCTTCCTTCTGCACTTCAAACTTAAGCCAAACCCCATTTCTAAGATCTTGTCTCATTTGGTACCAACTAAAAGCATTGCATGACAGCTTGCACTGAAGCACAAAATGAAATTCGTTCACTTTGTTTTGGAGTCAGGTGCTGTGACCCATGATGGGAATGAAATCCTAAGGGGAATGGCAGTGATCTAACTTTTTCTATCTTTTAAGAGTCACAATATTATTTTTTTTCCCCAAAAAATTCCATTTCAGGAGTATGTGCACCTGCTTGTGCAAGCAGCTGTGCCAAAGGGACTCCATAGGAAGTGCCAGGCAGAACTAGCTCAAACCCTCTCAGTGATGTGAACAAAACTGTGTACGGCCACATCAAGGCTCAGGAGAAAAGAACTTTGTGTTGCAGAACGTGCTGGCTCATGCTGTATCCTTGCAGCAGCAGCAGGAGCCCACCAACAATGCTGGATGTTTTACTTCCAACTCCTGACTCTGGGGAGAGTCAGAAGGTGGTTGGTGGTGTGGGGACCAGTTCAAGCAGGGGAGGCAAGGAGCAGAGTCGAGGCTGGTAGGCAGTAGAGCTGTTTTGCCATTCCAGAAAATTCCTGCTCTTGGCAACTGCCTTTTCTGCCCTGGCATAAGGTCTGTGAGGATTTAGGAATGTGTTGGTATCAACCTTGTGATGTCTAGAGCAAGTGAGTGCATTAATGGAAGCAGTGGTATTCATGTTTCATTTCTAGGAAGAATCATGCAAAGCTATCATCCTGCTCCAGCAAATATCCTTAAGAAAACTTTCCCATCAACTGGAAAATACCAAGTTAGGTTTCCATCCAGTTGGCAACTGCTGTTCAAGTAGTAAAGTATGAGCTGTGAAACTGGGTTGTAGATGTTATGATTGAAAACAGACTCTTGAGATATGAGCTACTCAATGTTACTGAGAATTTTCTCCTTCCAGGATTTAAACTGTTCCCCCAAGCTTTGTTTACAGTCTGGCATGAGAGAAGTCCCTTTCTTTAGTATTTTCAGTGTGGAACCTTCATCACTTGATTACCTTAGATTAGAGTTACTGGCACGTGAGTAAATTCATGTGATGGGGACTAGAACTGGTCCAGGGTGTTACTTTTATGGCTCATTCTTGAAATACCGCAAAGGCCAAACTGCTTTTTGTGAGTCTTCCTGGATTTGAGAGCTCTTAAAATCTAGGCACAGAAGAATTGGAATGATTTTACTGGCCAAAGGCCTTGCAGTCATCTCCTGCCCTTCTTTTCTTTGCTGACATTGGGTCCACGGGGAACATGGAAGTTGAGTGATGCCAGGGTGATCAGTAGAGACAGTTTTATTCACTTTTTGCGTAAAAAAACCCACCATGAATGCACTTTTCCCCAGATGAGCTGATGGGAGCATAGTTATGTTGCTGTAGCCAGCATCTACACAACTTAGTGTCACAGTGTCTGAACATTAAACAGTTACTTGGCAGAGTAGGATCCTCAAATGTTCAGATGGCCATTCTGTGCGCCTGGGAGTGAGGGATTTTTATAGGCAGACACCAGGACAGTGGAGCACCTAAGGGTTACACAGAGGGTTTGTTGACTGCTCAATGGCTGGGAAGGGCTCCAGTGCATTTATGGATCTTGTTTTCTAGATCCAATACAAAGAGAGGTCTGAGATGAAGCAAACAGTGGGGCCAGGGTCTGAGCTTGGCTCACAGCTATGAGTATCAGCAAGCTAACTGTGCTCCTCCAGAGGTGCAGGAATTCTCTTTCCCTTGTGCTTCTGTGTTCTAGATAGCACTTCTCCACTCAGCCTGGAAGCACTCGGTGGTTATAAGCATTTTGTGATGACCACTCACTGCATGAGTGCTGTCTTGCAAGTCTCTCTGCAAGTATCTAGGCTTCTGAGGTCTGCTAGTGACCAGTGGCAATGGGCAAATGACCATTGGCCTTTGTTGCTATGAACTTTATGAGCACACAAGTGAATGCATTTGGAAACTCTTCCTTGATGGTTAAATAGGGTTGTATTTCTCCATACTAAGCCAGCAGGATGCAGATAACTGAGAAGGTGGTTAGACATGAAGGCCTTGTCTTGCAGTTGCCTCAGCAGTTCCACTAGTTTAAGGTTCATAGGTTCATAGGTACATTAGGTTGGAAAGGACCTACGAGATCATCTAGTCCAACCATAAGGTTACAGCACAAGTGAGTGCTCAGTTTCTTAAACATACGTGTCTACAATGATTTTAGATATCCTGAGTCTTCATGACCTCTGCACAAGGCTAGCATATAAAACACGCTGTGCATGAGATCTGTGCCTTTTTGGAGAGGCAGTGGCAGACCAGGGACAAAACCTGGGGGCATTACAACATAGGTGGCTGTGATTAGGCAGCTGACTTCCAGCCAACACGTCTGCAGGCTTGGGGCCATGCTGTGTGCTGCAGGACTGATGATAACTGCCTGCTTCAGTAAGACAAAGCAGGGGTTACACAGATACCTGCATCTACTTGTAGCATGTGTAGTATTTCATGAAAACAAAGCTTTCCTACACATGTGGAACACCACAAACACAGCAGCCATATTTTCTGCCCTAGGCAAGAAGAGTTCATTTTAGGATTCTCCTTTGATTTTCCATACTTTGTTCTTATGCCACTCTCATAAATTGCATTGTTTTTCTTTTCTACGGGAAAAAATAAATATCCTAACCAGTAAACAGATCAGGCAGTGAAGCCCGATTAAAAAAAAAGTCTGCTGTGGAAAACTCAATAAAAAGTTCTTAGCCAGAAATGTGACATTATTCTGAATGGTTCAGTTCACAGATATCTGTACCACCAACTACTATTGTATGGAAACAGAGCTGTCCCACTGCATGCTGCATGCCCTGGAGAGCTAGTGCTGCTGTAGTTCATTCTTAGTGCAAAGAGATCTATTTCTGCTGACAGGAAGCTCCAAATGCCATGGGGCTACAGAATCCAGAGTCCTGCTAAAATATGGGCTGTCTGAGTATCGCCCTGTCAGAAGTGGAACAACCTATAGTTTTCTCTTTGATATTACAGATGACTGGCTGAGGAATGTGGTGAAAAAATGCTGTTATTAATAATGAAGGAATAGGTGGAAACAGATGCCATACCCCTTATTGGTAGTTCCTTCATTTCAGCAATCCCCACATTACCTCCCGGAACGTGAAGCAGTTTAAATTAGAGGCAGAAAATACCTACCAGGATTCTTGAAGTTTCAGTTCACTCTTACTTGACTTCTGCTGCACTCTGATAAATCAAAAGTTTTGAGAGTTCTGAAACTGGGAATTTGTCCCGCAGCTCTCATGCTGTTTCCATTTGAGGGCCTCTAGTGACAGTCCACCAATATGATCTATGGCAGGCACTCCATTGTTTTGCCATGTACTCAAAGCAAAAAGAAATCTGGCAGCTACTTGGGTTTGCAGACTGGAGTACAATTTCCTGTCGGAGTTTGCTGTATGGTCACACACTGTGACAAAGGAAAGGAAGGTGGTGAGGCTTGAAATGGATTCTGTGGTAGAGAATACCAGAGTCTTGTACCAGATACTGCTATCTCCTTCCCAAACCAGCTGCTCCTCACTGGGAGAGGCAGGTCGGTCGCTCAGGCAGGGAGGAGGTGAGATTCTAGGTGGCTGACTGAACAGACATGTAACTCCTTATCATTCTTTGCAAGATTTCATCCTGGGTCTGATGGGTTCACTCCGTTTTCAAAGGGCTAAAGCTTTCATGTCTAAGTAGCTGCCTCTGCTGGAAGATAAAGAGACAACTGGAAATCAAGTGATCACCTGGAAATTCCAGGTAGGATTATTATCCCTAGCGCTGTTCAAGAAGCGTTTAGATGAGGTGCTGAGGGATTTAAGTGGTTTAGTGGGTAGGGATGGTGTTAGGAGGATGGTTGGACTAGATGATCTTGTAGGTCCTTTCCAACCTAATGTACCTATGAACCAATGAACCTATGATTAGCTGTAGAAGCTCAGGAAAAGAGTTTCTCTCCCCTTGTCTCCAGTGCCCTTTTCTGAGACCCCAGTGAGCCTGCGTATCCCTTCAGCAGGCTGGAAGACATACAACTGGTGTCTTGGAAACACTTCCATGTGCCTGTATCCCAGTCCTCACCTTTGTGTGTCCCATTTACCCAGGGAATGGCAGCACCATCAAAAAGACGAAAGGAACTTCCACTGAAATCACCTCTTCAAATGCACTGAGAATTTTTGGCATCCCAGGATGGGCTGAGGCAAACAGCATCACTCAAATCTACGGTAGTATTAATGGACAAGCACTTAAAGATTCTACTTAATGTGAGTAAAATAAAACATTTTATATCATTTTGTGTTTAGCTTCTGCTCTGCCTGTTGACATGAGCCTGCAACACACACCTACAACTGGAGAGCTTAGCTTAGCATCTCCAGAGAAAGATCAGTGATTTAAAGCAGTCTTGATGGAAAGCAGCGTTATCAGTGTTACTCAGAGACCTGAGCACTGATTTATTGTCCATGTCAGTGCTGAGATTCTGGTGCTATTAGGAGGTTGCTAATGGCTGAAGCAATTTCTTTCCATTTCTCTTGCTGCAGCTGGGAGATTTTTAAAATGTTCCATGTGTGGAAATTTATGTAAAATTGACACTGTGCAACTATGGTGTGCATAGTGAGACTGGAACAACTGAATAATGATATTAATTTGCAGATGATCCCACATAGGGTGTGCCAGGACATCAGCAGTGACTGCAGTGAGAAGTCTGTGTGTCTGAAACAAGCACCTAATAACTCTCGCAGCAGTTTTTAACAATGAGCTTATGCAGTCCGTGGCAGGGCTAGAGACTGAGAACATATTGCAGTTATTACAGAGGCTGAAGTCCAAGTTCCTTTTTAGACACGTCACCAGTAATGTGTTTTAATCAAAAGTATTTTAGTGAAGTAAATTGGAATCATCTGGATCTGGCTGGCATCATATTCTCTCGAGTGTGATTTATTTCCTCATTCCCTTAATGAACCGGTAGGAATACTTCATGATGAAAGTGAAGAATGTGAAAAAATCTGTAATGGGGTCTGTTAGTACAGTTTAAACAGAAATGTAATGGTCATTGCTTTGTTGCAGCAGGTCATGGAGCCACAGGGAAGCTGTGGGAATGGTCAGCACTGTGAAAAGGCCATTTGCAAGGGCTGAGGTCTCTTCTTTGCCCCTGCTGAAATTACAGCGAGGTGAATAAAGGCACGGATTTATTGCTGGCATTTCATCCTGCTGGAAAAATAGCTAGGAAGATGCTTTGGGATTTGGGGATGAACAGAGAAATACGTCTTCAAGAAAGGTAAAAAGGAGTCAGCGAGGGTGCAGTGTGTACCTGTACGTGTGTGTGAAGCAGCCATCAGCCAGAGGACCTCGTTCTCAAAATAAAGCCCTAAATCTGTTCCGAGGCCGGGAGAAGGAGAGAGGGAGTTTATTCTTTTTTCTTTCCACCATTTTTCGCCTTCTTGATTTTGTCTGAGAAACAGAATTTAAGGAGGAATTTGAATACCCTGTCATAATGAAAAGCCTGGGAAGAGCTTCTTTGTATGCTTTTTGAATTGCACACATTTGAACAAATTGCTGCACAGGTCCCTGACCTGTTTGACGTGTGCTCTTGTTTGGACAAACAGTGGCTCCCTCTACTTCTGACCCTGATGTCCTGTGGAAGAGCTGTGTTCCTTTCTACCAAGTTTGAATGCATAAGCTAAATGCACTTAGCATGTGCAGTGGCTTGTTAAATTAATCTCGTGTGTATTCAGAATTTGTTTATTTTATGAATACTTTGGAATAAGTAATCATCACTTTTCCTGAAGCCTATGATTTGGATGCTCCAATAATTAGGCTGCCCTTTGCCAGATTCTGTCATCTACTATCATGAAGCAAATAGACAGGAATATTGCTGGGTGAGGAGAATAAGGCTGTATCCTGAAGAAGAAGATAACCAGGTTAGAAATGTCAAAGCTGTGTCTCCATGAGCAGACAGGAGTTATATGTAAGGTTTTAGAGCTGATTGAGCCATGACACAGGTACAGAGCTCAGATAGCAGCCTTGCAGCTGAGGGGTGGGAGGCAGAAGTGGGCAGTGGCCCATGGAGAAAGCTGAGGGCAGCCACTCTTTGCTTTGGTTGGAGCAGAGGAATATGATGGCATCTCGAAAAGAGAACAGCTCACATAAACTGGTCATAGATAGATGAGATCAGCCTCAAAGAAACTATGAGAACGTACAGACATCCTGGTGATTGCTGTCTGGGAATGGCATGAATCTCCCTGATTTCACCCAGTCCTGGGATGTGTACACTCATTCTGAGATACCGAGATCTGGGCAGCAAATTCCTGCAAATCTGCACTGTTGTCTTGCAAGGGGGTTATCCCCACATACACCCATACACACACAAAGGTGCTTTTTAAAATACACTCTTTACTCTGGAGTTGTGCCTTATGTCCCCAGTGGAGCCCACAGAGTCTCTGCAGAAGATGGAAGGAACTGGATGGCTTTGGAGAGATATCCACAGAAATGACATGAGAGATGACATATGTGTCACACAGATGTGTGGCACAGGTTAGGAGTGCTATGCACACAGCCTGTGTAAATCAGCAGACCAAAACCACTTCTTTGGGCAAGGAAGCAGCTCTTGTTCCTCTTCTCTCCCTGCTTGGCAAGCATCAGGATGTGTCATTTCATGTCAGAAAATGACATGAAAGTGGAAGGTCAGGGACTGTGGCCATGAGTTACTGAAATGTTTGCATGGGACATACTTTTATCCTTATATTTTGGGATGTCTTACATAGCCCATAACTTCATAATGGCTCAGTCCTGCAATCAAGATGTCCAGGGCTGCTCACCTGAAAGCAATATAGTGACACGCTCAGAGGATGCTCAGCACGTGTTGGCCATGCACACATTTCTGCACTGGGAGATCTCTGTGCAAAGCTGTCACAGGAAAACCACTGGTGTGTGTATGAGGAATCTCTTCTAAGGTTTGCCTGTGAAGTGCCAACTGCATTTCTCACTATAAAAACAGCAGTACTGGACTTTATATATGTGACTTTTAGGGCAGCATTTGTCTGGTATCGATATAGTAAGCACTATCTTTGTATTGTTAGTGTTGCAAGAATTGCCAGAAGGCGTTCAGCCTGCACAGAGCCCACATCAGGGATGTTGTGGTCTCATAACATGTGGCAAAGTCCACAACTGTTTCTGGAGATCTGTGTAGTCTGAATGCATCATTCTGCTGCCTGGTCATCTGTGTGCACGATAACCCTTTTGAATACTGTTTGATAGAACTGTAGCTATGAAAATGAAATGGACTTTTATTTGGGCAACAAAGTGATTGATGAAAGGACACGTCCATTTCCCTGCCGGGAAGTTAGTGAATGCTTTAAGCCCCAGAGTTGGCAGTGGACTGAGAGTACACCTTTGCCATGGTTACTCACATATATTTTCAGAATGAACAGGAGGACCGAGCCCTCCTGTTGCCCTGGGCTGCACAATGCCAGGTGCTGTACAAAGGCAGTTTGAGGCTCCCTCAAGCTTCAGTGTATGTTGTTGCCCCAGGGAAGCACTCCTAGGTCACAAGAGGAGGAACCCATAGGGTTCAGATGACCGACGTGCAGGTTATCACCTCTCGTGTTTCAGTGGCAAGCTGGAGGCATGGGAGGAGGATTAGAACAGAAAATAAATTGTTCATACCATCCTGATTATGTGCCTTCACTCTTGGCTCTCCTCACAGCAAGGTCCTTCTCCAGAGCCACATCGTTTTCTCTTCACTGGGTTTTTGGCTCAATCTGGGCCTGGAGGAAGAGGCATGGAAACACTGCCCCATCTACGCCATATGCAGGATGGATCTCAGGGCATTTGGTGTGAATTGAAGTTGTGCTCAGCGTTCATCTGGTGTTACAGCTGAGCGCATCTGACTCGGTTTGGGCAGCCGTGAGAGCTGATTGAGCCCACTGGGCTTCATCTGGTGAGGGGACACGACTGAAAGGATGAAAACGGAGCTTTTTAATTGCCAAGCCACTTGAATCAATAGGGAGCTCTGCATGCTACTCGATGTGGTCTCCATGGACCCCATCTGAAAGATGAAGGCAGCTGTGACCTCGTTTCACCACCCTTGCCTCAATCAATAGCTACCAGCTTTTAAAGTCCCAAAAGGTGTGATTAAGCCTCTGCTGCGTGAAGTTATCATTTCTTACTGTGCAGCCCATTGTCCTGAATGAAAGGACCTAAAAGCCCTTATACTGTGAGGGTTAATGACCAGATGTCCCTGGAAGGAAGCCCATCAGCTCTGGCCCGCTGTGCCAGGAATTGCTGCAGCTGATTTCATTCCTTTTTGCATCCATGTCTTAGCTTCAATGGACACTCTGGTGAGCAAGTGTAAGTGTGCAGGCCTAAATCTAGAGATGTCCTGGGAAAGGGCTGAGTTGTGTTATAAATTACTGAGGTAAAGAGGATGCTCTTAGTGACACACAGGCAGCTTAAACCCTTCCATGCCTGGGAGTAGGACAGTGCACATTTCTAGTCCACATATTCAGCACTTTCCCTGGAGCAGTCCCTTTTATGAAATGAGAACTTGCCTGAATGCAGTAGTGCCAACGAGGCTTACATCCCCTTGTAAGAGCAAAGCTTTAGTAATGTGTGAATGATACCACAGTGATACCTGTGGGAAAACAGCATGGGCACATCTGTGGTTTGGAACAGCAGATGTATCATCACCTTTAACTGGAAGAGAACGGGCAGATCATTTGCAGAAGTTAACGGACAAAGCAAAAATTGCTTCATATGTGATGCATGTAAACTGTAATATTTAACAGTGCTAGTATTGATACATCATTCTCAAAGGGCCATTTCAGTGTTGCTGTTTTCATGTAGAAATCCACCGGTACATACATCAGCTTAACAGGGTTCTTTGAGCAGCTGGCCTTCCTGCTTGCATTTTTCTTCTCCCCCCCTCTCACTATTGATCCTAGTGCTCAAGAGGCAGTGAGGACATCTCACTCCAAAGCCAATACTGGTATCTTGCTGTCCACATGGTGTATTATTGACTGCATGTCACCCCACTCAGGCAGCACAATTGGATAGGGAATTTGGTTAGCACAGTCCAACTGGGGTGATTGCTGGGGTGTCATTAGCAGTCTTCTGGCATGTTCCGCAGTTGTTAATTAAAGCTTTTGTTTTCCTGCATCTATTTTGCATGTTAAAATTCTGGAGGCCTCTGTAAAATATGTATAAATCTCTGGTACCTTTAGCCAGCAGCAACTTAGCTTTCAGAGGAAGAAAAGCCCTGGAAGGCTTCACTCCCTAGGCTGAGCCTTTGCAAGTGAGTCTGTGTGTAAGAACAGGTCATTAAGGATTTGCTACTCTAGGATGGAGGTGGAAATAAACTTGCTTATGCACAGAGTATGGAGCACAGATGAATCTGTTCATAATTTAGTCTGAGTGTGAGATTAGTTTCCTCTGAAATGCCATCAGAAAGCTCTTGCTCACAATCTAGGTCAAAGCAAGGAAGACTGCTGGAGGATTGACTGAAAACAAGGGAGTGAAGCTGAAATTACCTGTGTTCAACAGCAGTCTAAATCTCAGCCAGATGTTTGCAGTGATAAATATGCTGTGGGAGCAGAGGTCTGTACCCTGCAGACCCTGTAATGGGAAGAAACTGAACTGAATGTTAATTTAAGTCTGCACAATAGCCTCAAAATTATCTTACCTGTATCACTGCAAAAAATCTCTGCTTGTGATCATGCTAGAAGTATGCTAACACCCATTTTCACAGCTAGCTCATACTGAGTTCTTTCCTACAGTCTCACTTCCTTCCACTCAACAGCATAATTGTTCTTTGAGCTCAGTACCATGAACCAAACATTGATACAGATTAACATGAACAGCAGATGATGTGAAACAGAAAATCCAGCTAGACTCATTCAGCACAAACAAATATTTTGAGGTGCATTGCTCAGGCAGTGATTAGTTTGCCAGCTGTAAGTAGAGCTACAGAGGAAATGAAAAGGATGGAGTATGCTGAGAGCAGCAGTGGGGAAAAACACAACATCAAGACACATTAATTCATAATGCAGCAGGGAAGGAGTGGAGTTTAGGCTGGGATCTGCTGGATTTTAGGATTTGTGCATCTCTGTGAGCAGTCAGCCCATCTGTGAGATGCTTTTTATGCTGTTAAGACAGCAATGGAGTGGAAACTTTTTTTTCTTCTTCTTTTAAATGAGCAGGAGGAGGGGGGAAAGCCCTGAATTAAAACCAAGCTCTCATGAGAGGAAGATACTGTATGTACCTTTTCAAAATCCTTCAGGATACAGCTGCAGATATTGAAGACAAATGGTTGAATAAAAATGCCAATAAAAATAATAATGTAAAGGAGCTATGCCTGGAGTTCACTTCAGCTTTTGGTTCTGATGGCAACAAAGATAACAGCATAATGGAGCTTATTAATGCAGCAGGAGGCAGAACTACACAACAGCTACAAGGACAAAGAGTCACTTAAAACCTCTAAGCAATGTGTACAAAAGTTTGAGGTGGCACTTGTTGCTAAGATCATGAAAGCAAGAACAGTACATGCTAAATAATGGAAGAATATGATGGCCTTGCTACCTTCACCTGCAGACACTATGAGGAGCATCTTGGTGCCCTCTCCAAAAACAGATATCTCAGCGAACAGTATTAGATAAAAAACAGAATGTTTGGCAGAAATACAGTTCTTTTTGCCAAGGAACACCAAATAGGCTTCAAACTCCACTGTCAGTGATGGAATATTAGCCAGGACAACTCAGCAGGTTTAGCACAGGGTTTCGACTGAAAAAGCAGCCTCTAACTGAAAGCAGCCCAGTAATTTTAGCACTCAATAGTACTGCAGGAGGTGGGAAAACTAATCTTAAGTTAGTCTACCTATTTTAGATAATGTCATGAGTGTCTGTATCTGATGATACAGAAGATGTCTGCCTATGGTAAGAGCTTTTGGTGGCCTGGAGATTCTCCTGATCCCTGGAAACGAAGAAAAGATCTGAGGGAAAGAAACCTAAACACTTTTCTGAAACTAAATACTGGTTTCTTCATCACTTCACACCTACACATCTGACAACGCTGCAAGGCAGGAAAGAGTCTTGTCGTGCCTCTTCCTCTGATTTTGAAGAAACTTTGGGACACAAATGATGTGCAAAGAAATAGAAAGAACGCATTCTGAGCCAGAAGTTCCGGAGAGGGGAATGAGAAGATTGAAGGATGGAACAAACAGGTGAGAAAGCTTGGTTCATTTCTGTCCAACTCATCACACGTTTCTTGGATGCTAATATGGGCATTGCCTAAGTCCTTGTGAGCCCTGAGCATTCAGCCAGTGCTGTGCAGGACAGGCCTATGTTGTGTACAGCAAAACATCAGTGGTCACTAAGGTCTGTCAAGAGCAAGGCATAAGGGTGGGAGGCATACGTACTTTTGGAACACTGGTACTTACAGGTCAGTGCTGAAAGCATAGCTGGCAGCCTATGTTGTTTAGGTTTAAACTGTTAACCAAGAAGCCCACATGACTATCATGGAAATATGTGACATCCCAGTGGGAAACCAACTACTGCCTTCCCTAGGATGGCTTAGAAATGGTGCTGAAGCCCTTCGTGGCCTCTTCTCTACTGATACATCATATCAGATGCAACTGAGAACCCATCTCACTTCATCCTGCTCCTTTTGAACTTGCCTTGGGAGCTCTCTTGGACTTTCTACCACACATTTGTAAAAATCCTCACAGACACACTGTTCCCCTCCTCACAAAACCCACTTGTGCCAAAGGGTTCCCTGGCACATAGGACAGTGCTGCTGCAGCAGAAAGGCTGTGCCTCTGCTCCTGATGGTCTCTAGGACTCTAGGTTCTCCCACTGTCCGTTGCCTCTCAAATGCTAAAGCTGATGGAGGAGATGCAGCCTCTGTTACACATACACAATCTGTAGTACAGTGGGGCCTCTGACTGGAGGCAGCAGAGTATTACCTCTAAATAGAAAAATACTGCTAAGAGAACAAAGACTTTCAGCTGAGATTAACATTCTATTGCATAGGCAGTAGGTATCAAAGGGCTTTATGGCTCTTCTGGAGGCAGTTGGATTAAGATCAGCACAGCTGTTCCCCAACTGGTTCTAAAAACGCTTCCAGCCACTGCCACTTCCTGCTGTCACTGTCCCCCATTTGGAGGCTGCGCCATCCCGCCCTGCCTAGCTCAGAGCCTTGCCTTTCCTCTTTCTCCCCATCTGCCTCTTTACTGGGTTCTCATTCCAGGCCTTGCAGTCTCCATCCATCCATCCTCCCTGTGCTCCCAGCAGCTGCCTTCAGCATAGATCTGGAGAGCAGAGAGCAGGGTGTGGGTCTACCAGTACCCAACATGAGGTTGCACTGTGAGCGTTGGACGTGCTGGGCTCCTCTTGCTCTCCTGGCCCCTTCACATTGGGCTCGCAGCCAGCCAATGCCTCGCCTGCCTTTGATAGCAGGACAGGGGCTGCTTTGTGGAGGTGAGGTGGTGAGGACTGCACAATGAGGGGAGCTGAACAGCAGGCACAGAAGTAGAGCTCAGTGTCTGGCTAAGCATCTTTGATCACTCTCTGACACGCTGCCTACAATGAGACTTGCTGTACTCTAGCGTGGATTTTGCTCCATCTCCAGGAGGCAGATGCCATCTGCAGGAGCCACTCGATCCAGCTTCCCAGAGGCCACAATAGCTGTGGAGGGAAGATTTAATTCTAGCTGCCAAAGAGGCATCAGACAGGACACAGCCCTCATCCCTGCCTGCATCTGGGAAGGAAGCACAGCCCTTGTTGGTGGCACGAGCTGCAGCGGTGGGGAATCTGAGAGGCAAACTGGTTGGCTCAGGAACCACTCCAGTTTTAGGGTACAGATGAAGGCTTCTCGTGGTAGAGCTTTCCTGCATTCAGACAGGAAGACTGGCATCCCACCTCTATATGCCTCCTGGGCTCTCCTAGATACACAGGTCTGTGGGATTCTTACCTAGTTTTGACTTGAGGAGCATTTGCTAAAACAACGACATGGTCTTCTTGTCTCAGACTGATACTGGTCTCTGAGAAGGATGGGTATGGTTTTGAATGGTCATTAGCTTTATGAGTTGGATTTTCTCTTGCTAAAAACCTTATTCAGTGCAAAAAAAAAAAAAAAGAAAAAAGAAAAAAATAGAAGTTTTCAGCACACCTTCAGCATTCTTCTCTGTCCTTTGGGTTACAGTGCAGGTAATCAAATCCTAAGAGCAAGCAGAAAACAGAACTTGCTGCGAGCCAGGCCCCAACTCAACAGGAAATAAAATGCAGGAATTGGCTCATCCTGCTGTGAAGGTTTTGGTGGATGATTAATGGATGACAATCTTGTCAGGTGGGCATAAGCTGCCTTCATATTAGATGCAATCATCAGCTAAAAAGAGCTTTAATTCTGTCCACAATGCCCTGGTGTACTAGGGAATTGCAGTGCCTGGTGTGGAAGTGTGCAACTGTGCAATCATTCTTGCCAACTGGTTCACTAACTAGACCAAGTTTTTCTGCTGTGGATGTACAACATGTGCTTCCTGCTGCCCCTCTCCATAAGCATGGGGCTGTAGCACTGCAGCCTGGATGTGCCCAGCAGTGGCACCCAGCACTTAGCCCTCCTGGCTTTTCCCTCCAGATGTGAGAACTGCTTAAAATGGTACTTGCCAAATGAAGAGGAATTCCTGCAATGGGTGAGGTGGGCACACAGTGTGGCTCTCCAGCACAGGTGTGAACAGAGGGCAGGTGAGCCCTACCTTCCTGAGAGGAAGAACACTTGCTCCCTTGAGGTTTAGGGGTGTAGGAACTGCTAGCAACGTCCAGCCTTGCAAAAATCCCAAGGTAGGAAAGCAGAACTGTGCCTCCCTCCACAACTTCCTGCAGTGTTCAGGAAAGAAAGCAACAGATGCCATCCATTTAAAACAAGCATGTCAGTAACAACCACAGCCTGAACCAAAACAGATGTCAACTCCATGGCTGTTAAGCCTGATATTTCACAGACTGCCATGAGCACTGGACAGTGTAGCTTGAGGTTCCCCAGTTGCTTGCACTTCCTGAAATGAAGACCTCATGCTCAGGACTCAGTTAATCTGTCAGAAGTACAAAATGCCCTTCTTCTTCTTCCCATTATCTCTAGGAACAGACTTTGCATACGCATAGACCCTACTGAGCAACTAGGAAAAGTGATTTTCAAGCTCCCTAACAATACAGCAGGACCAGCAGTACTGCAACCTAAAAACAGACTGCTTTTGCAATAGTAAGTTTCCCATCTTATTATTATACGAGCTATTTCAAAGTAAGCATGTTTATTGTGCTGGACATCTCCTTTGGTGCTAACAAACTAATCTCGATGAGGCTATGCTCCCAAATAACCATTTGGGCTATAAAATATCCTGAGCCCCAGAATTAAGTTTTGAAAAGCAGCTCCCCTGATAATTGAACCTCTGCTTATGCTCAGCCTGAACTTCAGAACCTATGTGCAGATATTTGCAAGACAGCATTATCATATGATTTACTGAGAGTCTGTTGAATGTTTGGTAGGGGCTTTGAGAGGGCTTTTAGCCCTGTGTACATCTGTATGAACGGCAGCTCTTGTAAGAGATTAAAACAAACTCCTTCATTTCCGGAGTGCCATCATTTTAGAGCAAAATTTACAGTGACAACTGGAATTGCTATCACTGAACCAAGTGTAAACACCAGCCTGAGACAATTCATATCCCAGGGGATGAGAAATGAGTGTTATTTCTCAGTGGAGCCTTTGCATGGTGAGCAAGGAACTTGTCTTTCAGTGATTTTTATGACTCTGGCCCACGCAGCACAGACTCAGTGCCACACAGCGACTGCTGGCAACAAACACATTTTTTTTTCCTGGCATTCACTCATTCTGATACCAGGAATCACAAAACAAAATGCAATCAAAAGCAAAACCTTGAAGACTATGTGGTGGCTCTGAGAAAACAAATGACAGAAGCAAAGATACCCTGTGGTGTCCAAACATTCAGGCAGGCTCCTAGTGAGACATTCAACCTGCTGATGTGTCAGGAAGCTGTTTTAGTTCATGCTTAACCCAATTCCTGCAGCTTGGAAAAGCATTGGGGTGTGCAGCTATCTCACTGCTTCCCTAATCAGTTCCCCAACCAGTACTGATAAAATGTTGTTGTTGTTGTTATTAAAAATACACTAACAGCAAAAAAGCTTTGTACTCTTTTTAATTAAGTGCCTCAAGCTGCAGCTTTAGCACAGTCTGTGTGTAATCACTGCATCCTACCCATCTCCATAGCTTCAGTTGTGCATTTCAGACTCCTGTTGGCTCAGGCTGACCTCGATTTCTTTTCTAGATACAAAAATCCTCTTCAGAAGGTCCCTGACTGCCTTAGTCGGGTGAACTAAGCTCTAAATCCAGCGGTCCCGTGGGGTGCCTGTATTAAGAGCATGACGAGGTGCGATTCAGAGGCGCGGACTTCCACCTGCAGGCCGGCCCTGCTCCTCCTCAGCCGCGGACGACCCGGAGACGCGGCCTGCCCGGCTGTGGCAGGGGCCCAGGCTGCCCTCGTCCGGCTGCCGTCCCTCAGGGACAGCCGCAGCGGGCGCCCGCAGCAACACGCGACCGATGAGCACCGCGGCCCCGTCCCACGCGCTTCCGGGCGCGGCCCCGCCCCGCGGCCGTCGTCACGCAGCTATCGCGAGAGCGGATTGCCTCCGCGCCCTCACTTGCCCACTTCCGCCCGTCGGGAGAGATCTCGAGAGATCACGCCGCGGAGAATCTCGCGAGCGGCGAGGAGGCAGGTGGGAGCCGGGTGGGGGCGGTGTAATCTCGCGAGAGCTGAGCCGCCCCGCCCGGGCCCGCTCCCCCCCCCTTCGGCGCTCCGCTCCGCTCCCCGCAGAGCTAATATGGTCGCCGGCGATGGACGCTCTCAGGCCAGGTCA
This sequence comes from Cyrtonyx montezumae, assembly GCF_038088225.1. Classification (NCBI taxonomy): domain Eukaryota; kingdom Metazoa; phylum Chordata; class Aves; order Galliformes; family Odontophoridae; genus Cyrtonyx; species Cyrtonyx montezumae. The sequence goes on from NW_027071903.1 coordinate 19,089,018, forward strand.
GTGCGAGCGGGCCCGCTGCCGCCTGCGCTCCCGAGGGCCGTGCGAGACCCCCGAACCTTTCCTCGGTCTTTCCGGCCGGCGGCGCGGCGGTCCCGGTCCGGCTGGAGCGCGACCCCCTTCTGAGGGAGGGGGGGGCAAGGCCGGGTTTGCCCGGTGCCGCTTTGTTCGCCGCCGCTCGGCCCCGTCCCGGTCTCCTGCCGCCCCGCTCGCCCTCCGTTATCCCCGACCGCCGCCGTCCGTCAGCCGGCGGTTCGCGCCGTAATTGTGAGCCGCCCGTGCGGCGTTCTGCGGCGCGGTACGGCGGAGCCGAGCGGCAGACAAAGGCGGTGTTACGGAGCGCAGCGGTGCTCGGAGCCGCGCTCGCAGGTGCGGCCCCGCCGTGGCACGGCCGTATCCATTTTCTCTCCGCTCTTTGCGATCCGGGCTTTAATTCCGTGAACTAAGATGAAATTCTTCGGGCTTGACGAGCTGGTGCTGCCTGTGTAGTTTGCTAGGGGTTGAATTAAAAGGTGCATTTTTGAAGAGGCGTTTGTGCTTAATATGTTGGGTCTGTTCTTGTCTCTTGCTTGTTGTTAGCCTAGCGTGTCGTGGTTTATGTTTTGTAATGTATCTATCCCTTATCTGAGTTATTAAGGCCATTCCATAGATGGTCAACGGAGACAATAAAGGTCAAACGTGTATTAAGGCTTCTGGCTGCGCTGATGATTTGCATGACCTGTGCATACCTGGTAATATTAATGTTGGTCTCAGTCATGCAGCTACATCACCAAGTGTCTTAATGCATCGAAAATATTTCCGTATGTCACTGACATAAAATCCTAGAGGAGGATTGGTTTTGGTAAAATCAGAAATAAAATCTTGATGTTAGGAGTCTTGTATCAGTGATCAAACCTTCTGTGGTTGACATGCCCCAGGGCTGGGATGCCATCCAGGGAGACCTGGACAGGCTGAGCTGTGGGCCTGGGAGAACCTCATGAGGTTCAACAAAGCCAGGTGTGCATCTGGGTTGTGGCAATGCCTGCTGTCAGTACAAGCTGGGAGATGTAGGGATAGAATGCAAGTCTGCTGAAAAGGATGGGGGGGATGCTGGTGGATGGCAGCTGGACATGAGCCAGCACTGTGTCCTCGCAGCCCAGAAAGCCAACTGTATCTTGGATGCAACCAAAGCAGTGCAGCCAGCAGGGAAGGGGGAGGGGTTGGAATCTGGCCCTCTGCTCTGCACTGAGATTTTCACCTGGAGTGCTGCATCCAGATGTATTGTCTTCAGCATGGGAGAGACGTGGACCTGTAAGAGCACATCCAGAGGAGGGCCACAGAAGCGGTCTGAGCAATGGATTATCTCCAGGCTGTGAAGCCTGGAGAAGAGAGAAGGCTCTGAGGAGACCTGAGAGTGGCCTGTCCAAAGGGGCTGTAAGAAAGAAGGGGTCAGATTCTTTAGTGGGGTCCGTTGTGGTAGCACAAGAGGAAATAGTTACAAACTAAAAGAGGGGAGATCTAGATTAGGTGTTAGGAGGAAGCTTTTTGCACTAAGAGTAATGAGGTACTGGCTTTCTGGTTGCCCCTTGTATGTGGTGGGTGCTCCCTGGAGTCATTCAGTGTCCAGCTGGGTGGGGTCTGAGCACCTGATGGCACTGTGGGTGTCCCTGTTGGTTGCAGGAGCGTTGGACCAGGTAGTCTTCAGCTGTCTTTTCCAGCTCAAACAGTTCTGTGAGATCTATAACTCTGTTGTGTTTTCTTCTTTTTCAGGAAGCCCTTATCAGCCCGCAATTGAAGAACTAAGAAACTATCCACAGAAGAGGTTCTACAATGTCTCAAAGCTTGGAGGCACCAAGTATGGTAATGATAACTTCTGAGTTTGTAATGAGGACAGTACCAGCAGTAAACATGCATCACTTACTGCTGTTAAGTGTTAGAAGGTGCAGTGAGTATGTGATTCCTAATGGATGTATTTGAAAGCTTATAATTTTCTATGCTGTTATTGTTTTATGAAGTTGATTGATAGCTCTTGCAGTTGCTGCAGAAGGGTGAGTTCTGGTGGTGTGCAAACAAATCCTTAATCTCAGCATGTCATTAGTAGGCAATATATCACTGATATGTGCCAGAAATTGTTTTGTTTTGTTTTTTTTTTTACTGGACTCAGTGTCTGGATGCCTCCTAAAAATAAAAAGCATTTGTACAGTGGTGTGGGATGTGGCAGAAATGCAGAAGGAGAGGGCTGTAGGTCACCATCAGTTGGAATGGGTTCTACTCTGGGTAGTCAGAACATGTTTTTGTTATTGTCTTACCTTTCATGTTAAACTCCTCAAATACTGGAGGTACACATTAGAGGTATTGGGGATTTTCTTTCAGTTGTGCTGTTTCATGAAATATATTTCCTAACTAAAAATTACAGTATTTCACTTCAAGCCCATATTTGACTGCAGTAATTATGTCCCTGTTTTTGAAACAAAAAGGGAGGAGCTCTTTCTAGTGCAACAAAGGCTGTTGTAAATTTTGTGCAAGAGCTGTGTGCTCTTGCAAATTTCTACTGATGTAATACTGAAGTTAATCTTTCAGATGAGAATGAGAAGGAGTAGAATGTTTGTGGCTTCATCTGAAAAGAAACAGTGGAGTGGTAGCAGCAAAACCAGTCCATTCTGTAGGCAGTTCCCATTGGGCTGTGGAAAGCTACCGTTAGTCCACTTAGCTTTCTCTTCTCAAAGTGAGTAAATGCAGCTCTCTCTCACACCTGTGTGACATATTCTGCAGCCCCATAACCGTGTTAGGATGACCTTCACTGGCTGTTCTTTGGTTTGTAGAGATCTCCTGTGTTCTGCAGGCCCAAAATCACGCACAGTGCTGTGGGTACTCTGCTAGTACAGTAGCACCCTTCTCTGGTAGAGAAGTAAACCCTCCTTCCTCACTGTTGCCTCTACCTGGTGCACAGAACAGTTAGCGAGGGCGTGCTGCTACGTATGTGTAAGGAAAAAGTCAAGCAGTTCTGATCTGGTCATCTGACTTCTAAATAAAATGGTGGCATTAATGTAGACTCAAACATGGTTTTGGTGATGTTTATTATTTTGAATGACCTGTTTAGTTGGACAAGGGTGGATATCTTAGCAAGATACGTGATGAGAACAGTTCCCTTAGTTTTGCCATGCCAGGGAGCTGCTGCTTCTCAGTATGTTGGCTAAGATCAGAAACAAAGTACTGGAAGTTATAATGAGTGAAATGTTGTTCTTTGTATTTTATGAAATGTTTAATTTCATGCCACTTATCACAAGAGTTTCTAGTCCTCAAACCACAGGATATTTTTTAAAAGAGAAGAAAATGATTGGACACGAGTTGTTTTGGGCTTGATATATCAAGTAATGGAATGATGAAATTAACAAACAAACCCAATATTTTTTCAAGTACTCTAATAGATGTTGCCATTCTCCCATTCTGATTGATGGGTAATCCTAACTAAATGCCTCGCGTGCATCTCCTGCCAGCACAGCATACCTGCCTGACTGCCACTGTCTTAACATGGTGCAGTCAAACATTGGGATCTTCAGTTCTCATTATATATGTCATCTCCTGTAACATACACATTATGCAACTCACTATTCCATATTTTATAATGATGCTCAAACTCAAAAGCAACTGGACTCTTTGGTTCCATAGCTCTCTTCCTTCTAATTTGTAGTGAAGTGGATCTCCTTAGAAATGTGAAATCATAATTTCTAAGAAGATAAATAAGTTGGGGGTGTTGTACCAATTGACTCAGTGATTTTGTGTTGCCCTAGATATTCTGCCTTACTCCATACGAGTGTTGTTTGAATCCAGCGTCCGGAACTGCGATGGCTTCTTAGTGAAAGAAACAGATGCTCTGAACATTTTAGACTGGAAAACAAAACAGAATGATGTTGAAGTGCCCTTCTGTCCTGCCAGAGTTGTTCTTCAAGATTTTACGTAAGTAGTGTTTGCATATGTGAGTGTGTTAAAGGTTCTCAAATAATTTGTGAAAACTCCAGGAGTAACACAGCTTGAAAATAAATAGCACTTAACCACTGGATACTGAACTCCTGCTCTTTGTCAGTAGAACTGTATGCACTGCTTCTGCTGTTGAGCAGATACATCACGATTTCGTGGGATACAAGGAGAGGAATTGTTCCTTAGGGTGCCCTGGTTTTAGTGCAGGTCGGTGAAGGTGAAGCTGTTGGCCTACAATGAGTGTTTTACAGGAATGGTGCCAAAACACAGATGGAAGTGGAGGCATTCAGATTGTAGCCAGATGGCTGACAGTTCATTGAAACACAGAGCTCGTGCTTCAGACAACTGGAGATTAAATGCTGCTTGCTCCACCAGTGTGTGTAGTCCAGTTGACACAATAAATAATGCATATATTAAAGTCTCTCAAGATCATAACTCAATGTAGTTTGAGGATAGCCTATCTGTAAGGGTTGTCCTTCAGCAACTTGCAGATGTTACATTTAAGATGTCTTGGAGACTATTCAATGGAATAATGACAAGAGTATTGGCCTTTGTGACGTGTTGTGAGCTTCAGAAATGATTGGCATTGTAAGAAGAGTAGTAATATATACTGAGGTATTAAGAAGTGTAGCTTGAGCATTTTTCATATATGTGTTTATAAGGTAATCAGCATCTAAAAGTGATTTTTAAAGTGAAGGACGTTATGCTTCAGAAGCATAGCAAGGCAAAATAGCAAATATAATCACCTTCTTGAAGGTGTTCCTGTATTTTAGGTATGATACCTTAAAGCATGCTGGTGCTCGTTGTGAATTAGTGCCAACTCCGTTAACTTCTACAATTTGGTGAATAAAATAGTAGGGTTTTAACTTCTGAAATGGAACTGTAGGCTCACAAAGAAGTTTGTGAGTTCAGTGCATGGATGCCCTGCATTATTGTGCAGCTTTGCTTTTTTTCTCCGTCAGTGGAATTCCAGCAATGGTGGATTTTGCTGCCATGAGGGAAGCAGTAAGAAATGCTGGAGGAGATCCTGTGAAAGTCAATCCTGCCTGCCCAACTGATCTCACTGTTGACCATTCTTTGCAGATTGATTTCAGCAAATGGTAATGTGCCTCTTTTTTCTCTCTTAATGAGCCGTGCCCTGAACCGTGTACTGAACTGTCTGCTTATGGGTCCACCCCAGCAAATCATTTTTCAAGTCTGGATCCTTGAAACTTGACCTGGTCATACCTGAAGGAGAACTGGTAAAAGTGGAGAAAGTAATACTGTAGGAGAGAATGGTTTTGAGGTGTTATGCTTGGAGCTGACTTGATAACCCAAATTCTTGGCAAGAAATTGCAAAATAAACTGGATCTGTCATGGTATTCAGAAAATAGTATGTCTCAAGAGATTGAGGTAGAGTGGCTGTAGTTTTCGCTTTGCCCTGTTCCTACTGTTAAAAATTCCTTTCTTGATTAACATTGAATGCAAGTGCTTTGTCACAACTCTGGAGAAATGGCTTGGCAATCCTATTGGATGTAATGAAAGATTGTAATTTCAGCTTGTAAGTTACGACTGTGACTTTATATAGGCCTTGATTTTACTGCAGATGGATAAAAAGGCCGTGGAGAGAGCATACTTGTGGGAGTCTGGGAAAGTATTAGGTCTGGAAGACTGACAGCCTGGTTTTCTTCTCATGACAGGCAGTAATGTGATGCCTGGGGCTGTCTTGTGCTAGAAAGATAATATTGCAGAAGAAAACGAATTTAATTCCACGTTTGCTGAACATTTCCCTTAATGTAGTTCCCCACCACCCTACCCCCCTTCATCACAGAGCCTTCTTAAAGTCATGCAGAACTGTTTTAATTGTTTGAGCTCGTCCTGAATTCCTAAAGATTCAAGAGAAAAAACTGGCACCAAACTGTGTGTGAGGTGTTCTGTAGGTTGTCTGAGTACATGCAGGCTTTCAGTTGGGTTAGTAGCTCAGAGTGAAAAGCAAGAAGGTATGAAATCGTGTTGCAGTTCTGTGTGCTGTCCATTCTTGTGTCTGGAGGGATGGCAGAGTCCATTTCAATGGGGCTAGCCTGAAATTATCAGCAGCACCAAGTGTTGGCATGAGGTCTCACAGTGTGCTGCTTTGTAATGATAAAGCGTGTTCCTGTCATTTTGCTTCTGAAAAGCTTGCAGGATCTCAGCAGCTGCTGACCTATGATAAGAAACCCTTCTCCCCAGGGTGGTTAATTCTGCTTTCATACAATTGCCATTTCCTGCTGATCATAGGCTCATGGAATTAAGACAAGGTATCCTCTGAGGCCCTGCAGTATTCTACTATTAGATAACTAAGTATCTTGGTGTGTTAAATCAGCAGAGAGCTGGGGATTTGCTTAAAATCAATGCTTTGTTTTAAACACTAGAGTATTTGCACCACAGCTACTTTCTTAGCTCCCGTGGGAAAACAGTGTTGCACAAATACAGGTAGCAATCTAGGTGGACTTCATTTTAAAAATAAAACCAAATTTCTGTTTTCTGACTGAGTTGATGAGAGCATCAAATGTATCTGAACCTTTTGAGTCCAAAGCCTCCTTGAACAGGAAAGTGATACTTCTTTCCTTGAAATGGCTTTGTCTTGTCAGTTGTTCTGACATGAACTCAGTGAATGTGGTGTACTGGAGGAGGAAACACGTGCAGCACAGCATGTCCCACTGCTTGGGTGAGGCTCTACCCCCCCCACCCCCTTCAAAGGTTAAAGCCCTGAGCTTAGCCTTTGCAGTGCAGTTTATGAATGTTTCCAGTCTGTTGTGACTAAATGGAAGGAGTTATTTGTCTGGTGTCAAAAGCTTCAGGCAGTCCAGTGCAGTTCACTTTTAGCTATTGCTTTGCTACATTTAAGTGAGCTTATACAGTGATAAGTTAACTTCACATATATACAGTGATAAGTTAACTTCACATCAGGATTGTAATGAACAAAGACCAGTTTCTTCCTTTTTAAATCAGTCATTTATCCCAAAGGTTTGAGGGGTGGACAGACCAAACTAATATTCTTCTTCTGTTGGATGTTGCAGTGCAATACAGAATGCCCCAAATCCTGGAGGTGGCGAGTCCCAGAAGCCAACAGCCAAGCTTTCTCCACTGAGAGGACAGCCGAGGAAGCTGCCCTGCCGTGGTCAGAGTGGCTGCAGGGGGCCTTGCAGTGCTGCAGAGCTGGGGCGTGCCTCGGGACAGTTCTCTGCACAGATAGAGAACACCCCCATCCTCTGCCCTTTTCACCTTCAGCCAGTGCCTGAGTATGGAAACTTGCTCCTTGATTTGCATCGTTGTGTTGTAAAGCACTGCTCGTGACAGTTGGTAGAGATGTGATTTAGTAAGCAGCGTGGGTAGCCCTCTGTGTGACTCGTGGCTGCCATTTTTAATTGCATTTTGAGACTTCCTTTAATTACTAAATAAGCCTCAGGGAAACATTGATTTTATAGCTAAAAGTAAATCTGTTTTCTTGTGGGATCTTTATGATTGTTTCATATCTATTCTGTGCACCACTTCTGTCTCACATTCCATCTGTCACTGAGCTGAAATTCACTGTACGTTCTGCTTGTGTGGCACAGGGGAACCTCATCTGTTTCTTTTCCAGATATTCAATATCATTAACAGTTCATCATGTACCATTCAATGAATGACAATTACATGTGATCTTCGTTCTTTCAGCTGCCATCCCTTTTCTCTCATACAGTGTTCAGATATCTCTCTCTCTATACTCTACACCAGTCAGGCACAAAAGCTGGTTGTGTTTGTAATTTTATAGATATGCAAATGTTTCTGCTTAGTACAGGTGTGGGAATGCAGAATTAGGGATGTTTTCAGCTGTACTGATGCTTCTGGCAGGAAGCCAGCAGTGTCATTAGCTAAGCTGCAGTTTGAATGATGGCTGTCCTTCAGGCCTCTGTAGAACAGTGCACTGCTAACCTGATGCCACACAGGTCATGGTGCACAATAAAATACGACTCTATGATACCAAGGGTCTCTTTCTTCCTGCTGCAGAGCACATATATTCAGAGATTCATCTACTTTCTTTTGGATTGGATTGGAAGGGACCTTTAAGATGGTGTAGTTCCAACCCCCCAGCTATATTCCCTCCTTCATTCTCAAAGCAGGGGTTATTCCTCTTAAACTGTGGTTTTCTCCTTTGTAATGAGTATCAGTAACTTAATGAATATAACTTATGGTATCAAAGTTCACGTTACTAGGTGGTATTGATGTACCTGTGAATAAGAAGTGCCTTACAGGAAACATATGCAACTAGTTACCCTTGTCTTAATGTTCTGCTCAGCTCCTAATGAGCTGGTACTGTATGTGAAGTGTTTTCCACATAAGCTGCTGGGCACTTTAGTTCCTCACCATGATTGAAATTTGAGGTGCACAGACTATAAAAACTCTGACTACAGGGGAAAATAATGTGCATGCTAAGAACAGATCTCTTAGAGGGTTGTTTTTTTTGTTTGTTTTAGATGAAATGGGTTGGGAAGGTAAACCTGAAATCCGTTCTCAGCACAGATCAGATCAATTATTCTTGAGTGTTTACAGAAAGTTTCTGTAGGGAGGGAATTATCTTTGTTCGAATAAAGCACTTTAAGTTTTGCTGTGGGCTTAAATCAGCTGATTCCTCTGTACTTTGAAACAGTTTATGACAATGCTTTTAAATTTACTGTCTTCCTAGGCCTGAGACAGTATTGAAAAATCAAGAGTTGGAATTTGGCAGAAATAGAGAGAGGCTTCAGTTTTTTAAGGTAAGTCTGTGCCCCTGTGCATCCTGTATGTTGCATGTTTTGGTGGGTTTGAGATCGAGCCCTGTTTGTCTACTGGCATTCAAGTTCAGATGATAAATGAATGTAGCTTGTCAGGCTCTAAATCTGAGTGTATGAATTTCAATTTAAAATTGCTAGACAGCAGAAGCTCTAATTCTAGGTGTTGTGTAAAGGAGAGAGAATATTTAATTCTGATTTGTGGATTTGATCTTGTCAGTGTGAAGGTAGTGAACCAAGCAGATACTTAGGAAGCAGTCTTGAATGCAGTTTATTGAGTTCTGTGCTGTAGGTCACAATGGCTTTTTGAGTAACAGGTTTGTTTATCCATACTTGTGTTGCCAATCTTACTGAAGGTAGAAATGTAAAATGGAAGCTGATGTTGAAGCTTTGCTGCTGTCACAGTAGGCAGCAGTGCCAGCAGACTTGTGAATGCACATCTTGTGGCGAGTATCAGCTTCCTCACAGCCAGGGATCCACAGCTTTGATCCTCATACACTAACATAATGTGGTTTAGGAATCCAATGAAATGATCTAAAAATCTTTTCATGGAAGTAGACTAGGAGACTTCTTTCAGAAAAGCTGCACATCAGCTTGTATTTATGAAGAGGGAAACTGCTGGTCTGGGTTTTGTTACAAGCCTTCATGGCAGTTTGTTCGGCAGCTATGTGGCATCCTGAGCTTGCATGCAGTAAGGCACTTGTATAAATGGCTTTCTTAGTCACAGGCATTTAAAACCTAAACTGGAGTCTGTGATAGATGTTAATGCAAATTCTGTAGTCTAAATATTAGTCTTGGCAGTTCTTGACAATCAGATGCATGAGCTAGAAAGTAAGAGACCTGTACAGCCCTGCTTTTGGGAGTTACAACTATGGATTGAGAATGCATGGGATCCGAGGAGCTCATGTAACTGTTGGACTAATGAGCAAAAGGCACTTAAATAGCAAGTGCTACTGCGTTATGTATCAGCTTTGTTCTTTTCGTTGTGTTCCAAAAAGAATGGAATAAATTTTTGAGAAAAATCTCTCTCTTTTCCTCATTTTGGAAAAAATAACAGTGGAGCTCAAAAGTTTTCAAGAATACTTCCATAATTCCACCGGAGACTGGAATGGCACACCAGGTTAACTTGGAGTATCTCTCAAGAGTTGTGTTTGACGTGAAAGATTTCCTATATCCAGATAGCGTGGTTGGCACAGATTCTCATACAACCATGGTAAATGGCTTGGGTATCTTGGGCTGGGGTAAGTATGCTAACAGTAACTTGACAGCAGTTTGAAAGGCTCACTGAAGCATAACTGAGACTTACTTTCTTCCTAGTGGAGAGTTGTTTCAGGCTCAGAATGTGTTTTGTCTCAACTAACGTTTCTTACCATCAAGAACTGCCTGATGTCATTTAAAGAAAATAGCAAAACAAAACCCTTTTGCTATCCTAATTGCTTTTTGTGCATGTGCTATGAGATTTCGATTTTCTTCATCATGGAAAGTAAAATTTGCATATGGAAATCTTTCTGGTTAAGTATGGAGTTGTGCAACTTCAGCAGTAGTCTTGCTTGTTTTATTCGTGTGCAAATATTTAATGGGAAACACCTGCATTTCTTGCTGTAGCCTCTAGACTTGGAGGAAAGGTTTTATTAGACTTCAGAACTTAGAAATATTTAGTGTCTGTTTACTTACTCTGGTGAAAAACAACCTGATGTTGTTGCTGCAGGTGTTGGGGGAATTGAAACAGAAGCTGTGATGCTGGGGATGCCAGTTACTCTCACTCTGCCTGAGGTCGTTGGGTGTGAACTGACAGGCACAGCCAGCCCGCTTGCAACGTCCATAGACATCGTCCTAGGCATTACGAAGGTAAGCTCAGTGCCTGCTCAGGCAAAGTAATCCGTGGGTTTTGAGAAGTAGAATTTTTGGCATGCCTTTAGTTAGAGTAATGCAGAAAGATTCCCATGATATCTGAGAGTTTTTACCTAGTAGTTCTCTGGTGTGCTTTTCTCACGTAGTGGATTGTTTATAGGCTCCCCTTATTAAAAAAAAAAAAAGAAAAAAAGGAAAAGCCTATTTGTAGGAGAGGGGAGCACACAGAATCCTTGTTTTCTTTTTTTTTTTCTTTTATTTCTCTCCTTTTGACAGCATGTAGGCTTCTTCTCTAGCTCAAACTTCTTCTGGATGCCCTTTTTTTTCTAAACTGTTGCAGGACAAAAGGCCCATCTGTGGTTATAAGCTGTTATTACTAAAAAATGTACCTTCTGAAGCCAGAGCTTTGCCAGCATGGACCAAAACTGCCTATTCTAGTGGGTCAGGAGCCAGTGTCAAAGCATTTAAGAGCTTTGAAAATGTTCTTTCTGGTGTGATGCTTTGAGAACTGTCCGTGTATTTTCGACTAGGACATCTGAAGAACACAACTGCCAATAGAGGTGTGCCTTACAGCATCAACATCCAGCCTTGAGTTTAGTTCTCAGTATCTTACGGGTTGTGGGTTTTTTGCTGTTTGTAAGAGGCACGTTGTTTCCATTGTTTCTTTGCACACTAAATGTTGTATTCTTTTAAACAGCATCTTAGGCAAGCTGAAGTTGCTGGAAAATTTGTTGAGTTCTTTGGGAGTGGAGTATCCCAACTGTCTGTGGCGGATCGAACCACAATAGCAAATATGTGTCCTGAATATGGTGCTATTCTGAGCTTTTTCCCTGTTGATAATGTGACGTTGAAGCACTTAAAGCATACAGGTAAAGATGAAGTCCTTGAAGTTGATTCACTGTAATAGTTTCAGATATGTGGCAGTGCAAGATGAAATGTCCCTACAAAACCAAATAGAAAATAATGAGACAGCGAATCAAAACACAGCATGTTTCTGATTCTCACTGTGACTTCTTCCATTTGAAGACTTCTACTGACACCTTAAACTAAGGCAGGAGGATATCCATTCCTTATCAAGCTAGAACTAATAGGGAACACCACAGGTAACAAACAGATAAGAAGAAAGCTTACCTGAATTAGTAGTTCTTTCTGAAGCTGAGATCTGACGTGTTTGAATTGAGGGTTTTTAATAACAAACATGCATGGCTTGGTCAGCACAGAGCAAACAAATCAGATTTCGTAACAGTAGCCAGCAATAGTGGGTATTATCAAATAAGCATGCCATCTGTCTTAAACAAGTAAATCTTAAGTTCATGAAGATCTTGAACTTCCAATACTATCCAAACAACTATCCAAACAAGATATTGACAATATATGAACTTCCCATATTAAGGGACAAATCTGTAAATTTAATTAGTTAGGATTTCTCACATTTAAATAGCTTATTTTGTTCCTTGATGTGAAGAGGGGAAGTTAAACAAAAAGCCAGAACCCCCTTCCAGTATTTTAATTGATGTACTGTTCCTGAATAGCTCCTGTGGAGTGTAATATGAAGTGGTGTGCCTTGCAAAAGAAGTGCTTTGAATGTTCAAGGATAATTTTTGATTGACAGTGTTTTGATTTCTGTGTTTGAATTCACTAAGGTTTTGATGAGGCCAAGCTTGAGGTTATGGAAGCATATCTTAAAGCTGTGAAGCTATTTAGAAATGATGAGAGTTCTTCCAGAGAGCCCGAGTATTCCCAGGTATGCTTGAAATGACTTGCTGCTGCATGTTTGGTTCTTAGAACCAGTAACAGCTGTAGATGTTAAGTTTCGTCTCCTACTGTAATTTTCAGTACTTTAATGAAATTGTGTTTATTAACTCACAGTTCCGAGCAGAGCATGTTTGCAAGGCATGGGCAGGGATGGGGGAAAGAGGAGAAGTAGAATAATGTTCATTTCAACTTGGAACTGAAGGCTAGTTTTAGTGTCTCAAAACATGGAAATTTTAAACAAAACAGCTCCTGAGCATCTCTACAGAATGCATTAAACACTGCGTGGAACTGGGACTGATAATGCATGCTTTTTTTTCTCTTTTTAGGTAGTGCAGATTAGTTTAAGTTCTATAATTCCTCATGTCAGTGGCCCCAAGAGATCCCAAGATAGAGTGGCTGTCAATAACATGAAAAGTGACTTCCAAACCTGCTTAAATGAAAAGGTTTGTACTACTGCTGTACTCTTCCAAAGGTACTTCTTGCAATCCCCACGAATGTTATTTATTCTCTGCACATCTGCTGAGCTCTGGTTATTACTGTAGGAGCAGATAATCTAAAGCAAGTCTTCTGTTGCTTGACAAGTGTCTCTAAGGCAGTAGCTGGTAAATCCTAACGTGTGCTTGTCATGAACGTGACACTGAAAAATCCTTACTTGACCAATTTAGGTTGTTAGGGAGGGAAAATCAACTATTCCAAGTTCAGGGAATATTTTTTCATTTTTCTCAGAGGTTTTTAAACAGCTACATTTTACTTACTTTCACAAGCATTACAAGGAAAACAAAATCATCTTGTGTTAAGACATGCAGAAATACTTCCAGGATTTGAAAATACCTCGTGTCATAGGTTTTTAACTTCTTTCATACACCTTAGCTTAGCAAAGCTCATTTTTTTTGTTAAGTAAGGTGCATAGGCTTATAAGAATACAGCTGATGTAGGAATGAGTGTTCAGTTTTTAGTGTTACTCGTTAAAATTGAAGTCTAGCAACAGTATTAGATCAGAAATGTTTCCACTTCATTTCAAAATTCATTCTTGGCTTTAGCATTTCTGTCCTGTAATGAGGTGAATGATGCAGAACAATCACTTGTGGTGGGGACAGAGAAATCGTGGCTGATGGTGGATGTCAGTGCTGAGGAGCTGGAGGACCTGGTCTGCTTTTAATTGCAATCCTCTTCCAAATAAAATCTTGGATATGGCTCTAATTCAGAAAAAAAAATGTATGAAATCAGATATATACTCTTAAGGAATTAATCTTATTGTGTAAAAGGAAACGAGTGTGAGATAAGCCACATTTTGGCTGTTATTCACAACTGTTGCAGTTAACATAATCATGAAGAAAGGATGAGACCATTGTATATATGGCAAGTGGGGGGAACTGAGGGTTGGTTTTTTTTCAATCTTTAAGGCTTCTTAATGGGTTAGCTGAGTATTCCTCAAAAATAAGGATTCACTTCATCTACCTGCAGTATCATACTTTGTGCAGTGCACTGTTTGCTAATGCGGTTCTTTTGTCATCTAGGCTGGTGTTAAAGGGTTTCAGATTGCAGCTGAAAAACAGAATGATGTTGTACCTGTTCAGTATGAAGGAAGCCAGTACAAGCTATCCCACGGCTGCGTTGTCATTGCTGCAGTGATCAGCTGTACAAATAACTGCAATCCAGCTGTCATGCTCGCTGCAGGTATGTTATGTCTGATGGAAGCTGGCTGCACCTCATTGTTTTGGTTAGCAGCAGTGTGGAAAGAAAATCCAGATTGCTGAAAAATTGCCCTTTGCTTTTATAATGAGCTGAGGAGTTGGTGCCCTCCCTTCATAAGCTGCAGCTGGTTTTCCCAGAATGGTTCCTTCAGCTCAGATCTTGCTATTTTCCTTCCGTGGTCCAGGCAAGCTTTCCTTTGAAGCTGTGTGGCTTGTATCAGTAGATGAGCAGACAGTGCAGTACTGCCTGCCAGCTAGAACATGGGAGATTTTTGTTATAGAAAATGGGCACCTACATAATAGGAATGGGGGCTGAAATCTGAATCATATTGCTATGAGTTCAGTACCTCTATTCAGACAAGTAGTTGCTTCGATTTAATGAACGGAAGGTCCCCATGTGCTTTTTTCATGCTTAGTTAAATAAGCCAGTGCAATGTAGATGTTCTTTTAAGGAACATAAACTGTGTTTTTTTTTTGTAGGACTTCTGGCCAAGAAGGCAGTTGAAGCTGGCCTGGTGGTGAAGCCCTACATAAGAACTAGTCTGTCACCAGGCAGTGGAATGGTTACGCATTACCTCAGTTCCAGTGGAGTATTACCATACCTCAGTAAGCTTGGGTAAGTTTTGATTCCCATTTGTAACTCTAGAGAATGGTATATGTGGATTTGGCACAGGTTGATAAGTACACTTGCTCTGCTTTTTGGGATGGCTAATTCATCAGTTCACGAGTTTGTCCTTTTAATTTTGTGTTTGGTTGAATTTAAGCTTCACTCCACTTCATTCCTACCTTACCACCTAATGATGTGTGCATCTCTACCTTAGCTGAACTCTGGCTTTCAGTAACAAGCAATGTGTGTGTAAGTGGCTTTCACAGAGTGCACTTGGTCCTATGTTTCAAAAGTGGAAGCTGGATGTGAATTCTTCAGGGCAGTCTGTTAGTCTTCAGCCTGCGTTGCTGTTGGGCATGCTTTTAACTGCTCAGTAGCTGTAACAGTTACACTGTCCACCTTGCTGTGCAGCGTTACAGAATTACTCTGTGAAGAACTGCCTTTGTTTTACCAGTTCTTGCTGAACAGAAATATTTTGGCTTAGGTTGATGGTTACAAGAATATCACCTTGTATCTTGCCTGCTTCCACGAGTCACAGTGTCTGACATGCAATTCCTAGAATGTCCAATTACCAAAAGGGGAAAAGAATTCCTCTCAGTGACTGCTGCTTTAAAAAAAGGAAGAAGTTGACAAATTGTTCTTCATTATTTAACGTGCTGCTTTTTTTTCTTTTCCAATGTAGGTTTGAGGTGGTTGGTTATGGGTGTTCAACGTGTGTTGGAAACACTGCTCCCCTTCCAGAAGCCATCAGGAATGCAATAAAGCAGGTAGAGCTCTGAGGCTTGTTGAACATGGAAACGTATGTCTTTCCTTGTTAACCAATCAAGAAATAGTGATCTCTGCAAAAGGCACTTTATTCTTGCTTTGGAGTCCAGGGTGGTGTTTCTGAGGGAGAAAACAGTAGTTCTTTGTTATGTGAAATAGATGTAAGGAATGCAATCTGTATATTATGTGCAGGCATGTAGATATAAATGCTAACATAAATACATAGAACCTAATCTCAGAAAGGATGTCATGTGCAGGGGTTTTCAAAAGCTATATCCTGGTCTGGTTTACATCAGCAGTGTCTAAACAGCTCCAGCATTTTTCTCCTATGGAATTGTAGAAGGATGTAAGAAATAAGACAGGACTCACTGAAGCGACTAGAGAGCACATCAGTTAAAAGCTGAGAAACTCCTTCAGGGGAGGAGAAGGGAGGATAGCACCTGAGAACAAAATGCCTTTGTGTTGAAGGTTTAGGATACGTGTTTAAAGTGGAATGCAGAAAGTGCATCAACAGCTTAGTCAACAAAAAAATAACGTAAGCTGTTGTGGTACCACGAAGTCCTGGAGCAGTGTCTGTGGGTCTGCCTTGCAGGGTGATATCATTGCCTGTGGAGTACTGTCTGGAACTAAGAACTTTGAAGGACGTCTCTGTGACTGTGTCCGTGCCAACTACCTTGCTTCTCCCCCACTTGTGGTTGCGTATGCTATCGCAGGCACTGTTAGAATAGACTTTGAGACTGAGCCTTTGGGTGAGTATTCTTTACCTCTATTTCTGCTTCTAACCTCTTCTAACCCAGCTAAACCTCTTCTGCCTGGAAGAGGTTTGTTTCTGAGTGTTTCAACATACATCAGCAGTGCATTTGAAGAGAAAGCTCAGTGAGCTTTGATATTGTAGTTTAAAAAGAAGCATCCACTTCACTGACGCTGTTCCCTGAGAAGCTGTGTGTCTGTGTATGAATGTATGTCTGATAGTCTTAAAGACTTTTCTTCATTAGCATTCTGCTTGCAACCTTGCTCAGGCACTGGCTTTAATGGCAAAAGTATCTACTTAAGGGATATTTGGCCCACACGGGAAGAGCTACACACGGTGGAGGAAGAGTGTGTGATATCATCTATGTTTAAGGAATTGAAAGAAAAAATGGAGGTGAGAATGGTATTTTATTCTAAATAAGAGTGCATTTCATTGTCGCTTTATAATATTTTCCAGTTGAGTATAATTGGATTGCCAATTATTTCCATTACAGTAAATTAGAATTTGACTGATATTGTGTATTAATAATATCCAGTAAGGTAACTTGTAGCATTTAACAAGTTCAAAAGATCAGCAGTAAGGCTTTGTTTTCAGAATGCTAGTAGGCCATAAATCCATTTCTCTCTTGGTTTTGGTACTTCTGTGTAGAAAGGAAACAAACGATGGAATTCACTGGAAGCACCTGAGTCACCTTTATTTCCTTGGGATTTGAAATCCACTTATATCAGATGTCCTTCCTTCTTTGATAAACTTGTAAGTATGTTGTACTGACCCATACAGCTATGTGTAAGTAAAGGGGTAGCTATTCCAAGAATGCTTCACCATATAAGTGATACATTTTATCATCAAGAATATTTCTCAGTCCTCTAAATACTGTTTGTTTATCTGGAATGAGTCGAGTCTGTATGTCAGTGTGTCTTAATATACTGCAGAATATTTTTGTCTCTGAGGCTCCTCCCCCTGCTTCCTCCCTAGGCCAAAGAACCAGTTTCTCCACAGCCGATTGAAAATGCCCACGTCTTGCTCTATTTGGGAGATTCTGTAACTACAGATCACATATCTCCTGCTGGAAGCATTGCGAGGAGTAGTGCTGCTGCTAAGTACCTGACTAACAAAGGGTAAGGGTTTTTCCTATTAAACAGCTCTGATTATGTCATGGGGTGGCTTCACAAACCAAGTAACTGGTCGTTGCTGCTGGTTTCCATTATCAATGCCTGTCTGCACCAAGTGGAGGTTGTTCATGGTTGGGTAGCACAGGAACTGTCACTGATATTTGTAAGTAATCCTCAGTCTTGGAGGTTACGACAGACAACTGAGATATACTCTTAGAGCTCATTTGTGTAGCTGCTGTTACAGTAACATGTGCTGCCAAATACATGACAGAGCAAAAATAACTTTGATTTACAGAGCAAATGGTGATCTGTTAATGTGAGCTTAGTTACTGCTGCTGTAATTGGCCTGAAGAAAAAATCAGATGGATGTTGAGAACAGATGAGGAGCTCCAGAAACCTGTAACACTTGAGTCAGTGAACTCAGACATGTGAATTTAGTGCTCTAGCTTATTTCTGCATCAGATAGTATCCAGTAGTGTTAGTGTGTGCCTGTCACCTCCACTGAAATCCTGACAATGCAGAACAGAATGAGATGCTGATCTCTTCAGCATCACAACTCTGCTGAGTATTGTATTAGAATCACAGAATTACCAAGGTTAGAAAAGACCAAGATCATCCAGTCCAGCCATCCACCTATCACCAGTGTTTCCTACTAAACTGCGTTCCTCAG
Source organism: Cyrtonyx montezumae (assembly GCF_038088225.1). Classification (NCBI taxonomy): domain Eukaryota; kingdom Metazoa; phylum Chordata; class Aves; order Galliformes; family Odontophoridae; genus Cyrtonyx; species Cyrtonyx montezumae. The sequence goes on from NW_027071903.1 coordinate 19,106,946, forward strand.
TACAACATCTAAACATTTCTTGGACACCTCCAGGGATGGTGACTCCACCTCCGTGTGCAGCCTGACCACTCTGTGGGAGATGTATTTCATACTGTCCAACCTGAGCCTCCCTTGGCACAGCTTGATGCCATTCCCTCTCATCCTGTTGCTGGTTATTTGGGAGCAGAGGCCCACCCCCACCTTGCCACAACTTCAGGGAGTTGTAGGGACAGATAAGGTCTCCCTGAGCCTCCTCTTCTCCACACTGACCCATCCCAGCTCCCTCAGCTGCTCCCCATCACACTTGTGCTTCAGCCCCTCACAGCTCCATTCCCCTCTCTGGATATGCACCAGGGCCTCAGTGTCTCCCTGGCAGTGCACGGCCCAGCACTGAACTGCAGCCTCACCAGTGCTGAGTGCAGTGAGGAGGTGTATCTCAGTATCAATGGGGTGTGGCAGAGCAGTAGCCTGAGGTGCAGGCTGTTTCTGACTTGTGTTCCATCTGAATGAGTTGCATGACAAGAAAGAAAAAATCAATAAACCTTGACTGCTAAGTTTGTCACTTGATTTGAGTAAAGCTGTCGTTTTGTTGTGGTGTTTATTGATAAATATACTGTGACAACTCCTGAGCTGGGACACTTATCTCGTGATCCTTCTGTAAGTACTAGACTGTTCACAATGCTTCATAATGAAGTAATAGAGAGTGCATTTCAAATTGCAGCTTCACTTATGAATAATTAGTCATTATTGACATGCTCACGATCTATGATAATTGTTTGATAAATAGTTCTTTACTTCGTGTGCTGATAGCAGTGGTTTTGAGCAATCTGCAATACTTAGAATAATCATAGCACTGAATTAAAGCAAATCATTTCTGAAACAATGGTTCCTTTTTAAATGTTGCTTTTATTTTAGACTCACACCTCGTGAATTCAACTCGTACGGGGCTCGAAGGGGTAACGATGCTGTGATGACAAGGGGCACGTTTGCTAACATCAAGCTTCTGAACAAGTTCATAGGAAAACCAGCTCCTAAAACAATTCACTTCCCATCAGGACAAACGGTAAGGACACTTTTGAAGCTACTCCAAAACTGTGATATAGATGAAGAACTCACTCACTCAAGCTGTTGAATTTTGTTGTTCTACAGCTGGATGTGTTTGAAGCGGCGGAGTTGTACCAGAAAGAAGACATTCCTGTAATTATTTTAGCAGGAAAGAAGTATGGACTGGGCAGCTCGAGGGACTGGGCAGCAAAAGGGCCTTTCCTACTGGTACTGCTAGTTTGGTTTGGATATCTGTGGGTTTTGGTGTTGTGGGGTTTTTTATTACCTAGAAATGTTTTTAAAATGTTCAATTTGGGGCATAGATGTTTAGAACCTATATTCAAGATTGAATGCAATACTGCATTTTATTTTTTAAAAATTCCTGGTAATTTATGTTAAAGCCTTGGTGAAGGAGAAGGACTGGTCGGGAGGGTAACTCTGAAGTTGATGAACATGTAAGATCACCTCTGTGTCCAGACTTCTTGAGACAAATTAAGCATCTGGTGCTGGCTTCTGATTGGATTCTGTAGAGTTCTTAGCATCTAGCTGAAGTGAACTAATTTGCAGTAATATTCAGGATATGTTCTGAGTTAGCCAGTTATTTTTGTACAGCTCTGGAATAAGGACAGCAACTGTATTCCCTCTGGGGTTTGCTCCCTGTTTGCTGTTGTCCAGCTGTAAAGCTGAAATGTTCCCTGTGTGCAGGCCTCATACAAAGTGCTCTTAAGCCTGAATTGCAGGACTTTGTACATAAAAATACTTGAAGCTCACTTTTGCGTTTAACTTCAACTGACCATTGCACTGAAACACTGAATTACTTGTATCTTTGCAGGGTGTTAAAGCTGTCCTAGCTGAAAGCTATGAGAAAGTCCATAAAAGTCAATTGATTGGAATTGGCATCGCTCCACTTCAGTTTCTTCCTGGAGAAAATCCAAGCACTTTGGGTCTCACTGGCAGAGAGCAGTTCTCTATATTATTCCCTCCAGAGCTGTCGCCCAGAATGACTTTGGATATTAAGGTAGATCTGCAGTATCTTTCAATTTCTTTTTCAGCATGCTCATGATTAACTACTTGTGCTTTCAGTCCTAATGGTTGGAAAGGGGAAAAAGTCCTCACCTTCTTTGAAAGTAAACTGATAGTTTGGCCTGAAGTTTGTACGAAGGACGAATGTGTATCAGAGTAGAATTGAGTCTCATCTCATATGGGCTCTTCTAAGGACAAAGGCACAATTATAGGAGGGAGGCTCTAGCTTTCTGTCCTGTGTCAAGTATCTGTATGGGAGTATTTTGTGCCCTCTTAGGGAGATGGCTTTTTTGTTGCTAATAGCAGGTGCATAGCACAGTCCAAGCTGTGTGGTTGCATGAAGTCTTCGCTCTGCTCTCTGTTCTGCAGAGGCAGATGATCAGATTGAAATAGCTTGTGTTAGACTGAACTTTGTTTTAGAGTGCTAACGGAAAGTAAGCAAGGGAGAGCGAAAGGAAAACTCTTAATGGCTGTCTCTGTTTGCTTTTGTTTTGAAGACAAGCACTGGAAAGGTGTTCAGCGTGCTTGCCTTGTTTGAAAACGATGTGGAGATAACTTTATACAAATGTGGCGGAAGTCTGAACTTTGTGGCTCGAAGATTCTTATAGTAGCTACTGACTGTGGGTACCTCGCACTAACTGGTGACTGAAAATGCCTTGTGTGAACCCAGGAATCTGTACTCTGGAACTGCAGACGGTCCTAGTGTGCTCTGAGTTACTTCGTATGGATGTAAAAGATTGTGAATCATTGTAACTGCAACGAGATCCTTCCTGATTTTAAATAATATTCTAATGGTGCTATTAAACATTGCTAAAATCAACGTGTGTTGTGGCAGAGAGCTGTAAGTATGGAGGGGGTGTTTTCTGAGGCCATTTTGTAAATAAACCGTGTGAAATCTCAAACTGATTGTGCTGAAGATTATTATGTAAGGTTTGCTGCGGTTGTTTCCACTTAGTTTTGGCACCTGTAAATCTATGTACTGCTGTTGGTTTCAGGATAGCAGACGGTATGGAGGGTTAAAGGCCAAGCAGGTGGTTGTTTGGTTGTTTTCTTTTGCATCCAGAGGTCAAAGCAGATCTTCAGTTTTTAATGTCTTGCTCTTGAAATGATGGGCACGTTAACGCCCCTCGTGTCCTGTATTATTGTGTGAAGTTATATCCCTTCTGGATCCAGACTGAAAACTCATCACCCCATGAAGTGCTGTGGGCTGGAAGTGTGATGTTTTTCTGGGCAACATCTGTGCTCGTAAGGGACTGCCTGCAAAACATGGTTGGTGTAGGTGAAGTGCAGCCCCCCAGCGTTCTGGTAAGCTGCAGTGTCCCTCAGTTGAGAACTCGGTCATATCTTCCTTAAGCTTGTCCTTTGTAGCATTGGTTTTTACTGTATTGTCTGATACCATTTGCCAGAGAACTTCCCTTCAGTGTGTTAACCTTTATAATTAATGTTATGATTCTTTCAGTGACTGCTTTTCGTGCAGCCCGTGTCTGATGTCACGTGCAGAATTGAGGTAGCGGCGCTGCCTTTTCATGCTTTGGGAATATCTTTCAGTCTGCAGCTCTTCCAGCCATCTCTTCCCTTGCTGAAGATCCCAGAGTACTGAGTGTAATGCCACTTATGGTTCATCAGTGATGAATTTCTTTCAGAGGACAAAGCTGCAGAAAGTTGCCTATGAATTGTCAAGGTTTTGCTTTTAGATCTTTTGATCTTGATAAACGTTGTCTTAAATGTCCTGACGTGCAAGAAGGCTGTGTTGGTTTTACTGTGTGTGCTTTCAGTCTGAAGCCAAGTACTGAGCCAGCCAGCGTGCAGAGTAACACAGACACTGCTGGCATCCTTAAGGTGTGTTCATCACATGCCTAAAAATCTGAAAAATACAGAACTCTGACACAGTTACATCAACACAGTGTAATTTTTAGGCAGTTCAGCTGCAGTGCTCATTTTAATTGTGATACGCCTTCCTTCTTCAGCGGGCAGCATTCTGTAAGGTTTGGCGTCGTGTCACCTGTTCCACTCATTCTGCTGTGTTTTTCTTTTAGCTGAGATGGAAAAAAAGCCTCTCCCAGTGACTGGTACCACTGCTATGGGTAATAAATCCATGCCTCTTTGAATGTGATATCCAACTGATACATGAATGATTTTCTGTTCTGTAGTACATTTTGGTGGTTTTTATCGAGAACTGAGCTCTTCTTGTCTAACAGTATCTAATACTTCTTTTCCAGCTCAAAGGTATATTTGTAATTGAAGAAAGTGCATGCTCATTACTGAGGAGCAAATATGACTTTAGATGCTTTGTGCAGGAGATGAATGAAATGCAGCTGCAAGGCTATCCAAAATACTTGTGCAACTGCTAATGCTTGAGTGGGGCACAGCTGCCACCCTCCCCACAGCAGTAGTGCTCCATGCCTCAGGAGACAGTGATCCAAGCCACGTCAAGGTAACCAGTATTGTGGGGTTAAGTGCAATTCCAAGGGCTGTGATTGACGAGTTGTTGTCACCAGTACTCATCTCTTAAGTGTGACGGTTTCATTACCATAGCAACTTAAAATCTGCTGCACTCTTATGCCTTAATACCAGTGGAGGACAGCTCCAAGTGCAGACGCTGTCAGCATGGAGGCTCCTGCTGCTGCTGCTGCAGTGGCTCCTCCCCTGAACACAGCGATGTCCGTAGCATCTCTGTGACTTGTGCAGACCATTCCCACGCCTGACGGTGGGAGGTGCTGAGGGGAGCGGATGAACCCATCTCTTATTTCTCACGGCGGCCCCGTGCCTGTCCCCGCTCCCCTCGTGCAGCAGGTCCGGGGCAGTGACGGGCAGGGAGGGCAGGGCGGTGAGCTCTGAACTCAGCGCTAGGATCCCGTGAGCCGGAGCTGGGCGGCAGTGAAGGCTGCTGCCGGCAGGGGCAGAGGATTGCTGCGAGCACACAAAGGAAGCATGGTTCAGTTAGACTTTGCAGTATCTTAAAACATAGGAGAAAATACTCCTGTTTGAAGAAGTGACTGTGTTAGATGTGTTTAACCTAGGATTCTCTCTCCAGTTTGATTTGGAGAAGAATATTCCGGTTTTTCTAAGCATTTACTCTTTGTGCCCTCCCAGATGACCAAGCTTTGGGATAGTGTTGATGTTTATACATTTTACACCTAAGTTTAAGGTCATGGAATTCTGTATATTAATCGTATTTAAGCAACTGCAAATCGGTGTCTGCTGTTTAAAGCCAACAAAAGAGTTTAAGGTCAGTGAGTATTGTATAGATATCTTAACAAGTTCAGCTGATGGCAATTGTGCATAAAATGTTACTGACACTGTAAATTATTTTTAATAAAGAAAATGTTATCTCAGTTCTTGCATGTTACCGTGTATTTTGAATAGAAGGCACCGGTAGGTGTGTCTGAGGTTGGGGGGAGTGAGGGAAAGGTGTAATTGTGCATGCCTTGGCTTTGCCCAGTAGGAGCATCTCTCACGTGGTCTCCAAAGCGTGCTTTATTGGAGGAGGGGCCCGCTTTCGTCCCGCGCCTCCCGTAGCGCTGAGGCGGCAGCGCTTCCCCATATCCCCTCCGGCTGTGAGCGGCGCCTGCGCAGTGCGGCCCCGCCCGGGGAACCTCTTTGCCCCCGCAGAAGCGATGGATGCCGGAGCGCGCCGCCGGCCGAGGGCACCCGCCAAGCCGGCGTTCGGCGAGGAGGAGGCGGCCGAGCTGGTGGCCGAGGTGTTCGGACTAGAGGTGGTGTGGGTCAGGCCCCTGCCCAGCTACGACGATCAGAACTTCCACGTGAGGGTCTCAAGCGGAGGCGGCGCCGAAGGGGCCGAGGAGTACGTGCTCAAAATCACCAACTCGGAGGACAGCGAGGAGCCCGCCCTCATCGAGGCGCAGACCCGGGCCATGGTGTTCCTCAGCGCCCGGGGCTTCCCCGCCGCGACGCCCCGGCTCACGAAGGACGGCGGTGTCATGGCGCTGCGGGCGGGAGGTGAGCGAGCTGCGGGAGCCGCGCTCTGCTGCGCTGGCAGCGGGCACAAGGCAGCGAGCTGCGCAGGGCGGCCGGCTTTCTTAGCACCCCAGTCCATCGCACGCCCGCCTTCCAACATCTGAACTTCTCAGATGAAGTGACTTTGGAGCGCAGCGGGAGCTCAGCTCCAGCAAACGCACGGCGTGCTGTAGGAAAAAGCACAGACGCTGGACCTAGAGTGGTGTAAGAGCAGCAGTGCTAATGAGGTGTAAGCCAGTTAAATTGCCCAGACGGGTTTCCTGGCTCTATTCATTCACAATTGTTTTAGGTTGGCTGTTCAGAGGTAGCACTGGTTGTAGGCGTGACAGAAATGCACAGCAAGAGCCCAAATCTGAAGTAAAATTGGCTATCAAAAGTAGAACCTCCAGGTTTCTGTGTAGCTGTTAGGAGATGGATGTGTGTCAGGTGACCGTGCCGGTAAAAGTCCAAAGTTCACGTGCCAGCAAAGGAGCAAAACAAGGAGAGGAAGCTGAACTCTGAAAACAATTTCCATGTAATGAATTTGAAAAAAACCAGATGTGTCCATGCACAAAAACAAACAGAAAACCACACTGACTGAAACACAACGTAAATTATTTGCCCATTTGTACACAGAATGGTGTAAAACACAGTTCCAGCCCATCTATGGTCTGGTGCAAGAATATATAACGCGTTGCTTTCATCTTCACCGTAACTTCCACATACAAGCTGGGATTCCTGAGGACACGTGCTGCTGCAGAGCTCAGCAGCATACACTGAACTGACTGACTGCATCTCTGCTTGTCAGGTAGCGGACCTGGAAGCAAGAAGTACATGGTCAGACTGCTGACTTACCTGCCAGGCACACCCGTGGCTAAAATTGCTGCACCTACGCAGCTTTTGTACGAGATCGGGAAGCTAGCTGCCAGCTTGGACAAAGCTCTCACAGAGGTGAGTTGAGTTTTTGTTGCTCTGGCTCCATAGGTTTCATTCTTTCTGTTTCTTACTGTTCTCTGTCAGTTTTCTTGACCTGCAGAATGGAAGCGGGTCGTTTCAGAGCGTTCATTAGCTGTGCTAATGGAGGGAGATGTGCAACGCTTCTCTTAGTCCCACTGCTTCCAGTCAGATAATCTTCACGCATAGATTATTTCTTTGCTCTGTAATTATACGGGATAATAAAACTGATAAATCATTCAGTAATTAAGTTTGATACATAAAAGAGTTCCTGCATTATTTATGGCCCTTCATTAACCTCTTCTTTTTTGAGTTCTGGCTACTGGCTTCAGGCAATTACGAGATGTGAACTGCTAGCTTTACTAACCACATTCTGAAATTACGACACCATTTTTCCATTGGGAAAGATAATTTACTATTGTGTTTTAATAGTCTGCTCACACTTTGATAATGTGATTAAAATAATTTATATAGGCCAGCTAGTCTCAGAAGACGCCTGTGATTTGTCCTGCTAAGGAGGATTTAGTAGGCAAGAAAGCAAATTTTGATGGAAAAGGCTCTTAAGCCCTTAATACATGAATTATCATGTATTGTCATCTAAGAGAAAGAATACTACAGTTATTACTGTCAAAACTTCTCAATGTCACTGACACCAAAAATGGAGTCCTTATGTTTTCTGATGGCAGCCTTTTCTATCCAGTCCACTCGCTTTGTCAGCACTGTGATAGCGTGGCAACGTGCCATGCGTTCTTTTGTGCACAAAATATAATTCCACTGCTTCCTCTTTCTGGCGTCGTCTCTTGCTTGGATGGGTCTCACATCTTCTAGTGGCAGTAAGTGTCCGTTGATGATTTTACAGTGACAGAGGCTCCTGTGACTGTCGAGATCTCTGTTTTCATTGCCTTTCTCACATCTGGTATCCTATTTATAGTTTTATGCTGATTTGCACAGGGAGAGTTGCAGTGGTTGCTCACCAGGTGGCATTCTTCCTGCTGATGTGTTCGACACAGCATTGGGGATTCTCTGTTGTGATTTTTGTTTTAGTCACGAGTGGCTTAAGTGATTCAGTGACAAAGGGTTTAGGACAATCTATGCTGGAAGAATGGAGAAAAAACATTCAAGTTTTGCGTAGATATCGATAGGCTTGCCTGAAATAACCCTTCAGATTCTACCTTTACTTGTTGGTGTACAGTAGTGGTCTGAGCAGGGGCTCTCTTTCAGTGAGCCTGGTAAGGAGCCCATGAAAAGGGGCATTGCACCGAGCCCTTTGTTGACAGCACTGGGATGTCTGTTGACGGCCTGTTTTCTCTCGTCCTTTCTCTGAAGCAATTCCATCATCCATCAGTGAAGAGTCTGCACCGAGGGCCGTTCATCTGGAACCTGGCAAACGTCCCTCTGCTGGAGCAGTACGTGGACGCGCTGGGGCAGAGCGAGCACCGCGCTGTCGTGGAGCAGGTCATCAGGAGCTTCAGGGAGAAAGTCACACCCAGACTAAGCAGTTTTCGGGCTTGTGAGTACTCCATTCTCCATAAATTACATCGAGCACAGGCGCTGCAGTTCCTTCCAGGATACAAACCCAGCGCTGCGGCTCACTTACAATTATGAATCACCTCTTCTCGTCCTGCACCCAGGTATCAACCACGGGGATCTCAACGACCACAACATCCTGGTGCTGCCTGGCTCCGGGGCGGCCCCTCAGTACTGCGTGTCGGGCGTGCTGGACTTCAGCGACATGAGCTACGGCTGCTACGTGTTCGAGGCGGCCATCGCCATCATGTACATGATGGTGGAGAGCAGCGAGCCGCTCCGCGTGGGCGGCCACGTCCTGGCGGGCTTCGAGAGCGTCGTGCCGCTGACGGCCGAGGAGAGGGCGGCCCTGTTCCTGCTGGTGAGCGGCCGCTTCGCGCAGTCCCTCGTCATGGCGGCCCACACGGCGCGGCTGTACCCCGAGAACGCCGACTACCTCATGGTCACGGCCCGAACGGGCTGGAAGCACCTGATGGACATGGCCGCGCTGGGACAGCGGGCGGTGGAGAAGGAGTGGTTTGACACGGCGGCCGTGTACGCGCGGGGCGGGCCGGCCCCGTAAGGCGGGGCTGCAATAAAGACGAGGCGGGCGCGAGCACGTGATGATGTACGCATGCGCGGTGGGGGCGCGCCGTGGGCCGGCTCACGCACTGCGCAGGCGCGGCGGCCATTTCCGGCGCCGCGGTGTGGCTGTGGGGGCGGCCGTAGCGTAGCGCCCGGTTCTCTTCGGCGGACGCGCTCCGCCGGTACATCGCGCGTTCCCCGGCCCGGTGTGAGTCCCGGCGGAGGGGCGGGGAGTGGGGCGGGCGCTGGGGCGGTGAGGCCTTTGTTCCTCGCTGCCGCTGTGGGGATGACTCCGCAGTCCGGGCCCGGAGCGCCCCGGGCGGGCTGCCTGGGCTCGGGGGCCGCGGCTTAACGCGCTGTGCTGTTTTGCAGGGCCGCCCCGCAGCTCCGGCACCATGGTGAGTGACCGCGTCGGGAGGGGGGCTGGGGGGTAATGCCGCTGCCTGCCGGCGGAGGGTGACGGTCCCTAACGAGCTGTTGCTTCTTGCAGTCTCGAAGATATGACTCCAGAACCACCATATTTTCTCCAGAAGGTACTGTTTGACCGAGCTGCGCGCGTGCCGTTTCACTTCTCCAAAGTAACGCTTCACACCGAGTCCGGCTGCTCGGCGGCACCGCGTGCAGCCCTATATGAGATGCAATGTGTATTCCCCGGTCAGAGCAGCTCTGTGTGTACGGCAGAGGGCCGCGCTGGAGGCTTTCCAGTTCTTAGCCAATCCAGGCATCGGTGTGACCGTACTCACGTGTGTGCATTTACACCAAACGCCACTGATGGTTTTTTGACGTGTGGTAAGAAGACCTCAGCGGTCACCTTTTCTTTGAGTATGGATGGATTTTGTTACTGGTTTGTTACTGCTGCTGTGATCTTGTTACACAAGCACTTGTAAGTCATTTTTTTTCTTCCTTCCTAGAAGAGAGGAGCTCCGTCCAGTATAAATTAACATTTCAATACCTGTTTTGTCTCTTAACTGCTGAAGTAGATCTGCTCTTTACTTTGTATTTTTTTCTTCTTGGTAGATGAAACTGTTTTATTTTCCTCTTGCTAACGATGCCCAGGATTACCTTATCAAATCTGTGCCTTTTTCTGATTTAGTCCCCTGTTTCAGAAAACTCATTTGCTGGCCCCAGCCTTGGAACTAGTCCCAGGTTGCAAAATGAGCACCTGTGTAATTCTTGCAAGTTCATCTTTCCCCATACATGGTCTCGTTCAGCGCTGCCTTATCGGTGTTGTAACTGAATGGTTTCCTTGTACCAGGTCGCTTGTACCAGGTCGAGTATGCCATGGAAGCCATAGGGCATGCAGGTACTTGCTTGGGCATCCTGGCCAACGATGGTGTGCTGCTGGCTGCGGAGAGGCGCAACATTCACAAGCTCCTCGACGAAGTTTTCTTCTCAGAAAAAATCTACAAGCTTAATGAGTGAGTAGAAACGATGATCGGATGTCTGCTGGTGCCCCCCGTGGCAAAGTACTGCTGTTGTTCAAATATTTTAGCATTGAACCTGGGTTTATTTTGCTTGGAGGGTTTGTATTAGTTTTATTCAGCGTTCTAGATGTACACGACTCTTTTGTTGTTGTTTGAGTCTCCTGAAGACCCATCGTGTTTTTATTCCTGAAGAGAACTTCCTAGGTGCAATAATTTGTTACCGATGCAAGGTAACAGTATTGCATCAATATTGTACTGGAAGTTCTCAGTTTGCAGAATATAAGGAGGAGGGAGATGCAGAATGTACCTATCAGAGTACTGTATCAGCTCAGCATTCTCTTTTAAGGCTTTTTTTTCCTATGTGTGATTTGAAGAGAACAAAACAAATTGTATAAAACCTGCTGCAGCTTTCTTTGCCACAGTTGCAGCAGGGATGCTGTATCTCACTGCTTCGGCCTTTTTAGCTCTCCAGAAGTTAAACGTGCAGCATCAGTGTTAGGCCCTCTCTCCTGTAGGAGAGGTGCAGTTTCAGCCTTGCTGTGAGGTGCATTATGAAACACAAGCAGGCTTTTGTCTGTCATTGTCCCGTTCGGTGTTACCCTGAAAGCAGCTGGAACTGCAGGAAGTGCTGGACGTTCAAGGAGGAGATGTCAAAAGTGCAGTGGGGTCACTGTCTAGGCCAGTTCTTGTGCCTGCTGAGAAACTAAATAACGTAGATAATTGTCTGAAAGTTCTATAGTAACATGAGTTTTGGCCAAAATTAAGAGCTAATGAAGCAATCAGTGGAAATGAAGATGAATTTTCAGCTGAAATAGTTACTTGTCCAATGCTAGTATCACTAAGTTGTGTTCACCTGAATGCAGCATGAGTCAGCAGGTTGCACTGGAGTCCTGACATGGCAGGCAGATGGCCCTAGGCAGGTCCTGCCACGTGCTCGTGCCTCCTGTGGAGGTGTCAGCACCATTAATCATCTTTGGTGTGGTCCTCAGAACCGTGCTGATAACTGATGTACTGCTGCCTGCCTCTGCTCGTGCTATATGGTTATGTAAGACTTCCAGTGCACTCCAGATGTGAGCGCCCTTCAGTCTGTTCTGCCCAGCAGCTGTGCAGTTCTGATCACAGAATCCCAACAGTGGGAATTCTGTTTGAAGTGTTGTGTGAAGATGTGGCTATTTCTTGGGGACTGATAGGAATCCAGTTAATTTCTGTGTTCATTTTGCAGGGATATGGCTTGCAGCGTTGCAGGAATAACTTCAGATGCCAATGTTCTGACGAATGAGCTGAGACTGATTGCACAGAGGTAGGTTTGCTGGTAGTTACAGGGTTTTGCTCAATTCCAAGGTTGGATTCAGCTCTGTGTATTAAATCAGTATGAATATGCACTTTTTACAATTATATATATATTTAATAAAACAGAGAAGCTTTAACTTAGGAACTGGTTTTGTTAAATGTGGTAGCAGGATACTGCCAATGAGCAGATTTTGAGAACTCTTGTTTTTCATGCCAGGTATTTGTTACAGTATCAAGAGCCCATTCCTTGTGAGCAACTGGTAACTGCGCTGTGTGATATCAAGCAGGCTTATACTCAGTTTGGAGGTAAGGAACTGCAAAGGGCCGTAGTGTTTTTGAGAGTCTAAAGAAAGATTCTGTTAGGTAATTCTAAGTGTCTTGAGTTTCTGGATGGTTTTACAGTATTCTTCTGTAACAAGTTACACTGAGAAATACAGCAGCTAAATTTAAGTGGGGTAGAGTGGCCATGGGTACAAACCTTGGGTTTGCTGCTGAAGATACGGCTTCTTAGTCACTGAGGTGTTGGTGGCTGAGGTTCAGGCCCATTGCTTAGAGTGCTTTGAGTGCTCTATGGTTTAGTGAATGCCTTCAGAAAGACCGGCAGAAAATTGTTTGCCCTGTAAACTTTTGAAGTTTTTGGCCCAGCATTGTAATGAACTGCCAGTAAGGTTCTTCTGCTGTGTGTAGCTGGGTATCAAAACTGTAACACTGGAAAAAGTAGAATTTCTGTGGATTGAATAACACATTAGAAAATGATATTGTAAGGAGTGTTCCTCAGTAAGTGAGCAGATGATTCTGCTACTTTGTGTATGTGCATTGTGAAAGAATGGCCTTTTAATATACTTGTGTTTGATTGACTCTTAGAAGTTAAATGTTTAATAACCACTATGCAGTTTAAACGCTGAGGTTGGGCTTCAAGTCTTGAAATGATAAATTCCAACTTTTTGAGACAGAGACAAGCTGCTGCTGAGGTTAAATGAGATAAATCTTCGCTAGTTCCCCCTGCGCCCCATCCTCCCCCGACTCCCAGTGGTGTAATGCTTATCTCTGGTAGCAGAAGTGCAGAACAGTCTGTTAAATCCTAGTTCACAGGAATGGATTTGACAAAGGAAATCAAAGAAAGCAATTGTCGCTCGTGACCAATCTTGTTGCTAATTTTAGGTTACTGATGGCCTTCTTTCCAACAGGAAAACGTCCTTTTGGTGTTTCATTGCTGTATATTGGTTGGGATAAGCATTATGGATTTCAGCTGTATCAAAGTGATCCGAGTGGAAATTATGGAGGATGGAAAGCTACATGCATTGGCAATAACAGTGCTGTAAGTTCTTTTTACTTTTCTCTCTCAAAAAGTAAAGCAAACCAAAACTATATTAAATTGCACTGTAATAACTTAACTGAGTTGTTGAGTGCAGAGCAGAAGTGGATAACTGTAGAAACACTGTTCCTCATGTTTTGATATTCTGGCAAGAAAACCTTTCTGCTTGGTTGCCCAGTGATACCATTTAAATTTCTGTGAACTTTATAGGCAGCTGTGTCAATGCTGAAACAAGACTACAAAGAAGGAGAAATGACCTTAAAGACTGCCCTTGCATTAGCCATTAAGGTTCTAAATAAGACCATGGATGTCAGCAAACTTTCTGCAGAGAAAGGTGAGCGGTTCTCTAATACTGGACGACTTTATATAATAAAAACAGAATTTTGTGAATTCATGTAGTTCAGGTGTGGTTTGTTGGATTTTAGTGTTCACATAACAAAATGTTTTTGACAATTCAATTTTGGATGATCCTCATTGACCTTGCTAATTGGCATGCAGTTGACTTGGATGAGGATGATCAGCTTTGGTCAGCTCCAGGTGCCTGACCATGGCTTGGCAAGGCCTCAGTGGTGCAGCAGCAGAAGGGACTCTGTGCCCAGTGGAAAAACCACTGGAGAGCTGTGAAGGAACTGCTCTGTGCTGCTGCAGAAGAGGCTGCTGCCTCCTGGCTTGTCAGTCAGACTGTTTTTTAGGTGGAGGCAGGACGAGAGCCTTCTGCTTCATTGTCAGTTGTTAAAAAAAAAAGATCGACCCTTCTGATGATTGCCCTTTCAGAAGGATGGGATGTAATGCTGCTGTCTGCTCCCTGTGTTTCAGTTGAAATTGCAACGCTGACGAGAGAGAATGGGAAGACAGTAATGAGGGTTCTGAAGCAAAAGGAGGTGGAGCAGTTGATAAAACAGCATGAAGAGGAAGAAGCAAAAGCTGAACGTGAAAAGAAGGAAAAAGAACAGAAAGAGAAGGATAAATAGAATTTGAAGTCAAGTGTTCTGAAAATAGTATAGGACCTGCTTCACTAAAAGGTAATCTGGTTTCCTGTTTTGTAGAAGCCTACAAATATGCCATGGGAGAACACGGAATTACTTTTGCTGAACCAGGTCCTTAATCATCATTAAGATAATTAGTTTTCCGTTCCTTATATTGACCAATAATTGCTTTAATTCTTGAACACTCTTTCTTTCATCTTCTATTTTTTATTATGGAATAAAATTTAAGAAGAGTAGTGATGAGTGTCTTTTATTGGTTTGGTAATGCCTGGCTGTGTGCTGCCTGGAGGAGCTGATGGCTTTAAAACAGAAACTCATGGGCCTCTGTGAGCTGCAGGTGAGGAGGGTGAAGGGGGCTTCCAAGTCTGGAATGTCATTCGTGATCATTTCACAAACACCAAAATAAAACTTGGCATGCCAGCACATTTTAATTTTGTCCAGTTTCCTTCTGTAGCAGGCTGTATCAAACTGGTGTCTTGCAAGCAGTAGTGTGTTAATTGTGCCCTGCAGTGAATGTGTTCCGTTCAGTGTAACCTCCCATAAGTGCATGTGTTCTAAGCAGTCATACAACGCTAGCGATGTGTGCACAAATTAGGAAGGCATTTTACAGAGGCCACATTAAAATGACACACTGTCTTGTCTGAATGCAAACAGTTAAAGAAAATAGAGTGCAATTCTAAAGCCACACTGATTATTCTGCATTTTACCCTTTTCTTTTTTTAGAACCAGGCATGTTGTATATTCCTTAGCTTAGTGTCACTTCTACACTTCCCCAAAGAATTCAGTTCCCTTGTCTGTCAAATAATGGCCTAGAAAGCTAAGGATTTAACCACTTGAGAAATCATAGTCACTTGTACATGAATCAGAATGAGAATAATTTTTGTTTGGTTTGTCCCTGCGCTGAATGCAAAGTGATGAAGATCTAGTTCTGAAAAAAGCAATGTGAAGTGTGCAGCGGAAATATAAACAAGTAACTGGAAATTCCTTTATGCTCTTTCAGTTGTGCTGCAGAATGAGAAGCCCACTTGATTAACATTCTTAATTGAGAGGCTCTACCTGCTGTAGCTCTTCAAACTGTGGGGATGGCGATTCAGCCTAATTGCTGACCATGGGTTTTGTTGGAACATGTCCAAGCTTTTTTTTTCTTTCTACTGTGAAAGATGTTGGATGTTTACAGGATTTAATTTGACTTCTTAAGGAAACAGAGTGAATCCATACTGTGTGTCCTATTTTTAACCAATCCCAGCCATTTTCAGCTTGTAAACTTGCATTATCATCATCTTTGGGGCCAAAGATTCCTTACAGCCTCAACAAAATCCATTTTTTTTAAATCCATTTTTTTTTAATCTCATTGCTCTAAGGTCTGGTGTTGAGAACAGATGAAGGAATCTGGATTCAGGTGTCTGCTACAGCTTGCATGGATGTACTGCATTCATGTTGGCCACTGCTGTATGTGTAGTGAGGTAAGGGTGACATGGCTTCTGTGCAGGCTGCTTATTCATTTTCAAAGTCTCAGTGCAGAGCAAAATAAAATCTTTTATAATTGGTACTTTGTCAGTATTCAAGTTTTGTAGCTAATGAAGGTTAGATGAGTTGTTCTGCACCTTGTACAATACTCAACCTTTTCTTCCAGATCATATCATGGGAATGATAGTTTAAAAAGTCCTGAACAGTTGCAGCCAACGTGCAGTGAGTAAGATTTAATCTTCGCTATAAAGGACTGGATAAATATCTCAAGCTCCATTTCTACATAGAGAATTTAGCACACAGTCTTCTTATTCTCTGATACCTTCAATGCAATATACCAGCATCTTTTGTTTTCTGGATTGCTGGCATCCCTGATGATGGTTGTTTTATAATGCTTGCGATATGCCCTAAGAATAGCAGTGCTGACGTGGAGTTTTTTCCAACTTGTGGAAGATCACTAAAGTTATGACTCATAGGCTCCAGCAGTGCTTTCTGTCATCCAGGAATCCATCAGTGCTTTTAAGTCCAGGGCTCATCAATGAATGTAAATCACGTGAGGTAGCCTTGGCTACTAGGTAGTTTATAGATTTATTGAGATATTTTTTCTTAATCAATGCTGTTTCTAACAAAGAGTGGGGGGAAGTATATATGGATCTTTGTTTACAGAGAATTACCAGTGCTGTTTCTTTGCCTATCACCTGCCAGGGAGTTTTGGGTTTGAATTTTAGAGAAGATCATCTTCTAGGTGACAATTCTCTTCGAATAAAGTGTGGTTCACTTCTAGGAGCACTACCTAGAGGTAGTAGGCTGTATGTGATGCCTTGATAACATGTACAAGACATCCAAGTCCATGGGGTTAATGCACCTTCAGAACCTGTGAGGTTGTGGGACATCTTTTAGTGTCCTTTAAACATGAGTTCTCCAAAGGTTTTCCATACAGCTGTTGTGTTAGTGAGAGTTGTGCTTGTTTTCAGGTTTTCACTGTAGTTCCTCCTATTACAGTGAGGAAACTGCTAGAATATTTTTGCTGAAGCAACTGAGAGTACCCTTTGCTGGCTGCATAGTTCTCTGCTTCCAGCAGGATAAAACTCAGCTTCACAGACACTTTCCAAGGGATTTCAGGTTTTACAAGGAGAACAGAGCAGTTCGCTATTTTTATCTGTGATTAATTTGTCATTTGCTTTTCCAGCTGAAGTGCTCCGCCGTGCCCAGTATAAGCTGCCATCGGCCAATTTACTGGAGATTCACATACTTCAGTGGAGACCTTCAGCTGTCAGCTCCCACTGAGAGAGACCCAGGCATTTCTCATGTAATTGCTTCAGTTTCACTTAGTATTTATCATCAAGCTTAGCACGATAGTGTCAGTATTGATACTTTGCTTCAAACTCAAATCAGAAGGAAAAAAAAAGGTTTCATGTTTATTCATCTTTTCTCTAATGGTAATAATACAACATAATTATTGCATGCCAGATGATGCTACATAAAATATTTAGCCAGAGTGTGTGCATGTAATGTAGGCAGTTCAATCCTTTTATATCTCTCAGCATCTGTTTTGCCAGGCTGGGACGCAGCTGCAAACCAAATTCACGCTTATGTAATAAATCCAGTTTGCTGTGTCCTGCACGTTTGAATGGCGGCTATGTTTAGCTCCGTTAACTAAACATGGCTCTGAAACGCATTTACTGCAGTGCTCATAACGCTGGGAATAGAAGCACAGACCTTGCGTGGTAACCTCGGGTCAGGAGCAGCAGGAGCAGTGCAGCGGGGAGTGCTTATCACAAACAAGAGGTTTGTCATTTCAGCTAAGCGAGGCCCAGTGCTTTGTGCACACGCAGCCCACGTGCGGCTGCAGGGCAGGCAGGCAGCACGAAAAATAAGAATTTAACAACTCGGAGTGGGGGGGAGAACAACCAACCCGTGCTGGTTGTTGAACGGCAATAGCTACACCCTTTTTTCTATCACACGAGTGCGTGAGGGAGAGAATGTTAACTGAAAGGTGGGAAATGACGCGAGCACTTTGAATAGCACTCATTTCAGGAGTCACAGCGTTGCTGGCTGTCATGTGGACTGCAGGAGGTCCCCCGCTTTGCTCCCTGCTCAGCCCATCTTTCCTCCCTGTAAACGTAGGACCCTCGGCAGTGTCTTTGCCCCTGGCGTGGCAGCAGCTGCTCCCAGCCGTGCTGGCGGTGTGCACAGCGCGATAACGTTAGGGTGACTGAGGAAAAAAAGCAAAGCCGCTAACAGTAGTTGGCGCGCGTGAAGTTCCCCTCCCTCACAGCTGTTCGCCTGTCAGACGCTGAAAACCTGGCTCTTTATTTTATCTTGCATCAATTCGGTTGTTTTTGGATTACAAGCTCCCAACTGTTTGTAGAATCCGCTAACTCCTCGTGCGGCGGCGGCAGCAGCACCGCTCCCTCGCTCCCATCCCGAAGGACCGCGGCCCCACACGGCCCTGAGGCGGGGAGTGACGGCGGGCAGCCCTCAGCCGCGCCCGCCCCGCGGCGGCTCCGTGCGGGGCGTGGCCGCCGCTTCCCGCTTGCGGCGGCGCCCCGTGCCCGCCGCGGGGTTGAGGCGGCGGGGCCATGGCTGAGCTGAGCTGCGGCCGCCCCCTGCTCCTCCTCAGCTGCCTCTGCCTCTTCGCGCCCGTCCTCGGCAAGCCCGGAGCCGGCCCCGCCGGCCGCGCCGCTCACTCGGGTAAGGAGCTCGGCGGGGAGCCGGGAGAGGAGCGGGGTTTGGGGTTCCCGCTCGGGGCTGCAGCCCGGCTCTGGGCTGAGCTGCTCTGAGTGCGCGGTGTGGAGGGGAGCGCGTGCTACAAAGATCGGAGGAGCAAAATCGATGCTCCTTCAAGGAATTATTGAGCGGGAATGATTTCAAAGCGCTTTCTCCAGCTCACGGGAGCGCTGCTGGGGCTTCTGTCAAAAAGAGCAACGAGCCCGGAGTCGCAATCGCGGTGTTTCCAGGCGGAAGGGAAATTAGCGGAGGATAAAGTTGGCTCAAAGAAAAAGCCCTCAGTGTGTCTTAAGGGAACCCAATCGCAACCGCGCGTGCTGACTTTAAAACAAGAGGCCAACGCGATCTGTTAAAATGCGATTGAAAGGCATTTTCAGTGCATTACGGTGGGTGTTTCCCATCGTGGCAGAAGGTTCCGCTCCACGAGGTTGTGTTGCTGCTCGATGCAGCGTGAGGTGGCTGCGTGCAGGTGAAGCCCAGCTCTGGGACAAGCTGATGGCTTTAACTTCACCAGCAACTCATGTAGTGAGGGTAAAGCTGTTTTTCCCACCGTTTGTTCTAAAATAAAACTAAAGGTGCTGTTGCTGCCCTGTACTAAAATGTGGAGTGTGCTGAAATAATGACCTCGGTCGGAGTATGGTTTATGTACAGCTACGTTATTTCAGAGGCATTGCTTTGCACGCAGCACAGCGATCATCTTAAGGCACAGAAATGAATGGAGGATGTGACTTTGTTTCTGTCGTACTTGGAAGGGCCTGTGAAAGCGTGCTGTTTGCTTCAGTTGGTAGGTTGGCGCTGAACGGACCTTTTGCCCCGGATAATTCTGGTTGGACAGGAAAAAAAACCCCAAGAAGTAAAACTAAATCTGAAGTTCTGTGCCTCGCTGCGCACCTTAAGCTGGTGGGTGAGGTGTAAATGCACGAAGGGAGCCAGAAACTGCTGTGCTGTGCTGCGCTGCTCTGCCACTGTGTTTCCCTGCAAGCTCACTCACCCAAACCTTCCCTGCTCCATCTGATGGGGCCGTGGCTCTTCCTGACAGCTGCTCCCAAAGAGGATCGTGTGATGTATTTATTTATTTCCCCATATTTTCCTGTTTTTGTTTGCTTTGGAGATTCTCAAAACGCTCGCTCCCGTGATGCCCAACCCTCTGGGGTAGGTCTGTATGGAGTAAGCAGTTTGACTTGGAAGATTCGGTGTACTTTCTCTTCCTTTTGCTCCCAGCAGAGTGCAGGGGGCTGCCTGCCACCTCTGTGCTTTTGAGACTGACTGAATCCGTGGTGCAGATGTTGGGGAGAAGAGGTCTATTTCCTGCTGAACTGCAGGCTGCGTGACAGTATAGCACACTGTTCTGTCATTGTGGAATTTGTACGTGCACTTGTTAATACGAGCAGTAATTATCCCTTGATGCTAAGCTCTTAGGGGACGGTCTAGTTATACTTTCCAATTATCAAGCTGGAAACTTTGATCTTTTGAATTTGATCTGCGTTCTGCATGCGGATCTCGAGCCTTTGTTGATACTGGTTAGGGCTAAGCAGTATTGCAGTGTGAAATCTCTGGCAGTTTCATGTCTGCAATACATCACTTTGTTCTGCTGCTGGCTGGCACCATACTGCTGTGCTAAGGGAGAATGCAAACACAAATGCTCTGAGTGACTTGAAAACCCTGAAGTAAATGGAGGTACATGCAAGTTCCTGCAACACAAGTCTGTTACAGTTGTACCCTTAACCTCTGAGAAATCCAGATATCCTCTGACAAGATTGAAGACCGTGCAGAAACTGTAACTCGTGATCATTTTGAAGGCTAGGAGGGATTTGTGATTATGTTACATGTGTCTTCTGATTAATGAAGCAGTAGCAGGAGGTTCTCTGTCTCAACCTTTCGTTGTATTTTTTATTCTTTCTATTTTTAAGATCTGTGTAGTTAATATGGAATGTAATCTTGTTCTACTTTTTCCTGTCTGCTGCAATGGTACTGTGGCTCGCACTGTCACCTGCTCCCCAGCGTAGTCTGATGTGACTAGATCTGCTCAGGGAATCCAGAGGACAACCACCCACGCTCGGTATAGAAAATTCAGATTTTATAGGCAAGATGGAAATTTTATATCTATTTCCCTTGAAATGAACATTAGGTGGTTGTAGAAGGAGGTATGAACTGTTAGCACTGCACTTTTAGCCTTCGGAGTGCTTCCTTTGTTATAAATTATGTGAAAGGCTCTGAAAATTGGAGTGTTGTCTTCGTAAACATGCATGTGTACCCAAGCAGGTGTGCTGCCTCAGTGCAGCTCCCTGCTCTGCAGGCCAGCAGTTGGGTGGGCAGCAGTTTGTAATGGGCAGATCTGTGGATAGCAGGCTGTGTACTACTCCAGAGCACCATTAAATAAGCGAGTTTTAATTAGAAAATACGTAGGTATGGCCGTGATGATTACCCTTCGTAGTGTTCTTTCTCATTGAGTGATACTAAATAAGAAACCTGTGCCAGGGATTTAAATCTAAATTACAATATTAGACTTCTAAGAAGTCTCCTTCTCAAAAAGTGCCAAGTGGTGATCCAGTTGCTTCTGTTACTGATTGCGTTTCTTGCTTAATTTTTAGCCTTCTGTAACCCTGTCAGATGTATGCTTCCACTACGTCAGTGTTTTTACAGTAATCGATAGAGAAAAGCGAGTTCTCTTTGCGTACAAACGTTTGCCTGTGCTTTGCAGAATCCAAATCTTGTCCATCCAGCACTTTCTGATACGGTGAGCGTACTGTAGGTCTGAGTGTGGAGTGTCTGAAAACCTTGCTGTTAAGTGAGAAGGGCGCACAGCCCCATTTAGCTCAGCATAAGAGAAGCTGCATCTGCAAACTGCGTGTACCTGGAGGATGCTGTGTTGGTGCACGGGAGGTCATCTTACAGGAGCACAGAGATCGTGACAGCGCAACTCTGCCTCTGCATTGCTTCAAGGTCAATTAACACTCACAAATTGTTCACAGAATTTGGTAGCGTTGTAACTGTAAAGGGAAATGCAATTAACGGTCGTACAAAAATCAAGTATTTATGAAGCATTAGGCTGCAAGATACACAAAACTATTCATCATGGAGGAAATCGGGATATAGAAATGGAGAAATTAAGTTGTGTCTTCAGGAAGCCTTCTCTCTGATGTCAGTAATAAGCAGAACTTGGCAAATCCGTGTGCAGTTACAAACGGGAAAAAGCCCTTTGAGCTTAAATATCAGGAAGAATTCACCACAGTGGATCTGCTGCACTGTCCTGAACAGCAGTGCCCACCGAGGTGGGGAAATGCCCTTATGGTCGGGCTCTCGGAGCACAGCTGAAGCTGCCACTGCCGGCACAGTGCTGTGATGGGTGGGAGGAAACCAGAACTCGGGTGCTGTGGTTGTCTGGGCTGGTTGCAGCCGCAGGCAGGTGCATTTACTTCGGTGTTTCAGCTTTGTTGGCCACAGATGCAAGCCCTCAAACTGTCGATCAAGTTGTGAGTTCTGAAGTTCTGACAGGCAAACACGGTGCTGCCTGCCCTAACTACAGTTCTGTGCTCATAGGCAGTTCTGGATCTGCAGTTCACTGATTATTTGTGATAATAAACTTCCAATAGAGATCGCTTATATTGCTTTTAATTGATCCTTTTGTTTCCTGTATCTTCTTTTGTGAGAAAGGTTAAATACTCTTAGTCATTTTTCAGCATGCATCGTTCACTACTTTATTGACTTCTGTGGTGTACACTAAATTCACCTCCTTGCCAAGCAGAATAATATTAATCTTTTAAATCTCTCCTCGCGTGCATGTCTGCCTCTGGCTTTAATCTGTTTATGCCATTCTCCAGTGCTTCCCTATTTTCGATGCACCTTTTTTTAGATGGACACTGTTAGTGAGCACATCATTTCTGGAAAGGTCACGCCATGGCTTTATGTAATGATGTATTAAAAAGAGATGTTTATGAACATCTTTCTTTGGATTACTTTGCCCCTTGGTCTGGCTATAATAATTAAAAAGTCTTTCTTTTGCAGTAGTTCTGGTCAGTTGAAATCCCATCAGTGAGCAGCAGACCCCTTTTCTGAAGCAGGTGTTCTTGTGTTCTGGTGGTTTGTGTGACCTCTTTTCCAAAGCTCTTCCAAGCACTCTGTTCCCCTTGGTGAAGGGAGGAGACATTTAATTTGCTGTTCTTTGTAAACTGTACAAAGACTTTGGCTGCTGTAGGTCATCAGTCCATCTCCAGGCACTGAAACCAATCAAGTGACTAACTGCATACTATTACTTAAATTGAAAGGTACTTTCCAATCTGTAGAAAAATAGAGGACTTACTGGTAAACAGATTAGCACATGTACTTCAACTCCTCTTAGATAAGTCTTGAGTTTTAGAGGATTTCCATGGTTGCGTGGCACCTGGTAGATGTCGTGAGTTGAATGACATGAGTGCCTTTTGCCTTTGCTATTGTTAGTAGTAAAATTATCTTCGTTTCTTGAGCCATAGATATGCTGGCAGCACTGAGGTGCTGATACAGCCGGGTCATTTTATAGCATTCTGGCACAGCCTTGGCCATGCTTCTAGATGGAAGGGGATGAGAAACTTAATACTACCTAAGCACAGTTGCAGCTGTTTGGACACAGATGGATCTATTCATTAAAATCGCTGTTAATAAATCGCTGTTAATAAATTGCTTTTATTGTGCAGGCGTATCTGAACCTTCTTTTATCGCTAAGAGTGAAGACCGTTTGTTTAAACATTTATTTGAAGACTATCAAAGATGGGTTCGTCCAGTGGAGCACTTGAATGACACCATAAAAATCAAGTTTGGCCTTGCAATCTCTCAGCTAGTGGATGTGGTATGTACAGTAAACAAGCTTCTTTTGTTTGGTTTTTTATTTGTTTGTTTTCCCAAGAACTTATTCTCTTCAAACTCTTCTCAGATTGAATCCATTGGTTTTTCCAATTGGAGTTTTTCCTCCGCAGGATCATTGCTCCATCTTGTTTCCATAGGAAAAACAATAAGACCGCATGAAATACAGCCATGTGAAAAAAAAGGAAGAGAAAAAAGAGACACAGAAGGGGGAAAATACTGATTTTTAAGTGGTTAAATAATCTAAGGACATAAGTATTAAGTTTTAAAAGTTCTCCTCTAAATGTATTACCCAAGAGTGGAATGTTTTTAGAGGTGCTTTCAACCTTCTACATCACAAACTTGCAGCAACTGTAGCAGTTACAATGTGCCATGCAGTTTTCTTTTTTTAATAAAATGCATTTTATTTGTATAGGATGAGAAGAATCAACTGATGACAACAAATGTCTGGCTGAAACAGGTATGTGTAAAATAACAGTGAATTCGGAGGTTTTGTAGCTGCAAATCAGAAGTTGGAAGCAACGTTGCTAAATATTTGTTTGCCCAGATGCATTAGTTCTTATTTTACGTAGTGTCTTTATAGTACATCACTGGAAATGCCTGAAAGGATTAATCGTTATAAAATTCAGTTTAAAAAAATACATATATTATATGTTACTGCCTCAGTAAAACAAGTTTTATTTCAAGAAAAACGTGAAGGATTTGTGTAGTTTTTATGCATTTGTTTTAAGATATTTCTCGTCAGGTCTTTAGTGGATAACTACCACTAAAGTTTTCAATTTCCAAGTTGTATATACTTGCTATAAGAAGCTGATTTTCCTCATCTGTATATACTTGCTATAAGAAGCTGATTTTCCTCATCATAACATTTATTTATGGGCAAGAAGAAGCTACAGGCTTGATAATAACCCAAGTCTCATGCTAAACTTAGTGGCCAATATTAGCTTGGGAAATGCTTCTCACAAATCATTCTTAATTTAACTTAGAGAAGTGGTTGCAGACTCCAGTTATATTTACTAGCTTACTAAATTATTCTTATTTGGGCTATTTCTTCCTGGTTCTTTCCGTTCTCTTCTCCCCAATAGCTGTAAGTTCAGGCATTTATTCTCAGGATAACTTTATTACTACTTAGCAAGCATGGGATGGCAATGTGTTAGTGAGAAAAGTTTCTTCTCTCGTAGTAGTTTCTGCAGAATGTATCGCAGTCAAGTCAACTCAAATGAAATAAGAACTGACCTGAGTGTATTTACAATTCTCTCTGATGGCAAACACTCAGAAACTTGCATTTGTCCCTCTTGAGCTTTCAGTTCAAATATAAAATACTGTCTCTGTTTATAACACTTCTACTTGTGTAAACATGCCCTCAAAAAGATTTTTAATATTATGAGGTCTGTAGCAAAATATTGACAAATGGCCCTTATAATAAAAAACAATGCCAGTGTCATTAGTTGTCTGTTCAACAAATCCAGCGTTGCGTGTGAATTTCAGAACTTGTCAACTTACAGAATGTCAACTTACAGAAGTTCAACGTCAACTCACAGAAGTTGTGATGCATTTATTTACTTATTTTAAATTGCCTTTATATCTGTTTTTGTCTGATCACGTCCTGCTTAAATTAACTTCACTTTTATTATGATTTTTACATCTCTTGCATCTGCAGGAATGGGTAGATGTGAAACTACGGTGGAACCCTGAAGAATATGCTGGAATAACATCAATTCGTGTCCCATCGGATTCTATTTGGATTCCAGACATTGTGTTATATGACAAGTAAGATTTTAATCTTTTAATATAAAATACCTTTTCCTCTTTCTAATGTTACTCTCCAGGCTGCTTGTAGGAGAGTTCTTGAATGGACTGCGTGGGTACATTTAGAATTTGCATCCAGGTGCACATTGATTTTGTTGCTATGTTAGATGCAAGCTTTATTTTGCTACTGTGTCTTTTTTAGTCTCTTCAAAATGTTTATTTCCAGTTCTTCAAGTAAACTCTGTTATTTAGAAGACGACGTCTTGCACAGCCTTGGGTACAAACTACTAATGTAAAGGGAGTGTGCAGTGGGAGCAGACTAACTCATTCGTACTCTTGTAACTCATATTTAGGTTTGAAATGAAATGCACTCAACAGTAAGTTTGTTTTTTTCAAGAATTGATGGATCCCACAAGAAATAAGCTTTGAATGAACCTTTCTGATAATACAGGTGTGCATGGAGCACTTTTTACATTTCATGGCTTGCTGAGTCAAGAGAGGCTGATTATAATTTCAAGGCTGGAAGTGGAACACAAGTACTTATACTTTTTTTCCCCAATTATTATGATTTCTCCAGATGTTTGTACTGTTTAAAATGTTTGTGCTGTATTACCAATAGAAACAACAGGCTTTGGTCATGCTGCTTAAGGTCAGGATTTCTACAATCACTTGCTTGAATCATCAGGCCTGCCTTAAGCTGTACAGATCTTCTAATGGCTTGACAATGTTCTCTGCTTTTGTAAAGGTAATTAACTGTGTGAGATTCAGTTAAAAAAACAAAACAAAAAACCAACAACAGCAACAACAGAAACCACCCCATAAAAACCAAACAAACCCGTAAACCAACAAACCAAACAAAACTAAGAACCAAATACATGAAGTAAACTGAGCACAATACAATACAAAATTTTGGCAGTGAGAGGGGAGAAGGAAGGAGCAAACAGCTGAAATGACAATAACATATTCTCCATCATAATTGTATGTGGGTATCTCTTTTTCTTTCAGTGCAGATGGGCGTTTTGAGGGGACGTCTACTAAAACTGTGGTAAAATACGATGGCACCATTGCTTGGACTCCACCAGCTAATTATAAAAGTTCTTGTACTATCGATGTAACCTTCTTTCCCTTTGACCTCCAAAACTGCTCTATGAAGTTTGGTTCCTGGACTTACGATGGCTCCCAGGTTGATATAATTTTAGAAGATTACGATGTTGACAAAAGAGACTTTTTTGATAATGGAGAATGGGAGATAGTGACTGCAACAGGGAGCAAAGGAAATAGAACTGATGGATGTTGCTGGTATCCCTTTGTTACATATTCGTTTATAATTAGACGTTTGCCACTTTTTTACACGTTGTTTCTCATTATTCCTTGTATTGGACTTTCTTTTCTAACTGTCCTCGTCTTCTATCTTCCTTCAAACGAAGGTGAAAAAATTTCCCTTTGCACTTCAGTCCTGGTATCTTTGACTGTTTTTCTTCTTGTCATTGAAGAGATTATTCCTTCGTCTTCGAAAGTTATCCCACTTATAGGAGAATACTTGGTTTTTACTATGATATTTGTGACGCTGTCCATTGTGATTACTGTCTTTGCCATCAATATTCATCATCGTTCTTCATCTACGCACAATGCTATGGCGCCTTGGGTTCGCAAGATATTTCTTCACAAACTTCCCAAGCTGCTTTGCATGAGAAGTCACGTAGATAGATACTTTGCTCAGAAGGAGGAAACGGGAAATATGAATGGATCAGATTCGTCTAGGAACACCTTGGAAGCAGCTCTAGATTCTATCCGCTATATTACAAGGCATGTTATGAAGGAGAATGAAGTTCGTGAGGTGGGTGTATTAGTCATATTGAACTCATGTTTTTAGAAGTGGGAATTAAAAACCAAAGCATAACAACAACAAGTAATGGTTCGCTGTGTGGTCACGTTTCGTATGTGCTAGGTTTTCTAGTTTTTATACTTCACTGGAGGTCACATATCTGTGCTGGAAAGAAGTACAGGTATGCTGCAATACTGAGACAGCAGGCTGGTATAATACCATCCTTGGATTCCTGAAATACTTAGGCTTTCTTCTAGAAGCAAGTCCATGTTCTTGTCAATTAAGTATTTTCGGAGACACTGCTGTTACAAGAGCACACACAGTAACTGTTAGTACAGTGTCATTTTCATAATGAAAGAAGTAGGTATTTTTCATTTTAATACTGTACCTGAAGGCTAACTGAAAAATACATTCGATTTTCAAATCCAAAATGATTCTTGCCCTGCCTTTTCCTTTCACCTTTCAATTCCAAATACAAACAATTTTAAATTCCATACTTTATATTAGTCTAAATGCAGGTTGTCACCATAGATGAGTCATTTTGTGCTGAGATCAAGCATTGACTGGTTGACCTCTTGAGTGATCTCTTCTAGCCCTGTTATTATTTGCCTTTGACATCTTTTGTTGTAATTTAAAGGTTATTTTTCAGTCTGTACATTTGCACATTGAACTATCCTTAGTGTGGGTATTTACACTGTGCAGGTAAGATCATAGCAAATCAGTTTTCCTTCCTTGCTTTAAACTAGCATCGTGTGTATAGTTGCTGAGAGGTGTATGTACTCTTATGCTAGCCTTGGAGTAAACTAATTCCTCTAATGCAGCTCCTTAGGACTGTACTTTGATTTATCACCAGAAATTCAGACTGGATTTTGAGTACCTACTGTACCATTGAAATAGGTTTGTTGTATATACAGTGCAGAGTATACCCATGTATTGTATACCCAGCACAGAAAATAGTTTGCTCATAAATATATAGTTTTGAATAAATTGTGAGTAGATTTTCTTTCTCTTTATTAAATTACTTTATTCGATTGTATGTGGCAAGAAAATGGATAGGTATTTTGTTTTGTGGTTGCTGCAACTCTAAACATCAGAACTGAATATAGAGCTGGCTGGGGATTCACTTACATTTTGTTATTTGGCCTCTGGAAGGTGCAGGATTTAACTGTGGAAGGATTTTAGCCCTGGTTGTTGAAAATAAAGTCCACGCAGCTAGTGTTGGTGTGGCCTGGCCTCGCAGGATGCAGTAGGCCTGGGCAATGCAGATTGCTCCACTTCAAGTGAAAGATGCTTTGTTGGCAGAGTTTTAATTTGCTTGCATGATTATATCAGCTGTACTTGCAAAATTGTGTATAGATGTAGATAATCCTAAAAGGGAGACTGTCTTGAAAGCACTGTGAGTGTTCTTTGTAATGCGTAATTTGATGCTCTACTCAGTTGTCAGATTTTGTGTGTAACACAAGAGCTGCTGTCCTCTGTTCGTTGTTTGCAACTTGAGCTCCTGCTTGGGAATACTACTCCATGGTGAGGCTGTGGCATGAATCCTAAATTCTCCAGTATGTTATTAAATTGCATACTGATTTTCCCCTGGTGTAACTGAGGATGTTCAATGCTCATCAGGGTCAACTGCTCCACTAAAATTTAGTGTTTGGACTGTGTAGTTTACTAGTCTACGTAGAGATAAGCTTTTTCCTTCTCTGAGTCACAGTGTGATTTATTAATACATATATATATTAAAAAAGGAGGGGGTTATAACATTGACCTGATTGGGAGGGGGAGGAAAATGTGAAGTGATAAATTATTGCAGAGTCTGATGCTGTATTTTCCCCTGCTCTTGCACATACTGGACAGCTCTTATGTTCTTTGTTTTTTAGGTTGTTGAAGACTGGAAATTTATTGCTCAGGTGCTAGATCGAATGTTCTTATGGGCCTTCCTTCTGGTTTCAATAATTGGATCACTTGTGTTATTTATTCCTGTTATTCATAAATGGGCAAGTATAATAGTACCTGTGCATATAGGCAGTACAAATACATAAGATATTTTCGCATCCGTCTCCTGCTAACATGGTTCTAAAAAGGTTTTGTAGTGTTAAGTTTCCATGCATGCTCTTTGTAGGCACATTTCTGATAGGAAAAAGAAATAAAACACAAAACCTAAAAATTATGTTGCCGTTAAAGCATGACATGTAGGACTCTCAGAAGTCAATCTGCTTAGTGCCACTCTACCGAGATACTTCTAAATGTGGTCAGAATCAGAGACCTTTTCAAATACTTGCATGTGTGTGTTAGAAACAGTACATACTGACACCTACTGAGAAGTAGAAGGATTGAGATTTTTTAACAATATCACTGTAGTCTCATTAATAAGTTACTATGGCAAATATATATTCCTTACTACATTTTTGCAGATACTTGCACAATAGAGTTGCTTATTTCAATTTATTATATTATGGAGATGAGAACTTGTATCTACACAGTAAATGAAAGATCGTAATACAAACATCAGTTGAACTTCCTCCCTTTGCAGCATACAAAGAGAGAGATGTAACTGTCTTATGCCTTTATAAATATTCAGTGGAAATTGCTGCTAAACTTAAAATCTTGTTAATCCTACCATACTAACGTGACCGTGTGATATATTAAGCCTTAAAATGCTTATAGGATATGTGAGTATTGATTTCTCTGTGTCAGCTATAGCTCACACACGTATATTTATATTAAAAAGTATTTATTATATCACTAAAATATATTAATTATATAAGGTATGTTAATTCTTCAGATTAATTCCAGTGTTGCTAATTCTTAAAAGTTTTATTTCTGGATGAGACTCTAGAAGGGATAGTGTTTTTCCTTCACTTTGATTTTGCCAGTTTCTGTGTTATTTTATAGCACAGCTGTATCCCACAGGGCTGACGTGCAGCTTTTTAGGTCCCCTGTGCAGGGAAACGATGCCAACTAATCCTTGAAAACACTTGATGATTTTTTAGCAAGTTACAAATAATTCTGGTTGAAAAAGGAGTCACTCTTCCTATTCAGCTGTACAATTACATCTGGCATTAGTATTTTCTGCATTCCCATCATAATTTATTTTAAAAGTGGATTTGCAGTGATTATCTGATTTTTATCCATTAGTGTAATAACTTTCTCAGTATTACTAATGCATCAGAAACTGTGAAAGCTGCAGAGGTGCTTTGGACATCTGTTTTCCTTTCCAAATGCGTTGTTTCTCTTTATAGTCCTCCTCAGCTTTGAATTACTTACTGTGTCTACCCTTACCTGAAAAGAAAATGAGCCAAGGATATCAGCCATGGATCTTTTCAGCTCCCCTCCTGTCCCCTTGCTCAGTGATGTCTGAAGGCTGTCAGTTAAATCGTGAGGTGATTGGCAGCATGGCCAGTTGAGTTCCAGTCTTTATACTGGTAACTAACCATTTCTGCAAATGCATGAAATTCTTTCAGTCATCTCTATAACCATGATCATGATACCTGTGGGTGAAAAAGAGGTGCTGGAATCCTTGGGGTTTTCAGCTCATCCTCAGGTGTGTCTGAAATGAAATGATTTTTAATAGACTCCGAAGCATGGGCCTTTACTTGTGTAACTCCTTCCTGAATGTGCTGAGATGTAACTAATGCTGCTGCGTGTAGCTTTTGTCTCTTGGTCAAAATAAATGAAAGAAAATCTCAATTTTCAATAGATGGATTCTCTTTATTTTGACAAATGTTACCTCATTTGCTACCGCTATCTCTAAAACTTTTTCAGTTTGGTACAGAGAGAACAGTTTATATCTTTACAAAACATCTCATGACAGTATTTTTGTTGCATCGTTTATTCGAATTCTCAAGTTCATCTTCAGTTACTGATTTAAAAAAGAAGACATATACCCAAGACATAATTTTAGCATACTTTACAGGAGTGTTTTATATCTGCTTGCCTTCCCTTGTGATAAAACACCGTGCAGGATGTTTACTGCCATCATTATTACTCACCTTTTATTCTTTTCATAACAAACCTGCCCACGGACCTTCCTTCCCACAGTTTGAATTGTTTTATACTCTGGGTGGCAGTGTTCTGCATTGCAGCACTTGGTACGTGTTCTTCCAAAACCATTTCATCCTTATCAGGGCATCCATTAAATTAACATGAACTTATTTCCAGAAGATCCTCTCATGAACAGAAGGTACTTAGCACCATACAGCTCTGGTAGCCTGAAGCATTCAACCTGTCTCGATTCTCAGAACGTTTGTCCGCAACTTCTTTAATAGTTCCTATGAAGTTTAACGTACAGCCCACATCTTTTCCAGCTATTGTGAAAAAGAGCTGGCAAGCATAACACATATTACTCAGAGATGAAGTTTTAAAGTAACTTTTTTTCATGTTACTACATTTTTGATAAAGCGTTCTAGGTCAAGCAATGTTGAAGCCAAGAGAGAGACTTATTTTACTACTGAAACACACAGAAGAGCTATCAGGTGCCGGGGTAAGAGTGCAGAGTTTGGTTGGCACAAGTTTTATTGGATTTCACAGCATAACATTTTGAACTTCTACATGTCATCTCCGGTCATCAAAGGTTGTAAAAACAGTCCTGCTGTTCCCAGAATACATACCAGGATGAAAACCCATAGAAAAATACGATCAATTACCATGGCAACATATTTCCAGTCATCCTGAATCTGAAAAAGAAATATTAAGTAGGCATGTTTATTAGATAAATAACTAGCATTCGCAATTGGGAACATTTCATATAGTGTGCAAAGAATTTTTTTCAGCTTTCATATGTTTTCACTGATGTAATAATTAATCTTGAAGCAGCTTTGTTTGAATATGCTGTTTGTGCTAAACCAAGAGCTGCTTCAAATACAAAAAGTTGTTCACCAAGACACCAGAATTCATAGGATACTACCTCTCTTCTGTATGCCAGCGGTGCAAGTGAAAAGCTTTACGTTCTTAGGTGACCAACATTGGCCAGAACAGCTTACTGAAATGCACTACTCCTACTGATCTCTAAACAGTACGTTGCAGATGGATTGGTGCACAGTTATCTATGCGTTTGTTATTCATTTTGGAAGCAATGCTGAAATTTTGTTATGTTTTCACGCAAGGCACGTTGTCAATAGAGAGAATATTGTGCAAGAGAGCTGCTCCCCAGAACTACCTACATCTGAAGTTGCATGTATTTGTAATATAGCTTATGTAATTTACTTATACAAAACAGTGGCCTGTGTCGTCTTGTTGTTTGACTGTTCTTCAAAGCTGGAGCAATAGAATATATTCTTACCTCTTTTGCTTCATTCTGCATTTTCATATTTTCTGCAATGTATTTAACGCTTTCAATAGCATCTCTCATTTCTGGTGACAGAACTGAAAGTGAAAACAGAGGATCAACAGATTCAGAGCTGGAACTTCTTGTGAGATTGCCACTGAAGTCGGAGAACTTCATTCGTTGGTACTGGCAACAGCTGCATGCCATGTCTTGGCATACAAAGCCATCTTTGCAGCATTTGATTTCAGAGCCGTTGAAGCAATTTAAGTTTGAAAACTCAGAAGTGTAAAATGGCTTTGGTTTCTGATTATTGTCTTCATCGCTGGTCGGCCTTGTCATAAACATGATCCTGGGAAGTAAGTTCAAGAAGATAGTTCTCACCCACACAGGCATGGTGTGTGTCTTGGGTGTCCTGTAGTGCACGTTAAGTACAAATACCGTAATGACAATAGACAGAGTTACAAATATCATAGTGAAAAGGAGGTATTCCCCAATGAGTGGAATCACCAGGGAAGTAGAAGGTATGGTTTCAGTGATAACAAGGAGAAACACCGTTAAAGACAGAAGGACTGATATACAGAGCGTCACCTTTTCACCACAGTCTGAGGGCAAGTAGAAAACTAATACAGTCAGAAAAGAAATCAGAAGACACGGAATAATCATGTTGATAGTGTAAAATAAAGGTAGGCGCCTAATGTAAAGAGAGTAGGTGATGTCTGTGTAGATCTCTTCACAGCAGTTATATTTGATGTCATGTTTATACCCAGGAGCTTTAATAATGGCCCATTCTCCACTCTCCCAGTAATCTTTCAGGTTCATCGTAGAGCCAATTAAAACCAAGTCAATTTTGGCTTTATCGTAAGACCAGGAACCAAACTTCATGGTGCAGTTCTGATAGTCAAAGGGGAAGTAGGTTACATCTATTTTACATGAGCTTTTAAATATAGCTGGCGGTATCCAGGTCACATCACCTGTGTACTTCAGGAGGGCCTTTGTCTTGTCATCTACCTGGAAATCCCCAACAGCACTGCAAAGCAAATAAAAATAACGTCAGGATCCAACCGATCCAGCTAGTTTTATGTTGTCAGTTCAGCTATGTTAAATCTTCAATGTGGGTTATGGAAGCCAGCAATGGACGTGAAGCTGAACGGCTTATGCAGGACTATCAGTGCTCGCCATAAATGAGCACAGTTGAAATGACATGCACACTTTCCTGAATTTAGAGGGAATTTGTTATCCCTTCCCTTGTCAGCGGTGTTAGAAACAGTAGTGAAGCTGGGGTCTTGTGAAGGGAAAAAGTAAACCTCACTTTGGCCTGCCTCCCCTGTGCTTGCACCGCCAGGTTAGTCCCTGGCTGTGGCCAGCAACGCTCATGCAGATGGCATGTGAAAAAGTAGGCTTTTTCAGAAAGGTCACAGAATTTGTTGGTATTTATTAGTAGCAGCAATTCTTCCTGTAGAATCACAAGATGGTTTGGGTTGGAAGGGACCTTAAACTCCATCTAGGTCCAAGCCCCCGCCGTGGGGCTCAGACAACTTGCACTAGATCAGGTTGCTCATGGCCCCATTCAGCCTGGCCTGAGCACTTCCAAGGATGGGGCACCCACAGCTCCTCTGGGAAACCCACTCGAGCACCTCACTGCCGCCACTGTAAAGAACATCTTGCTTCCATCTCATGTAAATCTACCTTCTTTTAGTTTAGAACTGTTACGACTGAATTAAGAAGGCAGATACGCAGGAATCTTACTTGTTATATAAAACAATATCTGGCTTCCAGATCTGGCCAGAGGGCACTCGGATGAATTCAGCACCTCCATAATCCACTGGATTCCACTGAAGCTTGTAATCGTTCCAGATCTAATTATGGAAGAAATGAGTCAGTGCGTTAAGTTTGTGAAGAAAGGGAAATCCTGCAGGCTTACAGTCAACACGAGCACTGTGGGATCGCCTTTAGGGTTGCTCTATTTCAGATACCACCATGATCAGACGTTTCTTAATCACGTGTCTGGTGTCTGTGCAGGTCTAGGGGTGACTTAGTCCCCGTACCAGTGGATGAAACAAGGTGAAAAAAGAAAGGGGCTGTAGGACAGGAGTAATACACTTAAGTCTCAAAAAGCACTGTTAGACAGTGAAAACGGATTGATAGGTGTGAGAGCACTGAGGGACGGACCCAGGTGGATGAGTTAGAAGAAGCTGCAGGTGGCATTATTCAGGCAAGTAACATTAGTGCTCGTTAAAACCCAGCTTAGCCAAATCGATTGTTGAGATGGAGCTGCCTATTAAGTTGGTGAAGCCATCCACAACAGTAATTACACTTGTAACCTATGGAATTGCTTTTAAGCAAAGTCAGCGCCGTATGCCCTGCACGTTCAACCTTCCCTCTGCACGCGTTCCTATGTACCACGGCAACGTTCTGGGGCAACAGATGGTAGTGCAGGAGGGTTATGCCCGCGCCCGATGGCTCTCGCCCCGACCTGGGCGCTGGATTAAGCGCTGCTGCCTGCGCTGGTCGGGGCGCTCCCCGAAGTACCACCGCGCGCCGCTAGGGGGCAGCAGCGCGCCGGGCAGCGCGCTGGAAGGCGGCGGCGGCGGAGGGGGCGCCCCGCAGGCTCTGCGGGTCTACCCCCCTCCATCCCGCACCGCCCCGCCGGGCTCGGGGCGCGCTACTCACGTGCTTCAGCCACAGGTTGGTCTCCATGATCTGGTTGACTTCATCCTGTAAAACAGAAGCGTGTCGGGCGCGGCGCCGGCCATTCCTTCCCCCCCCTCCCCTCCTCTCCTCTTCCCGTAGGGACGGGCACTCACCACTTTGACCAGCTGGGACATGGACACCTCGAACTGGATGATGACGGGGTCCGAGATGTTCTTTACCGGGCGGACGAACTGGTTGTAGTTCTTGAAGAGCGCGGCGTACAGCCGGTGCTCGGGCTCCGAGCCGCCGCAGCCTGCGGGGCGGGATGGGGCGAGGCATTAGGGGTGTCCCGGTTATCCCGAGCAGCCCTTATTCACGTATCGTGACTATAAATGGCCAGGTGCATGCAAGGATGCTCGTTATTTTGTCATCCTGCCGGCCAGTGCTCCTCGGTGGGCGAGGAGCTGCGGTGCTGAACGCAGCAGGTGTTGTTTGTGCTCTTTGTGAGAGCCCTCACCTCCCCGAGTTCAAGGCTTTTTGGAATCAGTAATCTTTTAGATAACTCATTTTAAAGCTGAGTTATAACGACTTTTCCCAATATCCTGTCCCAAACTGGCAGCCTTTTAGGTGCCACCAGCAGTCAGGCACCTGCAGAGGTAAGGCACGCAGTTTGCAGCATGCATTCAGAGCTGTTTCATGTTATCTCTCTTTTCTAGTCCTTAATTACTCCACAGTACACAGAACCAAACCTTTACGTGGAAGGCGCTTTCTCTCCTCAACGTCAAAACAGCTTTTGTGTGCCTCACTTGGTGTGTTGAATCAGGATGACTTAATTAGCTCAGAAGGAAGAGTTAAAAGCAAAACAGCAACGAAAAACCCAACCAGGTAACGAAAGGGACTGTGGTAGGATTCCACACATTTCATCCCTTAGTTAGGAACAAGCTTCCACGCTTCTCAAAGCAATTGGCACCACAGCCACCTCCTGCTCACCTCTTCAGTTCCCTCCTCTACCAGCAACAGATAGACAAATTAAGGATCACTCACCTTGAAGGAGGATGCAAGCAGCAGCAGTTAAGAGGAGAGCGTGTGTGCTCTGCATGGTGCTGTGAATGAGAGGCTGCTGGAGCAGAGCAGAGCTGAGCTGAGCTGCTGGGATTGTACGAGCGTAGTGAGTGCGGGCAGCTCTGCTCCTGCGATGCGTGAAATGCCTGGGAGCAGCAGGGCCCTGGGCTCTGCGCAGTGTGCTCCTGTCAGCTTGGCTGTGCTGCCCCCTTCCCAGCCACCCAGCAGTCAGAGCGCTGAAAACAGAGTCAATTACAGACAAGATAGATACTGTGGGCAATGAGCGGTGTCCCGGCGTGGGTGATGCACAGAAGTCTGTGAAATGGGGTGTGAGTGAACCTCTAATTTGACAACGCTGAAGGTTTTTTCCATCGGCTGCTCCGCCGAATCCTTCTTTATGAGAATCTTGTGCTGTGTTGCCAGGAGAAGTCTAGTTAATTAAAATCTTACAATTGAATTGTGCCAAGATGGATATTGATATTTGGGACACCTGATTTAGCAGTGAGCTGTGATCTTGAGACCCGAATTTCCTATTATGCTGTTAATGCTGAAATTTTTTTCCTGGCTATGTCGCATCCGTGCAAGCACAAGTTGCCTGGCTGCAGCCTGGCTCTTCACTGCGAGAAAAGGATCTTGTATTTCCAAGGAGTAAATCAGCACATGCATAACTTGCCAGGACCAAAGCACGGTGTGATGGGATCGGGTAAGAGCAGCAGAGGTTTGAGTTGGAGGCCAAAAGTGTGGCCAAAGTGTTTCAGAGTAACTGTCTTTGGACGCTTCCTCTTTTCATGAGTTAAGAAGGTGGAATTTAGGAAAGGAGTAGGATTGCAGCCTGAGCCTGCAAAAACCTTTTGTTGAAAGCTTTTGGGAAAATGAGGTGAGGGAGAGTGGGGCTGAAGCTGAAGCTGAGGTGTAAGAGGTTGCCTTTTTTACTTCCCCAGGAATGTCTTACTGATGATGATCACCCCCTACCCACTTTCAGAGCCCCAGTGTTTGGCTTCCCTTTCAGTAAGGATGGTGGTTTGCAATGTGGCTCGTTCCCCATAGATCAGCTTCCTGTTAGATCATATATGTTGCCTCCCCTGGATGTTTTGGGTAACTGTGAGAGGGACCTGTGTGGGACGTGGGGCTGTACCTGCCAGGTGCTTCTCTCCCTGCTGCTGGGGAAGAACCCCATTTGGTGCTATGTTAAGAGGTAGCACCAGGAGAACGAGCATCAGGCTGGATCCAGCTGCTGTTGGCATGGAGCTTGTTTATCCTGTTTGCTCTATCTCTCAGAACATCATTCAGTGCATCCCCAGACACATGCTCTTAGGATAATTTCTGTAATTCTATTAGCTTTGAGGAAATAGGCTTTACTGTCCATTTGATTTTATTTCTTTTTTTTTTTTTTTCCAGAGAACACAGACGTTTGGTCTTGTAGCTTAACCCTTCATGGATACATTTCCTTGTCCTTTCTTCTCTTTTTGCCCTAATGATTTCCATGAATAAGCAGCATTCTAACTGGGATCTTTGTTTCTTTCTTTTCAGTCCCAACTAGAAATGAGCTAAAGCTTCAAAGACCAGATCGTAGCCTGTGTTCCCCAAAATTCAGGGTGGAGCAGTTTGAAAATGGCTGATCTACAGAGGCAGTGAAGAGCCACTGTATCTAGAAATTTTATACTGGAATTTCATTTATTTGCCAAGTTGCTGAAATTTCCATCTGTGTTTGAATGCTCAGGTGTTTTGTCTCTAACGCTGTGTGATGGAGCTCCTGGTGAAATCAGCTCAGGTTCATAGTAGGATTACTATATATCTCCTATGTCTAGGGAGGGTGATTTGATAGGAGCACGTCACCATGACTGCATTGCAGAACTACATAGAAGAAGGATTTTTATAGGCAAGGGAAAGCTCATCCACCTCAGAATATCCGCAAGAGCAAACTGCATTGCCTTTGCTTTTTAAAAACCATGTGTCACGTCATACCCCTACTTAGTGTGCTTCTCTGTTAAATTTGTCAAGATCAGATCACGATCAACTCCGGTGAAGAGGAAAAGATTGTTCTCCCACTCTACTCTGGGGTATTGGTGCTTCTGCTATTAAAAGCTTTCCGTGCTGGTCTTTGTTTGCTTCCACTGCAGAAACAATCTCAGATACACTCACCTGGAGGCAGATGGCACATATGTTCCTTTTTATTTTTTTTAGTGGAAAGCATTGCTGTGAAAACCTCGATTTGTTTGATGAACTCAAACCTTTTATTTGCATATAAATGCTTCTGTTTCTCCAGAAAATTTCTATTTTTGAAACTTCATCAAGGAATCAAAATGGAAAACCCTGTCATTGTCTGACAAGTTGAGCTGGGGTGGCTTTGTTATTACATAGTGGGAACTAGGGAAAATTATATTGCCTTACTTGTGATTAAAAAGGTGTAAGGTGAGGATGGCATATGGAAAGCACTGGAGCTCACCGTGTCATGAGTGAGGAGCTCTAGCTCTTAAGGGATGCTGCTGGGGCCAGGGGTGTGCATTTTGAAAGCTCTTTCTGCCTTGGTCAGGTCAGAGGCCTCCATTTGCCTGAGCTCTGTGGTGGCTGCCTACTGAGATGCCATATCATTCCTGAAACTTTTGTCTTTGCAAGAGATAATTCGTCCGAAGGAGCAGTTACAGAGGCAAATGTTGTCAGTCGTGACTAACTGTGAAGAGTAAGACTGGCTGTGAGACAGAAGTACTGGAGGCATCAGCCCAGTTGCATTCAGGCTGCACCAAATGGAGAAGAAGATGGTACTCGAGGGAGGGATAATGGTTGGTAGGAGACTGACAGGACGCTGAGAGTGTAGCACAAAAGTACTGTTGGGGGAGGGGGAGAGGAGCAGGGAAGAGTCTCTCTGCTTCGGATGGGTCCAGTGGCAGTTTGCTGGATGGACTGTGGGGCCTGAGGCCGACTCACTGTATCCCTAGTTGCTTGACTGGGTGATCCCCTCTCCCTTCTGCCCTGCGGGAATGTGCAATGGTTTGTGACAGTGCTGAAGTCTGCACTGAGGTCTGTGCTGCTTTGTTCAGATTTGCAGTTTGAGGTGGTTGTGGGATTTTAAAGGAGCTTCACCTTTAGACTGTGCTGCACTGGCAGCTGCTCTGGCTTCCCTCTGCCTTCTCTGTAAGCAGAAAAAGCTACTTAGCAGCTGGGGCATTGTGTGCACATGTGCTTGTGATATTCTGTGCCATGGCAGCTGCTGGCAGATAAGAGGAGGAGTCTCCTGGGATGGGCAAAGTGCTCCTCCGCTCCCTTGGACTGTCTCTCATCTCACAGCCACTGTTTCTGTTGCTGCAGCCAAAAGAGCTGTGCTGTTTAGGTTTAAGATAAGGTAATTAATCTGAGAGAAACAAATTTAACCCTTTTGAACTCCACACCTTCACCCGGGCCCTGTGGGATATGTCTAGAGCAGTCTGTGTCTAGGAGAGGACCAGAGTGTTGCCAGCCCTTGGGAGAGGAGGATGCAGCAGCTCCTGTGGTCACACGGTGCTCCTGGGCCATAGGGCTGACCAGCAGCCTCTCCCGCCCTGTCCTTCAGCAGCTGACACAGCTGGAGTGCAGAGCAGAAGCAGATTGGAAGGGAGAATGACAGTCCCCTTCACAAGTAGTGAACTTTCAATTTGTTCACCAGTCATTAGTTGTACCTGTCAGTGCTTGTAAAGTTGCTATGCGTCCTAACGGTACCTCTAGGAGAAGAGGTTGGTGTAGCCTCAAGAATATCAGGAGCCCACTTCTTTTTGTGGAGGTTAAGAGCTAGCTGAAGCAATGCTTGGTGGGATGGCAGGAGTGTTAGGCCCTCATCTGTCCTTTGCCAAGACCCTACCTGTGTTATGTGCTATTATAGCTCATATATACGTATATGTTGAGGATGGTATTTAAACCTGCGTTAACATCTCCTCAGCAAAACATGCAGGTCTGTTCTTAGATGTCTTATCCACATTCTAACCACCTTTCACAGCTGGTTTGTCCTCAAGATGTTTTCCTGTACTTTTAGCCTTAGATTCATGAAGGTGAATGCCACTTATATGAGCTGCTAAAAGTTGCAGGAACATTTCAGGACTATATATAAAGGAGAATTCTTACATTTTATTTACATTTTGTCACTGTACAGAGAATATAAATGTTAATATTACATACTAATTTGACCTCTGTTGATTAACCTACTAGCAGGGACGGCACGATGAGAAACCAGAAGTATGTCTCTGTTTCTCAGTTCAGTCTTAAATATCACAGTCAACACAGCTAAACAACGATTCCACCTGTCAAGCTCTTTATAAATCAGATGAAAACCATTTTGATGTGTTTGAAGAAATAAATGCCTTCTTTGTAGTATGGAAACTGCAGTATTCTAAGGAAAGAAAATGGCTTTCCTGAGGCAATGTATATAAAATACCCTTTTAATAAATAAACCTTGTGAGCCAAGCTGGCATATTATACAGACAATGTCTTTCTCTAATACTTGGGCTTCAAAGAGTTGAAAAAAGAGCCATGAGATCACCATGTAGAAGTACTGAAGTCATTGGGAAAAGAGATTGTTGGTTGTTTTTTTTTTTTCCTATCAAAATGATGTGGCTGCCATAAGTCCGATGTAAGAGCAACTCATCTGACATCTCTCTGGATTTAACAGGGAAACTGAGAGCAGGGTGGGACCCAGCATCTATGCAGGCATTGGCAATGTTAGATAAGAGCTAAGGGTTCGTGGCAGCAATGTGGTTTTGAAAGAGTGGCTGCAGAAATAATCCAACGGTCCCCAGAACACAAACAAGGATGAATATCCAGAGAAACAGCCTGTCCACTACCATGGCAACATACTTCCAGTCTTCAATGACCTGGAAAAAAAAAGCCAATTAAATATGTTAGCAATTTGTCATGTTATTTTGTTCTTCCTCTTGCTGATGCAGTCTTTGTTGATGAAAATAAAAGGAAACAAACTTCAAGGTCCAGGGAACAAAATGACTTTAGACTTGGGAAAGAATTTTTCTCCTGCAACCATTCTGAGCAGTGGAGAAAAATATTGTGAATATTTCTTAGCTGTCTTTGATGTGTCAGGTACAGGGCATGGCTGCCTACTGCTGTTCCGGAAGGACCTATGGTGTAATCCAATTAAGGATTTTTTTCTTTAATTTTAATTTGCAGATGCTATTAATCTCTGTGGAGAAGAAGAGAGAGTATTTATTACTGTTAAACAAGGTTAGCCTCTGACTTTTCTTGCAGCAGTCTATTTAGTCAAGGGTTTTAATGCATATTAATACTGTTGCTCTTATTAAAATCCCCTCGGCCTTACATGTGTTGTGTGTGAAACGGGCAACATGAGACTAGTCTTAGATTCTGTTCTCAAACTGAAGTGACTTTCTGGCTTTCATTGTAAAGGATGAATACATCAGTCTTCATTTGCATCACAAGAATGATTGTTTTTCCTTTGTCAGTGATTCCAGTTACACGTGGGACATTGTCACCTCAGCGACTTCCCCGTGCTTGTCATTTATCTCGTGTCTTAGATTAGAACATTACATATTTTTCCTTCAGCACGCATTTAATTCCCACTGCTGCTAATGGAAGTTTCGCACTTCTGAAATGAGGCTGTAGTAAATGCGCAGGAAGAGTTGTTATCAGACCGTGATATTGAAGGAAGATAGCAGAAATTAAGGTTATGAATCCATAAAACAGTAATATGTAATATGGGAGGACTCTGTGTGAAAAGCATTCCATTCATTTTTAATGCATGAAATGCCCTTGAAAGTCGCTCTTAGCCTCAAGTTGAGGCTCCGTGGATCTTTTAATATGCAACATATTCTTGTAAGGATTTCTGAGCTGTTAGAAAACTTTTTGCCTGCTCTGTGAAATGTGCTTCTGTTCGGTCAGTTTCAATGCATACAGGGTCATGTTAAATGTTAGCATCCGATCTTTATTTAAATTGACAGTAATTTCAGTTAATAGAAAACATGAGCTACTCAGCAGCGTGTTCCTCAAGGGACTTCTGCAATATCAGAAGCCAGGCTTCGTTTAGTCTGCTTGGCTGAAGGGGAGAGGGCAGGAATAGAGAGCCTGGAGTCTGACTGGGATCTGGGAGCGACAGGATGGCAGAGAGGATGTTTGGCAGTTTTCCTTAACTGTGGTCCAAACAAAACTCTGAAACATCTGAGTATTTGTGAGCATTACTTGTGGTGGGTTTGCCTGGCTTTAGTGTGTATATGTATGTATGTGTAAGGCATGTGAACAGGACAGCAGCAGCACTGCTTACATATGCCCTGAATCCTGTACTTCTCTTAGCCAATAACAAGTGTGATTTAACTCGGGTGGAAGAAGTATCAATTCTGCTGGCATTAAGATTTTGATTCTACTCATTGTGCTTGCTGTAGCAACCTAAATAGCAGCTCGTCTTGCTCAATTAGGGACAGAGGTCCAGGGGTGCTTGCAAAGGTTGAGCTGCAGGTACATTGGTTAATGTGAGCTGGTGTGTTACAGTCTTTCTGAATATGATGAGGAAAAATATTTTCAAATAGAGTTCTCTCTGACCCAAAAGTCAGCAGTACTGTTTTCCCCTGCCAAACACTACTTGAAGGTGACAGCACAGCTTTCTCAAGGATGTTTCATGACTTACTCAGCATTCTCTTTTTGTACAGTCATGTTACTTTCCAAGATGGCATTGACTTTACCAAATTACTGTTTGTTAAGTTCTTTTAAACTTTAGCTAGGCTCTCTCTAAAAACTTCAAGGTAACTAGAGAGTTCACATCTTCCTGAAGGAAAGCATGCTACAGAGGAGGAGAAGGGAAGAAGTTTGGAGAGATTTACTTACGCTCTGGTCGTTGTCATCACTTTTCATGTGCTCTGCTATAAAACTGACTCCATCAATTGCTTCTTGGACTTCAGGAGAAAATTTGGTGCCTGTTCTTAATCTAAAATCTCGATGGCTGCTGACATTGTCTAGAGTGTCGGTGATTTTCGCATCGTATTTTTTGGCAGAGGCTGTGTTCACGAAGTAAGTTGAGTTCTTGTAGAAATCGGCGGGGTCCAGGCAGAGATTCTCTGCTCTTGACTTTTTGCAGTTGCACGGCTTTTGCCGTGGAGAATTGTTTTCTGGACGCTTCATGAACAGATAGGCTGGGAGTCTTTCAAGGAACACCAGCTTTACCCACGGAGGCATGGTGTGGGTACTTGGAGATCTATGGTGGACATTGAGTACGCAGACGCTAGTGACTATTGAGAAGGTCACCAGTACCATTGTAAACATGAGATACTTCCCAATCAGTGGAACATCTAGAGATGTTGGAGGAACA
Organism: Cyrtonyx montezumae; assembly: GCF_038088225.1. Lineage (NCBI taxonomy): Eukaryota > Metazoa > Chordata > Aves > Galliformes > Odontophoridae > Cyrtonyx > Cyrtonyx montezumae. The sequence goes on from NW_027071903.1 coordinate 19,149,857, forward strand.
ATTTTGGAGATCAGCAGTAAGAACACAGTCAAAGCAAGCAACACAGATATGCATAAGGTCATTTTTTCACCGCAGTCTGAAGGCAAGTAGAACACCAGGATAGCTAAGGATGTAATTAGCACACAGGGAATTATAAGATTGATGGTATAAAAAAGAGGTTTCCTTTTAATAATAAAGTCATATGTCACATCAACATAATTGGGATCCAAAGGATTTACAGTTCTTCTTCCTGGGAGGGCTACAATGTCCCATTCTCCACTTGGTGTAAAGTCATCCATGCTTGCCATGGAAGTTTTAAGTACCATATCAATTTCTGTATGATCGTATGTCCAAGACCGGAACTTTAAGGTGCAGTTTTGTTGATCAAATGGGAAATGCTTAACCTCGATCTTGCAGGCACTCTTGTAAATTGCTGGAGGCAACCAGCGGATGCTTCCATTATTCTGTACGATTGCGTTTGTGTAGAGTGAAACTTCATACGTACCATCCGCACTGATGAAAGAAAAACAGGACAGAAATAGGAGTCAGGAGACCAACAAACGTTGGGTGGAAAAGTTCAAGACAGAAAAACTTCCCCATTCTTTGTCTTGTGGGTCTCAGCTGCTAGAGTTAAAGCTTAGTAAGATTTCAGTATGGGATTCTATGTTGTAAGCAGCTATATAATTTGTCAGGGAGATTCATGTGTGCATTTCTCCCAGTCAGAGAACTGATATTTTGTCCTGTACTTATATAAAACTATTTTTATAAAACAATTCTAAAAAATAAAAAAAAAGAAAAAATGTACACATCCATTTTGTCCAAAGAACTCAATGTTTAAATATTTCTTAAAGTAATTAAGGCTAATAATAATATCTTTGAAAGCTGAGTAAAAATGGGATCATTCAGCATGAAAATGGAGGTACCTTTGATTAGGAACACAGCCACTGCCAGAAGCACACAGCAACACTCCCAGATGACATAGACAAGGAAATTGGGATGAGCAGTGTTAGCTGGAAATGCAGGGAGAGTGCAGGCACAGAAAATGTAATTATGTGGTTTATAATTTATCACATCATTCCAGTTAATGTTTGCGTGTTACAAAACCAGGACAGACAAGCCCCAGCATTCTTAATGCCCACAAATGATCTTGGCTTTGTATCTCCTCCAAATGCTGAATTTCCCCAGGAGAATCTCCTGTCAGTCACAGCATTCAGCGTGGTTTCCTGCCCAGTATTTCTGGGCAAGCAACGTGCAGTTTTTTAACCCGTGATGTATCCTGAGGCAGGAATTCAAAGTGGTCAATTGCTGAGAAATATTCTTGAAATCTAAGGTTTCTTAGCATGTTGAGTGGGGTTTTCCAGGTGTGCTATGCAACACCTTTCAAACTCAGCCAATCTTACTACCAAAGGGAATTATTACAGTAGGAAGGAGCTATAAGCTATACAGTAGGAAGGAGCTATAAGCTATAAGTGACTCTTGACAACTGAGGAGATGCAACTGCTTTTGTTAAAACTGGGTGGAACACTGTTAGACTGTTAGACTAGATATATCCCATTCCTTTTTGCTAAACAAATACAGTTGTAAAGAAACGCGTATAACCTAGAGATAATATGTAAATACGTGTACATCTAGAGACAACGTGTTGTCTGTAAAAATTAAAGAGAAAAGTCAAAGTGTCAACAAGAGAAGATCAACTGACTGTGATTAACTAGCACCCTTTTATTCCAGTGGGATGTTTGCTTCTTAGATGTTAATAAAAAATGTCAGTAAAAAAGAGCTACCTTGGTGCTAAGGCTGATTTTTCTAAGTGAGTAATTGCTACAAGCATCCAAGGATTGGCACGTGTTGCTGCTCTCCAGACCAGTTACATTTGGCTGTGCAAAGTCTTCCTGCTGCTGGTGAGACCCTTGTAGCTGGTTCTCTAGGCAGCACAGCAACCAGATGCAGATGCAAGTGGTAACAGTGCTAGCAGTCTTCAGTTTTCTGCCATTCAATGGGTTTTGGTTTGTTTGTTGTTTAGTAAGTAAATGATACATCTCTTTCGTACTGCCTCCCTGAGTTTAGATTTATAGTTAAGCCATATGACACAGTGGGCATGCTTGTGGGCGGACAGTACGTAGGTGCTTTTGCTGGCTGCCCCTGACTCTGATGCCTGTGACACGTTGCTTCAGCAGGAGGAAGTGTAGGAGGGAGATCATCCTTTATCTAAAGGTTTAATTTGAATCTTCGTACTGCTGTGGAAGGTTCAATAAGATGAGGCTTTAGCTCGTTTCTGAACACTTAGGAAGCTTTTTAATCGTGCTCCTTCCCTTTACAACCCATGAAGCATTACCACTTGGGGAGTAAGGAAGGAGGAAGCCAGAGGGCAGCGTGACAATTTAGCAGAACAAGATTTGAGCAGGCAGAATACATCCTAATCCACTGGCTGAATTATTCTGTGACTAACGCAATAGTTTTTAGTATTTAAATATTTCTCAAATCTGATCTCCAGTAGTAGGATTCCAGGGACTTAATTCAGATATATATCAACTATCTAAGTTTCCCATCTGTACATGTATGCTTGAATCCACTGGTTTTCAGAGCATCATGAAATTGTATTATACGTTTCAGTTATTGTGTGTTTTTTGTTTGTTTTTCCCAGAGATTTGATATTATTTACTTCAGGGATCTGCTAGAGACTTAAAACAAATATAAAAAATTGTCAGTTATTTCTTTGTAGGAAGGCAGTATTGGACTATTCTACTACCAAGCTTTTCTTTTTCTTAGTACTGAGAAGCAGCAGGGTCAAATGTTGACAGACTTAAGATACATTCTTATAATTGACTTTTGAATGCTTTATGAAAATAGGACATGAGCTGGTTATGAAAATGAGTATTAACTGATGGGGTTCTGATGCCTGTGATGTAACAGGTTTGCATCCTGGAGACTGAGTTGAAAGGAGAGAAGAAGAAATAGGAGGCAAAAATGTAGCTCAGTGCTTAAGGTGTGTGATAAAATTTCAGATGTCTTGTCTTTTGTGCAGCTGTGCCTGTACCTGCAGTTCATGCTTGCAATGTAGTCTAATCTGATAAAGACTCGTGACTCTACGAAAGCCTTCTCATGGATCTTCTGGTGCAGTAACAGCCCACGCTGCAGGCATGGCCTGGGTCTGCTGGAGTCTCACTAAGGACTTTGTTTTGCTGAAATCTTAAAGGCCACTACCTCAGTCAGGATACATGATTATGATTTTGTTTGCTGTCTGCGTTAACTATGGATATTTTACTTACTTATTGTAAAGCACAATGTCTGGCAGCCAGATATGTTTTGCAGGTATTCTCAGCATATTTATTCCTTCGTAGTCAGAAGGCTTCCAAGCCAAGCGATAATCAATCCACTCCTAAGAGAGGAATTGTACAATTGTGATGGGGGTATCCAGACCAGCACAAACAAAACGATCGCTGTGATGGAGGGGAAGCAGTGGTGTTTGTGGACTACGAGAGCATGTTTCTGTGGGTTTTATTACCTGGTTTAGCCAAACATTTGTAGTCATGATCTGCTCTCGTTCATTCTGCAGGGGAAGACACAGAGAAAAGTTGTTCAATTTTACTGTAGTAATATACTGTTGCTTTATAGAAACTCTCCATGTGTATAGCTCCAAGTGGCTTTTAACCAGAGCAGTTGTGACTAGTGTGAATGTTGCTGCTTGGGAGCAGATTCTCCCCACAAGCTGATTTTTTTTTTTCTCCTGAGGATTTGATTTGAGACAGAAGGCACGTTTTGGCCACCCAGAAGCCCTCAAATAATTTGTGTAAAGTTTATGTAATGTTTGTCATGTATGCTCTTGGCTGGCAGGCTGCGCTTCATGGGATTGGTAGGAGTTTGTCTGCAGCAGGTCTATGCATGGGGGGCTCTACAGAAGGGACAAGATAGGAGGTCAAAGAATTGGGAAGATTTCTGCAGAAAAAGAACATACTTCTCTGCTGCTGAAGATGCTTGATATTCTTAGAGCCCATAAGATTATTTATTTTGCCTTCTGCCTGAAGAGTGACGGCACAGAGGGACAGTGACCGAGCTGCATCATTCTTGATCCCTGCCCATGCAGAGAACCAAATGTCTGCATCCTTTTTCATCCAGGGAGAAAGCAGTAGAGTTGAAAGCCCCAATTCATGAAATCATTCTCACGTATGTGCTGGATTTTATTCCCACTGTAGTTAATGCTAAACCTGTCTTGGCACTGAGGTGTATTTGTGCCTTGGAAGGACTGTTGAACTCGTGCTAACTCAGAGTAAAAATGCCTTTCAGACCTTTTGAAGTCAATGTTATTGAAGATGGGGAGTTGCTTACATGAAGATTGATTTAATGATGTTAAGCTATTCCAGACAGAACTAGCATGTCTTTCTCTCAGTAACATTTCACTATGCTTTGTTAATATACTGTGGGATCTTTAGCTGGCTTGTTTTCATATCACTACACCACATTTCTTTTGCATTTTGCAATGCAAAAGATGGCTTGATATTGACTACACAGTACATAACAGATCCTGACCTAGCAAAACGTATGTCAGCTGCCCTGAAATCAGTAGAATGATTTTGATTTTTGATCAATGGGATTTTATCAGATGAAGATCTGGCTGCTGTCCTTATTGCTTAGGCATAGACAGATCTTCCTGTTGCAGATGCATTCTGAAGTAAAAACGGAAAACAGCATGTATGAGCCCTGCCTACTAAATATTATGTAAATTATAAAATAATAGGGACAGGTAACATCAGTATGACTTCCTCTTAGCATGCTGTGTAGATAGTAACGAATTAAAAAGGAACAGCTTAATTTGAGCTTACCACACTGATGAGCTGTGCCAGGGAAACCTGCAGTTCTATAGATACCAACTGGGATGAGTTGACAGCTGGTCGAATTAACTTGTTGTACCTGTCAGGACTCAGGAGGTGGTTCATTAGCTTTTCCTCAGCATCTGCTGCAGTGCTTCCTGTAAAACATCAGATAATAGGCTTACAAGAGGGGACACCAAGGGACAAGCTGTGGGGATCACAGGATTCCTGTGCATCACATCATTTTCATTAAATAATGAGGGCTTGTGATTTTCTGAAGACTTCATGAAGTACTATTCGCATGAAGTAGGCTTGCATGAACAGAGGGAACAGTGCTTGCACAGAAATCCCGCTGAAATGGACTGTCTTTCATAGAGCATAGATAAAAGCAGGTAAATCAGGGTGTTGTGGGTTTCCTTCCACAGTATAAGGTAAAGTTCGTATTGGCAAGTGCTTTTGGGAACTCCTTTGGAAAGTGGAACCAAACCCACACTCTTTTCAGCAGAGAAAGAATGTCTCAGAGATCCCAGTGAAGGAAGTCTGGGTGTGACATCTCTCTTCGTTGTCACAAGAGACAGAGTAATGATTGCAGTCACACTTTGATAGTGATCAGTGTGGGTGAGCTGCAGAAGCCATAGTATCACTATGACTCTTCGGTAGCCAGCAATGTCATCTAAGCCTTACTTCATGTGAGGGGAAAAGAATTGATTCATGGACTAGAACAAATATTTCAATCTTAAATGGACAAAACTGGAGTTCAGTAACTGCAAAACACAGGACCTGCAAGCTGCTGTCAAACAAGCCTGAATGCGTGGAGCAGAATGACTTATGGCACAACTCCAGAGGTAAATGCATCCGTTCCATGTTCTTACTTGTGCTTTTTGATGACACTGTAGTGCACTTTTCAAAGCACTGTTGACCAGATAAAAATGCTGATGACTAAGGTCCTGGTGACATCCAGCCCACTGTATTGACCCTCTGCAGGGGAGCAGTTCTGCTGTGGGCATGGACACAAGTGTTTCTGAAAACAGATTTTAGTCCATGATTGATTCTTCGGTACCTACCAACCCCTAACATTGCAGAAATGAGAACGGTGTATCTGCATCATATTTGCTTAATTGTTCCCCAGTAAAACACGCAGTAAAACACCACTGGCTATACAAGGATTTTAAATGTGTGGTACACTGATTTATTGTGGGTTTTATGCTGTAGCATATCCATGAGATCCAGAGAAAGGCAGATGTCAGAAGGCCAGAATGATGTGCATAAGCAGCCAAAGTCCGTGTACATTTTAGCGTCTAGTTTCCACGTGCTTTGGGCTCTAGGTTACCAGAGGGGGACAAATCTCTCTTGAAAATTGGTACTTTTGAATTCCACTCAGATTACTAAATGCTGTAAGAACTTCTTGTTTATGATCCAGTAAGCAAGTAGAGAGATGTGGGAGAGCTTTGTCAAACAGATCTTTCGTTTCTATGAGCAGCTTTTTTACTCAAGCTCTGGGGAAAGGAAGAGATAATCACCAGGCTTGTTTTAATTCTTTTAAAACCAGTATGTGCTATGGCACAAATTTTGTCACACACACTTAACCGTATCAGTGTCCTTCAGAGGGAGCTTCTCAAGTACATCCCAAGCCATCTGGGAGAATACCAGTGTTGTGTTGGTTTGTTTTGTGATTCACACTTGCTTTGCACTTCTGTCCAAGTCATTATAAAAGCCTAAGTACCATATAATATTTTAATATTATGTTCATTCCCAGTGTAAGCCTCCCTAATCAAGGGCTTATCAAGCTAGAGCTATGCTGATCCTTGCTAAGCTCCAGATTCTGTTGTGGGTTTTTTGTTTTTTGTTTTTTTTGCCATGTGTTTTGCAATTAAGATGGAGCTAAATCTGATACGGTGTAGGAAGTGGGGCTGCACCCCAGGAATGGATCACTTTTTATTTAGGAGGATAGCTGAAAAGCCTTGTGGTAGACACAGAGAGAATCTTGGTTATTTTTATTATTTGTTTGTTTGTTTTCACAAATATTGTGCTGCTGCATATGTAAGTGATATAAGCAGGCTGCTGTAGTTCAAATATAAACAGGTTGATATTCGGTTTGTTTCATACAGTGGTCACTGAATGCTGCTAGCAAAGAGTGAATTCTTGTTTCAATTGTTTACACTGTCAATAAACTGTGCAGGCGAATAATTGCCACGACATATTATAAAAATGGTTTGTTAAACAGTGAGTCCCTTTGAGATACTCTTCTCTGATCTTAGGGAAGGGGTTCCTGCAGTGAAGAATTATTCTATCCAAAACTGCCACCTCATCCCAGCCTGTCAATAACTTAATCATCAAAATTAAGGATCCAAAGGGCTACTCATATTCTGATTAGAGGCATATATCAAATACCACTAGATGTCAGCAGTGCACTGCTCTAAAGATCGCTAGGTCCAATATGCCTGTAAATAAAATATAAAAATGACTGGTTCTTGAATAATTTTTATAATCTATTTTCCATTACCAGTATTATTGTAACCAGATGTCACCTAATGAAAACAAAATGACCTGTCATTCAAGTTTGTCCTTATGTGCCATGATGTCCATGATGTTAGTGACTGTGCATTTGAATACTTAGGTTTTTCCCCTCAGAAAAAATGCAAGTGCACTTTTTTTTTTCCATTCACAAATTCTTTTTTTTTTTAAAGAAAAAGTAACAGCAATCAACAGAAATGTTACAGGGAGTAAATTGATGCTTTAAGACAGATGATCTTAACAAGAACGGTGAAGCAGCCTTGATTTGGGGGCAGACTATATTTGTGTACTGGAAGCAGTAATTGGGAAAAATACCAGAGTGGATCCTGAGCTAGGGAAATTGCAGCTTCACTGAACCTGCTACACATCTTTCCATGTCGAGGAGACCCAGCTGCCTATAACTTGCAGTACAGAGTCTGCTCTAAGTTTGTATTCTCTGTGGGAGTTATGCCCATAAAAAAATTACTCCAAGATGCTTCCAGTTTCACAGCAGAAGAAACAAAAACAGATTTGATTCATTACCCAGTGTAATTTTTCCCTTTTACGTGGTCTAATTTATATAAAAACAATGAAATATCTCTTCAAACTGTGCTGTGCTGCTTATTTTCAGAGTGAAATTACAAAAACATTAGGCGTGAATAGAATAGAATAGAATAGAATAGAATAAGGAGCAGTGTTGATAAATACAGGCAGGTGCACAATTATCACTGCCTAAATAGTACAGTTTATCTTAAGACATCTTTCTCCATATCCCTGCTCAGATATTGCAATAACTGTTGACATAATATTTGCTTAGAAATAATACCTTGTACAACATAATGTCGTTCTTGTTCTTTACTGCGTATGGTTTATGTCAACCATGGTGACATACCAAATTCCCATCTGTGATTAAGAAATAGCAAGTGGGGTGCAGCAGTAAGATAGCACTTATCTTCTCTGAAATCACTTGGTAATGTTACTTCCCAGCGTGCTCCTGAGTAAAAAGATTTATATAGTGCCTTACGATAATGCCCATAATTTGGAATGCTTATTGTTCTAAAGGAATTAGCAGTGAATTTATTTTATTGTAAGGACTATTAAAATTTTCCTACTGGCGTTAATGGGAAAAAAAAGGAAATGCTAATGAGTTTAAACATATGTAATCTAAGGTAGGCCCTCACTCTGCTTACAGAGCAGATGTTTTCAAAAGTTGCTTTCCAGTAACTGAAGAAGGAAAAATGTGGGTTGAACAGGTAAATGTGAGAAAGATGGGATTTTGTCCTAGTTCAGTTTCAAATAGTTTTGCTCCAGACACTTCAATGGAGTCTTCCTGTGGAAGGTGCTCCCATGGTAAATGTACTATTCTGTGCTGCTATTGAGCTGTGTGTGTTGGCTTAAACATATGCACGAAATCCTGATGGGCTAAAGAAAATATTCTTAATAGATGTTTACATTTTTAACATGTATTTATATGCCCCAACTTAATTTAAACACTAATTACACACAAAACAATTAGGAAGTAAGAACTTAGCAAAATATATGAACCTGGGTCAATAATTGTAGAGATCTCTCACTGTTTCTGTCTTAATTTCATTTTTATTTTTCACTCTCACCGCTTGCTTCTCCTGTCACAAATGATCATGGAAGAATCTAAAGGAGTATTCTTTAGTGATGATCATTGTAACCTCCTAGTGCTCTGCCATTTCATCTCCAACTTACTGTCTATACGTATCCGTCATAGTGGATTTGCTGATATCTAATGAGCCAGAAACAACACTAAAACAGTGAATTTCATGCATCGTCTTAAAGTCTGCAAGCTACTGAAGTGATAGTTAGAAACAATTTGAGAGCTGATATCGCTGTCCTACCTCCTAGCCATGAAAGCTATTGCTGCTCTGCAAACTGAAAGAAAAAATCACTTACCGTTGAAATAGAAGGAGCCCACTACAAAGAGAAAGAGAGTGTACGTATTCCTCATGGCAATAACAGGAAGAGGTGGTTACTGCTCTTCAATTAAGACAGCTGGCAGTAGGCTCTGTTGTCAGGGTTGCACAAGCAAGAGATGTAAAAGCAAACCTGAATCTTGGAGGTATTAAATCCCTGGAAAGAGACAGACAGTAGGACCTGGCAGAAGCATTCTGCAAAGTGGAGTTTTCATAAGCATTGTGGTCCCTCCCCCTTTGCAGCTGTTTAAAGAGCTTTGTGTAGAGGGAAAGCACATAAGAAGAGGGAACATAATGTGATAACGTTGAATGAGAGGAAATGAAAGAGCATGTTAAGGAGCACGATCTGCAGAACAAAACTGCTTAATTTATGCTACTATCTAACATTTAGAAGGCTTTCTGGTTAATAAATGCAGGGGTTGGGAACAGCTACGTGAGAAGAGCTGGATATAACTTTGTGCCGTAAGACCTGTTAGTAAAAGTCACGTGAATAAATTATAGACCTAGCAGAGGTCATCTACATCACGAGAAAAAGTTGATTGCCTGATTCACACCCTCTCCCACTCTAAGACCCACACATATGATCCTATGGACTAGATCTCCAAAAGGCTTTTTGGCAGCAGCAGATCAGAAAGTGGGAATTTGTTGTCATTAGCGTTTGACTGGATTTTAAAGAAATATAGCCTGGTGATAAATGGCAGTAGCCATGAAGATACTCCAAAGGACGGATAGGGAAATTTTAGGGAAGTTGTCACTTACAGCTGAGGAGTTGAGCAGAGCATACAGTATTGTGTGTTCTGGAACCTGCCACAGAAATATACGTGTGGAAGGAAGGAGAAAGAAGAACTTACCTGTCCTTGCAAGCACCGTAGGACAGGCTGAAGCTTCTGCATAGAAAATAGACATTAATCTTCTAACTATTATTTTATGTCCATATTCAGATTCCTCTTTGCTTAAGGCGATCACAGAATGCAGTTCTGCTCTTGTCCCACCTCCCAGCAGTCAGACTCCCAGGAGAGACATTCCTGATTTACCAGCATAGCCTTTCTATATACGAGGCACTTAATCTTTACTTCTGCATCTCACACAGTTGCTGCATAACTGCAGCTATTTGGAGAAGGTCAGCTGCTGCTGTTTTAAGGCAAACTCTCGATGTTGTTTTGAGCAATTATTTTCCTTCCCCCTAAGAATTTTAGCCACTTTTTTTTTTCACTAAATAGGCCAGTATGCTCTTTTGCTGTCTTTAAAGGAGCTACTATCAAAGGTAGCACAGCAAATAAATAAACCTTGCTCAGTTCTTTGTTGATGTTGTAATGGTGCTGTCTGCAACTGTGTTACATCCCTGAACAGTTCATCAATTGCTTTTGGCTTGTTCCTATAGGTAGGGAGGATGAGTTCAGCAAGAAGAGTAGAATCCACTGCATGGATTTCTACTTTGATAAAACAAGCTGGTCTGAGTCAGCTTTGATGAAGTATCTTGAACTGCTGCTTTCCCTTAATCTGAAACCTCAAGTTATATTAGCTATACCATGTCCTTCTCAGTGTTTCTTGAAAAAAACTTGCAACCTTCTATCATGAGATGTATGAGTTGTACCTTCTCACCTTCACCTGCAGTCTCCTTTATGTAGCACCCTCAGTTATAATCTCCCACACTTTATAGAGTTCGTTTAACTGCTATTTATTTGTGAGCTTGCTGTTGCCTCTTCACTAACCATAGATGTACCATTGTTGCTTACTCTAAGGATTTGGTCCATTCTGGTGTCAGAGGTCCCCTGTGCTTGCTCCTTCATGTTGTTTCAGGTCTTTTTTTTTGTGCTTCTGTCACTGCCTTTTCTCTCCTATTTGCTCTATGTTACCTGGAGTTGACTTGCATGTGAGGTTAGAATTCTTCCTTCAAGGCAGTGTGGGGAACTGAATGGGGATGAGGACAGAAGCACAGTCACTGCAGGGATGGTGCTTGGATGGAAAAAGGCAATGGAATCCCAGTAGCTGCATATAAATAGACTAACAGCAGTGAAAATATAAGCTGGGGTAAAGCTGAGGAGTAATAGAGCACATGTAGAAATTGAGCTTTCTCACGGAAAATGACTCTTACAGCTGTCAAACTGTAGTATGTCCCAAGCAAAACATTTTTTGAGCCCTCCACTTCTTGCTCCTCACTGCTGTGTGCTTGGCTGGTACCTTGTCTGAGACCTCTTACACTCTTGTGCCCGCTGGGCAGTGTTGTCTTCCACGATGTATGGAGAACTGCTCTCAAGGAGCTGTGCCTTCAGTTATTCAGGCTATTGTTGAGTAAAGTTCCAGACTGCTGGGGAAGAAAGACTGCATCTGTTTCTCTATTTTTACTTTCTGATATATGACCTATTTCTCCTCAAAGGCAAATCTTCCATCTGCCAACCCATACTCTGTGCTCCAGCAGCAGTCACAGGAATAACAGATGTATGGACCCTGAAGCCATTGTGCTTGCACCATCTACACTGTTTGAAGCTTGCAAGTTGAATAGCAGCTCAAGATATAACAAAACTAAATAGGATATATTCATTCAGAGAGGAAATACTGCAGCTTCCAAAGCAATCACAGCATGGATTGCAGTTTTTCACCTTGTACAGATATAGGGATATCTCTGGGAAAACAAAAAACAACAACAAATGAACACAAAGAACTTCAAGGTGGAAAGCCACAATTAGTTTCTAGCAGTTAGGACATTTAAATGAATTTCAAGGCTTAACTCATGTCTGAACTGAATCAATAAAGGACTTCAGATCATCTTGTAAAACACTGGCATTTCAGAACACATAAGATTGACTTAGATCTATGCTTACAGAATACCTGTCACTTTCTGCTTGGAAGTTACTGCAGAAAATGTCAACTAATGGCACATTTTGTTTTTCTAGCATCTTACATCTGAATGAACTTCAGTGATAAAGGTCCTGGCCCTTCTCATCAACATCAAGGCAGACTTGGCTTTCTGATCAGCTGAAAAAATGAACTGCTTACAAGTAAGTTCTGTAAATATCCAATGTTCTGTAAATATCTGGGTCCCACTTGCAGGTAAAATCATAGTTTTGCCCAATCAAAGCTTTGTAAATGAGTTCACTGGAACAGATGCATTGGGACTAACATTCTGCATTTTTTTGAATATATTTTTCCCTTTAAGCACACTCACAGTTCCATTAGAGATGAGATTACACAACATTGGTACTTCAGCCATACTAGGGCTGATTTTTTTAGGGAAAAGTTGTACTACTCTGGCCTCATTAAATCAGGTCATACTACAGCATTGCTAAGTCTACAAAGCAAAGCAAAGCTGCCACTGCAGTTCCATTAACTGTAAGTTGGGTGCTATGTCCTCATACCAGACAGTTATTGTTAGGACAGAGGGGGAAGGGCATGGATGTATGGAATATTTGGTGTGTTGTGATCTATGTAGTAATATTTTTAGAATTTAAAAAGCTTTTTATTCTTGTTTTTTAAGAAGTTAGTAGATGCATTGTATGGGATAGTGAATTTTCATCCAGGGATATATCATATTTTGGTGGTCTGTGGGTGAAATAAATTCATGAAGTCCACTTCCTTCTTCACCAGTGTGTTAATATTTACTTTCCAAATTGAATCTGACCAACATAAACAAGTATTTGTCATAAGCTGTCTTCAGAAAGTACAATTCCATCACAGTTCTGCAAATGACAGTACAAGACAGGGCTGTGGTTGCTACCAAATTATCAAATAACACTCTAAGGTTTTGGACAGTGGTGATACTGTACGTAGATGCCCGATGTCATTGTGTCATAATCATTATAGTCATCATGTTATCATCTGCTCCATACCCTCTCTGAGTCATTCAAAAGTCCCCCTGGATGTTCCACAACATCCTTGTTATGAAACTTAGGAAGTGTGGGATAGATGAGTGGATGCTGAGGTGGATTGAGAACTGGCTGACTGTCAGAGCCGAGGGAGTCGTCATTGGTGCAGAGTCTCATTGGAGGCCTGTAACTACAAGTGTTCCCCAGGGCTAGGTGCTGAGTCTGATCTTGTTCAATGCTTCATCAGTGACCTGGATGACAGGATAGAATCCACCCTCAGCAAGTTTGCTGATGATGTAAAGCTGGAAGGAGTGGCTGACTTGAGTGTTTTCTAAAGCACTGCACAAGCAGCAGCTGAGGGAGTTTTATGCTGTTTTGGAGATGATACTTTTTTCTTATCAGTCTTTTTTGCTTCCTCTTACATGCTTTGAGGTTCATTGCAGCCTAGCCTGTTACTCAGACAGTCCAAAATTTCAGCTTTGTGCTGACCAGCATCAGTATAGTAATAAGCCAGTTTCATGATGTCTTAATGTATCCCCTGAAAGCCTAATTATTCAAGTAATACTCAAGTATTGCTTTTTGAGGTACATCTGAGATGTACATTTGTTGGTATTCAGGAGATTTGAAGCTGGAAAGAACTAGTGCTGTATTGAAAAGGAGCATTCTCCTGAGTACATCAGCTTGTACATGCCTGAGTAGGTTCAGGAGCTGGAAAAGGTTTGATGAAATGTTTGAAGATAGCCTGATGTTTTAGCCTGCCACCTTTCCTGTTTTGGGACAACAGGGTGGAGTCTAATATCAGTCATTTGAAAAAGCCAAAGCTATATTTTTTTCTCATTGTGGTGATCTATCACTGTGAACGTAGTAGAAATGAGAAAACCGTGTTCATTATTCACTCTTATAACCTAGGTTAATCAATGTTTATGAGTCTTTTAATCTAAACTTTGCGATGCTGTAACTAATCACCTCCATTAAATCACTTCTCATATAAACTGTAGCATGGCAGGATTAAGCCCAGCTCATGAATTACAGCATTAAGGGGTAAACTGATTGAAGCACTCTATACCAAACCTCTAAACAGTGTTAGTGTGTTGATGCTAAGACACTGTTTGAAATTACTTTTGTTCTGAAGCTGAGATCACATACTGAAGAGCAAAAGCCAAAATTTATCATAAATGTGGAGGCAGAACTTCATGTTGTATGGCTGCGATGGTTCAAGAGTGTTAGATAAATGTTAAGACAAAAATAGCTATAGGAACCACCCCCTGTATAGATATTGGTGGTTCTGAATTGAAGACAGACACCTAATAGATATTTGAGTGTAAAAAGAAGTGGAGCTGAGTGCTATCGCTAAGTTAGTGAGAGGTTTTCTATCACAAATAAAACCTGAAAGAAACTCAGAGAGATGATCAAATATTAGCTCAATTTGTGTTATGCAAAATTCCAACTGATAAGAAATTAAAAACAGGACGAGGAGTTCGTAAACTGAGCCTAAATTCTCTTCTTAATTTTAGAAAATAATGGCTGAATAAAACAGATGGATTTCTCTAGTGTGCTTTCCACTCTTGTGTCACTGGCAAAAAAGATATTCACCTGATCCCTAGAATTTTCCTTAGAGTTTACTGAATTGAATTCTGTTGGGGATATAAAGGAAAAGTACAAAAATCTTTCACAGGATTATAAACGTGTTTTATATGGCGGTAATGAAAATAAATTTGTGCTTGTTAAACAAGTGAGATCGTATAGCATGAGGAGGAGGAGAGGGGAAATGGACCTATGAAATTGCCACTCCAGAACATGGTATAATAAAATAAAATAGCTGTATGTAGCCAGTTCATATAAGGCTCTGGAGAACCTATTGATTTCTTTGAAAATGTACAGCTGAGGTATACAAAAGAGGGAGAGGAACTAAAATTCTAACCAGGGGAAAGTGCTTTTAAAGTTTCAGTAGACAAAGTGGAAAATGCAATGGAAAATGCAATGCTGGGGAATATTCTAAGAAGGATAGTCTCAGCTTGGCTGAATGCAGGAAAACACCATGTTTTTGCACATCTCTCAGTCCACATTGTGGTGCTCATCATGTTCTTTATGATTTATGATGGATTTAGGTCAGGTAACTGTTTTTCCTTGTGTCATATGATAACAGCTGAAGTATCTTGGGAAGTTAATTCCCACTCACTGCGAACTCAGTCATTATCTTCCCTCCAGCTTCCTCTCTTTCAAGGCTGTGGGAGACACTGTGTTATTCTTTATGTCTTACAAATTTCCAATTTTTTCCTTTCAGGATGCTTTTGATTCATATAGGGAAGAGAAAGTAGGGTCTCAGCATTTAACTTCACTTCCATGATATCAGATGCTATGGAAATATTGAATATAAATGCTTTTTGATTTTTTTCTAAGACTACATCTATGCTCATTTTAGTCCATTGTTCACTTACAGCCTTTGCTCTTGCTGATCACAAGTTCTTGTTGATATTTGCTCAGTTCCTGTCTGAATTGAAAATATAATTATTTTAGTTCTCACCAGGATCTTATCTATCAGGTTTGGTCAGTTATTCTTTTCTGTTCCCTGGTGAAATAACTCTCCTCATTTCAATCCCTATCCTGTGATCCAGAATGAACAGGATGCTTGCATCAGACACATATTATCTCAGAAGCTCTTTCCAGTATCATCTTGGTGGCAAACAGTTGTACTTTCTTTTAAAACATGACAAACGAAGCTCTAGTCATTCCTGTTCTGCTTGCATTTTGCATAAAATTAACAAAGAAGGGCTAAGTATGTGCGTGTTTAAGAACATAGCAAATACAGGTGTGTTCCTGTATGCAGTGTAAACATTTTTGTGTGCTCTCACTTTTTGAAGTAAAAAAAGTTTGAAAGTAAACTGCAGGAGTAGGAAGCTTTATTTTATATGTTTATCTGTCTTGCTATGTTATTTGGGCTAAGAAGCTATGCTTCCCTGACTGCCAAGTTCTTTTAAATCTTGCCTAGTTTCCAGTGTTCCTGTAAAAGCAGTCTTACATCCTTTGTCAGAGCCCCTATGAAAAGTTTTTTTGTGTTTATAATGTGCTTTCTAGAATTAGAACAGTATAATCACCCCTTTTAATTCAAATTTATTTACTCTGCTTCATCAAAGCAGCTTTTTCAATATTTATACCTTTCCACTGAAACATCTGCAGTGGGCTGTAGTGAAATCCTACAACAAACAACAGTTAATTATGACTGACAAAAATTATCAAGCATGCAACATTTCTGTGCAATAAAGCATACAGGTCCCAGGAGTAAAGAGTAAGCAGGCTGTGCTAAGGCAAATCCAGATTCACTGACGTAGATAGAAATTGTAAGGTGGTTTACTACTACTGTGTGCTCTGCACTAATTGGTAAGCTATTGGGACAAGCTCTACCAGATGGTAGAAGTTGATATTATGAATAAGACACACAACATTTTCAAGCTGTTTGTGGAATTTGATGATGCAGTGCCAGACCTGCAGATCATCCTCGGTGTAGTGCAGTATGAGGTTTGTCTCTGAAGTCAGTGAATTTTAGGCAAGACAGAATTGTATTAAATCACTGTTTTATTTGGTGGTAAAATTGTTTTTCTTCTCAGGATGCCTCTACATTCTGCAGGATGCTAACAGCAATTGATGACTTTCTGGTGCATATGTATCCATTTGGAAAACTCAGATGTGCTGTGGTGCAGAGCACATCACTGTAACGTGTGAATAATCTCTTTATACCACGCTTCTTCACTGAGGCATAGCTGCACATTGCTCCATCCTCCCTTGCTTTCACTGTGTTGGGCCTGTGCCAGGATAGTAATGGCTGGTTTGTACACTGGGGCTTTTAGGATAACGCATTGACACATATGGGTTATTCCTCTGTCATTCAAACAAGCGTTGAGCAAGGAAAAAATGCAGCTAATTGTAGTGGAGTCCAGAGGTTTCTGTCTCACATCCACGATGGAGGGGATGGGAACATTCCCTGTCTGCAAATTCCAGCAGAGGAATAGGAGAACAATGAATGGTAATCGTACTGTTTGGGATTTACCTCTTTTCAAGAAGAGTGGATGTGAAAAGTGCAGAAAATGGAGGGCTGTACTATACAAGACTGAGAGCCAAAAGACTTGGACTTTGTTCTCAGCTCTGTCATGAATCTTGAGCACTGTGCCTAGATATATATATATTAACCTTTGTAAAGCAAAGATAAGGACTTCGAGAGAATTAACTAATGTTTGTAAATCACTTGGATAGCAAAGAATGAAAAAGACTCATGAAAACGCAAGGAAGCTCAGTATTACTGTGGCTTTTACACTTAAATTCTAATATCAGAGGTTTTTGCTTCTTTAACATCTGCACAGAACCATGAAGGGGAGAGCTTTCAGGAGAGCTTGCCTCAGTCTCATAGGTGCCTGCTCACCTCAGGGCAGCACTGAAGGTCAGCTGTGTGCTGGTCAGGCAGCATTCCCAAGGGCTATCACAGATGTTCTTCCAGCAGCTCCCGTGGCTGTGAAACGGCTGCTGTCTGCTCTGGAGTGGCAGCATGCAGATGCTACCTGTTCCTTACCTAAGGGCACTAGAGTAGGGAGCACCATGAAGTTTTTCATCATATGTCTCCATTGTAAGCTGCAGAGAGCTTTCTGCGTTTGTTTCCCTGTTGGCTTGAAGATCTTGAAGGGAATTCAAAGTCTGGAATGAAAATTGGGTTTGTCTGTTGTGAAGCTAGCCTGGCAATACTGATTCAATGGGGGCAAATAGTCCTTCAAGTCCTTTTAGCTTTGTAATTCTTTCCTTTGTTTTTTCTCCTTCTCAAAAACCAAAACCCAAATGCAGTATAGTGATGAATACATCTTGAGCAGTAACTTGCATCTTCACTGCCTCAAAATGAGGGTCGTTGGGATTAGATGACAGCCCATGAAAAAGCTGGAGACTGGCTGGATTTCCAGCCTCACCATTTCAGGCTTTTGCAGTTTTAAAGCACCCAGACTTGCAGTGCAGCATGGGAAGTTATTAGTGAGATTCCTTTTTATTTTAATTGCTTTAGAGGGACAGATTTGAAAATAAAATCCAGTTTAAGGTTTAACAAAGTTTTGCTGGAAGTTAGACTTCTTATGGCTGCTGTCAGTGAGTGCTGGATCCCTGTCTGGAGTCAGCTGAAGCCTAGCTGAAGGGCCTGTCGTGTGGCTCTGCTGTGAGACTCTGCATGGTGCAGTGTGGATGGCACAGGGTAGGGAGAATAAAGTTAGAGAGTAGAAATGTCTGCTGCTTCTGCCTCCAGGGAGATCTGGGATTGAACGTGCAGGGAAGGATCTTGGAGGAAGAAGGTAAATAACCCCAGCATAGTTGTCTGCAGGAGCATAGAAACTCAAAGCAAGAAGCCCTTTTGTCCTGTTTCATAGAATCCTAGAATCTCTTGGGCTGGAAGGGACCCTTAAGGTCATCAAGTCCAACTCCCCTGCAATGAACAGGGATATCTGCAGTTACATCAGGTTGCTCAGAGGATGGTCGAGCCTGACCTTGAATATTTCCAAGGATGGGGCATCCAGCAGCTCTCTGGGCAGCCTGTGCCAGAGCTTCACCACCCTTAGTGTAAAATTGTTTGATGGATCACAGTCGTCAAATGCTTACTGTGATTTTAATGTTGGACGTTTTTAGAAGCACTGACAAAGCATACTGTTGCTTGGAAAGCACTGAACGTATGATAGGGATGTTTTTGATATCTCTCACCTCTTTAAAAATTAAATATGCTAAATGTGAAGGAATATTGCTGGTAAAGATCCACAGCACATGTGGTTCTGTAAATATGAGAATGCAATGACCTTAAAAGCTTCGATATGAGTGACTTCCTCCAAGGTCATTTAAAAGGTGTTTGGGATTGTTTGGGGAATGAAAGGGCATCACAGATTCTCTGTGTGAACAGGTGGGCAGCATTTCATTAAGAAAACCTCTCAGTTTTTGGGTTTTTTTTTATTGCCTTACTTGTTGGTATCTTGTCTGAGATAGCAGCATTTGTTCCTATTCCTAACAATCCCTCAAAACTCCTTGTTGTGGTCTGGCCTCTCTAATCAAAGTGGTGAAATGTGAACGAAGAAACGGCAGATGGCAACAAAGAGCTTGACTTCTGGTGCAAACTGTAATAATAAAGAGCTCGTAGAGGAAAATTATGCAGGAGAATAAAGTAATGCCCTGTTCTTGGATTTGCAAATTAAGTGCTCATATATCAAGTAAAAAAGTTTTTGTAGAACCATGTGCCTGCAAGGCTGTTTTTAATTATTTTCTGGTTGTATCACTTGCTCTAGTTAAAAAAAAGGCTACCACCTCCTGCAAGCCTTGCTGTCTACAGGACTCAGGAGCCTTTCCTAAATACATAACCTATGGGATTTCCTCCGACCTTGATTCAACTTCAGTCTGCTGGGAAAAATGATGAGAGTAGGAAGCCATCTGGGGGAGCATTTTAAGTGAGAATGTGTATTCTTTTCATTTTTCCAAGCCAAAAATAGCACTCGCTAGCTTCTTAAACAGTAACCTATTATCTCAGTGTTGTGCATCAGTAGATACCTTTGGAGAGGTATGAGCTTCCAACAGCAGGCATTTCTATTGCCTTTGTTGTTGTTATTTAGAATAAGAACACAAAGCTGACTTCTGACTTTTTAAGTATGTAAAGCTCTTAAAGCTCTACCAGTGTCCCAGATCATGTCTTTTTTTTTTTCCTTTGCCTTACCCACCATGCCACAGCATTTGTTATTTCCAAGTCAAAGGAAGCAGTTCCTTCTGTCTGTTCAGATTTGGTTTCTGTAAGCTCCTTAGTGCCTCTGGTCCTGTCATCTGTACTGTGCAGAAAAGAATAATTCGTGCTGACATCATATAATTGCCCTGAAGGAAAAATGTATTGCATATCACCAAGTAAAGGGAGAAATGTATCTATAATTTAGGGCAATAATGGTGTTTAATTCACAGAGTCTTGCATACTGACAGTTTCTACTATCATTAGCAATGTCTTGGGATTCCGTTACGTGGATGTAATAGGTTATGACTGAAAGGAAATCATTATGGGGACCTCAGTTTTGTAACCATTTCTAAGGCTTATTATCCCTTGTGGCAGCTGTGCTTTTGAGAACTTGGGAATAATTTGTTTTTCCAAGTGAAAGACCCAATAGAAATTCTTGATGTCTTGGGAGTGGTGCTGGTTTGGGATAGTTCTGATGAACAACAGGCAGGTCTGCCTCTTATGGCTGCAAGCCAGAGTGACAGCCCCCATGGAATCAGTGGACTCCTGGTGGTTATATATCAACCTGCTGGGCTGATGCTTGTGGCCCTGCCTTCAGCACAGCATCGCTTTGCTTTTGCATTGACTTCTGTGGCCATGGAGCACTCCCTCCCTTTACAGGTCTGTGAAATATCCCTAAGATGCACACAGGGCTCCCTGGGGAGCTCTGGCCAACACCATCTGTGACCTTATGTGTATTTATGGTCCTGTATGCCTGTGCAGATGTTGTACATACCCAGGGAGGCTGAGTTCTGGTGTGAACTAGCCTAAGATGGTACCAAGAAAACACAGAAAGTTTGGATCAGTAGTTTGGATGCTCCAAAGCCACAGCATAGTATCCTGTCTCTTTGGAGTGCTCCTGAGAGCTTTGTCCTGCAGCTGTGCTCTCCTGTGACTGTCACTGATGGACGAATACCAGGAAGAAAGCTTTTGGTGCAGCATCCCTCCACTCTGGGACATTTTTCCCATTGTAATTTGTAGGAAATGGAGACAGACGTGCTTTTTAGTTTTATTTTGTATATCTGTTCCTTATGTTTAGCCCATTTCACAAGCATGCCTTTTTACTGGCTTTGCAATGCTACATATAGTAACAGCTTTTCAAAGTGCTGCAGAATGGTGAATGCTGTGCCTAAGCTGGATTGCACAATAGCCATATGTGTTTGGGAACAGACCACCTCTTCCCCACTTCCCTTGCCTTGTGCAGGCTGAATAAGTAACAGTGTGTTTTGATTGGGATTTTCAGACCTGAAAAGCAGAAGCACTTGAGCCCAGGGTGGCTGTTTCCATGGTTTTTTTCTCGAAAATCTTGTGTCCTTCTTTCATCGTTCAGTTTATAGCTAATGGTACTCGTGTGCCTTGGCTGCATTAGTCAGCAAGAGCTTTCCCTGTAAGGGTTTTACTTCTGGACTTCGTAACTTCCTATTGAATACTGACACAGCACATCTGGGCCACACATTTACTAAGCATCTGAAGTACAGCTAGCTCCAGATTAGGAGATAAGGTAAAATGAGAGAGTGAGATTTAGGCAAATCAGGTAGGAAATCAATTATATGATTAGGATTAGAATGTAGCTCTCAGTTCTCAAAAACTGTTATGTATCTGTGCTGCTTCCTTAGAGAATGGGATGGATTTGCGTCAGATGCAAACCTTCCCAGTTTTTGAGAGAGAAGCTTCTTTGATTTTTTCCTCGATCCTAGCGGGGGCTGCCTCTAGTTTCAGAATAGCCTTCCAATAAATAAATTGAAAGGCTTACTACCCTTTGCACACTGTTGCTGCAAGGTTCAGTGTCTTAATGCACAGCAGATGGAATGATCTATGTCATTAGTTCCTGCATGAGTTAATGTAAGCCAGGAAAATTCACTTTGTAAGAACTACATATTATGTGACAACTGAGATATGCAGATTCTAAACCAGAATACAGTGTCCCCCCTGCTGCAGACCACAGGATTCTTACCTCTCCCTTGTAACTTTAAGCTAATCTGGAACTTACCTTTGAAACTGCTGCTTCTTGAATTAGACTTCAAATGGCAGGGTTGTGATTAGTTCAGTTATTAGAAGTTTTCAACTTATTTCTAGGTTTCAGCTACAGTATGTCATTCTGCCCTTGTCAAAGACTCATTTGCACGCTGCAACCTCCTCTATTAGGTACATTTTAGATTCTTAGTCTCCTTTTAGTGTCTTTTTAATAAAACAGGGTTCATTTCATTCTTGAAGTTCTTTCTGTAATTTGTCAATGTGCTCATAGTTATTGTGTCTACAGTGTCAGGTGATGATCACACTATGTGTTCAACAGTTTACTTCCAAACTTTATTTGATCTTTCCTTGTTTATAAAGGATCATCTTTGTTCCTGTAGTTACTGGCTCCTACAGCCTTTGAGTCTTGGGAAGCTGTATTCAGGTAGCATAGGTCAAGTATAGATCATGATGCTGTATGACACATACAGCAGCAATCCTTCAGGATGTGAATGTGAGTTAAATATAAATATATGATGCATTTGCTTTTCTGTAAAGATAATGCATTTACAGAATTCAGCAGAAACATTAGAATTTCTTATGCATATTTTGAGAGTCTTTGGAGAGTACTGTGTCTTGGATAGCTAAAAATCTGTCTTCAGTGGAGTCTACACTTCCATCTGTTACTTATTTGTTGAAGTAAGAAGCGTGCCAGCATGCAAGAGAAAAAAATGAGACCCATTTTCACTAGGCTAGAACTGTGTCTGATTTCCTTGGTGCAGTCTAATTTAGGCAATAGGAGTGATTGTGTTGGAGGGATTGGCACAAAAATAAACAGATCTTTGGTTAGTTTGTTTGGTTTTCATCAATCAAAATAAAATGTTTTGATTTTGTATAGGTTGGGAATGTTGTAGTCACTGAACTGGGGGTATTCTGAAGTGCAATGCTTCCGGCCTCTGATTGCCACTGCTTTGCTTTCCCAAAGCTATTTAAATATTCACATCCTTCTGTTTCTAATTCCTCCTCTTTGAATGACCACTTTCCAATACTAGGAGCAGGAAATCTACCTGGTTTAAGGCATGAGAAGTCATTTGAAATTCAGAGCTAACTTGGATGTTTCTGCTTGCCTCTAACTTGTGTCATAAAGACATTCCCTGCTTTGTAAGGATTTAAAAGACTGTTTTTTTTTCTGCTGAAAGAGCCCTTGTTTAAGGTTTCAGTTACTTCTAAATACAATAGATCAGAGCTGCAAGAGTTGGCAGCTGCCAAGGAGGGGTTATTTTTTACCTGAAGACAGCCAGTGAATGTGAGCATCTGAGAGGAAGGTGAATCCTTTGCAATTAGAGCTTTGTGGTTTGTCCAAAGGACCACATGCGTCCTCTGGGCTCTCCTGGTGACCTAAATTCCTTTAGTCCTTCTAGCAAATGATGTGCTTGGGCTGCTGTCACCGAAATACAAATCTAAATACATAACTTAGAATGGGAGATGGGAGGGTTTGGAAATCAAGGTATCAAGAAACAGTTTCTCCATGGGTCAGTTACATGGACAGAAGAAGGAGAAACTTCTCAGAGAACTTATAACGTGTGATTTCTTTATAAAGGCTAGATATGTCAGGATGAAAAATTTTAAATGGCTTCAACATAAATGTTTTAAAAGGAAAGTAGAGCAAAAGACAGTTTAATCTGAATGTTTAAGCATCCCCTAAAGAATACTTTGGTGTCAGCAAAGACATACGTACCCCAGAAAACAGTAGCACTGTACTGGTGATTTGATGCTAGCTATTTTACTATATTTTTTTTTATAGTTTTGGAAATGGGAGAAAACAAATCTTTGTTAATTAGCGATCAGTTGCAGTGAGTTTCAGCGTGTTTACTGATGGATGTAATGAGCAGGCAGCAGCTTTTGCAGCTTCAGTTTACATGAGGGGAACGGGGAGAGGCTGTTCTGCTGTGCACAGCTGCGTCGCGTGATGGCAAGTGCTCACTCAAGAGGCCCAGGGTAGTGGAGAAATACAATTCCCAGAGGCTGTGCTGGGGGGTTCTGCTTGGTTGGTAAGGGAGGGATGTGAGGCAGATGGAAGATTGTGATGGTAGGTTAAAAACTTCTTTTTTTTCCTCCCTTGAGTCTGAGTTTTGATACCTGTGGCTACTTCTTTTCCATGGTAAGAAAGTAAATTTTTTTGACCAGTGCTGGTATCTTCTGTAAAGCTTGCCATTTTGTTGAAGGGGTTATGTCCTGTCAGAAAAGCAGTAGCTGTTTATAAGTTAGTAAAAATAGCTATACTGGCATGAGTGGAGCCCAGCAGTCTGTCCTTTCTGTGCATGTATCTAGCTCAAGGTCACGTGAAGCTGGATTTGCTTCTGCTTTATGTAAAGGTGGATAGGAAACACAAGGAACAAAATGCCTAGATTTTTAAAGTTGAGGGGTCTTCCTCTTGTTTACAGATTAAATTTGATTCTTCTGTGCGTTAGAAAATGGAAGGAGCAAGTGTGAAATTAAGAACGAATCATAAGCAAGACGGTATGAGATTTTCTTTATTAATTTAAAATTCATGTGGATTTCTTGAATTTGTTTGCATTTTTCCTGTGTTTTGGGGAGAAGGGGCAGAGGTGTGGGTCATCATTACCTGCAAATTTAAGGTATGAGAAAGGTAAAGTTGCTAAGGGCTTTCATAATGCCTGCAGTGACATCCAGGGAGGTGAGACTTGATAAGGAATGTTTTTCTGAATCAAAAAACTTTTTTTTCCTCAGTTCTTGGGAGGGGGGAAAAGAAAGAAAGAAACAAACAAACAAAAGAAACTAGTTCTCATGCTTTGTATGTGAAAGTTATACTAAAACCATCGTGAAACTAATAGATATTTCTGGTGTTGAGCTAGTGACACAGGGAGGGTGTAGAGCAGCTGGTGTGAAAAAGCAGAGCTTAAAGGTTACAAATACTTGAGTTGGGAATGAAATTTGGTTTTCAACTCAATACGACTTCCTCCCTGCTCTGAAAGCAGAGCTGTAGGTCTCTGTCATGACAAAGGGAGGTGCTGTTAGTGTGTGGTGGCTTTAAAGCGGGGCCTTGGGGAGGCTTATATTCCATGGAGCTGGTCTCTGCTTACAAAGGAGTTACTCCAGCCTTCCTGTAATGAAGTTATTTTCTGGGTGGAACAGATAAGTTTGGAGGAAAGTGGTAACAAGCGAGCCCAGGATATAAGGACATTGTATAGCAGCTTATTTTGACTTTTCCATCCCCTTCCCTATGTATTTTTGAAGTCAGTTGCTGTGTGGTGGGTGGAGAGAAATATGTTCATAGCTTTCCAAGTTTTGTGCTCAGCTCTTGTATCGTATTTCTATCGTATTTCTCACTACCAGTCCCACACCTTTATGAATTGCTTTGCTGGGGATGCCTCCAATGCTGCAGAAGTAGAACTGATGTGAGCATGTGCCCCGAATAGTATGAAAAGCTGTTTCCTGAGAAACTAAGAGCAGTGCTGATTATACTGAAGTTATATTCTCTGAAGAGCGTTTGAAGATGTCAGTCGATGTTCTGGCCCTCGTGTAATGTCTGGCTGTGGGGCAGCAGGGAGCTGCTGATCCCACCAAGTCTTCCCTCTAACCCGTTCCCCCCCACCTTAATCTTCAGTAGGCAATTACGTTGTTCACATGTGAGTTCCTGTACGTTTTGTTGCTCTTTCAGATTATCTTTACAATGTCCTTTATTACGTTAAGTGCATTTGCGAAATATTTCAATGAAGTTTTCAATTAAGGCAGATCAGTTTTTTTTCTAATGATTTAAATGAGGGCTGTTTTCAAGCAACTGTGGTAAGAGACTCTCCAAGCAGGTGGTACTGAGAAGAAAAACTTCTGTTTGGAAAGGTCATGCCTGCAACTTCTCTCTGTTTCATTTATCACAAAAGATAGCTGTGTACTACCTAGCAAGTGCAATACCAATAGAAATATTCTGACATGCTGCTGATCTAAATTAATGTTTGGTAACTGCTGGAGACAATGCAGTGCTTTCAAGTACATTTGAAGGGCTGCCTCTACATGGAGCCAGTGTTTCTGCAATATTGTTTCCCCAAGTTCTTGCTAAAATAAAGGAAATAGCTCATTTTTTTTTGAGTAACTTAAAATGATCTGTGGAAATTAAGGTGCAAAGGGACTTTGGTGCCATCCTGATAGCCTGCTCTATGCTAGAAGTTCCTCTTGCTTGTAGGTACTCAACTATTAGGAGCAGTTTGCAAGATGGGGATTTAAATGAGATACACAGAGGTTTTGGCAGGTGTGCTGTTTGTCACTGTGATGAAAACTGTTTCTAGTATAGGTTACTTGATGGGCTTTTTCTACCCTGCTGTCTGCCTGCCTGCAGATGCCTAGTCATGACAGTGAGAGTGGCTTCAGTAAGTTATGAGTTTCAAAAGTTATTGGGGGCCCCAGTACACAGACAGACTTGTTTCTTTGGCAAAGTTCATCTAAATAACAGGAAGATAGGCAGGATTGGTTCTGCTCCTTGTTTACAGGGATTGGATAGATGCACTTTAGTAAGCACACATCAGTAGATGTCTCTAGCTCATAGTCCCACAGTTGGGCAGTGGAGGAATGCTGCTATGCTGCAGAGGCAACTAACACTGTAGCCCACAGGTTGCCTTCCAATCTCAAACAGGAAGGCAGGATAAAGTAACTGAATTGATTCTTATCTGCTCAGGAGCGAGTTGTGGAGATGATGGTTGTTGGAGAATGGTTGATGTCCATTTCTCAGTAAAAGGTCAAAGCTTTTAACGTGATTGCAGATCCAGATCTAAGATAAAAGGTTAAGGAGATGTTAAATACACCTTGTCTTCTCTTTCTGACCTCTGTCAGTTTATTACGAGCATAACCTGATAAAGGATTTGTGAGCATTGTGAGCTCACCGTTTTCCTGGTGACGTAGAAGCAAAATGCCTTGCCTGATCGCCCAGCAAGTTGGTGACTGACTGAGTTTGGAGTGCACTGCCCCTGGCTGCAATTAAAGTCACATCATTCTTCTGTTTCTCTCCTCACAGAGGGAGCATACAAGCAAGTTCTCCGTTTCGTGTACAGTTAGTATATTCCTGCTGTGATCAGCAAAGAGAAATTGTGTACTGCACTGTTGGTATTCCCTTAAAGCCCCCTGCTGCTCTACAAAGGGGGGGTGGGGGGAAGCAACAAAATGAATGGAAAATGCTTTTTGTCAGCACTCCTTATAATGTTTTAAGAGAGGATGATTACTTCTCTTCTTGGGACTCTGAGAACAGCAATAGAGCACACATTCAATGTCATGATCTCTAAATAATGCCTAGATGCTTATTGGTTTCAGGTTTAGGAAGCTCCAGACTCTGCTCCTTTGAGCTGTGCTTGCATAGCTAGGGGTAGGCACTGTGTTCCTGCTCTGATCTTTTTTGAAGCCTGCAGCAGCAGCATTTAGTCTTAAATCCTAGGATGCAAACCTGCCTAAGAAATCTCATTTAGTTTATATAGGTAACTATACATGAAGTTTTGAAGCCTGTCTTGCTGGATTTGTCATCTCGTTCTGCATTTGCTTGGGGAGACTGACAGATGTGTATGTTAGGATAAATATTTTGGCGTGTTTAGCAGCTGGTAAGGTAATTCTCAGGGAGCATAAAAAAGCATGTAATAGTGTTGTATACATAGTAAGGTGCTGTGTCTGGGCGAGTCCTATTTGACTGTGTGTGACTTTCTTAGCAAGGGTTGCTCAAACATGAAGTGTAGCTGAAAACACAACCAAGGTATCCATCCCCTAGGATTTTGTCTGGATTAATTTCTGGGCTTCCCATGCTCTAGCTGGACAGAGCCAGGGAGGCCTTTCTGGGCTTGTACGTGTTTCCAGCTTGCTTCTGCTGAACTCCTCTCTGTTTCTACTGCAGACAGCACAGGCTGTAAGTCATCACCATGCTTAGCTTTGGATAAAATTATCCCTGAAGTGGTATCACTGAGGCCAATGAAAAGATGAGCCTGGATTTCTGGAAATGTATTAATTTATTTCCCTTGCTGTTGTCTGTGACCTCACTCAAGAACACTGCAGTTAATGTAGGAGTGTTCTAGGATGCTGGATTTGTGCAGCAGGTGCTGTGGAAAATGCAGTGCTGGATTGTTTTTTTTTTTTGTGAACAGTGTATCTTAAGTAGTAGGCTAAATCCTTACGGATTAGATAAGTGAGAGGAGGAGACTATTTCTAGGTGGCATTTCCTTTCCATTACCCGAGTTTTTGTGTACTAACTATTCAGCTCTCAACTGGAATCAGAGTGTTCGCCACATTGATCTTTTCTATCTATTCTAATTACAAGGATTTGAAGTTGCATCCAAAAAAAAAGTGCTGATCCTTTCAGGATGGCACTTGGCAGTCAGCACAGCACTTTGTCACAGCTCTGTTTGCCAGCGTGCTGTGTGCTATTTATAGCTTTGCACATGCACGGATTGTGGGAGCCTTGGTGCACAAATAAAAGGAACAAAAATCAATATGTTGCTGACACTGGAAAGATAATGGTGGGTTATACATTTGGTGCTGGAGTCAGCTCTCTAGTGTGTAGCGAGATATTTCTAATGCTTTGTAGCAGTAAAAAAGGATTAATATTTAAAATATGTATGCCTTTACTGTTCCGCTTTCCTGAAAGGCATGCAATTATATCTGCTGTTATCCCAGAAGCCTTTAAGAAAATGGACATGCACTGAGTGTTATGCTGACCTCATTCTTCTAAAAAAATAAAAATAAAAAATGCTTTTTCACTCCATCCTGCCTCAGCATCGCTGGTAGAACTGTCAGAGAGTCCTTGTAAATAACTGTTACGTGAAAGAACTGGCATGAAGAAAGATAACAAATATTGTATAATGCCATCTCTAGATTTTCACACTTTACCAGAGTTCCCTTGCCAGTAGTGTTGGGAGTTTATTTCTGCGTGGCAAATGCAGAGTCAAAGCACAGGGGTCTTGAAAGTATGTTCCCATGGCTTTTGTGCTTGTTACTTGTTCTGATAATGGAATTATTTAAGTAGTCGCATCTGATTTCAGGATGCTTAGATCTTAAAGGCTATTGGATGGCAAGCCAGTAAGTAATGGGAATAGTGAAATTTGCTTGTCTGACTAATATATTTAGGTATGTGCGCTGGGCAGTAGATAAATCAATGCAGCCCACTTAAAACAATCAGCATTGAACAGTAAAAGTCTACTCATGGATAAAAATCACTTTTTGTTTGTAGTGATATGCAGCAGATACTTTCCTGCAGTGGAGAGCACGCTCCATGCAATGTACATCTTACTTTGCTCGGTTCTTAAATTCTAAATTGATGAAGAAGTGCCTGTGACTTGCCCTAACCTCTCTGTAATGTGCAGATTCCTGTAGTTCACAGATGAAGAGCCAGTAAGTGGCCTTTATGTGTAAGAGCCATCATTCTGCATAGTGTGAGATGAAAGTGCACAGAGGTGGTCGAGGAACTGGAGTCAACTGGTTACTGTGGTGGGAGGGAGTGCTTAGCAAACCTGCCTACTCTGTTGCTGTACCCAGGCAAGGCTGTTAATGTGGCTCATTCCCAATCAAATGCATTTTTCCTCTAGGCAGTAGTTGATTATTCTTCCTGAATCAGCACATCTTGTAGAAATTGTCCTTAATCCCAAAATTCTGGAGTTCCAGATGTAGAGCAGAAAGGTTGCATTTCCTTAGCAATTAAGCTATCAGTTAGCATTGTTGTAGCCTTGAGTGAGTACTGTGGTTTAAGAACGTTCAAACCGAATACCCCATCATTCAGCATTGAGGTCCTTCTGAAACTCCTTGCTGTCAAATTTAGGGTCGATTATTACAAATTAACTTTACCAAAGCAATTGAGCAGGTTTCTTACTTAAGTCACTCTGTGACTGCAAGGCTCTCTAGCTTTGAGACACCTTGATTGCATGTATATTTTGAATATAGACACAGATATTTGCACTGATGCTATCCTGCTAATGATGGAATAGCTTTGTTAAATTTTATTCTGGATTGCAGTGCCTAAATAAAATGATATAGGCTAAGCTCCAGGATTTTTAAATACATAACTTGATTACACCTGTGGCTAGCAGTTGAGAACCTCCTGTGCTTACTAGCAGATTTCATGTACATACACAGGGGCAGTACAACCTACTTAAAGACAAATTTTTAGGGAATGAATTTCTTTAAAGGGAACTCAATGTTTTTCCTGTGGAAAACAGATTTAAAAGAAAGCCTGTTGGAAGGAAAGGTGCCTTCTGTGGCCCCCAGCTGACTGGAGGTGCAATTCATCATGGCAGCTGCTATCCATCAAGCTTGTATTTTCATGCTAGAAGTCCCTGAAGATATCATACCTCTTACCCAGACATTCTGAACTTTGATATGTAGTGCTTAATGCTTTGCCATGAATGAAGTCTATTTAATATTTCATAAGTCATACCAAAAAATTATAGGGTCATAGAGTGGCTGAGGTTGCAGGGGACCTTAAAGATCGTCTCACTCCGACCCCCATGCCCAGTGTTACCAATCACCACATCAGGCTGCCCAGGATCGCACTCAACCTGGCCTTGAATGCTTCTGGAGATAGGGAATCCACAAGCTCTCTGGGGTGCCTGCTCCAGTGCCTCACCATCCTATGAGTAAATAATTTATTCCTAACATCTAACCTAAATATCTCCTGATTTAAAGCCATTCTCCCTTTTCCTTTAGCTACCATACCATGTAAAAAATCTGTCCCTCTCCTGCTTCTGAGTTCCCTTCAAATACTGGAAGGCCTCGATAGGGTCTCCCTGGAGCCTTCTCTTTTCCAAGCTAAACAAGCCCAACTCGCTCAACCCTTATGTGTAGAAGTGCTCCAGCCCTGTGATCGTCCTTGTGACCTTCTTCTGGCCCCAACAACTCCACATCTCTCTTGTATTGGGGCCCCAGGCCTGGACACAGGTACTCCAGTTGGGGCCCCACAAGGGCAGAATAGAGGGCAGTTGCCTCCCTCTGCCTGCTGTGCAGCCCAAGATACCGTTGGCCTTTCAGGCTGCAGGAGCACGCTGTTGGCTCATGTTAAGTTTTCCATCTTCCAGAACCAAGACCTTCTCCCCAGTGCTGCTCTCAACTAGTTCTTCTCCCAGTCTGTTCTCAAATCTGTGATTGCCTCAACCCAAGTGTAATACCTCGCACTTGGCCGTGTTAAACCTCATTAGGTTATCGTGTCCGCTTTTTGAGTGTCCAGATCCTTCTACATGTTCCTTCCTTCGACTTTATAAACTCTACCACTCAGCTTGGTGTCATGGGCAAACTTGCTGCGAATGCACTCAGTTTCACTAAACCCTTCATTGTTGCTTTATTCTTCCCCAGAGGAGGCTGTATTTGAGGAGTGTAAGCCTACTGCAAGTCTGCTCATACTTATTTTTAATGAACTGCAGCTATTTTTTTTAAGCAGGGGTTTAACTCTTCTGCACGTGTATTCATTATGCTTTACCAAGGACGTTTCTAAATTTTTCTAGGCTATTTGGAAACTTTTCAAAAACAGAGCTAGCTAGGCTGATCTATTATTTTTTAATCACTTATTTTTAATGAAGTTGTTTGTTAATGTGGTCCTTTTCTGTCTCTGCACAGGAAGTTCCCTTCTGTAGTTTCTCAGCATGAACTACTGTGCCTCAGTGCTGAGCAACTCAATGGCAGAAAATGCGAGGTTATGGTCTGAACAGAACTGGAAAGGGTTGCTAAAGACCATCAAGTCCTTGCTCAAAGTGAGGGCAAATAATTTCCTAAGGTATAAAGTTGGCTCATTAACTGTCTCTGCTTTATCCTTTTCAATTACTTAGTTTGAAAGTCAGTGGCTATGTAATAGGAATTTTCAGTTTCTCCTTTTTCAGTACATCTCTGGGGAAAATAATTCGAGAGACACAGAGGGAAGGATTTCTGGCAGCACTAACTCACCGTTAGCTAATGATTATATTTGTAGGTGTCAATATCATACACAGAAATAATGCGGAGTATCTTAATTCTCTGCTTCATAATGCTCTTGACCTTCTCTGTCTTCTGGTCAACCCACATAAAAGCACTTGAAAGGAGAGAGGAAAATACCGATTCATTTCAATTTTTATCCTTTGAATGCTTTACTTCACGAAGCAGAAATTTGTTTTTCCTTCCTATCACTGATGCAGACCAGAGTCGCTGCATTGCTGGAGGCCTTTTGAGCCACGTACAGAACTAATCTGTGTTTCTCAAGCTGCTTTATAGCTGGTGCCTTTTGCAGTGAAGGCAGATAGTGAGCTGAGGAGGGAGACCTTGGTAGTATTTATGTCCAGGGACCTCACCTGGCCTGTGCTCTGCCCTTGTATGTGCAGTGCTGAAGGCAGCTGGGCTTAGTTCAGTAGCCAGTGTAAATGAGGACAAGATTAAATTATTGCTATGACATGTCACTCGCCACAGTTTATTTTTATGGCTGAGTTGCAGTCTGTTTCATGTCAACAAGCTCACAGGACTGGCTTGCATTTGATGTTTCATCCCTTGCAATTTAATGCAACAGTTATGACCCTTTGACCTGTTCCTCCCCGTGCCAGAGAGCCGAATGGGCCATAAATCAGCACCCGAGGGGCTGTTATGTCTGCAATTTGAGAGTGAGTCAAAGCTAAATGCTGTTTATCAGGCTGAAGAAGGCAGTGGTTTGGGGGTGGGCTCATGTGCTGGTCCCTGTGGGGAGCAGCAGTCCCCTTGGGCTGAGCAGCCAGCTGGGAGGGAAGATATATCAAGAGTGAATCCACTGCTGGTTGTTGCTGTTTCATATTGCAGGTCAGAGAGCTTCAATAGATGTCTTACGTACAGACTTGGATTTTCTTTATATGAGAATAGAGAGTGTCTACCTGCCTATGAAAAAGGTGTTAAGAGTTTTCAGCTGACTGCAGTGCAAGAATGCTCAGTTCACATGATTTATTGCAGAAGTTTTTGTGTGAATGCTCACCCTGGCATCTAGAGCTCTATTTTATAGATCAGTTTCTCTATAGGAGGAGTTAAAACAAGCATTGTACTGTTCATAGTGTTGCCAATAGGCATGAAAAAGCTGTCTTATTGTAGTATTTATAGTACAGTGACTCAATTAATTCTTACTTTTTCCCAGATGTGGAAATAGGAAATCACAGTGTCAGGGAAGATGTGGGTGATAAGGAACAGTGAAAAGTAATGTCAAAGTTTTTTGAATTATTGGTCTGACAATCAGTTATTTGCCTAATAGAGTTTCCTGCAGTTTAACCTGTGGAGACCTTATGACCACAGGTAATTCAGTGTTTCCCTTGTCCTGGTACTGCTATCCTTTAACAACTAAAGGGTTTTAGCTTTTGGTTTTTGTTGTGTTTTGTTTTTCTTCTTTTTTTTTCTTTTTAAAATGAAAAGGTGTACAAATAGCTGAGGAAATAGGGAAAAAAAAGTGAGGGGGGAGAGGAGGGGCTTTGATAGAACACAATGATGTATGTAATATGAATGGTCATACTTTTCAAAATGAGCAAATACAAAACTTGCAGGCATATTTGGAAGAAATTAGTTTTATGATGAGAAACTGCTTTGAAATCAGAAATGGCTTATAAGGTCCTTAGTTTAATCCACACGTGTATGACCAGCAGAAGGAGGATTATGCAGTGAGCAATGTCTTTTCAGGTCTCTTGAACCAAGTCTCAGGCTGGACCTCAGGATGCCAATTGTAGACCTTGCTCTGGTCTGCAATGTGTTAGGAATTTTTCCTTCTCTTTTGAGGGGTGACACAGCACCTCAGCCCTTCAGCTTTCATTTCCCTTCAGACCATGAGGAAATCTCATCAGGTTGAGGTGCAGGCAGACTGGAAGTCAGATTCTCTTTGAAGTGTTACTGCAATGCAGTCACAATCCTTACTACTAAAATAAAGTTTCATTAAATCTGCTGGGATGAAGGGCCTTTCTGAGACTCCTTCTAATTTAGAAGCCATTTAAGATAAGCAGATCCTTCCCCACCAATGCCAATGGTTTTTTAATTGGAGCTGAATTTTCAATGCAATCAGAAGTTTTAATTTGCTTTGCGCTGCTGCTCATCCTCACACTACATTACTATTGCTGGTGTGACTTATCTTCAAACAAGGTTCCCAGCCAAAAGCACCGAGTGCTTCTCTTGGCCCTGTCATCGTAATGTTGTTATCAGATAACCCCTCTGTGCTCTTCAGGGGCTGCAACTCTGAGCTTGCAAGTGAGGAGCTCTCCCAGTCTGACTCTTGAGTCAGTCAGTAGCTGTGTGGGGTTTCATCCTTTGGTTTTGTGTCCTTCCCAAGGTCTTCAGGGTTATTGTTACTCAATCCAATCCTAGAGAGATGGCTTAAAAAGAAAGACAAGTGTAATTATTAGCTGTGATGGGAAGATGAGCGTTGCTGTATTGGATTTAGTCTGGGGCTGTCAGAGAGGAAAAGGACTTACTAATGAACAGGGGAAGGAGAAGCAAACAGAAGGTGTGCTATTCTGTGTTGAAATGAGGTCTGTCCTTATCAACAATTTCGTGTCACTGGAGCAGATAAATGACAGAGTGCAATACTTTTCTATATACAGACTTGTGTTAGTTCTGTGGATGTGAGAACCCATGCTGTACTGTGTGCTTTTCCTTGTGCTAATGCTTGCACAGCTCCTGTGCATTGAATGTTGAATCTTCTCTCATTGGGTAAACTTATGACTTGCCTTCAATTTCGTCTCAAGAGCTTCAATCTTGATTAGGTTTTGTAGTAAGTGTGTGTAAATTATGCTATGCATGTTTCAGAGAGCATTTCTGTGCTTATGGCTCTTGGCTGCTAATCAGCATGCAGAAGTAGCAATAGAGATAGCATCTAATGTTTCTCTTGTCTATTTTTGTGGTCTTCTTTTAAAAGAAATATACTTTTTTTTTTAATATACAAATATATATTTGCAAGTCCTGCTGCTGTTTGCACAAATCTCAGTTTGTGCCTTACTGGTGAAATTGGAAATGTGGTAGTAGCCTCTCTAGGTTCACCAAGTATAAAATGGGGAGGGTTGTACAATACACAAGTAGCTTTTAGGTGCTACTGTTTCTATGGTGTTTTCTCATTAGGAAGAGCTTTGGAAAAAATTAACTTTGTATTTTAAGTCAAATACTGTGTCAGGTTTGCCTAAGAGCTGAATTAAGTATTTATAGAAATGTGTTGGTTGCCCACTTCAGTTTTCTAGTCGTTAAGACATTCTCAGATGCCATTCACTATATGATTAGCTTTGTTAATAAACTTTAAGAAACTTTAGAGAGTTTAGCAATGGCTAGAGTGTGGCTCGTGAAGAGTGATGCTGGACATCTGATTTCTGCCTGCTTTGGTGGGTACCTTTCCCCCTTTTTAGTTGTGCAGAGTGATTATTCAGAATCATTCTGTTCCCCAAGCAGATCAGTACAGTAGAAGTTAGTTTACTGTCTTAGCTCTGCACTATCACATAATGTTGTTGCATGTTTTCTTGTGTATTTTTTTGCAACAAATATAGGAATAGTTTTTGTATCTGACTGATGATCCATTTTTCCATTGCTTATTTATAACACCTCACCTTGAATTGGATTCTCATGATTTGCATGGATGCTGTGAAACTGAATTTTTTTGTTAGCTCTACGATGATTAGTATTCATGGCTCGCTTCGCATGTTAAACTCAATTAACTTCCTCATTCCTTGTCCCTACTACAATCACACAAGTTCCCTGGCAGTGGCAATTCAGCCCAAGTAAGAAGGTGAGCAACACAGTGTCACCAGCAGGTGTTGTGGAGTGGGTAAGATGTCTCCTCAGAGGTCACAGCTCATGATCCTGGGCCTAAGCTGACTGTCAGTGGAGCTCTGTTACTCATGGAAGGTAAATAGAGTTCAGAAAGTTCTTAAGGAGAAGTCATCTTTTTCTCCAGTGTGTGCACAAACACAGGAATACACAAGTTAAACATAATATTTTCAATCTCTTCCCTTCTGGAGTTTCAGAATAATGAGTGTTCACTAGAATTACCTTTTTCTTAAATTTATAATCAAAATGAGGTCCAGGACTCTTTGTATCTCATCTTCAGACCCTTTTGATTATATTTCTTTACTCTTTAAAAAGAGGATGTACTTCTTTAAGTAAAAAAAATATTTAAAATTTTAGCCTCAAATATCTCACAGTACCAATTGAAAAACCCTCTAGTTTTGTACACAACGCCCAGAAACCAAATATGTACGCTTGATAAAACTCCTTATTTGAGCATAGAATGTAGTGGCCTATCAGCTTCTCACAAACCTGCACAAAAAAATGGCTAGTAATGGAGTACCAAATGAAAAAATCCAAGATGAGCACCAACAGTGATATCTGTCCATAGTTAACTGTGACTTTCAATATACAGTCACACAGCAGTGGCTTGACAGTGTGTGAATTATGTTGTTGTTCATAGGAGCTTTTCTAAAAGCATTAACCATGCGTTACTGCTCCATCATTCATTTGTTGCAGTATCTTAATGAACTATTTTATACTGTTGTGTTTACAAATGCACATTGTCTTAAAACAGACACATGAAAATAAGGAACATAAGCACAGAGGCAGTAAGGAGTCTTTCTTTTGATAGCCTGTGGCTGGGAGCAGTTGAGGACGTGGATTGTTCTTCACTGCACTGATGGTAATGCAGCAGCATTTAGATGCCCAAGGATCAGATAGCACTGTGCTAAACCTGTATGTGTAAAATGTACAACTGCTTCTTTAGTCTTATCCTTAGACTGTTCTGTGTTTTACTTTCAGATTTCTTGTGGTGCTGCCTCTGTTTACTCCCATCAGTTTCTCAGGCACGGGGAAGAAGCACAAAATCCCAAGCAGGGCCCAACTGATATAAGCTGCTGCTGTTCTTAATGCATTTGATATTCAAAGTAACAGGAGATTTATTGATACTGTGCCAGAGAGA
Source organism: Cyrtonyx montezumae (assembly GCF_038088225.1). Classification (NCBI taxonomy): domain Eukaryota; kingdom Metazoa; phylum Chordata; class Aves; order Galliformes; family Odontophoridae; genus Cyrtonyx; species Cyrtonyx montezumae. The sequence continues at coordinate 19,186,480 of NW_027071903.1, forward strand.
AAGCAGAAAAAGCAGTAGGTGCTAAGAGAGATTATTTTGTGGAAGAAAGGATAATTAACAATGACCTATATGCAAGATCACAAGATAAGGCAGAATATGGAAAATTAGTCTTTAATGGAGGGAGCTGGGTGCTTGTTTCTTGGTGCCTTTGAAATACATAGCTTCCCTCACAAGTCTCAAGTTCTTTTCAGGAAGAACAATTCTGTTGTCACCTTGAAGCCTTATTATGGCCTCGGTTTGCATTTGCTATGGTGTCGTGGAAGCCACAGTTAACACTGCTGCCTGGTGTCTCGCTCCATCTCCAAAAGACAGTCATGGCAGTGGCAGCTCTTGTGCATTAATCTGTGTACAACCTTCTTCATCTTTGCTCTGGGGCATTCCCAGCAACACTGTAAATAATGCATCAGTACTGTCTGCCTTAATCAGAGAAGATAAAGCAGAAAGCTATTTGAGAAAGTTGTAAGCTTTCATTTCTCTCTCCCCCTCTCTCTGTATCCTCTCAAATCCTTCAGATACCCATGTGGGTATTTGTTTTTCTATGTGTGCCTAATCACTAAGGCAGAGTATCTCATTTCTGAGTATTTTTGAATATGAGGAAAGAAGTTGGCTTGTGTTTCCACCTTCTTAGGAAAGGTCTAATCTGATTTCACCTGTGACTGAAAAGTGTTGATTTCTTGGTAGTTCTGTAAGGTAGAGTTAGGGAAGGATGGATTAAATTCGCATGGCTCTAAGAGCCTTCCAAAGACTCTTAAGAACTTGGTGAGAGGTTTTTTCCAGTGAAGTTCAGCCAGACTTTAAAAACTCTGTTAGCCCGTAATTTAGCTCCTTTAGGATTCCTATGCTTGGAAGCCAGATCCGAGGGTGCAGCTTCAGCATGTGCAGGCTCCTAGTTATTGCACAGAGATCACGTTATGCATGCTTTTATAAAAATCCTTCATTTGAATTGTGTTTCAGTATGATTTTATTTGATGAATAGTGTGCACCAAGATGATTGCAGTAGACGATACTTATTATACGTATAGGGAGAACTTGAAAAACTTAAGGATGGGGGACCCATATTTCAAATACCATGGAGTCCATTCAGCTGTGACTAAGACAGAAGCTCTTAATTGAATGTTGACTAGAATCCTTGTTGTGCAGTGACCTCTACAGCTAGAGGGATGATAACTGCTGCTTTTAGCTTAGTTGCTGCTCTGTGACTGGCTTCTGCAACCCACATGTCGAAAGCAATCTACGTAACCTCTGTAGGAGGACCCAGGGGGAAGTTCAAATAAAGTAAAACTTGTAACAACCTGTCCCTGTTTTGTTACTGAATGGGAATCATGAGATGCTTTACATGCACTACTGACATCATTGTTATTAGCAACAGCAAAATACCAAAGCGTGGATTATTCATTTATGACTTAGAACTTGATAGGGGAGACTTCCCAAAAAATTACTGTGCCAAACTTTGGTAGGTGAAATGTAGAGCTTGATATAGGTGTAGCTCTTCCAGAAGTTTACCTGTAAGTTATTGTACATTAAATTTTTCCTACTAACTGAATTTTGTCTTTCATTACTTTTTATTTCCAGTGCAAAGACTTTGTGTTTCTCTTTTAATGATTAAAAAAAAATTGTATGCTGTTAATACAGAAGAAAAATGGAAATCAACCTCCCTGTGAGATATTTATTGATCAATTAAAGATGAGATCTCAATTTGCAGGTTAAATATCTGTAGTGTGCAACATGGAGAGTACTGCAGGTGGTGTGCAATCTATTGACAGATCAGAATGTTGTATGGACTTGCTTAAAAAGCTCCAGCCCCTGCTAGATTGCTTCTCTGAGAGCAGGCCAGTAAGTATGCTGATAAACAGGATTACAAGATGATGTGAGGTGAGCCTGGTTGTCAGCCTTCCAAAACCAGAAGCAATTACTATTTCAACATGCATACCTATGTTTTTTCTTCCAGCAAATCTTTTTTAGGACATTGAGAAAAATGATGAAGTAGAAAAAGATGCATGACAAGCAGCACTTTTGATGAATACAACTGTTATCAACTTCAGCAGGGGTGCAGAGGTGCTCAGTGCCTCATAGTTTTAGGTCACTCAATTTTTCATTCCCTATCTAATTGTGGGGGAAGAAAAAAAACAATAAAAAAAACCTCACCAAGTAAATATAGCAAGTCAGCAAGAAGATAATCTGGTGATGCAGGTGTGTCATACAGTCAAGGGATCAATTATGCATCAGTGGATTCAGTTTATAGAGCAGAGAGCACCAGTTTTGGACTAAATCAGTTTCCTGTACAAAGCATTAAAGCATGCACTGACAGAATGAATTAAACATTGTGCTAGCCAGAAGTCACTTCTTCCAAAAGGTTATTTGATTCAGTCCTTCAGAAGCCAGACTCCTCAACTGGAATATTTAGGTCTTTTGTTTAAAATAACTCAAGGTGTAGAAAAAGGGGCAAAGTTATTACTGACTGGCTTGTTCTTGTGTGAAAACCTTTCCTTTTATCCCTGACTGTTTATGATTAATCTTTCCCAGCTGTGTTCTGATATAAGTGAGCAATTTGTGCATAACTTGTTTGGTGGCATGAATGATATAATGTACAGGGCTTCTGAGCATCAAAAGCCATTTTTGTCTGCTTTTCTTAATTATAGGACCAAAGCAATCTGTGAGAAAATGAGTGCTTCCCTGGGCTCTTGGTGCCATGTGAGGTGCTTTAATACACTGAGAACTGTGAGAGAGGAAGTAAGTTTAAGGATCCAGAATGAGGCCAGTTGCTTTCTTGCTTACCTTTGTGTGCCAGTAGAAGCTTTTAGATGACTGTGGTCTTCCTACTTATGACCCTAGGGGACCAATAGACCTTAGCCATTGTTGCAGACAACCAAGTCTGGGCTCTCAAGTACTCCTTTAGGATTCGTACGTCTACTTATGGTTGATCCCTTACTCCTGTTGGTAGGTGAAGTCTCTTCCTCCACCACCTGACCTACTGGGAGGCTTTTACTTTTCTGTGGGAAAACCCCTTGCAGAAGGAAAATGCACCAAGCAAATATCATTAGAATTTTTTTTTCCACCACTTAAAATATGTGCTGTAGAGGAGCGAAGAGTTGCAATCAAGCTGTCTTGAGTGCTTAGGTTGGACTGAGGCCACATCTCAAGTCTAGATGATTGAACATTGATTTACTTCCACAAGAAAGGAAAAAATATGCGTTCATCTCTGGTGTGCTCTGCTAAGGGAAGTTGCTATCAACTTGTATTAGCTGACATATGAGGTGAGCAGACAGAGTTATGGTGAAGTTATGGCCTTCTACAAAGCTCACCTACCCTTAGAAAAAGGGTTGGGGCTTTTGATTTTTTTCCCCCCTACTCCATTTCACTGAATTCCCAGCTCCCTCAGAGGCTGATGGACACTGAAAGATGTGTTAAAACCTTACTTTTCATGCTGAGCAATCTGTCTTGCCTGTGATCTAGGGGTCAGGTTGACTGCAGTGAGCTTTACAATGTGTTCTGCAGATATTTTTCACTGTTAGCAGAGCTGCAGGCTGCCGTGGTTCACTCCATTGACTCTCAGTTGTATTTCCAATTTTCTTAGCATGAAGGCTCCATCTATCACAGGCAGCCTTTCCACTGGCCATTAATTCTCACTGACTGGCTGATTGGTTGGGCTCCTGTGCTGCGGCACTTAACAGGATTATCAGAAGCTCACCACCTCCAAGTTACCTAAAATTGTATTTGACTGCTTGCTCCTTAAAGCAGACCAATTGTCATTTTGACTGACAGCCCTACAGCAGAGTATAGCAGAGCTGCTGTAAATTATATGAAGACACGATGACAGGGCAGGCTGGCTCAGGGCTGTCAGCAGGGTACATCCTGACTGCTCAGCAAGTGTAGGCTGAAGGCTGTGCTCCAGTCCAACCCCACCAGCAACTGCACGCTCCCTGCACACGTCTATCTGAGGTGGACTCGGGGCCGTGCTGGGAGACACTGTGGACTAAAATGCCAGCCTGCCTGCAGTGGTGAACAGGGCAGATGCGTCATGACTGGTGCCCCTAGCACCGAGAGAGCACAAGCAAAATTAGCCTGAACAAAGAAGTTGTGTTGCTAGTGTATTTGGGTATGGCTAGAGACTGAAAAATCACGCAGGAAAAACTCTAGGATCGTTTCACAGAAATGTGGTTCCTTGTATTAGAGTAAAACCTCAAATTGTTTTCACACTCCTGGCAGGATCTTACAAAATGCATGTTTCCGTGTTTGTAGTTCCTGAATTTTTTGCGGTGAATTATTCTTTTTCGTGTTACTTTGACTTCTACAAGTTTGTTCCCACCACTTCAGGTATTCAAAATACCCTAAAGTTGTGACTTACTTTTCCTAATGCATTCCAGTTCTCTGTCAGGGCACAAATTTCTTCAGAAACTGTTGTTTAACTGCTGAATTGATATGTTTGGTTTGTTTGGGAAGGAATGTGTGCCATAATTTAGATGAATTAAGTGATTTGAGGGCTCGGTGTTGCCTGAAATTATGTGAGGTATGCTACACCGTTCACATAAAACACTTTCCTGTGGCAAATATGTGGTGATCTTGTCTTTTTGATAACATCAGCATCAAGGTCTAAGGCCAAAACAAAAGCAGAGAGGATTGCTCACACAAGCAGAGAGGTCTGTCTGTGTTAGGAAACACCAAGTAAGCTTTTTGTGCAAGGGAAGCAGCTTCTGGGAATTTCACTATGCCTCTGTTTTCCTCACAGAAACACTCACTAGGTGTGATTTAACTTTCCTTTTTCTCACTTCCATGAGGAAGATAAAATATTTTTTCTCATGTTTGACTATCAAGTGAAATGTTCCCTCAGCATTAGTTTAATTTTTGCACTTCAAGTTTTGTCACCATCAGCTTCTACATCAGCAGGGCAGTTGTCGTGCTTTCCTTCTGCTGATTTTGTGAAAACAATTCTGCTCGATCCCTAAGCTGTAGCTCAGAAGGCAGTGGTGCTTGTGGGATTTCCCATAGCCTTAAGAACAGAGCTGGTTCTGAATTGGTCTTTTTTCATGTAATGCTATGTGCCAATCCCAGAGTGACTGTCATTGTGTATCCTCATACAGAACAAGAAGAATGTTCACAAGGATTACAAGTGCAATTGTAAAATGTGTGCATGGATCCCTAAGTTATCTCCTACCTCTTAGCTCCTACCACCACCAGCCTTGGAACTGAAGAATAAATCCTTCCTCACACAGATGCTTCTGAACATTGGCTATGTGTGTAGGTTTTTGTGCCAGTAGTACAAAATCAGTGTTATTAGTGGAAAAAAATTTATATTTGTAAAATATATTTGTCTTACGTAGCTGTGCAATTCATGAGTCACCATTAGAATAGAATCAGTTGCCTTTGATGCGCAGCAATAAATCTGAGTTAATATACATACACACTGAGACCTGGGGACAGCTGTCTATCCTCACATTGCCAGGATAACCAAAACTCAGTGAGGCTAGGGCTACATTTTGAATGCTTTCTTCTCCTCTCTTCAGTAGCAGTGCTGTTAACCAGGAAGGTCCTGCTTGGATCCCTGCTTCACCTTTTGCCTCTCAGGTTTGTAAGCTAAAGCCCCAGGGAATGCAATGGAGTAGCAGTCAGAAAACAGTCATCTTTTTACAGTGCACAGCTGTAGCAGGATCCTTACTTCTGAAAGCAGACTTATGTCAAATGAGCTGAGAGGTAGCAGTGCTGGTAATGCAAGCAGTTTAGTACAACTGCTCCAATGTATTTCCACTCAGGTATAAGCAGGATCGTAACTGCTGTGTAGGTGCTCTGGATAGATACTGAAAAACTGTGCACTGCAGACCTGATTTTTGTTTGACTAACATTGCTTTCTACTTCTATACATTTAGTACTACACTTATGTTGTCTTATAAAAACTAATTTCACTGCCAAAAGAGATTATCTGAGGAACCTTTTTACAATGGCCAGGGTCAAAGACATTTAGAGAAAAATGTTAACAAAGTCATGTACTTGGCCAGCGTTCCTGTTCTGAAAGGGTTCACCTCTTGATGTCTGAACCACTTGTATCCAGAAGATGGTTGGGTTTTGTTTGGTGTTTTCAATTTTTGCTTGCTCGTGCCCTTATGTTCCAGAAGCAATTGATAATTTTTATACCTCCCCGCACCCAATTAACAGAAGAAAGGAAATGTCACCCCTGTGTTTGCATTCTGTTTCAGCTGGAGATGCAGGTGCAATACTTTTGACTGCACATTGCAAAGCCAATTGAATCAATAGACAAGGCTTGTGAATTCGGTGTCTGCAGAGCTTCTGATAATATTCCAATCCAATGGCATTTTTATGGTCCTCCGTTTGCCTTGGTGGTCTTTTAAAATGTATGCTAACAGTTTAAGGAGATTTTAAAAGCTTCTTTACATACTGCTTATAAAGCACCTCCACGGGCTATAGGAAAACAGTTTGCCTTGCAAATGAAGGTAACCTCTACCAAGATAAGGCTTAATTGCTCTTAGAGCTGTCAGAATGATGTCTCGGTGGCTGATTTCTCATGGTGAATTGAACTTTGCTGCTCCTTTGACTGTATGCCTGTTTTATTTTTCTGATTTTATGTTCTTGACTCAGATGGGAAGAGGGATGATTAAGCTTAAATCAGCACCACTGATCGACAGCTCTTTCTTCTCTGGAAACGTTAAAGCCCAAGGTATAGTAACTGCCTTCAGACCACGGTCATACCTGTGATCTTCCCAGCAGCTGGTCTGTTTGCAGTGGCAGCTCTTGTACCCGTTATTGCTTTTGTGAGTGCTGCAACTTTGCCTCAGCAATGCTTTCCTGGGTCATGTTTCTGATCCTGGTTCACATTGTTCAAGTCCTGGCTGTAAATACACAGGAAATGTGCTGTGTCTTTGAGAGCAGGGCACTGCCTGCTTTCTTGTAGTTCAGCAAGCCTCAGGCAGAATCTGCCTGCAGATAACTAGCAGCCAGTTGCTAATGGAAGAGGGGCAAGAGAAGCAAAGCAAATGTAGATGCTCAAAAATGAAATTGTCAAAGGAAACAGTACTTTTTTTTAAACCACTTTAAAGTAGTAACTAGCCAGCTAAGTCTCTTGGGAGATGCCATGTGTGCTCCTCGCCTCTTCTGGGGAGCTCAGGAAAGAACATCACTTCTTTTTATTCATGCCTTTAATTGCGTATTGTTTTCATGTCCAATACTTTTAAGTGAGAAAGCAACGTTTGCTTCCTTTCCCTGCAGCAGCACAGTTTGGCAGTGACTTTCTTCTGGGGTCTTTTTATTGCTAAATTAATTTTGATTTGCTCTTTTCACCGTAGATGACACGTAGGTGAAAGTTGGTGTTTTTTTTTTTGCATATCTGGAGTGGGACATCAGTTTACTTCAAAAATCTTACTCCTTTACATAAAGAAAATGCCAAATTCAGTCTTTGCCCGTTGTGTTAATAATTACTACAATTAACAAACGTACTTCCCTATGTACTACATTGCGTTTCAGTTGCATCTAATGTACTCTTTCCTATCTTACTTGGTAATCTATACTGGGGAAAAAAGAGGACAGGAGACTCTTGGCTGACTCGTCTACTCAAGTAGAAGTTTTTTATGCATGTGTGTTCTCTCCCTGCCAGACACACACACACTCTTTCTACAAATTCTACAAGTGTTAGCCTTGCTTGGGAGCACAGGGTAGTAATAGCTTGTCATCTTTCACAGATGATTTTAGTCTCATGTTGCATTTCATCAATCTCTTTTTTGCCTGATTGTTATGGCCAAATAGCACCAACTGGTCTGTGGCCATGTCAGGTGATTGTGCCCTGATATGCTTCTCCATGGCTCCAATGACTCCTCAGCTCTTTTACCCTTTTCTTCCCTTTCTCACGTCCAAACAAGAAGCTTCAAAGCACTTTCAGAGTTCCTCCTGTGTATTAAGAAATGGGTCAGGTGTATTTAAGGCCCATTAGTCCAAGAGCAACAAGCCCAGTGTGGGAGATGGGAGTTTTCTGGGAGACCTTCAGTGCATTAAATCAACAGTGATCTTAGTGCTATCAGCCTGCACCATGCTGAGTGGAGGAAGGGAATACTACTAGCTGTAGTGTTTTATATGTGGGCCTCAACGCCAGGGTTCAGCCATCAAATTAAAAGGCAGATCACTGTTCTTTCGTGGGTGAGTACGGTAGGATTCTTGTGTGAGAAGTGTCTGAGAAATGTTCAGAGAAAAGCAAGAATTAAAAGGGTATGTATCTGGAGTCTTGGTATTTGCATTCCTTTCATCATTAGTGCAGTGCAGAGACTAGACCATGATTGTGAATGTGTTTTTTACTGGTCTATTTTGTTGTGCCATGTTTTCTGTAATGCTTCCCTCTCAAGTCTCCTCTTTTGAACGTAAGCTCATTCTGCTCAGAGCTCATTCCTGTACATTTCTGTTGACTTCCCTAAAATTGTTCTTGACCCTCATCACTTGAGGGGGCTGAGCTCAGTGAGGCTAGAAATACTTTGGTAATGTCAATAGACTTCTGAGATCGAGGACAGAACATGACCTGAGCTCTTCCTGCTGCCACGTATCCTGTCCTGATTTCTTTTGCTGACATCTTCCCTACTTCTCTTCTAAATAATCTGGTAGAAGTTCAAGAGTAGCGTTTTTCATTCTTTAATTTTTGTTGAGCAGTTCCAAACGCTTTGCAGTAGAGCACTCTGTATCAAAAAATAGTCAAGAGTATTAGCAATAAATAGCTCTGCTCATTTATGCTATGTTTTTCTACCATGTGAATTCTTTCCCCTAATTATTTTTCCTTCTTTAGAGCCAATTAGTTTAATGTGGTAACAGGAATTTGCACTGGGGCTGCCAAGCCATATGTCTCCAAACCTCCATGGATTCCCAGCACGGCTTTTTGTTATGCACTGTGACAGATGCAAGACCCTGAAAACGTTATTTAAATGTGTTCTGTTTTTCGGTAGCTCTGCACCAGAATCAGTTTTAGAAAAATGGGTTTGCCAGTAGCACTGTATATTTTGAGTGTCCCTCCATCCTGCAGATTGATGCATACGCTGGGGTTTAGATGCAAACGGGTCTTCTGAACAAGATAAGGTCTCTTCACAGAGAGAAGAGTGAGCTGGGAAGTAAATCATGCAGAACTGGAATCCTAAACCTGAGCAGAGCATAAGGCTACAGCAACTGCAGCACAGTCTGCAGGGTGCTTTATAGAAAACATGAAACATCTGTGATGCTCCTTGTTCCTCTGTGCTGTCAGTGAAGCATTTCTGTATTGAAAGATTTTTCCTAACCTATTCCTGGCCTGGATTCTACTAACCAGTATCTGGTATTGAGTATGGGAATTGCCAAAGAAACACTACTCTCTTTGTAGCTTGCTAGGCCTGTGGTACTGATAGACGTCATATTTGGCAGTACTGCACTGTCAGCATTTACCATGCCATGCATTTCTGTGTGTGCTCTGATCAGGATGTGTAGTGCCAGCTGAAAGTGCACTAGATGGGGCACGTTTTGTGATTTTTGGCTCTTGAGAGATGTCTGTGAATTGGGACTGGGTTTGATCATTCCAGCTGATCCTCAGTGAAGCAGCCAGCTGTGACATGATTTGCTGTTAAAACTTTTCCATCCTCGTTGTTGAGATGAAGTGGTGACTGCTCGGGCAGCTCAGGACTCATGTCCAAAGTTATCTGGGAAGTCTAGAAGATAGCTGAATGTGGAGACTCATGGGATTCATGATAAAGACTATACTTGAGTGATCTTGCCATACAGGAGGTTCCCTGTTTAACAGTCCTTGCCACCTGTACGGTCATGCACACACCTTGGGATTTGTTGGGCAGGTAATCTTTAAAGCTCAAAATCTACTTCTGTCCTTCATTGTGGTTGGAGTAATCCACTGCAACATACCATGCCATGGATGCCTTGTGTGAAGGCACAAGTTACTCTGTGTGGTATAGGACGGAAAGCTACCGATCTAATCTAGAATTCAGTGATTTGATTTTCTGTTAGCATACAGTCAGCAATTGTATGCTGCCCTTTCTATTTAGACACCTATTTTTCTTCTGAATAATTTTGGAGAATTTCTGGACAAGCACCAATGCAGCAAGCTATTTAAGTTGGTGATACACCTGAAGCACCTCCTTGGAAACTTATGTGAAACTGAACTCATCCTTGTGTACTTTGTTGGATTATGTTTTAAGCATCTATTTATATAGCAATATCATTTCCAGGAGCTGTTTGGAAGAAAGAAATCATAGCTCTGGAACAATAATTCAAGCTTCACTTATATTTTCAGTCTGCATATCTGCTGTATACATTCATCTGAAAACACAGAGCCTTTACTTAGTAATGTTCATGATAAAGCCCTTTCAGGATTTTAGTGATGTTCTTTATCTTTCCAGATGATGCTACATCTGGACACAAGTTGTTTTTTTTATGGTTATCTGAGCATTTGTTGTTCCACACAAATTACTCTCTCTGTAATCAGTGCAGTGAGTGTAGCTCTTATAGTCACTGCTTTGTGTTCCCTACCTCTGCATTTCAAATAATAGGTGGAGTTAGCCCATTTCTGCTAGATTTGAGGCCAGTGGAAGGTCCTGTTGCATTAAGTGGAATCTGGAATAAGATCAAATAGAGAGATAATAATTAGGCTTGTCTTGAACTCTGTGTATCCAACCCTGCCCTCAGCAGTGGCAGTATCCAGACCTTAGGTACTATGGGCTTTGTTCTTCAAAAAGGTGAATTTCAGAATATATATACGATAGACACAGTGTGAAGTTTCTCTTAGGATCGTTCCAGAGTCTACTAACGCTGAAGAGGAGAGTGTATTTGTTCAACAATTAATGAGGGTTTGGCAAAAGGAAAACTATGATTAATATCAGGAAAAACAATCGCCCTTTGATAGTGCAGTGGAACAGAGGGGAAGTAGAAGCAATATTGACTAGGTTATTTCAGAAATGATAAGACAAAAAAAATCTTTTCTAGGTTAAACTATATTAATGTTAATTGGCTTCCTCAAATTGATGCAATTATTTCCAGTGATGCTCTTGGAAAGAAGATTGGGAAGAATTGATTCTCTCCATCACCCAGATCTTCTGCTGGTGTCACTGGAAGATGGTAGAAGTTTATAGGAAAGGAATGAAGGCATAAAAGTAAGTAAACATGATTAGGTATGAGTATCCTGTAGAGCCTGCCTGTTGGTCAGTGCAATACTGAAGTCATTTGGCTTTAGACTGTTTTTGGTCTATGGTGTCAAGGTCACAACGTGCTGTAGGATGGTGAAGCACTGCACGAGAATGTTCCAGTTCTTGGAATAAGGTCCTCAAAGCAAGAAGGGAAGTTGTAGTCCCCTTTGCAGTAGAATACCTTAAGTAGAGAGAGACTCAAGCATAGAGAGTTTGTTTTTCAAAAAGGCAGAAAGGAGTGGCAGAGGAAGGAAAGTGGATCCATGATGGATCCAGGACGTACCTTAACAGTAGCTGTATGGAGCAACACATGAAGAACAGGAATTTTTCTTTTGCCTTGTGTTAAACTGTGCATCATATTACAGAAGCAGAACCTGTTAAGTGATTCTCAGAAGAGTCTCTGGATTATTCACAAAATGCTTTAGTGCAGCAAGACAATATCCATCTCAAGAGCATTGCTGTTGATTTCAGTGGACCCAGGAGCAATCTTGTGTTATGTCAACATTTTTTAAATGAATTTTAAGCAGACCAGATGCGTCACCAGACTGCATTGTCATTAAGCTCCTATGTTAACTTGGTCTGTTGAAACATCACAGTCCAGATATAAACAATTCCAATGGAAATATAGCTACTATAACTGCATTAAAATGTTTACTGGTTCTAACTCAATATTTTAATGGAGGGCTATGGAAATATTACAAGTTTAATTAGTTAATCCAAGGCTTCCAATGGTTTAAATTAAAATGCTTGAGTTTCACCTCAGTTTTTGTGCAGACAGATTTGATCAGTGTACGGACATTCAGTTCTGCAAGATGACAGAAGTTAGTCAAACTGCTGTGAGCATCAGCTCTGCAGTTAGGCTGCAGATGTTTCTTACCTGAATTATGAACTCCAGCAGAAGTCGTTTTCCATGACTTCTAGTTTTGCTGAAGATGTGATAAATGAATTGCTGGTCAGTTGTCTGATGTTCTTGTCAAACCACCCATGGTGATAATACTCAGCTTCCCTGGACTTCACTGGAGAAGGAAAAAAGCCATACCAAACCCACAGCTTTGCATATGCAGTATGACTGTTCAAGGAATCTTACTTCATCTTCAGAGGGGGCTGCCACATGTACTTTCTGTTATTATTTCACACTGAGAGCTCATCAGTGGGTCTCTGCTGCATTGTACTGAAGTTGTTTTTCTTTTATAATAATGGGATCCTAATGACTTCTCTAATAGACATTCAGGATGCAAATTGGCCAGTTTTTAATTTTATAATGGTTTTCTTTAGAAGGAGCAACATAAAAGAATCATTAAGAGGGTTTCAAAAAGTTCTTTCCCAGTTGTTTTGCTCTGGTAATGTCATCTATGTGCTTGCATTAACACCATGAGATCACTGAGACATTAGGAAATTAGACTTAGTGCCATTTTGGAGAGGAAAAACAGTAACAAAACAAGCACACACCACCAAATCCTTGGAATTATGTGTGCTTGTGAGCTTTCAAGATTATACGTTTAATAATGGAGACTGATTTTATTTAATCTTCTGTTCTTTGTGGTTCAAGCTACAGGGTTGCAAGCAGGCTTTAAAATTCAGTGAAATCATTTCTTGCAGGGAATATATGAGGTTTGGCAGTGATAAGTCATGCAGAATTGATGCTAGCCTGTTTTGTTTTAGGCTAAATACAAGAGTTACAAGTTGAAGGTAAGTACAGACAGAATTATTAGAAAAATAACAGTATTAGGGAGTAGTAGGAGTGACTAGGGCAAGCGTGGTAGCATTCAGGCTTTGGAATGTTGAGTATACATGTTCTGTGTACAGGTAAAGATGATGTTTCTCTGACACGTATAGGGAGAAAAATGAGGATTATGGAGATAGAGTGAGATGTCAGAGCAGAAAGAGCTGGGACTAATCAGCAAGAGAAGCAGAACAATCTGTCATTACTGATGTGTGCTTCCCTCCAGGATGCGGAGGTGCATCGGGGTTTCCCAGGTCTCACTTTACCTTGCTTGTGCTTGTTGCTTGGCCTTTCAACGAAGGTCTGAACCTGAAAATCATCATTCCAATATGTCCTGTGTTCCAATAAGCTAAACCAACTGTTTTGTCAGCCTGAGTTAAAACCTGCAGTGCGAGGTACCAAACCATTTAATTAACTGCTTGCAGATGTAATAGATAAGCTAGAACTGCTATATGTTTCAGTGAATTTTGAGCTACTGTCATGAGGTATAAAAAGTTATTTCTTTCCTGTGTGAATTGGGCCATCTGTGCATTTTTCAATGCAATACCATTTTCCTAGTCTTCAAACTACTTGAGTGGAGTCACAGATGAGTCATGAAAATGAGTCAGTCCAGGCGCTATGATTATGTATGGTGTATTGGCATTCATGGCTTTTGTAATATTTCTGCAGCCTGAAAATGGAGATGCATGAATTTCAGTTGAACTATCAGTCAAGCAAACACTCTTGTGCTGGTGTAATGATAAACTTGTTCGTGACACCTTAGTATTTGAGACAAAGTAAGCAATTAGTACAAGTTTGAGTTCACTTCTTGCACAGCTCTAGAGAACTGGAGTGGAAGTGTTTGTGCACTGGATTACTTGCAAACTGTGGAAATGGTTGTGCTTATGCTGCAGGTCTGCCGAAGAGCATGGACGCTTGAGCAAGATAGGGAAAGAGATGCATCTCTCCTTAGGGGAACATCAAACCATACCTAAGTAGATATTGAGAAGTGAGTGGCCAGCACTCAGTGAGACAGCTTTGAAGGAGCCAAATGTGCAGCAAAAACCACTGGCACTAAGAATTGATTGAGTTGAAAGAGACCTTATAAGGATCATTCAGGGCGATCTTGTGAAATCTGGCAGGTATATGTAAAGAGCTGAGAATAAGTTCTAATGCTAATGGGCTTTTGTCATTTTTGCTTTTGTCCTGGAGAAATGATGTGAAATGCAAGGACAAGGCTAATTTTCCTGGAGGTAACAGATCACTCATCTGCCTGCAGGAGCAACTCAGTTTGAGCTTTATGTGGCAGGGCATTTACTTTGCATTTATTACAGGTATTGTATGCAGTAAGATTAATTCTTCTTTTTAATAACTTGCTCCTGTTTGTTCTATTTAATCTTTTCTCCAATTTCTTTGTCTTCTTGTTTGACTTAGAAAGAAAACTGAGTTCCAAAAGTAGCTGCCAGATAAGAGGACACAGCAAAGCTAATTTTCTGGTAGAACTAGGCTGGACAGAATAATGGAAAACCACTGAGCAAATTTTGCCAAACTGAGCTGTTGTGCAAAATCTATCCACGTACTGATAACCTTCTGTACAATAGAAGAATACAAGTTTTAATTGATATTTTTGCATCTGCAGCAAGGTGGTTTATTTTTGGATATGAGTCAGCAAAGTTCTTTGTCTGTTGTAATTAGAAGAGGACACGTAAAGCCAAAGCAACAACAAACTAGATAACCTTATTCTTAAGTTACCAGATTGAGAACTAGGAAACTTGAGGTGGCCCTTTACTTTGTCACTGTGTCCGGTTTTGAGAAATCTTGATCATTTTTGTATCTCAGTTCATCATCTGCAGTATTGATTTGATGCTTACTTCTTCATCTCTGTCATATAAACCTGAACCTCTATTTGTACTTAGAGGTGACAATCTAAACTGGAAGCTCCACAAGATACTTAAAATATGTTCATACATTGTCTTCATGCTAGGATATTCACAAGCAGTTAATGTGTGTAATAAATGAGCCCAGCTAACTGCAATGAAGAACGTATGGTATGTTGACTCTTGCTCCTGGGACAGAGGTATTTCACTGGGGAAGGGAAAGAGTAGACATGAGGCTTCATTGCCTCCTGACTGGAGTCAGAATCGAGACTAATCTGATCTGATCCATGGTAGGAAGTTTAATCTTTGAGGTGCAACGTGCCTTTCTTTACAGCTGAAACATAATTTAGACATTCCTAGAAAGTACCTGCATAGCAAATTACTTCTTGCTTGTTTCTGTAATGTCAGGCAAACAGTCTGGTAACCAGCTTAAATATGAATCTATTCTGTTTTACGTTCCTTGACTTAGAATCTCAAGAATGCTGTATCAATGATGTTATTGGAGTACTTCGTGTGTTCATAACTTAAAGCTGGGTAAAATGATGAGATTGGATCCTGTCTAGGCTGGACTCCGTTGGCTAGGTAGGTATCATCCCTTACTCACCTAGGGAAAAGCAGAGCTATGCAGGGTACTATGTGCTACAATTAGACACAGACTTTCCTCCTTTCACCTGGCCTGGGGACATTCAATTTTAATATTTTACTGTGTAATCTCAAAATAAAAATAACAGTTCGAATACCATAGCTTCTACTGCAAAATCTGAGTGATCTGAGTGATCACCTTACATTAGGAGCACAGTTACTGAAACTGATTACTTCATGTAGTGTATTTGCCAGTCTGTCTCCTGTGTAATCATGAGGAATGCACTGACTTAAGAATAGCCGTGCGTAAACAGGCTGTGGTAAAGTCTGGGAGACAGCTGAAAGTCCCTGCCATTACTGATGGGAGGGAAAAATTATGCCAGAGCCATCAGGTAGATGATATTTTGCATTATGTACTTCAAAAGATATGGACCAGAATCCCAAGAATTCTTCAAAATAATAATGAAGTTGGCACAAGCAGTAACACTTGCTAATGCTTAAGCCTAAAAAGCATGCAAATACCAGTATATGTTGTTGACTAAAGATTATCATATTTTCTTGTAGAAAAGAGTTGAGGAAGCAGATACTTGGGTTTGTTGTGTTCATTAAATATTATGCTTCCAAGTATTCCATATTTGTCTATTAAGATAACTCTTCAGAAGATATTTGATAGACTATATGTACTCCTGTGTTTTCATACAGGGCAAAGCACTTCAGCTTTGTCCAAAGTCCCGAAGTATGTTATGTTTTTTGTTGGTTTCCTTTGTTCTAGCTAGATAAAACACAACCAAATAATCTTTTCAGCAAATTTAAGCAGTTTGGAATTGCATCAGGAAAAAAGCAACAGCTATTTAGCTTGTCTTAGCTTGTATGCCTACATCAATGCCAAGGTCATCTACCTCCTCCCATTGAGCCTGGTGGCAGATGTGTTGCTGCTTCTACAGGAATTTGTCCTTAAAATCTTCCAATTTCTTCCTCTCTGCTGTAACTAACTTTCTATCTTCTTACTGCCAAGGATTTCCTTACTGTTTCTCTCCTGCCATCGGTTGGTGTTTTGATTTCTTAAAGACTTTTCAGAAGGCTTGCTTGTATTATTTAACAAATATTTGGTTTTGCCAAAGATTGGTTTTGTTATTTAAGTAAAAAACTGATTTCCATTAATACTGTCATATTTTTATCAAAGATGATGGAGGGAAACACAGAAATCCGTTGTTTAGAGTTTTTCTTTAAAAGTTGTGACTTGCAATGTAAACTCAAAACATCTCATAAGGAAGCTTTGTATTTGGAAATCATTCTGTGGATTTTTTCCTTTCCCCAAGTCTTTAAGTTGAATGTTTCTAAATCCTTTCTACCTTGATTGCTAAATTGTCGTTGTGAAAGCACTGTGTCCACCTTCCCTCAGCTGTTTCTCTGAGGGAGAGACCATGGTGCAGTACCACTGTGGCATTAGCAGTTGGATCTCAATGAAGGTTCAGAAGAGAGTTGGACGCTTGTTTATATTTGTTCCAGACTAGCTATGACCTGAAGAATTTATTGTTTAATGACTTTATGGTTGCCTATCTGCTAGGCTGTAATCATCATCCTCCTTGTAGCAGCGGCAGTTAGAGCTCTTCATCCAGATTTGTCTATTTCTAAGAAATCTGTTCAGTCTTGCTCCTCTTCCATACGAGGTAAATCCAAGCTGTAGAGATGTTGTGTTTTGTCCTGTACCTTGCGATAGATCTATGCTAGATGAGCAGCAAGAACCAGAATCGTATTTAGTCCAGCAACAAGTGGAACTTTCAAACATTTCAAAACAGGGAAAAGAATATAATGGCTATTGCAACGTGGTGTTAAGCTGTAAAACTTCTTACCTTAGGATTGCAGATGCTAAATAATTCCATTAATTTATGTGAAGGAGGTATTCATATTAGATAGGCACCACTAAATACTTAGAAAGGAGGAAGTCTCTAAGCTGCGGTCTGTGGAAGGGTGTCTGGGACCAGTGCATCTCTCTCTTGTGTTCTTCACTCTGTATCTAGTTTGGTCACTGTGACAGGCAGGCTGGAAGACTGGGATAGACAAAGGCCAGAGAAATATTTAATTCAACCCTGTATGGCTGAACATAGTGTGTTCTCAGCTAGAATAAATTAGTTTGTAAATGTAGTACCTGGTCATCAAAAACTGCTCCTTGCAAAAAGGGCCACAGTGCATCGTCAGGTCAGTGTCATGCGACTTAAGTCCTGTTGTTCAGGCAGTACCTGCTCTGTGGGTGAGCATCCGGCTGCAGTTCTGAGTTCTGTAGTCTGGCACCTTTTGTGAACACTAAATTAGATTTTCAAGTGGACCATTGCCAAGAAGTTATGAGGCTGGAAGTGATATACAAGACACGGGAGGAAGCTGCGCAGAGAGAGCACTAAGTGAGAGGTTTTTCTGGACAAGATCTGTGCACTGAGCTGTACTGTAACTGCACTGAACTGGAACATGTTAAATGATTGATAGGAGATGCAGGCTGTCTCCAAGCAGCACGGAGACCCTGGAGACTGGTAAATAATGAATACAATTCTGCTGTTAGTGGTGTGACTCACTGCTTGCTGTCTGTTGTTAGGGGCCAGAGGAGGACTGGGCATCCTCTCAAACCTGGATTGCAAGAAAAAACAGCTGGTTCTCAAACTCTCACTGCTTGCTGGTTATATCTGCCAGGATATGGAAGACAGCTATTGGTAGAAGTGTAGCCAACACAGGCAGGACTCATTGTCATGTTGGGTAGTAGAGGATCTGGACACAGAGATTGTCTACCTTGGCTCTGCTAGAAACTGGGGGAACAGATGTTGAGGGCTTCCCCCCATACAGAAGTCTGGGAAAGAGCCCTTCAAGGGTGTTTGGACCAGTGGTGTGCGGATCAGTAGTGTCACTGGCAAAAATGTGATGCTTTGTCCCATTGTTCTGTGCATTTGATCAGGCCTAGAATAGTTAAGGGGGAAGTCCTCTGTTTTTCTTCCCGAGCATTAATGTTTAGAAAACCAGGGACCACTTATGGCTGATATTTCCAGTGGTAATGCTACTCACAGATCTGTGCCAGTTCTGCTGAATGGTGTTGGGAAAAGCTTTTGAACAATGTGAGTATAAACAGCTGTGATAGGTGAAGGGAAAGGTGCTGCAGGATACCAAGGCCAAGGAACAGATGTGTGGTGTCTCATCACTCTTCTTTCTTTGTTGCTGGCTGGCTTGGCTCCCAAACGAGTGTGGTGGGCAAATGCAGGTCCATAGCTGTGTTTTTTATTTCAGATTGGTAAGTTGTGTTAACAGTGTGAGTTAAAAGTAAAGAATAAGTTCGACTAGTATTTGTAAGGTCACGGTACTGAGAGACTAAACTGAAAACAGTCAGAACAGTAGAACAGAAGCCCAAGGACTGCATGGCTTCATTTATTTTACAGGTGCTTTTGCATTTTTATCTCTTGGAGATTTCTGTGCAAATAAGTAATTCCTGCATTTTATTCTGCAGTAAATGGTGAAACAGCAAAGAGCCACCAAAATTCAGAAGTTACCCTGCTCTTTTTACTGTGTAATAGAAAAACAGTATTTAGGATTATGTGGCTATTTGGCAGGTAGTGTACAGCACTGGCTAATAAGATTAGGCTTAGTTACATTAATGACTTCTGAGTCATTGGCATAAATTGATTACTGTTCATATCACATAGATCTCTTTGTAGTAATACCATAAAGGCTGTAGAAGGGAACAGTGGGGCAGAAGCATGAGAGAAGAGACAGGGGGAATAGAGGAAGAAGAAGGATAAGGACTGAATAACTCAAAAAAGAAAAGATATTCGGGGAAAAGATGCCAGATAGTACAGCTCTTAGAGGGATTTTGCTTGAATGCACCTTAGGACTGTATTTAATGGACTCATGATGGGAGAGGCCTCAACAGATTTGGTTCTTTTTCTAGCACAGAAACCTTTCCAGGTGAAAGAAGCTTCCTGTAAGTCCAAAGCCAGCCACTGGAAGCTACAGCTTTAGCTGCTGTATCTTAATTGTTGAGCTAGACTAAATCTTCCTTTTGGTAATTGAACTACTCCCATTTGAAAGCACGTCATCACCTCCCAGAAGCTGTTTTGCCTGTTTTATTGATGGAGAATGTGGCAGCTGAGGAGTGTAAGATCAGTTTGATATTTTGTCAACTGAGATGCTCTCAAGCTCATTAAACCTACTGCGCCTCTCTGCCCAAGGCTTGCTGCTCTACCATCTTCACCCTCTCAGTACCAACCATAGATTCAAGTTTCTTTTTTTCTGGTGGCTGTTCTCTGCCTGTCCAGGCAGCCAGTCCTACTAATCACTGCTTGTGTGAGATTTGGGGCATATTTATATTTGTCCATTGGGGATCAGACTCACAGTCATGCTTCTTAGTCTTGACATCTGCAGCCTATGAGGATGGGGTTGTGGTTGTTTTTGTTCCTGTTTGAAAGTGCTATTTTCTGCTGTCCTATTTTCTTTTTTAATCCAGCAGCTATTGATTGCTTGCTGGTAAGAATACCAGCACTTCACAGCAACATCCTGCCTCTGTTTTGACATTTCAGATGGCTCTGTACTTAGAGCTGTCCCTATTATTACAATTATTTTTCTATATCACACATGCACTTTTCTGAAGGCATAGATGAGTTATCTCCTTGTTTAATCCTCCTTTCTTCTGCAAGAAGTTTTCCTTCCTTCCTGTTTAAGAAATTGAAAACAAAATTCCTTTAAGGTCTCTGGGAAACTGGATCATTTCCTAGATCAGCCTCCAGTATTTATTATGTAGACCATTTCAGTGACTACACTGTCCATTCCAGAACAGTTTGTCAATTAGTTACCTGCTTCTTCTCAAATGAATTCAGTGACTGCAATTGCTCTCAAATTTCATGTTTTCTACTGTACTGCAGCTGTCCAGAAGCCACACCTGTAATCTGGTTGTGCTTTCTTTTTGTAAGAAAAAGCCTGTGTTCTTGAGAGCTAGCAACCTGAATAAATGAGATGGGTGAGAATGAAAAGGAGACACCAGTAGCCTGTGTGACCTGATTTACCTTGTGGACGATGAATGGCCCCACGTGTGAGACCTGAGACAAAGCTGAGGAAATGCCTCAGCTGTTCGAGTCCCTTCAGACAGGACTCAGCTCCTGTCTCTTTGGCACATACAGAGCAGGCAGCTTCTGAAAGGATCAGGTAGCTGAACCTCACAAGCAGTCCGACAGCACATTGTGGTTGTGAATCAAAATGCTACAAATATTTGTCAGCCCATGGAAAATTATTGGGAATAAATCTGTAATCTTTGGAGCCTTTGTGCCTTAAAAAGGGTTTACTCAGGTTTTACGTTATCTTTTGTCAAGGGCAGTAAAGGCTGAGGAAAGAGTGGGCTTACCAGCAGTGATGCATCTGCATCTGAGGGAATGGTTTCTGGGAAGGCAGTGTTCAGAGGAGGATGCTTTTGGCAGTGAAATAATCTATCTCTGGAACAGCCACACTGTTCCTTTTCCTTCATAGGGTCTCAGCAAGGGTGTCTCAAGTAGGAAACACATGTATCCTCACCCCTTTAGGTGCCTAGCTCTGTAAGGCTAGAGCAGGAGTGAACAAGCACAGCTGGAGAAAGCAAAATCCATTGGAAACCTTCCTCTAGAAAGAGGAGCCTTGTATGTTGTGGTTTTATTAGTGTTTATTTAGCATCAAGAGTAAACGTCAGATATTCTATTTATGTTATTCGCCTAGTTTTCTGCTCTGAGATGTGAAAAAAGTTTTTGTAAATTAATCTTTTCATGTTATTGACCAAGACATAGCCAGCATCTGGTAAGGAATTGAGAGTTAAATATTTGATATCGTGATAGGGGAAAAAGACACTGTAGTAAGGAAACCAGAGTAGGCTGATTGGAAAGAACTGCATTATTCCTTTGGAAAAGTTTTTTACTGATGTCACTCAGCAGGGTTTGCTAGTGTATAAAACAGTGTTCTAACCAAGACCAGATTTAACATCAAACTAATCCTTTGCAAGGGAGTTTCAATGACTGCAATAAAAGCAACTGAGACCAGACATTATACTTAGCACTAAGTTAAGGTGTTACTTACCTTGCTACTGCAGAGAGGAAGTGCTTAGTGCAAACTGCAAGGGTGCACTCTTGCGGCTAAGAGGTGCCATACAGGGAACAGAAAGAGTTGAAATTGCACTGTTTGCTAGGACAGTAAATGCTTTCACAGTCAAACAGAAGAGAGAGAGCTCCACCAAAAAACTTGCATTTCAGCATCAGTATATTGTACTAGTTTCCAGTTGCTGAAGCTTTGGTTTGTTCTGATGCATTGTGCTTTTGTACTCCTGTTTCTCTGAACAAAAGATGCTGTTTGGTGTTTGCTTCTCTTGTTAGTTGTGCATAGCTGCATCCTGGACAGCTGTTCCTCTGTGTGGTTGCAGAAGGGGAGCTGTCAAAGGGCAGCAATCAGTGGAGACAGCCAGCTGTCTTCCTGAGGCACGCTGCATGCTTTAGTAAGCCTTGAAAACCATGAAACTCTGCCTGAGATACAGGGTCCCTCTGCAATTCTGAGATGGGAAAGTATTGAGCATGAATCTCCCATCTCAATTCTGCCTTTTCAGGGCCCCTGTGCAATCAGTGTGCTGCAAGTTTCCTTGTGGAGGAAGACGAGGATATTTGCAGACACAGCGTAAAAACATTTGAGACAGTATGTAGCTAGGTCCCTGGCAGGATGTTTTCCAAACATTTCTTACCACGCTTTAGAAAAGAAATAGTAGTCAGTTGACAGCTGAGTCAATAAGTAATGTTAAAAGATCATATGAAATAAATGTGGAGAATGTTATAGCAATCCACCAGCAATTGGCTTGATTGTAACAGAAGAATCCCAGGTACCAAAGCCAGCTTCTGAGACATGGAGGAAAGCATTTGTAACTGCCTGCACTTGTCATAAAGTTTCCTTCTGAAGTTAAGCCCAGCTCCCAAGAGACTCAAAGCTACCCTCACAGAGTTACTTGGGACAATACTCTTCAGTATTCTCAATCAAGAAGCATCATCCCAAAGCATCCAACTGGTTGAGAACTATCCAGTGCAGAAAGTACAAAGGAGGGAGATTCCAGGGAGTGCTGGACTTTCTCCATAGAGCTGAGTACCCTCTCACCTGTGTGGGCTCTGAACAGTTGTGGATACGTCATTCCTGGGGTTGTTCAAGGCCAGATTGAATGAGACCCTGGACAACCTGATCTAGTGCTTGATTGAGTGGTCGCCAACCCTTTCTGCAGCAGTGGGATGTTGTAACTAGATAATCTTTGTGGTACCTTCCAACCCAAGAGGTTCTGTGACACATCTCATCATAGCTATTGTAAAAAATTAATTCCTTAGCCCACAAAAGCTAGAGCCAAAGCAAATACTGAAAACAGATGAAAGCTGCATGAGCCACAGAAGGAAGAAATGTGTATTTTGTAATATGTTGAACAGGAAAATAGATGTGATTAAAGTTAATAGTTGTCTAGAAATAGTATTCTTTTTTTTTAACTTTATAGTGCAGTTCGAAATGTGCTACCTGAATTAACACATCATCTGGTAGGAGAAAAACAACCTTTGCATTCTTTGTAAGGAATCACCTTTGAAGATGCAGACTTTCTTCATCTGGATGAATATAGTCCCCTAACAGCTGTCCTTACGTGATGAGAATGTTCCAGGTTTACCTTGTTGTCACTGGCTTGCACTGAGATACCTTTCAAAAAACATGGTGCCTGCATGATCTTCTGAAAACCAGTGCTGATGTCTTCACATTTTAATATTTTTTAAGAATTATTCTTTCTACTCAGAGGGTGGTGATGCAGTGGAGCAGATGGCCCAGAGAGGTTGTGGATGCCCCATCCCTGGATGCATTCAAAGCAAGGCTGGATGTGGCTCTGTGCAGCCTGCTCTAGTGGTTGATGACCCTTCCCACAGCAGGGGGGTTGAAACTCAATGATCTTTGAGGTCCTTTTCAACCCAGGCTATTCTATGCTTCTGTGATACTCCTCTCTGAAAAGGTTTTCAGATGATTTGTGTGTGTGTGCACACCCAAGTTGTAAAGACTTCCAAAGCAAATCTGATCTGGGAAGCAAAAAACATCCTTTGAAATCAGCTAGCTAAATCCACCACTCTGCCACTGAGGTGGTCATCTTCCCTGCTTTCAAAGCCTGCTTCATCCCTCTGGGAGTTACTGAGCATCACTGAGTGACAGTATCCCACCTTTACAGGCTGAGCTGTGGTCAGCAGGCCCCAGGTGAAGATTTTCTTTGAAATCTGTTCCTCTCACGCCATCTCCTGGTCAGCTCTTCGAGGTTAACTGCATCTGAAAGATCCTCCTCCTAACCCCTTCCCTAGTCTGTTCTCCGTAGGAAGTGAATCAAGATGTCCTTGTTTGTTAACATTTTTGCCACTCTCCTTCTATTTTGTTCCTGTTGCTTTCCTCTGGTGTATGAGGAACAGCAGACATGATGCTGATGGCACTTGCTTGCAAGTAGATGTGTTGCAGAAAGTTGCCTGTATTAAAGCATGGTCTGCTCACAGCTGTGTATGTCATACTATGAGCTCCATCCTCGTTTAGATACGCAGCAGTTCTGCATAAGCAGAAGTTACCTTGATCACTGATTTCTTTTGCTCATCTAATCAGTGCAGCCACGTATCGTTTATGAATAGAGAGGAAATTGCTTCTTCAGCAGACTTTGGGATCACCACCGATGGTGACAGTCTGGATATAAGGAAAAACTCTTTTGCAGTACAAGTGGTGAGGCAGTAGCACAGGCTGCCCAGAGATGGGGTGGATGCCCTATCCGTGGAGAATTTCAAGCCAAGGTTGGATCAGACCCTGAGCAACCTGATCTAGCTATGGATGTCCCTGTTCACTGCAGGAGTGTTGGACTAAATGACCTTTAAAGGTCCCTTCCAACTCCAAGGATTCTACAGTTCTATGAACTTGCACTCTTATCTTCTGCTCCAGAAAGAGACTGTCTTCTGTGGTCAAGAAGGAAAAGTAGAAACTATTTCAAATTTAAAGAAGCTAGACGAGTTCTTGATACTACACGTTCCCCACCACTCAAGCTGTTTTATGTAGGTTATAATCATACTTTCTTTATTTTGTTTTTTATCTTGTGTGTTGTGTGGGGGAAAAAAAAACAACGGGAATAAGTGGTAGCTCTCAGTAGTTCCTGTAGTGCTCTATTGCTTGGTATGTGACCCTCTGTAGCTGACTCCCAGAGGAGACTGAGGAGTTGCAGTTTGGGCTGTGAAGTTCTCATGTAATTCTACAGGTACCAGGTAGGTGTGATGGCCATTTAGGATGCCCATTTGTAGCTGTTAGAAAAGCTGTGCCAAATATGTGAAATCAGAGGGTTGTGTTCAGAAAGGGGGCACATGGGCAAGGCTGAATTTTAAGCTTTTGGCCTCATAGAAGGTTAACAAAGCTTTTAAAAAGCTTTGCAGTTTTTGAGTTTTTGCTTGGAGCCAATAACAAAAGCTCCAACCCCTGAGAAATGTGTGTGTTTCTCTCCCATGCCATCCTTCCCTTTAATTAGGGCTGTGAAGGGCTGTTTTGAGAGATTTGATTCTCCTGGATGTGCAGTAAAGTCAGGCGTTTGGAGATGAGTTGTGTGACTACTGTGAATGTTTCTAATCAATCTCAGAAAACAACAGGAACCTGATGACTGTAGCTATGGCTGCTCCCCTTAAACAAGAGTGCAGCACTCAGCTGTCCTAGGAGCTGCACATCTCTTGACACCTGCAGCAGTGGGCATCACCACCGAACAAGCAGAGACATAAGAGACTCAGGGCACATTGTATGATAGCCATCAGATGGGTGTGACTGAGTCTGGTCATGACGATGCTTCTCTGGCTCCTGCTGGATTAAGAGATTGCTGTGTTTCACTGCTGTTCTGCCATCCCTCTTGGTAAGTTGTGCTCTGCCAAAGTAACCACATGTGTAGGCACTCCCTAACCTAGTTCTGTCAAAGTGATGCAGGTTAGGTGAGGCTTTTGGTGGTGGTATTAGTTTTTTTTTGTTTCTTCTTAGTAGGGAATAAGGAGCCCCAAGGCTAGGTTCCCTCTTTTGGCCCTTTCTCAACTTCTATTAGAAAAATAGAATGTGACATCCAAATTGTGCTCTGCTGAAGTGTGTGTGATCTGCTCTTGATTGGACCGAATGCCTCTGTAAGTAAAAGAAACAGAACAAAAAGCATGAGGTCTTATAAGCAAACAGTCCCTCAGAAATCTGCCAGTTCCTGGAAGAGTTAACTCATTTAAAAACCTTTTAGTGAGAGATATCAATGACGTGGATGTGTTTGCAGCAGCTGTGGATGTTGCAGTAATAATGAGTGGAGGCAGTTTATCAGCACATCAGTTATTTTCCTGGTATAAAAAGCAGCTTTAATTGGACTACCGATGATGGTTTTTGATCTAATGATCAAGCTATCTGGCCATCACAAAATTATCTTTCAATGAGCTCATCTGTTTTGCAAGGAAGAAACTCATAGAAACTCATAATCTCATAGAAAGGAAAATGTGCTGGCTATTTTTAGTCACTGATTTTATTTGTAAGGAATATCATGACTTCACAAGCGCAGTGGCACCAATCTCCCTGGTAAAGCATTTATCTTAATCTAAAGGGAGCTGTTTGCTACAAAGCCAGCTCCATGCTTAAAAGGGCCATTGAACATTTGCAGTACTGACTCTCATTTGCCTGTAAAAGCACCCAGTGATTCAGTGCGTCCTGAATGCGCAGCAGCTCAAGGGCCGGGCCACTCTGAAACCTACCGGCAGCACAGACCGATGGGAAATGAGTTAACCAGAAAGCAGAGGTGTCTAGCGAGCCAGATCTGGGGAACCAGACTTGCTTGTTGGCATTTTCAGTCATTCAGGGCCTCAGGTGTGGGTTTGGTGCAACATGCATCTTCAGCAGGATGTGGAACCAACCTTGCAGGATGCGTGCATCCAGGGTATGGCATCAGTGCTGTGAGGGCCCTGAAGGAAGGGAGCATGGGCACGCAGCATCTGCACTGCTGCTCTACCTGGCGCTGGGCTTCCTGCCTTGCAGCTGCAGCATCAACTGTCAGCTAGCTCAAGGGCTGCAGCTGTCCAGGGAAGGATAATTCAGCCTCGAATTAAGCAGGAATAGAAAGAGGAGCAGTGCTCCCTTTTCCTGCTCTTTGCTTGCTTTCAGCCTGTTCTGCTGTGGCCTCCCCTTTTGGACCCTGGGCTCAGTGGCTTTAAAAAGATAAGCAGATTGGTACAGGAGGATAAGCTATGACCGTGTCAGCTGAAAAGGCCAGATGTAATAGCGTTCCTTTAAATCATAATCCTTCATGTAGTATCACACTTGGTTGTCATAGAAACTGTGACATCACTGAGATTTATGGTTCTGATCCAGCAAAACAGTAGAGCGTTTGCTTTTAATATGAAGAATGTGCTTAAATCCTGGTTATTTTTATGGCATCGTTTGTCTGCCTATAAAAAAAAAAAGAAAAAGCCCAAGCTTGTTTCTTTCTTTTTTTCTTCCCTAGATGAGAGTGACGTGACACAGGGAAACATTCTGGTTGTTTTAGTTAAGCCAAATCAGCATGCATGTGTCACAGCCATCGACACTGCAAATACAGGGTGGATCCAAAGATAGTACAAACATGGGATTTCTTAAGTGAGTATGTTGGGAATTGAATATTTGATTAGATCTCATCACTGTTTCTGCTTCTGCAACCTGAAAAAGCATTAGAATAATGTGGGTTATTCTCATAACTACCTCCAGCACTTAAGATGGAAGGTTTTTTTTCTAAAAAGAATCTAGACAATATAAAAGTTTGGTCATAATTTCAGTCTAACGCAGACATCTGTATGCCAAGTTAAATAACTGTTTCGATATAATGATGTTCACATGGCATCTTATGCTCTTTGCAGTCTCAGTTTCCCAGTCAAGTGTTTAAGAATTGCTGCTCTCATTTTAAGATCACTCAAGCAAGCTGAGAAATATGAACACATTCCCCTGTCTCCAGGAAAACAAGCAGATTTGTGCAAAGGCGATGCATTGCTCTGCCAGTGTTGGATAGGAAGAAGTGGTGGTAATAACTTCACAGTTAATGCAATGCATTTGTGACACCTTCTGACAGCACAGAAGCAAGATCCTAAAGGCACGGGCTTCTATGGGGAAAAGCCAGTTCAATCACTACTCACTTCCAAGTCAGAGAATTCTTGTAGCTTGTAGACAGACCTTTCTGCTTGCTGAGATCCACTGAGCTCCTCCAGCTAGTGCATCGTTGCTCCTAAGACCTCTGCATACAAAAAGCTGAACTTGTGTGAATGGGAGAAAGGCTTGAAAGTATTCCTGGAGGGGCAGCCATACACCTGTCTGTAGCTGTTCAGAGGTATATCAGTAAGTAAGCTGGTGATTTTGCTGATGGTGGAGTACCGGGATGGGAAGAAAATCTTAGCTGTAAACAAAAAAAATCCATTAAATAGCATGATTGGTGTAAAGAATGAATGTTTGTGGTCAGCCCTGTTTGCTCACAAGACCAACAGCCCCACTAAACGGTAGCTAACTCCTCACATAGGAAGCTTATACACCAACCCAACCTAAATTTAAGCCCTGACCAGCTGTCAGGAAGCTGAGAAAGAGACCAAGGGGATGATGAACCACTTCTCACTCTCATTTATGGGACTCGGGTTCAGTTTTGGCGTGGTGCATCTAATTCTAAGGGCTTGCACGGCTTTGGTGCAACGGGCTCACCATGTAGCCTCCTCCTGCAGGGAAGTGCGGGTGCCTGGAGCTGTGGGACCGCCTGCGGGCAGCTCCTGCTGTCATCCCGTCCTGCTGTCATCCCGTCCGTGCAGCACAGCCGCTGTGCGCAGGGCGGCACTGTGTGCTCGCTGCTCAGTGCCGGCGCTGCCGGCAGCACCGGACCGATCCCTGCCAGGGCTCTTAGTGCTGCCCCAGCCGTGCTGGCAGTTGACATGGGGATGCTGGTGCGTGGTGAGACTGGCTCGACTTTTAGGTCGTGTTTTCTCTCCACTTCGTTTTTCTCCCTGGATAATCAATGCTAAATAAACTGTCGCAGGATCACAGGGGTTGGAGTGGACCTCAGGTGAGCATGGAGTCCTGTTCCCCTGCTAAAGCAGGTTCCCTGCAGTACATCACACAGATCAGTATTCAGATGGGTCTTGAGCACCTCCGTAGAAGGGGTCTCCACCACCTCTCTGGACAACCTATTCCAGTGCTCTGTTGCACTTACTGTAAATAAGTTTTCCACCTGTTTGTAGGGAACTTCCTATGTTCAAGTTTTAGGCTGTTGCTCCTTATCCTATTGCTGTGCAGCACCGAGAAGAGTCCCGCCTCACATGTTTGCTTCCCACCTCCCTTTAGATATTTTAAGTCTTACATCAAGATCCTACCCTCAGTCTTTTTCCCAGGCTGAACAACCCAGGTTACTCAGCCTTTTCTCGTTCAGGAGATGCTCCAGGCCCTGCATCATCTCTGTGGCCCTCCACTGGACTCCCTCTAGGAGATCCCTGTCTTTTTGGAACTGGGAAGCCCAGAACTGGACACAGCATTCTAGATGTGGCCTCACCAGGGCAGAAGAGAGGGGAGGATCACCTCCCTCGACCTGCTGGCTGTGTTATTTTTAATGCACCCCCTGGAAAACACTGGTCTCCTGGAAAACAAGGGCACACTGCTGGCTCACGGCCAACCTGTTGTCCACCAGGACACCCAGGTCCTTTCCCAAAGAGCTCCTCGCCAGCAGGTCCATCCCCTAACCTGTACTAATGCATGTGGTTGTTCCCCCCCAGGTGCACACTTAAACCTCATCAGGTTCCTCCCTGCCCAACTGAGAAAGGGTGTGGGGATTTACAGCATGGTACCAAGCAAGATGCAGTGTAATGATGATATAAAATCATAAATCAGTAGGAAAGCAGCATTTACTAGGCTTGTGGCTTACAGATCAAAGGATTCTTTTGTTTTTTACCACTTCTGATTTTTACAGTTTTCCGTACCCCTTGGAATTATTTCCTCACATTCACTGTTATTCAGAATACCTCTCTGTCATCTGATAATGTCATTTGTCTGTCTCTGTAGATCACCATGAAAGCCTTGGGAACAGCTCTGGCACAGCAGCACCATGATCTGTTTTAAGCATACAGAACACCTTTCCCTGCTCACTAACTTGCTGTTTGTATTCCTTCTTCACAAGGAATCCTTCTTAAGCCAGTTGTCAAGCTTTGTGGATGCTGTGATATCAAAAGTAATGTAAATCATTATATATGTATTTTTTTACAGATTATTGTGATTTAGTCCTCTGTTTAAAGTCAAATATATTGATTCTGATAGATCACTTCTAATGATTCTGATTTGCAGTCTTATTCTACGGGAGGTTCCTTTCATTACGAGTTCTGGGGTAAATATAATTACTTGTGTCCACTATTCTTCATCTGCTTTAGTGGCTTTTTTAGCTCAAAATCTGTGCCTGGTGGAGAAGTCAGATTCACAGAGTTGTAATTGCTAGGTTTGCTCTTCTGTGTTTCATCTTGTGCTTTTTATTCTGAGGCTGCTGCTTTCTGGGATGTTTTCGGTGACTTTTTCTCAGTAATCATGTAACTTCTCTTATGAGCCATGTTTATAATGGAGAAAGTTCTCGTCTGCTGTCCTATTTCCATTGAAGTTAAGAGAGTTAATTCACTACTGTTTTTTGGTGCTATCTAACAAGCTTGATTTTTGTGTATTGGATATTTAAGGGTCACTGGATGCAGAGTGTGTAAAAGATCCCATACGTGCACTTTGCGCATCTTGAATTGTTGTCTATGGACCCCTGTGACCTCCAAATCAAAGAGTGATTGAAAATGACTAGCCCAGCTCACCAGTGTTTTAATTCCAGTGGGTAGTTTATGACCTTGGGTAAAGCATGGCCTGCCCTGTTGTGATGATAACGAGAAAAAATGCCTATGTGGTGCACTAGGGAGCAACTTAAGAACTCACATTAATTCTTCTCTATAAAAACCTTCAGCGTGAGCTCAAGTGGACGTGCTTCTCCAGGGGCCCCAGGCCCGTTGCCCCCTTCAAGCCTTGCTGCTTCACGCCCCCTGTAAGCATTCCCAGAATACCGGGGTGGTCAACACCCCAAGCTCCAGTGGTGCTTTCTGTGCTCCCCTTGAACAAGGAGGGTGTGAGGGCTGCAATGTGGCCAGAGGCTGTTCCAGGTCTGTAACAGAGCTGCTGTAGAACAGGCTGCAGACCTGGGGTGTCTTGCCAACTCAGATGCCCTGCACTGATATTTTAAGTACTGATAGATTTAACTATTACACTGCTTATCAAAATAAGGAAAAAGGAAGGGAAATGTTGCACGTTTAACTGTTCTTAAGGTTGCATCTTAGCAGCTTCAGTCCTCTATCTGAGCGTCTGCCCATTTCCCTGCCTCCCCCTCTAGCTAGAGGCATCCAGCAGGACAGAGACTGGCATCTGACCTCTGCTTCTGTCCATCCTTTTTAAGCTGCTGTGCTGACAAGGGAAGATAAGCTTGCTGAGCCCCTTAAGGCTTATGTCTCCATGTGGATTCTAAAGAAGGGTTGTGAGTCCCAGGGACTCCAGGGAAGGTGTTGTTATGCTCTGAATAATGCTGCATGCGGCCACCTCTCCTCTCACCCAGATGGAGTTTTGGAATTACGATAACAAGTTTTCCTTTTTTTTTTCCCCGTGGCTCATTCTGGTCTGTTATTAAATGGCAATCTTCAGATATAGCTGCATGGTTCCTTATTGCTTTCATAGATGTGTTTTTAATCTGCTTTGAAGAGGCTACATGAGCCATAAAGAACTCGAGTTGTATTCCCTCACGGTGCATTCTGAAGTACTTGCATGCCAGGGGTTTAGTTTTGGATATGCTTGTGTAGCAGATTCTAATCCCCATCTGCAGCACTGCAAGACTGATTAACATGGCTTTGCTTTCCTCAGGTACCTTTTTGCCAATAAATCAATTCCTGCAAGTTTCACATGAAACAAAATCACATTCACTTGCTTTGCAGACATTATTTAGCTTTTTAATGTTCTGAAATATATAGCTTAGCTATATGCATATATAAATACAGCTAGAAAGACAAATCTACAAACAGTAAAGAAGTCTTTGCAGAAAGATTATTGCCATTTCCTATACAGGTTTGCAAATGCTTTTTTGCTGGCTAAGCAGCACACTCTGAGGAGGAACCTATCTGACTCAGATGTCAACAACCATGGAGACGGACTCAGAATTGGGACTGGAAACAACTCCAGCAGTCTGAGACCATCCTGGGTAAGGCTGTGTTATGTCGTTAGGGTTTGTTAATATTAAGCTTGTGGCTGTAAAATAAGTGTCTACTGACACATACTCGCCACCTGCTCCTGGCAAGATTTGAGCCCTATATGTCTAAAGCTGCTCTAGGGTGGATTGGTTTCAAAAGGATATTCTTTAGCAGTTGCAGTCTTTAAAATTCAAGTAGGTATTTGAGGAACTGAGCAATCTTGGTTCCATTGCACACTGTGTTTCTTGAAGCCGTGTTACACAGCAGTGTTTTCAACTTTCGTGCACTGACATACTGTTTTCCTAAAATACTTTGAAAGCAACTTCATGACTGAAGCTATGACTTGGTCGCTCAGAAGCTGACATGAAGGTGTGGCTTTAGTGACTGAGGCAGCTTGGACTGTATCTTGGAAAAGCCGGATCTTCTTGACTCACTGTTTCTGCCTTGTCTGAGGTTCCAGCTAAGTTTTCCTGCTTAATTTTTCTCTATATGAGAATATCTACTATTATTTACCTTTTCTGGGCCTACATTCTGTTGCTGCCTGTGAAAAAAATGTGTTCAATACCAAGATCAACTGTTATCAAATCGCCTGATATCATCATCCATAACTAAAACAAGTTTAGACTTCCCTCCCGTCTCATTAACTACGTCCTTCTCTTTCTTCTTCTCTTAAGGTTTGGGGTTACAAAAGATTGGGATCTTACTTCTATAATGCCTCTTCCTCCGTAAACTATTCTTAGAGAGTCTAATTGTTACTCTGATGGGAACACCATTTATTTTCTTCTTATTGACTCACCCTGGACTCATCTTCCCTTCAGTTCTCTTCATCCATCGCTGCTCACCAGCTTGGCTCTCTGTCCCACCAGGGACATGCCTAGCTGATATGATGGACACAGGATGAGGAGTAAATGCTGATGGAAAAAATAATTTTGGTCTAAGCTATTTCTTCTTTTTTATTATTTGTTTGTTTTCTTGCCAGTTCTGTTTAAGAAAGCAATGAGGAATCTTCTGTTTTCTTCTTTTCTGAAAGTTTTGATTGAGGGCTCTTAGGAAACTTGTTCTAGCTAAAGAAATAAAAGAAACATTAGAGGATTATGGAGGCATGTCCTCTTCCTAACAGAATGACTTGACCAAAGTGCAGAGCCATGGAAAGGGAAGTCTAGCTCTGTAATAAATAGAGGGAGGTCCCCATGATGTCAAAGATACACAGACAGGAAGAAAGGCGGAAGAGGATGGGGCTTACAGGCAATATCGATCGAGGGAACTTGAGAGTGTCTGCAATCACTGGAATTTAATGCAGTGCTCCCGAGGGTCTTTATCAAGATTTATATCCTTTATTACCCAGAAATGACAGGTCTCTTCCCGTGTGCATTCATTCTGGTCTTGGGAAAAGTCAGGATTTCCTAAGTCATCTTGTGACCAGTATAGCATTCATGTCAAAGCCCTGGGCAAGTCCCTGAAGGAAGGACTGAGTCAGGCACGATGAACAGCTCTGTACACCTCTGAAGCAGTTTCTGTGTTGCAGAGAACAAGGCATCCCCAGTGTGTTCTCAAGGACTCTAACACAACGAATTCACGGGCAGAGACGCAGTGTCACAGCATTGCACAATGCCTGCTAAATATGGAGAAGTGCATAGAATGTCGGGGAGTGGTGGCTGTGCAGCTGCATGTTGCTTCTTGAAGCCTGCAGTGAAAAGACAGACTGAAGGAACAGGGGAATGTTCTGCCAGACTTAAACAGCATATGGTTTGCAGGACGCGCTTGGCCAGCGTAGCAGTTTGTTTGGCCTGCCAGATGGGCAGGAGATGCCATGCTGCTTGCGTTGCTGGGTGCCTTCCACCAGCTGGGCAGCCAGCACGAGCATGGCACCTCCCAGCCAGCCGGTGTGCCCGCATCCTGAGCTGACAAAAAGCCTGGATGTCACAGGCAGCAGGGAGGGCAGGAGTGTGGGAGCACTGCAGGAGGACAGAGAGAACCAGAGACCAGAGGTAGGGATAGAGACAGTTCTGGAAAGGGTGTGACAAAACAATAGTTCGAACTTGCTGAGCTTACCTACTTCACTGCTGTAGTGAGGCATTCGAGGCCAGAATCCCATTGTGTGAGTGAAATAGGGCTGAGTCACCAGATTCATTCCTCTGCTGTTTCATGCATCACATCATGTAACACATAACAAGGTCTGGTTGGTTTGGTTTTGTCTCCAGTGTTCCCACAGAAAGGCTCTTCCAGGTCCTCCCTTTCCGATATGTAGACTCATAATTCTCTGCTGCTTGTTTATGGCTTATTTGCTCTTATGCTTAAATCTTCTTCGTGACGATGCCTTGACAGACAACTGTCATATTTGCTCCATTCTCACTTTGCAGTCTCCACAATCAGAGCCAAAGCAGTTCAGCCCTTCTAGGAAGGCTGAGTTGCGCTGACTTTATAATAGGCATCTTTCAAATGATACTTGGAGAGAGAAAAAAACAAACCCATATATTTCTACTCTCCTTGGATTTCCGGGCCTCTTTCACTCAGAACTTTTAGCTACTGTTGCTCCTTCCTGGCCCCTGCTGTAGCAAAGCATGCTCTTTGCATCTCTCTGGGGAAGGACAGGAGCTTTCAAGCCCCCAGATGCATGTGCTTGACTGTTTTTCTGGATCAAGATTGGAGTTCTCAGCCCTCGAAAAGATTCAGCTTGTGGTTTGTGGAGTGTTGCCAGTTCCTCTGGAGTTAAGGAGTTTTTGTATAAAATCAAAAATCAGATTTGCTCTAGGTGTATGCGCGTGTGTGTGGAGTACATTAACTAAAAACTGACTGGAAAACAAGAATTCTCTGCAGTGGCATAACTTGTACTGCAGCGCCATTGTTTTGTGAGAGTTCTCATCCCCAAACTGCCAATGGACAAAGTAAAGATGGAGAGTGTTGAAGAAGAAGGATATAGAGAGGGGCACATCCTGAAGAGACAGAGCTTGGGGCAGGGCAATGCTGTGAGCATTCACTTTCTCCGCTCTTAGACTTTGCTGTGTTTTGTTTTGGTTTTTTTTTGTCTCGTTTGTTGTTTTCTTCTTTTGGGGGGGAGGGGGGGGAGTGGGATAGAAATGTACGAACTGTTGCAGAGGAACTTCGACGCAACACTCGCGTTTTTGTTGTTTTAACCGCCCTCTATTGCTTCTTTTCAGCTTGCAGTGCTGCACACCGAGCTTTGCTCGTACGGAACCCACCGGGACGGGCGCTCCTGGGTGACACGCCGGGGCGGCTGGGGACGGCGGCACCGCGCAGAACACGAGCGGTTGGAGGAGCGCAGGTACGTGCCGGCGGGCAGCGGGAGGCGGGCCGGGCAGAGCCCGGGGGGGCGGTGGCGGCCGCGGGGCGGAGCGGAGCGGGGCCAGGCCCGGCCCGGCCCTGCTGCGTGCGTCCCGGGCCGCGGGGCCGGCCTAGCGCGGGGAGGGCGGGGCGGGGCGGGCCTGGTCTGGCCCAGCCCGCCGGGAGGAAAGGGAAAGGGGGAACGGGAAGGGGAGCGAGCCGCGCCGTTGCCCTTTCGAGCGAGCGCTGTGGTGCGGGAGGCCGTACAAAGAGCCGCCGCCGCGGTCGCCGATCCCCGCCGCTGGGGCTGCCCCGGGCCCCCGCCCTACGCCGTCTTCCGCCCCGCAGGCGCGGCCGGGGCCGGGGCCGGGGCCGAGGCGAGGCGGCGCAGGCCCGGGCTCGGAGATGAGGCCAGGATGTCGGTGTCAGGGCTCAAGGCCGAGCTGAAGTTCCTCGAGTCCATCTTCGATAAGGACCACGAGCGCTTCCGCATCGTCTCCTGGAAGCTGGACGAGCTGCACTGCCAGTTCGTGCTCCTGCCGCCGCCGCCGGGCTCCGGCCCTCCGCCGCCTCCGCCGCTCACCATCCACTGCAACATCACGGTGCGGCCCGGGGGGGTCGGGGTGAGCCGGGGGTGTTCCGCTCCGCGCTGCCTTCCGCCGTCCCCGCCGCGGCGCAAACAAAAGTTCTGTTGCGGGCGGTCCGGCGGGGGCTGCCGGGGTCGGAACAAAGGGCGCGGGGAGAGCCCTGCGGTCGGATCCGAAGCGGTGCCGGGTGCGCCGGGCGGGGGTCCCCGCGGGTCTCGCTTCGTTCCCGCGTGTCGCGGCTGGGCCCCGCGCCGGCTTGAAACTTGTGACAGAGCGCCGGCACACCTGAGGGGATCTGTCGTTCTCTGCTTTTTCCTCCTTATTTTGTTATTTCTTAACGAGCGGGAGGGAAGCGAGGTCCGACATTCGGTGTTGGGACACCCGTGGCTGTTCAAGTTCACGGTTAGGGCCTGAATCTGACCGAGGGTGTGCGTGGATCGCTGTCTGAGTCACGCACAGGGAAGTGCTGAAGGTCTCCGTGTCCGGTTGTAAGCGAACCTATCAAGCTGAAAAGCAAAACGTTGAGAAGTTTTGGCTGGGTGAGCGTGCAGTTAGCGTGTGCGGGTCTGGGGGAGGTAAGCTCCAGAGCTCTTTTGTCCTTTGCCTATAAAAGTAAGAAGTTTCCCAGCGGCACGGGGGTGGAAACTTGTGCGCAAGTCCAAGTGTCTGAGTACTCAAAAGATTGAAATGTGCGTGCAGAGCAGGCGGGGCTGGCCGGCTTGGCAGGACGTTCGCTCGTCTTAAGGTCACATTATTGGATGGAAAGAGGCGCCTTAAGAGAGCTTTAGGGTTTCACAGCCGATGGCCTGGAAGTCGGTTCTGTGATCTGCTTGCTTTACCCCATGCTGGGGTGCACCTGCAAAGCATAAGGTTTCATTTATTGGTGAAAGCAGGGAGGTGTGCTTAGATACGGTGTATCAGACAAGTGCTCGTGTGTCTTTCCTCAAGTGTTTGTGCAGTAGGAAGTGTTTCATTAGTGAGCAGCCTGTTTTCTCCACGCAGCTCGATCTATTTCCTAAACCTCTTCCTTAAGAGCTAAACAGGAGGTCTGATAACTGTGTGTCCTCAGCTGGCAGCTGAGTTCAGTGCGTTATTCCTTGTCAGGTGACAGCTGACAGAGAGGCCTGAAGAGCTTGATGCCTTGGATTTGTGTTGTGGTGTGTTTCCACTTCTGAAGCTTCTCTGTCCAAAGTATTTTCAGTGGTAATTCTCTTGCTCTGCATGGGGCTCTGCCCACTTGCTTGTAGACCTTGGTTTGAGGTGTGCCCCAGCCAGCAAGGAACAGGCTGAGCTCACTCCTGGCGTTGTGTTGAATTGAGGAAACCGTGCCTGCAGTTGACTGCTGCAGTCACTTACCCCAGAAATCAGGAGGCTTTCAGGTGCTATCAGAACTGTGATGTCTGCTTCCAAAAAAGAGCAGGGAAAGATTTGTTTTCAACTGCAGAGAGAAGACTTCTGCTTTAAAAAGAAGTTCCCTGAACTTCTTGAAACTTGTGTTTCATAGTTGTCTGCGGGCAGCTTGGTTCTTCCAGTGTTGGCTCTTTGAGGTAGGTGGCTATTTATCCATCTGCTGAAGGTAAGTGGGAGAGGGCAGCTTCAAACACAGGGGATGGCTCTCACGAGGCAAGTGAGAAGCTCCTGGGAGAGTCAAAAAGAAAGATAGCTGCTGGACTTGTGTCCTGGGCTTTGGACAAAGCTGGTAGAGCTCACTACGACAAAAGTTTTTCCTTTCTGCCTCTTCCCCACCACCACTGAGCAGTGGCCCTGGCTCCTGCACGCCTCCAGTTTATTTCTGTAGGTACTGTCAACTGGGAAGGTGTAACTCTAGTTTGCTGTGCTTCAGCTGATCTGCAGAGCTTCTGGAGAGCTGAATCAAGTTACCATGGGAGCTATAACTTGAAATTATGGTGCTAAAAAAAGCTGGTAAGGCTATAAAGATACTGGTAAACGTTTTCTTTGGGGAGGAGACTTGCTCTCTGCAGCAGAAGCTGCTGTCTTAATGCTCTGTGCTTGCAGTGCAGATAGGTAACGAGTTATTTGTTGCTTCCTACTAGCTTAAACTCTGCAGTAATGATGAAGTTCTCCGGGATATTTCTTATACCACCAAAAGGTTACGTTAGGTGGAACATCCAGACACTTATGGATGCTGTTCAGGAGGGGGAGTAAGCATGAGACTCAATTACCACTTTTTTCGTTGTTGGTTTTATTTGGGCACCTCGGTGTTTCAGCTGAAGTAAAAGCTGTCTAGCAGTGTGCACAGGTGCTAAAGTTGGTGGGCAGAGAATAATTGGGTAGGGAAGGGAGCTACCAGGAGTTTCTGCATCGTGTCTAGAGAGAGACCTGGTAATTAAGTTACTCCAGCTCTCACCGTGGATCCCTTTCTTTTCTTGGATCTAGAGAAAAAAGGCAGAGGAAATAGTGAACAACCTTCTGGAGATGTGAGGGAGAATATCTGCTTAGGAACTGCATAGATCTCTTCTACCAGTGCCCTACACTAAATTCCACAGCTCAAAGAGGAGTCAGCCCTGGAATTTCTAAAACGATATTCTGACTGTCTGCAACGTGAGTTTGTGTAACTGCCGCTGTTCAGCATTTGCTGCAGCATTCTGGGAGCGCTCTACCTGTGATACTGAGCAGTGCTTGACAGTGTAGAGGAATGTGTTTTGCTTGATAAACTCTTCTGCTTAATGAAGAGGCAGGCAAACATTTTCCAAATCTGCCTGCCCTTCTTTCTGTTTGTTACCCAGGTTGGGGTTTAAACGGTTAATTTGATTATTTTAAGAAACACTGTAGGGTGGAGTCATCTGTCAGAAACGTTGCTTCTTATGCCTCAGAACTGTCTAATTATTGAACTTGTTCAGGCTGTGCACCTTCACATTCCCTTTCTGTTATGCCAACAGCAGCGTCCCCGTTCTGCAGTCTGATTTCTTGGGTGTTTTTTTTGTTGGTTTATTTTTGGTTGTTCTCAGGCTTTCTTTTCATGTAGCAGTAGTATTCCAATTGAGTTCAATAAGCCGGTGTCTTTTCCAGGTGTATATGTATATATGTTTTTTGAGGTGTTATCAAATCAGTCGCCTCATTCAGAGTAGGATGTCACTGATCGTGTAGGTGTTTTTCATTACAGTTTGCTGTCTCAGTTTGTCACCTTATATGTCACAGTATTCCACCGTGTGATGTGGTTCAATCTTTACCTTTCCCCCCTGCTCAATAGCAAGACCGCTTTGGACTCTAAAAAGCAAAGGATGAGTACGTTTTGTTTTGGTGGCTTTTTTTCCCCAATGACTATTGGTTTTTAAATATACTCTGCAGAGAAACTCAACAGTAGTAGCTCTCTACTTGTACACAAAACTTCCACTGAAATTCTGAGTCCTTAAAGTACCCCTTGTAGGTTTGTGCCAGCTCTGTGGGAGCGGATTTTGCACCCAAACAGATACCGAGCTCTGACATGTAACGATGCCTTCATACATCAGCAGTTTCTATCCATGTGACCAGGCTGACTCTGCTATACCTTGCTTCCCTACTGGAGAGAAAGGTCTCCTGCTTTACTGAAAAATACTCTGCTGCTATATCAGAGTTAGAAGATGCTTGGAAAGATTGCCATCTATGGATAACTGCAACTGAGGGGAGAAAACTGTATTTTCCCTTCTAATCAAGAGTGGATGAAAAGATGTCCCCTTTGAGGCTTATGACAAGTTATATATAGGAAGTGAGTATATTAGAACATCATATAATTCTGAAAAAGCACAAGATTTTAATATTAAACACACTCCTAGCTAATGCCCTGACGGCTGACAAACTTTGAAGGAGGTTATTTATTTGTACACAGAACTAACCACATAATGAATGAGGCTTCCAGTTCAAACCACAGAGGAATCATTTGTCTCTGCGAGGCGTAGGACTGAACTCCCCGATGCTACAGCTTAGCTGTGCTACGTGTGAAAAGCTGCAGCCAGCACTTCAGACTTCACAGGTCAGTTGCATTCTTCCCTGTGTAATGTGTGAAGCGTGCCTAAAATATCCTAGGATGCCACAGGGGTGGGCTTTGCAGATAAATGCTAGCATATGTTGAGGCTTTAGGAGGTAGTGCTTACTCCAAATAGGCTACTTTATATGAATTACTTACAGAATTGTTTCAGAACTGGGACCGTTTGTTATCCTTGTATGAGCTCTCTCTGCCTTTTGATAATTGGAAGAAGTTTTATATGGAAAAGAAGTATATTCTCTTTCCTCAGCATGCTTCTTCGTTAACTGCTTGGGAGGCTTTTGTCCAAGGCTGAAAGATACCTGGTAATTTTTATGTAGTTTTTAATTTTCAGTAATTTCAAAGAAACTAAAACTTTGTCTGGGGTTACTCATCTGCTCCTTAAGAGTCATTTGATGGTTTGTGTTGGTTGTTTGATTTATGATGCCAGCAATTTTTAGTTGGTGTCTGTCGTGGTTTTATGATTTTTGTTATCAGTGTCCGAAGTATACTGGAAATATTAGTAGTTGGCATTACTTATTACCATTCTTGTGCCACGAGAAAGCAGGAAGAGTATGTGCTGTTACAGTTGATATTTTTCTTACTTATTTTTGAGTAAGGGTTAAAATTCCAGCTCTTCTGTCAAAACTTTGTCAGTGCAGTGTGAATCAGGGAGCAGTGTGTCCTACTCTCAAAGTAAACAGCTCCAGATTCTTTGTGGCAGTCTGTCTGCAGTGGAACACGGTGACATCAGAAGTTATCAGTGGAGCTGATGGTATCTGCTCACGTAAAGTAACTTCTTGTGAGACGTGGAGGAGAATAAATCCGTGGGCATTTGGTCTGCGTTACACTGTGGATGCTGCTCACTGGTGACAGCCTGGTACCCTCAACTTGTATTAAGAATTGGAGCTGATAGGAAGAACAAAGTATGATTGTGCCCTGTGTGCTTGGTAATCCTGTTGGCTGCAGAACTGACTTTACTGGGTGAAGGACCTGACTGGCACATGGAAATTCTTTACTGGGTCACTGTTGATCTGGATAATTTCCCAGTCTGGTTCACCGTGTGGCTGCACAGACAGCTGTACCAGCACAACAGAGGGCAAAGGAATGAGTGAGTGCTGGGGAGGACTGCTGAAGCCAGCTCTGCTGATGGGGAGCTGCTTGCCAAGCACTGTCTGAGCTTTCAGTGGTGCTCGGGGTTGCTCGTATGTGGAATTCCTGAGCCAGCATCACTCCAGTGGGCTTATGCCAGTGCCTGATCTGCTGCAGTGGCAACTCAACTGAGAGGACCAGACTCCAGCAGTCTAAGTGGAGTGAAAGCTTGTTTGGAAGATCAGCTCCTGTCAGGAGGGTGGGAGATAGAAATGTGGGGAAGTTCTCTGGATAGTATTTGAATTATGTAAAAAGCAGCAACAAAGAAAGTCAAAACTTCTGAATAGGAGCAAATGTGTATAGAGGCTGATGAACAGAAATAACTGCTATTTCAGGTTTCCCTCAGCCTGAACTGCTGTTCAGCAGCATCGGGTTGTTTGCCTTTATGTAGCTTTGAAAGGTTATGAAACCCTGAATTCCTGGCTGAAATTCATTTATTTATTTTGGATTATGAATGGTAATACATCATCTTTTAATAAACTTGATAGTTTACGATTTAGGAAACATTCTGTATTTCTTCAGCTGTGAGCTTTGCAGAAGTGAAAATGACTGTCACCTGCTCCCAGAAGACAGCTGGAAAACTAAATGGCTGCTTACAGTAAGGAGATGCTATGTAACGTTCGGATGTCACGTCAGCCTGCATTCAGTGTGGTTGGAACTACTGGGAACAGAACAGCTCCCAGCTGATCTTTGCTGGAAATGAGCACACTCGTTAGAGTATGTGGTGCCAGCTTCCTGTTTCCAGCTGTAATCTTCGAGCATGGTATTAAAATTCTGATCCTGCATGCTTTCCTTTGCTTGTTATCTCGTGCATACAAGACATTCTGGTGTTTTTAGTAACTGCAGAGGACCAAGTGCACGGTTTCTTCAAGTTTAGCTGGGACTATATTCTCCTTCATCCCTGAGCTCTGAGTTCTGACCCCTCTGAGAGAGTGTTTCACAGCTGCAGATTTTCTTGTAGCTTCTTTGGTGGCTGTTCGGAAAGGTGGGAACATGTGCTCTGTTGGGACTTCCATAGTGGCATTAGGAGAAAATTGGTGTGTTCCTTTGCAGTGACGTTCGAGGTGCCAGGGGGTTTCCTTGGATTTTGAACTAGGAGATATCTGTGGTAAAAGAGTGGTGTTTAATCTCTCAATGTTTAATGCTGGTGGAACTCCATGAGACTGGAAATCCACATTCAAAGGAGAGTAAGTGTCTGTAAATGACTAAACTGAAGGTGAGTGGCTAAGTGTGAGTCACAGCAGCGGTGAGAGCTTGGAGCCTAGTGTAGGGCTGCTGGAAGGAGTTGTGAGGGGGAAAAGGTACATGCCTTTGGTAGTATGGAGTGGGCTGTCTGAATGCTTGGAAGACCTACGTTTCTGAAGATTGAGAGACTGGAGAGGAGGAAAGGCAA
Organism: Cyrtonyx montezumae; assembly: GCF_038088225.1. NCBI lineage: Eukaryota > Metazoa > Chordata > Aves > Galliformes > Odontophoridae > Cyrtonyx > Cyrtonyx montezumae. The sequence goes on from NW_027071903.1 coordinate 19,228,416, forward strand.
GCCTGAGTTTTCAGGTGTCAGCAGAAGTGTCACTGGGTTTTGCACGTCTGATATGCTAAAGGCAAGAGCACATCTGCTGGGAAAGTCAGACCGGGGGAGAGTGACGTGGTGGAACTTGTGTCACTGCTGCTTCTGACCTTATTGGAAGCCATGCTTGGTGGTGCCCATAAATACGTTCAGAAAAGGTATTGGTGCAAAAACAGGCCATTAACAACTCTTGATTATAAGTTGATCATTTCAAGTAACCGGAATGCCTTCAGGAATTTGGTACACGTGGTGCTCTGCTGGTGATGAAAGAAAAGTATTGAAGAGTCACAATGTCAGAACATCTTTCTCGTCAGTGCTTGTCCAGCTGCATATTGGGTTAACCAGTGCCAGCTTGAGTGCTTGTGTAATGCACTGAGACCAAGAGCTCTCAAACACCTGTTCCCTGACAGGCATTAGCTGAGAATTTTGGCACACAGGGTTATGTCTGTGCATGTGTGAGATGCTATGTAAAAGCTTGGATTGGAGTCTCAGCTCTGTAACCTGTTCCCAATAAGCAACTTAACTGTTCTTAAGCGATAATGCGCTCTCTGCTGAATTCTCAGTTTGGATTTTCTGTAACTGATTGTTACTCTCAGTGGTATTGGTGAAAGGATGTTACTTAGCTCTCTCCTCTAGGCTGGTCCTGAGCAGCAGCTTCTGTCCGTGGAGGCTGCACACTGCTCTTGAACCACTGTCACATGCAGTGCAGTCAGCATAACCACGGGTAGCGTTAACTTCAGAGCTGTACTGATCAGTGAGGTGGTGTGTTTTACTTTGGGTCCCTCCAGAAGTCTTAAGAGTGGATTTCTTTGGCTGAATTGATAGATTGCGTTGTGGTGGTGACCTGAAGAATAAAATGTTTATTCAAAATAAAGATAAGTAATTGTGCTTTTAGCAGAAGAGGAGCAGTTTTGCATTTATACTTTCGGTTTGTGTTTTAACTGTGCGTGGTTGTGGTAGGCCTACTGCCTTGATGGGGTAGTTATTGTGGCAGCTGATGAGGCAGTCCACTAAGGCTCATTTTCCAAAGGTATTGTGCAGTTCCACACGTGAGAATCATCAGGTGGGACTTCCTCTGCAGAGCACATAGCTTGAGGAATTGACTGGGTGCAGAGACTTGATCCTAAGAAGCATATGAGCTGTGATGTTGCATCTGCATTCATATTTTAACCATTTTAAAGTCAAGTTTTCTCTTTGCTATTTTACTTGTATGTGTTGTGGCTTCTAACGTCATGATGTTTGGTGTGTGAGATGGGAGAGCTGTTTGTGTGCCTGGATAGAACCACGGATGTAACACAGACATAGCTCATGTCATATCACAGGCTTGGTTGTAAAGTGATTGGTAAAGCAAATGGTTGGAAAGCAGCATTTGGTGAAGTCTTTCCTGGGAACCTCTGCCTCCTCCCTCTCCCTGCTCTTCTGTGGTAGCCTTCTGCGATCAGTTGGACTTGTTTGTGCTGAAAGCTGTGTTTATTTTTGCTTGGAACAATTTGTGATTGTTACAGGTACCTCCATAGAGATGCAGTTTGTGGTGGCCTTTCTGTTCTGCCAGGCACGTGCCTTTGATACTGACTTCTCTGATGTGGCTATATTTAATAACATAATTCTAAAGCAGCATGCTCCGCTACATTTGCATCCTTCCCTGGAGAGTGTTTTGGAGAGGAAAGCCATGACTGTGTTAGTTGTGTTATGATGTGCTCCTGAAGGTATTCAGTGATGTAGTGGTGAACATATGAGCAGAACCTGCCTGGGACAGGACTGTGGCATTCTGTCACTACCTCCTGTGAAGATGTTTGAGCTTTCCCAGCAGGGAAGGCTTACGTGGGCCATAGGTAGAGGACAGATCTACCCAAGAAAACTAAAACCTGAAATGTTTTAGACAATATTAGGAGGTGAAACAGTGTCTGAATGGTGAGGTCCTGTGTGTACTCTGTAAATATGCTGTGGTTTTCCTAAATGACTTGGTGCTTTTTTCCAGTGGCAGGAACGTGGAGCTTTTTCTTTCTCCATCTTTAATTTTTTGGGACGTTTGCTATTAGACTCAATCCTTTTGCTGCTTTCTGTGAGAGAAGCATCAGAAGCGTTGCTGTTGACAAAGCTTCCAGTCTGCCCTGGTGTTAATACAAAGACACTGTAGAAGTGATGATCCCATGAATTGTAATTATATCTGGCTTGGCTGTAAACATTCAGCCTTTGTCCTCAGGCCTCGGTGCACGCTAGGTGTGATGTCATCCCAGCATGTCGTGGCTTACTGAGCAATTGCATTAGCCTTGCAAGCTGTACGACATGCATTAGCTTGAGAAAGCTGCCCAGATCTAAATGTTTGGCCTTTCTCTGCCATGATGAATTTTTGCTTTTAATTGTAGAGAGCAGGAAAACACCGTGTTACCGCAGTGGCATGAACGAGCTTAACAACTTGGTATGGATAATAACATGGCTGATACCTGTGCAGCTATGCACAACGTCACTGAAGGTCAGCTGTGCGGTCATAGGGCCTAAATAATGATGTCTTTACCACTGAGAAATAATAATGATTGGTATTCTGAGCAGCAGGTACCTGGTCCAGTAAAAGATTCAAGGCTTAGGCTTGTTCTTGTGAGTTACGTCTTCATGTTTGGGAAGCTTGTTTTTCTTACCCGGTATAGATGAAATCCCTCTCTCCTTTCTATAGGATACAGGCACAGGAAACAGCTGAGTTAATTCTCAACAAAAGTGGCTCTTGTGAAGTTCAGTTCTTTGACCTCGCAAACCACGAGCTCAGTTTTTTGTTGCACACTGTGGTATTACAAACTCATCAGCGTGTTTATATCTCAGGGTCAGAGGGTTTGTTTGAAGTTTTTGTGTGAATTCCGTATTTCAAAATGCAGTGACTCACAGCTGTGTGAGGCTCAGCTTTTCCATAAATACGTGTTACTTAAAGAAGAAAAACTTAGTTAAGGTAAAAAAAAAAGTTTACTGGCAAATCTGCAAAGTGAAAAAGTGTTGTAGTGAGTTGGAAGTTAGGCTTGTCTTTTTTGATACAGATGAGTGGATGTGCTTACACCATGTTGAAGAGATGCCTTTCAGATGAACGCATGGTTTCTGTTTCAAAAGCTAAATCAGACTGAAAATGAATGTTTAATGTGTTTTTGGGGCTTATAATAATTTATATATGCCATACATTCATAAGGCAGACAGCATCGAATCCTGCTATGTTTTCTCACGTGTGGCAGGGCTTGGAATGAAATGGAATGAGAGCAGAGAAGGGTTGCCATTCACTGAGAAGGCATCAGTGTGTTCACGCAGCCAATGTGATGTAATAAAACACACAGTGGAATTGCTCAGTAGTCAGAGCTGAGCTGCTAGTCATATCCTTGTCTGTGGAAAGATTTGCTGTAAGTGTTTTTGAGGATTATTCTGGCTGTATTCCGCACTAGGAATAAATTAGGTCTGTGAGCAACAAACATCTTATTCTAGGTTTGTCCCTCATCTCTTTCTGGTGGGTAAAGGGGCAGTGAGGGTCTTCCTTGCACTTCTTGAGAGACTATCTGCTGTGCCAGGTTGGTGGCAGAAAAGTTGCTTGTCATAGATTGCAAGTGGTTGTGGGCCACGTCTGTTCTGCATTGTATATGCTCTGAGCGTGGCTCATTGCATAAAACAAAATGTATTTCTAGTCCTGTGAGCCCATTGGATCTCAGTGTCAGCAGGATGTGTTTTGGTGCTTGCCAAGTGACTGCAGGGATCTGTTGATGTGTGTAGCACATACATTTGTCCCTCAGCAGTGGCGAGGTGTGGTCCTTTGCAGCTTGGTGGTGCAAAGAAAAGAATGCATTTTTGGCATTGTCGTTTGCCTGATTACTTGTCCTTTAAGGCAGGAGATTTGAACTCTGTTGCTCTGATGTGAGAGTCGATGCTAGAACAGTTGGAGTAATCCAGAGGAGATCTGAAGCCTCCAGGTGTTGCTTTCATAGATTCTGTTTGGAGGAATCTGCATTTTTGTGAAAAATTAGTGTGGGTATAGTTTTATTCTCAGACACGTACTAGTTGTAATTCCATTTTTTTAATATAATAACCATCTCTACTGAATTTATGTATTCCTTCTGCTCTACCTGCCCTCAGGACTTTAAACTTTTCAGTACTTTCTTATGAATGTCCATTGTTTGATCAAGATGAAAGCAGGGTGTAATACTAGAAGAACCAGTTAGCTGGAATTCTTTTGACTTCTCTCGAGTTGCCTCAAGTTACTGTGTTATTTTTCTTCCCTGTTACCCATCTTTGGGTAAAGATGAGATGTTATTGTGTTGCTAAAGTTTGGATGTGAATGAGCTTTGTAAAAGCTTTGAACTTTTTGGTTTATTCGTTGTTTTTTTTTTTTTAAACAGGAATCTTACCCCTCTTCATCACCAATATGGTTTGTAGAATCAGATGACCCAAACCTGACTTCAGTCTTGGAGCGTTTAGAAGATATTAAGAAGAGCAATACTCTGGTGAGTTCTGGTTGCTTTGGATGTTTTTTCAGATCAAGCTTTTTCACATCACTGAGCCATTAAATGGGTTCAGTTTACAGTCTTACTTGGGGGCCTTTGCAAACATAAGTTTCTTCTTCTAAAAAACACACAAACCAAAAGCAATCCAAAAGATTTGAAACAAGAAGAGGAAGATGACTTGAAAATGCTTGTTTTTTCACAGTAGTCAGCTTTCAGCTCCAAAAAGTTTAAGGCTTTCTGAGAATAATTAGTGAAAGGCATCAGAACTTCATGAGGGAAAACAGCACTTTCAGTGTCGTCTTTGTACAGAAACTGCATCGAGTACAGAGGCAAGAAGACAGCTAAGGGAATGTAAAATACAGGTTTTTAGTCTGTGACCTCTGCCTTAGGAGACATAGGACAGTTTAATAGTAGAATACACAACCGAATCAGCTTTCTGCAGAAAGGGATCAGCATGAAGCTGATGTGACTGTTACCTTCAGGCTAAAGCAAGGTTTTAGACGTTTCCTATACTTACCTGCCTAGAAGTTTAACGCTTTTTACCCTAATGCAAGAAAATCCAAATATGTGGGACTTGCTGCACTGAATTACATACAGACACAGACCACTTACATTTGTTTTAACAAAACTTCTGATGTTAAAATTGTACTTACCCATTTGAAAACTGATGGGTTGATGTAGCACACGTGGATGGCCCTTTGGCTTCTCAGGAATCAACTCCACATCATGTAGTATCAAAATGAAGACAAGACAGAGATGATTACTTAACAAAATCAGACTTCAGGGTCAAAAGGCTTGACTTTGTGGGTGCTGAGGTCTTTTGCTCCCTTACAACTTTACACCCTTATCAAGGAAGTTTGAGCAGCTGCAAACACCACAGCAGGGTAGAAAGGATAAGGAAATGCCTGCAGAAATGAATTCCAGAACCAATGTATATCAACTTAGCTTTAAAAAAAATCCAAAACACTACAGACCAGTTCTCACTTAACTTCAGCTCAAGGTCCATTGTTTCATGTTGCTCTGAACTCATAATAAAGGTTACTATAAAAACAGGTAAACTGCTTTGAGTGCTCCAGGAGCTCAGCAGAGCAAACATGCTAAATGTATTTCACTTAGTCCCTGAAGTCCTTTGGTATTATTCTGCCCTCTCTGCTTGCTTTATGACTTTTGATGATTATCAGCTGTTTGGGAAACTGAAGAGCATGCTTTTCAGACAGGGACATTAGACAGGCTCTTCACTTGACATGGTAAAAATTCTCCTGTGAAGTTAGCCAGGAGATGCATTTAAATTATTAATACATGGCAGAAATCTGCTACCCCTTTTGATAGAGTCTCTTTGATTACTGCTAACACATAATGAAATCAAGCCAGGCAGTGCTTAGAGCGTGAGGTTGAATTGGATGGCTCCCAGATGTACCTTTTGGCCCCAGTTGTCCTATAATTTTTTCTAGACATATGAATGAAGCATAAAGGGTAATGATTAAGGTGATCGGTGGCAGAAGGAGCAATGGTATGAATTCCTTTTGGGTGGGGAAAAATGCAGCAGGAAGGAAGACTGATATCAAGTATTCCACTCCATAGAAATGAAATAGCAGTTTTTTCAATGGCTTGAAAATGCCTTACCCTGAATTGCAGACCTATGCTAAGGAAGGGGATCCCTCCTCTCAGTTTCATGTTCCTGCCTCCCCATTTATGGTGAAATCTGTGATCTATCTGGAAGCTTGCAAGTTGCTGCATTGGTCTTTCTAGGTTTGATTCTAGAGCTGTCCTGCTGTGCCCTGGTGAGGGATCCAGGATGTGGGAGAAGAGATTGTTCTTTCTTGGTGTGTGGGTTTTGTTGGACTTTGTTCTTAAAACATTGCTCTTTAAACTAGGAAACTGGAATGCACCAGCATGTCTTGAGAAATACAGCTGTTTGATTATTCCTGGGTGATTTGTGGCTCTGAGATCTATGCCTGGAATGAATGATGCTGCCAGAGCAGATAGTTGTTTTGCTCACTTTTTTTTTTCCAGCTTGATGCAAAAAGAAAGAAAGGAGCCATCTTTACCTTGAGTTGTCTTTGGTATCCCACTGTGGTGGCTTTTATTATGATAACTGCAGATAAAAGGAGATGTCTTTATTCTGGTACCTTCAGACTTAAATTAATCGACTTGCAAACAAACTTTAAAATACATTCTTCTATGGTTTGGTTTAAATAGATGCTTTTATGTTTTCTTTTTTTATAGCTTCTCCAGCAACTGAAGCGATTAATATGTGACCTCTGCAGATTGTATAATCTTCCTCAGCATCCAGATGTTGAAATGTTAGATCAGCCATTACCAGCTGGACAGGTAAACTAATGCTGTGGACACCTTACGGAAATCAAGGAGTTGTTTTGTCAACTCTAAGAAAGTAGACAGTGGATTGATTAAAACTTTTGTGTGAGCCAGAACTTAGATGTGATGCTATGTGGGCATGGTCGCCAACCACCCGACCAGGCTGCCCAGAGCCACATTGAGCCTTGCCTTGAATGCCTCGTACAACAAAACACTGTATGCTTCTTCGTGGGGAGTATTCATTTTACAGTGTGCACTACTGCTGCTTTCCTTCCTTTTCAGTCCCTGATATAGGATATCAGGACCACGTGCTGCTTTGGGCAGGAAGTATCTGCTTGATGTCCCTTGTTTACTTATTGTGTGGAAAAATTCAGAGTTGTGAAGAGCTGCTAAATATTCTGGTTAACTAAAATGTTTTGTGCTGAAAACAGAACTGGTAACTGACAGTGAGAATGTTCTTTTTGGATTTTTAATAGGATTTTTATCTGCCTTTGCTGGTAGATGTTATGATGACAACTTCTAAAGACTCTCTTGGAGTAACAGATGGTTTTCCCGTGGTGACTTTACTATAATAATGACAAATAACTTGCTTAATTTTGGTCTTGTGCCAAACAGTAATAGTATAGCTCTTCTCCTTTGGCCACCCTCTTAGCAGTGCAACTCCAAGGTCTGTAACATTAGGAAGTAGCTTCATTGAAGAGTCTTGTTTATGCTCTGAAACTCTAAAATTAACTAGTGGGAGGGTTTCACAGCTGGAAATTTTGGATGATTTTCAAGTTAAATAAGAGGCTTTGATAAGTCAGACAGAATATCCATCTAGTACTTGGCATTGTGTACAGTAGGGGCATTCCTTTCTTGACAAAAAAAAAAAAAAAAGGTAAGCAGAGGAGAAGGATATAATGCTTCCAAGTATGTCTGCAGCTCAAACTTCCTGAGCTTGAAGTGGTATCCTGAAAAAACAGCTCAATGTACTGTTCTGGTATGTCATCAGATAATGTAATAACAATGGCTGTATTATGTTAGTGGATGTGGCAGTAGTTCCAGAGCCATTAATTTATAGAACTGCAGCACGTATATGGATTCTGGTCAGAGCTGTGATCTGATTTTCATGGTTTAAGATATCATGAATCATAACCCACTCTTTTATTGTGTTTGTCGCTGTTGTCTCAAAAGTAGGATGTCCTTAACCTGGATTTTAAGTTTCCATTTAGAGCTTAATGTGGAATTGTAGCATTCTATTTATCTTTGTTTCATGGAAATATTTCTTTGTTCTCATGTTCCAGTTGTGTCCTTTGCTTATCTTTTGAATTAAACTTCAATCTTCTGTAGACCTTGATAGTGTGTAGTTCCTTGAAAGTGTAACTTTCATATTTGCTGTTTCCTAGTAGACATCCTGCTTTGGAAAGAAAGGAACGTGTGCTTTTAGTGCAGTAACCTCATTGTTGCATTGCAGAATGGAACAACAGAAGAAGTTACGTCGGAGGAGGAGGAGGAGGAAGATATGGGTGAAGTATGTATACATATGAGATTGTTATCCTAATCTAGTATACTTCTGGCAAAGTGCTCTGCAGTGACTGGCTAATTATTAAGCCAAAACTGTGAAGTGTTTTCTCCCTAAAGTTCAACAGAAAAGATAATTAAAATTTTTTGGTCTGTTTTAGAAATGATTGGCTTATATGGTCAGGATATCTGGCCATAAGGAGTTGTCTTGTACTGTATTTCCACAGCTGCTCTATCTAATCACCAGGCAGAATGTTCACCTTGAATTAAACGCAAGTTGTTTTCTACTATTTAACTTTCTTAGAGGGTTGCTGTAGCCCTGCCAGATGTGTTAATCATTGTTTGCCAGAAGTGTGAAATAGCTCAGATTCTAAAATGAAAAACAAATCTGTTATCGAAGCATCTTGGAGATACCCTAAGTTTGTATGCTTTTGGAGTGAGTTTAAAAATTCCTTAGTTTTCTATCTCCCTGCTTTAATAGGTTAATTTACTACAATCTTCATTTCTCATGTAGGTTTAATTGTGCTTGTTTCTGTGACCAGAAGCTGGCTCTCATTTATATTGTAAGGGTTCCTTATGCTTCCCTTGAATACTGTAGGCTGAATGAATTAGGTCAGAGCAAAACAGAAATGGCATCGAGCAGTCACTGCAATCACTAATATGTAGTGCTGTGCAGTACACTGTGTCCGTAAATGCCCTTAAAGGGTTTTCTTGAGTGAAGAGCATAGTTTTTAACAGTGAATCTTTCTCTATCCTGTAGGACATTGAAGATCTGGATCACTATGATATGAAGGAGGAGGAACCAGTTGACGGGAAGAAATCCGAGGATGAAGGCATAGAAAAAGAGAACCTTGCAATCTTAGAAAAAATCAGAAAAAATCAAAGGCAAGATCACTTAAATGTGAGTTAATGAAGTATTTTTTTCCTTTGCAGTATCCCTGGCCCTGAAATAGAAACATTTCACAGCAAATAAAGCCTGCTGCTAAACACCTAAAGATAAATTAACATATGGGCAACTTCTAGCACACATGGGATAAAAATCTTGAACTACAAGACTTAAATAGCTTTTCTGAAAACTCTTCAAGTAGACCAGCTGGAATTCCACAGTCTATTTGTAACTGGACTCATCTTTTATCAAAATCTTTGGTGTATGAAGTTAGTTAAGAATCAACATTCTGCAGAGGTAGAGAAACTGCTTCAGAGCACTCTTTCGTCCAGTCTGGGAGGATGCTAGTGTAACTTCTTGTGTCAGTCTGGATTAGAGTGGCATTGGCCTTTTGGAAATGGAAGCACCTTCTGTCTTTTTGTGAGTGTCAATCCCTAAATGCAATTCTGTATTTCACACTTTTTAATGGTATTTAACTGCACCTCTCATTTCCATCTGTTTGGCTGTCCTTGTTTCTTGCTTGATGCTTATTGCTAGGAACAGTAATTCTCCTTGCAGAGGAGGACTTGAAAGTTTCCAATTGAAAATTGATAAAAGCTTACCATAAATAAAGCAGGCTTTATCATCACAACTTTGAGTGATCCTGCCAGCAGGCAGCTGTAGAAAAAGGGCATTTCTATGTGGTAGTATCTTGAGGACATAAAACTGCAAACACTGACTTGTGTGGATTTTAAGTTAGTGTCAGTAGGCTTAGAAATGCCATGTCATTAATGCCAAGTTCAGGTGAAGCTTTTAGTTCTCAAAGATGCGCATAGGAAAAAACATACAAAGAACTTGTCATACAATGTTTGTTACTTAGGCTGGCTTCCAAAAACTGAAAACTTCTGTTTCACAGAGGTTTGTAATGTGTAAGATGTGAAACTCAATACTTCTGCTCATGACCAATTTCAATTAAAGGTGAGAGTTCTGTACTCCAGACACTAGATGCACCCTTTCTTTTCAAGGTAATAGTTGAATGTGAGTAGTAGTCGGGTGTAGGGTATGGATCCATATGTGTTTAAGGAAGGAAATAAGATTTAGGATTGGTTTGTAGGGAACACCTGCATTTATTTATTTATTAGATCTCCTTTAGTTAGCAGAATGTTGTCTGTCTGTTTTTGTCTTGAACTACTGGCACTAAATAACTCCAGATAGTATAGGAAAGACTTCTTCCTCTCTTACTGATGCTTTAACTCAAAGAGATTCAGTTTGCAGCTTTGCAGAGAAAATAAAACAGAGGTGTTCCTCTTGGAGTTTGTCAGATCTTCTGTTCCTGTCCCTTTGCTAAAGAAAAGCTAACAAAAACCAACACATAGAATTATGTTCTGCAAGTCGTTCAGTATTTAAGAGCTTGTGTGTATGACACCAGAGTGATCTTGCCATTTATGACAACTTTAAGACATGACTAACCATTAGCAATATGGTTACATACTGTTTCTGTTTAAACTTAAGGTGTTTATTCAGTCTTCAAGCAAATGCCTATTGAAATAGCATATTTATCACTCAGACCTATTTGTAAGGACTCCTTAATCAATAAATGAAACGTCCTGCAGCCTGCAAGGCACTGTCTGCTTCTGTTGCCTAAATTTCAGTAGAACTGTAGAAGATTTTTATAGCGTCAGCATTCTTCCTAGGTGTGGAAATCCTCTGCAGATTTCCTTTTGCTCTCTCTTCTTTCCCATTTAGCAACTGTTTTGATTTTTTTTTTCCTCCTCATCTAATGGAGCTGAAATGAATGCCACTGGTTTCTTTTGTTTGACAGCAGCAGATTCAACTTACATAATAGCTGATTCTCATGCCAGCACACTCTTGCTGATGGTGGTGCATAAATAAGGTCAGCTCAGAACAGGGTATTAAACTGCTGCTGGGGAACCATGATATTTTTGTGGGTCACCAGAAATAGCTGCTCTGGTTAAATTATTTCTCAATGGACTTGTGAAGCTTTACTCTTAATGCTTAAGAGCTGACAGCTGTAGTTGCACTACTGACCCAGGAAAGAACTAACCCAGTAGCACTGAAATGTGTTTTGTGCTGCAGAAACATGCAACTTCAAAGAGAACACAGTCTGTAGGATAGCAGCATCTTGCTTAGCATCCTAAGGTAAAGCAGAGTTTAAATCTGTATAGCTCTTCCATGGGTTTCCATAAAGGGTTTTCCTAGCATGAGTTTTGTTGATGGAAATAAAGACTGTCTGTTTTTGCATGCAGGCTACAGCACTTTTAGTATACTGCATTTCCTTAGTGGTGGGAAGTAAAACCAAAACCCATGCCACTTACATGCTTTTTTTGGAGGAGGGGATGAGAAGCTTAGTGTAGAGCTCTGACTAATGCCAAATGCAACCAGAAGACTTGTAAATTCCTTTATATATTTATTGGCTGGAGTCCATGGCTTTTCCTCTCCCCTTGGCTTATGTGAAAGTTGCAGGTAGTGATTGTACTGAAGATTCCCATAGGAAAGAAATGCATGCAGTTCCAGTTCTGCACACTCCTAACAAATGAAAAACAACATTCTGTGGCTCAAAACTCATTTTTAGGAGTTTTTAGGATTTGCTGTTTTTATATTAAGTTTAGAATATCTGTCTGCCTGTTTTGTAAATGAGGTTTTTTTCCTTGGTAGTATCTATAATCCTATTCTTGTTTGCATCAGGAAATAACGTTAAGTTTTGAAGTACAATATGTAACGTGAAGCAAGAATTTACCCTTCTCTGAACATCGAAGTAGCTCAAGGAACTACTGGCTCACTGGGAATTAAAGAAGTCTTTGAACTGGAGTCATTAGCTCAAATACTTAATTACTTCTGCTGCTTGCTTTTCAGAGGTCTCTCTCCACATAGTGTGCACTTCTCCACAAATACTGATAGTGTCAAGTGATGGTAGAGGAAACTTGTCTTCTCTAGCACTTTTGGGGTTGCTTTTGTCTTAATTTCATTCTTTTGCTTGAATTTCCTTTTTTTTTGTGTTGCTGTTTTACCAAATAATTTCTGGTACTGCAGCTGAGTTATTGGAAATGTGTTGGGTGGGGCAGTTTGCTGCACTGTAGTGATGCCTCTCAGGGACAACAGGCAGTCTGGTATCTACATTTTAAAGCTGCAGTGAGTTGCACCAGCTACCTTGGATAACTCAAGCAGCAACCTGTGGTTATGCTATGGGAGAATGGGAAGGCCAAAAAACAGTGTGCAAAGGAAGAAGGCTCCAGGAGAGATCACTAGAGATGTAGTGTAGCAGACAGCTAAAGCAGTGGCCTTTGCTGTGATCTGTGTGGTTAGCTGAGCTTGTGAGTGCTCATTTCTGAAGCTGCTTTTTTCCTGATGTTGCTGATCTGTTTTAGATCAAATATCATTTTTATGATATTGTTTTGGATAAAAATCACTTTTATTATTCTTAAGTGTATGTGTTCTCACTGAAATATCAATGAAGGTTAGAAGTGCTTCTGAAAAACATAATGCCTATGCTGGCTTGGGCCAGAGCTTTCCATTTCTGATAATGGAGACTTGCATTTAGCATTAAGGCTGCCATCAGGTGTAACGTTGAGTTTTCCCATGCTTGCTCTTCAGTGTCCTCCAGGAGCAGTTCAGAGGATGTAAATCAAGCTCTTGTGCTAAACTTCCTCAGTTAAGCTTGTTAGACTCCCTTCTTTTGATTGCAGATTTGTGAGCTCCTGAGGGGATTGAGACTAACTTTAACATTACTGTATAAGCGGCAGCACAGGGGGAAACTCCTAGGAAAAAAGGTGGAAACAGTTATGACAAAGTCTGCTGACACTACTTAACTTTCTTTTTTAATAGCAATTGTGTTTCCCAGCAGTTAGGATGGAAGTTCAGGAGGGTGTGGGTGTGCTGTGTTTTGCTTTGTAAATCACTACAGCACAGAAGATGTTGAAACTTCATGCGGTTACGTGAGCTGCCAACATTATATACAGAAATTCAGTAGCTTAAATTTATGGAAATAAAAGTGCTGTAAGGAAACTGGTATTCCAGAGGTGGTGTTTGACAGTCTAATTTACTTCTAAATTACTTAGAGGCTGTTGCTCCGTGAAGAACTAAAGCAAATTCCTTCTTTCAGAAAGTAATATAGCAGGTGAGGCAAAGGCAGTGCTCAGCTCTGTGCTGAGAAAAGCCCAGATCCTGACAGATGTGTATGAAGTCACACTCCTTTGAGCTGTGCTCGTCAGTGATGGTACCATAACCATAACACAGTATGGAAGAGCATGGAAATTTTATGTGGAGTGATAGTTAATGCTGTCGTATTACTTCTTGAACTGCAATTCTTCCTTTTTAAGCAGATAGTGTATATAATCAGTGTTAATTTGCTTTATAGGAGAGGCTCACTAATATGTATGTGCAAACTGTGACCACTAAGACTACAGCTGCAAATGATAATCTGTATGGAAACAACCACTGTTTTTTCATAGAGCTGTATTCACTTCCTGCTAAAGGAAGAGTAAACCCTTCCTTCTCTGGCTCATTCTACAGTGTAAGCAGGGCCTTCAGCAAACTGAGAAATGGCTTCTCCTGAGCCCTGTCTTTTTGTGAAGTCAGTTGAAAGGCTCTTATTTGCATATTTAATTACAAAACACATTCTTCATGCTTACTCATTAAGGAAAACTAGCGGAATGTAAGCAATCTACGTAATTAAATCGGGTGTAGTGTGAAAATGAATAGCCTGAAAAAGTAGCCTACAGTTACAGTATGAACCTGACCATATTATATGGTGTTACTGAGCAGCAAAAACAAAGGAGTACGTGGAGGCTTTGGTAGCAAGTAACTGGCTGTAGTATTAAGAATAATTGATTATTAATGATTACTAAGAAATAATTTGATCCTAAAGTAAGATATACATATAGCTGTTGATTCCAAGCAACATATAGAGACTGAACTTAACTTTGTTTTTTTGTTTTTTTTCTTAAGCATGAAACAGTGCTGATGAGCTGTGTGTATTACTCTGTATTCCAGTGAAAGTGCCTGAAGTCCAAGCAGCAGTGGAGAATTGCAGGGGTTTCATGGAATAATCTTCCTTGGCAAAAATAACTTCTAGTGAAAGCCAGGAAAAACAAGCAACTTAAAAATTGCATAGGGTTGAGTTTGATAGCTTCTTTACCTTGTTTGGAGGCCCAGTGCTTTTTCCATGCTTTAAATCTTGTAGTGCTGTTTTTTTGCCTTGTCATTTACCAGCAGTCTTGAATGTGAAGTGGTCATTCAGGTGAAATGTGGAAGCAATAATTATATAGTGTGTAAGATTCAGTGTCAAAAGTTTTTCCCAATAGCTTTGGAATTGAATCAGAAAGAGCAATGTGGCTGCTTCTGATCGTTGTGTTATTCTGAGTTAACACATGGATTTTATGAGAGGAAAAAGTACAGTGTCCATTTAAAGCTCATAAAAATGAGACAAAATGGTTAGTACTGAGGTCACTGAACTGTTGGGTGTTCAGCATGTGTGCAGTACTTGCAATCCTGCAGTTGTCAGCATGAGAGGATGGGATTTACCTGACAGCTGATGTTTGTTCATTTGTGAATTACTGTCGTGTTTTAGAGCCAGTTGTGTTTAGCATGGAGGTCACTTAAAGATTGTTTTGCTTTTTTGCTTTAGTGGTGTATCTTCTGCTGAAATACTGAGGTGAGAAAGCATATGCCTAGTTCTCAGTGAGATGTTAAGTAATCCTAAATTGAGCTCTAAAAGAGCACAAGATAGTCCTGCTCTGATTGCATAAACCTCAATAAGTGTGACGTGTCCTGACAAAGTATTTGGTAATTTAAAAACTTCTTGCTTCCCTTTTCCTCTGCATTGCTGTTTTCCCTTGATTGCAACCAGTATTACTTTTATTCTGCATTTTCTGAAATATACATGTTGATCTTAGAGAAGCTGGTGTTCTATAGTAGATAATTCCCAACTCCTGTACCTTGTTCTCTTGCCAAATGAAAATAAACTTCTGAGAAGACAATAAAACCTTACGTGCAGAAGCTTGTGCTTAGGATTAACCTTCGCCTTCCTCCAGTGTGTAGGAGCTGAAGCCAGAAGTAAATTCTGTGTTATAAATATATTGTGGATCTCTCTTGGAAATCAAAATGCCAGAGAGGTTAAATTCCTTTAAGGAAAAAGAAAAAAAAGAAAAAACTGCCATTTTGCCTTGATTAAAAGTTTCTGTTATATCACCTCTACCATGTGATGGTTTTTATATATATTAATGTACGACTCTTCAAAGTTTCTTGTATCTTTGCTCACAAGAATACTTAGCTTCTAAAAAATCAAATACTAGTAAAGAAATCAGTGTATTGTTAACAGCATCAAGGTAGTGCAATGTCTTATGCAAATAAAGCTGTTTGATGTAAATATTTTTTGCTAATATGTAGTCTTTTCTGTTTGTTTCAGGGTGCAGTCTCTGGGTCAGTTCAGGCTTCAGATCGACTTATGAAGGAACTCAGGGATATATATAGATCACAGAGTTATAAAACAGGTAAAATACTTCAGATTCTTAAAGTACACGTTGAAAGAATTCTCCTGGCAAGTACTTCCTGCTAATCTTTTTCTGTTCTGTAGTTGTGTTTATCTGTAGATACATTAAAAAAAAAACAACCATACATTATATATGTTCTTATTGTATAAAAAATGCATTTATGAAGTAAAAGGAAGTCATGATATATATCCTTTAATATGTTCCTCATTTTTGTTATGCAAACCTTCATATCACAATTAACAACAGGGTTGTAACCCTGGGAGTACTGTTAGGGTGAGGTGGCTACGAAGAACATCTCAAGATGACTACTGTAGGAGTTCTTGACGTTTCAGAACTACCTGAAATTCAGCTCTCCAGGTGTGTAGGGGAAAAGCTGTGACTGTGTCCCACTGGGTGACACTCACAGTGTACTTTGCTGAGGAGGAATTCGTATTCAATAGCAGAAGGCTTTGTTATTACACCATATTTAATCTTAATTACACCCCTGTTAGTTCTGTTATTTTGTGATGGTGCTGATATGATCCTGAGCTCCCATCTGTTCCTTGGAATAAGGATACAAATGAAGATAAAAGTTTACCTTTTACATTTATTTGGATAAGAAGCATTGAGTAGCTTTTAGGTAGGTGGTTGGCTGTTCTCATTGCTCCATATAAAGGCTTTGTCTAAACTAGCTCAGCAAAGGAAGCTGCATATTGAATTACCTGGATATTATTGTACAATAAGCAGAACTTACATTTCAGTTAAGCTGTTTTCCAGTAGGTCAGTTCAATAGCCACCTCCATGACTGCAGCCAAGAATGAGAGCCTTCTGGTGCAGGACAGCATGTGAACAGGAGGAGTGCCAGATTAGAAAGTCAGCCTGAACTTTAATCCTCTATCTTCTTCTCATCTGTCTTCCCTAGTTTGTTTCAACCTGCCTTAGGTCGTGTTCGACGGCCACGGCATTTTCATGTGTGTGTGAAAGGACAGAGTTGAAGAGGTGGTAGACCTCTGTTTTGATCTTCTATGTCTACTCCTTAGGTAAATAGTTTTAGGTGCTGAGGTACTGTAGATGGTGCTAAAACATCTGAACTATAAATACAGTTGTAACCTCCTGTTGATCTAAAGTAGCCTAATACTTACAGGTTTTATCACAATGGAGTGCTTGCCAGTAAACCCTAATCACCATCTATCCAGTAGGTAATGGATTAAAAGAGCTAAGGAGGAACCCAGAAATGGTTCTTCACTAAGTCATGGGGGATACTTTACTGCCTGTATGTGATCTTTAGAGGTTGGTTTTAGGGACAGAACAAGGATTGTGCACAAGAAGTCTGTTTGACTGTGAAAAGCTGTATGGCACTTAATAGCATAGATAACTGCAGGAGGAGCAGCCAGGAGCCCCTGTATCACAGAATGGCAGTTTGGAAGGGACCTTTAAAGATCATCTAGTTCCAGCCCCTCTGCTGTAGACAGGGTTGCCTCCCACCATAACAGGTTGCTCAGGGCCCCGTTT
This sequence comes from Cyrtonyx montezumae, assembly GCF_038088225.1. Classification (NCBI taxonomy): domain Eukaryota; kingdom Metazoa; phylum Chordata; class Aves; order Galliformes; family Odontophoridae; genus Cyrtonyx; species Cyrtonyx montezumae. The sequence goes on from NW_027071903.1 coordinate 19,245,590, forward strand.
AGCCTGGCCTTGAATGAGTCCAAGGATGGGGCATCCGTAGCTTCTGTGCCACTTGTTCCAGTGCCTCGCTGCTCTAAAAGATTTCCTCCTAACATCTAACCTAAATTTTCCCTCATTTACGTTAAAGCCATTCATAGTATTCTGGCTGTGATTCATCTCACTGTTGTTTCTGTGACAGCAACTGAGTCACAGTTTTCTATTTGCAATACTGTTTCCTATTCCTCCTGCTTATTTCCTATGCTGTGTGCATCGGTGCTGGGACACTTGACCTGGGCTATAGGCCACCTTACCTTCCTGGAGGTAATTCTCAAAATCCCCTAGGGAAAAATCTGAGGTTTATTCCTGCTGCTTCCTAAAATGACAGTGTTCCCTGGCTCTTCTGTGTCACTCAGCAGTACGTCCTCTTTCCCCGTCAAATGTAGTTTAAAGCTCTGGTGATGAGCCCAGTGTGTTTGCTGCTCAGTATATTCCTGTCCCTCCTGGTCAGTTGCATCCCATCCAACATCGACATGCCTGGTCTATCAAAATCTTTTTCAACTCTAAAAACCACGAGCACAGTGGCTTATTAGTTTATGATTTAGGAATATCTAAAAAGACAGCAATTGAACAGTTTGTGTGACTCTCTAAAAGTCACAGAATTCATGTGGGAGAATTCTCAAGTCCAGGAAATTACCAATGCTTTCTGGACTGACAGGTTGCCAGTATGATGGATCCTTCAAACAGCTTGTATGGTATTTTTGAATTGCTTACTGCATAAGCTATTTTTTTTATTCTAATATTTCTTAGTCTATTTAATAGGAGGTTGTGATGTTATTTATGGCAGTAAATATTATTGCCTTCTCTGGCAAAAAAATCTGTGCACTTCTAAGGAGCTAAATGAGTACTCTTTTCTTTATTACACCACTTCTCTAGCAGTCTGAACAGAACCAAGTAAGAATATCTTGTAACCGTGCTGTGTCCCAATCAAGGAACTGTCTTATTTGCCTTGAGTTGTGGAACTCCTCCTGCTCTTCAAATCTCCCTGTATAAATAAATGCCTGATAAGAATATTTGTTTCCCTGAGCAAACTGGGATTTTATCTAACTGAAGTGGAGGTATAAAACTGATGGTGTTTCAAAGCAGGATCACCATCCTACTAATTCCTTTATTAACTTTTTTTTTCAGTAAATGATGCTGTTTGTTATAAAACACATCTGGATTCCTTCCTTATGGCTTCATTTAGCTGTGGGGCTTCAGTGAATTTAAGTGTCAGTTTCTTCCTTTGTACATAACTCCTGTTTTTAAAGCCTTGTTCTGTGTTCTGGTGTTAGATAGCTGTCACCATCTTAGCAGGGACATGATTAGATAATGTGATCTTGGTTCTGAGTACTTGCTTTTGTGGTCATTTTCCCAATTTAAACAGCTTTGCTATGAGCACACAGAGGGAATCACTGTGAAACTTAGAGGTTTTGGGGACTGTTGTGAAGAAACATCACACCATTTTCTTTTTTTGCAATGTAAGCCAGAGAATCAAAGATTGCTTTTAAGTTGCATAGAGTTCACTTTGGTGTCTCTGACATTATGTACTATCAGGATTGACAGCAGAACAGCATTGAGACTCTGAAGTTTAAAAAACAAACAGCATTAAAAAAAGTATAGTCAGGTTTTCCACTAAGGGTGTCTATTCACAGTAGTATCCATTTTAAAACTGAAGGTTTTTTAGTGGCCAGAATACTACTGTTGAAGTTCAAGGAAAAGATAAATAGGTCTACAAACTTGCTGTCAATGGGCAAATTGCTGACCTGCCTGGGAAATCTAATTGAATGACTCCACTTAAAGACAAATAGAAAGCCCTTCTTTCACAAGCTAACATTAGCAGGAAAAAAAAATTCCAGCAGATTAATATACTCTGCTGTAAGTTAGGCAGTGTCATTAGCCTTCTGGATAATAGGAGTCACAAGTCCTCCAAACTAGGAAACTAGAAACTATTGTTTGGTTCGTTCACATAGGAAAAAATTCTTACAGGTCTCAAATTTTTTGTGAGGATGGGGAGGGAGAAGGAGGAAGCATACTGTGTTGGTATTTAAGTGAAATAATTTCTGTTTATGTCTTCAGTGGTTTTGTTGTTTGTATAATTGCTTTTATCCAAAGATTGTGTGGGTTTATTTGTAGTTAGTCAAGTTGCTATGAGCAAGAAATGGCCTGTTTCCAAAGAGGCTGTTTTTCTCAATACCTTTTTATCTTCTCACTTGTGGCTTGCTTCGTGGGTCTTTGTGCTCTCTTTTTTACTTGATGGCCTCTATGTATATGGGTGACAAAAACAATCACATGTTGAAGTGAGGGGAATCTACATTGATTAGTTTTCCTACTTGAGGAACTATCAGAAACCAGTATGTAGAAGTTAATCAGATAAGATTGTTTTTGAGTAATTTTTTTTCCCCTCTTACTGCCTCTACTAAAAAAAGAAAAGCATCTGAACTGGTTGCAGATAACACCTCTTGACTTGTGTAAAACAAAATAGTGACAGCAAAACCCAACTAGAGAATGCTGTTTATAATCTTCTATATCAAAGCAGTGAGCAACTCTGGCACTGTTGCTGTTCATGAGCACATATAAATACTACTCAGCTCCAAACCTGGATGATTAAAAGGTTGGCCAAGTAATTTATCTTTCTCTTAATGCTGTCTTCACATCAGTCCTGAACTGTGCACGTCTCTAAAGAACCACTTTACAACTGCTGATTTAGGGACAGTACAGCTCTTAAAGACCAGCAGAAGTTATTCTTTTGGGGCAGTTACAGTCCGTGGTAACCAGCAGAGTTGAAGGTCTAGTGCATGACTTCTGGGTGGCAGTAGGGCAGCATTTCTTTTGATGCATCTTTCAAGTTTTCTGGCTGCTCTGTTCAGCTGTTGGGAGTGTGCTTCATCCAGTGCAACGTCATTTTCTTGGGTTTCCACTCCATACACTGGCTGGGGTCCCTGTTTGCCAGTGCTGCTAAGGGAAGCTGTGAAATATAACACTGCATGCTTGAACTGTGTGTTAAGTGTTTTTAAAAAGCGTGTTGGTCATGTACTATGTTTAAAATATGCTGAGTGCTAAGCAAGTTGGAGTTATATAGCTATGTAAAGCTTGAGACAAGACTGAATTGAGGGGAAATGGTTTAGGAGCCAGAGAGGTATTTTTACATGAGTGGCTTTTTTTCTTTTCCATGGAGAACTGAAAGAACTCTTCCCTTGTAGCCGCTCAGTAGTGCTTCTACTGTGGAGGAAAAGATGTGATTCAGCATCTTGCTCATTGCTTAAATCTACTGACAGTATTTGTATTTAAAAGCAAAGAATAAGCTGATACTACTTTTTGCCTTTTTAAAAATTGTAGTGCATAGCTAATTCTATCTAATATTTCCACAGGGATATATTCAGTGGAACTGGTAAATGACAGCTTGTATGAATGGCATGTTAAGCTTCTGAAGTAAGTTCTTAAACTTCTTTCATTTTTCTGAAGAATCTAATACAATTGCTGCAGAAAGTCTGTTTTTGAATGAGAAGCTTTAGTCAGAACCTATAAAACAGTGTGTGGCTACAGTTTGGCCATATGGAAATGCATACAGCTGTTGAACTATAATCATTAAGCTGGTAACAAATGAAAAATGCAAAAAACAAAAAAAAAAAAAACCAGACCCAGACACTCCTAGCACAGCCACCTCTCAGTGTATTACCATAACTTTTAGTACTATTTCACCTTCCTTCCCACGCTACTCCAAAATACGAAACCTCAAATGATGAAATTAGTTGTCCAGAAGTTTTGTCTAGGTGGACTTGTTTTTAATTTCAAGAAAACACAAGTTCTGGTTTCCTTAAAGACAGAAGAAGGAACAGAACTGCTCTAGTGGGATCAGTTGAGCAGACGTGTAGGACTGAAATCTTGAAGCATGGCATAATGATAACTTAGAACATGTTTGTCTTTTCTAATGTACTACTCTTCACTTGTTTATACTGGGTCTGGATGATCCTCCAAACCAATTTAGAAGAAAATGACAACTGCAATGTCCAAAGTGTAATAATTTAGTGTAATAATAATAATAAAGTGTAATAGTTTAATTCTAAAGGCATTATACTGAAATTAGTCCCGGCAGCAGGATTACCTGCCATCATCCTACAAGGTAACCTGTGGGAAAGGAAAGCCTATGCAAGCCAGGTGGGATGGCTGCAAAAGATGAAGAGATGGGAAAACTTCCTTCAGTTCAGCTGCTCTGTGGTGCGTGCATGCAAAGACAAGTTTTTTCAGCACAGTAGCTGATGTGCCTTTAGGTGGTGTTGCCTTGTCCTAGTGGTAAAACCCCTATGACTGTGTCACTAGCTGCTGAGTTTTATTTCCATCCTAGTGTCGTCAGAAGCATATGAACATTTTGAACCTGAAACTAACAGGAAAAGAAATCATTCCTTTGTTCCAGAAGGCCTTACTGATCATGAGCCTAGACAGCCAAATAATTGTGCAGTGCATTGAAATTTCAAGTACTGTGAGCAGGTTTGGTTTTCCTTCTCTGAGGAGAGAAAAGCAATGGAATGCATACAAGAAATGACTTCAGAATGTCGAAGAAAAGAGATACTGGACAAGGAGTAATGGCTTTAAACCTAGAGAGAGGAGATGCAGATTAGACACGAGGAAGAAATTCTTTACTGAGAGGAAGATAGGGCCCTGGCACAGGCTGCCCAGGAAGGCTTTGGGTGCCTCGTCCCTGGAGGTACTCAAGGCCAGGCTGGATGGGGCTTAGCTCAGCCTGATAGTGGTGAGAGGTATCCCTGCCCATAGCTGGGGTGGAACTCAGTGGGCTTTGAGGGCTCTCTCTTCAAAGACAGACCATTCTGTGAAGACATAAAGAATTGTGTTTATTTGTTCCAGCGAAAAGTGTCTGTAAACAAATGACCTGTGTGTGCAGACCAGTTGAGGGACAGATAGTCATTGTTACTAGAACAAGTAGTTCTGAACTGGCCTGGTGCTGGTTATGGCTGGAATTGATAGGTTGCTAAGCACTGAAAGATTTTTTTTTCACTGAAATAGCTTTGATTTGTGAGATGGGGACATAGGGCTCAGGTAACTTTGAAATGGGTTCTCAGGTTTGTGGCTTTGTGTGTAGGAGAGGATTGGACTCCTATAGTCCCTCTAACATCTTTTGTCTTGTTTAGAGTCTTTTCCTGACTAGTCTCTTTAAAAACTTCTGGGGTGGCAGTGCTTGGGTTGAATTAACCCAGTAGTGTCTGAATTACCACCCAGGGTGCTTGTCATCAGTGTTTTGCAACAACTTAGGAAATTCTGCTGAGAGCAGGGACTGCTGATTTCAGTGCTTTTGCACATGCAGCTCTTGTTTAACATCTGATATAGAGCTGCAATCACGTACTCATGAAGGGTTCACTAACTGTGCTGAAAACAAATCAATACAGCCTTTGTCTTAACGTATTTTCTTCTTTTGGGACATAGATTTCCAGTAGTTGAAGAGAGTTGAAATGACTGATTTTTCAAGTAAACAGTTATTTATTTGCTATCAGTGTTCAGAGAACATTTGAGAGTGGTGAGATCGTAGTGCACTGCAACAAGCTTTCATGGAGATCTCATGGCAAAGTGTTTACTTGCTCAAGGAAGTAAATATTTTCTTGCATTTGACTTCAAATTGCCATTTGTAATCTGTAGTATACATGAAGGAGCTTTCTAAGAGTGATCACTATTTACAGGTAGTGAAAATACTAACTTAATCCAGGATTTCACCCTGCTTCTTTTATAGGGTTGATCCTGACAGCCCGCTGCATAGTGATCTTCAGGTCTTAAAAGAAAAAGAAGGTGTAGAATACATTTTACTCAACTTCTCTTTTAAGGTATGTGTCTATAGGAATAAATGCAGAGGTTAAATTTGTAGCTAATTGTAGAAATTGTCTGAGGTGCCCTTAGCTGTTTTCTCAGTTGAGATGGAAGTATAACATTTAAGGAGGAAAAAACCCATAGTTTTCAGTGTGGCACTAAAGCTTCCCAAAGGCTTCTTGTGAGCCAGCACTGTGGAGAGGTGGTTTTTACAGAACTGAAAAATATTACTGTTTTGAATTGTATTTACCAAATAAGGCTACAGAAATAACTCCTGATTAGGAAAACAGTCACGGTGTAGTTCTTAACCTGTTCTTTGTTTATGTATTTCAGGATAACTTCCCTTTTGATCCTCCCTTTGTGCGTGTAGTATCTCCTGTGCTCACGGGAGGGTAAGTTGGAGCTGTTTTATGGAAATGTTACTTCATGGTAAAATGTTGTACCTTGAGATTAGCTGTCTGGGTTCACAGGGAACATTTTGAGGCTGCAAATAGGCTTGGAGATACTTTCCCACAGTATCAGTTATGAGCTGCTGTAGACCTTGAGTTTGGTGAAAGGCTCAGTGTGATAAGGAGATGTATTCTCAAGTGTAGACTACCAGTGGGTGAACAGCTGGGTGCTTTTTCCAGCTCAGTGAAGTTCTTTAGTTTGAATTCTAAGCTTAGAATTGCTTAAGTTGGGTCCAGCTTTGAATGTCTCCATCAGCCATAATCTTTGAGAGCTGATTTCTGAAACTTCTAAAGCCATCTTACTTCTGTTGTTGCAAAGAGCAGTGTATTTTGAGTTGTTGCTTTGAAGGGGACTTTCTTGTCCGTACTGGTAACGCTGCCATAAGCTTTTTGTCTAAAAACTCCTCAAATGCTAATCTGAACGTATTAAACTTAATTGGTGCTATGCTCTGAAAGTTATCTAAACTTATCTAAACCTTGGTTGAAATGTGTCTGGTGTCTCCGGCAGCGCACTCTCTCCTCTGACACCTGGTGCTGATTCTGGTTTGGTTTTAATTGCTGTTCTGCTTATTTCCTTATAAGTGACATATAAATGGACGTTGTTTAAATGCACTGATCATGGCAGAGGCCACATTTTTGGAGTGGTAAACTCAGCCTCCTCAGTCAGGTGCTGTGATGGCCAGCTGTGCTTTGCTGACTGCTGAATTCCATAACCACAGGATGTGATGAAGTGTTACTGAAATAGAAATATGTTTTAAAGAAAAGAGCAACTGAAGATTAGCTTAACTCACTTGCAAGTAAATCTTGGTTAATAGTGGCACCTGCATTGTTTGAAATCGTGTTAAAGTCCCTAACAGAAGTGCTTTGGATTTTAGTAGCTGCATCAGCACATCCATAGTGTTGTGACAAAAAGCAGCATTCCTCTTCCATGCTCGGGCTACTGAGTAAGCAGTTGTGCAGAATGGCTGCCTCACTGATTTGTAACTGTGTATTTGGCCAAGGAAAGCAGTCTCTTTTGTCTGGCAGCACTAATAGTTCTTCCCTATGCTATGGCTAACTAGCTGCAGTATATTACTGGCTGAAGGGCATCTCAGTTGTATGTAGAAAAATAAAATCAAACTGGCTTGAGAGAACTTGAAGAGCTGTGAATGATTTCAAATCTTAACTGACTGATATTGAATATAACTTTCTTCTCACATTTGTTTCTAGGTATGTCCTAGGTGGAGGTGCATTATGCATGGAACTTCTTACTAAACAGGTGAATGCCAACTCTTCCTCTCACTACACAAGTGCCACAATTAACAGTGAAAGGTGCACTTTTCCAGTAGAAAGGCACTGGACGGTAGTAGCTTTGATTCCCTATGTGGAATAAGTTCCAAACAAAGCATGCATTCCAAAGCAGATTTGCAGAATGAGTACAAGAATCAAGTATATGTCATATATTTTCTTCCTCTTGCAGGGCTGGAGCAGTGCCTATTCAATAGAATCAGTCATCATGCAGATCAATGCCACTTTAGTCAAAGGAAAAGCCAGAGTTCAGTTTGGAGCCAATAAGGTAAAAGCACGGTTTCAGTTACGCAGATCATTGCCAGTCTTCTCCCATGGCTTTGCTGACTTGTGTAGAAGATGTTTCATAACAGAATTGTCAATATAAATATATTTGTGCTTTGATTTGTCTCAATCACGTATGTCTGGTGCACATGTAACTATTTTCTTGGCTGTTAACTGTGATTTTTAAAGAAAGATAAATGTTTGAGGAAAGAAAGCAAGTGTTGGATGGGTAGGGCATTTAAGTAGATGCGTACCTAGAGGAGGGAAGGAGGATTCAGAACTGGAAATCAGAAAGATTTGGGAATCTTGGCTCAGAGAAGGGCTGTCGATAGCATCGCTGCCAGGTTTGCGTATGCTGGTGTTAAGAGGTTCTCCTTCCACTGTGCTGAGTACGTGCCAGTTTTCCTGAGAGGATGAAAAACACCCCCTTGCAAATCCTCCTGAACTTGAGCCCTTCAGAATTGAAGTGAATTATGATTTAGATCAAGTGTGCATGTTGCTAACAGACTGCAACTTGATCCGAAGTAGTAAGTGCTGTTTTTTTGCAAGAGGTGTAAATGCGTTAGTGAAACTGTGTCTTGCTTGCTGGTGTTTTAATTGCCAATTCAAGAGTTGTTTGGGTTTCTTTTTCCTTTCAGAATCAATATAACCTAGCAAGAGCACAGCAGTCCTATAAGTCACTAGTACAAATACATGAGAAAAATGGTATGTATGCCTGACATTTTTGTTCTTGTATGCAGAGCATCCTGGAATTTTGATATTTGGCAGAAATCAAACTTGAAGTGCTGGAATGTCTTAAGTTTGGGTTGGAAGGCTGAAAATGGTGTTTCTGATTCTCATCTAAGCATTGTAGTCTTTCTAGTCAAAGTAACTTGACTGACCATCATTGGAACTTCTCTAGCTTACCTGAAAGTGACAGAGTTCTATTTGTTCCTTTTGCCTTTTGAAAGGTAGTGGAGTTTTCTTTTCAACTAGTTGACCTAGTAGCTTTATTGTTACTGTAGCTGTTGGAGTGTCTACCTGTTAGTGAAGAACTGGCTGGAAAGGTTGTCTGCCTCTTTGTTTCCATGTGGCAAGAGCCGAGAAATAGTAACCATTAAAGAAGACTGTAGCTGGTCTATGTTTCCACTTCTTGAAAAGACATAAAAAGCCCAAGTGAAGTGCACTGGCTGAGGAATTGGATTTTTTTTCCCTCTGTTTAAAGCCAGTTAATGTTCTCGTGGCTGCTTAAAACACATATTAACATGCCTGAAGTGTAATCACATTTGTTGCAGCAGGATGAGAAGGCCAGAAATGACCTGAGGTTTTAGATAGTTTGAGAGAGTTATGTTGTACAAAAGCAGTCAGCAGAGTTGGTGCCCTGCTTTCCTGAAGTGGGAATTAGTCCCAGTTCTGACTTCAGTGATACAGTGTCCTTTGGAAATTCACGTTTGTGAATGAGCATGATGTGAGTGTATTTCGGTGTGATGAGCACCTTGGTTTTCCCAGTTCTACAACAAACATAATGCTTTCTGGACTGTTAGGAAGAAGATCACAGAGGAAGACTTTGTGATGCTTTTCAATTTCATGGCATGTTGGTCTTGCCATTAACAGAGGCTTTTGCATTTTTAGTTTGCAACAAAAGAGAGCGTGACTGTTCACTTCTAGCTGCATGCTGGCCTTGACTGCAGTGATTGCTGCTGCAACAGGAGCTGTCCACAAAACGCTCACAGCATTTGTTGCTGCTGCAAAAGGCATCTTTGTTAACTTACTGCTGCCATCAGTTCTCTGGGACAGCACAAGGAGGGCCTCTTCTCGCTGTACTAAAACAGAGAAATTTTTACCAGAGTGGCTGGGAGACTTGAGATTGGAGATCTGGAGGTGGTGAGAAAAAGCCACGTACGCTTGATCCGATATGATTCAACATGCCAAATGCTGCCAGGAGCTAAAGTTACTCACGTGACATTTCTGCCAGCCATTCAGAAGGCAGCTGGTAAGCTCCTCTGAGCAGAGCCAGGGCAGTGCCTAACGCGTTTCTCTGTTCTCCATAGGCTGGTACACTCCTCCAAAAGAAGACGGTTAATACCGAGGACTGTTGTATACCTGGACCAATGCCAACAAAAAGAGCTCTTTTTAATGTTTTCCAACACACAGACTCGAGCTATGAGTGCCCTATAACAGCCGTACTGAAGACTTTAGCTATTAGATAAGTTAGTGGATAATCTGTCAACTGACACGTCGAGTATAAGTTGCAGCCTTACCATTCCGCTCTTCTTAGGCATCTTGGACTGAGCAGTCTGGGCCTTTGCTGTATTTGTTCTTCATGGATTAAGCATATTTGGGCCACTCCCTCCCTTCTCCCTGTTTTTGGTTTGGAAGTGTAAGCTCGCTGCAGTGGGCTGCTGCGTTCCCCAGGAGCGTTCAGTAGGAGTTGGTCACGCACTTCTTTTGTGCATTTCTTACCTTTTGCAGGATGCAGACCGCCGAGACTTCTGAATTGTGTTGTTTCATTTCAAGTCCGGAGGTTTAAAATGTTGTTTAATACTGTTCTAGGAAATGTCAGACCTTGCAAATCACAGTAGTTTTTCTGGTCTAAAATTACAGCGTTTGTAGTATTTCCAAATTAATGATATAGGAAAAAGCACATGTATGTTAAGTCATTAAACATTTTCATGGCTGTATGAGAATATGAACTGTTTCTTGGAAGAGAGAGACGCTCATGGGCAGACGGTTTTGTGCTCCTGTTCTCCTCTGAGCGGTGCAGGCGGTGCCGGGGGGCTCCGCCTCCGCGGGCGGCTCCCTGTCGACTTATTTAAATCGCTAAACACAAACCAACCGAACCTTTGTAGGCGTTCCATTTTATTAACGGGTCGTTGCAATCATTTGTAAACTAATGAACTGATAAAGCGATCGATTGGCACAAAGCGACACGGAAGTCCGTGAATGAGTTCTTTGCTGGAGGAGCGCCGCGGCGGATGACGGACGCGCGCGGTGGCCGGGCCGTGCCCCCCGCCCCTGCTCCCGCCCCCCGGCCCGGCCCCGCTCTGTAAACTTGCATCAAGTTGACGAATAAAGGCCGTTTTGAGAACCGCTGTGCCGTGCCGCTTCCGGGGCGGGGCCGGAAGGGATGCGGGCGGAAGTGCCGCGGGCGGAAGTGCCGCCGCCGGAAGCGGAAAGCGCGTCGCCGCCGCGGGGGCGTTGGCGTCGCGTCGGGCGGAGGGGAAGGGCGCGGCTCCGCGGCTATGGAGGCGCCGGGGAAGGGCGGCCTCGTCCTCAGTAACCTGGCCGAGGTGGTGGAGCGCGTGCTCGGCTTCCTGCCCACCAAGGCGCTGCTGCGCGCCGCCTGGTAAGCGCCGGAGCGGGGGGGGGAGGGGTTGGGGACGCGGAGGCTGACGCCGTTTCTGAGGTAACGCGGGCGGGGCGGCTGTGTTGCAGCGTGTGCCGGCTGTGGAGGGAGTGCGCGCGGCGGATCCTGCGCACGCGGCAGCGCCTCGCTTGGGTATCGGCGCTGGAGCCCGGCCCGCCCGGCGGCCACGCGCTGCTGCAGGCGTTGGCCCACGAGCTCGAGGTGGGTGCGCTCCCTCTCCCCCCACCTCCGCCCCTCCACGGCCCGCGCCTCGCGGTGAAGGGCCGCTGCCGGTACCGGGCTGGCGTTACCAGCGCGTTTCGCGCTTCTCGCCTTCTCACAGAGGGTGCACGTCCTGCCCCACACTGTACTCTACATCGCCGACGCGGAGACGTTCAGCGGGCACGAGGAGTGCCATGAGCACAAGAAAGGTATCCGCGGGGCGGCCGCGGGCGGGGGAGGGGCGCCGCGGGGAGCGCTCTGAATCTGAACGTGGGAGGAGAGGAAAGGCGGCTCCCCTGGCGGCTGCTTTGCCCCGCGTTGTTGTGCTGTGGGGAAGGGCGGTGGAATGGGAGGCTGTTGGTTGTGGGCTTTGTTCCTGCCAGGTTTGCCACAGCTCCCTTCCACTTCTCTGGAGCGTTTTTGTTTCCTTTTTAATAGCTAGGAAAAGAAACAGCAAAGAAACAGCTGTTGCGATTGAAAAGCTGTTGCCAAAGCGATGTCAGGTCCTTGGACTGCTCACCCCGGGGATCGTAGGTAGGAGCCTTCTCTGAGTGCTGCTTCTGTTGCTAGCATGTTCATGCCTCCCTTCTCACCTTCAATTCTCATTGTACAGTATAGAAGGCGAAACCTTTCTGCTCATTTCTATAATTCTAGGGGATAGCTCACACCATGTATCTCAGCAGCAAGCTTTTATCTATCCAAGCATCTTGCAGGCATTCACTCAGTGTTTGCTTCCAGTCTGCATGACTGCAGCCACAACCAACAAGAGCAGGAAGAGAAAGGGGCTGCATAGGCACCTGTTTGAAGTCACTAATAGCCATTAGCATCTGATTCAGTGCCTACAAAAGGCTGAGTACCCGTGTTTACAGTAAGAGAGGTTTATATACCCGTGTCTCCTCGTGCAGAGTGACTTAGGATTATTTCTAGACAGTGGAACCCCTATACGTTTCATGTTTGACAACAACAGCAAAAAGATATTCACAGCAATTATCGATTAGATGTGTTGTGATGGAAATGAGCTGTCATATATTGCATGCACTGCTCTGCCTGTATTAGCCTGCCTCACAGACAAAAGTGTCAGAATCACTGATGTTATTTTGTGTGTGTCTGTCATTATAGTTACCCCTATGGGTTCCAGCAGCAATCAGCCTCAAGAAATTGAAGATGGCGAAGCTGGGTTTGCTCTTTTGTTTCCCAAAATTGATGGGGTAAAAATCCAAACCTTCCATTTTCCTAAAGAAGTAAAGAATAGGGTCATTGACGAAAATAAATTTGCTGAAGCAGGTACGTCCTTGTTCTCCCTTCAGTCTTGGGCCTTCGTCAGATGTTTTGCTGCTCTTGTAGGCTCCACAGGGAACATTACTCGTAGGACCAACAGCTCCTGTGCTGTGCTCACAGGAGTACTGCGTGGCTCTGCAGGGCTGCTCTGGTAACCACCCATCTCTGTTCCACCCGTTCTTGGGAGTATGGAGGTTAAGTTATCCTGAGTATGTCTCAAACTTCTTGGTTCACATTTATAGCAGGGCAGCTAAGCGGGAGCTGTTACGTTTGAAGAAACCCAATAATCGATAAAAGTAACAGTAAATGAGCTTGTCTGCTTGGCAGTTATTCTGGCCACCACAGTTTAGAAAGGAGCGAGAAGGAGCTGCCACTTTTCTTCTACAAAGTGACTTTGTTGATTAGATACTAAGTCAGGTGTTGTAGTAAGGAAAGGTATAAAGGCAATATATTTTAATGAATACAGTTTACATCCCCCATGTTGTATTTATGAAGAGTAATCTGAGGGCTCTGCGAGTCTTCTCAGGACTTGGAAGCTTCTTTCTTGGGGTAAGCAATAGGCTGCTGCAGACACTTTAATGTTTTTAATTGTTGAAGTGAAGTTACTTATTCCATCATGGTTCTCACTGAATAACATGTATGCTTAGTTCAAATCTGTAAAAAGATCATTAAGCCTGTGAAGTAAAACTATGCAAAACTGTCTGTGGTAAAAACTCAAATGCTCTGGGAAAGAAGCTGAGTGAGAGCAGGAGGAAGCAGATGCAGTCTGCTTTTCATCACTCAATTCTTTTCTGCATTTCTTATCGATGTAGAGAATGCTGCTCAGCTCCTGAATACGTGGCTGACTTGTGTCTAGCTTTTCACTTGCAGCAACAGAAAGCCATTGCTGGAGGGAATATGTGTTATTTAAGGAGGGATTGAAGAGTGCACGTAGAACTCATAGACTTCAGGGGAAATAAAAATAAAGGGACTGAAGTTCTTGTTTTTGTAGGCTTGAAGAATAATCCAGATCTTCGTGTGGTTCTTCTGTTTGGCTACAACTCCTGGAAGTCTGGAGCTACTCGTTTCCTTCATCAGATAGTCAATCCTTTGAATGAAAAAAGTATCATCCTAGCTGGGGGACAAGTGGAGAGCTTTACATCGCTGATCTCTGAGAAGTAGGTATATTTTTCAAGGTAAACTGTGAACAAGTTTTAAAATGGGAAAAACATTGCAGAAGCTGTAATGTTTTAGCTGTGTCACATTGGAAATGCCCATCAACAGTTGTAAAGTGTTACGTTTTGTTTAAGAGAACAAAATCCAACTGCTGCACTGTGATCCAGCAGAAGCTGGAAGCTTTGTGTGGGCATTATGCATTGGGTTTGGAAACCTAGCTAGGAGAACAACTGGAGGACGTTTTCAGCTTCAGAAATCATATGTTGTTTTATTGCAGTACGTGCTTGCTCTCTGGCTTCCAGGCGAATTATCACTCACTGTGACAGACCATTTCTGTGTCTGTTCTGGTTTTATGTCAGTCTCATTTTGGCTCACGTTACAGAGCTGAATGTGCCCACCTAAGCCCCATCCTTCCATCAAGAGTATTGCAAGGAAGATTTGGGCTTTACGCCAGGTGCTCTGCTAACTTGGTGCTGCATTCTGAGCTGAGTGTGCTGCAGGCATGCCTGTCGCTCCTCTCATGCACTGCTGGTCTGGACTCTGTAATGATGGGAGTATTTTTATTTTTTAATCTAATTTACGCCAGCTGCATAAATTCCAGATCAGAGAGCTGCCTGTATTAAACTATTACTAAGATTACGTGAATAGGTAACCACTAAAGTCAGTGTGTGTCTGTCCAGGCAATGAGCTCAGGCCCATGGCAGCAGGAATCTGAAGCTGTTCCGGCCTGCTGCCCTGGTTTCTTATATAACGCTGCCTATCTTTGGTTAACTTTAACTTCCAGTTCAGCTGCAATTACAGAGCTGTGATATGCACCAACTGCTGAATTTGGCAAGCGTTTGCAAGACAGGCTCACAATTAATCCCAGGTAATGGACGTGAAAGGCTTTCCTCAGGAAAGCATGCTGGAAAAAGAGGAGGGGAAAAAAAAAGTTGGTTGGGTTTTAAGTGCAGTGGCTTTCAGGATCACGGTTGGTCTGTTTGGCAGCCTGCTTCTGCTGCAGCACGAGTCTGCTCGGCCTCACGGTCGCGCTGGGCTGCTCTCTGACTGAGGCCTGTTGCCTTCCAGTAACCACGCCCAGCCCAGCGACGCCTGCGGTGTGGTTGGACTGGCGTTCAGCGGTCCCCACATCCAGAGCGCGACGGTCTTGTTAGACCAGGACGTCGCTGATGAGAGGACAGCAGAAGCCGCCATGCAGCGCCTCAAAGCAGCCAACATCCCCGAGTGCAACACCATTGGCTTCATGTTCGCGTGCGTTGGCAGAGGGTATCGGCATTACAAAACCAAGCGGAACATGGAAGCAGATGCATTTAGGAAGTTCTTCCCACACGTTCCCCTGTTTGGCTTTTTCGGACATGGGGAGATAGGATGCGACCGAATTGTTACTGGGAATTTCGTATTGAGAGAATGCAACGATGTGAAGGATGACCTGCTTCATGGTTACACTACTGTTATGACTCTCATTCACCTTGGTTCAACTAAAGCAAACCAGGCGTAAATGTGTCCTTAATGCATCATTGAGCTGGTTCATCCCAGGAAACCAACCAGTCCAGGCATCTTGCAGTCAAAGCACTTTGCAGAATAGAAACACCACGCTCGTAACGCGATCGGATCCTGTAGTTGGAACAGGGTTTAATGTAATAGCTATGAGGAAGCCTTGCCTTTTGTGTGACCCCCTGCACGTGCTGGAATTGCAGGGAAACGATATTGTATGGAATTCTGCAATCAAGGAAAGCCTCTTTATATCTGAAATGAGAACAGTTTGCAGTCAGCGTGTAGAAACAGTACTTTGCTGTGCTCTGTTTGTGAATGCAGAACAGTCCAGGAGAACACTGCCATGCGTTGAAATACCGGTGCATGAAATCTGCCCTTTTTTAAGAGAGATGCACAACTTGCCCAGACCCGAGTCCTATTTACAAAAATGAATAGTTTACTAGGTGAAATTCAAGGAATTGTTTAGAAAAAAAAGAATAAGAAAGTGCTGATTAAATAAAGACACCGTTACGTAAATGCACGCGGCCTTCTGAGTGAGAAAAGCTCTGACCCGAAGAGGTGCTGTCAATTTCAAAGCTCACTTCACTGTCTTGAACTGAATTTCACTCATCTTAAATATTTGATTTAGAGTAATATCTGATACGTTGTGTCTACCAGCAACTGTAGTCTTGGTGTGCAGTAGTTCATACAGTCAGAGTGGACTGCTTTCCTTTCAGATTCTCTTGCAGCGTGGTTTTCTGTTACAAACTTCTAAATCCACAGTACAGAGCAATGCACACTCTACATGGTATCTTTAAAAATATTTTGCTTTTTAATATGGAATTCTCAGCCACGTGAGGTCTGCTGATGTTCTGGTTGCCTCGAGCCTCTGAGGCTTGTGCTTTTATGTGTTCATTGAGCTGAAGCTTTTACGTCAGTCACCTATTTAGGGTGCTGCAGCTGGAAGGTAGTGTTACAGAGTTGATGTAGGTACTTTCATCATATTCTCAGCATAGCTCCTAATATATCTGCTCATTCATAAATTATTTCCTCCCTTTTACTTTCACTTGGCAACAGAACAACAAGAAGGTAAGATGTGTTTCATCATGCTTCAAAATGCCTCGTCAAGCATCTGCCCTGTTATCGGTTTACTGAGAAGAAAATACTTAAGTTGTTTTATTGTACAACACATAGCCATGTTTTGCTGTCCTTGTAAGAGCCAGACTACACTTGGTGACTTCTGGTCAGTGCTTCCATGCTGTTTTCTGTTGGAAGAGGCCTCGTGAGCAGGGAGAGGTGTCCCTGTGCTGAGAGCAGAGTGCTGTTTTCAGTGGGTGCTATGCACAGGCAGTACTTTCCCAGCACTCAGTGATGTTTCTTAACTCAAAGGCAGAGGATGTGAACTCCCAGCGTCCTCCTTGCCAGGGACAGATTATAGCAGTGTGACTTGGAAGAGCTTTCATTATTGCATTTGGAAGAGAAGATTGGGAATTCAGTATGCTTGGATTCAAGTGGAGGACAGGGAGATGCACGTTTTCTCTTTTCAGCATAACAGGAATGTCACATTTGGCCCTTTCTCACCATGCATTACATATTTAATAGGAGGCAAACAGCAGGTTTCATTTCTGTAATACAGACAGGACTTCTGTAATAGCCACCATGGGTTTGGGCTGCTCACCAGCACAGCTCTTAGCATAGGCCTGTCAGCTTCAACCAACACTTTGCTGCAGTAGAAGTAAACGAAGTATAATCAACCACACATCTGGATCAGGAGTGCAGGCATATCCAAGTGTCCAAAGCAGCAGCTCGTGAGCTTCAGCCACAGCACAACGAAGCAGTTGGAAGGAGCTCATTGCTGGGGAGGTGTTCTCAGCTCGGTCCTTCAGCTGACACTGTGAGTGCTGGAGGTAACGACAGCGTGAAGAAGCCTCTGCTGGGGAAATGCCAGGGGCTTGCACCAGCACCCAGGATCATCTCCACCACTGGGGAAGGGGAGAGAGCCCAGAGGATGCCAGAACCGTGCACTGCCCAGCTGGCATTGCTGGGCTGTGTCATCTCTCCCATGTGCCAGGGAAGTGGTGTGGTACGTAATATTGCTACGTGTTTGATTAAAGTGTTTTGGTATCCAGACTCCTTTGGCCTCCAAATTGTCATTTACTCTTAAACTGTGACAACTCCTGAGTGCAACCAGTTATATGTGCTTACCAGGTATCATGTCTGGCTCATCAGGGCGTGCTCTGAGCTGGTGCAAGGAGCTGCAGGGCAGGAACAAAGCTCTGTCACTCCAAAGTTGTGAAGCAGGCTTAAGTTAGTGATGTGAATATTCAGTAATTGGGTCAGATGCCAATAGCAGTGCTTCTCATGCAGTGCCTGGCAGCACGGGACTCCTCTCACGATGATTGTACAGCAGTGATGGTCGTTTCCTGCAGGAGTTTCTAAACCTGAAGAGACTGCAACAGGATCTTGGTGAAGAAAAAAGGGAAGCCTTGCAAAGGGTGAGCTCTGCAGAGGAGAGCGGGGACCTTGCTGGCACAAGGTGAAAGACATGATTTCTGCCCGAGCTTTGAATACGCACACGGAGGCATTACTCATTTCCACATAGTGCATATTTCAGTTAAGAGAACTGAAGGTGTAAAAAAACAAATGCAACAGAAGGCAAATGGCGTGGTGCAGCCTCTTCCACCACCAAAACAGCACTTACAAGAGCAGCGTCCAACTGTTAACTCCAATTTTTATTTTAACATTACGTAGTGGGGATTCTTCAGTAGTGCAGTTGGAAGCAAGCAAGAGTAACGTGACAGAGAGCAGCCAAATGGTGCAGGATTGGAGCAGCTGTGCTGTTGGAAAGCAGTTTCAGTTAAAAGCTGCAGAAAGCTGCAAAGAGAGCAAACTTGTTGCTGGCTGTGGCAGAGGGTTTGTTTGGGCCCAGTACTGGAAGCAGCCTTACTTTAATGGATGAATGACTCATACTGAATCATGCCCCCCTGGCAGCAAACAGCAAACAGAGGTGTAAACGATACGGCCCAGCACTGACTTGTAGCACACAGCAGAGCAGGCTGCTGAGAACATTACACCTCAATTAGTTTCATAAAGCCAAGTGATTACACGTGAGTGATTTAATTAAAAGCCCACCTGAGCACGCTGAAAGCATTAACAAAATGAGTGTTTCTCCCTGACATCTCATTATTGTTCAAGATTGTATCATGAGGGAGATGAACAGTGGAGGTCCAGGCATTGGCTTGTGCTGCTGCATGCACACCTCCAGGCACCTCATAACAGGGAGGGTGTTCTGAACAGGTAACACAGGGCGGCGTTAGGAAACTGACAACTTCAAAAGAAAGGCAAAAGATGGGTTTGGATTATTTGGAATTGTATGATCTGGATAGCGAGGTTAAAATTGATAACAGAAATAGCTGCTTGGAAAATGTTCTAGAAGTCCTTTGATAGTTGAAGAGCAAAAACGTTATTCCCAAATCAGTAGGATTTAGGTTTCTAAACCATATAAGCACTTATTAAAAAAAACCCGGTTAATGGTCAGCTTTCCATTTCACAGATCCTCAGCAAGGTCAGCAGGCAGCACAGACATGTTTCAGAGGGATTCATGTCACCTCTTCAAGATAACTTTTCCCAACTCCAGGAGTTAGAAACAGCTTTTTAATTTAAGCTGCTCTTTGCTGTCAGTGTGGCAAGTGAGGGTGAACACAGACTGCTCAGAACAGGAACTGCAGAGCTGGCACAGAGGTGAACGTAGAAGTGATAGGAATTGGTTTTAGTGTTCACTTGGGGAATGAAAACAGCACTATCTTGATGTTATTTCAGGTTCTCCCTCTGCAAGCTCCTTTTTACACAGCCTTAGCTAGCGTGCTTTTCAGAGCACGGCTCCCAAACACTACACTGAGCCGCAGCCTGCCTGTAAGTAGTCCAAATAAATGAATAAAGCAGCCAGACCAGAAATTTAGATAAGCACCAGTGGGTCATGTCACACACGGTAAGGAAAAAACTTTATTACCCTTATCAAAAAAACAAAAAAACCCCAGATAATTTATGTCTGGAATTTTCTTATTCCGTATAATCAGACAGTGAACGTGTGCACCCCACATACCCAAATAACCTTGGCAGAGAATTGTCGTGCAGCTCAGCTCTAAGGTTTTTTCCATCCTCACACAGAAACATCTCCTGCTTGTGGAGCTGGTCGTGCTGCAAGGGAAAACTCGTCCCCAAGCTAACCCACAGTGCTCTCAGTGATAGCACTGAAACTGATGGGGGAGTGGTTCCAAAGACGGGAGACATTCTGTTTCTTGAAAACAGCAGAGCACAGACCTTATTACCCATCCCTGTGTGCACACACAATGCTTTCCTCCAGTCCACTGGCTCCAAGAACAGTGATTGGAAGCAGTGTTTTCTGCAGCCTTCTCGTTCACAGGACTACTTAATTTTTAAACAGGCACTGCCAGACAGCATTGTACAGTTGATTAAGTCAGAGGTCGTGTTGGTCACCCTGTGCTTCCTGTGGCATTTGGCCAGCTTACAGTGAATTTACAGCCTAATCTCCTTTTGACCTGAAAGGCAAATTCACAAAGCTTATGAACTGAAGTAATTAATTGGAGAAGCTGAAATGTTCTCAGTCGCGATGGATGTGAAGCAATGTGCACTGCTAATACGATTTCCTTCTGAGATAATATTGTTCCATAGATCAACTTGTTTGCATTTCAACACCGATTTGATTGATTCCTTCTCAGTTTTGTACAGTCTCCTGAACAATGCAAATGTGAGTGGTAATACTGGACAACCTTCCCGTGTCTGTCTAGAAAGAGGGTTTAAACAGTTTAGAGTCCAACTTCAGCCCATTCCCTTCCCACATCTTGTACTAATACTTCCTGCCTCGGTTTCCATTTCAGCTGACCATAAGCCCTTTCTTCTTCCATGAAAACAGTGTGCTGAACATTACTGTGAGTGAGTCTGAATGCTCGTGGTCAGTAGTGCACGGAGGTGCCCTGACAGCAGTCTTCTCTGACTAAATCCCATGGAGACTGCCAGGTGCTTTAGGTAACACTGATTCTACTGTAGCTGTCACCATTGCTGCACATCTCCTGAACTCTGAATTTAACAGCGGCATGTCCATATGCGATGAAAAATCACTTTGTTCTTTCCTATCCTTTAAAACAGTATTAACAGTGTCCTCCTGAGTAACTGATGAAGCTCTGGAGTTCCAAAACCAGCATGTAAGCTCAATTAATTCGAGGAGGAACTTATGATTTATAGAACTGGAACATTTCTGGTTCAGGATCTGTGGTTGATTGGATGTTTTCCTGCTGATGCTGAGCTTTCGCTTGCACTCCAGCTTCTTTGACATGAGTCCTCAGAAAGGAATACGTTTCTCTCTGCTGTTTTCTAGTAGCTGTTACATTATGATTTTCTCCTTGACTTGTTACCCTATGCACTGTAACACTTTGCCTTTTCTTCTTGGTCTTGCTGTATTTGCACCTACATGTGTGTGAAATACACGCTGCTTTTCCTGACAATAGAGCACGTAGCAGACGCTCTAGGAACTGATGCTTATTCACATTTTTCTTTCCACTCACATTTCTACACATCTTACTCCTTTTTATTTCAGAGATGAGAAATCCACATTCTGCATTTTCTTCCCTTCCCCTTCCTGAATTTTTCTCAGACTTTTTCCTCAGTGCAGCGTTGCAGATCCCATGCAGTGAGCTGCTAGGTAACGTGCTGTTGTACGAACACATACTGGTTTTCCTAGTCACAACCTCCGCTGGTGGAAATGAGATGAAAGTAGGACTGTTCAGTGCACATTTTCTATGCCTCTCAGTACCCAGCCATCCTCTTTGTGTCATCAGGGGAGGAAGAGAGACAGACCATGTCATTTGACCTCTCTTTGCTCGAGTAACATAGTCCTGTAAGGAACCAGAGAGTGATACCTATATTGGTGTAATCAGCAAGCAGTGATGGGAATAAAACAAACGTATTGTTATGGAGGGCAGCACTTGTCTAACCAAGACATCTGGCTGGATAAAGGTTTCTTTCAGGGACAGTCACGATGAATACAATTCCTGACGTCTACTCGCTGTAGAACAGAAGGTGGGGTTCAAATCTTCCCCATTGGTGAGATTTTTAGAAGGTGTCTTGCTCAGTGTTGGGGATGTATACCAAAGAAAGGCTACGTACTCTGACCTTTTAAAAATCATTACCCATCTGTTCTCTTTGTACTTCGAATTTGAAGTCTTGCACCAGGAAGCTGACCTGTACCCCAGCAGTGCTACCTCACCCTCACGTTGTCTTACTGTCACAACAACCCAACTATTGCCTTGGCAAATTCTTTTCCCTCCTGTTTGGTAAGTGTGTTGTGAAACAGGCTAAATCCGGGACGTGTAACACAAGTGTAAGTTCTGAAGCTTCTGAATCAAGGCAGTCCTCAGCTCCTCTAGGACAATCCAATCCAAAGTTCACGGTATAACCTCATGCTAAAGAATCCTATGGTGGCCTCGTGTTCTCCTTGTAGTGAAAAATAATTATATATAATTATAAAATAATTATTTTATGCAGAAATATATATATATATGTATCTCATGCCTCAATCTGTGCATTGCTAAAAACAGTAGCTTGTCATGAAAAATCTCACCAAATTCATACATAGGTTATAGTGATTCCTGAATAATCTGATGCACCTTTAAAAGTGCACAGAAACTACTAAATGCAACAGATTTTCTTCGTGTATTAGTTGCAGTCTTCTCTAAGATATAAGTAGGCCTATTAGTCACTTTCTTTTCTTAACACCCTTACCATATCAACCTCTGCAGCTGTTAGGGTTGCTCTGCACATCATTTTCTCACCAGTCTTCCACTCTAATGCTTTACTCCGTTATTATTTCTGGAAAGCAAACAAAGCAAATGCTTTTCACTAAATCAGTCCCCTTTCCCTGCTTTCGTTATTTCATTTTAAGTGCACTCACTGTTGCAGCCATTGCTGCTTGTAGTCTCAACCAGGTGGGCACCACACTCTGAGGAACTTGTCCTTGCAATGGTGGCTTTCCTGGCCATAGGAGAAACAAACAAAAAGGAGAAAGCACAGAATGAAAAGTTATCAGAGAAGAGAAACATTAAGAGTAACATAGCTCTTCCACAGTTACCTCCTAATCCATACTCAGCATTTCTGAGAAGCACGTATCTGAGGGAGAACAACAGAGATCAGAGGCAGGAAGGAGCACTAGGACTTACAAGGTTTTTCTCCTATGTTAAGGTTCCTGTTCCAGTCTGATTTGTCAGGATTTTATTAAACAATGTGTAGATAACACAAAATCATTTAATTTGTCTTTAACTCTCTTTAACATTTGGAAGGGAAATTTCAGTAGTGATATTTTCTACCTTTGAAGAGAAACAGATCCTTTAGATAGAGCTT
The DNA here is from genome assembly GCF_038088225.1 of Cyrtonyx montezumae. Lineage (NCBI taxonomy): Eukaryota > Metazoa > Chordata > Aves > Galliformes > Odontophoridae > Cyrtonyx > Cyrtonyx montezumae. The sequence continues at coordinate 19,268,285 of NW_027071903.1, forward strand.
TCTCTTGCTTTCTCTTCCCCTCTTTCTTTTAATAGTAATTAGACATCTGCTCTCCTCAGAAGAGTCATGATCTGTTCTCCTCTCTGTCCAGTTTGTGTCCTGTGGAGGTACAACTCCTCCAAAAAATCTGTTGTCTTGGATAGCTCAGATGCCTTATTCCTAGACCCTGTGGTTCTGGCTGGCGGAGTTCCCGTTCACCAATGTAAGCTTATCATAGAGGAGATTTGCCATGCCAGTATGGACTTATAGTACAGTATAATAAATAAACTGCAGTTATTCTAGTTTTCCTTGGGGTTTTCTCTACCCTTTAAGCGTGGCACTCAGGCCTCTATTTTTCCTTTCCTTATTATTCATCTGTTTTATGTGGAATCTATGCTCATCAGCTACCTTTCTCAGTCATCTTCCAGTAACCATTCTACAACATGTTTTTGGAGAAGGAAGGCCAGAAGGACCTCTGCTGATGAGCAGACTGCTTGTAGCAAAACACGCAGGGATTTTGAATGCTTTCCTGTTTTCCTCAGAACACAACTGTGGACGTGTCCTCTATCAGCCTTCTGTAGAGAAGTTAATCATGGAGATCTCCCAAGATAGTCAGGTATGAAAGCTAGATCCGTGGCAGCTAACTATGCTATCACACTGAGTTGCTGTCCTTATTTCTCTGAGAGACTCTACTACTTGTTCTGCCCAAGTGAACTGATCTCTATAAAGAAATGCAGTGTTGGAGTTCCTTCCAACTATGTAAAAGAGGACTCATGCAGGCCTGTAACTGCTGTCAGTCTAAGCTTCTGTACTTCGGTACGCAGGCTGTTGGACCACAAAACTTAGTAAAGTGGCTCCAGCCTTCCCTAGTTTTACTGCATGCAAGAGGAAAAGGCTTCTATAATGGGTTAGTCTTTGAATTTTATGCTCTCTGAAGACTTTTTTCCCCTTTTTTGCCTCTGTAGAAGAAGTTATATGGGACACTCTGTGTTATTTATGTTACATAAAGCCGTGCTTCCAAGATCACACCCAGGAAGAAATGTCATACTGGCTTCGTAAGGAAAAGTTTATCTTAGGGTCTCAAAACACATCTGGGGGTATTTCTCATTGGAAATACTTTTCATCTCAAAGACATTCTCAGCAAGTGTTTTCTGTCTCCAGAGCAACACTGCTACGTTAGCAAAGATCACACAGAGCCTCGGTGCACCACCACAGGAGAACAACTCCCACCTCATCTGCCACAGCTATCAACACAGCGAGCAATTAGTGCCCTGTGCAAATTGCTCTCAGTTGGATCCAGAATGATAACACCAGCAAGAGATCAGCTGGCTTTTGTACACAGACAAGTAGCACTATGTTTGATGTGCACTGGTGCTGGGTGGTGCTCCAAGCACACGTGCACATGGCTGCAGTCAGCTTTGTTTTTCAATTCATTTTTCAATACACCGTCACTGGCCTGAGGTGAGGTTAAGGTTTTTGCTTGCCAGGGTGAGCTGGGAACAGCTGTGGGTGCTTTGGGACTGCCCAGGGGACCCTCTACTGGGCACCTCTTCTTGTATTGCTGATGGCACATGTGATGGACACAATGTACCTTCTGCCAAAGAAGAGAAATTTGACCATATCTTTGGCTTCTGGAACACTGGAGTGTTTTTTTAGGTTGAAATACACAGCTAACTCAGAAAGTTGTTGAGACAGGGAGAAAAGCAGCATTTAGTGAGCACCAAGTGCTCTGAGTTCTCCCTTTCTGGCTTTCTTGAGAAGAGAAAGAAACCAAAACCTAAGTCGTGGATGAAAACCAATGCCTTCATCTAAGATGAGGTATTGGCAAAGAAGATAAGGATGAGCTGGTTTGCCCAAACAAATCTGGTGAGTCTGTGGCACAGGTTGCCCAGAGAGGGTGGTGGATGCCCAACCTTGGAGACACGTAAGGTCAGGCTGGAGCAGGCTCTGAGCACCCGATCGAGCTATAGATGTCCCTGCTCTGTGCAGGGAGTGAGACTAGATGACCTTTGGGGGTTCCTTCATTCTGTGACTTGTATGAACTTTTGTAGTTACTTAAAGCTCTATTCTAGTGCCTTTATAATAATTTGTAAACACTTTTTTTGCTAACTACTAATATAGGGCTGCCCTGCTGGTAAGACAGAAATTAATTTAAACGACTAAAGTAAGGGAGGGATATCCTCTACAGACAAAATTTAATACCAAATGTTTTATCAATTACTCTCAATTTCCTCTCTGTGTACTCAGCTGTAGGAAAAACAGCACGTGGTGGTTTCCATTACAGCAGCTGGGGTGAAACTAGACTGGCTCTTCAAAGGTTGCTCACTGGAAGGCACTGATCAGAATGGTTGATTTGGCAATCTGATAATGGAAAAGTGAAGAACAGAACTGCAGGGATATCATAACCAAACTGAAATACAGCACGTGAGCAACAGAGAGGCTTCAAGTGTGTGATGGCTAATAATTACAGGGATGGTAAGTTGTCTTAAAAAGGCCTAAATATGTGCTGTACCTCAAAAACAAGGGAGGACATAGGGGATTGACTTGTGTACACACATGCGAGCTGTATAGAGGCATCAGTTACTTTGCCTGCCAACTGCACTAAAGAGGAACTTTGGTAATTCACCTCTACTTCTTAAACTTTGGACAACATAAGGTTTACTGACACTTTAAAATATTAATGGTAACTCTCTCTGAAACTGGTAGTTGCTTTTACAAAGTAATAGCTTAGAAAAGACATTTAGAAGGAAGTATAACATCATAAGCAACAAGTTGAGACATCCACATTAATTATGCTGAATAACCACACAAACCTTATGGATAATGCATTACATACTTTTATATTCAAATAATTAGTACATGATTACCAAAAGGAATTTCTACTTGATTAAATAGCTTCAGCACTCTGAAGTGCTTTTACCTGCAAAGGAAGTAGAATGTTCCAATCAAAAGAACTCCTAGAAGGAGAAGTGAAGCCACAAGAACTGCAGACAGGTCACCTTTTGTTTGAGACTTGATGCTGGGCAGCAAAACTTCTTCACAACGTGCTCCTGTGTAATTCTCAATACACCTGGGAAGCCGAGTTGTACATGAATTAGAGAATTACGTGGCATCTAACATGAAAATATTGTGTTAAGCGGGGTGAGAATAGGGAGTTCATATTTGTTTCATAGCACTTATGGAATTTCCTCTTGCCTTACATTTCTGGAAGAAAGGGGATTGGGCACGTTGGCCATCACGTTTATATTCTGATTCACACAACTTTTACGTATAAAGTTCTGTTAAATTGTGTATTTCTCGATACATTTATTGGATTAACAATATATATTACACGGTTAAATCTGCCTCTTTCATAGGCAGGTTTAATTAAATCCAGTCTTGAACACTTACATTTCTTTCAGACAAGACTTGTTTGCCCACCTAGGCAGTCAGCTGAAGCACTCTAGGGAACAAGCTTCTGAAGAGCTGGGATGAGCTAGCTTAATCTATTTCTTATGCAGAAATTAGGCTCCTCTTATAAAAGGACTACAGCTTGAACAAGTGCTCTGGGACTTTCTTCTGCCTCTATTGAGACATTACTAGGGTCGAAAGGAACACAAAACCTCCTCAGTTTGAAGAACCCACCCAACCTGAAACAGGAACTTTGGTGTTTATGGAGAAGATTCAAACAGAACTACCTTCCTTGCTGGCAAGGGATACATCTGAGAAAAAAAATTACACCCAGAAGTGTAGGAACCTTTTCAGGAACTGAAAGAGAGACAGGGGGAGATGCCTTACTGCTTGTCATTGGCTATGAGGGGAAGAATTAGCATACCGAGCAAGTTAGCAAGTTGTTGCATGCCAGGGGTGTAGGTCAAGTTGGCCAAAATGGATTTTATGCACAAAAAGTAAGCATATTTACGAAGGAAACACTGGAGGTTTGCACAGATGGTGCCACAAGGTGCTGAGTATTATTTTACGAAACTTCCAACATGTTCACATCTTTCTGAGAACGAGCAGGAACTTGTCACCCAAAAGAGTTTCTGATTTCCCTCTGAGCTCAGCTTCAGCCATGCAGTTCCACCTGGATGACAGCTGAGCCCTCTGCCACGCCAGGCTGTGCAGTGAATCCATGAGCTGTGGTGGCAGCAGCAACGGCCCAAATATTACAAGGACAAGCACTGGGGTATGTCAAAGAACAGAGCAGCAAAGGAAGTAACAGAGCTGTGTTGTTTAAGAGATTACTCTAGCTCTTCAGTATTCTCCATTTTGATTTCTTCTTATTCTATTTGGTTAAAAAAAAAACGGTGTGTGTGAGGGAAGGGAGGCATCTGAAGCTCTGAGATGTTTCAAGACTAAAACTGCTGTAACTCATTCAATAAAGCAGGTAACTCAAAGCTGTTCCATTTAAAACCATGAGACCTAATTCCAGGTAATGACAAAAAACATTCTGAAAACTTGCAAGTGATATTTGCTTTCCACATGACATACTTTAATTTACAGTCTGTTTCCATCCAGCCTGGATTTACTGTAAAGCTGAGGGATTAGAGAGCGTGCAGCTTCCTCGGTACGTCACAGTGGAGCGCTTAAACTCATCTGGTTGGGTGCCAACTGGTTGCTGACCTTAGGCTTACCTTATTTTGAAAGGTTTTGTATCCTGTACTGTACTCACAAAATCTAAAACCAAACTAATCGTTAAGAGGTATTTTGCTATAAAAACGAACTCAGTAAGTGGCTTAGTAATTCATACTGATCAAAAATATGTAGGCTGAAGTTAAACCTTTCCTTCATTTTTTCTTGTTTGTAGCACTTATTCTGCAAAATGTTCTTAAGGAATGTACTGCATCACAGCAAACGGAAAGCACTTCATGTAGTGACTACATTCGGTACCTATCCTTCTCTGTGTGGATGTGCTCCTCTCCGTTTCTATTACTGAAGGTCTTGCTTCCTGCTATTTCTGGCACTGAAGTCATAATAATCTGTGACATGGGCAACTTCAGGCTCTATCTGAAGAAAACGGGCTGAGCTCCGTAATGTATTTAGCCATCTCAATTGCCACTGGCAGCTGCAAGCTATGATTTCAGATAAGAGGTTAAAAAAGGGTTAGGGGGGAAGGAACAGCCAAGAAGGAAAAATGTCAAGCCTATCTAAATGCAACAAATAGACCACTGTCAGCATATCGCCACGCTCACTGTGTGTGGCTCCCAGCACACATTTTCTGTGACTTATGGACTTCTACTTCAGTACTAAAGGTCTTCAGTACAGGTCTAAACTATTACATAAAGAACTGCTAACATGTCCTCTAATTCTCTGCGTTCTAAAATAAAATGTAAGTCCTAAGAGATGACGAGGGAGGAAAAAAAATAATCCCACAGGTATCATCACTTACTAAAGCTCTGCTACTGATCAGTCACCATTTACTAAGGACAATGTGAGACTTGTCAGAGTTACTGCACTCAGCTGCTGGGAGAAGGAAAGGTAGGCAGACTGCTCTGATTGCTTGAGATAATGCTCCAGATATTTATTGTAAGTATAGTGGCATTTCAGGAGCCTATTCCTGAAAAACTGTAGAATACTTTAAGAAGAAAAATGTAGTTTGAGTAGGGCATTGTTCTTGTGCAAGGAAGAGATAAATGCTTTGTAGAACTGAATAGAGTAACAGGAATAGAGAATGGAATATAATATTCATAGAAGTATTCTTGAATACCAATGAAAACTGAAATGCCTTAACTGTAAATGTTCACATTCTGGCTTGCACGAGTTTTTATGAAGGCACTGGTGCTGATGTGCAAACCAGGGGAGGGTTATGTTTTATATACAAGCAACTGATGCTTTAAGATGACCAAGGCAGGTAAGGGTTTCTATGTCAATAGTGTAGCATTCCAAAGTTAATTTTTTTAATGGGAAAAAAAAAAAAGATCTTCCCTAAGAAAAGAAAATTTCTAATACAATCAGATCTGAAAGACAGCAGCCTTCACATGCTTGAGGAAGGTTGTGAGACTAGACACTCCTCTTTCAGAGAGCATCCAGGCTCCTGCTTTCCTTGATGCCAGCACACACCCACATACACACACACACGCACCTCCTGTCAGAGCAGATGAGCAGCATCACTCTCATATATGAGCTTAATACAGCAGCTGTGCTGGAGACAAAACACTGACATAATACATTGATCAGAACTACCCACAGCAGCATCAATAAAAGGATGGAAGGAAATAGACTGCTTTGAATTAGACGTCAGGACGTGACTAGCAGGTCTGGAATTACAGTTAGAGATCGGATCATAAAGCATCAAAAAAAAATAAACACCACAGCTTTCCAATAACACAGAGCATTACTGCAGCCTCATTTGCAGATACTCTGCCCATCTGATTTAGGTGAGCATTTTTAGGGTTTCCTTCTCTCCCAGACTCTAAGGTGGGTGGCACAAGCAATATCTGACAGATTAAACACTGGAAGTAAGATGTGGTTCAGATACACACACAGACTTCCCATTGCTTCTTATTACACAACAGGAGTGTTGATTTTAGTTTTCTTTCAGACTTTAGTGAGGAAAAAGCTGTACACTTCTTGGTAGAAAAATTACTTGCACATACAAAAAGCTCCAAGCAGTTAAAGACATCTGAAAAATGAGCTGCGTGGCAGTGTAATTGAGATGGTGCAGCTGATAGCTTCAAAATCAGCATCATGTTTGGTCTGCAGTACTCTTTAAGGTTGTCCTAACCATGCACTATAAAGGCATCTAGTAAATATGAAAAAGACTTCAAAGCCTAAGTCAATAAGCAATGACAAAGATACCTGGAAGTTTTAAATGGCTTTTTTTTTTAATTCTGTAGCTGTATTTTCCAAAGCTGCATTCGTATCCATAGAGAGTAAAATAAATCTCATGCTACTACTGGAAATAAGTGGCAAGAATGGGCCATTTTCCCTTAGCATGCCTTATGTGGCGTGCTTTACCATAGTACCTGGGAAGTCTTCTCACTAATATGACTCAAGCTGACGAAATAGTGTAGTCATTTCTATTTTATGTCCACTCAAAAGAGGTTAGAGTATGCAGAAGCATAGCTTTGAAGGCAGGGGAAGAAGAAAGACCTTCAGCAAGGTGTGAATTCTGAAGATTCACAGCACAAGCAAGTGTATCACTTGTAGGGACAGCGAATGAAGGTCCCATTTAAGGAAGACCCACACATGGATACGGTGGACAGAAATACCCTGATGGCCTGTAAAGTCCTACAGCCTAAAGCTGCATTAGCTGCGTGTTCTGCTCTGAAAACGCTGAGTGCGAAGAGGGAGGGGAAAAAGCAAACAAACGAAGCAGAAAACAACAACCTGCATCTTCTCTGAAATGAAAAACTAAAAGTTCTCAGGAAAGGCCTGCGTAAGGCAACGTGGAAACAGCAGAACATCACCTCGCAATGAAATCCTAACTTCACTCTGCACTGCGTTAATTACTGATGAGGGGACAGCTGCACATCAGGTGCTGAGGCAAACATCTTTCAGCCCAGCGTGCCGTGATACACCTGAGGCAGCTGCTTTCACAGCCTTCTGTGTTCTGCTGCGCTTGTTTATTTAGCACAGTTGAGCATTCCCGGGTTTGAAGCTCGTGTTGCATATGGTGACAGATGTGCCTTTTGCTGCTGAGGTCATTAACTCAGTGTTAGAAAAGGAACAAAGAAAGATGGCAGCTGAGCAACCTCGTGTTCTAACATAATCAGCTGTGCTTAAAATCTGCTATGTCGTGCTGTGGGAGGAAAAGGTCAACGACTGTTTTATTTATATTACATCTCTACGATGCATATATATCCAATATCTGAGAGGATATTTCAGTATAAAGAACTCAAACATCCAAAAGTAAAGCTAGCTAGCATGCAAGGAAATATGTACTTCTAAAGAATGATGCAGTTTTCCCATTTATGTTGTGAAATGACTTCCAGTGACATTGCACCAGGTAAGCTGGACTATGTTTAGCTCAACACATTTGTCTGGATAAATAACGTGCCAAGGCAAATGTGTTTTAAGTTATTTTTTTACAGTTTGCTGGCCTGTTCTCATTCCATCTGGCTCTTTCAACCAACGCTGTGCTAACAACGAAGCAGCCTTTGAGTCTAGAACTGCTTCAGTCTTTGTGCTGGTGGGAGATGATCATCTGGGAACACCTGAAAGCTGAGGGTGGGGTCTGCAAGACATCTGTATCAAAGAAACTTGGAGCAAGTGCGTGATGCTGTGGTCCTGTGATGCTGACAGCCTTGAAATTCCAGAGCAGAATATTTTTCTGAATTCTGCTGAATAGCGATGCGTTTTTTTCTGTCGTTTCTATTCACATCACTGCTGATTACTAAGATATCTGTGTGTAAACAAAACCTTTCTCATCTATAATTAGCTTTCTCTGACTGATTAAGGAACATGCTTAGAATGAGGACATGCTTAAATAGAATGCTTCTATTTAAACCCTTATCACTTTATAATCAACCATTAGGTACAGAGGAAAAATACTTGATAATTTAAATGCAATAAGATTGCCTGAGTGTAACAGAAATGCTCTTAAGAAGGTACTTTTCTGCTTCAGCAGATTATAAAATCTTCCAGTACGTGAATTACGAATGACTTCATTTGGAGCTTTCTCAAAGTGGAAGTTGTCTATGCTGACTAGCTTGTGCTCCTGAAGAATGAATTCTGATATTTGTTACTTCTTATCTATGGTTACTTCATCAGATATGCCTTCCTTATTATGCAGACCACCAACACTCGAGACTGCTTTGAAACCCTGTAACTAATGCTGTTCAGCCTATTTTTTTTTCCATATAAGCATTTAAAGATCAATAATAAGGGATTCCTTCTAGAAAAAACACACATATATCAACGTGCCTTAAATGCATGTTTTACTTTGTGTTGTGCGTGTGGTATGTATTTGACATCACAGAAGTTTGTGAGGTATCTGCTATAATTAGTACAATACATCACTCTTGAGCTTTATCCTTGTTTCTGGATTGGATTCGTTGTATGACATTGGACAGTGCACTTGGCCGTAATATGCTATGCTTATTTTTTAATGAGCAGTTGGCACAAAATTATCTTTTCTCTCCTCACCTATTAGGGGAGCTTGCATGCCCAAGCTTGCTTGTTTAGATTGAACTGTTCAGCACAAAACAGAAGAAATATTTGAATTAGGCATGTTAGAAAACATTTTGTTTCCCTCTGTTTCACCCAATTGTTGTTACTTAAAACTCAAGATTGAAGAGGGAGCAGAAGCTGCCACAGGGAGGAAAAAGGTGGTATCCACAACCATACACAGCAGGTGTCTGAATGTCTATTCATATGTTATGTAAACCTATTAAATTAGCCATAATTTATCTTGATGAACAATAACTCAGAATTAGTAAATGCAGAACCATAAAAACTAAAATTTAATTTGGCATCATTTTATGTATTGGTAAAAAAGCAAATTAAAAGGTTGGACTATATTTACACAGGGGATCCAAAAGCAGAACTGCAGTCAACAAATGCAAAAGCAGGAGATGAACTCCAAAGGGAAGAATGGTCCAATAAACCAATGGCCTAACGAGTATCTATATTTACTGCCTAGGTCCTTCAGCAGTGACAGTCTTTGGCTGTCACTGTAAATCTGCCCTTTGAGCATGTCCTTGTGATTCAGAGAACATGGTAAGTCTTGGCTTATGTTCACTTGGGTTCTTTTTGCCTTGAAAAACAATATTCCTTTTCTGTGCCTCAATTTTTCTTCATGTCAGGCCATTTTTTACATGATTCGAATTTCTGCAGTATAATTCATCTGGAAGAAAAACTGGGAAGGTACTTTGTCACTCCTAATACCTTGACTTACATTTCATTCTGCATTTGGCAAAGGGTATTTTGTTCCTTTCTGTATTGTAAATAAGGGGAGGCAACATGGCTCCAAATACAGATGTCATCCTGAATGCATACATAACTGAGTGCTGTTGCATCCATCAAACGAGTTATACCCCCAGGTATACTCATTTGATTTTCCTCATTGTCATCTCTGTGAGCTTGTTAAGTTACCTGAGTGTGAAGTACTGGATTTCAGACAGCCATAAGTAACATATTTTCTTTCATTCAGTGGTTTAACAGCGCATTCTTGAAGAAGCAAAATGGAGAAACAGTTTTGATACAGTTACTGCCCAGTGCTTAAACACACAAATTTTAGTTTGACTGACCTGCAGAATGGACTGGGTACAGTGGGAATCATATAGCAAATCCCTCCATTTAGACAGAAAGATCCATAACTGGTGCCACAGAGTTCTTCATGATCTTAAACATAAGACCAAAATAAAGAGTGAAAAGTTGAGATTTCTATATTTTCATCAACAATTTTTTTTTTTAAGAAAAAAGAATAAGATAGATATATATAATACACATATATATGTGTGTGTGTTTCAGGGGTAAGTTGTGGTACAGCTTCATTTTAAGAAAAACAAACCAGAACCAAAAAAGACCACACTAAGAACAAATATAGACTCAGTCTTGCCTCTCAGGACAGCAGTACAGAGCACCATCTCTCTTGCAGAATTGATTTATGTAACTGTGACTATATGCAAAAAAAATTGCAAATCTGTCACCATTATGAATAAAGTTGAGGTTCCCCTTCGTTCCTGTAGGCAAAAGTGAGAAAGTGTGGTCGAAGGTATTCTGCCTGAGAGGGAGCTTCTGTATAGAAAACTTTGCATATGGAGTAAATCTGGCTTTTCTAAGAGTACTGGAAAATATAAGCTTCTTATGCTGTGCAATACCACACAAGCTGGTAAGCACTGTACCATCTTCAGCAATTCCACTCTCCCCATCTTTTCTTATATTTTTCCATTCTGGCAATGTCACATTGCTATGGGGATGTGAATGAAGTCCATATATCATTTTAAGACCAAGGCAGTTATAGCACAGAGATCAACAGGGTTGAAGTTTCACGTTCATGCTATCCAAGTGCTAACATCCAAAGGGTAACTGGACCTTTTGGCACATGTGCAGATAAACTGGGGACCTGGAGGGGAGACGTAAGCCTGGAGAGATAGTCCATGTTTGACCTTACTGCATTGGATCAGGATGTGATATCACAGAAATTTGTGCTCCACCCCATTTATTAGGAGGGAAACAGAAATTTATTCTAACTCTGAGGCTTTCTGCACTCATCCACTGGCAAATAATTTACTGTAAGTTTGCTATGGAAAGATATTCAGAGTTATTTTGCATGGATAACTGTCCGACTGCAAAACAGTAATAGAAAACAAGAACTACAAATTATTTTATTTTAGTCTATTGGAACATAACAGCAAAACATCTGTGGCAGTGTAATCGTCTTAACGTCCATGTTCTTTCTAAAGTCAAAAAAAGGGAATACTGAATACCTGAACACTGTATGGGGATATAAGAACCAAGTGAGAAAAAGCAAAACTCTCAGCTCAGGCGTGATCTCAACTCCATTTAGTGTCTGAGGGAGCCAAGTGTTGAGTTAGAAATGTGAGATGGGGTAGGCCCCACAGAAAAAGCTCAGGAAAAGCCTTTAGAGAAATTCTTGTGAGAATTAATGAGAACTTATTAACTGCCTTATAACCCTGCCTTACAGTTGTACACTTATGTGTACAGACCATTATGCAGAATTAGGACTGTCTTACTGTCTCATACTGGCAGAGCAGTGGAGCACTGAAATAAACTAGATGCCTCAGTCATTCAGAACTCAGAATATTTAGGGAAAAGATCCTCTCCCTCTTACAGTATGATCTATGCATTGAGGACTAGCTCTGCAACCCAACTAGACATTTTTGTTCTGGAAAAACACCTCAGGTACTCTGTCTTATAAAAAGCGAGGGAGAGAGAACATGAAGTGCCTAGGAGGCCTTCAAAACCTTTTCGATTGTAATTACAGACAATTTCTCTACAGGCTGTTTCTTTCTAGAGCTTGACTTCATTCTAATGCTAAGGGGGAAATGGTAACCTTAATTCTACCAGTAATGGGTTGTGTGAACAAACATCTACATCCATGTAGGTCAGGTGCCCCATTTTCCAAGGAACTGTGCTTTTCATTAATACCACGTTGCATCTGAATCCTTTGCTACTACTTAAGCAAAGTACCCAAGTAACACACTATTAAGTAGACCATACAATTGTGAAAGAAAAGAAAATTCAGGATACTCCAGCAGTAAAAAATAAACAAGTACATAAATAAAAATTAGTTTCTACTAGCAGAGGTTTTTGATAATATTTGAAAATGTGTATTATTGTATTTCCATACCCACTTCACCAAAATACAGCAGTTTGTATCAAATTTACAGCTATAGCTCTGTATTTGTAGGCAGGAGTGTATGAATGTAACAGCTGAACCCTTTGAATTTATAGTCAGTGATGGCAGAAGAATATATTGGAGAATCAGAGGTGGTTCACTGCAAGGAAAAACCCAATTACATTAACGTTGGGGAATATGTTTTTGCTGAAAGGGGGGATGGAGAAGAATGCAACAAGATTGTTCCTTATAAAGCTAGACTGATTATTCAAAACTGGCAGAGGTAACAGAAGCCTCTAAAAACACTGACACACGATCTCTCTCTGCAAGGACATGCACGAACACTATCCTGCCTATTCCCATTAGAACTTTTTTTTTTAATTTTATTATTAACTTAACCATCCTATCTATTAAAAAGAAAAGCAAATGAAGGCTCAGCACCACCTTAACCCTCAGAGAACAAAACTAGCCTTGATAGTCCACGTGCTGGCTCAAGCGTGGTGCCTGGTCTGGAGGATAAAAATTAGAGTACGGACCACCCAAGCCTGAAGTCTGCTAAAACAAAAGGGAAAGGGGAATGGTGGGAAATGTTGACCAGAAGTAAAGGAGCTGTTGCATTTTACCTCACTTACAGTCAACTGTGGACTGTACGCATATTGATTACAAGCTGTTAAACAACAGGACTGAACAAAGCAAACTTTGAGAATTTGTCCTGCTGACGAGTTGTAAGTGAAGACAGTCCCATGCTGCAGTTGTGATGATCCCAAAGGCAGCTGTCCAAATCAGTGCAAATGTAATGAATTCTTATTATACGTATACATAAAGTAAGGATCTGGGAGAAATTACCTGTTCGCATATTATTCCAGCAATCCTAATTCTTGGTCAGAAGCTGTTCTTCTAAAACAGCACCTGAAGACAAACATGTAAACACAGTATGTCATTATTCATGCCAGTGACCTTTTCCCCTGAGGAAGCAGCTATAGGAATGCATCTCACAGTGCTGCTGCTAAGACACTTGTTGTACTTTGACAGCAATATTACGTGTAAATTCCATTAACTCAAACTCAACGGCGAGCACTCAAGCGTACTGTTCAGTTAACTTCCAAGGGCAAGGCTACAGAGGGAAAACAAATTCACACCAAAGCATGTTTAAATTCTTAAAAGTATTGGACTTAAAAGTTTGGACAATCACTTTTAAAATATGGAACAGAGGCTGTCTGCACTGAAGCCAGTCTTCACATGGCTAAAAAGAAACTTATTCTGTGCACATGCCAACTGCAAGCACCTCCTGCTGTTATATTCTGCTTCAAGGCACACTCAAGGCTTACTGTACCAAGTAAGTTACCAAACAAACCTCGTGTGGAAGTTCTTATTTTTCAGTGTTTGTGCTTTTTGCTCTTAATTATATGCTAAAGTGTATTTAAAATCAATCGTCAGACAAACTGTCTTGTACTGGAAGAGACGCAGAGACACTGAGCAGTAAAATAATCCTCATGTCTCTTTCACTTTTAAAGATGCAGAACTTCTTTTGTACTTAGAATGTAAGCACGCAATTCTGTGCATCTCCTGTGCAATCCAAGGTGATGTACACGTGTATTTTGTGTCGAAGATTTAACAAGGTACCCTAACTTCAAGTAAAATTTTGGTCACTTTTTAAAGAGATGTTGCTGACAATACTCAGGTGCATTGTGGTGCTTGGTTGGTTGTTGTTTTAAAGTGAACCATTAGGGAGCCATGCATGTAAAGTAAATGTTTTTCTCTCAAGTGCTCATTTTCAGTATTACCTGTGTTGAAGTATCAGTTTTAAACGGAGCAAACCATACTCTGTACCTCGTTAGAAAAATAAGCTGGACTGTTGCTATATAAGGTGAAGAAAATGAGTTGTTATAGCAGAAATTGTTGCTAAACCTGATTCTAACTTGTTTACATCTGTGCACTGAGCTACTGCGTGCTACACATAAGGGATCACTTGTTCATCTATCCAACACCTTCCAAACTCAAAGTCTTCTTTTGAGGCTCGGCTATACCTTATGGTCACAGAAAGTAGGAATGTAACCCTATGCGTGTTCAGAAGTTTATCTTGCTTGCACCTTGGGAACTTTTTGAAAGATTACTCTGTGTACTGAGTATTTTAATCTGAAGTTTACATTGTAGTCTGTTTTGCTTTGCACCAGTTTACCTCACTGAAAATAATTCAGGTCGCTTCTGTCCTTCTTCCTACATCTGTGTCATCTAAACCGGTATTAATAGTAACTGATGTATTGTTTGGAAGATTCCAGTTTATACATTAAAGTTAGGTCACCAACGCACACTGAGATACACAAGGATACTATTTTAGTCTCTTTGATTACCTCCAAGTCCTGTTCATCTTTGTCTTCATAGTCCTACTCTGTTAGCAAGGGCTCCAGTTGAGGAAAGGATTTAAATTGTGTTTAGAGGTAACAACATCCTTGTCCTCTGTGTAACACTGAGCTAAAGCACACGTACATGCTGAACTGTGCTAATGTGCTAGTTAAACGTGAGCTTCATCCTAAGATGCATCCTTGATATCTACCAAGCAATTAATAACCCACAGCTCTTATTTCTTCCAAGAGTTATCTCAAAGTCTTGTTAAAAGGAGTTTATTTTCCTATTTAGGTGGCAACTCCTAACACCCTTACTGCATGAAGCTTGTAACTAACTTCAGCATGGGAAAAGATCAGGCATCAGAGAAAAGTCCTTCCAACTGCCCGGAGCAAGCGAGGATCTCAATCCGGAGTGCTTCTACGCGCCGGCACATTCGTGTAAGGACAAAGTGTACCTAAGTTTACTTTCTGAAACGTTCTCGCAAGGACCCAAAGGAGCTCTGGAAACGTGAAGGTAAGACGGCTCGTTTGCAATGGATACGTCATTTTTTTAACTGTCCAAATAAACGTCCGAGCCTTCTCGTCTCAGCAACGCAAACTCCCACCAGAAAGCCCACGCCAAGCCGCGCTGCCGCTCCCTCAGCTCAGCGCTTCTTCTCCTTTAAGAGCGAGCGGCCCTGCGCAGAGCCCCGCTTACCAGCACGGCTATTCCGCGCTCCGCCGCCGCGATCCCCGTCACGCACTCACGGGGCGATCCGCCGAATCAACGCCGCCTCTAACGCGCATCGCGTAATCCCGCAGCTGCTCTCTGTACGCGGTTATGTAATGCTGGCGGCTAGCGAAACAGAACGGAACAAAACCACGGGCGGAACGCAAACGGCGGCGTATCCCAAAGCAAGGCGCGGCGGCCGCCCTGCGGAACGGAGCCCGAGCCGAGCCGGCCCGGCCCCGCAGCACAGCACAGCCGCCCGCCCCGCCGGCCTCACCCGCACGCGGACAGCGACCGCGCGGCGCCTCCCACCCCGCGGGCACCCAGCGGAGGGGGCGGGGCCGCGGACGCCCCGCCCCGCGCTCTCGCGCCTCGCCTTCCCCGGGCCGTAGTACTACGGCGCCCGCCGTCCGCCGCCGCCCATTGGCTCGGCGGCGCCCACGTGACGCGGGGCGAGCACACACGCGCGCGCGCCCCCTTTAAACCGCCTCCTCCTCCTCCTCCCCCTCTTCGCGCCGCGCGCCGTTTCCAAGGCGACCCGGGAGGAAGGGCGGCCGAGCGCGCGCGCGGCGTCCCCCCCCCTCCGCTCTCCCCTTGCGGTGTCGGTCACGCGCGAGAAGCGCGCGCCGGGGTCCCCGCCGG
This sequence comes from Cyrtonyx montezumae, assembly GCF_038088225.1. Taxonomy (NCBI): domain Eukaryota; kingdom Metazoa; phylum Chordata; class Aves; order Galliformes; family Odontophoridae; genus Cyrtonyx; species Cyrtonyx montezumae. The sequence continues at coordinate 19,284,183 of NW_027071903.1, forward strand.
AACGGAGCCCAGCGGTGCGGTGCGGCAGGTACGTGCCGCGCAGCGCGGGGTCGGCGCGGTGGGTCCCGCGGGGCGGAGGGGCAGCGCGGGCGGACGGCGCTCGGGGAGATCCTCCGCGGCGGAGAAAGTTTGCGTGGCACGCCGCCCCCAGCCCGCTTCCCGCAGCTGTCCCGGGCCGGGGGTCGGGCCCCTGCGCTCCGTTGCGCCGTCTGGGCCGCGCGGGGCCCGGGACGGCTGAAAGCGCTCCGCCGTCCCGCGGGTCAGAGCTCGATAGGCCGCTGCCGGCGTGCGCGGGGATCCCCGCTGTAGCTGGGAAACGCGGCACGCGGATTGCGCGCGTGGAAAGCGGTCAGCGGACGCGCGGGGGGCTTCAAGTTTGTCGGTACTCGCGGTTCGGGACGAGGGTTCGGTCGGTGCCCCCTGCGGGGCTTCTCGGCTGCTGATCGACGGCGGGCGGACCCGCGAGGGCTGTACGGACTAAGGCACGCGCCGTTGTAACAGCTGTGAGCCGTTCCGCACGGGAGGAGCGGCAGAAGCAACAGCTCGGGACGTGCACAGCTGCCCCACGTTCGTGCACTCAGCGGAGAACTGCACGGCAGCCTCAGGGCACGGGCACCGCTGTGCTGCGGGCTGTGGTCAGCGGCCGCTGCCTCGCAGCGCGGTGCCCGAGGGGTCTGGGGTCTGCTCACACCACTCCGGGTGGGTGACCTGCACAACCTTAGTGTGCTGTAAAGCTTTGTTATCTCAGCAGGCCTCGTGCGGGGGTGCTGATGCCCAGAGGTTCTCTCGCGGGTGCTTTCAGGAGGGGTGATGGTGTTCAGGAGTACCACAGGTGTTGGGCTGCGTGGGCAAATCAGGGCTTTGCCGTTAACGCTCTGCAGCTGTTACCTTGTGAGGAAACGGCTGTGACTTGATCCTGTGAGCAGAGCAGGGAAGGAGCAGCTCTCGCTCGCACGGCGTGCTGGATGAGAAGCGTACGAGTGCTGCTCCACGAACACTCACAGCACTGCAAGTGGGGAGCCCAAAGCAACGTGTGTGCACGCTGGCTCCTGTGTGCTTTGGGACAAAGCGGGGTTCCTGCAGCTCTGTGCTGCTGCCCGTGGAGGTGCGAAGCTGCCTTTTTTCCTGTTGGGAGTGAGGTGTGATCCTTTTTAGGAGGCAGAGAGGAGGTTGAAGTCGGGTGCTGTCAGCGTGCTGTAACTGTGCTCTGCACAAGAGCAGACAACGCCTCACAGGAGTGTGTATTGTTGGTTCTGAGTGCAGACTGGGGACAGTGGGCTAGAGGAAGACCTTGACTCCAACTGGTTCACGAGAAGAACAGTAAGAAAATAAGACGTGAGCTGTGTATGCTTGCAGCACAAGTGCCAACAAAAGCTACTGCTCAGCAGAAGTGTTTCCAGACCATGGCTGTCTGCAAATGCAGAGCACGGTGCGTGGTGGTGTAACTGTTCTCCCCACCACTGTGTTCCCAGTTGGGTGTGAGCTCTGGGGTGGGCACGAGCAGCTTTTTGCCTTGCCTCTGTTTGCTCCAGGTGCTGCTGTGCACTGCCCCAGATTGGGTCCAGAGAGGGCTCCACAGCCGGGCTGGCCAGCAGCCTGCTGACAGCTCCATCTCCAGCAGGCTGCACGCTGCAGCTGCTGACTCTGCAGCAGTATTGCATCACAGGTTGCTGCTTCTGTCGCTCTGTGCTGGAAGTGAGATTTCAAGCACGGTCAGGAATGTGGTTTCACTGAAATTAATGTGATTTCCTCCAGATTGGGAGAAAATGGATTGCCCTATGAGACCCTGGTAAGACTGAAGTTCACCTATAATTTATTATCAGTATTCATTCATAGAATTGCATTACCTGACAGTAGCACAGTAATGAACTAAATCACATTACTAATCTGCATGCACGTTCTATACATGCAACAAACGATGTGTTCTGTCCTCACAGTACTCATCTGCTGGGCAGTGGTGTTCCTTAACAGACAGCACTTCATCCTATGCACGCCGCAGGACCACTGTTGCTGTAGGAGAGTGAGCTGGAGTCCCTCTTGCTTTGTACTGTCAAAGTGTCAACACAGTGCTATTTGCAGAGCTGGCTGATATGTGGGAGGGAGGCCATCATTTTGCTCTCTCCCTGCACATCCCAGCTGGATTCTGCGTGCTATTCAACTTGGTGGCAACAGTCCTGGTAGGTGTAATAACACGAGGGGTGAGTCTGTGCTGTGTGGGGTTGGGAAACAAAGAGAATAGGTTTTGTTGTTGTGTTTTGCTGGGTTGTTTTTGGTTTTGTTGTTGTTGTTTTTTTTTTTGCTTGAAGTTCAGACCAGCTCGGTAGTGGGGTGGACATCATCATACTTGGTGAACTTTCAACTTCAAGTGGAGCACAATAAACCTTAGTCCCATCACTATGTGGAATAACTTGTCCTGTGACTTTGTTTGGCTCCGGAGGCTCCCAATGGTCCAATAGTGAGCTTAAAGCTTTTTTTCTTTCCCCTCCCCCCCACCCCAAAAAAAAAAAGTCTTCAGCTGTATGATGGAGGTTAAGGCTGTGGGTCAGCAGGAGTTTTCCTTTGGTCCGTCCTGTAGCAGTCCTATTGACTGCAGTTGGGCTTTGGCAAGGCAAGGGCTGTGAGTTAGGGTTTAATTCCATGTTTTGTTTTATGGTCACTGTTGATTACATATGGGTGATCCTGTTCAAATCTCTGGTGTTGTGTGAGTAATGAAAAGCAGGTTCCTGTGAGCCTGAGGCATGGAGTTTGAATGATACTTAGCAGTATAACGTGCATCTGCCCAGGTTTTTTTATTCAAAACCATATTTTAAGCATGAGTTAAAACTGCACTTTAAAACGTTCAGATACTTTGATTGCTAAACCTAGGACCTGTAAGTCAGAAAACGTCTGGCTGAGGGTTGCAGAAGCTTAGCTCTGTGTGTGAGCCATCCTGAGCACTGAATGAGCCAATGATTTGCAGGAAAATTAGTATGCAAACGTAACTGTTAACCTCCATTTGCATTAATCATCTTTTTAAGTCATATGCTGTTCTAAATATGATGCTTCCTAATTTTCCAGAGTTGAACTCTAAACCAAAATAACTGCTTTGCAAATTAGTTTCTGACATGGAGCCTCTTCATATTGTTTGCATTTTTAAAAGACGTTACACAAAGGTATAACTTTTGTGGTTCACCTTAACGAGTCTCTGAGTGCGATCCGTCCTTGGCAGCGGCCTCCTTGGGTAAGGCAGTGTTATTTTGTGGGTGAGCTTGGTGGTCAGTCCGGGGAAACGAGGGGTGATGCCTGACCTGCTTCCCCTTCCCTCTTCTGCTCTGTGTACCTGTTTCAGCAGCCCTGCAGTGTTTCGTGGCCCCTTTTACTCGTGGGCTGCCCGGCTGGGGTATGCGTGGGGCTCATGTCCAGCAGCTATCTTGAGGGGCTGCCAAATGAGTAAGAAAAGTAAGCAGCTGTAGGAAAACAGTTTTGCTCCAGTGGATTGCCACGAGACAACGTCTGGACTGATCAGGGAGCTTCAAAGGCTGCCTGCAAACCAGGGAAGTGTCAGAGCTTGTCAAAAAGTTGTGACTCTTGCACTTACAGCGACTTAACGGTGGATGTTACTGAGGCACACCTACCCGCTTTTCCATCTAAGATGATGAGAATTTATATACCTCTGTACCCCCCTACCAAATTTCACACGGAAAATGCATCACCGTGGAGGCGATGGTACAAATCTCAAGCAGGCTGTCTGAATGTGAGCTGCAGGGCTCCTGTCTGCATTAATGAGCGTTAAGGAGCACCGAGCGTGTGAGCGTGAGGTTGTGATGCCTCAGCAGCACGCAGCCCACAGCTTCGTGGTGTGTAAGAGCCGCCTGGGTTTTGCAGCCCGTGTCTAATAAATTGTCACTTTTCTGTCAGGGATGGTAAAATTAGCTTTGAAAGCAGTGTTTGAAGAGGGAAGTGAGATATGGCTCGCAGTTTGTACCGTGGCTCATACAAAGGTCTCAAAGGCAACTTGGAAGATCTTGCATGTATTTGCTTTTTTTTCCTGTTGTGTCAGCTGCCACTTCTGGCGATATGAATGCTCTTTTTTTCTCTTTTCATTTTAAGAAGTCGTTCCTGGGCAGGGAGCAGTAGTGTAAGACATCGTTAACTTCAGAGGCTGTTATTTTTGGGCCTGGTTCAAAGGGCAGGTACTCCTCGGAGACATGGTGTGGCTGGCTGGTTTCCTTTCTCTGAAAGAGCAATGCAGCACTTAAGCAGCATCCAGGCTTTACTTAAAAGCTTTTGACACATTATCTCTGGGCAAAAAGAAATGCAGAGGAGGCTGTGGAGATCCTGTCAGCAGTGCGTTGGGAAAAGCCTCTGCTTCTCTGGGGTTGACCCTACATTACATAGTGATGGCTTTGCTCCCTTCCCTGTTGCTTAGGGCTGTGTGCTGCAGGCTCGTTTCCCTGTGCTTTTATGGGGACTCTTGTTTAGGAACACAGCACTGCTGGGTACGGTGTGGATGTGTGCCTGCCTAGCAAGGGCTGTGCTGGAGCTGAAGCTGATCCCCAGCTGCCCCACTCATTGCCCCCACTTCTGCGGTTCTGATCCCAAGGTACAAATAACAGAGAAAAGTGCTTTGGGGAGGAAAGTGTGTGTGTGAATTAATGGGTATGCTACAGTGGTATGTGATTTCCTCACTCTTTTTTTTCGTGATTCGTATTTGCTCCCTTCTCAACCTTTTGGCAAAGGGGAGCAGATGGCGATGTGCTGTCCATCTGGTTGCTGCTTACTGTGAACTCATGATGCAGGCAAACTTGGCCCCATCTTCACTTCATAGGGAGGTAGAGCTGCTAACAGAATGACAGGTGAAGTGTTTTTCTGCACTGTAGAATGTAACTGAGTAAAAAGTGTGTACAGGGGGTCTTCTCTGAGCATGTTCAGTCTTCCTTCTTCAATACTTCTGCTACTCTTGTATTTAAAGCAAAGGAGACATGGGATTTGCAAGTGAGATAAATTTTCATGGGAGCATTGTGAATGGTGATAGGTATGTTTAAAAAACCCCACACCCTGTGTTATGTAGGTAATACTATGTATATGCCACATGTACATAGTAACACAAGCTTGTAGAGGTCTTTCAAAACACGTAACTCAATTCTTCCCTAGCTGCTTTTCTTTTCAAGTGGTCAAGTGCAACGCAGGTGAGAATCTATGATGACCTGGGGTCTTGGGTGCTGGGGTACATTCAGCTCCTCCTGTTCTTTGCCTGTATTGAGGATTGATGCTGGCAAGGAGAAGCTGTCGCCTTCGGCAGCGTGTGCCTCTGTACCTTTCTCTTATTGCCCAAGTTCCAATTACTGGCACTGACATCATAACAACCAAACTTTCTTCTTCTCATCTGAAGGAATACCACTGAAAAATCAGCTAGGCTATGTTTATGCTATAAGTAATCATTGAATGCAGTTTATTTAATAAAAACAACAGTTAATTTTTGTGTTGCCTGTGTCTTTGGTCTGTAGTGTGTTGGTTTTTTTTCCATGCTTCCCTGTGGGAAATCCAATTGTGTGTGGTTTTTTTTTTTGTCATCAACTGAAAGAGGTGATTATAAAAGCAGCAAGTAGGTGGGAGAGTCAGATGCTGTAATTTACCTGAAACAACCTCACTTGCTGTTTATCAGGGATCCTCATTTCTGGTAGTTACATGCGTATGTCTTATGTAGGATGGCACCGCAGTGACCCGTTGTGATGTGGAACTGCTCACAGCTGCTAGGAGCAGTTTGGGTTTTGGTGGGGGATTGTTGCTGGAGTTTAAGTTCACTGCTTTCTTTGAGGTTTTTATTCTGTTCTTCAACAGAAGCTCACACAAGTTTTTAACGTGGCTTTTGTTGGCTTCCCTGGATTTTGGCTTTTGTTGTTTTCCATGCAAGTCTCTTTTAAAAGCTGGAGATTGGTTTGTTTTTAGTTTAAAAAAAAAAAAAAGCTTTTGCCCTGTACTGTGAGCTGCTGAAGATCTGTGCTCTGTGTCGGCTTCAAAAGGGGAAAGAAGAAAAGGACGTAACCCAGTGATTTGCTTTTGATGTCCAAAACAGAACTTCAGGGACCAAGTCGTTCGTTATACTGCTTGGGCTGTTCAAATGCACCAGTGAGGTCTTCTCCAGAGTATCACTCAAGCATTCAGCTTAAATCCACGATGGCTGTCATGGTGACATGCTCATGTTTATGAACATTTCCCACAAACTTGGCTCCCTACTCCTGAAAATGGGATAAATCCGTTGGTAGCACACTTCTTGTGGGAGCAAACAGGCCGGCGAGGCAGTTCGTCTGTGGTCCTGGGAGTGAGGATCAGGATCAGCTCACTGTAGTGATTCTCAGGGCTAATATTAGGGAAGGAGTTTATGATACTTTAAGATATAATTGTCTTGCAACTTCTCTTCTAACCCTAGGAAAAAATAATTGTTGTGCAGGTGAAATAATGCTTCCAGCTGAGCAGGAGACAGTATAATTTATCCTAAAGCACTACTTTCGGTCTCGTGCACAAGTTCAGGTACTGCCAGAAAACAGAAATTCTGATGTGTGAATGAAGGCATTAGAAATTCTGGGGAGGCCTGGAGTGCTGGGCTGAGCCTTCCCCTCAAGCAGGAGGAATAGGAACTCAAGAACTCTTAAGTCCCTTGACTATTGAGCTCTGCACTCCTCAGTTTTAATTTTCGTGCATGTGTGATTTCCACTGCATCTTCTTGTGGATAAATATTCTTCAGCAATTTGCTTGTGCTCCTCTGAAGTCTGGGAGCTGTAGAAAGGGCGTTCCTCATCCTTCCTTTGGAGGCTGTGTGAGTGTTGTTTTGAAGAAGCTTCAAGCTGTCTAAAATATTGCACTCGAAGTTGCTGATAACCTGCCAATCTGTGACTGTGAAAGAGCTAGTGCAGTGAAGGGACAGACAAAGCTAAGGGGTTATCCACCTGCTTTGGGAATGGGGTTGGCTCTCAGTGAGGAGGTGAGCGGCATCAGCTAGTGCCTGGTGGATACGTTCTGGCTTATGTGAAGGAAGTATAGCTGCTCATCTGCTGGGAAGTGATCCACGTCGTTGTCTGAAAAAGATTGCTGAGTAGCTGTTTGGTACATGCTCTTTATGAAGAGCTGTCCCAGAGAAAAGGTGGTAAGTGAGCTTTGTTCTGAATCACACCTTGCAATGAGAATAAAGACTGGGAAGTATGGTCTTGCACCACTCATTTTGTTGAGAGCTGGAGGACTTTGTGCTCTAGTGCCTGGAAGTTTTACAGGTTGTAAACATCACCTCGAAGTGTGTTTGCTTGTTCTGTGTTAGCTGTGTGCTGCAGGAACTTTTACTCCAGCTAATGTCTGGTGTAATGAAATCCTCGTCTTGATTATGATGTAATTGTAACACGATGCAGATTGCTTTATCGTAGAGTGAAGGTAGGAAAGAGGAAATCCAGCATTCAAGATCTGGAATTACATAATAACAGGCAACTTTGGTAGTGGGGGGTGGCATTTTCCTTCCCAAGAGGTCATCTGATCTTGAGGCTGCACACTGGTTTTGTTTAAATGGATTGACAAAGTGCTTAGCAAGCTGAGATAGGCTGCTTCATCAGGTATGTAAAGCTTGCTGTAGGAACTGTTTGGAGAATAGCATAGTGCACCTGAAACCTTTAATTATGTGTTGTAATAGCTCTGTTTAGGTCAGAAGATGCTATATTGCCAATAATGTATCATAGACATTTCATAGCAATTTGGATATTCATTGGATAATTGGTCTTTGTTAAGCAGATACTGGCAGTGCTTGCATTCAGAGCCTAGGTTTGAAATAAATAAAAAGCATATGTAGTATCATCTGATATCTAGCTGAAGGAACAACTGAATAGATCAGAATGGAGCGAAAGCTTTTACAATGCAAAGTATGGACTGTTTTACTATGTTTATCACACTTTCTTTTTTCTCTATGGTACAAGCTGTTCTGAAAGCATTTCTTGGTTTATCAAATGTAATTTTGTACATGTTTGCTTGCAGCAGTGCTCAGGACCACAGAGCCTGTTTAAACATACTGTATTAAACTAACAACCACCGCCCACCCTGAAGATTAAAGCTGCTTAAAGCTTACCAAGCTGCTTGAGGGGAGAAAGGGAGGAAAACACATAGTGAAGGAGAGCAAGCTTCAGATTAAGGTGTGCGAATGGGATTTTGGGGGGATGTTGGCTTTCACTAATTTTCCTTACCTGGGGAAAAGCTGCTACTTCCACCTTACAAGCAATTTAAGTGTTTTGTTTGTTGTTGTTTTTAATTCTTTGAGGATTTTGGAGACCTAAAGTAAGGTAGTAAGCCCACCTCTGGGTTCAGTGCTTCAGCAGCCTTTCCTAGAAGGGCTGTGTGGCAAGTGGTGGTGGACAGACCCTTTTTTCTGAATTTCATCTTCCTGAAATTTGAGCATCTCTACCCTACCTCCCCCAGACTGGAGCTTAAAGGAAAAGCAACGAAGTGGCTAAATTATTGCCTAAAAAGATAACAGAAGTGGCCAAGCCTACTCGAAGTGGTGTGATTTTTATGATAGGAAGTCCGGTGTGTTTGGTTTATCAGCTGCGTGTTCTTTATCTCGCTGATCAGCCTGCCCTGCAGTAGGGAAGTTGTATTTTCAGCATGAAGTGTTTGAGCTGCACTCAGCACTTCTCTCCTTCCCTAAGGAGATATTAGTGATTATAGCATTTATCACACATAAAGGAATCTGTCTTTCTGTGTGTAGCTGCCAGAAGTTATGTGAAAAATGGGGACAGAGAAGGCGGAGTCCACGATCTCGGTCACCCCTCAGCCAGCAGCAGTGATGGCAGACCAAGGAAATCTTCCTGAGTCCTCACCTGGACCCCATGCTCAACAACAGCAGTAGCAGAGTTGAACAGATTCAGCAGCGTGTAGCCAAAGGAGTCCACTTGCAAAATCTTGTCTGAGATGCAGGTCTCCTGGTCTGCATGTGAAGCTCTTGACCTGCACTTTCAAATCCTGAACCTCTCTGTTGAAACAACTTCTTGTTCTCTCCAAAAAATGAAGTGAACGGGTAAAATGCTGTTTCTTGCACTAAGAGCGGTTATTTCAAAACGTTATGGAGTTGATGGGCAAAAGTTTGAGTGCTTGGTGTTCAAGGGAAGATCCTCAGTGTGCCAGTGTTAGTAAAAGCAGAGCTGGTTTGGATTGTTTCGAACTGAAGATGAGGACAGAATGCAGTGCGTGTTCAGCTACTCTCAAGCAACCCTGTGGCTGGAGCCAAGGGCAAATATTGCCCTTCTTAGGGGAAGGAAATGGAGCAGTCTGAAGTAGCAGAGCAAAGGAAAACACTGGGAATTTGAACTTGGCTTTAGTTCTCTGTGCTTTGTAACTTGTGGATGACAGATCAGTGGTTCTCCTGAGTTGGCAAAATTCACTGCTTTCTGAGAAATGCTGCAGAAGAGCCTCAGAGGCTTCTCTGGGGATGCTGACAGATTGGTGCTCGTATAAGTACACATCTTTGCAAGAAAAGGAGACGGGCTCTCCCGTCAAGACAAAAATAAGTGATGTATGTAGGCTGCTCTGAAAGTAATGCCTCCTATTTATTTCTATGGAAACTATAGCTACAACGAGAGCACAATAACAGCGTTTGATAGGGCAAGCTCGTAACTACAAAACATTTTTTCAGCATAGTCACCACCACTAGCTGTGTGCTTTTGGCAGCACTGAACAGGAGCCTGCACACAGTGCTTGTGAGCAAGTACACCAGTGAAGGTGTCCTGCTGTTGCTCCTGCTGAATTGCACCAGGCACCGCCTTGCTGTGCTCACATCCACTGCTTGGTTTCCATAAACGTTTCCAAGTGTTGCTGAATGTCAGTGGGTGCCATTTTTGCCTCACGGAGGAGTTCAGTTCAGCACCTTTGCTCCATGTGCACTTCCATGTCAGATGCCATCCTGTCAGTGTGTCCCTCTGCTGCCATCTGTCCCACAGCAGTGAAATGTAAGGAGGTACTGGTGGGAAGGTTCAGTTTCTACTGACATCTGCCTCTGACATCATAGGCCAACAGAACAGTACAGAAAACATTGCTTCTGGAGCAGCCATTCTCTCACCCCTAAAAGGTTTGGACTGGAGCTCTTGTGTTCTTTGTGGCCAAACCAGTGAAGGTGCTGTGCAGCAGCTGCTGCTGGACCCGCATGCTGCACCTGGGTGCTTTCCTTCATGCCTGCCTTTGTCTTTCAAGTTGCCACTTGTTAATTTAATGCCTAAATGGAAGGAGGGATGAAGGTGCAGTTATATCCATAACTAGTGAGTGCGTGTCCCCTGCGTGAGGAAGATGGCAGCGTTGTATCTGAGCTCGGTGCTCGTGATGTGTTTATTTTAGTGCATGGAGAAGTACATGTTTAAACCAGTTCTGGTATTTTCCCCGAGGTACAGTTTTGCATTTTTATCATCATTTATAACTGAAGTGTTGGAAAAAAGCTTTCAGACATGAATATATAATAAATTAAGGTCTAGTAACAATTTGCTTTGCAGTCCATTTCCCTAGAATATCCTGCGGGGTGTTTTCTTTATATAAGCAAGTCCTCTTTCTCTTCCCTACTTTTACACAAGTTTTGATGCTGAAACAATACATAAGACAGGTTAGAGAAATTGTTTACTCCCTGAAATTTTTGTTGCCATCTAGAACGTGTGCATGGATGTGAGTCCCAGTGCTGTGGTTGTCGTGCGTTTGGAGCTTTTGTTGAGGTCACTTAGCAGCGGTGCAGGTTGATTTGTGCTCGATAGCAAGCTGTCTCTGGATCAACTTCTCATCCCACCAATTAGTTGTGACATTTTCATGCTAACTGTAACAAGAGGAGATATTTAAGGGGGGATATTTTCAATTGCAAGCATACTTCTCATCTTAAGAGCACAAACTGCAGGAGCAGAAGGAATAGGAGTCAGCATACTGCGACTGGTCATCTCCATCACTTTTCCACAGAGAGCAATTCGAGAACATCTGGGCTGCAAAGCACACCTCGTGAACTTCCATTGATTGGTTCCTTGGGCTGCCAGCCATCAAGTGTATTTTTAGATACTTACAGCAAATCTTATTGCCTGCTAAAGAACGCCAAATCCGTAGTTCTAGTCAGCTGCTGTTTTTCTGAAGGGAAGTTATTGGGGGCAGGGGAGGGATTTGGGTTGACGTGCTTACTTTGCTGCAGTGCTGCAGACTGCCACTGTGCAGTGATACCTGAGTTAGCCTTCAACTCGCCAGCTGGTGACGGGTATCAAAGTCCGGCTGCAGCAGTGCCAGCTCAGCGTGACCTGCTCTAGTTTCTCTCTAATCCTAAGAGGAAAACTCTTGGCCTGGACGCAGCGAGATGGTTCTTTTCCTTCAGTAAAACCATCTCTGCTAAAAGAGGGGGGAGCACTTAGGGTGGGGTCTTCTTTTCCCATTCTTAGTGGCTCAGGCTTTATCGTTCCATTTTACAAAGGGATGCATAGTAATTTAATGTAACGTGAATAGGCTGACTCCTTATCTGGGTAAAAGCTTGATGCATACTACAGTTGTGAACATGACAGAGGCATTTCTTTGGACTTCTGGAATGTGGCACGCGCTTTCTGAAAGGAGGTGTTAGTTGTGCCCTATGTGTGCTGTCTGCCTTCTGCAGCAGGCTGAGTGGGTGCTGAAAGTGCTTCAGGAGAGTGCAACTGCCTGAGCAGGTGTGAACTCCTCATCTTAGTGCTGCAGGAGTCAGAAGTGCTGTGCTTCCAGACAAGGGTTCATGGTGTTTCTGGCTGCTTGTACTTGGCAGATGCATCTTCCTGTCCTTTGGGTGCTGCCTATCACTTCTCTCTGAAGTTTCTTACGTTTTTATGCTTGATTGGAATTTCTGTACTACCACAGCTGTTAAAGATGGGCTGTGTGCATTTAAAAATAATAATAATAATGACTTGTATTTACCATTTTTGAAGAATATTCTGTTAACATTTTTGATTTGAGGCAAATTTTCCTGTCCTCAGACATACAGTGCTGCTCAGGCTGTCAGTACTTCAGCTTTTCTTAAAGCTCCCATCTTCAGCATCACAGAGTATCCCAGGCCCTTTAACCCAAGCTGTGTTTGTAAACCTTTGAGTATGTATGTATTCAAAACTGATCTTATCACTGCAAGCTTTGTCTCCAATTAGATTAAGTCCTCTGGAATAGGGCTTATGTCACTTGGAAAAACAAAGCAAAACTCTTAAGCGTACCTACTGTGTTTCTAAGTAGCATATGAATAATAAAAATATGGGCTAATTTTTCTTGCCCTGACAGACTGTTCACTTTTGAAGGTCCTAAAATGGATAGGTTCTGATCCTCATCTTGGTACATCTCCCTTCCTCATCCTGCAGTGGATGCCTCAGACACAGCTCTTGCTGACAGCAGATGCTGGATGCCATCTGAAAGCTTACTGTCCTGTGCTTATTTTGATGTTGTAAACTCTGAACGGGTTGTGAGCTGCCAATTGTTCACAGCAGCATATTGAGTGAGAGTCATAATGCTAGGAAGTTAGTTTTATTCATTTTAAAGTGTTGTTATTAGAGGCATGAAGAGTAAGGCAAGCCCAAGATACTGCCTCTTCAGCTCCTGACTGGTTTTTGCAGCAAGCAGTTTCATTTCTAGTGCTCGTTGTACAGGGTCAAGTACAGTAAATCTCTGACCTGAGGCCAGTATAATCTTAATTCCTTGCAGATACACTTGTTTTGCTGGAGAAGCTGTGTTGATTTTGCAGTGCTTTACGCTGCTAATTCACATAAGACTTGAAAACAAAATTCCATACATATACATCTATTTTTGGAGATTTTTAAACAACCCACATTAATAATACTGAGGACTTTGTTGTCTATTGGGAAGTGGCATCTTCCGCCACTTAAGTGCCAGACAAAGAATTAGGAAGATGGATTCTAATGTCTCTGGCACCAATTTGCTGTGTGGTCTTGGGTGTGGAGTTGGGGAGTATGCTTTCATTGTGGATTTGTTGGATTCTGTGGAAAGAGCTAGTGTGCCTGTGTCTGGAGATGGATAATTTTGAAGAATACCTCTTAGAAATGTTAATGATTCTCTCCTGGTGAAGTTGTGGGATTTTTTTCCTTTTCTTAAATTTTAATGAAGCGTAGTTGATGAATCTTAGCAAAAATCTGTTAGCAGCTGTAACAGACGTCACTCAGTTTCAAGCAGAAGGCCAGTGTGTTGGATTTAGGAGCAAGGATAGGTTTTATTTTAACTTAGCATTTGTTCAGAGTTTGAGAGTTTGCATTGCAGTGTGGAGCCCTTGCATAACCACTGCTTGAAAGTATCCTTTTATCTGATCAGTGTATTACACAGAACCTCTTTATTGGATAGGGGTCACGAGACTTGAAGTCCTAAATCAGATGGTGCTAAAATAGAACCATAGAGGGTGGCAGGAGGGCTGCTGTGTTGAGTTGTGGTCAAAGCTCTTCTGCCTATGCTGTGCTGCAAGAAGCAGACTGCCCTTGACTTGCTCTGGTGGGTGTTTGGGAACCACAGCCTAGTATGCTGAAGGGGGAAGAGGACTTTCCCATGGATGAGTGTGGTTGGGTTGTGGCCTGTTTTCTTTCTGGCATTCAGTTCTAATGAAAGTAATGAGCAAGCGAACCTTTTCAAATAGGTCTGCTTTGCTTATTCCCTGAGCTGAATGCCAGGGTCTGTTGCACAAACTTGCCAGTTGTACCAAATTGTCTCCAGCAGATTGTCACGTGTGAGGTAAGTGTTTGCCCACAACTATTGTATCGCCTTAAATAAGAGCTCGTTACCACTGTTGAATACACAGGAAAAAGCAACTATGCTCTGATTCAGTTAGTGGTGGTAAATGAGAATAACTTTTCTCAGCCAGCACATCTCCACAACTCTTTTTTTTTAATTCATTGAGAGTGATTGGAAGATATATAAAGTGGCCTAGGAATTAGCATACCTGACTTACAGTTGAAACCTTATGGTTTTTTTGTATGTGATGTTACCATCCTGAGCTCAATTAAAAGCGAGGGGAAAAGGTGCAGGTTTGGCTGCTAAGTCTGGATATTACTGGCCAGTTAATGTGTGTGTTGTGAGGGCTGCTACTCCAGATCGTAGGTCTGGCAGGGTTGAGCCTGCTTACAGCTTGGGCTGAGTCCCTCACCATCTGTTTGTGGCAGGAGCCTTGCTTATTGTATGTAGTAAATGCATACCACTGCCTATCGAGGGACCCAGGGCTATAAGTTAAGTGCATTAACTGTATATTAAAATGATTGTTCCTTATGCTGTATGTTGTAAGGCAGTCCAGTCCTGTGTTTTAACCTACACGTGGTCAGCAAACGTTTTTCCTGGCCATGAGCAGTACAACTGGTGTGACCATGTGCACTGTGTGAAATAACGCTCTTTCTTTTGAGGTATCAGACAGGACATGAAATTAAGATTGCCATCAGCAGTCTGATCCAGCAGAGTGGGATTCATCTTGAAGGCAACGATGGGATGAAATACTCCAGCTATTTGTTGCCCAAAGCCAAACTGCAAGGCACAGCTTTGTGTTTAGAAGAGCAATGTATTTCACACAAGTGGACTGGTTGTTATACAGTTGCTTTTAAGATATGCAGTGAAGCTATAAAGCCATGTATTTATTTTTGTCTGGAAGGATGCTCCTAACACGTACCAGGAATGGCAGAGCCTAGATATTACACAGATATTTGTAGTATAGTTGGTTCTTACAGTGAAATCTTTACTTCTAGATGCTGATTATATCTCGTCTCTGATAGCGTGACCACACTTAGTATGCATCTGCAGTCTACTGAAGTTCATTTGGGCTGCAGGTCTCCGGTTAGTGACTCTTTGCTGCAGTGATGGACAGTCAGAAAAAAAGTGGAAATGAAATCCAAGTGTCTGGTTTGCTTGTATCTGTCTGTAATCAAATATCTTTGAGACTGAATGGGTGCTCGATTTGCTTCTGCTAGGAATGTCTTCATGGGACTTGGCTAGGTTAGTGTAAAAACCCAAGCATTTTTTGAAATTCTGAAATGAAGCTGTGACAGATATAAACCTGACTCTGTTTTCTGGGTTTTTGATTCTTAATAATATTGCAATATTTAATCTAAGCGAGATTTAACCTTTTTTTTTTTCCTTTTGAGAACCATGATTTGTGGCCCTAAATACCTGGGGTGATGAGGACGAGTGTGCATGGACAGAGATGTAGAGGTGTGTCAGAATGCCCTTGTCATGAATTTTGTCCAAGTTATCTTTTACCCATGTGCTACCAGAGCCATTTAGTTCCTCAGAGTGGGAAAGAAAATAGATGTTTTCAGTCCCATGGAGCTGTGATTCTATGCTTGTTCCCATCAACACGTGCAGTGGCAAGTGGAAAGCTCAGTATTAGCTTTTGTGAACTGTGAACCCAGGAAAAAGTGTCAGCATGGCATTGGGTCTGAGCTGTTTACATTGTGCTGGACTGTAAGGAGGCCGCCTCTGGTCTAAGTGGTGTTGCTTTGTATGCATGGATATGTCATCACCCGTTTCTCAACTGGCAGCATCTCCAGCAGTGGGAGAGCTGAGTAGAGCAGGAGGTGTTGAGGTGTGCAGTGCCTAACGTTTGTATCTGGGATACCGAGCACTCCTCTGTGGTTTCCCTTCTTATTAAGCAGGCACAAACCTTCGAAGGCTAGATGAACTTGTAAATGCACCTTTTAAATTTGTGATTGGTCTTTGAATTCAGAGTCTGGACTTGAGAGCCCTATGGTAGGTTTTTAGTTCTGTTGTTTTTCCTTCTGCTTAACCACCCAGGGAAGCTATAGAGAACAACAGAGAAAACAATTTATTGCAGCTAGATGGGGGACAGCGTGTAGCATGGAGTAAGTACAATCCTAGAGAATGAATTCAGAGTGAGAGGCCAAAGGAGCACTCTTTCCTAAATGAATGTATGCTCCCTGTTAGGGAGCTAACTTTGTTCAAGTCTCCTTGATAGTTACACATTTCCAGAGCTTTAAGATGCCTCATTACTTGTGTTATTTGCCATGAGCTGTTAAAACTCAGCAAGCAGGTGGCTGCTAGTCAGGAGGAGAACTTTTCCATCCCAGTGTCTTCAGGTTTAGGTACATTGTGGATTGCTCAAGTAGTTGCTGGGCTTTGTGCTTTTTCTGGGAGGTGCTGGTAATATATTCAGTTGTTCTGGTACAGTCACTCAGCAGTACCATATGTGGCCCGTAGCAGTGCAGATGGGAATGAGGGTCTGTAGGAGCTGTCAGGGCAACACAGGCATGTGTTGAAAGAATGTTCAAGCTGGGATGCTGGCATGTCACAGACCTCTGCTCCCTCCCACTCCCTCTAGTTCCTCAGAGAAGAGGTGGTAGAGGAGTACAAGCAGAATCCCTGCTTTGCCATCCCAAACAGAACCACCTTCTGTGTGTTTGAAAGTAGCGTGTGTTGCACATCTACAGGTGCCTGGAGGAGACTGGGCTGGGCTATCCCAGCAGTTTGTATTTGTTTAGCCTTCCTCTAAAGGATTTTAATGCCTCCTGACGTCCAAATTTGCGGTACTGAAGGCTTCAAACAGCACTCGTAATGTTTTGTTGGGAGATGATGATTATGCAAAAGATCCCTTTTCTCATTTTTTGATGGTCTGTCCAGACTTCTCTAGGAAACATGAACTACACTTAGAAATAGTGAGGCAGTTCTTAGTTACAGGATTACATGCTTCCTACTCCACCCCCTGCACTCTGCTTAATTTCAGCATACAGGGTGATCCCATAAGGGGATAGAATTATGGCTGCATGAGCAAGCTCAAATCTGCCATTTCCTAATTTCTTAATGTCTGATTTTCTCAATCCTAAATACCTTTTCTGTAATGGAGGGCTTCATGTGTTTGTTCCTTGATTTTTTTTCTTTAAAGATGCATGAAAAAGCTTGACTGTAGATCAGTGACAAAGATTCAAAATTCAGTGCCCCTTTCTCCTTTGAAATGAGAAGCTTTACCATTTGTACCTCTCTTCAGGATGCTGCATAGGAATATTAAAGCTTTGACTGAAATCAGGAATCAATGTTAAAATACATATCTGTTGTACTTCTTCTGTGGAAGAAGTTAATTTACTCTGTTTTACAACATTCTGCGTTTGTAATCTTTTGATAAATCTGATTCAGTTATTTTTGGAAAAGAAAGGAAGTATTATGTATCCACCTATTAGAGCCATGTAAGCAAATACTTTCTGAAAATGTTGGCTGGCTCAGAGTGGATTTGGGGGAGGGTCAGTTTAATCAATCCTCTATCTTCTATCTCAATGAACCTCTTCAATGTTGTTCAACCTGAAGCAAAGCAAGGGGGTGTTGCTACCTTTCCTGAAGGAGTTTTTTAGGATTTCCCCTTCAGAAACAAAAGCAAGTTGCTGGATTTCTGAAGGAAACAATTTTGACGTATATGACCAGTTGTCTTCAGGGCAATGTCGATAGTCTTAATTAAAAAAAAACAAACTGTGATTCACAAGAGCTCAATGTAGATTCGCATGTCCCTTTTCTCTTTGAGAGGGTCATTTCTCATTGTTCTCCTTAGTCTTCCCCCTCCTTCTGGGTAGCCCTGTGAGTTGTGTAAGATTGTCCAGTAGGAACTTCAGTAGCCATCATTTCCATTTGAATATTAGACTGTGTAAGAGCTAACTAAGAATGAGGCTTATTTTGTACACATGAAACAGTTCCATCTCTTGATATGTACTAGGCACAATAAAAAGCTTCAACACAACAGCAAAGAGCGATTAAAACCAGGGCCTCTTTTTGTTTCCCTCTCACTAAATCTGTGGAGTGCTTGCTCCAGCTTAATATCACTGATGGCGAGAGCTTGGCACATTATTTCAGGTATAAATCTTTCTGATTTAAGCTGACTTAAGTATTTCTCCACCGTGCCATTTGTTCCCATGGCTGTGACCATGTGTGCTGCCCTACCCCCCTGGTGCTGACACAACTGTTTTTGGAGCTGTGTTGCTCTGTGCATCAGAGAAGCACTTTTTTTTTAAAGGGAACTGTAGTGTTGTTACATGGTTTGTTTATAACTTTTACTGATAGTGAATTTACACAGTAATGTGTAATGGTGCATTTACAAGTGTGTGGGTAGTGGGAGCTTACAGCATCTTGGTAGTGCTTCTTGGAGCACGTGAGCAGATGAAGTCAAGACCACAGTGTTCAATTACTTGTTGCAACTTAGTTGAAGAGGGTACCATAAAACTTAGAAGTCTGTGGTGCAGAAAGCTTAAATTAGACATCTTCCTTCTTCCCTGTGGTCAACCTTTTTTTGCTTCAGGCTTTTTTTTTTTTGCCCTGTGGTCCATTTTTTGGGTGACTGTTGAAACCAGTGCTAAAAATCATCATTTTTATGCAGGTGTGGAGCACAGATTTCTTTTGAAGCTCCTCTTGGGTGGTGGTCTTGTTCTTCTTGAAAGCTTAGTGAGTATATACGCGTGCAGAGCATATACCATCATGCATTTGCTCTGATTTTACATAACACCTCCCAAACTGCTTCATACTTTGCATTGTTTCAGCTGAGCTCTGCGTATCAACAAGCTACTGCTAGGTTGTGGTGACTGGCAGTGAAAGGTTAATCTAAACATTAACACATTAACCACGAGAGGATGTGTGTTGGGCACAGGCGGCAGCGTCAACCTTTGCTCAAGTGCCCTAGAGCATGATGCTGCTTTTCAACCTGTGTCAATCCAACTGTAACACGTGAGGAGTGGAACGGTTCTACGCACTCACAAACGAGAGGGCAGAAGAAATAATTAAGCATAAAGGTACGTCACAAGTGTTGAAGTTGCTGGTGTGTTTAGTATCTGCCCAAAGAACAGGAAGGCAGAAGGGCTGGGAGGCAAGCAAAGCATTTTTAAGCATTTCAAAGGTCTTGCCTCAAGAGGAGCTCAGCGAGTTGTGTGCAGCTTCGCTTCCTGCAGAAGTGTGAGGAGCTGAGTCAGCTTTGCTGAGATTTGAGCAGTGAATCTGCACATTTTGGGTTAGGCAATGAATCTACAAACTCAACTCTGTACAGAAAACCAGTTACAGAAATATGCTTCCCAACACTCAACCAGTATCCCAGTTTATTAACCCAGAAATAGTCATTGAAGTATTCCAACACTTCAAAACTTGCACAGGAAACCTTTTGGGAGGTGGTTCTTTCATTTCTGCTTTATCTCCTCTTAAAATGAGTTAAACAGAACTTGAGAAACTATGCTCTTTCCACAGCCCTCTTACCTTGAAAATACTCATTGCCACAGAACAAACAGAACTGCTGAGTTCTCACAAAGTGGGCATTGCTCATAGCTATGTGGGAACTCAGCATGAACCATGCGCTGCCTTGGCCTCAGTTCCAAGGACTTAAGGTGAAAACAAAAAATACAAATGACTGAAAAAACAAAGACAAAACACAAAACCCATCCTGAAACTGCCAGCTAATCCCTCCCATGAAATGAAGGTGTTTTTATCTACTAAGCCTTGAGTGGGCTGGGTGCAGAAAGGGCAGCTTGGAAAAATTTCTGCTCTTGGATGGTGAATGGGGATACCTAAAGAATGCCTGCATTCTGCTCACAGTGTTGCCCTTTGCCTATAGTATGTCTTATACAAAAGCAAGTGAGAGATTAAATATAGGGAAATGAGTTCTCCTTTCTGTTCGTTGTTGCCTTTAAACACCACTCAGTTTCACAGAAGTTTCCTGTGGGACGTGGAGATGTTCTATGCTCTTACAAACTGGCTTCAAGGAAGGTAGCAAATAGACGAGATGGAGTTGTTAGATGCTTGTGTGTAGCCTAGGAAGAAGCACGAGTCCTTGTCATCTGTTTACATCATGTATACAACACATTGTCCTTTTTGAAGGTTTTAGTTGTGTTGCCCTCCAGATGTACTCAATAACCACTTTTTGATTCATTAAATCAGCTCATTAGTCATCTGCACCCAGAATTACTTACTTTTTATGCTTTTTCTCCAAGGAGGGCTCCACCCAGTCCTTTGGAAACTTGACTCCCTCTGTTGCCTTTCAGATTTCTTTCCACGTTCCTCATCTCACCTCTTTGAGCACCTGATGTCACGGTAGCAATGTGTTCAGTGAAGGAAGGTCAGACTCTGGTAGAGCAGAGCACTCAGAGCCCTCAGAAGAGCTTGCTGCCCAACCACAGTTTGCTCTTCTGCTCTTGGTAGAGAGCAAGTGTGTCCCTGTAGAGCTGCCAGCTCCAGTAGGAGCCAGCAGGTCTGGCTTATTGGGGGTGCCACTGGTATGACTGAATGGAGAAACAAAGTTCTGGGTGAATACAAAAGTGCTTCTAGCTTAAAAAAGAAGAGTAAGTCTTGATGAGGCAAGCATGGTTACAGTAGGATTTTCAGTTTCCATCTCAGCCTCACAGGGTAGGAGCAGGGTGCCTCGTGCCTTTACCATTTTCTCAGGCTGTGTGCTTAGAACAGGTTTAGGTAAAATACTTCAATCACAACATATGGGTTGTTTTGAAAAGCATAGTAAAATTTAAACCCCAAATGGGATGTTTGGGAGCTAACATTGCAAAACGAGACTTCTAGTGACATTTCAATTTTATTCTGCTGCTGAGTGGCATGGCTGCTATTGTAAAACTATCTTAGGCATAAGATCTTCTTACCACATCCTTTCAGTATATGATTTAAACGGACTTTTAATTTAAGCAATTGCTTTAGTATTTTATTGCCTTGGGAATACAATCAATATAGTGATTCAAGGACCAAGTGTAGCAGGGAAGAGAGTCCCATTGATATCAAATGCACACGGCATCAAGTCCGTGCTGTACCAGAGGGAGTATATCTAAACAAGAAGTTGGTTTGTTACTCTGATGTTATAAGTATTTAAAGGTTATAGGGAAGTGGTATGTGTGGATCTTTTTTTCTGAAACACGTTTTCTGTTTGAAAGTCAATTGTGTTTCTTGTGAATAATTAAATTGCTTTTGGCTAGCTTATCTACCTGAGGAAGGTGATAATAATCTAGCTCCTTTCTTTTTGTATACACAGGTGTATTATGAGAATGGAATGACTACATTTTACATTATTACAAGTTTACAGTACGTTAAATAAAGCCTTGGAAATGGCTCCGCAAATGATGTAAGTTCAGTTTTGTTGTTTGGCATCAAGTGACTACCATAGATCGTGCTGCTGTTATATATCTCCACTGTAAATGCTTGACTGATACAAACACTTCCACCTGTTAATGACTAGTCTAGTTTAATATAAGAATTATTCTTCATCATTGTGAAAATTGTTTGATGTTGGTATTGTACTGGTTTACAAACCACACTATTTCTGCTTAAATAAAGAGTATGTTTTTGTATTCTAGTTACTGATTTCAATTAGTGTACAATTCTAACAGTAGCTTCACAAGATTCTTACTGTGAAGTTTTATATGACTTGTATTTCTTATATGGTATTCTCCAGGTTAAGTTTTCCAGCTACTACAACCTATGTACTGATAAGTTTTATTCTCATTTGATTGCTGTCTTCCATTCTGGTTCCCATGCGTTGGTCCAAATTCAAAATTATGCCATAGGCAAACACATCACCTTTTCCAAATGTTGCTGGGCTTTGTTGATCAAAATATCATCGTGGCAACAGCCCATCCAGAATGTTTGGCAACAAACCCTCAAACTTTACAGACAAAGCTAGCACCCATCTCAATACAGTGCATTAAATTGATCTTTTAAAGAAGTATTCTTGTGCTCCTGAGCCCCTGAGCTTTCTTTGAAAATCCCTCCTGTCTGATTATTTCTGTAAGTGAACCAGAAGTTAGAAGTAAGATATATGTTGTTATGGAAGTATATATGTGAGCAGATGTCTCTAGTTTACACCTCCCATAACATGGAGGAAGAGGAATCATAAAGGGAAATAAAATAATTAGGTGAATTGATAACACAACAGAAACTGTCAGTGCAGCCCTTTGAAGTTCTTTTGAATTTGTTTTAGATGATTCTGTTTCTGACTCTTGCAGAAGCCTCATTTTGGATGTCTAGAACATCTGTGCAAAGCTATTGGAACTAGTTAAATACAATAAACACCGCTGATTCAGTTGCATCCTCCAACATGACCAGTCCTCAGTAAGTACCAGATAAGGTTAATTATAATTTACTTTAATTACACAGGAACAATTGCTACCTGTTGGAGAGTATTGTTGTGACATTGAGAGATTCATTAGTATGACTGGAAGCAAAAGTTGCTATTTTAAGTTGCTATTTTATGCTATTTAATTTTATTTTAAGAAGGAATAGTGGGATTTTATCAGTTGTCTAAAGAGTGTGAATTAGTAGAAAAGCAAGAATGCATTAGGTTTTGGATTTATACTGAGAGCCAGTGGCTAAAAAATCTACTGTGTCTCATTATTTTCATATCCATTTGCCTTTTTCCTTCCTTTTCACCAAAACTGAAAGCTGCTTGCCAGCTCTATTCTGTTGGTTGGTTTGCTTTGCTTTTCAGTCACATCAGACTCTGCCTATGATGTAGTCTAAGAAATACAAAAGGTAAATTCTGTTGTGAGCAGGAAAGCTGCACTAATCTGTTTTCCTTTTCCCCCTCGTAATATTGGAGATGGGATCACTATGTGGTCTTCATGCAAAACTGAATCAGCTTATCTTAGACTTGTAAGGTTCACAGGTTGCCACTGAAGGTGAAAATCACAGAAAGAAGTCTGCTAAAATTAGCTCCTGTCTCTAATTTCAGTTGACAGATAAATACAGTCCTGTTGGAAATGACATGAATCTTAATGCTTTCAATCATTAGTAGAAGAGTAAAATAAAATAAGCCTTTAGACTGTCCTTGTAGTAGTCTCTCTCTTTGCTTCTACTTTCTGCATGGTGTGACAGTGGCTGTCAGTCTTACTTCAGTGCCTGATAATACTATTCTGGGAGTTGTAGAAAAGCACCTGCAGTCACTAGTCTCAACCAACATGGATTCACAAGGGGAAAGTTCTGTTTAAGGAATTTAATTCATGGCAAGGCTGCTCACCTGCTTGACCAAGGGAAGTCAGCTGATGTAGCTTTACTAAAGCTTTTGGTATTGTTAATCACAGTATCACTCTGAGCAAAATGTTCAGCATGTGTAGCATATAGCATATATAGCTAGAAAGAAAGAAAAAAGTGTGAGGTGAATAACTGGCTGCTGGATCAGGTTCTGGGGTGTATCAGACCTGGCACTGCCAGCTGGGTGAGGGAAAGGATTGTCCCACTCTGCTCTGTACTGTGCAGGCTCACCTCAAGCTCTGTGTGCAGGTTTGGATGCCACAGTACAAGGGCATAAAGATATTAGTGAGCATCCAAAGGAGGGCTATGGAGACGGTGTAGGGTCTGGTGGACAAGGTGTATGTGGCTGAGGTCCCTGGGTTTGTTCAGCCTAGAGCAGAGGAGTTTGAGGGGAGGCCTCGTGGCAACTGCAGCTCCTCACAGGGAGCGCAGGAGCAGCACTGAGCTCTGTGACAGTGCCCAAGGGAATGGCATGGAGCTGTGTCAGTGGAGGGTTAGGGAAATCGATGGGCATGGAACAGGCTGCCCACGGCAGTGGGCATGGCCCCAAGCTGCCACTGCCTGAAGAGCATTCAGATGCTGCTGTTAAATGCAGGGTTTGGGTTTTGTTCTGTATGGAGCCAGGGTTTGGATTCAGTGATCCTTAAGAGGGTCCATTCCAACTTGAGATATTCTGATTTCTGTGGTACAGGCAGAGCCTTTGTCTGACATACTTGAGTTATAAAAGCTTTTTCAGGTTTTTCAAATGACTTTCCTGTGTAATGCCAGCAGCGATTAGCTCCTTTAAATCTGGGTGAATGTTTTCCAACCAGAAAGGTTACTCTAATGTTTAGGCTCTGAGCAATAGGTTTTTCTTTCCATTTCACATAGAATTTTAGTTCCTTCACTCACATCTTTAGGTTTACAAGATACATGAGTTAAGAACTCTACTAAATAATTCATTTTTTTTCTTCTGAAAAGAAAAAAACCAACATATTACTCAGTTTGCTTGAATAGCTGGAATATTTTAATAAACTTCTTTAGGACAAAATCACCCATGCAACTTACACAGTTAAATAAGAGAGGTAACTTGGGTGCATGTGCTTTTTAACTGTTTCTCAAAGGAAAAAGAGCACCTGCTGTTTAAAGCTTGTGAAAACTAGCCTGAGATTGCTGTGAAATTAATAGACTCCCCTGGGTAAATGCCATTTTTGCACTTTCTTGCACTTTACTCTGAATCATGTGAAGCGAGGAGCTCTCACTGGGGACTGCAAGGGGTCAGTCCCTACTGGGGCTTCTCGTGAAAGCTTTTTTCTACAATAAGTTTGTCCTTCATGTGCAGTAGATAGTATACCAGCTGACAAAGTTTGAGTTCTGGGTGAGTATCTTGTTATAAATGTGGAAGACATGCATATGGTCAGATGCTATTTCTGCTTGCATGCGTTTAGTGGAGCAGTAGAAAGATACGTGTCTGGACTTAGAAGCTGTATGAATAGCTGCTTAAGATAACCTCTATAGATGAGTTCATAATTCTCCTAAATCTTTGTTCTCCTTTCAGAATTATTTTGAAGTAACTCGTGACAGAGG
Source organism: Cyrtonyx montezumae (assembly GCF_038088225.1). Taxonomy (NCBI): domain Eukaryota; kingdom Metazoa; phylum Chordata; class Aves; order Galliformes; family Odontophoridae; genus Cyrtonyx; species Cyrtonyx montezumae. The sequence goes on from NW_027071903.1 coordinate 19,308,702, forward strand.
AATCTTTTGTTGTTGAATGAAATCAAGTTGCCATCTCTCAATAGTTCTTTGATTGTAGTGATCCACAGTGAGGGGGTCAAAATACATCAATCAACTAGTTGCTTATTTGTATAATAATTAAGCTTGACTATTAATTGCACACTTGCCAGAGTTACGAAGCAGCGAGTTTTTAGTTGGTGTAATTTCATGCCTTCTTTCTGTTCTCATCTGTATCGCACCAAGATTTTCATTTGGGGTTCATACGTTGTTTCCACACTTATTTGTTTATAACACATTCATTTATATTTAGTGCTTTTGAAGCAGCTCTAGCAGAGTAAAATGCTGCTCTGTTTTATCTGTGAGATTGCTGTTGCCACTCTGTGAGATCTACTGAAGACAAGTTTGGAGATGTTGGTTCTGTCCCCCGTTAATGAGGATACCTCCCTTAACAAAGTTGCCCCCTTCTTAGGGTTCTGAGACACTCTGCAGAGTTCTTGTCTCCAACTTAAAAATAAACAAGCAAATAAAAATGTTTAAATAGTTAAGAAGTATATGTGTGTGCCTCTATAGAGAGAGGTTTTTATTTTGCTAATTATGTTTTCAGGCCTGCAATAGAAGGTGGTGTTTCAGAAGTTGAGATAATTTCGCAGCAAGTTGAAGAAGAGACCAAAAGCATTGCCCCTGTACAGCTTGTTAATTTTGCTTATCGAGATCTACCCTTAGCTGCACTCGATCTGTCTGTGGCTGGGTCCCAGCTTTTGTCAAATTTGGATGAGGAGTACCAAAGAGAAGGGTAAGTACAAAGGACAAAACTTTATTTTCTAGTTTCACGTTATGGGAATGCTGCCTGTGGGGGGGGAGGGGGAGAAAACCCTGAGCTGGGAAAGAGCAGCCAGTTGTCCTCAAACTCATTTCAAAACCACTGCCATGGGATGGAAATGACTTTTTCTAATATAATTAATCAGTGCTGGTTTGGGGCTCTTTGGGATTATGTAATTCATAGCTACTCTTCAACTCAGTTTAGAAGCTTTCCCCCAGATGGGGAAAGCTACACCAAGCCTCTATCATGTCAGACATGCAGAATGGCCTGGTGAAAGCTCCTCATTAGTGGTGTTTCAGGAGGATTTCAGGATAACAGAGGGTTAGGTACTGTGTTTTGTTGTTGTTTTTTTTTTTTACATGGTTGTGTATCTCCTGACTGGAAGGTAATGACAATACTGCTGACTCCTGAGTAGGTCATTGCTTTTTGTAGAATAATTTGTATTGTGTAGTTTGCTTATGTGAGAATATACTTTGATATGTGCATATTACTTCTGTTTTTTGTGGTAGAATAACTGATCTAGTTCTGTTGGAATGAAAGATCTTAATCAGTTTATAACATTTGCTCAAACGTAACCCAGTGTCAGTTTATATAACATTACTCTACAGAACTTAAGAAGTTATCCTTATGCCTGATTCAGGCCTCACGTGGCTGTAAGTGGACTCTTGAGCTATGTTTTTCATGAAGTTTTGTGTCAACTTGAAAGGATACAGAGGAAGGCAGTGAGAATGATAAGTGCTGAAAACCTGCCATTGGAGGAAATAGCCTGTGACTGATGGAAATAACTGTTTCTATTTCACATGGAGAGACTTTGGGGAAATTATAAAGGATTGTCATAGTGAGGAAGAGAATGGTCTGTTCCATCCCTTTATTATTAAGGACGAGAAGTAAAGAGACTTGTATAACAGCAAAGAAGAGAAGAGTGAGGTTAGCAAAGTGCTTGGATGTCGCATGGGAGGAAGTGGAGAGTAGAGCTGCAATCATTAGATGTCTTTAAGATGACACTGTTATCTGGAATGATAACAGTACAGCTTAATATTCCTTGGGACAGAGATGAGGTGAGCACATGTGCATAACCTCTCTGACTCTGTGGTTACTACTCCACTGTATGTTGCACTATATAGCATATATATATATGCTCCACTGCCCATAAGATCTGTCTAAAAACACTTAACAGTAAATCATACAGAGCTCTCAAGATGAAGGCATGGAAAGGCTTAATATAAGCCTGCAATTATTAACAGTTGAGTATGTCTTAACCTGTGTTCAGAAATCAGCAGAGAGCTGCTTGATCTCTGCTCAGCAGGTATTCTGTGTGCTAGTCAGGAAAGAGTACAGAGGGTAAGACTCTTGCCTTTAATTTCTTTCTAAATTAGACTTTGTGAGACATCTGGAGAAATCAGTTACTCCAAACAAGGGGAAATACTTTCTGAGTAGGTTATGTAAGTATTGTTACAACTGTAACATGAAATACCCTGCATAGCAGAAGAGGTACTTGAAAATTAATTTGAGTATGCAGGTGTAACCCTCAGGCTATTTTGGTGCTGAGTCAATACAAGTTTTGTTCAAATACACATTTTAATAGATTTTTATGATCTGAAACTGATGATTCTTCACTGTGCCAAAGTGCACAGGTCTCTCATTGTGACTGTTTGAACAGTTTTATAGTCTAAGAGTGGGAATAGACTTGTTCTTTTCCTCAGCAGAGATGCTTCACGCAGACTTCTCTTGTTGCTTTATCATTCTGAATGGAAACAAGGCGGTGCCATCCAGACTTCCCAGCTGTAGAGGGGAATCTGTGAAGAAAATTCAGAGCTTTAGTTTGTATGTCTTAATGCATTTTGGCTGCGTATGTTCAACTGAGCCCCAGGGCTGCATCTTTTTTGTGGGAATGGCTCCTTCCTTTAGGAAGCGCTGACTGCAGTTGCTATCCTGTGAAATTCAGTAGCTGAGCTCAAGAAGGCTGGCAGCCCAAATAAAACTCTACCCCCTTCCACCTCGTGGCTTGTTTGGGAACGAGTCTGGTTTTATGAGCATGCTCTACTTTCTTTCTCATGGTCTTTTTAGTTGTGTCTAACTCATTTCTCTTCCACCTGACCTCTGAAGGGTCAGATCACGTCGGTACAGAAACTGCCAGCTACCTCTCCCTCAAGATGATGATGTGGAAAGGTCAGCACAGGAACCGATGGAAAATGAAAGTGTCTGAGTCCCTGTATTTTCTGCCAGCGTCCACATTGATAACTGTGAAGCTCTATATCCCCATTGCTTCTGCTCAGCTTCCAAGTGGAGATACTGAAAGATAACTCAAATGCCACAGAGTATTAAATGGGAATGTAGGCCTTGTTTTTCCTCTCTGTGGCAGTCTGCCTTAATTGCAGACCTCCAAATGTTCCCTTCTACATATTCTTTCCCTAGGAATTTTGGGGAGCTTGCCAAGCTGTATCACCTGTGTATATTCTCTAAGAATCTAATGTTCTAGGTCTATAGGTGATCTAGACAAACCCTGCTTGCTGTAATTGCAAGGGACTGCAGCAGGAAGGTCTGGCTTGTGCCTGCTTCTTGGAAAGTCATAATACAAAAATGGCAAGAGACTTGGAAAATACTGGGTTGTTGTCATAAGCTGTGCCTGTGGCCTTATTGGGGTTTTCAACACCTTACTGTCCACAATGTTTTTCCTAGCTCCTGAAACGAGTTGCCTCTCTTCATCACTAGTGTCCAGCTCCATGCACGGAGCAACAGGAGAGACATCAGGCTAGAGATGAGTGAGGGGGCAATGAAGTAGTCTTCTGATGTCATGATTTGGTTGTGTGGTCCCTGAAGCTTTCTTTTACCTTGCTTTCTCTAAGACCAGAGTGCACCAGTCCAAGCATGCATGCAAATTTAACCTGATTAGTGAAGGACAGCGTGATATTAACTAGAGGATATTTTTGTTGTTTAACTTGACAGAATGTGTATAGAGAGAAACCTGATATTAATAGGCTATCAGGTACAGGTGGGTCATAGCTCAGCCCTCTTTGTTTGCATGGAAGCCCTCAGATGACATCAGATTAAGTTCTCCCCTTCAACCCCAATTCTGGTGAGAGAAGGGAAAACAAAAAGAGAAGAAAATTATGATCTATCTTTCGGTAGGTAGATCATATGTAACCTGGAGTTAAATGGCTTTAAAGAAACTGGAATAAAAACTTCGTTTTGTGGAGATTGATGGGGCTTTGCAGTCAGTTTCTATCTCATAATGTTATTGAAGTAATTCTGTTGGAGGTTTGAGCTATTTTTGTTAGAAATTGTTTACAATGCTGGTTATTGCATTAAACACCAAAGAAAGGAGTGCAGATTTGATGACACGTGATGCTACTCCCTGAAGCACACCTGCAAGTAGTGAAAGTGTAATTAGGCAAGAAAATACCTTCTTCTATTCCTTCAGAAACCCCCAGACAAACCACAAACTGTGGCTTTTTCTGATGTGTGTTAGGCAAAAATTACTTATTTTCTTTCTGTGGACTTCTCAAACAGGGGAAGTCCAAAGATATAAGTGACAGAAAGAGATTAAGTTGAATGGAATTATGCATTGAAGATATTAATTATAAATCATGTGGATGGGCTGGCATTGCCTTCTTTAGATTTAAAAACAATAAGGTGCTTGTAGTCTCTGCACGTCAGTGTGTGGGATACGAAGGACTGCTGAACCTGGCTTGCATTCTAGCTGCAATGAGGGCTGATGTGCCTGGTATTAATGGAACTGTTGGTTTGTTGGGGTTTTTTTTGTATGTTTTTTTTCCAGAAAAAAAAACTTTCTGATAAATGCCAACAGTTTGCAACTAAAACACTTTGAATTTTATGTGGCTGTAGCAATTTGTATTTAAAAAGTTGGGAGTTCTCTATGCAGTGGAGCTCTGTGAATAAATAGTAGCTTGGTTCTCAGGACCGATGAGTTCATTACTTGCTAGTCTTGTCTGCTCTGCAGTTAATTTTAAGACATTCTTACTCTGTGCTGCATTCTGTACTTAGACATTGCAGAAATGATTGAGGCATTGACTGGAGACATGTAGATAAGAAGTAAGTTCATGAAAAAACGTGCCTTGGGTTCCAAGGAGAGCAAGTAATGTACACTTCTAACAGATAAGGTGATACTTGTGTACCCAAAGCAGATGATTTTCTTCATGTTTGTGGATTTATTGGAGAATCTATGTCTGCACAGAACTCAGTTTGCATGAAAGGAATGTTTCTTTGAGGAGATGAATCACCCAGAAATTAAGGAGCTTTTAAAATATTAACATTAACTTTAAATGCTACTCTTAATTTCTTTTTTTTGTCCAATAGTGTTCTGTCTGCCAAAAAAAAAAACTTTCTTCTATTTCTACATTAATGATTAATAAGAATGATGGAGAACAGTTCAGAGATTGTCTACATGCAGTGGTGTGTGCTGTGAACAATCAAGGATTGGGACCAGCTATGATCTCCATGTTTTCTTTAATATGAATGATACCTGTGCAGTTAGTTAGTGAGCCTGTCTCAGTAAAGATCTGTGTTTGGTGGCTGGGAAGCAAGCAGAGAGATGCAAACTTTACATTATTAAGCTTGCTCTGAAAGTAATACTTCCTATTTACTTCCTTGAAAATTCTTCCTTGAAAATTACAACAACTACAAAGAGCACAGTATCACTTTTCAATAGAGCAAACTCAGCTACAAAATACTATTTTTCAACGTAGTCACCACCACTAGCTGTGCGTTTTTGTGTAGTCTGAGATTTGTTTGGTCCCAGGCCAGCTGGAAAGGAAGCAGTTGGCATCTCTGAGAAAAGAATGAGATGTGAAGGGAATTAAAAAAGTAGGAAAATCAAATATGTCCAAAGAACGGAGATTCAGAGACTCAGAAGCTAACGTAGGAAGAAGAATTTTGTGAGCTTATCATCTGAGATTGGTTGCAAGTCTTCTCTCATCCTGGAGGAAAAGGATATCTGTTCCTTGAGTCTGTCTTCTGTAATTGTGTCCAGTGAATGCTGTTATTTCTGTCTTTCATATTCACATTTCAGTTTTTATTTTCATCGTTGAGGTTTCTTTTTATTTATGATTTCTGCAAGGCTTCAAGGTGTTTTGTTTTTTTTAACCAAATCAGCTAAATTCCTGTTCTTCTTTTGTTTTCCGCCTTTATTTGTTTGTGGCTTAAAATATACCATATTTGAAATGTATTCCCTTTTGTGAAGGGTTTTGTGCAGGTGATGCAGATCCATTTTCATACATGGTGAATAATCGTGATCAGGTCACAGCTAGAGGTGAGGTGCAGGGGTTTTTAATGTCAGAGCTGTATCCTACAGTGAGCAAATTCTTCATATTTACTCAAGTGATTTCTTTAAACTTCCTTTACATGCCAGCCACAGTCTGAATCCAGAAAGATGATGCAAAATCCTAACAGTAAATACAGCGAGGCTGTAGTGCTGATTTATTCTTTGTACAGTACTATATCACTACTGCTGCACACAAATGCTCCAGTCTGAAACTAAGAACTGCAGTGCAGCACAAAATGAGTTCAGGGCTTCAGAATCTGAGAGGTGACCAGCTCTTCTCTAAAGAATGTGTGACATGTCAGACTGCATTACAAAGAAGTTGTATGATTTTAAAGCTTTCTAATATAGATCCTTTTGAGCTTTTCTCTTTGCAAATGTTGTTTTCTAGAGTAACTCATTACTGTGTTTATTCTAATACCTGAATTCTTCCACCATGTCCCTCTTAGGTCTTTTGTCAATAAAACCAGTGGATAGAGGGAGAACCAACTATAAATAAGAAACAGCAGCAACAACAAAAAAAGCCACACATATATATATCAGTGGTTTTCAAGCTTTTTTGATTTATAGATCTTCTTTCCCTCTCTTTCCCAGTAGAACTTGTTTTTCCTAGGTGGTACTTTTTGTGCCTAGAAATCTAGTGTCCCACACATCACTGTTTGCAAAGTACATTCTTGTAGAGGGGAAATGATGCATGTCTGACTTATCTGGCTTAACATTAAAATAGTTGTCTAAATTGGAGAAGATGTGGCTTGCTGCAACAACTGAAAGATGGATAATCGATAGGATAAAGGAGAAATGAGGAAAAGAGAAATATTAAGCTAGAAGGAGAGTCTGTGAAAAGGTCAGCTGAAGGCTGAGCAGCAGACTAAAAGCAAATGAAATGTTAGGATTTGCTAGGAAAGGAATAATGAATAAAACAGATTCCATACTGTGCTTTCCTGAAAATCTAAGCTTTGCCCACATCCTGAGCATGTGTGGGGTACTGGCCCCTGTCAAAAGGATATGATGAACAAAAAAGATCTGGAAAAAGACTTGAAAACAGTGATCTAAGGTGTAGAACGGTGTACATTAGGATTGTTCTTTCTGGAAAGAAAAAGGTTAATATGAGATTTGATTGAGATTGCAAAATTGGTGACACAAAGTTTGAAATGAGGTTTGATGCCTCCCTCCTGAATCCAAATTCCAGGTATGTTAGTAGATTAAGAGGCCAGTTGAAAACAAGCAGAAAGGTGGGACTTTACCCAGAGGGCAGTGAATGTGTGAAACTGCCTGTTAAAGAATGAGTGGCTTCTAATAGCTTTAGTGACCCTAAAATAAATAAATAGATAAAAATTGGATAAGTCTGTGGAAAAATGGTATTTTTTTTTGTTGTTTTTTTTTAACTTTGAAGGTTACTGAGTAGAATCCTTGAGCCCACATCTGGCTCAGAAAGTACTGTATCTGAAAGCTGAAAATAAGAAAAAAACAAAAAACTGCCAGTGCTGGGAGTTTTAATGGGAAGTATTTGCTGTGTTCTTGTGCACCTTGAGACATCTGCTCCTACCCGCAATTGGCTGCAGGATATCAGGCCTTAGTTCCATTCCAGTATGGCTGTACTTCTGTTTCTTAAAGGTTGATTTTTAGGTCTCTGTTTCTTAAAAGTTGATTTTTAGGTCTAATGTTAACCTTAGCACAAAATGGAAAAGCCTAATTTAAAATAAAAAAATAAAAAAACAACTGAGAGGAATCATGTACAAGATAATCACATGATGTGTGTGGAAAAAAGTCTGAAATACACCTGTGAAGAAGGCAAAAATGAATGCAGAAAGCATCGTCTAAGGTACCTCAGATAGGTTTAATTACATTAATGCATCTCAGCTCTATTCCAGAATATTATGTACAGTTCATATTGTCTGTATGCATAGAATCACAAAAATTGGTGCAGACCTCCAAGACCTTCCAGTCCAACTGTCCACCTATCAGTGTTTCCCACTAAACAATGTCCTTCAGTACATCTAAACATTGCTTGAACTCCTCCAGGGTTGGTGTCTCCACCACCTCCCTGAGCAGCCCATTCCAGTGCCTGACCGCTCTTTTGGGGATCATCCAGCCTGAATCTCCCCTGGCACAGCTTGAGGCCATTCCCTCTATTCTTATCAGATTCTTGTTGAACTTCATCTCACTGGCCTCAGCCCAGCAATCCAGCCTGTCCAAATCCCTCTGTAGAGCCTTGCTACCCCCAGGCAGATTGACACTTCCTCCCTACTCGTCTCATCTGCAGACATACTGAGGGACACTCAATACCCTCATTCAGGTCATCAGTAAAGACATTAAACAGGGTGGGCCCCAATACAGACCTCTGGGGAACACTACTTACACACAGTCACCAGCTGGCTTTAACTCCATTCACCACCATTCTCTGGGCCTGGTTATCCATCCAGTTCTTTACTCAGCAAAAAGTGTACCTGTCCAAGCCATGGGCTGCCAGCTTCGCTGGGAGAATATTCCGTAAGTCTGCGTTACAAAAAGCATGCACTTCTTTGACCAAAATAAATAAGGAAATGGGCTGCCCTCAGTAGTTATACTAAGATTATAGGAGAAGTCTGGGAGAGGGATGCAGAGCTCTGCCTGTCCATTACAGTTGCTCAAGGCCTCCAGTTGCTATTTGTAGCATCTTGTGAGGCTCCTGTCTGTGTAGTCTCAGCCAGGTTTTGTATTATTGAAACTTAATATATTTCAGTTACTTCCTGACCATGGCTTTTCTTCTCCTTCAATTAGTCATTTGGATCTCATCCATCCTTCTGTTTGCTAATCATATCCATCTTGTGAGATGCAAACACTTGCTGCTAAGCCAAAAAAAAAAAGAAAAAGGCAGGGTAAGGTATAATACAGATTTGGGGTATTTGTTTGCTAGATTAGAAAATAAAAACAGTGACAGCTGTTAACAGCTTGAACAAATTGTTTGTAGTTGTTCCTTACAAAAGAAATATGTTAAATCTTTCCCAGTTTTGCCTTATGCTCTTTTTTTTTCCAAGCTGTTTATTAATAAAACTAGCAGTGATGATAACAGATTGGTTTTCCACACTGCCATGTGTGAAAGTATCTTTAAAAAGATTTTACCCTGTAAAATTCCACAGTGTATTTAAATTTCTCATAACCCTGCATTGCTTTCAGACAAGATATTCCAGCTGTAGTGCGTTTATTTATTTCACCTAGGAATTGTAAGGCAGGTAAATGATAATCTTAGTGGATAGAGGAGCAATGGCCAGGATTTGGAAGGTAGATGTAAACCCACTCTAACTCTGGTATGGATTTGTTTTCCTCAAATATCAAATTTCTCATCTACTGAATGGATGAGCCCTTATATATTGTGAGAGATATTCTACTAAGATAGTTGAGAGTATTGAAGGAGATGAAGAGATTTGTTTATTAAGATCTGGTGTGGTTAGTGTGTCAATAGGTTTATCTACATAAAATATTTTTCTAGCTGTGTTCATTTTATTTATGTCCCTTCTTTACAGAAGATAGGAAAGAAAAAAAAAGACCAAGGGAAGATCAGGACTCTATTATACAGTTGTGTCAAATTAACGTGGGAAGTGAACTAACTTTCCAGCCCCCAAGAAAGAAGCTGTCCAGTGCACCACTTTTTAGGGCATAATATGCTTATTGGTGTCAGTGGATTTAGAGGACTTGGAGCTTGTTTGCTCGGCAGTGATGTGAAGGTGCTAATCCCTGTTCACAGGACAAGTGTTAAACAAGTGCACCATGGTTTAGCAATGCATGCTGAGTATCATAGGTTATTTAGTGGTAGACTTGGAATATTTGAAGATATTAACTACATAGAATTTTTAAAGGAGTGTATTTAGGCCCTCTACTGATCATTCTGAGAATAGGAAATAAGAAAATCAACCTTGCAGTGCCAAAGATGCTGGCAAAGCAGGTCTTTTTGGAAAAGAGAAGATAAAGACGAGAATAGAACTAAAACATGTACTAATTAGAAAAAAAACAATCTCCAGTGTTATTTTGGAAAGATCTTAGAAACCAAAGAAACAAAAATACCAGCTGTGATAAAACCAGTTATCCTGTTTTGAGATGGAGGCAAATAAAATCCATTAAAAATCCACAAGTTTGCCAGAAGGCCTTATTGGGATGATCTTCTTTTCCTTAGATTTTTAAAAATATGTATTTTAAATCCAGTGCCTTCTGTATATTTTAGTGCATTATGATTATTTTGTGGGTTTTTTGGGGGGCAAGAATTGAGAAGAAAGCTGCTTTGAACTGCTGCGTCAGGCTAGAATGCTTAAATCCTGTAGTACTTTGGGTTAGAACCTGAACACAGTTGAACTAAGGGAAAATCCCTAATGGTGTTACTTGTCAAATCTTCTTCAAGCTTCTGAAAGTCAATTGAGAATGTCTTTTGTGGACAAGTAATCAGGCAGCTCTGAGTACAAGTTGATATATATTCTGAGTATATCAGATTATATACGTTATATTCTGAGAAGCTGCTTGAAAGTGGTAAGTCTCTGAGCATTGCTTAGCATCTCTTCTCTATTTTTGAGTTTAGATATGTCAGGAAATGTTTTGAGATGTTTTTGAGTGTTTGATTGTAACGTGAATTACTGCGTCCACAGCTATTTATTGGTAATGTAGTTATCTTATTGTACACTATTGATTTCTACATATTGACATCATAGTTCATACAGTGCACTATACCATACCTCATATGCTTTCAGTTTCTTAAAGCTGAGCTAATAAATCCCATCAGGTCTGTATTAACTAATGTGTATTTGCAGTGCTTTGGAAATGCAGTGTCAGCCAAGCTTTAGAGCTTTCAGAGGTGGGCCAGTATAGGAACATTACAAAATGCTGTGATGATAAATGTTACAGTAAATACTATATCAATATTTAGCTATGGGAGAGTTTTAGGAGGAAAAAAATAATCAGGGTGGGCTTTATGTTTCTGAACTCCATGCTACTGTGATTCTTGATAGAAGTATTTTCAACAGAAAAAGAGGAAATTTTGAACAACCCATTTTAAAACGTGTATCAGCATTAGGAAAGCTCTCGTAAAGCATTGATTCATCAGCTTCCTTCCAGAGCTCTCAACGTCACAGATGTACTCAACAGGAATTCTTGCTGTTTCTCTCCCTACAATAAACAAATTTTCTCTTGAAATCCAGCCACTGGTTTTGGTTGAAGCCAAATGTTCTGACAGCCCTGCAGAGGATGGTGACTGCCAGCTAAGGGAAAGGTGAAGCAGGATAGAAACAGGAGTTTTCTGCAAAGAGTTAAAGCTGCTCTAGCAACTGGAACTTAGGTGCCACAGTGAATGAGCTGTGCTCTTAGCTGGATGGTTGTTATTAGATGATGCTGAAAGCAATTCTATTGCAGATCTGCTACTGACCCAAGCAGTGTCTTGAATTTCTTCACTTGTGAAAACGCACATTGGAAAACAAGGAGTTGTTGTGGACTGTAATTTCAGCTATCAGTATTACTTGTTGTTGAAGTAATAGCTACATGCTCTTTTTAATTTCTTCTCATGGTTTGTTTGAACCTTAGAACTCTGGGAGCGTATCTGTACGACTCAGTAAGTGATCCAGGGCTCTCTAGCCCTTAAAACCAGTGGCATAGCACAGCTTCCTTCACTTTGCCTGAACTTTCTTTCTCCTCCAAAACAAGGTGACCTCTGTTTAGCCTGGTGCACAAACAGATTGCTGACTTGGACAAAGTAGACAAGCTAGACAGCCCCAGCCAGTTGCTTAACACTTAGGCTATCTGATGTTTGCTAGTAGAGGCGGAGCTGTGGAGTATCTGAACTTACTCTTTGGAGCTTTCCAAAATCCTGTTGCTCTTTTTCACGATGTGCAACTGATTGCTGCTGTTGTCTGACTTGTCTTGCCTGAAAAAGGATAAAGGTACAAGGCCATAAGGTGAAATGCTTGAGAATCTGGTATAAAAAAAATCATTCCTTCTAACTGAATAGCAGAGGGCTGTTGTGTCTTGGTTGCCACAGATAAGTAATTGCAGCATGGATGTCAAAATCGAGGTGCATGAAAAATAGTGAGACAGGAAGAAAGTAGAAAAGCATTATATGATCATCAGTGTTGCGTTACTAAGTCCATTGGAAGACACTTGAGTACTGATATACTCAAGAGAGTTGGGGAAACCCATTGAAGTTGAGACACAAATGGTTGCCAGAGTGAAGTCTTGCCTGTGTAACAGTTGCAATTAACTACGCTTATTAAAGGGGTTCATACAGCTGACAAATGCAAACAGGATTTAACACTGTACTCATTTGGGAAACAGCCCAAGTGTAGTAAAGAAATCAGTGAGTTTTGCAGTCTACATACAATATTGATGAGTGTATCCATAACAGCAGAACTTATTGTTTTGAGTCCACTGCTCTCTAGTTCTCTTCCTTTTTCACTTCTTCTTTTCTTTTCTTTTTTTTTCCCCTCTTAATTTTCTTTTCTTAGATCTAACTGGCTAAAACCGTGCTGTGGGAGACGAGCAGCTGTGTGGCAGGTATTTTTGCTCAGTGCAAGTCTCAACAGTTTCCTGGTAGCCTGTGTAGTGTTGGTGGTGATTCTTCTGACTCTGGAACTCCTAATAGATATAAAGCTTCTGCAGTGTGAGTAGGGGGATTTATTTTTTTTATTTATTTTTTATATTATTTTAATGAAATGAGGGCTTAACTTGCTGGGAGGTTTTTGAAGGGGTGGGTTGGAGATTGGTGGGGATGTTTTTTCCCTGCCATGTGGCTGGTTAGTAGGCTAGGCAAGAACTGTGTGTTTGTGGAACCCTGGTATAGTGAAGTCAGTCCCTTTTCTATTTTGCTGACCAAATTCATATAGAACACATTTTCAGAGGATACAGAGTACACATGCAGATATCTGCGTGTTGGTACCTGAAAAGTCTGTCCTTCAGGTCAGAAACTCTCTGTGCACGAAGGAAAATCATATGTATTGTTAATCTCCCTAATACTTGTCATATGCATGTGGATTGACAGATACGATGAACATGCTAGGTTATTTCATGCCATTTTCTTACTGTTTTACTTCTACAGAGGTAGGTAGGAAGGAACTGAAATTATGGTTTTCTATCTGTAGTGTGCTGAAGTGTTACAGGCACTTATTCTACTCAGCTAATATCCAGTGATTCCAATAACTGCCTAAGTGAAGTTTTTGCTTTATCTGAACTCACTCTACGCAGGTTCCACTGTGCAATTTTTCATGTTTTTTTTTCCCTACTATTGTTTTCTTCCATTCCTTTTTGTTTTTCTTTTTTGCTTGTACAATACAAACCTGGCATGAACACAAATACCAGCTACGTTTCTCCCTGTAATTGTTGTAGAGTAGCCTTTAGCATCTCCCTACAAATGTGTTGAAATGTCAGTAATGGGGTTCAGAACGCACAGCATGGAGGAGTCACAGTCTGGTATCCTCTATGGCAACTTCAAACTAGGCAAGTGTAGTTTTTACTCTGTCATTTTGCTATTTTCATGATTTTTCTGTTGATATTTATGAAGTTAGCTTCCATGGAAGATTTAAGTATTGTAATAAGTTTACTTTAGGAGACTTGATTGATAATTGCATCCATTTTATAAACCCTTCAAGAGAAATTGGTGATTGAGCTCTTTCCACAGCGTTGCCCAAGCTTGCCCCCAGTCCTCTTTACAACCCTGTCTGTCCATACTGCATGCACAGTTACCAGCATGACCATTTCATTACATCTGTTATTTTCAGCAGCCTCTTGGGACTTAGCATTTGGATGGGGAAACCTATAATTTGGACAAACCTGTAGCTTTCAGATGAGTTACTAATTATGTGTATAAGTCCTTCAAAATGGCATGAGGAACTTCATTTATTGAGGTACTACATTTTTATATAGCAAGCTGCCACTTCGTGCAGAGCCAAAGAGTTTAAAAGTTGATTCTGTTAATTTGTTATATAACACATTTCTGAAGACTTTCCTCTGGAAGTAATTGCTTTCGTATCGTTTATTTCTCTGAAGAGAGAACTAATCTTTTTAGGGCCCACTTCTCCTCTTTGTGTCTGGTGAATGTCATACTCTTAACCTCCACGACTTACACCTCATATGTGACCTAAAGGTGCTTGCTGAGGCCGGGTGATTTCACAGTTCAGAGATTACCCCTGTCCTGTCTGTGGATGCTCTCACACCTGAGAGGATGTAGCTCCATGCTGTTACTTTGCATTGTAACTCATGCATCAACTCATCACAATTCTTACCTTTGTTAAGTTGAACTCTTTGTATTTTGATTAAAATCTGGTAATGGATATCTTGATGATGCTTAGTTTGCAGTTGTGGTATACAGGGAACATACTTAGCTTTCCTTGGAGTGCTAAAAAGCATTTAGGGCTTATTCATGCTTTTTAAAAAATATATAATTGGTATTTACAATGATTCCTTATTCTATATGAAATTGGCCAGTGCATTAGGATACACTGTGGTGATTTTATTTGTAATAACAAATGCTAATCCATGTTACAGTTGATAAGTAGTTAGGAAGTCTCTTTTTTTCTTTTAAATGAGAGGTTTTATTTTGCTCTGAGGTTTTTTTTTGTGAAAGATTATTCAGTGAAAAGTCCTTTTTTTCACCCGGTGATGGATACCGGGTCTGCAAATGTGTAGGATGTGCATTAACAAAATAACATCTTATCATGTGATGCAAGTATTTTCAAGTCCCAGCCCCTACTCTCATATTCAGAAATACAGACCACGCTGTCCCTTCTCTGTCTTCAGTAGTTTTGGGGGAAAGCAAGTCATCTCAGTGTAGTCTTCCTTCTGCAGTCAACCACAGCAGATATATCTGTAGAAGGCATCAGGTCTTCTTGAAAACTGTGGAACTGAAAGACAGCGCATTATTCCACCCAGTGCTGTCTATGTGCAGCAGTTCAAGGAAAGTGAGTATGGAGACACAGTGGTATCTCTGCAAGAATGGGCTAAGGGCTTGCCCAAACCACGCAGCGAGCATCTGCTGTCCTTGCAGAAACTATTATCTTCCAGGGAACCATTATCAGGAACAATATCAATCAGAAGCAAGACCTGATAGTGCGAGCTTCTTTAATGGCCACTCACTGCCTGGATCCATTCTTCATTCCTATCTTCTGGATACACATTTTGAGTACAAATGAGAGGAGGTGGATTGAAGCTAGCTGTACTTCACTTTTATACTGAACTGTTGTCTCCACTACTAAGAAGGATCCTGGGTTTGCATTCACATTGTCCTGATAGCATCAAACAAGTAAAATGTGAAATAAAGCAAAACTCCCTGGCTTTTAGCTGCAGTAGAAAATAAAATGTGGGTTGCTGTTTTGATAGAGGTAGCAACTGAACAGCTTGTAGATGCTTTGCCTCAAACTGAATCCCAGCGATGCACCCAAGCTGCCAGAGTTGGGGATGAGCACGTCTTGGAGGAGAGCTTTCTCTCATCCTGTAGGCCTTTCACAAAGGGGGATCTTTTGGAAGAAGCAAGTGTACCAAGTCAGTGTATGGGTTAGTGATTCAGCTCCTGAACAAAAGCTGCTGTCTTGGAAGACTTTTACAGATTTACTGTTTTACTGGCAATTTGATTGCACACTGTTTGGCAGTGTATCCAGCAATCTCCTCCATCAGAAATTGATTTTCTTTCAAAATTCCTACTGCTATATATTTTTTGTCCACTAAGGGGCAGCTGGAGCCTTGTATGTCAATTGACAGCTCTGAAAAATAGCTTATGGGTGGTTTCCATTTCTTATACTTTATTCCGCCCTATAAACAGAGTCTTGGGTTAGGTAAATATTTGACATTTTTCTGTTGTTTCATCTCTAAGTAGTCACTCTGTGGTGCAGTGAATCCTTTCACATCAACTCCCAGATGAGCCTCGATTGAGTGAGTTCTAGCAGCAACCCCATCGGTGCTTTCCTTTATCCTCATTTCTTTCTACATTCCTTTCCTCCTCTTCCCATTCTAATCAGCGTTAACCTTAAAATGAGATGCCTAAATCAGTGCATGCCATACATGTGGCATACATACCCGGGACTTAGTTAATTCTGTTATAATCTTGCATTTCTGTGCACACAGAGTCATTGGTTACCTTGAGCTTTGCTATTACGTGACTCTCTGAAACAGCAGGGCTGCACAGAGTATTGTAATCCAACCGTGTATGAAAGATAGATTCACTAATGCCCTAAAGTAAAGAGAGAGGGCTTTTTCTTCATCATTTTAATTGAAACTTCAGAGTATGTGACCTCCAAAGTAAGACTTGCCAGTGGTTCACATACTGGATTCCTTGGGCTTTCTGCTTTATTTTGTCAGCAATTAAGGGCGCTATGAACATAGAAATTTAGTTTAAATTCTTTGAGAAAGCCTCCACGTTTCAAGACATATTTAACCCCATAAAGACAATCTCTGCTGTAGAGCTTCAGATGGAGCCTTAGTTAGATGATTAGAAATGGGTTTTAAAGTCTAGTTTGAGCACTAGTTTTTATTCACCCGTTCCAGACAATTATTGGTCTTCTGAGCTGAACTGTCAAAGACTGAATACAAGGAGTAATGTGGGAGTAATGGAGCATTGTTGGCTTACAACATTCTAACTGGTAGGTTGGCAGGATTTAGTCACATCTATTACTAATGCAGTGCATGGAGTGAGAGTGTACAGCAGTAACAAAGTCTGAAAACATATGTGTCACCGCTTACCAATGTAAAGATCCAATGTAAACCTGCTGCAGCTGCTAACGTGCTGGCCTGGATTAGAGTGAACAGCTGACACATCTGGAATTGTATGTCCCATTACATCCTACTCCCTTTCTGTTTTTTCCATTATGAAATTTAGGAAAGGAAGCTTGATCCACGTGTAAGTTGTAGCAGTACTAATTATATTAAGCATAAGTTGCATTCTGCTACTAAAATGATGCTTCATTGTATTGTGTTAATTGCAGTTTCAAGTGCTTCACAGTTTGCAGGAGTAATTCACTGGATCAGCCTAGTCATCCTGTCTGTTTTCTTTTCAGAGGTATGTATGATCAAAGACTCACCACACACACAATTGCAAGGTATTTTTGTGCTGTCACTTAAATTAGCAAGAGTTTAACACTGGTTTGATTATGAATAAATATAACAAGAATGCACTTAAGGAAGAAAGAAGAGGAAATATGTAATGCTGCTCTTAGTAAACTAAAAGATCTTGTTTGTGTTGGTGCTGTTTGTCAGTTGCCTAGAATTGGCAAGGGAACATGGGAGACAAATTACAGTTGAACAGCTACAAAAAGAGATAATCATCTCTGGATTGCCACAGACATGGAAGAGGCCTATTACGTGCATTTCTTCTCACAGAAATTGTGTTGGTTTCACTGGGAATAAGGAATTAATTCAAGATCACAGATCTTATTTTATAAAAAGATCTGTTTTAAAAGTGGAACGAGCTCCTCTCATAGTTTATATGGGTAGTTTAGTTGTTCTGGGTTGCTGCCTGTAAACACAAATAGAATGAAACAAATGGTGAATTTCTTTGCAAATATTTTTGTGAATATATTTTCAATAACTGGAAAAAGCTGTAGTCGTGATATAACAAATGACCAAATTGGGATGATCTGTTGTAGTTTTCAACTTCATTCCAAAGAGAAGTCATTGATATGGGGACATCTAGACTGCACCTGAAAATTCCAGAGTTATTAAGGCTGTCTTTCCAGGTACATTATGATGTAAGCAAGGTTTTTGGTTTTTTTTTTTTGTCATGTGATGCCAACTAGTATGTTGGAAGAGAACCTGGGCTTATGTATTTAAAAACATGCTTTCTAGTTCTGTAGGAGAAAATATATTAATCCAAAAAGAAGTTAAGGTCTTTACTCTGTGGTACATTTTGATGAAGATTACAGAGACATTCAGAAAACCCCAAACAGGGAGCTGTGTTGTCTGCAAACAATTGGTAGATGTCTTGTGCTGGATTCTTACTGGTCATATTATACCACTCTTTATTTCTGTGGTTCTATTAGTGAAATTCGTGTATATACACGTATCATTTTATATTTCTGCTTTCTATTTCTGCTCGTTATTGGGGTTTTATAGCTAGTGTGTCCAGACTGCCTTTGGGCACTTCAGAAAGCATTCCTTGATTCTAGGCAGGGGACTCAGGATAACTTTGCATCTCAGTCTTCTCTGGTGCTGGAGCTACACAGATGCATGTAATTCTTTTGTGCATTTCCCACCATTTGACAGAGACTGTGGGTTGTAGATTAGGTGAAATCTGCCTGAAAACGAACCTATAAACCATTGAAAAGTTCTGCAGAATTCTTTCTTTGTGCATTTCATATCCCAGTTCTTAAAGGCTCAGGTTTTGCTAAAGTCCATTCCCTGTAAAGAAATACTTCTCTTTCTCCTTGAGAATCTTTCTTTTCTCCAGTGGGAACCACCACCCTGCAGGTACCTGCAGTCCTGAGCTTTCCAGTAGAGTCAGCCCATAGTAGCTGCTGCAGTCAGCATGACTGCACTTCTGTGCTCACCTCATCTTTGTTGCTGTCTTGAGCTTGTCTCACAGCAAGATTTTTCCATGTCCCTTGTTTTTCTTCTGCTAGGTGTGGCTTTGCAGGAAAACAGTGACCAAAATACTTTACAGAGCCAGAGCTGATTGCCTGACTCGCCATTCTCACTTGGAATTTGTATTTTGGGTGTTTCCTTCCTTTCTGCATCAGATACTTGAAATTACTTTTCTTTGCTTTCTGTCCAATTTTTTAAATAAATCTCTTACTACTCCCTTTTTAGCTGTTCCTGTCTTTCAAAACGTCTTTCTTTGCCTATTTTCACTGTGGGTTGGATTTACACCAATGAGAAATGTGGTCACAAAGCAGCCACATAATGAGCAGAAAGGAGGGTAGAATTTTTAGACATCAAATGCATCTCTAGCTGCTCAGAGTCCTGGTTAAAGCAACAGAGGTAGACTCCACGATGTATCTGGATATCCTCCAAGACCTCAGATCTGGAAGAGAATGAAGGTGTTACTTTGCTGTTGGGTTTGCTGGGCTTAGTCTTGTGCAAGGCTCATTTAATGAACAACAGCACATCTGTTTGTGATGAAATGTGTTTCCTCAGAAGAAAAACAGAAAGTCCATTTTTTCTCACCCAAATCAAAAGCTTTGAATTTCAAGAGATTATGAAATGTTGTAAAAACTTCGGATCACAGAAATACATTTTTCATCCATTTTTTGTTTATGTGCCTTCAGAGGCTTTTTTTCCCCCACTAATTCCTGATACCGTGAGTCAGCTGTCTTTGTTACTTGCTGAGAAGAGTGTGAGTTATGATTAGTGCATTCTGTGTCTGTTGATGCCAAGGATGGGTTTCCAGATTTGAGCAGGCTTAATTGATTTGCTTGGATATAACAGGCAACTGGTGCTCAGTCCTTCAGTCAGTGCTTTTTATCCCCAAACCCTAAGGGATGAGAGTTTCTGGTGTCCAAAAAAGACTTTTTCCTTTGTGAGCACCATGTCCCAGCGTTGGGTGGTTATTACTTTTTTCTGTGGTTTGATTCCCATTCGTTATAAAGGTGGATACGTCATTCTTCAGAGAGACTTCAAATCAGATGTAAAGAAAAAGTAATAGAAACTTGTGGGGTAAAACAAAGCAAAAACAAAAAATAAATAACAACTTGTTGAAAAACAGAAAACTTCCAGCAGAAAACTGAATGTTTTGGAAAAGCATGACTGGTTAAAAGCGAATGCTGTAGACACTGCAAGTACTTACAGTCTTGTGGTGGAGTTAAACAGGCAGTGGCTTTCTGCTTGGTTAAAGTGAAGGGGACAAACATGCCAGCAACTAACAACTGCCAGCAGAACATTTGCCAACAAAATTAAATAGTTGGACTTGGAGCGTTTTCCAGCTCTCTATACACTTGTGTTGTTGCCATGAGTCTTAAAGGAATTTATTGCACTCTGTCAATTTCATATTTTCTTTGTCACTGCCTGAGACTTTTCCAACATTAAACTATCCCTATTCAAGCAAAGTGCACATCAACTCTTCTTGGTTTTTTTCCAAGTATTTTGAATAGGATTTACCAGTGGTGATGACTATGTATGTTTGTCTCTGTATATGTACCCCGCTATAATTTGTCTGTGCACCAAATGTTACCCAGATATTAAGCCAGAAGAGAAGAAAAAGGTTTTGGTGGGGGAAACCCCAGTACCAACTGCAAAGCAAGGCTAGGGTTACACCATGTCAAGATGGCAAAGTCAGCCTTGGTATCAGTTGGCTGAGAAAAGGAAGATGGGGAAATTCAGTTTTGGTAAGTGGACTGGAGTCTGTATTTAATAGCCTTATCCCATTGCCACAAGCAATTCTGTAGCTGTTGTTCAGTTCTGTTTTTCCACTAAGATTGTTGAGACCTTTTGCGTGCAGGAATCAAGTTCTTTTGTATTAGTCTTCTGCATTGCTCTGTGCGTGCTTCAGTCAGCCAAGCACTCAAGCGTTCTGCTAGCTTTCAGCACTTGAGTGTTTCCCAGGGAGAAACCAAGTCTTCTGATGTGCCTGAAGTTAGGCAGTCACTCAAATGCAACTTTTTTCTCGTGTCCAGGAATCACGTTCTTGAATTGAGTAGAGTACATCTGGGGTACTGGTTGATGAAGGGTTTGTTTAATTAGCTCTGGCTCTCAAATGTGTTTTCACTGTTAGGAGGAAAAAAAATGCCATCTTGTACATTAAAAGGAAGTTTTTAGTACTCACTGTGATGTTTTATATCTAGCAATTCTTGGAAATAATAAAACCTCCCAAGGGTGATGTTCCCATTAATGTTCTATAGAAAACTTTAAGAAGGAAACACCCCGAATGACAGAACTAAGAAAATCATGTCTTTCCCATACAGATTATTCATTGCAGTTCCTGAAGAATTTTTCACTACGGAAGTCAGCTGCTTCCTTAGTTAGATATTTTTTGTCATGCTTCTAACAGCTAAGCAGAAAGATAATGATCTTCTATTAATTCTGTAATCTTCAGTAAGCTGGGACGTCTTTTCTGAATGTTTACTTTCATTCCACGTGTGCATGGCTTTTTTCATGGTGCACAAGAGCACTGCTGTTTATTGTAAAAAGCATTGAGTACACTGTGAGGTTTTTTTTCTAGCCACTTTCTTTTCTTACTCCAAAAAGAAGAGCAATTAGCAGGTTTTGTAGAGGCCCAAATGATTTAGCTTGAGTTGCTCCTGCAATGTGAGCCTGCCCATTTCTTTTCCCAGAACATATTACTTACGTGGTGTGCTCTATCAGTTTCATCTATGCTTTCATCTCTTGATAGCCACAGACCAACACCTTCTACACTATGCACTACGAAGAAAAGAATTAATGCTAGTGTCATCATGCCAAGGGGGAACTTCTGAAGCAAGGCTGCTTGAGACCAATTTTCTGTCCAGCCTGCCTTTACCTTGTAGTAATGTGCTGCATCTGTAGTAAAGCGTATCTATTCCTGTAAAGCACTTTCAAATCAAGGCAGGGTTTTCATTTGAAAATTATTTTTTCTTCACATTCTAAGAATGAGTGTTGCAGGACAACAAGGTAACTGCAGTGCTCCTGCAGAGCTGTATTTGAGCACTCAGTGATACCCTAATAGAGTATCAGTGGTAGTCAGTGAAAATAAAGTGCTGCATTCGTGTCTTTTAAGTGTGTCACTAAGCTTTTCCAGTTAATTATTTCTCTGGGACTACATGTGCTAATAGATCCACAGTGTTTACAGAGCACAGTAAGTCAGGAGTGTTTTGTACTGTGTGATGTGGGAGTGAGGTCAGTAGTTGTCCTCTACATTTCAGAGCTTTGGTTGAAGAGAAACCCTGTGAGGAGGATGCCTATGCCCTGGAAACAGGAGGGTGTATCATTTGAGGATGCTGTGAGGGCTGGGGAGGAGCATATGCAGGAGCAGGGAGTGCAGTGTCTCAGGACAGGCACACCAGAAGGTGGCAAGAGAAGATTCTTTTTGGTAGTGAATGAGCTCAGGCGTCTGCAAAATGACCCAAGCCAGAAATCATAAATCATAGAGTGAGTACAAGGTATTCTTTCTGGGAAATATTTCAATAAATATTTGATGTTATGAGATATATCCTAAAGGCAGAAGTTTGATCTTACAGTTTCTGCCAGAGTTTTGTGGCAGTGGAAGGAGAGAACCACTCTGCTGAAGATCCTTTCCACTCTCCTCCATCCACTGTTCAGCTCTTGTGCAATCCCTGCCTCATTCTGAAATGCAGAGTTGCTCTGCTTTGCTAGTAGCGAGGCACGGTGGGCCAGCCTCACCCCGTGCTGCCTCCTTTGGGTTTCCTTATGCTGAGGGTCGTAGTGGCACAGTGAGTCACTCGGTAGTAAAGAGTACATTACCAACTCAAGCAATGAAGTATTTAACGTTACTGAATGTACTGTGCAGTCAGATAACAAATGTGGCTAGCTCGTGCAGATTGTGAGAATTAACACAGCTTGGCTCAGCAAAGGACTTGGCCAGGTTTCCCTGCAAACTAGAGAGAGAACCTGCAGCATCACTGTTCTTCACACTACAGTGTTGTGCAAGCAACTGTGTATCAGCAATGAACAATGTCAACTTCAAAATTACATTTTTTTGCAAAATATGGTTTATTTTTCTTTAATCTGGCTTCACTCCATCTCAAAGTTTTCAGAAGTGTCCAATTTTTTACTTTGTTAGTATGCTGGACAGAATTCTATGTAATAATTTAGCTTTTCCTCAGAATGCAGAGAGTATTTCTGATGTGTGTATATTGATAAGACAGATATAGGTATGTATATATCTATTTACACGACAGCTTTCCAATTAAAAGTTCTCTGGTCAAGAAATGTCAAAGCATTTTTTTTTCAGCTAAGAAAAAAAAAAGTAATACAAACCTCAAAGTGTCCATTAACAGGAAAATAGATACTCAGTAGTATTTAATGTTTGCATCCAAACTTCTGCATCCAGAAATGCAGAATGCCTGTAGTGTAATGCAGAACAGTGTGTATGCAATTGCTGCAGTGCTGAAAAATGTTCACGCATCAGTAGAAAACAGTGGTGCT
This sequence comes from Cyrtonyx montezumae, assembly GCF_038088225.1. Classification (NCBI taxonomy): domain Eukaryota; kingdom Metazoa; phylum Chordata; class Aves; order Galliformes; family Odontophoridae; genus Cyrtonyx; species Cyrtonyx montezumae. Next base: position 19,331,789 of record NW_027071903.1, read on the forward strand.
TCTCTATTTTTTCCTTATTTTTTGTATTTTCTTGTGTCTGTTCTACAAATGGTAAGGGTGACAGATATCATTTCTGTTTCATCTGAGTTATTTAAGTTGCTGCACTCTTCTAATTCCTTTGTGGTTTTTGGTTTGATCCATGTATGGTGTGTAAAATCTTTGCCTGAATTTTATTTCTGCCTCTGTTTTCTATAGGTTCTGCCACAGTTTGGTTTTTTTTTTTAAGTTCTGTATAGAAAAAGTACACAGTCAAGTGCAATATGCATTTGTTTGAAAGATCCTTTCGACTGTTTGGAAAAATATACTGAAATGCTCTTTGTAAGTAACACCAGCACTTTCACATTTCACAAATGTTTTAAAACACATCCTGTGCTCTGAATAACTGTTTGCTCTGAAGATGATGTCTCTCAGGTACAGAGCAGGGATTGTTCTGTCCTTGAGCTCTCCCTTCCTTTAATCTGCTTGCTCTAGTTTTGAGAAGAGATGCTTGTCATCAAGATGTTTGTCATGAGGAAGCCTGTCTTCTAGATATGGCACCAAGTGCCATTGCTGTCTGCCAGACAGGCTTCCTGTCAGTGCTGGCTTGTGCTGATTCACACCAGCAGGCTGAAAATGAAAATATTTGTGCTAGCATCCAACCCTTGGATCTGCTCAGCCTGTGAATGTGACAGTAATGCAGCCTGATTTAAACACTGCAGTGAGGAATTAAAAAGGCAGAAAGGAAAATCTCTATGTTCCCTCAACGGTTCCATGTTAAACCACATTTAGAGTTGCAAGACAGTGCTTCTGTTTTCATTGTGCACAGCTGCCCTGTCCCTGCAAAGAAAAGATCTTTGTGCACTCCTACCCAAAAGAGGAAAGGTTTTCACCATCAGTTACTGTAAACATCTGAAGTGTTCAACCGTACTTTAGTTGCTGGTTGATGTAGCACTCTGTAAATGATGCCTATGCATGGAAGAACATGATCTAGATTTTTCTGTGCTGTCAATAGGGTTGTTGTAAAGGCAGCATCACGTGCTTTTGGGAAGGCTCTGCTTTTCCTCGTGCATTTCCCAATGGCTGCCTGCTATGGACCCCAGGTTAAGTGATGTAGCAGGATTTGTGTGCTCATGAGTAACTTGTACTTTGTGCAGCTTCTCAGTGGGGAGTGAGGCTGTTCCTTACAGAGGAGCTGGGGTACTGAGGCTGCAGGAGTATCTTTGTCATACAGTGTGTACTTAGCATTGTGCTCACATCACACTGGCAAATTTGGAGTGGTAAGGCAATGCACAGATCAGCCATTGTGTGTTTTTTCCTCCCCATTTAAACCCCTGTGCATACAGGTTCATAAGGAAATTGTTGTTCCCGTACTTCATTTGTGAAGTGCTTTGGAAGTAAAATGTTCTTTTTAGGAGCAGAGACCAGCAGCATTAGTAATTCCTGGTGTCTACATAGAATCTCATCGTTTCTTGTAGAGGGAAGTGAGTGCTACATTTGCTCTTCTGGCTAGCAGCTCCCTTTCTCAGCTAGGCCTGGACAGTGCTTCACGTATACCATTCCTGGGAGTGCTGGCTGGCTGACTTTTCTGATTATTTGTGATTGAGGCAGGGGAGGAACAATGCCATTGGATTTTTAATGGGAATTCACCATTGCTTCATTCTGTGCTCTTTCTTTATTCCTGTTTTCTAGTTTATGATGTTACTTATAGATGTTCTGATTAATAGAGGAGGATCATGGGTATCCTCTTATCCTATGACTTTCTGGGATTTCATAATAAGGACTCTGCACTCAGGACAGGCAAGGGGAGAATAAGAGCCTCTGCTCTTCCGATGATTAAATATCAGCAGCTTTGGGGTATGAAGTTTAGGAAATAGTAAGCACTAACATGTCAAAGATTGCAAAAAGTGGGAATCTTCTTCCATTCCAACACTGCTGATGGAGCCCAAGACTGGATCTGTTGAAGGCTTGGGTCTGTTTGGGTATTTTTGTTTCTTGTGTACTTCTATTGCTTGGTTTGTCTATTTATTTGTGGCAGTTTGAATCTGACATGTCTAAAAGAAACTTGAGAAGGTTGGAAAGACTGAACATTTATTTGAGTGTGGAACTTATTTATGAAGTTTCACTGAGTTAATACGGTGGTACTTTATGCTACTGTGCAAAGCTGAAGCTATTTCTAACTCATTTTTATTTAGAGGGGATACAAAATGCTTAGATAAGACAAAAACAAGCCCTTAAACAGATCAAGGGCTACATGTTTATCTAAAATTATAATAATCATCATAATTTCTTCCTAATCTATTTCACTAGACTATTTTGAGGATTGTGGTCCTTGGCATATGGGATTACATTGAAAACAAAATAGAGGTAAGCAGTCTTACTCTTTGCACTGTTTTTCAAGCAGACATATTAAGAATATTAAGAACTGCAGTGGGTAGCTTTGTTACAGATCTGGTGCAGATACCTTTTAATTCAGATAAGTATGCATATTCCTCTCATTATATACACGAATGCAAAGCTGCACGATGCAGTGTCCTTTTCTGTGAGACTCTCAAGGAGTGTGGTATTTGGAAATGCTTTATTACAGGAGGAGGAGAGGATTGTGGGGTTTTGCTACATGCACCTATGGATTTTATCGGTAGAGCCATGCTAGTCCAGCAGCTGTTACTGCTACCCTGAGATAATTTTTACTCACGTTGCTCATTTTCAAGTGACTTGTGTACATACATTCCTGCAATCAAGTCAAAGTTAGAACTGATTGAAAATTTCTATACAGTTTTCTGATAAAAAATCAGGGAAAAAACCCAATTTTAACGTGAAATTGTTTTCTTTAATTAAATCTGCTTTGGATGAACAAGGCAGCCTTTTCTAATCTAATCCACAATGAAACTAGCATCATACAAGTTCTGACCAGTCCTCATTGTCAAAATCCTTGAGAATTTTTCTGCCCAATAACATGAGAGCAGAGAATCTTTGTCTTGATGCACAGATGTTCCCACACATAATGTAGTCAGGACATGGCCAAGAGCCATTAAATCACTTTGCACCATCTTTTTCTACTTGTATTCTTGATCTCTTCCTTCAGGCAGTAAGATCTATGGGCAGGGACTGTATTTTGAGGGCGGGGGAGGCAAATAATCATGCCAAATAATAAGTAATAAATATCACTGATAATGAAGGTCTTCAGCTGTAATAGCATTTAGTCTGTCATTCTGTATGGAGGTTTTTGGCCAGTAGGTCCAAATACCTTTCTCTCTTCCTGCCCTCCCATGACAGTTTCTCTCTCCTCACCTCATAAAATGTGGGTGAAGCACTAAAGAGTTCTGTTGCATTGCCTTAAAAGGATGCAGCCCCTGTGGGGCTTGGCCACCTCACGTATCCTTCTCAAATAAATACCTTAATTTCATTTCTTTTGGGGGGAAGTGAGAGCCCTTCCTGACTCAAACAGAAAAGGCAGGGCTTGTGATCTTCAGGACGGGTTTGAAAAAAAAGTTATTTTTCTCTAGGTGTTTGATGGTGCTGTCATAATCTTGTCCTTGGCTCCAATGGTGGCCTCAACAGTGGCTAATGGCCCCAACAGCCCCTGGGATGCTATCAGCCTTATTATCACACTACGAATATGGAGAGTGAAGAGGATCATTGATGGTGAGTGGTGATTCAGTTTGTGACCCCTAGAATTACCTGATAGGCTGGGGAAAAAAAAAAAAGTTTTAAATAGATGAAAAGATTGCTTTCCACCACTCTTCCTTTTGTTCCACTTCCTCTTACATCTTAAAAGTACCAAACAGCACAGAGTTATGGCTCCCATGGAGGAGAGTAGGTCCCAATTTCATGGCTGTTTCTTCTGTTCCGTTTGAGCTTTGTAATTGATTGGAATCTAATTTTGTGAGACACTTCCACATCTCTACACGTGTCGAGTAAATACACCTGACCTGACACGCTGCCCGTCACTCACCATCAAGCACCATTCCTAATTCTGTGAAATAATTGCTTCCAGTATGCTTTTCCAGTATTTGCCACACTGTCCGTATGTCTGTGCAGCTGTGTCTGTCTTGCTGCTTTCTTTTCCAATGCCCAAACTATGTATTCAGAGTTGAGGAAGGGAATTAGCTTTGTGACTGAAGTGTCCAAGAAAAGTTCAGGATCTCGTGGAGACTCACAAAACATCAAGAAGTGCAATAAGGATTGAACAGCTTTGCTTGTCCGTCTGAGTTTGCTTTGATTGGGACAGGAGAAACATTTTTAGAGGCATTTAGAAGATATCTTGAAAACTGAGCTGTAGCTTGAAAAGCAACCAGAGTTTAAATGCCTTTCAGTATTTCTTTAATGTCCTCCTTAGTCTGCTGTTGCCATCAGGGGCTTATTTTGTACCTCCAAGTCTAGGAAATAAATGCTGTGGCTCTAAGGTTGTTCTTTTCCAAAGGGTGCTCTGTCATTCAGGTTTAGAGGGGAGGGCAGCAGCTCCAAGCAGAAAATCCTTCCTACCCAGCAATTCAGCAAGCTTGTGGTAAATACTAGGAAATGTCTGTGTTAGCAACAAGCTAGGAAGGGAATGCAGGATGTATTTCAGCCCAGCGAGGCAATTGGAGATCTGACCAAGCAGGATCTGGATCCTGCTTATGACCTGCATTTCATGTATTAGAAATCCTTCCTCGCACAGAATACTCTAGTTCTCCTGCTGTAAGCAAAAGGGGTGGTTGTTTGTTGTGGTTTTTGGTTGTTTTGCTTATGAAGATATGCAAAGGATTTCCCTCGGAATTAAAAATTTATTAAAAAACTAAAAAAAAAAAAAAATCACAGCTGGGTTAACTTGAAGTGCTTGTGTTTTCCAGCATATGTCCTTCCAGTGAAAGTGGAGATGGAGATGATGATTCAGCAGTATGAGAAAGCAAAGGTTATTCAGGATGAGCAGCTGGAAAGACTAACCCAGATCTGCCAAGAACAAGGGGTAAAGTTCACTTGTGTCTCTATTTACACATAGCTTGTCATAAAAAATCATACAGTGTATGTACTTTGCTACAATTGAAGGTTTGATAAGTATCACTAGGATTTCTGTTGCAAAGTGACAGATTTCAGCATTAAAGAAACACTAGCTGCAGCCAGGCTACTTTGTGTGGTATTGGTCAAACAGCAGTTGTCTCTATCTTCTGCAGTGCATGTGTGTTTTAAGGTGAGGAAAACAAATGGGAGGAATAGAAAAGGAGTGCTTCCAGTATTTGATCTGTTGAATGAGTGCAATTTGACGTAATATTCAGAGTATGCAAAATTCATTTTTTTTTCATTTTTTCATTTTTTTTCATCATTATTGGACGTTGCAGCTGTATTAAAGCCTTATTCCTTGGAAAAGTACATGCATTTGCATGAAAGCTAATGAGCCTCCCTGCTTTAAATGCTAGAGGCTGCTTCCCTGTCGGTCATTCTCAGACTCTTTGGCACACTCAAGATGTTGCACCAGAAACGAGAAGCTTCTGGTGCAGCATTTTTTAGACTCTTCCCAAGACCCCAAATATTCAATGGCTCAGTCTTTTGAGATAAGAGAAAGTGAGATTTAAACTGTCTTAGGCAGATATACTTAGTGTGAAGTGTGAAACAGTCATTGTGACAATAAGCCAGGCATTTTGAATTAGTCTTATGTAAATGAGTCTGAGTAACCTGCTTAGGCAAAGTGGGGCACCAAACCACAACAGAATGATCCTCCAACCGACTTAATTCTTGTTTCAATTGCAAGGATAACTAGGAGGTGTCCAAATGAAGGCTGGAAGTTTCTAGCGTCAGTTCCCATTGCCCACTTTTGCAGGTGTTTTTCAAATACAGAATGAGGGTTAAGTTGGAATGAGTCAATCAGTCAAAAAGCTGAAGGGCCTGAGTAGACAGGAGAAGAGGCAACGCATCCCAGTACAGGGCAGCTGTGGAATGGGTACCTAATTTGAAGCAGATATTTCTGTGCCCATCTCTCTGTTAGAAACCTAAAACCCATCGACAGTCCTCTTCTTGACAACTTTGTGCAGTGATACTGATAGATTCATGCTTCTGTTACAATCATGAAATGAAAAGGAAATGGTATATACACAGCTTTGCAGAGGAGAGAATCTCTTCAGACCTAATGGCATGGGCAAATCAGCAATTTCTTGGGTCCCACAGCAGTATTTTGTCTGTCAGCTCGTGCAGTAGCATAGGTTAAAGTTCTTGACAATCATAAATTTGAAAACATTCATTTTTAGGAAATTTATTACGGAGCTAAATAATAGTCTTAATCTCTAAACAATTTTCAGTGTTATTTCATAGCCTGAGTGAAGGTAGGCTCGTTATACCAAAAAGGTTTCAGGATCACCCTCCATTCTGATCCACGTTCTCCTTATTTGCATGCCTGGCTTGCAAAACATCTAACCATGGTAGCTCTAAGTTGAGCTCTGATGGTCACAGCATAGTTGTATGTCAAATACAAAGAAATACTGCTTTGGTAGATGAGTAAATCTGTGAAAACAGAGCAGGTTTTCTCCAAGCTTTCAAGTGTCATCAGCTATGGAAAAATATGGACTATAGAAAAAATGACAGCGCACTAATCTCTCATGTTTTACTGTCCTGAGTTCCTGCCAAACAAATGTTTCAGCTGTATAATCTGAGGTAAATGTACTAATTTGCTGCAGTTAGCAACAGAAAACATTGACACAAGTACTGCGTTCTTTCTTCATAAATTAATAGATTCATAACTCAGTCAAGAACAAGTTGTCAGCATTATAATATTCACACTGGCATTTCTATACAGTATCTGGTGCCGAAAGAAGTCTCCTAATGATATTTGATGTCTAAAATTCTGCCAGGTTTTTGCTTTTTCATTTGATTATCTGTCTCAGCCTTTTGAAGGATTGCTCATTCTTGGAATTTGGGTGAGCACGTCTATGCTTTTGCACAAAGGAGTTGCCTACAGCAGTCTGGCTGCTTTTAAACAGCAGGTAGGGATTCCAGGTTACCTTTTCTGAGTGGTACCTACCACCTCTATCACAGGCAGATGAGATAGCACGGAGCTGCCTAGGGCCACATCTGCCTGTAGGGGCTGACCTGTTGCCTGTCGTGCATGTTTCCCCTCTGAGTATGCAGCCTCTCTGAGAAGTGTTTTGAAGCTGGTACTTAACACTTGATAGGCAAATAGCTTTCCTGCCTCAGATGAAGTTTTAATATGAGCTGTGGTGCTTTCCTTATGCTGTGTGATTCGAGTCCTTGTTGTTCATGTACACGAAGGGGAGGAATTGAAGTCACAAAAGCAGCCTCTGTCTGGCGTTTCTCCCCATGTAGGTTTTTTGAGTGGACTTGTGTCTTGTTTGTAATTAATTTAAACTTAGCTGAATATGCATCTTCATGACATGGTCAGTTTAAATTGGCCTGAGTTAGTCTGGCTAACTGTGCTAGGGGTATTCCCCTTGTCCTCTTTCTGCCAACAGAAACCTTTCCTGTTTACTTGCACAAATGCATGTGATGAAGCAGATCTGGAAAGTGATTGGGTTAAAATTAATGTAACAGTTAATCAGTTTTGTAGGAATTGTATCTAGACTGTTCACTCCGCTTTGCAGAATTGGTTCTGTTGATCAAAGGCAAGAGAATGAGAATGCATAGGAGCGAAAGGAAAGCAGCATCTGTTTGCCAGTTTGTACTAGTGTGGTGGGTTTTGTGTGCATGTTCGTAGTGGTTTATTTGTTGTTGGTTTTGATCTGCCTAGTTTTACGTGTCAGCTGTATATTTTTTTTGGCCAATGATAGGGTATCACAACTGCAAAGTATTATTCCATTCCCGAGTGACACTGGAAACGTATTTTGCAAACATGCAGACTTTTTCCAGATGCTGATTTTTGGCTAGCTGTACATCTGAAAAGCAGAATATATTTTATAAATTATAGATGCATGGGCTACAACTTTGGTCTCTGCAGAACCCTGCTGAAACTCTTTCAATAGTTTGCCATCTTATTTATTTTCTGTTGGCCAAGAAAGATGTCATTAAAAAGGAGTGGAGTGTGAGGGTGGTTAAGGCAGAGAATACTGAAGGATTTGAGATGGCTGTGCAGGACTTCACGAAACAGGAGAAACTTTACCCATCACAGGAACAGGGAATGGGGAAAAGGTTAGAAAGTCTCACTGCATCTGCTATCAAAAACATGGAAAGAGTATGTTGCTGGGGGTATTGTTTTATCAATTTTATAATAAGTTTTATCAAATTGATAAGTTAAATTATAAAGGAAACACATACATGCAAAATTTAATTAACAGTGCAAATTTCAGTTCAAATTTCTTTTGAAATCACCTGTAAAGGAAATTCCACTTCTGATAATAGATCTGTTTACATGCCCTTTTCTGTTACTTTCATAAGAGTCATTCAGATGAGTGCAGTCCAGCCCAGACTACGTATCACAAGAGCTCCTTTTCTGTCATCCCCTGTAGTGTAGGGTTTTTCATCATTCTCAGAACTGTAACAACTATGGAAGCTGTAATTTTCTTTTTTTATCTTGCAGTATAATTTGTACAACAGCTGCTAGTTTAATGACAGGGCTATTTAGCTGGTAAAATTACCTATTGGAGAAATAACCGATGTTATCCTTCTGCAATAATTTTAATTCATTTCTATCTACCAGTCATTTTCTTGGTAAGTGGAAGGCAGCCAAGGTCATCCCGTGTTTCGTTCTGCCCATAAATCATTCGTTTGCAAACGTCTCCTGATTTTTTTCATTATTGTTACCAACAATGACTAAACTAATGGAAATAAACATTGGATTGTATCCCAATGGCAGATGAGTTTCAGGGCAGGGCGTCCTATACAGACAGCACTAATAGAATGGAGCAAAGTTATTAGGCCTGCATTAGGCAGGTAAGCTTCTGACTAAAATGTTTGTTCATCTCTCTGAACTCGTCAGCCGTCCTCTGTTGAGAAACCATTAAAGGGGAGGATCTATATGATTCACTGCCAAGTCTGTCCCTTTTTGAGTCTCATGCATGTTGTAATGCATCAGGTGGGAGGAGTGGAGTTTTTTATACAACTGGACGTATAAAGTGAGTTGTTGTGCAGAGCTCTAGATAGGTCTCTGTCATTTTGCCTGCTCATAAATAATTACCTAATGCATTTGTGAAGTGAGGAGGTGCACAAGCATGCCCTGTAGTTCTTTCTGGTTTCTTTCCTGTCAAAATATTGCTAATTTTAACAACAGCAAGTCGGTTTAAATTTGCAGTCAATTTCTCATATAAGCCACGTGTGTCACACCTTTTATAGTGCACATCTCATTCCATTATAATTATAAAAGCCTACTCCAGCAGCAGTGCACGTGTAAAAATCAGAGATTATTAACATGAAAAAAATGTTAAGTTTTAGCGTAGCCTTAAGCCTGCTCCAAAGAAATTGTGTGACTTAATTCCAAAGTCTGGAATAAAGGAATGTAACCCAGAGCTTGTGACATCACACCTGGAGTGCTGTGGCCAGCATGGGCTCCCTGATATAAGAAGTACCTGAACCTAATTACAGGAGCAATGCTCAGGGCTGAAGCACACAGTATAGGAGGAGAAGCTGTGGGAGCTGGGCTTGTACAGCCTTAGGAAGTGAAGGTAAAGCAGGATCTTACTGCTGCCTTCAGCTCCCTCATGGGTGGCATAGCCAGGCGCTGCTTGGAGGTGCACAGTGACAACTGGCACGTAGAAAATTCACTATAAATATAAGAACAAGCATTTGCACCAGGAGGATGGTCAGGCACTGGAGCAAATTGAGAGGAAGGTTGTGGTATATACACCCATAGAGGTGGATAAAACTTGTCAGGATGAGCTGGTAGCAGAGTGAGCTAGATGGCCTTGCTTTGAGCAAGGTTTTGGGCTAGTTGATCCATTTCAGCCTCAATTATGCTGTTATGTGTGAAGTTTTCTAATACATTTTTTTTCCATTGCTAAGTATGTTAAGGAGTTTATGGATAAAGGGCCCCATGAGATCCTACCAAAGTATGTGTAAGTAACAATCATGAATAACATATGCGTGCTGGTAAATAACATCAGTAGCAGTCTCAAATACACTAATGCTCAGTTTTTAATTATCTTCATTTGGGAGATAGTATACCTGAGTCTCCTTGATCTCAACTAGTTATCTTCCACATGACAAAACTATTTGCCCACAGGTGCTCAATGGGATTTAGAAAGTTCTTAGCACAGAGCAGATACCTAACAGCAAATCTTGACTGAAATAAATCGTGTGTATAAATTTGTATGCTTTTTCCTTATGTTATATATCTTTTTCCAAACAGTTAAGCCTTTGTAGGTAGCAGGTAAGACTGTCTGCCTCAAAATACAGAACGTAACTTCCTCAGTGCAGCTCTCTTGTGGCTTTTTGTGTTCAGGTTGCCCAGGTCTACATTCAGATAGCTGCATCAGCTCCTACTGCAAATAGAAATTTCATGTGTTTAGCTTTGGCCCAGAGTTTTCAGTTAAAAAGATCATTATATTTTACACCCTCTGCTGATTTATTTAACCTGCCCCAGCCTGTGTGGTATGGAGTCAGAGCAATCTCATTAGCTCTTTTACACATTAGAGCTGCCCAAGGTCAGTGTTCAATATAATGTTCAGTAGATAGAAGCACCTGCGAGGTAATCTGCTCATGCAATCTCTCATTGAATCATGCCCATAAGGAACACACAGTTCTTTCAGACATAACCTTTGTTTTGTTGGGTTGCTTTTAGTGGTCAAAACTGTATACCAGCTTCAGCTTAACTTGGGATAATTTGTAATAGCTTTGAACAATCAGTATTGAACTGATTTCCTGAGTGTGTATGTGCATTTCATACACTCTAAAAGATCAGGAAAATGTGTTTCCTGTTTAATTTTTCTTAGATATTTTAATGAATGTCCTTTCTCTTTCTTGAATCAATTTGTATAGTATTTGGTGATTTTTTTTATGAACGTGCTACCTTAGAGTGAGAGTTTTGGTTTGCATTTGTGAGCAGTGCACTGAATTGGGTTTTGGCACTGTCTCATGTTCCGTAATCAATGCAGTTTTGGTTCTGCATCTCTGCAAAACGTGTTGTAAAGATCACGTGGCATCAGAAACAGCAAATGTGGGAGTGCAACAGGCACTGTTGTTACAGGGAATGCCCTCTTCTAACAAATTAAAAATACATTTACACTATTTTATTCTGACTTACCACTGTTTTAATGGCTACACAGGCTTCAGGGCAAACGTGTGAGTCCTGGAACTGGATGCTGGCCATCTAGAGTACTGCGAAAGTGGGGAGAGAGCCCTTGTTAAGCAGCTGAAGCTGTGCAGTTTCGTAGGCAATGTCAGCTTCTGCTGTTATCTTTTTGAGTATCCGTGTGTCTGTCTTTACCTTTCACGTGATGGTGAAGTCCAGAGCAGTGTGCTGCTTTACTGTGCCTGTGGATTTAATCCTCACGCCTGTGCTTACTGATCTCATGTGGGTGAGGGAAGGGGATGCAGTGCATGAGCCAAGGTGCACCCATCCTGCATTTCAGCTTCCTCTGGAAGATAACATTTGTGTAACATACCTTCGTGAGCAGGTGCATCCTCTGCTGCTGGAGCCACAGACATGCATTTCTGCCCTTAAAACATGAGATGGCAGCAAAGCCCCTTCCTGTTGTTGATGCTACCCGAGTAGCTGTTAGCCTGGATAGCAGTGGTCATTTCCCCTGTGGGTTCCAGTTTCACACGTGGTCTGTGTGCTGGAGATTCAATCGAGGTGGTCATTTTCCCTATAGGAATAAAGAATTGCCTGTAAAAAGTTGTCTAGTGGAGTCATTACAGGCGATGCTTACCAACTGCTGCTTGGTCTGCGTGCCAGGCTGAGTGCTTCATAGCTTGTTGGCAAAGACGAGGTAAAAATGGCCAGATTTACGAGGGAGAGTCTGAAAGCGTGTCTTTCTCCCTTTGATGGTGAAACACGAGGTTTTTTATGGTTTATATTTATTTCAAAGACTCAAGAACGGTACCTGAAATTACCTGGGAAAAGAGTATTCCCAGCTTAATACTTCCTAGCTGATAGAAAAAGACAAAAACCACAGATGGTAGCTGCTGTGGAGCTTTCCTTTGCAGGGACTGAGGAGCAGAGCAGTATTTTGACACTTGTTATGCTACCTGACTGCTACTGCCAGTTGACCTTTGGTTAAGAGCAGCAAACATCTCATGCTGTCTGCATCTGCCAGACCTCTTCCTGCTGATTTAAGGAGAGAAAAAGCTGCGTGCTTTGTTTGATCTCTGCAGCGGGTGGTTTGAATGTAACCCAGAGAGCTTAAACTGCCCTTTTGCTCTCTGGATTTGAGTCTCTCACTGGACCTTCCCATTCCTGTAAGGTTCTTTATGCTTTGCAAAGCAGATAGTTTCCAGATATAGCAAATGGAATTTTTTCCTCTTTCCTTTCTGAAGTCTGAGGAAGCTTTGTCTTGGTCCCCCTCCAACTGCATGCCCACCTCAGAGCTACTGGTGCTCTGCAGCATGCTGGCATGTGTGCTGTGTCTCCCGTGGGCTGCAGTCAGGCAAATTAGGTCCACTAACAGTCTCAAAATCTGATGGAGTGGCGGACTAGAATCAGCATCTGAGAAGCAGGAGCCAAACCCACGTTCATTTAGCCTGTGTGCTGTTACACACTGGTTCTCAAGCATGGAGGTGCTAATTCTATCTCTGTTGTAACCACAGAGTGACAGGTGATGGCTTCTTAGGCCTTGAGCTAAGGGCAACACAGCAATGGTACATCTTAAATGCCTTAGCCTATTACTTGACTCATTTGCTTTCCCCGTTCAGATTCACTGTAATTAGACACAACTTGGCACTGCCGTACTACTGATCTTAAAAAGAGTTTGAAAAGGAGAAATCCATTGTCATGTGGCCATGCTGGATAAGGGGAAGGGCAGTGAGATTCTGTGATGCTTATATCAAAGTTTGAATTGTTTCTGCACTTCAGAAAAATGATTTTCCTTCTTGCATTACAGCCACACCTGTGGCTGTCGGACATGGGAAAAATATGCTGTGTCCATCATTCAAACTGTACCTGGCAACTTTTTTTGTCTTACCTGTGTCTGCTTTTTAGACAAATCCTATCCTGACTGCAGCATGTCAGTAAGTGCTGTAGCTTGTGTATTTGAGAGGAGCGGACAGAAAAGTGGCAGCCTGCCCCAGGGTTTTCTTCACGCTGTGGAGTGCAGAAGATAACAGGCTGAGGAGACTGCAGTGTCCCCTTGCCTTGCCTTGCCTGAAGTTGGTATGGGAGGACCAGTTCCCAGAAATCCCCGCTACAGTCTAGCAGATTAGAGGTGTTTGTCAAGAACCTAGCTAGATGCTTATTAAGGATGCTCTTTTATAACTATTTCTTTCAATTTGACAGTTAAATCTGTCAGAAATTGACCAGAAGCATATCTCCAGGAGGGAGAGGTGTACAAAGCCGATGACCACGTGAAACAGTCATTGTTTTTTAGATTACGTGGACAGTGATCCAGCTCACTTGAGCTGCAGGATAGCAATGGACTCAAATGCTAGCTTGGTCACATTGTTTGCTGTTACCAGTCTGTAGTTGAATGGTAAACTGAATAATAGGTGCCAAGCTGTAAAATAGGGACTTCTAGCCACGTGCATATGACATCAGTACATGCTGTTATTTTTTCTTCTAGTTTGAGATCAGGCAGCTGAGGGCCCACCTTGCTCAGCAAGATTTGGACCTGGCTGCAGAGAGAGAGGCTGCGCTGCAGGTCCCACATGTACTGAACAAGCAGAGCAGCAACAGATACAAGGTGGTTGCAACTGAAGACTCAGATGATGAAGCCACTGAGACCATCACTGAGTTGCAGACTCCACGAGGTGAGTGCTGCTTATGTGCTGCTATCCACAGCACTACTGTTCCCTTTTGTGGAGTGACTGGACCTGCTACTTTCCTTCTGCTAGTGAGCTTATTCACTTCCCTGCAGACTGCAGTTTCCCATTGTTGCAGAGAAGCTGTGTCTGCTCCAAAGTGGCAGAAGCTGTTGCATTTTATAGCAGATTTTGACCAGAGCCAATAATTCAGCTCTGGATAATGACTGCAGTATACATTGCTGGTGTCCTCACGATTGTGTCCTTCAAACACCAAAACTGCAGCAGCAGCCAAATTAGAATTGGCAAAACAATGATCGCTCGGAGGTAAAAGCAGGGGAATTGAGAACACTGAAAAACGATTTCAGACTTTGTTTGCTTGTGTTTTGGTGGTTTAGGGAGGACTTGAGCTGTTCTAAATTTATGTCACATCTCACAGCTTTTACGTTGTCTGCACAGGAGCTCGATGCGTAAGTCATCATTCATGGTATTCTTTTTTCATACTGGTTTTAAAAGTATCAGGTTAAATGTATTTGGCCAGGTTACCCTCACCTGTAAATCTAGTGATATGACAGAGTACATTCATCTGGAGTTAATTTGGACAGGTTTTTTAATTGATTTATTTATTTTGGCCACCATCACCCAGGTGAAGAGTCTGTCTGCTGGGGGATGCTCAGGTCTTGTATTCAGTGAACGTGTAGATGTTGTGCTAAGGGTGGAGTTTAGTGGGGAAATGGTAGGAGGTGGACAGTTGGACCAGATGATCTTGGGGTTCTTCTTCAACCTTGGTGGTTTTATGATTCTATGTGCATGAATTAGAAATACAGGCATAGGTGGATAACTGCAGGTGTGCAGATCCATAGAAACCTGTGTGTTATATTTTATTCTGTGTGAATATGTTTTATTTTGTGAATTGATGGAAATGAGACTCTTGCTCTTCTACTAGTTCCAGCCATCCTGCTCACTGCACCACATCCCAACTTGCCTGCCAGGTGGTGTGCTTTCCCACACACCAGCTGTGAAAGTTTGCCTTGACTGGAGGCTTATGCTCTCACTAAGTGGTTTAAAGCTGCTGATGCTGGACAGCTCAGCTGTGTTTAGGCTGGGCAGCTCTGGTGCAAGAAAAGGAGCATTTGCACACTGTAGGCAGCTCCTGCATGTGCCCGTGATGGGGAGCAGTCCTGTGGGTTGTCTTTTAGGTGAGATGTGTGGTTTGGGGGATTATTAACAGTTACATTTACCTGGACTTATTGTTTTTTATCACTAAGTGCTAGACCAGAAGGCTTTATTGGACTGGGTGTAGCTCCCCTCCCCATGATTCCCAATGCCCATGGCAGGGTGTTGCAGTAGGGGATGTGAGAATGTGTCATGATCTCACTAATGGTTAATGTACTACTTCGTGTGGTAACTTTTCATCACAGTGATGCCCAAGCCTTCTGTGGCCATCCCAGCTTTTTGTTTCAGTAGATGAGTGGTGTGTGCATAGGTGTGAATTAGAGGATTACCTGCTACCTTTATTTGATCAAACTCCTCAGAATTTAAGGCATAGAAATACTTTAATGAAAAGCTTTAAGAGAAAAAGCTTACCATTCTCTTCCAAACTTGACATTTTTTCATTCTCTACACAGTAATGAAAGCACATTGAAACTGTTTCTGTTTTGACCTCTGTAGTAATGTCTGAGCACTAACCACAATTCAGCCATTAATTATTCCTGATTTGAAATTGTTTTTAAAAGCAGGCAGTTGAGCAGACTGTCCCCTGAAATGCATTTCCCCCTTTTTTGTAGGATTTCAGAGCTTTCCCCAGTGGATGTATTATAATTTATGCATGTGTTCCCTGAGGGTTACATTTGGAGCTGGAGAGCGTTGTGCACAATCAGGAGGAGGTTTGCAGAAATTACAGTGCTGTGGAGGTTTATCTGATTTTTTTTTTCCTGTCCAAAGTATTCATTCCAGATTAACACAAGCACTCGTGGTTTGTTCAACAAAGCAGACACGCCATCTTCAGGATTGGTTTCTATATTGTTGGGTTCTGTGATTCCTTAAGAGCAAGTCATGCTTTTGGCATCCAGGAAATAAGAAAGCATGCATTACTTCACATATTGGGGGAGGTGCAGTTATCTTATGTTTAAACATTCATACTGAGAATATAGAATTAATTTTTGATTCCCAGAAGTCAACTAAAAACACAAGGAAATACTTCTTGTGTGTCATGCTGTGTATTACATACAGAGCTTTTGTAGATGAATTATTATGAGTGCTTATCTTCACAAACTAAATGTAGGTGACTTCATGTCTTACAATCCTCTTCTATACTGAATGGGGCAGGAGTTGAACAAAAATATTTTCCCATGTCCTTGTAGGCAAGGGACAGCCACCTGGGATAGTCTGCCATCACAGTGGAGTACTGCCAAGGGGCCAAGATCAAACTGTGTGGGAAACCACAGGCCCAACAATATGTTCAGTGCTTTAGCTCACAATCCAGAGGATAGTCAACTGAGGCAGAGGATTTTGCATGTAGCTGTGTGCGTTATTTTGCAGAGAAAAGAGGTAATAATGAAACACATCCATTATCACAAGGCCTTGAATCCTATTGTAGCAGTGCTGACTTAGGGATTGCTTCTGTGTATTCTGCAGGACTTCAAAACCTTAGCTAACAGCTTGAGAAGGCAGTTACCCCAGAACAGAATGAGCCAGCCCTGCCTGGTTCTTCTACCTCCTCAACCTCAACTGGGTCTTTGTTCTCCAGTAGCATGCCAACTGTTTTAGAGCAGTAGCTTTCACTATTACTGCCTTTGATTTTCCAGAGTGACTACTGCAGTTAATCATTCTGTGAGCCACGCTGGCATTTGTGAGCTCTGAAAAGCATCTGCAGTTGCCTGTTGCAGTGATTAGTTTGAGGAGAAGTAAGGGACCAGGCTACTAAGATCACTAAAAGGAAAGCTGCAATTCAAAGTCAGAATTCAGCTGTCAAGCAAAACAGTCTCAGGAGAGGCTCTTCTTTTCTGCTGTGGCAGAACACGAGCCTTACATACAGCACCTGAGGGCAAGGTATGGCATAGAGCGTATGTTTGTGCCAAACTTAACTTCATTAGCCTTCAAAAAAAAATTGCCATCTTCAGAGAGCTCTGGATTCTGCCAAACCAGCGAGCTTTAGTTGGCTGGAGAACATACTGCATGCAAAAATGGGATATTCCATCTCAAGCTAATCTTATTTCCCCTGTCTGCACTGAACAATGGAAACATTCAGTGCAGAATACTTCATCGTGGAGGGGTTATGGAATAAGAAAGCATTCAGTCTTTTTATTCATTTCCATACCTGGGAGTTTTATGGCATAGTGCATAAGTTAAAGCTCCTCGGGGACAGCTGTAGCTTGTACTCTGGTATTTACACTGGATTTTGTGCAGCAATTTACTACAGCATTCAGTAAGGTAAGTCGAGTAACCCCTGCATCGCATGGTACACACAACGCCTCTGGGGATTTGTGCAGAGACACGCAGTGTGACCCGCACCACGAGAGTCCTGTGTGTGCTGTTTTGTCCATATCCCCATCCATCCCCAGGAGGGGAGTGGGGGAGCAGCACTGAGCTCTGCTCTCTGACGGCGACAGGGCCCGAGGAAGTGGTGTGGAGCTGTGTTGGGGGAGGACTGGTTGAGGGTTAGGAAAAGGATCTGCCCCAGAGGGCGATGGGCACGGAGCAGGCTGCCCAGTGCAGCACAGCCCTGAGCTGTCAGAGCTCAAGGAGCATTTGGACACTGTTCTCAGATATACAGGGTTTGGATTTTGGGTGGTCCTTTACGGAGCCAGGGGTTGGATTCAATCCCTTCCAACTCGGGATATCCTGTGCTCCTAGTCAGATGGTCAGCAGGCTCTGAAAGTGTCCGTAACTCCATAGAGCTGATACTCTGTGCCTGTTCTCAAAGTCCTGCTTCTTCAGACACTGAAGAAGAATCCTAAGACAGTAGGAATAACTCTGGAAGAAGTGCGGATATATGCTATTTACTACTTAATTTGGCAGGAAACTTCTCAACTTTATTTTCTTTTAGAGGATTGTTTTAAATTTTAGAGATTTGTCCAGCCAACAAATTGGACTCCAGAGTGGCCAGACATGAAGGCTGACACACAGGTGTCAACATGCAAGTCAAAGGCTGCTGTTGTTGCTTCCAGGAAAGACGATGGCCTCCAGAGAGGGGGAGGACTCTGGAAGCCATAAGCCCAGGGCATCACTGTGACATTTGCTGCCCTGTAAGCATCATATTTGGCTTCACTGTCTCAGTTTCCATAGGGTGATGTGAACGATGGCAGGGACTTGAAAATAGCTTTCCATTACATTTGGTAGCTGGGAGTTTGCTCTGTCAAATAGTGGTGGTGTGCTCTTTGTAGCTTCGATGGAAATAAATAAATAGGAGGCATTACTTCTGGAGCACCCGCTGTATCCTACTGTTACTGTGTTCCCCTCTAAACGATGAAGGAATATCTTTCTTTTCCTGAGTCCTTGCTGCGTGCAGCATGAAACCAGTTGTGGTCAGAATGAAACCTGACGTTTCCTGCTGCCGCACAAATCATTTTTACTGTTCAGTCCACAAACCTCCAGCTCCAGGGGATTCCGGGTCCACCGTACCCCGTACAGCCATTAATGCTTCCTTCCAGAATTTATTATTCTTTAATCTCTCTCGTAATATATGAATTACAGTCCCTAGAGGAAATTCCTCATTTTCCTGCGTTGCAGTTTGGGAAGTTCCGCAGTACTGCTGCAGCTGAAAGCAGCGTGCCACCCTTACACTCATTCGAGGGCTGGATCCCAGGCTCCGTTACTTCCCCTGGCAGAAGAGTGATTCCAGCAGTTCAGAGTGGAATTTGCTTGTGGGATTAGCAGTGCTTTTCTTTGGGGGAGTGCTGCAGCTCGTGGCCGTGCCTAGAGAACAGTGATGCGTGCTCTCCCCGTTTCTAACGTGTTCTGCAAGTGAAGAAAGTGTGATACCGGGAAGGGAATACGAGCAATTCTGGAGCTTCAGAGTGCTTCCCTTGCCATCATTCATAAACTGTCTGAGAAGGCAAAGTGGGGCACTGCAAAGGTTTGTGTCAGTTGTTGCTGGCAAGGCTCCGTGGGCTGGCTATCGTGGAAGGACTGAGGATTTAGTTTCTCCATAGGTGCCCATTTTAGGCTTTTTTTCTCTGCTCTGATTGTCCGGGCAGAAATCATAGGAATTAGACATCAAGTTACACTTCAGTAAGTGTATGTGCAGTTGGTGGAGTGAGGCTCTTGGATTTCGTGTTCACCAAATGGGCAGGGTGGAAACTTTCCACTTCTAGAAGTGGTGGCCGTGCATTCATGCACATGAGGTTGAAGCTGCCTCCCATCATTAATACGTGGCACTGTGAAGATACTGCTGGCAGGTACAGGAGCAGAACTGGAATGCTTCCACTGCCCAAGCACGTAACCCCTTGTGTAATAATCCCTCCCATAAACGGATTGTTCTCCACTGTGAAAGCAGTGAGGTATTGTGCCCTCTGATGGCATTAGAGCACTGTTCCAGCGCCTTGCTCCTAAATTATTAGCAGCTTTCCCTAATTCCTACTGGGCACTCGGTCCTTGCCAGTTGCTAAGTTTGTTCTTGAGGCCTTCTGCTTTAAGTATTCTTCTCTGTCCCTGCTGATTACCCTGATGATTATTATTTTGTTGGTATCCGTGGAGTGCTGTTTTGCAGACAGGCCCGAGCTTTGCTGTGTTTGACCATCACAAGGCAGCTCAGATATGGATCTGCTGATCCCAACTCACAGAGAGCAAGGCTGGAAAAAGAGCATGAGGATGTCCCCCGGGCCATCCCATACCCCAAGCTGTTGGCTGTGCCCACACACAGGTGTTGTGCATCTCAGCCCCGTTCAGCTCAGCACACTGTGCTGTGACAGCATAGACTGCTGCAGTGATCTTCCAGGTCTTCAGTTTTCATCTTAGCTTGATTTCTTACTTAGCACCAGGCTGGATCTGTGGCTCTGCCTTCTGTGCAACCACAGCAGTTGAGGTGGATTATCCCATGTGCTCAGGCACCTATCCAGGCTGTGCCTCCCAGCCCAGGCGTGTGTGGGTAGAAGCCATGTGAGCACAGCAGCTTGGCCTTGGTGGCCATCTGCCCTCGTGCAGACGTCTCCTGGGCGGCTCGAACTGGCTGCTGCTGTTTCCTGTTGGCACAAGCTTTCTATGGTGCTAGAGGGAAATGTAGAGACACTTTCTGGGGCCAAAAGGAGAGGGGAAAACGTTCTGCTTGGGTCATCTGACTTGAGACCAGGAAGGTGAAGGAGGCACAGTGCCCTAATAAATGAAGGTAGAGTGTGCAGGGAGCTGTACTGGGACTGCTGGTGGGGGAGAGGAGGTTGTGTCTGAAACAACTGTAGGTCACTGTTGGGGGATTACAGAACTAAAAAGAGATCTGCCTTGGTCAGAATGTCATTTATGTGTTTCACCAAATTTATGAGGTTTTTATAGGGCCAAGAGAGGGAGATTACAGTGTTTTCTCTCGGGTCAGATGAGATTATATGGGACTGTACTCCAAATGGTTTATTGCTCCCTAAACCATTTGTGGTGGTGGAGATGTAATCTGAATCTCGCAGGAAAAGAACAGAAGATAAAAGTCCTGTAGCTCTCGGACAGATCCTGACCAAGGGCTGCACCTTGTTTCAATAAAGGGGATTTGGTTGGCGCGCAAAGGGATAGGGCTCATTGCCCTTTGTGATCGGGTTGTGCTTTTACAGCCTCACGTTGCTGGTGGGCTGCAGCACCAGGGAACTGTCCTGGTGCTCCCCCTTGCTTACACCGACCTGCTGCGGGTGAAGGTAAAAAAAGTACCTATTTCCTATTTTATACATGCACGTTGATCTTATTCGTATAGAAAGATGCACATTAGAGATAGATATATAAAAAGATGAGCCCAATGAGGGTAAGGAGGCCATGGTGTGCCAGCACTGCTGCGGTTCCTTTGCAGGTGTTTGGCATTGGTTTGCTGACGTAATGAGTTATGGATAACTGTTGAATTGGTTGGAAGGTGCCTGGATTGATGGGAGCACAGCAGTACGCACGCTGGAGGCAGATGGCAGGCAAAGTGTGTGATGCTCCAGGTTTACTTGGGGCTGTGAGACAGAAAGCAGGCAGTACCTTTTCCAAGCTGCTTCAGCACAGCGGGACCAGGGTGTTTAGGGCAGATTTCCATGAGAGCTGAAGGGCTCTCCTCACCTCCCTGCTCAGAATTGGAGGCTGAGGAAACACAATGAAAATACGTTCCAAAAAACACAGATGTTTTTTTGGGATGTTATTCTGCCTACATCTGAAGGATCCCTGCCTGACCAGGAACCTGACTGTGCACACTGGCAGCTCTGGTAGCAGCTAGGGCGTGAATTATGTATGATGGAAACGAGGTGTGTTTTAGCAGCAGATAGCTGAAGAGCTTTGCAATGTACCCTAATCCTGCAGCACTGCCTTGAGCTGCTCGGAGGCCTCTCTTTTAAACTTGGACATTAGCACAAAGCACACCTCTGACTGCAGGCATTTAAAGATCAACAGGGGCCAAGAAAGCTTTTAGGAGCCAATGAAACCAGCAAAACCACCGCGTTCCCTTTCAGTGTCAGCTTCGATTGCCTTCTTCCGAGTGCAGCTATTTCAGGTACAGAGTGCTCGGTGGTTTGGGTCCTGTTGTACGGGGAAAGTGCTCCCCAGAAAACATCTGTTTCTTTCACCTGCAAACCGCAGAGTGCTGTGAAAGGCAGCGCCGCGGCCGCAGGGACCCGGGGGGGAGAAGGGAATCTGCCCCACGGGGATGAGCACGGTTCTCTGAAACATGCCATCAGCGAGAGGAGCACTTAAAAGGAGAGATGCTTTTAGAGAGCAGCACACGGCAGGGCCGAGGGCAGGGAGCTGTGATGGAGAGCCCTGCTCCCATCCGTCTGCGGGCGCCACGGCCACGAGGAAGGTGAGCCCCGGGAGGGCTGCCCAGCCCCTCTCTCACATGCTGCTTCTTGTTTCAGAGGACGACATGAACAATTACATCAGCCGCTACTACAACGAGCCCAGCAGTGGTAAGTTTTGCTTGAGAAAAATGAGTGTAAAATAAAGTGTGCGCTGTGCGAGGCTGAGGGCAGGCTGTGTGGGACAGGGGACCCAGCACACACCGCTGGCAGTGCTCCCACCAGGTCCTGTACCAAAGCAGCAGCTCACCAAGGGCTGAGGGACACCCTGTGTACTGGAATGCACGTCACAGCCTCACAGACTGGAGGAAGGACTGTCCTGGGGACGGTAATGCCCTCTGCAGGGAGGCCTGAGGGTGAAAAGTGGGGGCAAGGTGGGAAAGGACTGGGACAGCGAGCTGGGTGCTGCACCAGTGTATGTGTATATATACGTATATATATATATGAGAGAAAGACATAGACACATACATATATGTGTGTGTATATATGCACACATTCCCTATGCATGCACAGGTGCATGTGGGTGTTCTCATACAGGCACGTGTCACTGATCTATAAATGACCCACAGGTCTTCCCCCTTAAATATAAAACACGCATGTGTGTACAGGGATGATGATGTACCATGCCTTACAGAGTTACACTCCATGTATGCAGCCCCACACAAGCCCAGGGCTACACACACACACACACACACACACACACACACACACACACACACACACACACACACACACACACGATGTAAACAACTAGGTTGCTCTGAAAGTAATGCCTCCTATTGATCTCCATGGAAACTACCACAGCTACAAGGAGCACAGTAACGCTGTGTTTGAGCAAGTTCTCAGCTACAAACCATTAGTCTTCAATATTGTCACAGCAGAGAGTTGTGCATTTTCATCAGCAATTAAAAAAAAGAGCCTGCAGGCTGTGCTCGTAAACATCTGCATTAGCCACTAGCCCTGTCAGCACTGCTGATATACAGCACCCACCCCTCCCTGTGCTCACATCCACTGTTTGGTCTCTGGCACAGTTGAGCAAGAGTCAGGCAGTGTCAGTGGGTGCCATTTTTCCATATGGAAGAATTCAGTTCCACCCCTTTGCTTCATCTGCACTTCCATGTCAGGTGCCATCTTTGCTGCCATCTGCCACATGGCAACAAAACATAACAGCATATGGGTGTGAGGGTACAAGCTCTGCGGCCTTACCACCAACATCTCCTGCTCATGTTATGGGCAACAGAATAAGGGAGGAGGCATTACTTTTGGTGCAGCTGCATAATTTGTACCTAGGTGCATAATTTATTTATATATATATATATATATATATATAATATATTTATATTATATATTTATATTATATAATATATAGGTAGATATATATTTATAATATATATAATATATATTTATATATTTATTTGTATATATTTATATATATTCACACACACCCAAGTGTACATATACACAAATGTGTATATACACACACACACATAAAATATATGTAGCCAAACATCACCATATGTTACACACACAGATCCTTATATATATATATATATATATATATATATATATATATACACATATATATACACACACACATATATATATACACACACACACACCACTGTATATATGTGCATATATATATAAATATGTTTATGTATACACACACTCTCATTTCAGTTCTGCACACACATATATATGGATACTGAAACTTGTGTGTGTATAGTTTTGTGTATGTACGTATATACATACACATATCTTTCTATATATACACACTATATGCTATATATTTTATTTTTATGTAGTATATAGTTATGATGTGCAGTATGTCAGTGAGGTAGGGGTGCAGAAAACACCCGTGGGCTGCAAGAGTCACCTTACAGATGCAACAGGAAATCTTTTGTTTCTAGGTGAAGGAATGTGAGTTTGTTACGTATTTAAATGTCTATAAACATTAAACAGCACTACTGGAGAGACACCACCTCCACATTTTTTATTAAGGGGGGAGGCAACATAAGCATTAGTTGGGGTGAAAGAGCAGGACAGGGTTGATGCATTTTTGTCAACATATACTTGTGTTCGATGCACACTGTGTCCACGTAGACACATTTACCTGAGCTTATGGTCTCTGCCCTGTTTGTGTGTCAGTCTGTACACGTATCTGTATCTGTCTAAATGGATTTATCTATCTTCCTATAGTTTACCTCAGTATAAAATAACTAACAAGTGAAAGGAGAGGGATGCTGCCAGTGTATTTTTATGGGTACCACTCCGTGGTGTGCAGGTGTCTGCCCCTCCACCCCTCCAGGAGCTGCAGTGGTCTCCGAGCCGCGCTGACTGCTGCTGTGAGTAGTGAGCTGCTCCCCGTGCCGTGCTCTCACCTCTGCTGTTCTCACCTGCAGACAGCGGTGTTCCCGAGGCCGCCATCTGTGTGGTCACCACGGCCGCCATCGATGTCCATCGCCCCAACATCTCCTCTGAGCTCTTCACTGTGGAGGTGCCGATGCGGCTGAGCAGCACCGGGACCTCGGGCAGCATCACCTCGGGCAGCGCATCCCGCTCCACCGCCAGCTCCGGCACACAGGCGTGCAGCGACAGCAGCCACACGCTGGGCTCCTCCCCAGACTGCAGCACAGCCTGCGAGGACGTGGCCGAGGCTGGAGCCAGCCCTCAGGCCGAGCTCGTGCCCAGCCAGCAGCGAGCAGCACAAGCCATGGTGCAGGAGCTGCTCTCTTCCCTGTCTGAGGAGGCACGCCGGGCTCAGAAGGGGCTGGACCCTGTCAACCTGAAGCTGCCCAGCCCCGCGGGCTCAGTGGGGGCCAGCCCTGACCTCGGCCACCGACTCAGCGTCTACAACCGCAGGAATCAGGAAAACCTCGAGGTCTTCCAGCTCAAGCCACTCATTGACTCTCCACAGGGCCCTCCTGTCATTGATGACAAGTACGGGGCCCTGGGACCTCCAGAGCCACGACTGAGCAAGGTGCCCGAGGCATAAGGACAGCTCACCTGCTGTGCTGGGTCAGCGGGCTGCCCTGGGCGAGGCAGCAGCACCAGAGGCCTCCTGTGGCACCTCCTGCACTGGCCAGCAGGGCAGGGCCGGCACCACGCAGCTGGCACCTAACAGGCCTGCCCTGGCACCAGCTCTGTGCCTATGGCACATCATGCACGAGAGACCTTGTGCAGTGGCAGGGAGAACAGACTACAGCCATGTCCTGCCCAGGTGCACAGACCTTCCACCAGCACCAAGCTACCGTGTCCAGGGACAGACAGAGCTGCTGGCCAGCCTGCTCCCAGCCTGGCCTCCCAGCTCCCCCTGTCCCCTGCCCAGAGGCTGAGCACAGCTGGGAGGGGAGCGAGGTTGGGAATAAACACTGACAACCACTGCTGCCTCCTGCCTCCCTTGTTCTGGTCTTCCATCCCCCTTTCTTTACCTCTCCCTTCCCTACCGTTATTCCTTTACCTGATGTCCCTTCTTCACTCTCCCCTCAACACCCACAACTCTGTGTCCCATCTC
Organism: Cyrtonyx montezumae; assembly: GCF_038088225.1. Classification (NCBI taxonomy): domain Eukaryota; kingdom Metazoa; phylum Chordata; class Aves; order Galliformes; family Odontophoridae; genus Cyrtonyx; species Cyrtonyx montezumae. The sequence goes on from NW_027071903.1 coordinate 19,357,046, forward strand.
AGAGCCACTCACAAAAAGAAACTTACACAGAACAGCAATCCCCACAGTAACACCCCCTCTTTCCACTACAGTCATTTATTGTCATTATTCCTCCATTGCACCTGACCCCACCGTCCCACCTCCACCCATCCCAAACACTGCCCACCAGGAGCATACACCGACACCAGTGCTCTCCAGTAACCTTGTGGTTGTGCTGCCATTACTCTCCAGTCCCACTGCAGCTGCTCACTTCTTCTTCAGCAGCTCCGTCATCTCAGGCACTGCCTGCAAACGACAGTGCCAGGCTAAGCACCCACATTCCCTCCACCCCCACCGAGTTTCCATGAGAGATCCCAACCCCCATCACCCCGCAGCACACAACTCCAGGGGCTGCGGGTCACCCCAGCTCACAGCACTCCCCACTTCCCTCCTGCTGAACAGAGCCTCTTAATTATTTAAGAGCGCTGCATTTCCATTAGGTGGAAATAATGCATTCGTACAAAATTTATTAAGGAAATTGCCTACACGGTGTTGCTGCAGAATGTGACTTGGTCTCTGCCTACTAGAAAGGCCCGTGCTCAGCGCTGAGCCAGCGGGCAGCAGTTCAGCAATGGCATTAAGTGCTGGCAGAGTTTCCACCCGTGCCTCCATGGAGCTGCAGTGAGCTCGCAGCACTGCCATGCACAGGCAGCCCACGTGTGAGCTGCGGGCACTTGGACACAGCTCGGGGCACTGTGTGCTTCTCCAGGAGCAAAGTGCCAGCTGCTCCTGAGCATCAGCGAGGCAGCGAGCCCAGGCAGCAGAACTGCTGCAGGCTGAGGACAATGCCAACTCTGTGCATTCATACTTTACTTTATGAAGCTTAAAAACACATTTCTGTACCTAGGTGCAGTTTTTTTCTCAGCACAGTTCACGTGCAGGAATTGTGAACAGGGGCAGGGTGATGTGAAACCCGCCCCTCTCCGCTCAGTGCCTGGGGGAGCTCAACTTGGAGGCTGAAAATCACAGAGTTGTAAAGGCAACCCTTGTGCAGAACAATGCAAACACCCCATCAGGTTGCATTACCTAAATCATCATTACCTCTGCCAGCACGCTCTCTCCCATGCCCAAGTTGAAGCTCACCTGAAATAAGTCTGCCACCAGCCCGTAGTCTGCCACTTGGAAAATTGGAGCTTCTGGATCCTTGTTAATAGCAACAATGGTCTGCAACAACAGGAAGGCACCACGTGAGCACGGTGATCTATCGTGTAAGGCTGACCTCTCCTGGCTGCTAGGGGCAGAAGCTAACGGAGCACAGCATTTAACAAACATCTTCTCATTCTACTTCTAAAAACCAAAGCCCACCATCCCTAAAAGCCCCACCCCACCATCACCGGGGTCTCAACTCTGAGCCAAGCACACCTAACAGCAAAGTGCATCGCTGGGAAGTCCCTTCCTTGCTCACAGTACCCACAGGGGCTCTCCTCCCTTCAGGAAAATAAGAAGTGTGGAAAAAAACTGCAACAGATTATCCGCAATATTTAAGCCATAACATTACAGAAATAAATCAGAGGCAGCACCTACTTAAAATAAGTGTAAGAGAGCCCTGCCAAAGGCCCCTGTACTTACAGCAGGCCACGTAATTTATTGTGTCACACAGCAGAAAAATGCACGTGATCTAAATCCCAACACAACGGTCCAGAAAATGCCTTCTCCCATTTGAACTCTTTCATAAAAGGTAAATCCCATCGTAAATGTCTGTGACAGTTTCCAACAAAATAAGCGTGGGTGTCCAAAGCTGAATCTCCAACAGGATGGGGAAACTCCATAAAGGATGAAAAGCATTAAAAATGAGTGACAGCTCATGAAAGGAGCCCTGCAACCATTGGGCTGAACCACAGCACTCTGCCACTGCCTCTCCACCTCAGAGCTACCAATGCCAGCTCAGATTTGAGGCAACAGACTCCCCAGGACAGCTCTAACCAACATTTCCTCCGCACACCTACCTGCCCTTCCCAGGTAGCCACAGCTCATGTTTCCCATATGCTTTCCTCCCTCCACCGAATGCACTCCTTGACAAAATTAATGGCTCAGGAGCAATCATCAGTGGCAATAACTCAAAAGATAAAAGTTCACAAATCCCATGTTTGTAAGCCTACAGAAACCTCCTTTCTTCACAGCTCGTTTGTATGCCATGAGTTGCTCTAAAGGAGAACCACATGGTTTCTGCAGCACAGCAGTACCTACAGCAGAGCCCTCCCACCAGCTCCTGAGCACAGACCTGCAGGCACACCCGCACTACCTGCTCCCCACGCGTTCCTCCCAAACTTTTTCCTTTTGTTTTTATTTCTGTTGCTCCTTTTGCAAATGCACCCCTTTGCTAACAGCTCTGCAGCACAGGAAGCAAAATCTGGGTCATGACAGCCAAGGATATTAATTCAAGAGGCCTCAGCTGTGCTCCCAGAGCCGCTCCCAGGGACAGGAGGACAGCAGCCATGGCTGCAGCAGGCACCTGCCCTTCACCGGGCACGGGGGAGGGGTGTGCAGGACTGTAACTCACCACAGAGCACACCTCCAGCCACAAAACCTGCAGACTTTGCTCTGTGTGCTTCCCTGTTCAGGCCCACAGCCCAGGAAGATTTCCCTGGGAAATACTGTGTCGCACTGACAGCGACATCCGTTTGAAAAGCATCTGCCTTCAGCTGTAGCTGGCAGCCCAGGCCCTCCTCTGCCTCCTCTTGCTGAAGGGATTTTTTATAAGATCTGCTTCTCTACCTCATCCCTACAGTCTGCAGTAAGGAGAAAAAGCATCACTTTGCTTGCAACAATTGCTACAAACTTTTCTAAGTTACATCTCTACCTCAGGAGGGAATGAAAGCAAGGAAAGCAACAAGGACTTGCAAGGCCCCCCTCCAAAGCTGCATTTTCTACCTTGCTGTACAACAACAAGTAAGTTATTTGCTTCACTCTGCAGAAAGCACCAGAATACTTTGGAAAGCACAGCCTGAAGTGTGCAAGTTCACAGTGCCAATGGGAAGATGGGGGACAATCCAGGGACAGTTCCCATGCCTGCATATCTCTTTTGTTTGTACAAATGGGATCTTCAACACCTGCACTCTTTGGCTAGAAGGAAGCAGAATGCATTTCAAACACATTAAAACACAAAGTACAAATTTCTTTGCAACAGAAGAACTGTTATCTCCGGGTGAAATTAAACGTAAGCACGTTCCTCCTTCTTCATTGCTACAAAACATATCAAAATATCAAAAATATTTCCTATCAAAGTATCTCCCTGTTGCTGCACAGCAAGCAGGACAGGCTGCAGTGACCCTGTTTCCACTAAGAACACACTGCTACAGATGCCATTATTCACACCTCTATCTCCCTTCTCAGTAGTGACCTTCAGTTCTGCCCATCAATGATCCTTAATTTTTCTTCCTCAGCTGCATCAACTACAGCAAGTACAGCTTGCATCTGTTTTAGAAGGGTGAGGCCCAAAAAAGGCTGCTGCACCCAGATATCTGCCAGGAGCATCTGGTTTAAGTAACATGTGCAAAAGGGACTAAAAAGAAGTGTGGAGCACCCTACCACCGTGGGTTGGCTCATGAGGATACACAGTCACATGAGCTCACTGCAGTCAACCACTGCTCAAACAGAAGGTGACTTTAGGGAACTGTCTTCAAAGTTGTGCACACTTTTTTCCCTGGTCTGTGATAGTTTTACAAGCTGCTCAAATTTCTGGCTGCCAGAAAGCAGAACCCAACCCATCAGAGCTTCTGAAAAGCTCCCTGGAAATAGGAAAACAAATTACACCTTTTTCTCTGCACCTCCTCAGCAGGACGCAGCACAGCTTTGTGTTATTTGTTTTTAAAATACCTGGCACCTGACAGCAGGATTCAGCCAGGAATCCTGCTCTCCTTCCCAAACACTGCACTGTGGACCAAACTGGCAATTTCAGCTTCAGATTATTTGCTTCAGCAACCAAGGAGTTAAACCTTTTAAAGTTTTACTGTCATTTTATAATAGGTTTCCATTTGAATGGCTAAATGCAGGAATGTCAGAGACATCTTTTACTTTATGGAATACTAAGTTCATAATTCAAATTACACATTGTTACGCATGAATTAATATGTCATACCCTGAAATAAATGCAAATGCATCTATTGTATAGAATTCAGGCATGTGTTGAGTGTCTTTTTGTTGCTGTTCTTTTAAGAAATAACAGAATTAGCTTTTATTTAATCCCTCAGGCTTTAGTGCAGTAGTTGTTCCCCTGTGCTGGGTGTCCCACCCTGGCAAGGCTTGTCGAGGCATGCTTTAAACAAAATGACCATCATAATGTTGGGAAAAATGGTCCATTCACTGAAGTGCTGATGAGAAGCAAAGAAGTAAACTCACCTCCTTCCTCAAAAATCTATTCCAGCACACCCATCTCTACACATACCTTGCTGTCCTTCATCCCGGCCAAGTGCTGGATTGCTCCTGATATTCCCACAGCAATGTAGAGTTCCTAGAAGAAAAGAAAAAGGACACACTGTTGGTACCCACGAGAGTTTTGGTCAGCTCTCACAAGCCCTGCTCAAGATCAATTACATACAGCAGTTTTTACACGACAGCAGTTGTCTGTATTGAACGTGGCTCATGATTGGTTCCCTTTCCCACTTTGGGATGCAGTGCAACTGTAAAAGGAGAATCCCAAAGGAGTGTCTGGCAAAGGCAGGTTAGAAAAATAAAATGGAGATCTGCATCAAATGTAAGGCACTGTTCAGACAGAGGAGAGGGCAATCAGTGCTACTCATGACCCTAGAGATGGCCAAAACAAACACTGAGTGAGATCACCTACAAACGGACGATGCGGTTCCTGAAAACTACAATTCCTGGTCTGAGGCCTCCGTGTCTGCCCTAGGGTGAGACAGGATGCACAAAGCTGGAATTCAGGTGCTTAAGCCTTTAAAAAGTTTCCTGTAAGGCAGGGTGAAGTATTTCAGGCACCGAAGTGGGCTCCCACAGTTTCCACTAAAGCTCTTCTCCCTGCCAGCTCCTGCGGTGGGTGAGCAAAGAGGTGCTCAGGTAGGCACCACACCATGCAGGAAATCATTACACTCCGAGACTGCCAATCTGGCATCTCCAAAGAGCCTTAAAGCAGTGAAGATTTATAAGCAAATCGCTCTGCACTGACATTAATTCACAGCAGAATTGCAGCTTGCATTTAAGAACACACAAACCAAAATCAAGAAGGTTTTTTTGGAGTTAAGAGAGAGTAAGTGGGAGAAAAAAGATCTTGTTCCTACACAGCTTAAGATGTACATTACAGTTAGGTGGATTTTAAGGTGGCAGGCTAAGGCACAGCTGTAGGACAGTCACCAACTCCAGAAGGGCTGGAAATGAAGGTGTCCCAACACAGACAGAAGGCAGGCTGCATTTCCTACACGTGCTGCCATATCAGCTGCAGAAAAAAGATGACTGCTTTCTGACTTACCTACAGACTGCACCTCTCACGTTAGCTCTTCAGCAGGAACAGGTCAATAAAGAATGTCCCATGCTTTTCTACACAAGTTATCTGCCTCGACAACTAAATGTTACAGACATCTGCAGACAGCAGGAACAAAGCATTTCCTGTTAGAACGGTTTGCTTTGAAACTGAAGCACAGAATCTGGTCTGCGTATCTGCACCAAAGCACCACAGCTGCTGAAGAGACTCGATTTCTGAGCCTCCACTGCTTCTCAGTGCGTGGACTGGGTACTGGAGCTCAACTCACTTTAACCACAGCTGCACTGTAATGTAATATGTACATGTAAGACCTCATAGTAAGAATGCAATATTTTAATTATACCAAATTAAAGAACAGATGTTACGGAAGAAATTACTCTAACATCATATAGCCTTAAATATAAGCTCTTTTTAAAAGCACATTACTGTAATATGATTTTTTTTTAGAGCAATTCATTAAATGCCAGTCATCCAGACTACCAGATTCTCTTACCACTGCTTAACATCGTAAGGTTCAATCCTTGGAAAGAATCCAGCTCACCAGGAGCCAGATGCCTACGTATATCTACTCAAATATCAGGGTAAGACAAAGATGTTTCATTAAAAAGACATTTATAAATCACCAGGCTCATCTAAAAAGCCTTCACCAAGACTTTAAGCTGTGCCCTTGTAGGTTCTGTGCTCTTGGCTATGGCCATAACAACTGGCCTGCTCTCTGCCTTGCAGCACCCACAGGTAACACGTAACAGTACGCTCCCTAACAACACAAGCAATGGCTTAAATCTTAGTTTAAATCCCACAATTTATCAAGAGGAAAACAACACACGAGACTTGAAAGATAAAGGTTTGGGACTGTTCAGATCCCTCCAAGGAAAAAACGCAAGTAAAAATTCAGAGAGGTCAAGAAGGCCTCCAAAATTCGGACCTCTTTCAGTTCCTCTCAGGATAATCCCCTTGTTTTGAAAATACTGACCTCTATTACAGCTTAAGCTGAGCCCCAACACTTCTGCTGCAGAAGCACTCACAGTCCCAAGCCAGGACTGCAGCTCCAGGTGCTACAGAGAAAAAAGGGAAGGAATGTGGAGAGCAGAGCAGTGCCGCGGAGCAGCCACAGGGCAGTGGGACTCCAGTTACCAACACAAGGCCATTACAACAGGGGCTGGAAGAAGACCTCGGCTCCTCAGGGCTCATCTTTGGGAGGCACATGCCAGGGAACAAACAGCCCAAAAGCATCTGGAGCAGAAGGCAGGGAAGCACAACTAGGAAATACCTGCAGTGAATACATGCTGCTGCAGAAAAAGCTTATTGAGCCAGCAACAAGACCGTGTGAAGGCAGAAGTATCAGCACACAACATACCCTTAAGCTTCTCCACAACAGTGGACAAAGCTGACTGTGCCAGCAAACCAGCACACAGCAGCAGTGCTTGCCTGTGTCCTGCCACACAGCATCCATGGGGCACTACTGGAAGCCAGGGCTCGAAAGGTCTTGCCTATATCAAAGGCAAGATTCCAAATCAAGAACCCAACTTCTCATTTGCCATATGAATTATTAATGTAGCACTGCTTTGTGGGTTTTTTCCTTCCACAAACTCTCACAAACACGACCCCAGTGCATCTTGTAGGGGGAGTCATCCTACGTTAACCATTTACACGAACAAATCCTCCCTCAGCCATCCTCCAAATCCCCACTTCTGGTGGCATATAACATTACTCCATTTTTCCTGATGAGAATGTTTTAAAACGCCTTAGGCCACCCTGAGGCAGTTGGAGCTACATCTGTGAAAGAGAATGACAAGTACAGTTTTTAGCTGCAACTTACAGTGATTGTGAACGCTGTAGGGTACGACAGTGCATCTTTCACAGGTGCTACATGAGAGGAGGCAGTTTCTCTGCAAGAGGGCTGTCAGCTGCTATAGATTTTTATGTCAGCCTTTGAATTGCACTGAAAACCTGCAGTGTACATCAGCTGATCACCCTATCAGTGGCATGCATTTAAACAAGCCGGCCTGATAAGCTCCTCTGGCACATGTCCTCTTTTTAAAGGCAGCTCAGACATTTTATTTCCTTTACAAGAGTGAAGGGACAAAGGAGTTAGAAGCCACTGTAAGAACTGCTCCATACAAGAGATTCCTTCCCATTATTAACCCAACAAAACATAATCTTATGTGATTCCATACAAAACTATTTTACACGACTCCAAACGTAACTGGAATAAAGCGTGTGCTGGCTTGACTCAAGTTCTCATATATCACACTGTGCATCAAAAGACACCCAGCACTCAGCAGTGATGCTGCTGAATACACCCCATTCAAGAAGGACACATTACTAAACTGCATCCCAGCTCTTCTTCACTGCAAGTTCCTCTGATGAGACAAGCTATGTAATTACTCATAAACGTGGTTAGGGTGTCTGCTGGAGTGCAGGGCCGTACAGCAATTTCTTTTTGCTCTCTAGGGAAAAGCACATCAATTGCTTTCAGCTAAATGCACTCACATATGAATATTTTAGTACAATTTAATGTTTCGGCACCAACCCCCAAGGAGCAGTGCATCAATTTGTGAACATAGTTTCCTTGGAGTTAAAAGCTACACTGGATAATGCAGGATGAAAGGGGTTGTCAATCCTTGGCTTTTTAGCAAGTCAGAGAAAGGTAGTCTGTAAATTCAGTCCCAGCTGCATACAAAGTTTGCCCCTATAAAGCTACTTCTCAACACGAGTGAATTATGAGATATTCCACCAGCACTCTCCCAAGCCCCGTGCATCTTCCCAATGTTCCTCCCACCTGCTCACTCCCCAGCAGCCTCAGCTATTTACACTGCCCACCCTGCACCTGCTGGTCTACTAATGCCAAACAAATTCAGTGCACAAATAACACATTCCCACCAAGAAGCTAGCTGAAGGTGTGAGAAACTAAATAATGTAAATAATGTATTGCACATCTCAGTGCAGAAACTTCCACATGCAACTGATCAGGAAGTAAGGAACATCTTTTCAAAGCTAGGATAAGTCAGTACAAGCAGGATGATGGGGACTATGCTTTTCATGAGCCTCAAAGAATGAGTCTGTTCATTCTACTGTTAGAGATTTTATGAAAGAGTCCAAGACCAGAAAGGAAGATAAAAACTGGAATAAAACACTCCTTGCTTCAGTTTCCCCACACTGGAAGGAGCTCGTACCTACCTGCTAAGCAACAAAACCCTATGTCACTCTTAGTTTCCAAAGAGAACAACATCTGGCTAGGTGAACTCCTTTGGCAGCAAAGCAACCAAAAAAGAAATACAGGAATAACGTCAATAACATGATTCTGCCTTCCCCCTTCCAGCTACTCCCAAAGCAAGGTGACTATCAAATGCTAAAATGCCACTCACTGTACAGGATAGGTCTGCCTTCTAAGATGTTGGAGTATACAAGAGCTCAGAAGGCATCCCAGCACTCTGTAAGAGAAGTGGAAAGAGATTCCCACTGCTTTGTGGGAGAGCATTCTGAGGCTTTGTGCACCTCACTGCCAGGAAATGCTCCCTTGCTATTCAGCTTTTCCCCACCTGACATTTCCTCCCACTCCAACATTTTCCACCTAACATAACACACTAAGTTGTAACTCTACCTCCCTCTCCATGTTCCTGAAACTTGCAACAACCAAGGAGAGCATTCTGGCATGAATCCTGAGCACGAGCACTGAAGCTCAGTGGATCAGCAAGTTTTCTCCCAGTGATCGTATCAGAACTACACCGACACTCAATTCCTACCACGTGCCTCCCTCACCTGAGGATCCTCAGCACAGTGCCCAAATGCAACTGCATTCTGTGCAATCACACCACATTTCTACACAATCACCTCACCTGGTACCCTCGTTACTCCATCATGCATTTCCTCACTCCTGCCTTCCCAGCTTTTCCATCTCATTACCTCTTCCTGGAACAGTACACAGTGTCCAGCTTTGAAAGTAATATGACAACTGGAAGTGAACACCTAACTGAACAGATCTCTGCCTGGCTGAGGGCCCCTCTGCACTGCATCCTCCTTGCCAAAAGCCTGAGACAGTGAAAGAAAGTGAAACCATCCAGTCCTGGTCCACTAATGGCTAACCCTGGATGGACACCTTTACTCCCATAACTATGAAAGAATGGTCTGGTTTACTTACTGCCAGCTAGGACACCTGTAAGGAAAGATGAAGCAGTCATAGAACTGAACCTCGAAAGGGCACTGATGTGAAACACTGAAGAGAGTAAACTACAAGGATGCACTTCCAGAGAGCAGAAGCTCCTTCAGAAGTCCAGAGGATAACAGCCTCAAACAGCAATGCTTTCTGGAGGAAAAAAAAAAAGCTGAAAGACAGAGGATCCCATTACGATCTCATCTCTGAAAGCTGAAGGGAGAATTTAACTCCATGTACTAATGCTTAATAGGAAGGCATTCACAGGAAGGAGATCTTCATCCCAAACTAAGCTGCACAACCTTACGAGATTCTTTTTTCTTTGCTAGAAACTGCATGCAGAGCTGAAGCTGAGAACTCCATTTTCTTTTGTATGCAGAACTCGTGCATATTAGAAATAGGGGAAAACAACTGGTTTCTCATCTTTAAAAAGCACACTCTTGAAATGCTTGTCACTGTTTCAAGTCACTGAATATCCTGTTTTTTCTAACAAAGTAATACTTTATCATTTAGTACATTCACCTATGCTGAAACATCCTTATTTCCATCTCACCAGATAATGCACATCAGCCTTCCCTTTTCATAAGGCCAAATACTCAGAGAGCTGCAAACATCTAAAATCAACAGGTTAAACCAAGCAGAAGCTATTAACAGAACCAAAACTAATATGGTCAACACTTTAGGAGCTGCAATAAAACTATATCGAAGAAATATCAACAAAAATACAGGCAAGCCCAAGAACAGAAAGCATAAATCCCACCGTGAACAAGAAGTAGCTTAGAGATTTGTGGCTATTTTGGAAGTGGAAATGTACTGTGAAAGGACTAAGTCTCAAACAGAAAGATGGTGACACTCCCCTCCTTAATTAACTGCATTCTTTCAATACTTGAAGCAAAACGACCTGCAGTGTTTCCTTACTGACAGTTTGTTCATTAAAAAGTGAGCACTTCAAGACAGCAGCTGCGAGCTGCTCACGTCCTGTGTTACAGTATCAGAACTGCACTCTTAAAAACTGAAGCCTGTTATGGAATGACTTGAAGGGCCAACAACCAAAATTACTCTTCCTTCACCAAATTCCCCCCAAAAAGCAGAAGGGAAGAAATAAGCACATCTCATAGATGATTACCTCCTTCACCAGCGATCACACCAGAAGCACTCTGCACACACTCATGGGCAAAAAGCAGCAGCAGAAGCACCTCCCCTCCTCCTGAATTCCTAACTAACCCTTCTCCCTCCCTGGGCTCAAAAATGACCCATTTCCAGTCCTACAAAAACAATGCATTCCAGTCCTCCACTGAGACTGGGCCAGAGGCTATTAATAGAAGAGCACGAGCATGCACTGAGATACTTTCCCAACAGAAACTAACAGCTGCAGCAGAGAGCAAGCACATCTCTAACTCCAACCATTCCTCGTATCCAAGATTCTTTCCCTGCTAAAAACCCACGTGCCCAGGCAGAGGTGTACATCAGAAATCAAAACTAACCACACAATCTCAGGACTCAGCTAATACAACTGATCAACAGACCAAGCTGCTTTGCAGTTTTCCAGATAAAACACCACGAGTTTTCTCAGGAAGAGGAAGCACTCACTTTCTAAAGGATTGGTACCACAGCCCATAAAACCTCCAGAGGACCATGAGAGCTTCGTTCTACTTCAAGTGAACTCTCTTCCACTGCACAGAATGATATTCCAGCTAAAGAGCCAAAAAGACTGAAGGAACATTAGGAATGTGAAGTCAAGATGGTGGAGCTTTAAATCTCACAATTATGATACTGGCTCCTCACACTGAAAAAATAATTATTCCATTCAACAATTTGCACTTCCATTACCACATTCCATTATCACACTTCCAAGCCATTGTAATCTGTCCCTGCAGGTATTTCTACCTACAGGAAATACCAACAATTGGAAACATGGAGCGTGTCATTTCCAGTACTTCAGATAACTCACTGCTCAATATTTATTAAGGATATGGTAAGATGAGAGTAATGCATCAAACAGCTGGCAGGGATCTGCTGCAACAGTTAGGATTATTTATTGACACAATAGTAAAATACCCATTGGTTAATCAGGGAGGTTTCTGACAACACTGCATGGCTCTATGATGTGGCTGTATATTCTTATGACTTTCACATGTTGCTGTGATCTATCTGTAGTAAGCTTTAGCATCATTTCTTCACCAAAAATGAGCCTTCCTTTAAATTTCAGCATAACTGTTTAGGTGCCTTCAGCTCTAGAAAGAATGCCCACCAACGAGCTTGATGCACGTAACCCACAGCTGAGCTACATTCACACTGGTGTTTCCCCTTTTAATAGTGGAAATTTAGGTAATGAAAAACTAAGGACATTCAGACTCATGCCCTTTCAAAACATGCAGTTAAATGACATACAGCATACTTCCCTGGGCCTTACAGCTTAATGATAGCGTGCCCAGAAATGCCTCCATTTAGCCCTTGAGCAGGGCTGAAGGGTGATACATGATGATACACCAGAAGGCCTCCACCTTGATGAGGACTTACCCAAAAGAAACCGGCAAGAACCTCTATTCGTGTTTCAAGACAGAAGAGCTGAGAGGCAAAAAGAAAAGCCAGCAGGAAGAACTGACAACAGACTTACTGCAGGACTGCGTGCTTACTTGGTTATAGAGCTCAACACACACATCTGGTAAGATACCCACGTTGTTGGCCACTCACCATCTCCTCATTTCAGGACACACTAATGTACATTCTATCCCACTCTGAGATGAGCTCCATTTGCACCTTCCTGCTTTACAAATGCTCAAGTGTGCTTTATCTGTGTATCCATTTCTCCACATTTCACTGGCTCGTAAGGAACAACAGAAATAAGACTTAGATTTCTACAGAAGAACAAGCCACTTCTTCACTGATCCAAAAAGACACACGGGGACAGAAACCACTCCCCTGTGATACCCAGATGCAAAGCAGAAGAGAATTACTGCAGATTACTCTCCAAAATTAAGATACTTATTAGAGTATGCAGCTCTTGGTATCCCACTACACAGCAGCCAACTTGCAGATTATTTCTGTCTAAAGTGCCTTGCATTTTTATCCTGTACAAAGACTTTGCTTAGAATTTAATGTAACAATGAAATTAACAGTTATCAAAACTTAAAATAAATGATCATCTGGACTACCTGTAAAAAGGTTATCCAGAGACCAAGTCACAAACCAATATGATTTAAACTTTATGTTGGTCGTGACAGCTTTTGCCTCATCGATGATGGCTGTCAAAACTAAAAAAAATTAGCAGAGGCCACTGTAAGAAAATCTAGCATGCAAAACCTCTATCAAACACGTCTGCAGAATACTTCCAATTGCTCTGAAGTGGAGCCTTACATCACAGTTTGCTGCTGCAGATCTTGCAAATGGATGTTTAAGTGATTGTATCATGCCAGACACACATACATTTTCTTGCTAGGTTCAGCAGAGACTCAGTTCATGGCTTTGAAGGGACATGTATACTAGGAAACACCACAGTTCTCTTATGAACTATATTTCCATACTTACTGGTGCTACTATTTTACCCGTCTGTCCAACTTGCATGTCATTAGGAACAAAGCCAGCATCTACAGCTGCACGGGAAGCTCCAACTAGTTGAAAGAAAATAGTTCCAGTGTTTTCTTTTAAAACATTAGCAACTCAAATGCATACCACCATAAAAGCACATGCATTTTACTGAAGAGTCCCACACACTATGGGCACATATTTAGAAACTTCCCTCTAAAGAGCTCTTAAAGTAATCCTTCTCCATAACACTGGCAGAAACTTCCCAAATACTCAATGCTAATGCACTCCATAAGCAACAGGAAATCCTTGCTCCCAGCACCAAAGAGCCATGTATTTAAATCTGAGGATTTCAGTCTGGCATATTTCCATTATTTCTTCTTGTTGCTTTGTCAAAAGAGGATTTTCCCATATATGCCTTCCCATAACGTTCCACCAAGTTTTAACAGAACACATGTGCCATCTAATTTTGCTGTCAAGTTCAGAGGTCAGACACAGTAAAGGAAAATATCAAACTAAGCTTGAAAACGCCACGTAGAGATTTAATTGGTGAAGCTAAAGCCACTCATGGAAAAATTCTGTTTATTACTAAATGTAAAATCTAAAGCTAATGTAGTTAAAACACATTAGCACAACAGCTCCTCCTCCCCCAACCTTCACGTAGAATATTTTGCTGAAGCACTGTACCCAGTTGGTTTTCTCCAACGAAAGGAAAAGCAGGGCAAAACGAGTACCACTCAAACCTAAGAACTGTGACTCTGAAAAGCAGTATCTAATTCATACGTCAATGGTTTCAATTTCTGTTTGTGAGCTTGTGCTCTGGGCACTTGGGAAGGACAAGGAATACAACAGTTTACCATTTTGCTTCCTGTCCTGACATTTAAAATACAACTGACCACGTGGACAAACCAAAGCTTAGTCAATAACTAAATTAACAGGCTTTTAACAATGAATTTGATAGAGATAAGAAAATAAAAGACTTAAGATGAGCACTGCTTTTAATGTGATCTTTTTAAAAATAACCAGCACTAAAAAGAAGGGGGAAATGAGTTTACCTGCAGCGTTCAATTGGTCCGCAAGATCATAGAGCAACTTAAAATTTTCACCACTCTTTAAACCTCTTCCTTAAAGGTTAAGAAAAAAAATGATTAAGAAAGAGAACAACATGCTCTAGGATTTTTTGTTACACGTGCTGTGCTATTATAAACAGTATTATCCTGTATTATCTGTGTTTGCAAAGGCACGGAGCTGTGTCTGCATTGGTTATTTTTGGATATGCAATTAAATAGTATTTAGCATTTTGAGACCTGGCTCTTTCCTCCGTGATAAATATTACACCACCACTCTCACTGTTGAATAGCATCATCAAGCTCCTCCTTTGAATTCAGGTAGATAGGATTTTCGTGCTCCCCCTGCTGGCTTTAGGCATCGCTCTGTAACAGGATATGACTACGGGCTTTTATTATTTTTCTGTATGCACAAAGTATCACTTAGTTGAGCTGCACTGTAACAGAAATGCACAACAGCATACTACTTACCACCTGACACAACCACTCTGGCACTGGTAAGCTCAGGTCGGTCACTTTTTGACAACTTCTGCTCGATCCATTCTGACAGACCAACAGGTGGTGGAGGGGTCACTGTTTTCATCAGGTTAAGAAAAGCATCCACAAGAAAAAGGATAAAGTACGTGCTTTCAACCTTTCACAGTTCAGTTTTAAAGTTCATGCAAAAGTTTACTGTAGAACTAGCTCTTCCACAAGATTTTAATTGCCACAAATAGTTGCTCTATGCTTCTGAGTTACAAGCCTGCCTTATTACTTGTGGTTATTTACCCTACACCATGAAAAACTTCATAAACTGTCTTCTCATATACATCAAGCTCCACTAAATGAAGGTCTGCTGTATAAATAACATACTCATATCAACCCAGCATAATAACCATGGTCTTTTAAAAGACAGGCAATCAAGCCAACTATGTAGGTTGCTCCGAAAGTAACACCTCCTATATATTTCCTTGGAAATTACAGCAGCTACAAAGCACACAGTAACGCTATTTCGTAGAGCAAACTCCCAGTTACAACACTCTTTCTCAACGTATGATTTTCACCACCACTAGCTGTGTCATTTCACCAGCAATAAACAAGAGTCTTTATGCTGCACTCATGAAAACCAGCAAAAGCAGAAGCAATCTGCTCCCACTGTTGGCACTGCCATAATGCGCCACTCACCCCTCACTGTGCCCACATCCACTGCACGGTGCCCAAAAACTTTCAGCATCAGTGAGTATCAATGAGTGCCACTTTTACCACACGGAGGATTTCAGTTCCACCCTTTTGCTTCATATGCACTTCCACGCCAGGTGCCATTCTGCTGGAGTGCCCCTCTGCTGCCTTCTGTCACGTGGCAACAACATCTAACAGAATATTGGTGGGGAGGTTCAACCTCTACTGTCACACCACCAGCATCTGCTTCTGACATTGTAGGCCAACACCACCACATAGGAGGTATTACTTTCGGAGCAGCCCTCGTAAACTGTGCCATGACCAGCATCAAGCAGCACGAACTTCTAGGCGAGTCAGGAGACACACAATGGTTCTGGGGCACATACTCATGCCTCCCAGACAAAGGTGAGAGCTGTGAAGATGACGTGGGGACACACAGCACATTACTAATGATTGCTTCTGCTGGACTTACAGTACCGTCATAAAAAGGCCCAAACTGAAAATCAGCAGAGGTGATCAAACCCTGGGACAGGCAGCCCAGAGTGGCTGTTGCCAGTTTCCACCTGTGGAGGTTTTCAAAACCTGGTTGGACACAGTCCTGGTGAACCTGCTCCAGTGTCCCTGCCTGAGCAGA